>NC_136072.1:269428649-270825992 GCF_964261635.1 Lissotriton helveticus
AAGAGGCCCTTGTGCAAGGGACTACTTTGTCCGGATGAACAGCGAGAAAAGGAGGTTTGGAAGATAAAGCTTGAAGCTCACTCACTCTGCGAGTAGAGGTGATGGCAACAAAGAAAGCGGTCTTCAGAGTGAGGAGCCTGAGAGGACAGTTGTGAAGAGGCTCGAAGGGAGTGCACATAAGATAGGTTAAGACAAGGTTAAAGTCCCACCGGGGCATTATGAACAGAGAAGGAGGAAAGAGGTCGAGTAATGCCCTTTGAAAATCTATTCACAATAGGGGACTTAAAAAGAGAAGGCTGATCAGGAAGGCAAAGAAAAGCAGATATGGCCCAAAAGTAGCCTTTTAGAGTGCCCAGGGCAGAGCACTACTGGGCCAAAGAACATATATACAAGAGAACCTCCAAAAGAGGGGCAGAAAGAGGATCCACAGCCTTTGCTGTGCACCATGCCACTAACTTGTTCCATCTGCAGGCGTATACAGTCTTAGTGGAGGGACGACTGAATGCCAAGATAGCATTACAAACTTCAGGAGGAAGGTCAAAAGCTGTGAACTGTTGCTGCTCAATCTACACGCAAGGAGGTGGAAGCTGGACAGGTTTAGGTGGAGGACTGTCCCCTGCTGCGGCGACAGAGGATCCTCCCGAAGATGCAGTCTGATCTGAGGATCGATGGCCTTGTTCAAGAGTTCTGGGTACCAGACTCTTTGCGCCCAGTCCTCAGTCACAAGAATGACTTGGGCCCGGTCGCGCTTGATCTTCTTCAGCACTCTGGGCAGAAGTGGTACAGGCAGAAAGGCATACAGGAGGTTACAGTTCCACTTGTGACGAAAACCGCCACTGAGCGAGTGCCGCCTTGGAAATTCCAGCGTGCAGAATTGCTGACATTGCGTGTTCTCTTCGGTGGCGAACAGATCTAACCAAGGCTCGCCCAACCACTAAAAGAGACCTTGCACCCTCTCCAAGTTAAAACCCCATTTGTGATCCACCAGGCACCGGCGGCTGAGTTTGTCTGCCCTGGCGTACAGAGAACCTGCCAGGTGTTGAACCATCAGGGACATGCCCTGATGTTCCAGCCAGGTCCAGAGACAAAGAGCCTCTTGACATAGGGTCCACAACCCCACCCCGCCCTGATTGTTGCAGTACCACATGGTGCTGGTGTTGTCCGTGAACACCTGCACCACCTTCTCTTTGATAGAGGGAAGGAATGCATTCAGTGCCAGACTAATTGCCCAGAGCTCCAGCAGGTTGATATGGAGTTCGCACTCCACCGGAGACCAGAGGCCTCTAATCTCTGCCTCTCTGAAATGGCTGCCCCATCCCGGAAGAGACACTTCTGTCACCACTGTGAGGGCTGGTTGGGGAAGGGAAAAGGATCTGCCTCTGACCCAAGTTTGGTTTGTTTGCCATCACTGAAGTAGTTGCGCAGACCCCTCCGAGATGTGGATGACGTCGGAAAGATTCCCCCGATGCACAAGTTACTACTTGTGTAACGATATATCTGTAAGAGACATTAGTTAGTGATAGATTCCTTACCTTAGAATATCCCCAGGAGTCAGACTGGATCTGGAAAATTTTGCGTAGCAATACCCCTGCGCGTCGGTAGGCGTCGTCCGCGGCTCCGCGTCCGTCATCGGCATCGTTAGCGCCGAAATGACGTCGGAGTACTTAGACGCCGCCCATGCGCGCTGACGTCAGTTCTGATACACAGCTTTTCCGCGCCAGATACGCAGAGCTATGATAGAACCAACACTGGTGCAATGAAACTAGGGCCCTGAATGGGGATGACCTTAACCCTAGATATCGGTTCGCAGAAACGGGGAGGATGGGTGGGTCGGTAAGGAATCTATCACTAACGAATGTCTCTTACAGATATATTGTTACACAAGTAGTAACTTGTGCATCTGAAAGAGACACGTTAGTGATAGATTCCCTACCTTAGAATAGATACCCCAGCAATACCAACCCCTGTGGTTGGGCTGCGAACCAATAATCACCCCAGAAAGTCCTGGAGGACGGAACAGCCAAAGAAGCCATCCCTCCGGACTTGGCTGTCCAGGCAGTAGTGTTGTGCAAACGTGTGCAGCGAGGCCCACGTAGCTGCCTGGCAAATGTCATGCAAGGGCCCTCTTCGGCCCAGGGAAGTGGTAGTCGCCGTGGCCCGAGTGAAATGAGCCCGCAATCCAACAGGGAGCTCCTTCTTAGCCAAGGAGTAACATGCCTGGATACACAAGATGATCCACCGAGAGATGGTCCGCTTGTCCACCACCTTTCCCTTCTTAGCGCCCACGTAACTAACAAAGAGTTTGTCATCCAACCGGAACTGGCGTGTGCGATCCAGATAGTAAGAGAGCGCACGTTTTGGGTCCAGATGGTGGAGCCTCTCTTCCTCTTTCGAGGGATGCGGAGGCAGAAAGAAGGTGGGCAAGGTAATGGACTGCCCGATGTGGAAGGCCGTGACAACCTTGGGCAGGAAAGAGGGTCTCGTCCGCAACACAACCGTGTCCGGATGGACAGAGAGGAAAGGAGGTGTAGAAGAAAGAGCCTGGAGCTCACTCACTCTCCTGGCAGAGGTGATGGCAACCAGGAAAGCAGTCTTTAAAGTAAGAAGACGGAGAGGAAAGTTATGTAGCGGCTCAAAAGGAGCACACATTAGGTAAGTAAGAACAAGATTCAAGTCCCACTGGGGCATCACAAAAGGAACAGGAGGGAACATGTGTGTGATGCCCTTCAAAAACCTATTTACAATGGGGACTTGAACAAGGAAGGCTGATCAGGTAGCCTTAAGAAGGCGGAAAGGGCAGAAAGGTACCCCTTGATAGTGCCCAGAGCAGAGCCCTGCTGGGCAAGAGAAAGAAGAAAGAGGAGAACCTCAGAAAGGGGTGCAGAGAGTGGGTCCACAGCCTTTGCTGTGCACAATGCCACAAATCTGTTCCACCTGCAGGCGTATACAGACTTTGTGGAGGGACGCCTGGCTGCCAGAATCACATTACAGACTTCGCGAGGCAAGTCAAATGGCCTCAACTGACAGCCGCTCAATCTCCAAGCTTGTAGGTGGAGACTGGACAGGTTCGGGTGGAGAACCGTCACCTGCTGCTGCGACAGAAGGTCCTCCCGAAGAGGCAGACGAATCGGGGGATCGACTGACATGCTGAGTAGCTCAGGTTACCAGTATCTTCGTGCCCAGTCCGGAGCCACAAGTATAACCTGGGCCCGGTCGCGCCCAATCTTTTTCAGCACTCTGGACAGAAGTTGTATAGGCGGAAAGGCGTACAATAGACCGCAACTCCACTAGCGACGAAAAGCGTCTCCAAACGAGTGCCGCCTTGGAAATTCCAACGCGCAGAACTGATGACATTGCGCGTTCTCTTCTGTGGCGAATAGATCTAACCAAGGCTCTCCCCATTGCTGAAAGAGGCCTTGCGCCACGTCCAAGTTCAGACGCCATTCGTGATACATCATGCACTGACGGCTGAGTTTGTCCGCCCTGGCATTCAGAGAACCTGCCAGGTGTTGAACCACCAGGGTCACGCCCTGACGTTCCAGCCACTGCCAGAGGCGTAGAGCCTCCTGGCATAGGGTCCACGACCCAACCCCGCCCGGTTTGTTGCAGTACCACATGGCGGTGGTGTTGTCCGTGAACACCTGCACTACACTCCCCCGGACAGAGGGGAGGAATGCCTTCAGTGCTAGTCGGATCGCCCGCAGCTCCAAAAGGTTGATATGGAGCCGGGACTCCGCCGGAGACCAGATGCCTCTGATCTCCGCCTCTCCCATGTGGCCTCCCCAGCCCTGGAGGGACGAGTCCGTCACAACCACGTGCTCCGGGTGGGGTTGGGAGAGTGATCTGCCACAGAGCCAATCGCGGTCCGTGAGCCACCACTGCAACTGTCTTGCAGTGCCCTCCGAGATCAAGACATGGTCGGACAAGTTGCCCTGATGCTGGGCCCACTGAAACTTCAGGTCCCACTGCAGAGCCCGCATCCGCCACCGGGCGTGATGCACCAGAAGGATGCAGGAGGCCATCAGCCCCAGAAGCCGCAGCGTCAACCTGACCGAGACTCGGGATAAAGGCTGAAAGATCTGAATCAGAGCCTGAATATCCCGAACCCGCTGTTCGGGAGGATAAACCCGAAACTGCGCCGAGTCTAGAACCGCTCCGATGAAGAGGAGCTTCTGAGAGGGACACAGGTGCGACTTCGGCATGTTGATGGAGAACCCCAGCAATTGCAGGAGGTCGGCCGTAGTCTGGAGGTGGCTGACGACTGTCTGGGGCGAGCCCGCCTTCAACAACCAGTCGTCGAGGTAGGGGAAGACTGACACCCCTAACCTGCGTAGATGAGCTGCGACCACCGCCATCACCTTCGTGAACACCCGTGGGGTGCTGGTAAGGCCGAAGGGGAGCACGGTAAACTGAAAGTGCTCGTGGCCTACTGTGAACCGCAGGTAACGCCGGTGGGCCGGCAGGACGGGCATGTGAAAATAAGAGTCCTGCAAGTCCAACGCTACCATCCAGTCTCCAGGGTCCAGGGCAGCTAAGACCTGAGCCAAAGTCAGCATATTGAACTTCTCCTTCCGGAGGAAGCCGTTGACGTTCCGTAGGTCCAAGATAGGGCGTAGGCCCCCTTTGCCCTTCTTGGGTACCAGAAAGTAGTGGGAGTAACAACCACACCGTGACTTCCTCTTGCAGAAGTTGCAAGTGATCCCCCGACACGCGTTGGCATGGCTGGAGGGGTCGCCTCGAAGGGGAGGGAGGGGAGGGGAGGGAGTAGCCCCTTCGGACGATTTGCAGCACCAACCTGTCCGACGTGACAGTGCGCCAGTGGAAGAGGTGATGGCGAACCCAGCCTTGCTGGAGTGGGGCCGCGAGGCCCAAGGACTTGGCCGTAGCCCTGGAGTCCTTAAAACGCTCAAGCGCATGGTCTGCCTTGTCGCCAAAGAGGCAACGGCAAATCAAACGGCATGTCCAGAAGAGTGGCCTGGACATCGGCCGAAAAGTTGACGGACCTCAACCAGGCGTGGCGTCGAACCGCCACCGTCGTTGCCATCGCCCTGCCCAGTGAGTCCGTGGTATCCAGCCCACACCGGATAGAGTACCGTGCCGCATCTCGACCCTCCACAAGGGCTTGGGCGAGTTTAGCCCGGACCTCCTCCGGGCATTGTGGCAGCACGTCCGCAACCGTGTCCCACAGGGTGTGTGTGTAGCGGCCCAAGAGACACGCGGTATTGACAGACCGCAGTCCCAAACTCAGGGACGAGAACACCTTCTTCCCGAACTGTTCATATCTCTTGGATTCCCAATCGGGCGGGGCCGTCGGGAATGCGGTCTGGGAAGTGGAGGCCTGGATGACCAGGCTCTCGTGGGTGGGATGGGTGGACAAAAAGCAAGGGTCGCCCGGGGCCGGGCAGTAGCGTCTGGCCACGTTCCTATCCAAAGGCGTACCTGTGGCGTGCTTGGACCAATTGCCCACAAGAACGTCACATAAGGCCTCATTAAACGGCAGCAGAGGCTCATTGGAGCTTGCCTGCGGTTTAAGGACCTCAGTGAGGAGGTTAGTCCTCACGGCCGCGACGGGGAGCTCAAGGTTTAAGGCCTTGGCCGCCCTCGTCAACACTACACTGTAAGCAGCCCCCTCCTCCGTAGCCACGATGGGAGGGGAGACAAATCCAGTGTCTGGCGTAGTGTCTATTCCACTGGCCTCCCCAAGCTCATATGTCCAGTCCTGTTGAGACTCGCATTCTTGTGCCAGAGGGTCAACAGACCCCTCCCAATCACCTTTGTCACCCATCTCCTGCAAAGCAGGGTCATCAGACGGGACCGTATCGTGGAAATAGGTATCTCCAAAGGCCGTCGGAAGCAGCGCCCAGCGGCGCCGCTCCGGATCAAAGGGAGGATTGGGGACGGCATCCACAGTGGGCGCCGGGGGCGACACCCGCAGAGCCGGCGCTGGTGAGGTCGTGAGGTCGACCGGCGACGACCCGGAAGCGGATCCAGTGAGGGCCTGCGGTGCCGGGACCGAAGTTGTCGGCGGCGCCGGGACCGAAGTCGTCGGCGGCTCCGGGGCCGAAGCACCCGACGACGTCGGTGCCGAAACACTCGACCTGCTAGGCCCTCCAGCCGGGGCCGCTGGACCCGGCTGAGAAGGGAGGGACCTCATGGCCATGAGGTACCGCTCGACCTCCTCTGGCGACGCGCCATGCCCAGGGACCCGAAGGTGTGGGGCAGGCGGAGACGCCTGCGACTGTCGGAGCCGCGTGGGTGGCGTCACCCGAACCCCCGGCCGCATCGTGCGAGCGTCGGGGTGGGTCAGAGGAACGATGACGTCTCTCCGACCTCTCATGCCTCTTACCTGAGGACTTGGATCCTGACGACCAATGTCCACTCCCAGAGCTGCGATGACTCCGACCCCGCGACCGGTCCCTCGACCTCCCGTGGGACCGGGACCTGAAGCGGCGCCGACTGCCGGAGCTCGAGACGCTTGCGGGACCGCTCCCGTCTAGCTTTAGAGGTCAGGGCCCGGCAGTCGGAGCAGGTGCGGTCGTCGTGGTCGAGGCCTAAACACTTCAGGCACCGGCGATGGGGGTCGGTAACCGACATCAGTCGGTCAGACTTGGAACAGGGTTTGAACCCGGGCATCCCTACCGGCACCGTCGGAGTCGAAGACTCGAGTAGAGAAATGATGAAAAAGATCAAAAAGTTTAGTCAAAAAATGACTAAGGGGTAGAGCTTCTCCGGATCTCCGCTAGCTGGCGCGGAAAAAAGAAGAACTGACGTCAGCGCACATGGGCGGCGTCTAAGTACTCAGACGACGTAATTCCAGCACCAACGACGCCTACCGACGCGCAGGGGTATTGCTACGCAAAATTTTCCGGATCCAGTCTGGCGCCTGGGGATATTCTACGGTAAGGAATCTATCACTAACGTGTCTCTTTCAGATACTGCGCCCACTGGAACTTCAGGTCCCACTGCAGAGTCCCCATTTGCCATCTGGTATGATCCACCAGCAGGAGGCTCAGGGTCATTCTTATCTAAATCCGGGATAGAGGCTGAACACTGGAATCATACCCTGAATATCCCAGACTCGCTGAGCAGGAGGATAAGCCAGAATATGCACTGTATCCAGAACTGCTCCAATGAAAAGGAGCTTCTGAGAGGGAATTGGGTATTTGTTCGGCACATTGAGAGTGAACCCCAGCGAGCGCAGGAGGTCCGCCGTAGTATGGAGGTGGGGGACGACAGCCTGCGGTCAGCCCACCTTCAACAACCAGTTGTCGAGATAGGAAATGACTGGAACTCCTGATCTGTGCAAATGAGCAGCGAACACCACAATCACTTTCGGGAACACCCGATGGGCTCTGGTAAGGCCAAAGGGGAGCATGGTAAACTGAAAATGCTCTTGGCAAACGGCAGTTAACACCTACAGTCCGGTAAGACAGGGATTTGAAAATATGCGTCATGCAAGTCCAACGCTACCATCCAGTCTCCGGGGTCGAGGGCAGACAGGACCGGAGCCAACATGAGCATCTTGAACTTCTCCTTGAGCCCTGAGTTATAACATAGGACGCAGGTCATTGTCCTTCATGGGGACCAGAAAGTAGTGGGAGTAGCAACCACATCCTACTTCTGGCACATGGACCCTTTTTATAGCTTACTTGGCCAAGAGAGGTGCAACTTCCTGACGGAGAAAGGCCAAGTGATCCTCCGACATGCGATGAAAGGATGGTTGCATGGAGGAAGGGGTAGTCTCCAAGGGGAGGGCGTAGCCCCTTCGGACTATCTGCAAAACCCACCTGTCCGACATGCTGTTTTGCCAGTGGGGGAGGTGATGGCGAATCCTGCCACCCACTGCCCTTTGATGGCCCTGAAAGGTCAGACTAGGAGGACTTGGAGGCTGCTGCAGGGGTGTTATGGGTGGACTGGCCCGCCCGCTGGGTCCCACGTCCGTGGCCATGCAGAGGCTCGGTAGGTTGCATGGCAGGTGGCTGGACTGCCAATATGGTGGGGCACCCCTTAAGTAGCCTCATTAGGAGCGAAAAGCAGACTGCGTGGGTCGAGTGGTTGCCGCAAGTCCCAAGGATCTGGCCGTAGCCCTAGAATCCTTGAAGCACTCGAGCGCCAAGTCTTTCTTTTCACCAAAAAGGTGACAGCCATCAAAGGGCATGTCCAGTAGGGTGGACTGGACATCCCCGGAGAAAGCAAACGTCCTTAACCAGGGGTGGCGCCTCAAGGCTACTGACGTGTAAACCGTTCTGTCCAGAGAGTCAGCGGTATCCAGTCCACACCTGATGGTGAACTTTGCTGAGTCTCTACCTCTGCCACAACATGGGTGAGAATGGTCCGGGCCTCCTCCAAGCACTGTGGCAGCACTTGCGCAACAGTATCCCACACCGTATGGGTATAGCGGCCCAAGAGGCATGCGGTGTTCACCGAACGCAGTGCTAAGCTGGCGGAACAAAACATCTTCCCAAGGTGGTCCAGCTTCTTGGATTCCCTATCTGGGGGGAGCAGTAGGGAATGCACCCTAAAGGACAAGGCTTGGACCACCAAGCTCTCGGGGGTCGGTGTTGGGAGAGGAAAAGTGGGTCGCCCGGGGCCAGGCGGTGGCGTTGGGCAATCATCCTGTCCAGAGGAGCCCCTGTGTTGGGCTTGGACCAAGTGCCCAGAAGGACGTTGTGAGAAAGTGCCCTCTTTCTTGCATGGTATGCCCCCCACTTTTTGCTAAATTGCTGATGTACTTTAACTGAGTGTGCCCTGGGCTCCTGCCAATCAGGTACCCAGGCCTGTGTTCCTTCCCTAAAACTGCACTGAAGCCTAAACCCAATTGGCATCTCTGGCCACATGTCAGCCCCTGGTAAAGGGCATCCTAGGTACCCGGGGCACTGTGACCAGAGAAGGCCCCTAAGGGCTGCAGCACTTATTGTGCCACCCTCAGAGGCTCGGTGCCCTGACATGCACACACTGTCTTGGCAGGCTGCATGTCTTGGTGCAGAAAAAAAACAAAGTGACATGGCACACATCCCGGTGTGTCATGCCCACAAAAAACTGCCCTGGCATACACCAGTAAACCCTCTAGCTGGGTGCCCTATGCCAGTGGTGAGGGTACAGGTACATGAGCCCTGTACCCCTACAATACCCAGGGCCATTCCTGGGCATTGTAAGTGCAGTGCTGCCATTAAGAGTATATGGTGCTGGGAGGTTGTCATTCAAACTCCACAGCACCATGATGGCTACTCTGAAGACTGAGAAGTTTGGTATCAAACTTCTCAGCACATTAAACTCACACTGATGCCAGTGGGGGATTTAATGAAAAATACACAACAGAGGGCATCTTAGAGATGCCCCCTGAAACTCTACCAACTCCCAGTGACCTGACTGAGTGGCTGCCGAGGCTGCCACCCCCAGACATGTTTCTGGACCCCTGGATCGAGAGCTTGCCGCTTTCGAGGGTTGGAAACAATGCACATCCTGGGATGAGGTGCCAAGCCTCCTCCCCAGGATGGGTAGGGTTCACGAAGGACAAGCTTCAAAGGCATACCTCCTTTGTGAGCCTCTCCAGATCACTTGGTGTACTCAGCAACTGGTCCCCACTGGTTCTACCCCCCCACTTTCGGCTGGAGACCCAGCGGGAAAAACAAAGTGAGGAAGAGAGGTGTGCCCACCTCTGCTAACTCTAACCCAAGGGTGGTGGAGGCGAGGTGAAGCACAACCGCCAGTCCCTGCCATCTTGAGGAAGGGGGACCCAGCCAACCAGGGACAGGCGCCTGCCCCCTCCCACTGGAGGGTGGCAGAATAGGGGGTATACCCACCCCAGGGAAGGGACCCATTGGTCCCTGACCTTCACCTACCTGTAACACCCCTACATTTAATATTTAGGGGCACCCAGAACCTTCTTTCCTCAGATACAGCAACGACAAGAAAAGAAGGACGAGAAGGAGTGCAGAGCTAACACGAGACGATGCCCACTGACTTAGCCCCAGCCCTACAGGCCTGCCTCCCCTCGAACCTGCTCCTGCGAAATACCGGCATGACCAGCGGCCAGCAACCTCAAAAACCCTTGAGGACCTGCCTGCCTTCACTTCCCAAGCTGTTTCTCCTGTGACCACCGGTTGTGTTTGAACTGCAGCTTCTGGTGCCAGCCAGAAACCGTGAATCCAGCACACTCTGCACCCGCCAAGCCCGGCCCGTGTTTGAGTGAACAAACCATGAGAAGGCCCCCGTGTGATCCTGACCCGAGATCCGGCGACCCCTGACCTGCCTCAAGCCTCCAGACAACGCATGCAGCCTCAATCCAGAGGGCCCCCCCCCCACTGCGACCAGAGCGGGTTAGAAAATCCGACGTCCAAAGGCACCCCTGCTCCAGACGTCCAACAGCTTTGTGTGCCCAAACCAGCGGTGCCTAACCATCCCTCTACATCCCAATTTACCCCTCGAAGTGGTGGTCACTCCTGGAAGATCCTCGTCCCAGAGTCTGCAGTGTTTCTTTGTCCCAGTGAATTCCAATTGAAATCAACAGGGCACCTGACCTCAAAACAGCACCCTGCACCCGGCTGAACTAGCGCCGCTGAGGGTGCCCCCTTGGTCTCCAACGTGCCCTGAGCTTAACCCTAGGAGCTTTGCTCCCATAACCCTGTGGCCTGCTTGCCAGCCGCCACCAACCGGAGTCCCCCTATTGGATAGCAGTGGGCCTCAACACACTGCACCCGGCCGAGTGCCGATGAGGGTGCAACAACAGTGCATCACTGACCCTGGAACACCGCAGAGTCTAACCCCAGAACCCTAACTCAAAAGACTGATTACTTACCTTGAAACCGATAACTCATTTTTCCTCATAGGATAACATCGACACTTTTTCTCCCCAAAAATTTTAAAGTGTCGACTTCTGAAAACTGCAAATATTCCTTAAAATTCAGCCGAATAACCAAAACGCATTTTCTAAACTGTTTTCAGGAAATGTCCCAGTGCTGAATTCAGAATCCAGCAGTGAGAAAGAAAAAGTAACGATAACCTAACTTACCTGCTAAGTGAATTTCCTCCCATAGGGTAACATTGGTGATGCTATGTGAAAAAAGTTTGTCAACTTTTGAAACGCAATAATATTCCTTAAAAATCGTACCTTTAACCAAAATGCATTTACTCACCTATTTTCAGGAAATGTCCCAGGACTGAATCCAGGATCCAGTACTGTGTTAGCTAAAGTAATCTGAAAGGTAATTAACTGCATTTTACTTAAAAAGCCCAATCAATTGAATGTACTATACCTGCAATGTGTTGCAAACTGCTTTCTTAAAACTGTAACCAAAACCAGTACAAGTTACACTGCTATTTTGAACTGTGTTCATACAAGTAATTTACTACTGAAAAGTATTTTTATGCTTACTTGCACCAGGCTTGATTGGTTCTAGATCTAAAACAGTATTTTTTTATACAAAACAATTGGCCTGAAGTTCAGTTCTTGAGTGTGTGAGACCATTTGCTGACTTAGTGTGTACATCAAATGCTTTACACTGTCGTCGGATACTGCTTTACTGCTCGACCAAGCTACCACTTTAGAGAGTAAGGTTCCATCTAACTTTAGCCTCTGCCAAACCTCTGGAGACCCTTGGACTCTATACACACTGTACCTCACTTTGGTGCAGTATATATAGAGCCAGTTCCTTACAGACGTCGGTGAGGGCCTCATTAAAAGACAGAAGGGGCTCTGAAGAGGCCGCTACCGGCCGCGGAGGCGCCGGCATTGAAAGCCCAAGGCCACCAGCAGAGTCCGCGGGGCCCGAAGGCTCGCCGGCAGAGTCGGGCTGCCCAAAGATGCTGTGAAGTGCTTCCTAAAAAGCTCAAAGCTGGGCAGGGGACACTCCGGGAAAAGTAGGAAAAGCGCTGAGCCATCCCAAAAGCAGGTTTAGAGGGCGGACCTGGAGAGCAACGATGCTTCAGGTCCTGTGTCGCGTCAGCGGACAGACTGGGGATAGACGGAGAGCAACTGTGCTTCGCCTTCTTTTTGAGCTTTGACTTACCCGAGGTTGAAGACTTGGAAGACTCATTTTTATGCTGGCTCCGCGACCAGTATCGAGATCTTCCTCTGGAATAGGACCTCGAGTGGCACAGAGCCAACTGCCGGGCATCCAGAAGCTTTCGGGACCGCTCCCGCAAAGACTTCGGGTTCAAGGCCTGACAGTCAGAGTACGACTTCGGGTTGTGGTTGCGCTCCAGGCACCAGAGGCACACAAGGTGTGGATCCGTGACGGACATCAGCTTGTGACAATGAGTCAAAAGGCTTGAATATGGTTTGGCGAATCTCTTATCAGTAGCACCTATATCTGGATTGAAGGTACAATCAATTAGTGATGCACCATTGTGTGGCTGAGCTGACTACTTTCCTTTAGCAGGCAGAGTACTTTTTTTCAACACTACTTGTCCGGAGTTGGTGGATTCCCGGTGCTCTCTGCAAAGGCACACTTCCTAGATGTATGCACAACTAGGGAATGTGGTGGTACATGGTCACTATCGTACAAGGGATATTCTAATGCTGCCTTGTACTTTTTCTCTACTCTTGTGGTGATAAACCTTGTTTTTACTGGGTACTTTAAGTTGTCAAGGACACAAACTTTATCATGCTATTGAGCATGGTGAGGAACTGGACTGAGAGTTCCATCTAGGAGAGTATCTGCACCAAGAAGTCTTCTTCCACTACATTTATTTGAACTTTGTGGTGATCAACAGTCCTCCGGATGACCGCATAACAAACTGTGGTGTTATCCAGTGGAGATGGTTTTACTGGATAGGACTAACGATCGGATCTGATCTCGTGTAGGTACATGCTATAATCATGTCATGGGCCATCTCAATCATCAGAAGGGATGAGCTAATCCTAGGATAAGGGAGGCCTGTGACAAGCTCGGTTTCCGAATCAGTGTGTGCCGGTGATTAAGCTGGTGGTAGACTAGGGTCCCCAGCCAGGCTTCTGCCTCGGTTATGGCAATGACCTAATTTCCTCAAAAGTAAGCTTCCTTTTCATTGGGTGAACATGTCTCTAGGCTTTTGCTGTTCAAGTGGGGTGAACACAGGTATATGTCCTGTTACAGGACAGCAGTAATCCTTCTCCGTCTAATATCTGTCTGCGCCTGTTCTGGTTTCTGGTTCACTTGGTGTTGAATCTGGGGCTGAGCTCTGTTTGGAAACAGACTTCAGCACTGACCTTGGTTCAGAGACAGGGGATCTGAATATCTGTGACTGGAGTTTATCGACAGAGGCTCTGCCAACTGATGCTTAGAAACTGTTGAAGCTGAAACTAGTTTTCGAGGTCCAGTGGCCTTGAACAGTGCCTGATTCCAGCTGGTGAGGCCTTTTTTTTGTCACAGTTTCGGGGGTGTCAAAATACTGGCTCTATTGAGCACGATGCATGCCCAGGAGGTTGAACTCCAGAGGGAAGATCTTCTGAATGCTTTGTTGGCTTAGGCTAAATCTCTGCCCTGGGTGTAGGCTTGACTCGGGGACCTGCAGATGACTGGTTTTCTGGTTTTAAAGTCCTTAGAGGACACATTCTCAGATCACCTTGGCCTCCCAGGATATCATATGGGCCTCCCCTCTCACTTCATCATATATTTATACTACGCCCATAGTCGTTTCCTCCTATAAAGGATGTTTTTCTTGTTTTGAAGGTGGGGAATTTAGATTCCTTGTGGTTTCTGGGTGGACAGAGTTTAAAGACTCTATGCTGGTCTGACCTCTGGATCTTGCTGTTTCGTTAGAGCAAAAAGGTTCTTACCCAAGTTATCTATTCAATGGCTACCCTGTTTTTCCAGAGATTACACCTTCATAGAAATGGACTGGCTCGAGAAACATTTTCAGCTCTGTCATGACTGTGCCAGAAACATCAAGAGGAGATTAGCCACATGGGCTGTTACAGGAAATGGATGGCATGGCTATATGGAGGTACTGTCACAGTGTCAGGTCCACAAACTCCACAGACAAGCGAAATAAAATAAAATATGATAGATAACAAAAGCAACCCACCTGTAACCTTAGAATGAAGAGGTAGTAAAATGAGTAAACTGCAGATCAGATTCCCACCCGAGCAATACCCAACTGATTTACAGTTCTCATCGTCTAGCACTAAAACCTATAAGAAAGGACTGTCACCAGTAATTTGAGCGAACGTTCAGCATCTTTTCTTTACCAGGTCATTAATGAAAATGTCAAAACCTGGACAGGCCAGTAAGAAACAAACATGTGAATAAAAAGTCTTCTCAGAATTAGGTTCACTGGGATCGCAGATCCCTCGAACAATCTGACCAAAAACAGGGCTGAGACCCCAAGAAAATGAAAATTACAAACTAACATTCAGATCAAATCAGGTGGTTGTTAAGCGCAGCTACTCACCCTTAATGGGTCTCAAGGCGCTGGGGGTGTGTGTGTTTGTGGGGGGGGGGGGGGGGGGGGGGGGGGTGGCGGGGTGTTCGCAGGTTCCAGTCCATCAAGAAGGGGGTCTGTCGAAGATTCAGGTTTTGAGGTTTCTTGCGCAGATGGGGAGCGATGGTATCTGTCTGAGGTGGAGTGGAAGGTCGTTCCAGGCACTGGCCGTGCGGAAGGAGAAGGAGCGGCCTCCCGATCTGGTCTTTCTGGTGCAGGGGACCACGGCGTAGGAGAGCTGGGCTGAACGTAGGGTCCTTTGGGGTGCGTGGAATTTGAGTTGGCTGTTCAGGTATGCTGGTCCGGTGTCATGGAGGGCCTTGTGAGCGTGGGTTAGCATCTTGAAGGTGACTCTAGCTTCGATGGGGAGCCAGTGAGTGTGCGCAGGTGCTTGGAGATGTGGCAGTGGCTTGGCAGGTTGAGGACCAGTCTTGTGGCGGCGTTTTGGATGTTCTGTAGTTTGCAGGTGAGGTTTTTGTTAATTCCGGCATAGAGTGCGTTGCCGAAGTCGAGCCTGCTGGTGACCAGGGCGTGAGTGACGGTCTTTCTGTGTTCGAGGGGGATCCATTTGAAGGTCTTGCATAGGAGGGGGGTGTGGAAGCAGGAGGACATGACGGAGTGGATCTGGCGGTCCATTTTGACCTCTGAGTCCAAGATGATTCCCAGGTTGCGTGCGTGGTCCGTGGGGGTGGGCGGGCTTCCGAGGGCGATGGGCCACCAGCTGTTGTTCCAGGCGTCTGGGTTTGGGCCCATGATGAGTACTTCCGTTTTGTTTGTGTTCATTTGTAGGCAGCTGTTTTTCATCCATTTGGCGACGGCTTCCATGCCGTCTCGAAAGTGGTGTCTGGTGGTGTTGCGTTCGTTGGATAGGGAGAGGATGAGTTGGTCGTCGTCTGCGTATGACACAATGTTGAATCTGTAGGTTCCGACGATGGGGGCGAGCGGAGCCATGTAGATGTTGAAGAGAGTAGGGCTGAGGGAGGACCCCTGGGGGACTCGGTAGGTGTAGGGTATGAGAGGAAAAGGGGGGGGTGGAGTCTGACCCGTTGCATTCTGCTGGAGAGGAAGGAGCGGATCCAGTCGAGGGCCTGGTCTTGGATCCCTGCGTCGTGGAGTCTGCGTATTAGGGTGCGGTGAGAGACTGTCGAACGCCGCTGAGAGGTCGAGGAGGATGAGGGCTGCTGTTTCTCCTTTGTCCAGTAAGGTACGGATGTCGTCTGTTGCGGCAAGGAGGGCGGTTTCCGTACTGTTGTTTTTTCTGAAGCCGGTTTGGTAGGAGTCGAGGATGTTGTGCTCTTCAATGATTGTGGCGAGTTGGCTGTTGATGGCTTTCTCAATGACTTTCGCTGGGAACTGGAGCAGGGAGATAGGTCTGTAGTTTTTGAGGTCAGTGGGGTCCGCTGAGGGTTTCTTGAGGAGGGGGTTGATCTCAGCATGTTTCCAGTCAGGGAACGAGGTGGTTGCCCGGGAGCGGTTGATGGTGTGGCAGAGCATGGGTGCGATGGTGTCGGCAGCTCTGTTGAAAATGTGGTGGGGGCAGGGGTCCGTGGGGGCCCCGGAGTCGATTGACTTTATTGTCTTCAGTGTGTCTTTGGTGGTGAGGGCTGTCCAGTTGTCGATCGCTGGCTTCAGGGTGTCGGGGGTGGTTGGTGAGGGTTCAGTGTGTTGGTTGTCTTCGTCGAAGTTGTCGTAGATGCTCTTGATTTTGTGGTGGAAAAAGGTGCTGAGTTTGTCGCAGAGGTCTTGTGAGGAAGGGATGTCGGTGGACTCGCTGGTGGTTTGGACGAACTCCTTGATGTTGAAGAGTTCTTTGTTGTTGTGTGCATGAGTGGAGATTCTGTCTTCAATCGCTTTTTTCCTCTTTTATAGGAGTTGGTGGTGGGCGTTGGAGGCGGCTCTGAAGTTGTTGTGGGCTTCTGTGGATTTGGTGTTCCTCTAGGGCTTTTCAAGGGGGCGGCAAGTGCGTCTTGGCTCTCGAAGTTCGGTGGTTAACTATCTAGCTTTCTTGGAGTGGGGGGTGTTGTTTTTCTTGAGGGGGCTATGGTGTTGCCGCTGTCGGAGATCCATCTGTGCAGGGTTCGGGCTGTGGTGTTGGCGTCGTCGCTTTCCGTGATGCTTGGGGTGGAGTTGCTGAGTGATGAGGTTAGCTGGTCTTTGGTGATTCTGGTCCAGTTTCTTTGTGGGAGCAGGTGCTGGTGTCTGTGAATGGTGGGTGTTCTGAAGGTGAAGTGGATGCATCGATGGTCAGTCCATGGGAGTTCGGTGGTGTGGCTGAACTCTCAAAGCATCTCAAATTTTGGCTTTAACAATATAGACCTATTGACACTGCCAATGCGTTCTGCTGATGCTGTTTCGCATCGGCAAAATTAAACACAAAAAATAGGCTTTGTTTGCTGATGCTGAACACCGGCACAAACAAAAAAGAAAACATTGAGAAGTGTACGAGTCTTGGAACTACAGTATCACAGTGATTGCTTAAAAGCTTGCATGAGTTACCATGCATGTGCGTGCATACAGCATGACCAAACCATTTCTATTTTCTGCTCAAAGATTAAATGAGCCACAAGAGTTTAAAGGAGCTTCATCCTGGCTGTAAATGATACCTGCTAGGCCATTAAAAAAACATAATAAAGAATGTTGCAGGGATTGGTCTCGTCGTAGACGGTGGCGTCGTCGATGTCTTCGTCGCCGAAAGCTTCGCTGTCAGGCTCGTCAACGATGTGGTCTTGAATCTCGTCGACGGTACAGTCGTCGGCAACAAGGGCAGCGTAGACTGTGTGGAACCTCCAGAACTCACTGTTGACGAGGTAAACACCGTCGGCGATCTCGACGACGTGAGAGTTACTGTGGTCGTCATTGAAGTGAGAACAGGTGTCGATGGTGAACCTGCGCCTGATAAAGACTTGTGGCAATTTTTACCTTTAGAATGGCTAGAAGAGACTGGCTTTTCCTTAGACGTTCCTGGAGTCTGAGGGGATCCAATCTCTGAGGAGACTTTCGTTTTCTTCTCCCTTTTAAAAGATTTTCTTCGGTGCTTGAGAGATTTTAGACTGTTTCTTCCTCTCTTTTCAAGCTGACCCTCAGGCGACCTTGTCCTCTTGAGTGACAGAGGACGTCTCACTGTCAACATCCGAAGACACAGGCTGTTTTACTTCAGCCAATGTAGAAGCCTTCCTTCTCTATCTCTCAAGGTCTTAGTGGAGAAGGTGCAGCAAATTTTACATTGCTTTGTCTCATGGCTGGGATAGGGACAAATACAATCTTTGTGTGCATCATCTACATGCACTCTCTTCTTCCCACAGGAATTACAGGCTCTAAATAATCCTTTCTTATCAGACATTCTTCTTAAAGAAATCCAAAGAGACTTATCTGAGAAATTTGAAGTAGACTGAGCAGAGCTCAGTGAGACTCCCTTACACTACGAAGTGCAGTGAAATCTGAGGGACTCAGCCTCTCTTGAGAAGGTTCTAGAGGATGCTGGGTTCTGATTGGCTGAGTTTCCAGTTTGGTCCTTTTTTGTAAAAGGAGACTAATAGGCTATAAAGAATATTGTTGCTACCATAATAGCCTATAGAAAGTTATTGTCTATTACTTACTACTTTGTTATTTATGTACCGTGGGCCTCCCACTACAACGGGGAATGATTCAGGCATGTGAATCTATGAAAGATACCCCAATACCGGATAAAGAATTGTACATGCAGCCGACTTGCGTGAAAAGGAATAGAGAGTGAATTAAGAAAGGGTTCAAAAAGCAAGTGAGTTGGGCAAGGGTAGAGGTGGAGTTGGGAAAGCAACAGAGGAGCTTGAGCGTGGCTGCCACATGCAGAAGCAACATTCAGTGAAACTAAGAAAAAAAGCTTGATACAAAGAAAAATCTTGCAGAGAACTAAAAAGTCCATGAAGCACTAAAAAAAATGGCGCTGAAGTTACTAGCATACGTAGATTCCAATTATGATTCTCAATCGTATAGCAACTGATTCACGAGACGGCTAGCAAATAAGGATGGAAAAAATATAAACTATAGATTAACACAAAGGCAGCCTTTAAAAAAAAAAAAGCAGTTAAAGAATATGGCAGATTGATAATGCAGCCTAGTTTAAAGAACCCTTTGAAATTAATCCAGATCAATATCCACCAGACTCCTAAATATCAAATTACCATTTTTTATTTCAAGCTGTGTTTTACAGTATTGCATACGCCACATCCAATGGCGCGCCATAAAGATAGACATATCAGTTCTTGGATTGAGAGCTTACTTTATTAAACACTTGCCACCACATAGGCTATAGTCTGTTGCAGATAATTGCATTGACATTATGAATTGAATACCTTGTGGATTATGCCAGACTTAATCCTTACCTGCTGCCCGTTCCGTTTCCACTTGGGAAGTCGTGTACTTTCACTGGAAACTGTTCCATTTGACTAAGACAGTTGTTCATTTTATGCACAAGTGACAGTAAAGGTCCATTTCCCAATGGCTCTAACCTTGACAGTGGTTCTTCTCCAGGAAGCTGAAATGTCCCATTAATGAAAAAGTTAAACTTCACTCCAAAATAGACTATTCATACTTTAAAATACTACATACTGGCTATAACTAAGTTACTTACTAGTTATCTTTAAAAGTACTCCGATAAGGTCGCTTTACAAGAGATGCGTGCTTTTTCAACTTCATACATTTCCAATTAACAGAGCACCATGCTTTTAATCCCATGATTTGCAAAAACAGAGGACAGTTTACAGGAATTCTGTAAGTAATCCCCACATGAGATAACTCGACTAATTCTTCCAGCATAGGATGCATTCACTAAATAACAATAGTAACCTTAGATGATGATCTAAAACCACTGCAGGAGAGACCCAGTTTCAAAATTATGTTGCACATCGCGCAAATGAGCTTAACACAAGATGAGAATGACTAACCGCAACATTAAGCAAGTAAACTGTACATTTGTCGCAGTGCTTCTCAAACCAGTTTGCAAAAGCATTTTTTGGGGAGAGTCAGGATGAAAGGATATGCGCCTTAAGTCAACAGCAACTAAGCAATGTTGAAACTGAAGGTGTGAAAGTGCACATCATATCCAGCACAGACGATGCATACAACGAGGAACCGATCGATACCATCTGCTGGTGGGCAGAAGTACTGCTCAAATTTCACAGATCCAGTCCGACATCTGGCGAATATTCTACGTAAAGTAATCTGCGCCTGGAAGTCTTGATCAGGTGCTTAGTGTTTGTGATTTGGTGTGAATATTTTCAGACTTTTTTTTAATTAATGTTCAGAAATATAGCGATATCTGGAAAGTTGGTACCGCAGTAATTTCGTGGGGCTACAAATAACAAAAATAGAGAGATCTGATTGACCATGAGGACAAGTCAGCCATCTCAGTATAGCAGGAACGTAGCGAGGGGGTAGGGTTCGGGTACTACGACTTCAGTGCAGTTACTGGCAGAGGGGTTGTTGAGGGAACGTACCACGCCCCTATCCACGTCCCCCTTTCTTCCACCCTTCCAGGGGTAAACAAAACAAATCTTGGCCGGACGGTCCTGAGGAAGACAGGGAGGACCCGAAAGTGATCTGGCGGCCTCCCGTAACACTACAGTGTGTCCAAGCTGGCTCGGTGGGACCAGTGCAGATGATGCGAGACCAGTCCTTTTAGGTGGCCAAGCAACTACTATGCGCACACCCATCGCTTTGTACAAAAGTCTTCACGGACATCCAACTCACTCCGGACAGACACCCAAGCCCCAAAAGGTTGTCAAGCTCCAACTATGCACACTCGAGTCTTCACTGTGTACAGTCTTCTTTATGGAGAGCCCGCTCCTTCCAAACACCCAAGAATATTAAGTGGTAACGCACATAGTATGCACACGTTTCATCCTGTGCACAGCTCTGAACAGAGAGCACACTTCCCTGAAGACACGAAAGCACATTAGACGGCCAAGATCTTACTATGATTAAGCTTTGCCCTGTACACACATCTTGAGAGAGAGGCCAAACCCTCTATATACGCAAACCCCATTTGGAAACAAAGCTTATATAGTAGCTCACATGGAACTCATTCTCAATATATGCCAAATAGCACATCTAAATAACTGTGAATTTCAGATGCAACAAAATATATACCTGTAAAGATGGTCATGAAAGGGAATTTATGACAACTTGCAAGTCACAATTTAAATGCAACATTCATTATCATGAAGTAAATTATTCAAAGTGCATGGTGACACCCAAATGAGTAAAAGCCATAAACAAACAGAACAAGCATTTGCAATGCAATAGGTCTTGCATTACTGAAAGTCTGAGCTATTGGGGTTGCATTATGATTTGCAACACCAACAGCTCAAATTTTTAGTAATGCGAGACCTATTGCATTGTAAATGTTTGTATGACCAGGGTGAGTGTGCGGGATGTGTGGAGAAATAAATGGAGCAAAATGGGCTGGTTTCACTGCTGTGAGAGTATTGTGGAATGCAGCGTGGTGATGTCATGCAGTCTTACCCAGCTGCAGTCAGTGGCATTGCAATCATATTTACAACTCTTCAAAAAAGGCACTGGACATTGGTCATTTATACCTCTTCTACAATTTCTAAAAGTTGTAAAAAAATGTGCTTGGACTTTATTTAGTGTGAGCAAAAGTCCTAATCTTTTTTGCTGGCATTAGTCACATGACGTTATTACCAAATTGCCTCACGCTGCTTCCCATATTTCCTGAAGCACTGTGGCAAATAGACTATTTTGAAAAGCTTGCTTTCACACAAATCTCCGCTTGCCACAAGTAGGCCATACCTCCCTATAAAACGTGCTCTCTCGCATCCAGGAGAGCCCTTCTCAGAATGAAGTAGAGGACAGTGGAGGGGGAAGTTTTGTGGATCAATTAGAAACAGGAGCGGGCTGGCTTTGTTTGGTGCTTGGGAAGAGTTGCAAACGTGTTTAGGTGAGGCATGGGTACAAAGTGCGCTGGGATACGCTTTACAGCATTCCAGTGGCCTCCGGTGTGCCTCTGGTGTTTACTAAACATTCCCTTGTGTTTGGTGATGCAGCAGGCTGTCTAAGATTCCGTGGCCCCACGGGCGCCCTGTACGTCCAGACTGCGCAGTGTTACTAATAACAAGCACGGAATTGAAACCAGTGGTATCATGTGATTCTGGGCAAATCCCGTAATCTCCCCGTGCCTTAAAAACATTAATCTAAGCTGGGGTGACGTAGGCTAGTGCTCATGTAAAGCGTTCGCACTGTTTAAAACTGCAAAATAGATACCAAAAAAACTTCATCCGCGTGTCTGATGTCCGCACTGCTAAGTAAGGAAGAGGGCAGGCCAGGACACTCTTTAAAGACTTCACCAGGAGTGATTGCTGCTAAATACCTAAGCGTGCCAGGCTTTTAGCTGGAGACTTGTACTTTTACCCACACAAAGCAGCCTTGATTCGGTAGTCGTTTTACGTGTTTAGGAAACAAATTCTCCGATAATAGTGGCGCTGCGGGTGGCTTTCCAGTGGCCTCCGGTGTGCCTCTGGTGTTTACTAAACGCTCCCTTGTGTTTGGTGATGCAGCAGGCTGTCTGAGATTCCGTGGACCCACAGGCGCCCTACGTCCAAACTGCCCAGTGTTACTAATAACAAGCACGGAATCGAAACCAGTTGTGCGCGCGCACCACAGAGGAGCGGGGGTGAGGAAGCGTGGCAGCAAAGCGAACGCGCGCTAATTAGAAACACATGTTTATTATTAGGTCTCAGATGCCACTGCTGCCTGTAACAGACACCAATAGGATATGGGCGGTTACACTGCTAAAGAATCTGGGACACGCACACGCCTTTCACCAATGGCGGGCTGTCTTCTTTACAAAGACGCACGCAAAAGCCAATAGCAACTGACGAAAACAAAAGCACATGCACAAGAGTGTGGTCAGCTTTCAGAAGCCCCTACATGAGGTCTCTCGCTGCGCGAGCAGTGCAACGCTAGGCGCCAGACCTAAAAAGGGTACCAGTGGGTGAAAAATACACAGTATATTGATATGCTAGCAACCTTATATTACAATCTAGCACAGTAAACATATTAAATTACACAGTGCTCAGTGTAAGCAACAGTTTGTTCACAAGTATTGTCGACAGCGTTTTGACCCCATACAGAATGAGGGCTTGATAAGGACTAATGGCGGCCTGGGGGAACTTAAAAAGAAGAGGAAGAATTAGGACTAAGGCACTCCTCAGATTAATGTATGTAGGGAGAGTATAACCTACTTGAACCTAGAACTGAATTCAAATAAGAGCGAAAAGGAAATTTAGTATCATCCTTATGTGAATTAATAGTGCCACCGAATGAGCACAACAAAAATAAATATACTCTTGTGTTAATACCAGAGTGAGGTAAAAATAAACAAATGCCTGTGGTTCTGACAAACAAGTTACTTACCTTCGGTAACGATATATCTCTAAGACATAGATTAGTTATGGACTCCTCACCTTATAATTACCTCAGGCTTCAGACTGGATCAGGAGAATTTTTTCCTTAGCAGTACCCATACACTTCGATAGGTGGCGTTGATAGACTCTACGTTCTTCGTTGGCGTTGTGTCGACACGACATTCCACGCCAGAAGCGCAGAGCCATGCAAGTCAGTGACCACTGGTGCACGAAAACTAGGGCCCTAAAAGGGAGTCCCTTACCCTAGAAGTCAGTTCGCAGTACGGAGAGGATGGGTGGGGCGGTGGGGAATCCATAACTAATCTATGTCTCTTACAGCTATATCGTTACCGAAGGTAAGTAACTTGTTCATCTGAAAGACAATTAGTTATGGATTCCTCACCTTAGAATAGATACCCCAGCAACACCAACCCTTTGGTGGGTCTGCGAACCAAGTTCACACCAGAAAGTCCTGGAGAATCGAACGGCTGAAGAAGCCGTCTCTCCGGACTTGGCTGTCAAGGCAGTAGTGTTTGGTAAACGTGTGCAGTGGAGTCCACATAGCTGCCTGGCATACATCATGAAGAGGGACTCCACGTCCCAAAGCAGTAGTAGCTGCCGTTGCCCTGGTTGAATGGGCACGCAACCCTACTGGAGGTTCCTTTTTTCGCCAAGGAATAGCTGATTTTTATACTACGAACTACCCATCGAGAGATGGTCCGTTGTTATACGGCCCGACCTTTCTTGGCACCCACGTTGCCAACAGAGAGTTGGTCATCCACTCGGAATTGTCTTGAGCGATCCAGATAGAAAGCGCACATTTTGGATCCAGATGATGGAGCCGCTCTTCCTCTTTAGAAGGATGCGGAGGCGGAAAGAAGGTGGGAAAAGTGATTGTCTGTCCTATGTGGAAAAAGGTAACCACTTTGGGAAGGAAAAGTGGCCTAGTGCGAAGGACAACCTTGTCCGGATGAACAACCAGGAAAGGAGGTTTAGAAGAAAGGGCTAGAAGCTTACTCACCCTGCGAGCATAGGTGATGGCAACAAAGGCAGTTTTCAAAGTTAAAAGTCTGAGAGGACCATTATGTAGCGGCTCAAAGGGAGTGCACACACAGTAAGTCATACCAAGTTCAAGTCCCACTGGGGGATTACGAAAAAAATAGGAGGGAAGAGATGAGTAATGCCCTTAAGGAATCTATTTACAATAGGGGACTTGAAAAGAGAAGGTTGATCAGGAGCCTAAGAAAAGCTGAAATGGCTGAGAGATAGCCCTTAAGAGTGCCAAGAGCAAAGCCCTGCTGGACCAAAGAAAGGAGGGACAAGAGAACCTCAGAAAGAGGGGCAGAAAGGGTCTCCACAGCCTTTCCTGTGCACCATACCACAAATTAGTTCCATCTGCAGGCATATACTGTTTTAGTGGAGGGACGCCTGGCTGCCAAGATAACGTTACAGACTTCGGGAGGAAGGTCGAAAGCAGTCAACTGCCGCCGCTCAATCTCCACACAAGGTGGTGGAGGCTGGACAGGTTCGGGTGGAGGACGGTCCCCTGCTGCTGAGACAGAAGATCCTCTCGAAGAGGCAGTCTGATCATCTTCAGCACTCTGGGTAGAAGTGGAATGGGCGGAAAGGAGTATAGAAGACAGCAATTCCACTTGCAACGAAAAGCGCTGCCTAACGAGTGCGGCCTTGGAAATTCAAACGTGCAGAACTGCTGACATTGCGTGTTCCCTTCGGTGGCGAATAGATCTAACCAAAGCTCTCCCCACTGCTGAAAGAGACCTTGCACCACCTCAGAGTGAAGACGCCTTTCATGATCCATCATGCACCTGCGGCTGAATTCGTCTGCTCTGGTGTTCAGAAAACCTGCCAGGTGTTGAACCATCAGGGATACACCCTAATGTTCCAGAAATGTCCAAAGACAGAGAGCCTCTAGACATAGGGTCCACAACCCCACCCCGCCCAGTTTGTTGCAGTACAACATGGCGGTGGTGTTGTCCGTGAACACCTGCACCACTCTTGCCCAGACAGAGGGAAGGAATGCCTTTAGTGTAAAACAAATTGCCTGCAGCTCCAGAAGGTTGATGTGGAGCCCGGACTACGCTGGAGACCAGAGGCCTCTGATCTCTGCCTCTCCCATGTGGCCACCCCACTCCAGAAGTGATGCATCCATCACCACTGTAAACTCTGGTTGGGGAAGGAAGAGGCATCTGCCATTGACCCAATCCTGGTTTGGAGCCAGCACTGCAATTGTCGAGCAATACCCTTCAAGATCTGGACACAATCAGACAGATTCCCATGATGCTATGCCCACTGGAACTTCAGGTCCCACTGAAGAGCCCACATATGCCATCTGGCATGATCCACCAAAAGGATGCAAGAGGCCATGAGGCCCAGCAGCCTCAGGGTCAGTCTGACCGAAATCCGGGATGAAGGCTGAAAGACTGCAATCATAGCCCGAATATCCCTGACTCGCTGTTTGAGAGGATAAACCTGAAACTGCATCATGTCCAGAACCGCTCTGATGAAAAGGAGCTTCTGAGAGGGAGTCCGGTGTGACTTCGGCACGTTGATAGTGAACCTCAGCGAATGCAGGAGGTCCGCCGTAGTCTGGAGAAGACTGCCTGGGGCGAGCCCACCTTCAACAGCCAGTCGTCGAGATAGAGGAAGACGGAAACCCCTGATCTGCGCAGATGAGCTTCGACCACCGCCATCACTTTCGTGAGCACCAGAGGGGCGCTGGTGAGGCCAAAGGGGAGCACGGTAAACAAAGTGCTTGTGGCCTACCGTGAACCATAGGTAACGCTGGTGAGCCGGCAGGGCGGTTTTTGAAAATAAGCGTCCTGCAAGTCCAACGTTACCAACCAGTATCCCGGGTCGAGGGCAGACAGGAGCTGAGCCAGTGTCAACATCTTGAACTTCTACTTCTGGAGAAAGCGGTTGACGTTCCTGAGATCCAAGATAGGACACAGGCTCTTTTCCTTCTTGAGAACCAGAAAGTAGTGGGAATAGCAACCACAACCTACTTCACGGACAGGAACTCACTCGATGGCTCCCTTGGCCAAGAGAGCTGTAACTTCCTGCTGGAGAAGGGCCAGGTGATCCTCCGACATGCGATGAAATTGATGTGGCCTTGATGGAGGGGTAGTCTCAAAGGGGAGGGAGTAGCCCCTTCGGACTATCTGCAAAACCCGCCTGTCTGACGTGATGTTGAGCCAGTGGGAGAGGTGATGCCGAATCCTGCCGCCCACTGGCGACTAATGGACCTGAAAGACCGGACTAGGAGGGTTTGGAGGCTGCTGCAGAGGGGGCGCTGGTGGACTGGCCCGCTGGCCCCGTGACCCACGGTGGTTGGGAACCACGTCCCTGGCCGTGCAGAGGTTGGACAGCTTGCGCAGGCCTGTGGCTCTGGGCGGAACGTGGCGGGGCACCCCTTCCTGGCCACGAAAGGGGCGAAAAGCAGACTGCGATGGGCGGGAGGTGGAAGCGAGGCCTAAGGATCTGGCCGTAGCCCTAGAATCCTTAAAGCGCTTGAGCGCGTTGCCTGCCTTGTCGCCAAACAGGCGACGGCCATCAAAGAGCATGTGCAAAAGCATTGCTTGGACATCTCCCGAAAAGCCAGTGGACCTCAACCAGGCGTAGCATCTCGGTGCTATCGACGTGGAAATCGTAATGCCCAGTGAGTCGGCGATGTCCAGCCCACACCTGATGGTGAACTTTTCAGCGTCTCTCTCTTCGGCAACAGCACGGGAGAGCACGGCCCGGGAGTTCTTCGGGCACTGTGGCAGCACCGGCGCAACCGTGTCCCACCGTAGTGGGAGTAACAGGCAAATAGACATGCAGTGTTCACAAGCTGGTGTAAGAAAACATCTTCCCGAGGTGGTCCAGCTTCTTGGATTCCCTATCAGGTGGAGCATTAGGGAATGCACCTTTGGACGTTGAGGCTTGGACTATCAAGCTCACAGGGGTAGGATGGGAAGAGATGAAAATGGGGTCAGCCGGACGGTGGCGTCGGGCAATCATCCTGTAAACAGGTGCCCCTGTGTTGGGCTTGGACCAAGTGCCCAAAAGGATGTCCGTAAGTGCCTCATTAAATGGCAGCAGGGACTCCAAAGAGGCCACTGCCGGTTGAAGCACTTTTGTCAGGAGGTTAGTCCTGACCGCCACCGTAGGAAGCTCGAAATTTAGGGCCTCATCTGCCCTATGCAACACCACTGCGTAAGACGGACCCCTCCTCCATAGCCACGGTAGGTGGAGAATGCATGCCAATGTCTGGGGAGGTGTCCAGACCACAGGTGTCACTCAACTCCTCTCTCCAGTCCGGTTCCTCTAAATGGTCTGCAATAGGGTCCACAGACTAGGCTGCCCTACGCAACACCACTGCGTAAGATGCATGTGAGAAAGTGCCATCTTTCTTGCATGGTATGCCCCCACTTTTTGCTGAATTGCTGATATACTTTGACTGTGCCCTGGGTTCCTACCAATCAGGTACCCAGGGCCTGTGTTCCTTCCCTAAAAACTGCATTGAAGCCTAAACCCAATTGGCATCTATGGCCACAGGTCAGCCCTTGGTAAATAGTACCCTAAGTACCCAGGGCACAGAGACCAGAAAAGGCCCCGAAGGGCTGCAACACTTATTGCGCCACCCTTAAAGCGCCTGTACCCTGACACACACACACAATCACACACACACACACTGACTTTGCAGGTTGACTGTCTTGGCGCATAACTAAACAGAGTCGACATGGCACACATCCCTGTGTGCCGTGCCCACAAACACACTGCCCTGGCATACCTCAGTCAACCCTCTAGCTGGGTGCACTATGCCAGTGGTGTGGGCACAGGTGCATGAGCCCTGTGCCCCTACAGTACCCAGGGCCATTCCTGGGCACTGTAAGTGCTGTGATGCCATTAAGAGTATATGGTGCAGGGAGGTTGTCATTATGAACTTCACAGCACCACGATGGCTACACTGAAGACTGAGAAGTTTGGTATCACACTTCCAGGCACATTAAACCCGCACTGATGCCAGTGTGGAATTTAATGCCAAATGCACAAGAGAGGTATCTTAGAGATGCCGCCTGAAACCTAACCAACTCCTAGTGTCCTAACTGCGTGGCTACCGAGGCTGCCACCACCAGACAGGTTTCTGGACCCCTGGGTGGAGAGCTTGCCGCTCTCGGGGGCCTGAAACAATGCACATCCTGGGACGAGGTGCCAAGTCTCCTTCCCCAGGATGGGCAGGGGAAGCTTCAAAGGCATGCCGCCTTTGTGAGTTTCACCAGGCCACATGCTGTACTCAGCAACTGCCCCTCCCCTGGTTCTGACCCCCCCACTCTGGCGGGAAGACAGGCGGGACACACTAAGTGAAGAAAGGGGGTGAGCCAGCCTCTGCCAACCCCACCCCTCAAGTGGGAGAGGCGAGGTGAAGCAGAACTCCGGGCTCCTGCAGACTTGAGGATGGGGGCCCCTACCCAATCAGAGCTAGGCTCTTGCCCCCCCTCCCACTGGAGAGCGGCAGGATAGGGGGTGTACTCACCCCTGGACAGGGACCCTTTGGTCCCTGCCCTTGCCCTACCTGTAATGCCCCTAAATGTAGTATTTAGGGGCACTCTGAACCTTCCTTTCTCAGATCCCGATTTTTAAACAAGAAAAAGAACAAGTAGAAAGAAGACCTGCTGTGCAGCTGCTAACAAGAGGACGACACAAACTGACTTGGCCCCAGCCCTACAGGCTTGTTGATCCTTGAACCTTCTCATGCTAAACCCCAGCGTCTCCAGCGGTCAGCAACCTCGAAAACACCGAAGGACGAGCTGCCTTGCTCATCTAAAGACTGGGACTCCCACAAGCAGTGGTTCTGCTCTAACAGCAACCCCTGGTGCCAGCCAGGAACCACAAATCCAGCACACACTGCACCCGCCGAGTCCGGCCTGTGTGAACAAAGACCACGAGGACGTCCCCCCGGCGATTGTGACCACAAATCCAGTGCCTAAGGACCTTCCTTGACGCGAATGACTACGCCTGCAGCCGCACAACAAGGGACCCCTCCAACGGCGACCATCTGAGGGTAAGATTTCCCGACACCCAAAGACACCCCTGCACACGGCGCCCCACGACCCCCTGTGCCCAACTCATGAGTGGCTACCTAAGTTGCAGCTTCCCAACTTACCTCTTGAAGTGGTGGTCGCACCTGAAGAACCTCCGTCCCCGAGTTTGCAGCCTTTGTTCAACATCCAGCTTTCCCATTGAAATACATTGGGCGCCCGACGGCCAAAAAGCACCCTGCACCCAGTCGCCCGAGTGCCACTGGGAGTGCAGCAACTATCCTATCTTACTTACCCACTTGCCCAGTGTAAGTGACCAGGAGCTCAGCTACCACAGCCGCGTGGTCTGCCTGCTAGCACCCACCAACCTAAGGCCCCCTATCCTCCATAGGCTTACATTGGGCCTACTCACTCTGCACCTGGCTGCCCCTGTGCCGCTGAGGGTGTAACAACTGTACTTACCTGACCCTGGGAGACCCATGAATCTACTCCTAGAAACTTAACTTTGCCAGCCGAGTACTTACCCAAAGACCGATAACTTGATTTTCTCCATAGGTAGACATTGGCTGTGTTTCACTCAAAATTTCTTCTAAGTATCGGGTTTTGCAACTTTAAAATATTCCTCGAAAATCGTCCGAAAATCAAAAACGAAATTACTCACCTGTGATCAGGAGAGATCCTAGTGCTGGATATTTGTGCCCAGCACTGACCCTCAAAAGTAATTATAACCGTGATTTACTGTTAACCCAGTTTTCCTCCATAGGAATACATTTCCTGGTTTTGCCAGAATTTCTTCTAAGTGTCGATTTTCAAAACTTACAAATATTCCTTAAAAATCGCCTGTGTAACAAAAACGATTTCTTTCAACTGTTTACAGGAAATGCACCAGGGTTGAATCCAGGATCTAGCCCCGAGTAAGAAAAACATTCGCAAAGTGATTTTATTGCATTTACTTAACCGCACCCATGCGGGGCCGATTCTCCCCCCCCCCCGGTGCTGAGCCCTAATTAAAACGGGCGTGGTCATGACGGAACGGTTCCGTCATAAGCACAGCTCGACCGATGCTCATGACGGAACCGTTCCGTCATGAGCATCGAAGGGGTTAAAACTTCCCATTGAGCTCAATGTTCTATTGTGTTTAACTTGTGTAGCATATTGAAACAACTGTAACTATTGCATCTAAAAGTTTTCTATTTGACAGTATTCAATTGCAACATTTCATTCTGAGAAAGTATTTATTATACCTACTGTGGTTCTAAAATAAAGTAACAATTTATTTTTATATACTAAACAATTGGCCTAGAGTTCAGTTCGGGAGTGTGTGCGACCATTTGCTGACTGAGTGTGTACAACAAATGCTTTACACTGTCCTCTGATACTGCTTTAATGCTCGACCAAGCTTCCACTTTAGAGAGTAAGGTTATATCTAACTTTAGCCTCTGCCATACCTCTGGGGACTGTGGACTCTGCACACTGTATCTTACTTTGGTCCCGTATATACAGAGCCACTTTCTTACAATGCACCCTCCTCCAAAGCCACGGTAGGGGGATACAGCATGATAAGGTCTGGGGAGATGTCCAGACCACTGGCCTCACCCAACTCCTCTCTCCAGTGCGGTTCCTCCAACTGGTCTGTGGGTCCACAGACCCCACCCAGTCCTCCTCACCCTCTCCTGTGAGCCACTCAGGACAGTAGGAAACATAAGGAGAGAACAGGGGTACAAAAGTACCGGTCAGCGCCGGTCCCAACGTCAGTCCAGCTCCATGTCCTCATCGAGAGGGAGACCTGGGTCGACGACGTCTGGGGACACAACCGGCAAGGGGAGGGGTGGATTTGGCGCCAGAGGAGGTGTTACAAGGTTGACCGACGCTGATCCGGATCCAGGTCTGGATCCTTGGGGGCCATGCAGCGCCGAGCCGAAGCCACCGACATCGAAGGCCTAGAGCCCCCAACAGAGTCTGAAGGGCCCGAAGGCGCGCCGGTGGAGTCATGCTGCCCGAAGATGGAGTGTAAGGTTTCGTAAAAGCTTCGAAGCTGGGTAGGGGTCATTCCGGGTCCCGGAAAGGGGGGGGGGGGGAGGGCGGGGGGGGGCAGAGTCGACCCAACACAAGACGAGGACTCCGATAACGAGTGGTTTTGGTGGCTCCGCGACCGGTCCCGCAACCTCCCACTTGACCGGGAACTCGAACGGCACAGAGCGGACTGCCGGGCCTCGAGAAGCTTTCGGGACCAACCCTGCAAAGACTTCAGGTTCATGGCCCGGCAGTCGGATCAAGACTTTGGATCGTGGTCGCCCACCAGGCGGTCCGACGTGACATCCCTCCGTGCACCAGGAGTCAATTTATTCAAAAAAGGTGTCGTCAAAAGTCGCAAAAAGTGGAGTAAAAAACTGACTTGAGGTACCGCTCTCTCCGGCTCTGCGCTGGCTGGAGCGGAAAAAGAAAACCGACGTCAGCGCGCGAGCTCGGCGTCTAAGTAGATACCACAACGTTATACCGGCAACCACGACGAACGCGGAGTTGACCAACACCACCCATCGACGCGCAGGGATGCTGCTGAGGAAATAATTCTCAGGATCCAGTCTGATGCCTGGGGGTAATTCTAAGGTGAGGAATCCATACCTAATTGTCTCTTTCATATAGAGACTTTTAAATATTACTTTGCAAACTATAGTGGGAGAGGCGGCTTACCCATGTCGAAAATTTGAAAAGTGCAGTGCAGATTCATGAATCGCCTACACAGTAGGAGCGCAGGGAGAACGTGGGCCTGATGGACCTGAGTGTACGATGAAGCCTCGCAACAAGAGTACCCCAACTACAGTTATGGCATCTCACGGAAGCATGGAGTGCAGCGCTTCCTCATTGGAGTGAGTGACCCGCTGCAGTTTTGACACAGACCTCAGGGAGTGTCTGCCATGTGGGCAACAGATGCAGGGTGAACTTGAAAAAAGTGTGAGAGACACAAAGATGATACAAGAAACAGTACAGTGTGCTTAGAAACAAAGAGCATAGTTTAACACAAGGTTTGCAGAAGTTATTAATCTGAATGGTTTGTTGCCTATGTGGTCCCAACGATTCCCTCTTCTTCTGGGAGAGCGGAGGGCGGTCTACTTGCATATGCTGGAGTCACTCTGGAGTGTAAAATGTCTGCGATCTGCACTGTTGGCCTGTTCAAGCTCCCCTTCTGATGCTGTCTTGTGGTATTAAGATTTTTTTTAATTAATTTTTACAATGGGTCCTTTGGCTCAGAGGCATGTATTAATATAAGTATATTGTATAGTTTTATCTCGGACTTGGATTTTAAATTGGCATATTTGACCACAGGTTTCCATATTGTGGTGAGAGGTGATTTTAAGGTCAAATTTGTTGAACCGCGTCAGTCTAATGAGTGTCATTTTAGCAAAAGTATGTCCAAGTGGGGTACCCCACAGCAGGGGGTTTTGAAAACTAGGGCTCTTTCAAATATGGTTGCTACTTTTGATCTCCTTAATGCTTGTGCCGAGGTTGATCCTGCCTACCTATCGAACACCACCTTTGTAAAGTAAGTGTGTGCGTGTTTGGGAGAGGATATGAATCCGTTATTAATTATATTTTTGTATGCCGGGCCCTAATAGCGAGGGTTTGGGCAGGTGGTGCCATTTTAACGGTATTGAACTACCATAATCCCATGTGGATGGTTTTATAACATATTCAAAAGCGCAAGTGTGGCCAGGGATAGCCCGGTCTCAGCTTTAACAGTTAAGTCTCAGGGGCTTCGACGGGTTTGGAGAGATGCAGACTTGGGTGTTGTGACGAACAACTTGTGTGTTAACCATCTGCTTCCACTTTTAGATTGTTTAAACCATATGCTTGATATGCAGGATGAGGATAATTGCTATGCCTGTGTAGGGATGGCCTGTTGAAATTTACTCATGAAGCCGGAAGACCCGATACCCAGGGGTCCGGTGGTTTGATTTTTCCTGTAGGAAGGCCTTCCCTAAATTACATAGGGTTTTAAAGGAGACTCCCAGAGATGGTCAGAAGATCCAAGAGTTTAGAGCAGGGTATAAAAGGTCCCTGAGTAGGAGAAAAAAACAGAGGTAAAAATTAAGTATTGGTGGAGTCTGGTTCAGTCTTGCAGGATGAAGGAGGACAACTTTCTGGAGGGTGGTTAAGGATATTGGCTCCCTGTGTTCAAGTACTGATGTAATTACCATCATCAGCCCAGAGGCTGTAGTAGCTCATTTTGGTGCCTTATATCACTCTGACTTGCTTCAATTGGGCCCGGGGGTAGCAGTGGAATTGCCAATCAATATTAACTTTTCATTGATAAGATCTGGGATGTCATCTTGAAGTCTCCATCTAATAAGGCTCCTGGACCATATGGGGTCCCTATTTGCATTTATAGAGCAGTCCCAGAATTATGGGCTCCATTATTATGTAATTGCTTCAGTTCCTTTCCTATTGCTGGCTTCCCAGAATCGTGGCACACTGCCACTATCGTGCCTATTTTAAAAAAGGGTGATATGCAGTCTTCTAGTTGTTATCACCAAATCTCCCTTTTGGATTCTGCTGTTAAAGTTGCAGGTAGGGTGGTGTTAGAGCATTTGTTGGCCTGGGTCAGGGAAAACAACATACCGACAGAGGTGCAATATGGGTTCCGGGGAGGGGCTGGGCACTGTGGAGCAATGCCTAACTTTGCATCTGCTTATTATCAAATATATCATCACAAAGCAGGGCTCCCTTTGCCTAGCCTTTATGGACCTGTCGAGTGCCTTCAACAGTGTGGAAAGATCTAAACTGTGGACCTTGCTGGAGGGATTAGGTGTGGATCCAGGGCACGTTCAATTTTTGCAGTCCCTGCATTTTGATCTTTCAGCGCCTTCAAGATTTGGTCCTGCAGGGGAATGCACCAGCAGTTTCCGCTGGAGGTGTTAACCAAGGGTGAGTATTGGCCCCTATTTTATTCCTACTGTACATCAATGGCCTTGAGGATGTTTATCTACCTCTAACGCTGATGTCCCCTATGAGTCTAGGAAAAAAGTCCAGATGTTATTTTATGTGAATGATACTTCTTTTGCTTGGGAGAACACAGTCTTAGTACCCTTTATCAGGTGTTCGTTAACTTCATGGATTCTTTGGTTTTAGATACAAATTGTTTCAAAACTTTTACTATGTTTTGTTGCCCCAAATCCATGAAGACGAAGAGTGTGTTACTGCAGGGCTGTCGTGTTGCTCATACAGAGACGTTTTCTTATTTGGTTTTTGGTGCCAGGGGTAGCTTGGGCCCCTGCAGATATAACACCTCCCAAATGCTTTTCAATGCTACACTATATTTATAACTTAGCCTCACGCATTGGTAGAAAACCGGTGACTCCTCTTTCGGAAGTCTTTAGGAGCAAATGTTTACCAATCCTTACCTATGGAACTGGTATTTGGGGCTTTAACACTCTTGCTCTCCAGACAGAAGAAAATAGGGTCTTGCGACATATTTTAGGTGCACCTCCAGCTTGCACCACATGCATTATTCATTGAGAATTGGGGGTTGAATATATTGAGGACTGTGTTAAACGGGCCCACCCTCTTATGGTGTAATATATGGGCAAATTTGCATGTAGGTGTTAATAAGAAGGTGTGCTCTGACTGTGTATATTGTGACAGAGGCCTGTATATATATTATCTGGTACTCTCTAAGAGCTTTAGTGTACCTTGAATTCTACCTTGCGTATCACAAGATGAGGGGAGGCTCTGCTCTATTTGCAAGGGTTACATTCTCCCACACTTGAAGGAGTGCTATTGGCAAGTGAAAATAGATGCTTTAATAGCTTGAACCTAATAGCTTGAACCTGCCAGCTTGATCTGTTTATTTGATGTCGACGGCACACATTGCTCCACGGCAGGTTCTTTTCTTAACTAGTTTGAGGGGGGTTTGGATTGTTTTATCGACTATATTTATTCTATTTGTCATCATGAGATCTGTTTAAGGTGATAATGAGATGTGTTTTTTTTTAAACAAACTATTTTATCTATATAATATGATTTTATGGCTGTGTTTCGCTGCCGAAAAGTTAATCTAACAAAATGTACTGTAAATATTGAAAATACATGTTCCTATGACCATGTATATGAAAAAACCGGCAGAAGATACAAAATAGGAGGTACATGTTCAATCCAAAGAACGGCAATAATAAATAACCACGTTGCACACAATATTCCTTTAATTACAGACTAAAGGAATTTTCAGTCAATTAATATATTACAGAACATAAGCATCTTCATTTCTCATAATGTATTGTATCAGCAACATCAGTGTGTTCCATCGCTCTTGAAAAAGCAGTGGATTGGGTAGTACAAGATAGACATACTAGTCCATAAGGGAAATAAAATTGCTTCATTCCTCCATGGTATTAACTCCAGACTTAATCGAGCTGCACTTGTCAATCAACTTCCATTCAATGTGCTGAGGTACAGGACACATCTCTTCCCCTTAGTGATAGCAATGCCTGTTCAATTACTTGCAACTTTGTCATCCGGAGTGTGACCTTGATCCAAAAACTATATCACCAAGAGCGCATTTTTTACTTGGCACCTAATGAGACTCCTGCATTGGCCAATTCTGACCTTCACCTGTTAGGCTGTTTGATCAATGAATATAAAACCACAAGGGCACCATATGCAGTAAACCATTGTTGAAAAAGCAGTTAGCATGGTGCTGCAGATCTATCGTGATTTTACCCTGTTAAAAAGTGAGAGTGTTGAAAGTGAAATGATTAGCTAAACAATTGCCACATTTGAAGCGGTCCTTGATGAGACCTAGACCTCAGCATGATAGAATATTGGTCAGTGGTCTTCTGTTACTAGTGTTGACGGGCAGCAGATGGTCTCCAATGTTTTTGCCTTTTTTGTAGGAGAAGAGGAGATATTCAGAGAAATCACCTACATGTCCGAGGATAGGACAATTCTTTTTGATTATCCTAATCTTTTTAGAGTCTGGTCAAAATGTGGTGACACAATTTTGTCAAATTGAGGTTTCACTTTTGTTTGGAGAATTAAGTTTCTCTGGCTGTACCAAGCACGTTTCATGGCTGATTTGACAAAGCATTTTGGGTAACCTCTTTCAAATAGCTCGGTACAGAGGATTTTGCTTCTCTGAAAAATTAAAAACTTTGGGTGCAATTTCGACAAATTCTTAAAAATTGACCATATGGGAAGCCATCCTGGAGGGCCCGCAGATCAAGCTCATATTGAAGGGGTTTCCGTTCTGTACTTTATGCATAGGGTCACCATAAGCTTATTGTCATCGTGTTTGATTAGTATGTCCAGGAATTGTATACTGCTGTGGTCGCTACTATGTGTGAATTTTAGGTTTATTTGGATACTGTTGAGATACTCAAAGGATTCTAAGGAAACAATCTGACTAGATCATAAAAATGTCATTTATATAGGTTTTCCAACATCGTATATTACTGTTGAATAGGTTTTGGACAGTGAAAACAAATTTGGTCTCAAAATGATCCATACACAGATTCGCCAAATTTGAAGTAAAAGCAATCTCTAAAATTGCAAAATAAATTCCATTGGTACTAGCCTAGGTGCAGGGCGTTTATTCAAAACACGTCTGATGACCTCTAATGCTTTCTCTCCAAAGAATGTTGGTATAGAGAGATTATATATCTAGAGTGACAAATAGTTCATGGGCAGGATCGAAATCTAAGCCTTCAATAAGGTTGATCAGGTAAGTGCTATTCTTGACGTACGCACTTATGAGTGAAACAAAATCTTTAATGAAAATATTAATGTACCCCCAAATGGGTTCGAGGTCAAAGACACAGCTAGAAAGAATGGATCTGCCAGGGGCTTACATGCTACTCTTGTGCACTTTGGACAATTAGTACAGCACAGGTGTACGAGGAGTTTTTTGTTAAAATACTTAAAACTCTTGTTGGATGAGGAAACCCTCGTCCACGAGACGTAGTCCTAAGAAGCTCCTCAAGAACAGTGCCCTCCAGTTTTTTCCAGGGCCTACAAGTCATTACTGTGTTCCCATCACGCGTAAACTTATGCACGGGGGGGGGGCTGAAGATGTTAAACACCACCGCAGCATGGTCTGTCCAGGCCATGGGTTCGACCTTTATAACTCTTAGGTCAGGATTGTTTGCAAAGATTCCATCTAGCGTGTGTCCCGCCAGATGTGTCGCACCCTTAACCAACTGAGTGAGTCCTACCCCGTGCATTGCTTCAGATAATGTGAGCGTGTCAGGGTCAGTACTGTCCTCGAGGTAGAAATTAAAGTCGCCGAGGGCTATAAAAGTTTGCGCACAGGGCTTCCTCAAGGATATTATTCATCTCTTCGAGGAACCGGGCGCTTGCCCCAGGAGGCCTATATAGAAGACAACCTTTAATGGACTGATGGTTAGATAACTGGAGCTTAAATCCCATGGCTTCACATGTTTTAAGCATCATAGGCTGAAAGGACCCTTGAATAGAGGCCTGATAGATAATAGCCAGGCCCCCTCCCCTTTTCCCTGGCCTATCCAGAACAAAGTTCAAATAGTTGGGTGGGGTTGCTTTAGCTAGGTCTGCCCAGAAGCTGCATCAGTCCAAGTCTCTGTGATAAAGGCAATTTTTATGTTTCTATCCTGAATGAGTTCCGCACACTCCACACTATGTTTTACTAAAGATCTTGCATTGATCAGGAGGCAACTGGTATTGTGCTCTCCCCGAACCTCTTTAAAGGAGAAGGTCCTGTGGAGTGACCGGATCCGCTCCCAGATAAACACAGGGAGAGGTAGCAAACAGGATGAACACCGATGCGGTCTTACCTAGCCATTGGTGCCTGGCCTATAGATGGTACAGCCCTCTTTATCAGTGCCCGGGTTAAACTTCAGCAGCTGATCACGACTGAAAACCCGTCGAAGCGGGGTTCCGAAGCAATGTGGGCCAGCGGTTATGGCGCTGGGCGCGGGTCCGGCGCCGCTGGCGCGCCCGCTGCGCAACCCATGCCGCCATTTAAGGAGCAGGAGGAGGGCAGGAGGCAGCGAAAGTTAGACCGCCGAACTGTCCTACCCCCAAGATGGCGGTTCCCTGTGCCCCCTACCGCAACAGCGCTTAATTGGCTGTGCGGGGGGTTAGGACGTGTTTTTTTTTTTTTTGAAGTCCAACATAATCTTTATTGGCATAAAGTTATCACAGTTATCACCGCCATTGGCCTACAACCCATAGGTCCAGCGGCATGTTTTGAACCAGTCCATGATGATGTAACTTGTAACTCGGACCCATCTGTTTGTGTTATTACATGAAACTTCAGTTTTTGATTTGTTTGATATTACATCAACATAACATTACGAACAGTAACATTAAGAACCGTGGGGCAATTTCACACTCTGATGCCATTTGTGCGTATCATAACCTTGGTGTACCATAGTGAGTCACCATAGTCCTAGGTGTGTTGAGTACGCCCATATTACACTGTAGTACAGGTCGCTTTATCAGATCAAGTAAATTACTATGATTCCTCGTCTCTTTCAACAGTTAATAGGTAATCCGACAAATAACACCAGAAGTCTTTTGGGCGTGATCTACTTTCCTCTTCATACGCAAGTAATTTATCTCTGCAGTACGTCATGTCCTTGAGCCACGTCGTGACATTAGGCACATTCTTCCCTTCCCAGCATTTGGATATCTGTCTCTTAGCAATCAGTAGAGCCACCGCACAGAACTTTCCCTTCCCCGCTCTCACATTGGATAGAAGGCCCAATAGGCATGTTTTCATGGTGCATTCTATGTCCATTCCCACCAATTTGCCCAGTACGACCGTCACCCTCTCCCAATATTCATGCATCTTCGGGCAGTACCATGCTAGGTGAACAAAATCCGCCTCATCGCATCTACACCTCTTACACCTGGCATTATCTCGTAATCCATATTTATGTAGTCTTTTTGGAGTGTGATATGTTTGATGTAGATATTTCAGGTGTGTAATGCGCAGATTTCCATTTGTGGTGAGCAGTTTAAGGAGTGTGCAGGCTATTGACCATTCCTTCTCCACTAGAGCTTCAGGCAGAGAATCGTTCCACCTCTGCATTGCTTTCTCGGTGCTATGCGGGATTTCGCTTTGGGCTACCCTGTATAATCTGGACACCAGGTGTGATGTGTTTGATGACGTTATAATGAAGTGAAGTGATTGTAAAGTTGGCGGTTCTTTCGGGTAGTATGGGAAAAGATCCCGGATCGCCCTTTGTAACCTATAGTGTGTGAATCTATAAAGGAGTGTTGGATTGCCTATATATGACAGATCTTCTGTTGTGCGAAAAGTTCCTTCGTGATATACATCTCCGAATGTGGCTATACCTATATTCTTCAGCAGGTCCATACCCACTTGTTCGTTTGTCACTGACACCTCCGGATGAAAGTGTAGTGGAAGCGCTGGTGCATATAGCAGTAACTTGTGAGCCATCCTCCCCAGTGTCCTCCATGCATGGGCAGTGGTGTCTATCGTGTTTATGTCCCTCGAGTGAAGGTGCGGCCTCCTATGTGTCACTATCGCGGTCAGTGGAATTGGTGAAGCGTCTCCTTCCTCAACCGCTGTGTGCGTTAGGTATGCCGTGGGGTGGTACCAGTGTGATGCATATTGGGCCTGTGCACACAAGTAGTAGAGCTTAAAGTCGGGCACACAAAATCCCCCCCTCTCATAGGGCAGCGTTAGGGTGTGCAGATCGATGCGAGCTTGTTTACCTGCCCAGATAAGTTTTAAAACTAGAGAAGTTATGTTTGTGAAGAGCGCCTTGGGAGGTGTGATCGGTATATTATTGAATAAATATAGGAATTTGGGCAGTATATTCATTTTAACTATTGCGATTCGGTCCGCCAGCGATAGTGGTAGCTGTATCCATCTGGCTACTTTTTCCTCCAGTTCCGTGAATAACCTTCCATAGTTAGTTCTAATGACCTCTTCCGGGTCTCGACTGTACCAGACTCCCAGGTATCTTGTAGGTTCCGTCTGCCAGTCCAGCGGGAAATCAGGGGTAAAAGGAGTGGTTGAGTCAGTAAGTGGAATTATTGACGATTTATCCCAGTTCATTTGCAGCCCCGAGTGCCGCCCAAAGCGCACATATTCCCGCAGTAGTGGGCTTAGGTTCTGTTCGGGGTCTCGCACGTATAAGAGCATGTCATCCGCGTAAAGCGAGATGTGCAGAGGTCTTCCAGGGAAGTGCAAGGCCGAATGATTGTGCGTCTGCCTGATTATACATGCGAGGGGCTCCAGTGCTAGGGCGAAGATCAGAGGCGATAACGGGCACCCTTGCCTCGTCACCCGTGCTATTTCAAAAGGGTCTGAAATGTAACCATTTACTCTCACCCTTGCCATGGGACTCGTGTACAGCAGTGTAATCCATGTTATAAACCGCACCGGGAAGCCCATTCTCTGTAGAATCGTGCGGATGAAGGACCACTCAATGGAGTCAAATGCTTTAGCAGCGTCCAACATTACGGCTGCTGCTTTGGTCTGCGGCTTAAGATAGTGCGAATAACGTTCTTGTATTGTGCGATGTGGCTCTCGTGGGGATGAACCCAGTCTGATCGGGTAGTATCAGGTGTGTCATCAGGGGTTTTAATCGTTCCGCTAATAGTTTGGCTAAGATTTTTGAGTCTACGTTCAACAGTGATAAGGGCCGATAAGAGTCACAGAGGTCTGGCTGTTTGCCTGGCTTTAGGAGGGTGACGATCACCGCCTCACGCAGTGACGGTGGCAGTATCGTCTGTTCGAATGCCGCGCCATACATTTGGACCAGATGGGGCGCAAGCATGTCAGCAAATTGTTTATAAAATTCACACGAGTAACCATCAGGACACGGTGCCTTCCCGTTGGGGAGTGCATGGATAATCGCAGTAACCTCCTCTACCGTAATGGGCTGTGCCAGGTATTCCCGTTGAGTGTCTGACAACCACGCTAGTGTCACATCCTGTAGGTATCTAAACGTTTCTTGTGGTGGGGCTGGGTTTCGAGATGTGTACAGTTCTGCATAGCTACCAGCAAAGCTGTTAAGTATCCCCTCAAGGTGTGAGTGTAGTGTACCATCCTTGTCCTTTATTTGTGTTATTGCCTGCAAGTCTCTCCCTTTGCATATTTTCCTCGCTAATACTCTGCCAGGTCTACCTCCTTCGCCGAATTGCCTGGCTATGGGTCGCTTGGTGACATATTTTAGTTCGTCATCCGCGAATGTCTGATGCTCGGTAAATTTAATCTTGAGTTCCCCCAGTAGGTCTACATTCCCTGTACAGGCGTATTCCTGTTCCAGGGACGACATATCTCGTTCAAGCCTGGTGATCTGCGCCCTTATGTCCCCGAGTATACCCGCTGTTGTGCTAATACACACTCCTCTTTGATTTGAATGCTTCCCACAGTATACAGGGATCGTCTACTGAATCTGTATTTAATTGAAAGTAATCCTTGATGGCCTCAGTAATGGCCTTGAGATACAATGGGTCCAGTAGCGCCTTCGCATTAAACCGCCAGCTAAAAGGTGGGGGGGGGGGGGGTGTAATGAGGTATCTGTAGTGACAGTGCCACTGGGTTGTGGTCAGATAGCGTGCACGGGAGTGGTGCAATGTTTGTGGCCCACACATTGTCGGATCCCAACCAATAATCTATTCTCGACCAGCTTCCGTGTGCCAAATTTACATGGGTTGCGCCAGGCGCTGTTGGATGCCTTACTCTCCAAATATCCTTAAGTGCCAATTCCACCATCAGATCTCGTATTTTCTCCCCAGCCTTTTTGTGTGGTTCTATGGAGGATGTGGATCGGTCTACTGCATTACACAGGGCTACATTGAAGTCGCCTCCCCAGATCAAGGTTGTGTCAGTGAATCCCAGCAAATGATCCCATAGTTCCTGATAAAACTCCGGAGCGTCAACATTCAGTCCATACACATTCACTATTGTTATTCTTTGCCCTCTCAGCACCCCCGACACAATAACATATCTGCCATTGGTATCTATAACCGTGTGTGCGATTTTGTAGTTAGTCCCTTTTTTAACCAGTGTCATGACCCCCCTAGAATAGGAAGAATAGGTTGCTGAATAAGCGGATTCCGCCCAGCGTGTGCCTATAGATCTTCGGGTTACAGGGTCTATGTGCGTTTCCTGAATGAGGGCAATATCTATGTGATGCCTATCGAGACTGGCAAAGATTTGTCTGACTTTCTTAGGGTTGGTAAATCCTCTCACATTCCATGTTATCAGATTCAGGTCACGGCCACTCATCATTCCATGACTGCCATCCTAGTGAATGGTGTATCCCATCTCAGCCCCTGTCCTCCCAGCAGTTCACAGCCCAACCCGACCACTCTTGATCCCGCCCAGCTGTCAGCAACATAGTTGAGGCCTACATCTGTGCATAGTTTAATACATTGCAATCCTCTTGATCTCAGCACAATATCACGTAATTTTACTGCACCAGGGTATCTACATTTGTCGTGTATGGTACTATGGCATTCAGCAGTGCATCTCAATTGCTTCCTTGGCCCAAAAAAACAACAACCCCCAACAACCCCATTTCCCACCCACTTCAGCAACCCAATCCTGCCGAAGACATTGTGCCCATATATCTTCGTTGATCAACATAACTTTTTGGGGACCACCCTAGTAGAGGTCCGCCGAGGGTGCAATATGCCATCCTTACAGTAGGATGGGGGCGGATCTATAGGCTGTTAACAAACCCCATTGTGCCACATACAAGCTTCCACCTCTGATCCAGGTCCAACGTTAATTAGTACTTATGAATGGGCTGGATAGCCATGGGGGAGAAATAAGCAATCTCTCACAATAATGCACTTATTGTCTACCTGGGATCATCTACAGTGACTTTCTGAGTGGCTACAACATCGTCATCCGTTCAAATAACCCCTTGCTATCCCGGAAAGAGACCAACAGTGCCCCATGTCCATAGTTCGTGCATATAGGGGAGTTCAAATCAATACATCTCTAGCCGTCTGCAAGATTTCCAATGTAGAGATTGGTAGATCAGTCACTCCAGAACAGCTACTTTCGTATATAACAGTCAAAGCTTTCATGCGGGCAGGCTCACCACCTGCGGGATCAGACAGTCTTACCTTCATTCTGAATCCTGCTGTCTATCCTTGCGATTAGTTCTTTTACCTTTACCAGCTGTTTATTTTATGAACTCCATGGCAGCTTTGGGCGTCGCCAAGAACACCGGTTTATCGTCCCAGGTAATCTTTAACCGTGCTGGATACAACATGGCGTATGGTATTTGCAGCTCTCGTAGTTTGGCCTTGACACCGTTAAATTCCTTGCGTGCTTGCTGTACTGCGACCGTGAAATCCGGGTAGAATTCCAGCTTATTACCCTGATGTTGGATCACACCCTTCTCTCTTGCCAGTCTTAAAACAGTGTCTATGTCACGGTAATTGAGGACTCTTGCTATTATCGGTCTAGGAGGAGCTCCTGGTTTTGGCTGCGGGGCCAAGGAGCGGTGGGCTCGTTCCACTATGAAAATGGGCGACAGGTTTTCGGCGCCAAATAATTCCTTGCATAGGTTTTCCACATATGGCTCCATGCGTCCTGTGTTTGTGGATTCCGGCAGACCCGCTATTCGTATGTTGTTCCTTCTTGATCTCGCTTCCAACTCCTCCGACTTGGCCTTGATAACTTCCATGACTTTCTCCATATCCGTGCATTTGGATGTCGTGGCGCGCGATTCATCTTCAACGGTGGCAATCCTGTTTTCAGCTGTGTCTAGCCGCTCGCCTTGCTTGTCTATCTTCGTCGCCAAGCTATCCACCCTTCCCGTCAGGAGTTCCAGTTTGGCATTAATTTCCTGCCTCGACGCCTGTACAGCCTTGAGGATGTTATCCATAACACTGCCCTCCGTGGAGTCTGTGTCTTGTTCCTCGTCTACTTGTTCATTCTGGCTTTTAGTCGTCTTCTTCGTTTCAAACGTAAGTTTGGGTTGTTGCCTGTCTGGTTTCCCCATTGTGCAGTGCCTGGTAGTTATGATGCAGGTTCAGGTGGCTGCGCGGGTGTAGCAATCAGTTCGTAATAGATCTCTTGTGTGCGTGTTCGGCTGAGTGGAGTAGGTGGTTTGCCAAGCACCAACGGTTCACGCCATCAACACCGTGTCCGTAGCTGTAGCAGACGTGGTTTGGGATATACGGATCTGTCACCGGTTCGAGAGTCTCTGCACCCTATATATTGGAACTTAGCTCAAGTCATTTGAAGCTGCGTCTTTTTATCTGTAGAAATGACGGAAATGCTGTTACATTCCCGTTTCCAGTTTTTGCAGGCGATGTTAGCATCAGCTCCGAGTTCCATCGCTGACCATGCCGGCAGTTCGTTCCTGTGCCCCAACGTTGTGTAGTGCCTCTGGTGCTCTGGGGGAACTCACCCTCGTGATGGAAGGCGCCCTGTGATCCCGCGCCTTAGTAGCGGTTTACATTCGCCCCGGCGCTCCAGTGATATAGCAGAGGTGTCCTAAGTGACAATGCGCCTTGCCTCAGTGCATACAATTCTCGACTGGTTGAGCTGGGCAAGCCAAGGGGGTAGTATCATCCCTCCGTACCAGCACGTAAGTACAATGCGCTTCATGCTGTTATGTCCCGTACGTGGGCGCCACCATTTTGCCTGCAGTGCCCGATGAATGCAAAAAAATACCGCCAACGTTGCTTTTGGGATCGCGCTGAGTGTGCTTTCACCCGGGTCACTAATGTTTATCAGGTGTGTGCCATCCCCCGCAAGCATATCTTTATAGTCGCCCCTGCATAGATCAGATCCGAGGTGGCTAGCCGTCTTCGGGATTATATCGCTGCCATTTTGCCATCAGACGTTCTTGCCGCATATAAACTATCCGGCGCCTTATGTGTCATCTTACCGCCAGCGATAGAAGAGTCCCGTCCTGCTTCCCTGCCGACCGGTCAGGTCGCGTAGCCTTTGCTTCTTTCAGTGCCGGCAGTCTTCGCCCCCAGGACTCTCCTCGCTCGTTTCCGTCCGGACATCGGTCGCCATCTTACGTCTTTTCCGAGCACAGCAGAATATCCGTGCTCACCGTAGTCACAGTGCAGCTATTCTCTTCTCATTTCCACCTACCGGGGCTCCGTTCTTTCCCCTTCAGGATGATACGCTTTTTGTCCAGTTTTGGTTCGTTAAACCGCACATTATCGGCAATAATATGATCCGCCCGGCGGAGCTGCACGTCTAAGTAGCCATTCCGCTGTGCGCCCCCTAGCGCCTCCGGGTTGGGACGTGTTTACAAGCAGGTATGAGTCCCAGGAAAATAAAGATTCTGAAGGGTGAAGAAAATAATGTAAAATTAATTGCGACGCGCAATTCGTTTAAAATTATTCTGCAGGGCTCATAAAAACATATCACGCTACAGCATTAATCCTAGGTCCTAATCCCCCGGCTTTCCGCGTCAGGGGAGTACCAACACTGCGCGGCACTTACCAGCGCGATTTAAAGACACTGGGCGGGCGGGAGGCAGCGAAAGCTAGACCGTCGACCTGTCCTACCCCCAAGATGGCGGTTCCCTGTGCCCCCTACCGCAACAGCGCTTAATCGGCTGTGCGGGGGGTCGGGACGTGTTTACAAGCAGGTATGAGTCCCAGGAAAATAAAGATTCTGAAGGGTGAAGAAAATGATGTAAAATTAATTGCGACGCGCAATTAGTTTAAAATTATTCTGCAGGGCTCATAAAAACATATCACGCTACAGCATTAATCCTAGGTCCTAATCCCCCGGCTTTCCGCCTCAGGGGAGTACCAACTCTTCTGAGTCACTGTTGGATGTTAGGGATGTGGAATCAGTGTCACCTTCAGCTGTAGGTAATTCAATTGCACTGTTCACTTGATTACTTTGTGCTTTGCTTCCGGTAAGAGCCTGACTTTTGTAGTTGTCGCACTTCCTGGCAAAAGTGAATATTCTTCCGGTAGCGTAATCATTCTGATCACGCGCAAATTTATAGATTTTACGCTCTTTGATGCCATCCTTATATTTTTTAATCCGTGACTCAATCTCTTTTTTGCTTCTTATGATGAACTCATTTTCACCTGTTGCGTCTAGTAAGCCATTAACACAATCAATTTCAGTCAACAACACATGCCGGTCTATCTCAGCATATTTAATGAGAATAATGATCATATTCATTGATGCTTGTAGTTTATTTTCCCCCCACTCCTGTAACATCAAAAGATTGGGATTCTCACAGGTGGGAGCAATTAACACTCGGAGGCCTCTTGGCACTCGATTAGCATCTCTATATTTTTCTAATAATTTCTAAGGCTGCTTCCCGTAAGTATTTTCTCAGCAAACCAGACACGAACCCACAATAGAGTGCTTAAAGTTGCAGTTTAATGTCTGCCATTACGCGCTTCAGTCCGGAACGAACCTTGATCACATGACAACGCTGACTAGTATTCAAAGACCATTTTAAGTGCTAAATTTATGACGCGTGATTGATGTGTAATAGAACGGGAGGAAACATTCTTAACATTCATTACATATGTCGAATCCTCACTTTTTATATCGCAGAGAAATGAAACAGGAGCAATCTCTCGGTTGCTGACATGCCTTGAATACATTTCATAATCACCAAGCATTTTCAATGCAATGGTTTCGCCTTTTGAAAAGTTTAAGCTATTGGCATTGTAAATGACAAAACTTGTATTTATGTATTGGTTTTGAAAACAGATAAATAAATGGTATTGTCATTTATAATGCCAATAGTTTAATATCTGGCAAATGCCACACAAAAACACAGACCCACACACACACACACACACACACACACACACAGTAACAGTGACTAAGTGGTCTCACTAGTGGTGTGACACCTTGCGCCAGTTCACCTAGAGAAAGGAGCACATGCAGACCTCCACTTCACATAGAAACAAGGGCACACGCAGACCTTCACTTCACATAGACAAGGGCACACACAGACCTTCACTTCACACAAACAGGGGCACACGCAGACCTCCACTTCACAGAGACAGGGGCACACGCAGACCTCCACTTCACAGAGACAGGGGCACACGCAGACCTCCACTTCACAGAGACAGGAGCACACGCAGACCTTCAAATAGACAGGGGCACACGCAGACCTTCACATCAAGACAGGGACACACGCAGACCTTCACATCGAGACAGGGACACACGCAGACCTTCACATAGAGACAGGGACACACGCAGAACTTCACATAGAGACAGGGGCACACGCAGACCTTCATATAGAGACAGGATTACACGCAGACCTCCACTTCACATCGAGACAGACCTACTCTTCAGATAGTAGTAGTGTGTTGGCGCCTCTCTGAGCACTCGTCTAACTCCAGAAAACATCGAGACTCCAATACAGTCACACATGCACCTGGAGCCCCGGGTCACACTACAGACTGCAGTACCTCACGCCGGAGCCGATCCTTCCACGGAGGCTGTCACCCACCTCGGCAGAGACTGCCCGCTGTCCTCCCTCGGACCCAGGGCCAGAGTCTGCACGAACTTCGGCAACTCTCCTGCCCCGTCCCTCGCCCCGCCCGCCGCTCACCTCTCCTGCACACAAGGAAACGTGTCGCTCTAAGGTAGGTTTGAGCGAAGGAAGAGGCCAGGCTGTGGCAGAGGGACACCCCCAGCCGGGGCCGGACCGGCGCCAGCACGGCCCAGTCTGAAGAGGCACAGAGAAGGAGGGGCCGAGGAGGAGAGGCGAGGCCATAGAGGGGAGGCAGGATTAATGGATGGAGGAGGGAGGGACAACGGAAGGGGGCAGTCACACAGAGGGCACGGTTAAGAAGTTCCTCTGACACGTATAGTTGATTAAACTTCTTTATTGACATACACCAATAATAAAAGATAACACTAATAATCACAACAGGCACGAAGAATCAAAGGAGGGGAGGGACATAGGAGGGCCAAGGAAGGGGGGGGGGGGGGTGGAGCAAGGAATCTTTGTGCGTGCGAGAAAAGTGGCTGAGGTGAAAGAAAAGGCAGCGATCACAAACCCAGCTACAGACTTAATGGAGATTGCTGCAAGCACAGCACCGAAACCAGGCAATAAGGCATCTCGGGATTTGGAGTGTTAATTAACTGGGGCGTTAAGGAGATAGGGGGTGGGGAGGGGCAGCAGTAAGACAGGAAGAGGAGGATGGCGGAGAGCCAGTAAGGGCCGTGGCGGCGCCGGTGGACAGAAGCGAACCTTCCCAGTCTGGAGACGGACCGGACAGCGAGGGGTCGGGGTTGCCAGCAGCAGAGACCTAGCAGAAGCGCAGGCTCCCTCGCTGCCCGGCGCAGACACTCCCGCAAGGGAGTCTGGTCGCCAACTTCTGTGTGAGGAAACCCACTTCCAGAAGTGGCAGGACTCCGCTTCCTCCTTGGAAGAACACGTGCGTGCGAAGAGGGACCAAAGTGCGTCTGTATATGCCACAGAGGGGACACGGCGAGCCTGGAAGACAGGCACCCAAGAGGCCATGTACAAAACACAGCAATTCCTCCACGGCGAGCCTGGAAGACAGGCAGGCGCAGGCAGCCAAGAGCCATGTACAAAACACATGGACGGGCACACGGACAGCGGGAGGGGGGGCGGGAACGGGCACACGGACAGCGGGAGGGGGGGCGGAAATGGGCACACGGAGGCAAAGACGGAAACGGAAAACAATGCTGCTTACCTGATCGCAAATGGAAAGTACATCCTGGCAACTTCAATCTCGCAGCCCACTCCTTCCACACTTCGAAACTGACCAAAACATGACGAAAAAAAAAAAAAAGCAACTGCCCACTGCAACATGACGCACGAAAATGGGCGGGATTAGTAAAAATCGCGGGAACGCCCACGAACCTGCTCCGGCCATGACGGACAGATCTCTGTTCCAATGGCTAGCTTCCATTTATGGAGCTAGCCAATGGAACAGAGGGGCGGGACATAAGCACACATTCTCTACAGGCGAAACCTAAAAAGAATAGTCACAATTGATAATACTGTGATAAATAGCCTATAGAAACATTCAAATAAATAACCAAAAAATAATTATATTATTTGAACCATAAATAAAATGTATAAATACATATCTAAATTTTTTTTAAGTTTCAAAAACGGCATTTTTATAAAAAGGACATCTATGTGTGAATAATGTTGGGATCAATCCCGGATTCGAAATTTCTAATATTGTTGCATAAATGCAATCTTTTTATATCGTAGAGTGTAACTGAACGTATTGATTCTCTGTTCTTTACAAAATCAATGTAAATTGCTAGGTGCTACCTAAAATAAATATAAGTGTTCCCCAATCATCTTTCACTTTTAGATTTCAACCATAAAAAACTTGTGGTAAACATTATAGTGTAGCTTGTTAAAAAACCATGATGTTGGCTGGTTCTGGTGATTTGGCAGCTTCCAATTACGACCATAATATGGTTCCTTTATGATTTCATTCAATTTATAAAATGAATTTCAGTTAGGAAATAGGTTAAATAGAATAAATATGGGATAAAACATAGGGATGTAGATAAAAATGTACAGATCTGTGTAACGTAAGTATACATTTCTTTCTTCTAGAAAAGGACGCGCGGAGTTTAGGGATGGGCAGGGCATTTTTATAAACAAGCATATAAATCCTTTCTGTTATTTAACCCTCCTGAGGACTTGCTATCGGTATTAAGGATGTAGCGCATCTCTACTTTTCTGAGCTGGTGATCCCGGTCGCCGCCTCTTTTGGTTTTAGGTATGGCGTCTATTACAAAATATGAGAAGTGTTTTAAATTGTTATGGACTTTGCGAAAGTGTCTGGTGACAGGGTAAGTAAGGTCACAGTTGTTAATGGCCCTTATATGTTGCAGCATTCTTTTACTCACCGGTAGCTTAGTGCTGCTCACTTATCTAAGTTGGCATGTACATTCCAGCTTGTAAATTACATATTCAGTTTTGCAATGGAGGGGTTTGTTAATTTTAACCTCCTTATCGCAAAATGCAGTTAAATAGCTTTTTCTGTTCCTGCCGTGCTTGCATGCTTTGCATGTCTTGCATTTGGTGAATCCATTAGGAACAGTCAACCAGTTGGTAATGTCGGATGATTCAGGACTGCTAGAAACTAAGCTGTTGTACAATGATGGAGCTCTTTTGTAGGTGATATTAGGTTTAAGTGGAAGGTCATGACCTATTACTGGGTCATTTTTGACAAATGCCCACTTTCTTTGCATCATTTTCCTTATGGATTTTTCTTCGGCGCTGTACGTGATAAGTCTCACCTCTTCAGCTCCTACTGGCGGTCACAAGTAGGTATAGTTAGATGTATTTTCCATAGGAAAAGCATATATTATTGGACAATAACTGTTGTCGTTTGACAAATTTCATGAAATTTTCAAAAACAGTTTGATGCTCACTGCAGCTGCGGTCACCAAGGACATTGTTGGGGGCCAACTACCCCCACCTGTTATCTCCAAAAAGTTCCACAAAGCAGGATTGCTACAAGGTCTTCAGAGGCCTCGCTCCCTTTCTCCACCACTCAGCAAACGCGGCTCGTGGTGCACTAATGGTTGGACATGAAGTCCACTTTACTCCTTAGGGGCCAAGAAGCCCACCTGGTCTGGTCCCTCCTGTAAGCCCTGGACAGCAAAATTCTTGAGAGCTGGTCAGAGACCCAGCCCCCTTTCTCCATCACTCTGCAAATGCAACTGTTAGTTTAAAAAAAAATTGAAATTCACTGAAAACAAAGAAAGGTTACAGGGACGTTATAGTTAGGAATTAACATTTAAAAAAAGCTTAGAAATTCACTGAAAAAAGCAAGGGTTACAGGGGCGTTATATTTAGCAAATAGAATTGTCTTAAAAACGTAGAAATTCAGCCATTCTAGTTAACTGAGCTCACTATAATTCGTGCCCCCGCAATGCACTGCTTATGATCTCACATTACATTACTCATGACTGGGTCAGTGACATCACTGATGACATCTCAAATTACAAAGGGGGTAGCACTCTCCGACTGGAGAAATGTCCTCCGGGCTCCTCGCAAAGTCCTTTTAATAAGGTTTCAAGTTGTTCAGTTGTATAAACAAACAAGTTCAACTGTAAGTGGTATTCAAATTTTTAATCTTGTGTTCTTAATGCATCTCGTTGTATTCACAAGTATACATTCGGTGTTGGCATATCAGTTCATAAATGCACTCAATTATCCCAATGCATTTTGGCATGTCAAACGTGCCTTCTTCTGGGGATACATTCTGTCAATAAAGAAAAAAATATATGTATATATGTAGATATTCCTTAGTTAGTAGATAGGTTGCAAAAACAAAGAACCAGTGATGTGGAAATGTGTCCTCGTGATTTAATAAAGGGACTGTCAAAATTGCGCGTCCGATAGTGCTTATGTGTAGTGGAAAGCCCGTGGTTGACCTTACTGATAGAAAAAAACGTGTTAGGAAAAGTGTCTAGTAATAAATGCCTAAACCGTTAGTGTTTGGTGAAGTGCAACCCGGACGATAACCGCAACACCCTGCGCGAATAACTTCACCGCACATCACGGTAAGCCGCACATTAAAATTCCGATCACCTGTTTATCTCCACGCGTTTGAAATGAGCACAGATTTCTTTCCAAGCACCTCGAACGCATGGCGGTTTTCATACCGCGGGGACACCTGTTCATGCACTTTTCGCATGCTTCACCAAACACTAACGGTTTAGGCATTTATTACTAGACACTTTTCCTAACACGTTTTTTCTATCAGTAAGGTCAACCACGGGCTTTCCACTACACATAAGCACTATCGGACACGCAATTTTGACAGTCCCTTTATTAAATCACGAGGACACATTTCCACATCACTGGTTCTTTGTTTTTGCAACCTATCTACTAACTAGGGAATATCTACATATATACATATATTTTTTTCTTTATTGACAGAATGTATCCCCAGAAGAAGGCACGTTTGACATGCCGAAATGCATTGGGATAATTGAGTGCATTTATGAACTGATATGCCAACACAGAATGTATACTTGTGAATACAACGAGATGCATTAAGAACACAAGATTAAAAATTTGAATACCACTTACAGTTGAACTTGTTTGTTTATACAACTGAACAACTTGAAACCTTATTAAAAGGACTTTGCGAGGAGCCCGGAGGACATTTCTCCAGTCGGAGAGTGCTACCCCCTTTGATTTACCACGCCTCTAGCCAGAAGGCGATTCTCCGGAGCACCTAACAGAAAAGGAATTTCGATGAACAAGCTGTGCGTCTAGTAATATCCCTTTTTCAGACATCTCAAATTACATCACTTAAGACATCATCCACAGAATAAGATACACCCACTCACACCCCTATATAACCTTTAATACACCCACTCCACTACCATTCTTAAACTTATTCACCACATATACACCTACTTACATAGCCACTCACTGATTCATAGAGCACACACATCCACTCACTCACCCATACACCCACTCACTAATACAGCTACTGACATACCCACTCATACAGCCACTCACACACTGAGTCAGTCACCCATAGAACTACTCACACACCTACTTACTCAGCCATACAGTCAATCACAGAGCCACTTACTCATCCATACAGTTACACACACTTACTCACCATCTAGTTACTGAGACAAGCACACCCTTACAGCCACTCTGACATTCTCTCATGTACACAAAGTCACTTATATACCCAATTACTCACCTATACAGTAACTCAAATACCCCATTACTCACCTATACTGTCTTTCACATACCCAGTGACTCACCCATATACCACTGACACATGCACTCACTCGCCAACACAACCATATACACACTCACTGACCCATACAGGCCCTCACACATACACTAACTAACCCATAGAACCACTGACTCACCCACTCACTCATCCATCCATCTAGGCCTGTGGTGCTCATAGTACGGTCAATTCGAAAAATATCTCCCTTTGGGGTATTTAATTAGCATACCAACAATGAATTCACCACACACATCCTGCTCAGACACACTCGGGTCAATGTATCAGACAGATCCAAATCCACTTTCTACAAAATTATATAAAAACTTTCTATATTTTATTAAGTTGATTCAAAAAATTATATATATTAAAACATGTTTTAATTTTAGAAATACATCGTAATACACATTAAAAACACAAATAAATATTATTATTTTTTTTAATAGAATTGTATCTACAACCAATTTAGAGATTCAAAATTCATAAACGCATAACCCTAATTACATACAACAATGGATATAATACTCTATTCATGTCAAATAGCACAAGAAGACTTATTCGTAGGCCAAGAAAAAGCGACGCGTTTCGGAGGGTTTACATAAAGCCAACCTCCTTTTTCAGGCTTCTTAGTGTTTGGTTTAGACAGCAGTATCAGGCTATACGTTAGTTCATAATGTCTTGATCGTTTCAATCAAAATATATCCTTCCAAGATTCCTTGGAGTCGGACTTGGTGATCGCTACCAGTGCAAATCAATTCATAATGCATCCATTGATAATATGTAGAGGTGGGACAATTTCAAAAATTAAAAGGCTCTTGGGAATATTAGGTATCAATCCTTTATAATATTGGAAGAGTACACACTCTGTATTTTGTTTTATGTGCTGTAGAGGAAGTTTATCGTTGTATAAAGGATTGATACCGAATATTCCCAAGAGGCTTTTAATTATTGAAATTGGGTTTAATCAATCATCCTCCTTTAGCTCACTCCACCACCCCAGTTCAGATATGGCCATATGCAAATCAGTCTCACCCTGTGCCTCATGGGAACAGTCCAGCCCGAACTGCCAAGCAATGTCTTCCCTCGACCGGAAACAAGCATCCTGGGACCAGTTTCTGGCTATTCAGCCGTCATCAGCCAGGTTAGCTTGAATCCGGTGGCAAAGTGAGCAAGGGACCCACGTCTGGGCATACCCTGCCAACTTAGGGCGAACAAAGCGATACCATTTGCTCAAACGCTCCGTCCATCATCCCCTTTGGTATCGTAAGCGCTTTCACAGCTGACCTTTAAAAGGGCTTTTTGGGAATCTTCCTATTTGGACAGAGACAGATCGGGGCGGAGAGCCAGATCGGGACAGACGTACAGAGACAGGGACAGACAGAGACAGGGACGGACAGAGACAGGGACGGACAGAGACAGGGACGGACAGAGACCGGGACGGACAGAGACAGGGACGGACAGAGACAGGGACGGACAGAGACAGGGACGGACAGAGACAGGGACGGACAGAGACAGGGACGGACAGAGACAGGACGGAGCGAACAGGGCAGTGGACGAATGCGTCCCTTGCAGGGGTCTGCATTCAACATAATGGTCACAGGTTATGTTTATGTATTGCTCTAGCCCCGCCTCCCTCCCCCACTGACCCTGCCCCCACCGGTGGGGCCCTCGGCCACAAACCACACTGTAAATTTGGCCCCCAAGATAAAGTTTGTGAGTACCCATGATCTAGGCTGTCACACAACCCCTCACCCATCCACATAAACTCAGACACCCATGGAGGTATTCAGACAACCACTCACCCATACTTAAACTTTTTTAACACAACATTTTTAAAAACTCAGTCACTGGATGTCATCAGTGATGTCATGGACCATGTAATCAGTGATGTAATATGTGAGGTCATAAGCAGTGCTCAGCTAACTAGAACTGATGAATTTCTCTGGTCAAGCCTGAGCCTATCTAGTACATTCCTGTAACCTTTGTTTTTTTAATTAATATTTGTGTGTGTGTGTGTGTATATATATATATATATATATATTCACTGAAAAAACCATAGGTTATAGACCATATATAGTTAGGAATTAGCATTTAAAAAACCTTATTTTACTCACACAAAACCATTGAAATTCCATATATAGTTAGTTGCACTAACTATATATCGCGCACCCGCAATCCACTGCTGATCATGTCACATATTACATCATTCATGACATGGTCAGTGACATCACTGATGACATCACTGATGACATCTCAAATGACATCACTGATGACATCATCTAGTGTCTGTGTGTTTTTGTAAAGTTTAAATATGTTTTACATATTGAAGAATGAGTGGATGTATAAGTGTCTGGATGAAGGATTTAGTAGGTGCGTGACTGACTGTATGAGTGAGTGATTAAATGTCTCTCACTGAATGCATGGGTTAGTGACTAAACTGTCTTAATTTGTGCATCATTATGTCTGTTGTTCTGTAAACTGCTGCATGTGTTGATCATTAGCTATACGAGAGGCTATATGTGTTATTAATTGGTTGCCCAAGTATTTCTGTGGGAGATTGAGTTTGTGTAGGGGTGGCTGGAAGGTGTGTGACTCTATGCATAGATGTGTGAGCAGTTTATTCACTAGGTGTATGAGTTCAAGAGTGCATGTGGAAACAGCTACATGGGCAGTTGACTGTGTGCATGAGTGTATTGATGAGTGAATGGATATCTCAATGCTACATGTCATAGTAAGTACATATGTAAAACACAGTACATGTGAGAGTTGGCATATATAAATAACTGTGCATGAGAGCCACTGAATGAGTGAGTAGTTGTATCGATCATTGTGAACTTGTATCAGGGATTGTATAAGAGAGTAAATATGTGTTAGTATATGTTTCAATAAGTAAGGTGTGTTTAACTGTATAGTTGAAGAAATGGAGGTGAGATTGTTTCTTTGCATGACTGACTGGGTGTGTGAGTAACTCCATGGATGAGTGGCAGTGTGTGAGTGTCTGTATACACTGAGTGTATCTAAGGTTATATTAGAGTCTGAAGAGGTTTATCGTATTAGCACAAGAATGATGTCAAATGAGATGTCATCAGTGATGTCATCAGTGATGTCATTTGAGATGTCATCAGTGATGTCATCAGTGATGTCACTGACCATGTCATGAATGATGTAATATGTGACATGATCAGCAGTGGATTGCGGGTGCGCGATATATAGTTAGTGCAACTAACTATATATGGAATTTCAATGGTTTTGTGTGAGTAAAATAAGGTTTTTTAAATGCTAATTCCTAACTATATATGGTCTATAACCTATGGTTTTTTCAGTGAATTTTCAAGGTTTTGTAAATGCTAATTCCTAACTATATATGGTCTATAACCTATGGTTTTTTCAGTGAATTTCAATGGTTTTTTAATAGCAAATATCATAAGCTGTCGAATGTCAAGTACGTGGTAAGTGAAAACATTTTCGTGTTTATGCACACTGATCTGCTTTGAATGGTGCCCCCCCCCTCATTTCTATTAGGAGTACTCTCTCTTTGCAGATAGTGAAAGGTAGTTAACGCAGGCCTTTGCCCCCATTGTAATCCGTCGTGCCTGCTTCTCTCTCCATTTGATTGATTGTTATCCAAGTATTTACTGTTTTAGAATTAGTTCTCTTTGGTTCATTCTCTATTTACAAACAAACACAGAGTCGCAATACTCTGTTTAGTCTTTGCAGATAACGAAAAATCGTGTAAAAAAAAAAGAAAAGGAATCGTGCAAAATCAGTAGGCCACTAATGGGATCTCTTTTTGACCTCGCTAAAATAGAAACATTAGGAACAACCCCTCATGACAAATACAAAACTAGTGAGATGAACTGAACTCCACACAATGATGGCTGCAAAACAGCTCGGCTCCGCCACCCACCCCGCCCAAAATAACGATAAAGAACGGCTGCCATGATTGGTTGCGGAATGACCACGACGGAGCTACGAAATGGTGCTGCTCTCATGCTAACCCCAGCTTCAGTCTGAAACATCCAGAAACACTGTAGACTACCAATTCGATCAGTTCCGGTAGCGCCCCAATGTAACCCGGTAGAGAAGAACCAGCCCTCCCCTCTTTGACTGATGGTTCTTGTTGCCTGTCCCTTCTGTTGTCATTTAACAGAACTATTTAGCCTGCTGAAAGGGGTTGTGTTCCGACCGCTGGTTGGTGGAGACATTTTGACTATATTCTGTACCTGCGTTGTCGCGTAATGCGTCATATGACGCGCCGCGTTAGCGCATCCGGAAGTCATCCGGGGCGCGCAGTAACGTAAGCATAACAAGTCATGTGACTTGTTAATAAAACTTTTCATTGGTTCATTTTACTTTTCTTATTGTAATGATGAAAGGCTTGATCATATGACCTAAAAATTACGCTTTTCATTACTTCCGAACATTATTTTTTCTTAAATATATGTTATAATGTTCCAGGCTAATGTACTTTCCCGGAAATTTTACAACTGTCCTGCAAGTAAAATATATTCTTTTTTCGAGAAAAAGAGCGTTTCTTCGTCCCATGACGGAGCCGTTGAGCAAAAGAGGGTCGACCTGCTGTCTTAGTCGCCGATACGCCTGAATATGAGATTCTTATCGATCACTTTATGTTGCAGGAATAGAAAACACAACAGCCCTTGACCATTTATCTTTACTGCGTTCCTTCGTATTATACCTTTTACCCTTCATGTAATTGGTCTGCTTTATTTCACTTGCCTTTTAATGATTCTAAAACAGTCACCATTATTAAAAACTTTACCAATGTATATACTACTACCATGTTTTCTTTTAAAAACCTTTATTGTGAAAATTTCATTATACAAATACGAGCCTATAACCACGTGGGCCTGCCACAGAGCAAACTGTAATCGTATATGATGAATAGACATTTACACTGTAGAGGAACGTAACGGGCGGGCCATTAGGTTGCAAGAACTAAGGTGTCTAACAGTTACGGAATCGGTGGACGTACATTTTATAATTAAAATACGACAGGGCCAGTTACAATAAAATTATCTAGATATACATTTGCGGGCAAGTACCATGGGTGACGTTAATTCGAACTTTCAACAGTACAGTAATCAATAACACATCAGAACTTAATATCAATAGGGATGTCGAAATATTCAATCAATTCTCGTCCCCGCCCGCCATGTGCTTCAAAACTGCATACGTATCTCGTGATTTCAAGGTTCTGCAACCAGTACACAACAAGGAGTTACGAGTCCCATTTATTCCGGCGCCATTTTGGGCGAGGACGGGCAGGTCCAGGATATAGTCAAAATGTCTCTACCAACCATCGACTATGATGATGTTCATATGCTGTATTTATTAGAGTAACACTCATCTGTCCACATGAAATTAATTTGCCACAATCTAAACATGTCATTTTAATCTTTCCAAAGTTCTTCTAAATATTTGGGACCGTTTCCCTTGCCTCTGAAGCTCTCAGTGCCACTTCTTTGATGAATGTACTAGCAGGTCAGGGGTTCTCCTCCAAATCTCTCTTTTATGCAGCACTATAATTAATTGGTGCCACCTCTCCATATGACGATGCATGGTATAGTTACCACAACTATATTTTTTTTCGGTTCCTCTGGAGAGTTCATCGTGGCAGATGAAGCGTGTAACGTACCGGGCATTTACCTTTTTTTGCATGTACAGGAAAGGAAAAAAAAAATCGAGCGTCCGAGTTCTAAGGTGTCCCAGGGCCATTTTAGTGGACCAGGCCCAAATCCAAAGAACAGGCCGCCATTTTGAGAGTCCTCTTGCAGCCGCCTGTCGCTGTAGCATCAAGAGCAGCCGAAACTCAGCTGAATGGCAACTGAAACGGTAAAGGGGCGCCCCACTACAGCAGACGAGCCTCCACCTAGGAAGGCCCATTCACGCCGGCTCCCCCCCCCTTCGGGCACCCCACGCCGTTATTCGGAGCAGTATTGTAGGATGGCCACACCAGTGCGGCAACTTGCTAGACATCACCTCGGTGGTAACCGAATCTCAACGCCTTGTGGTGTCTCCTATTCAGAAAACATTGTTATGCTGCCTTCGACCTATTCGCCGCAAGTGCGCACACAACTCAACTGCATAGCTTGCTAGACACCACCTCGGTGCCATCCGGATCTTGGAATGTCAGCACCTTTTGGTGTCTTCTCTTCAGAAAATATTGTTGCGCTGCCTTTGGCCCCATTCGCACATCGGTCCGCTACTGACGCCATCTCACAGGCTAATGGGGCGCCCCACGCCGAGTTTCAGCATTGTAGAATAACCACACCAGTACAGCAACTTGCTAGACATCACCTCGGTGCCATCCGGATCTCGGCGCCCCACTGCAGATGAAGTGCCTCTCAACTATGAAACCACCACGGTGACATCCGGATCTTGGCGCGTTGTGCTGCCTTCGGCCTATTCGCACATCGGTCCGCTACTGATGCCATCTCACAGGCTAATGGGGCGACCCACGCCGAGTTTCAGCATTGTAGGATGACCACACCAGTACAGCAACTTGCTAGACATCACCTCGGTGCCATCCGGATCTCGGCGCCCCACTGCAGATGAAGTGCCTCTCAACTATGAAACCACCACGGTGACATCCGGATCTTGGCGCGTTGTGCTGCCTTCGGCCTATTCGCACATCGGTCCGCTACTGACGCCATCTCACAGGCTAATGGGGCGACCCACGCCGAGTTTCAGCATTGTAGGATGACCACACCAACTTGCTAGACATCACCTCAGTGCCATCCGAATCTTGGCATCTCAACGCCTAGTGGTATCTTCCATACAAAAAATATTGTTACGCTGCCTTTGGCCCCATTCGCACATCAGTCCGCAACTTAGACATCACCTCGGTGCCATCCGGATCTTGGCATCTCAGCGCCTTGTGGTGTCAGTCAGAAAATATTGTTGCGCTGCCTTTGGCCCCATTCGCACATCGGTCCGCTACTGACGCCATCTCACAGGCCAACGGGGCGCCCCACGCCGACTTTCAACATTGTAGGATGGCCACAGAAGTGCGACAACTTACTAGACACCACCTCGGTGCCATCCGGATCTTGGCGCGTTGTGCTGCCTTCGGCCTATTCGCACATCGGTCCGCTACTGACGCAAACTCACAGGCCAACGGGGCGCCCCACGCCGACTTTCAGCATTGTAGGATGGCCACACCAGTGCTGCAACTTGCTGGACACCACCTCGGTGCCATCCGGATCTTGGCGCGTTGTATTGCCTTCGGCCTATTCGCACATCGGTCCGCTACTGACGCCGCCTCACGTGCCAACGTATTTTCTCCGCATTTTATACCCTATGCCGCATAACAGGTCATGTGACTTGTTTATAAAACTTTTCATTGGTTCATTTTACTTTTGGTTTCCTAATGATGGAAGGCTTGATCATATGACCTAAAAACAACACTTTTCATTGGATGAAAACTTTTTTTTTCCCCCAAACGATGAAAGCCCCACCTTGTTTCTGGATGTTTCAGACTAAACTGGCGTCAGCATGAGAGCACCACCATCTCGTAGCTCCGTCGTGGTCATTCCGCGAGCAATCATGGCAGCCGCTCCCCACCAGAAGCCTGCAGGAGTCGGGGCCCCCAAAACTTTTGATGAATTCTCAAGGCGGAGGGGACGCTTTCGAGAATGGGGTCCAAGACCTAGCAGACAAGCGTCCGATTTCCAAGGTGTCCCAGGGCCATTTCAGTGGACCACGCCCAAAAAGGAAAGAGCCTGCCGCCATTTTGAGAGTCCTGTGGCAGCGGCCTATCGCTGCACCGCAAGAGTGGGCGCAACTCAGCTGAATGGCGGATTTTGACACAGTGGACCAAAAGCGGACGGAATGGCAACTGAAACGGTAAAGGGGCGCCCCACTAAAACAGATGAGACTCCACCTGGAGAGGCCCGTTCACGCCGCCTCCCCCGGGGCGCCCCACGCCGTTATTCGGAGCAGCATTGTAGGATACCAAAACCAGTGCGGCAACTTACTGGACATCACCTTGGTGCCATCGTTCTGCTGCCTTGGAACTATTCGCACAACAGTTTGCTACTGATGACCCACCCCCCGCGACGCCCCACGCCGTTATTTGCTGGGTGGCAACTTACTAGACATCACTTTCGTGTCATCTAGATTTCGGCGCGTTCTGCTGCCTTGGAACTATTCGCACAACAGTTTGCTACTGATGACCCACCCCCCGCGACGCCCCACGCCGGAAATCTGGACGTTGTGCTGCGTTGGGACTATTCGCACAGCCGACCGCTACTTCGTTGTTTTTCCCTAAAAATGTTTATATGTTATTACTATTTTTGTTTTCTTGTATATATTTATAAATTATTAAAGTTTTATAATCTTACTACTTTGTCGGAGTGCTATATATTTTTAATGTGACACATAATTGTAAAAACTTTGATGTACAAAGAGTCATCCCTGGAATCTTCCGCTTCACGCTCGGTCCCCTCCCCAATCACAATACAGGATGGTTTTCAGATAATAGCAACGCTTCTGCTGTGACGGATCTCATCGAGTGTGGGCCTTGATCTACTATAACTCCTTTGAAGAGGGGTGATTCTTTACAGCTGTGGCCATAAACTACATCTGCAGGGCTAGCTGATAGCCTAGGACCGGCCTGGACAATCGGACACAGAGGAAAAGGAGTGTCAGAGGGTGCGGTAGTGAATAGGGCGAAAGGGAGGTGTCGGGCGGGCACAGGGTGTGATTCTCAGGGAAGAGCAGCGCAGATGGGGGGAGGTTTATTACCCATGCATAAGACAGAGAGCGGGGGTGACCACTGCCTGGGTGAGATGCTTGCGAGGGTGGGGAGCCATGCTAAGGATCGACAGCGTGCACAGAGTGGGTCTGGTCAAGGCATCTAAAATGGCTGCCGTGCACGACAAAAGTGTGGCATTTGAAAAAAGACAAGATGGCGCACACAATGTTTTTCAACAATTCCTGATTTCCTTCGAATCGAACGTTAACAGACGTTGGGGCATATTACCAAAGTTAAGCGATATTTATCCCTAACGATGCATTGCAAAGATTTTTTTACCGTCAGAAATTATCGCAGATAAACCTTGCTATTATCAAGGTTTATCGCAAATACGATAAAAAACGACCGCAATGCATTAATATCGCTGAAAACTCAGCGATATTCATGCATTACCGAGCTAATGCTCTTAGCCATGTTATCCACCTCCCATTGGATAACATGGCTAAGAACTGCTCAGGGCAGCTGTTACTTTTTGGAGATATTCGCGCTTATCTCGAATATTTCCAAAAGTTGATAATAGGAGATAGCGATGTTAGCGACTGTTTCCAGTCGCTAACATCTTGGCATGCCCACTTTGCATGTCATTAGTGATAAATATCACTCACATGCAAAGTGGGACCCAAGATGGTCGCTATCTCCTACTAGCCGTCGCTAACTGGTGTTAGCAACAGCTAGGTAATACAGATATAATTTTATCTCCGCGAAGCGGAGCGCTGTTACAGATATATATCTTGTTTTTGAACGTTAATTTCTCAAAATGCACTGAAGCACATATATTGAGACATAGCAAAGGCACATCGGGCTACCAGTCCCTAGGAGATAGCGATGTTAGCGACTGTTTCCAGTCGCTAACATCTTGGCATGCCCACTTTGCATGTCATTAGTGATAAATATCACTCACATGCAAAGTGGGACCCAAGATGGTCGCTATCTCCTACTAGCCGTCGCTAACTGGTGTTAGCAACAGCTAGGTAATACAGATATAATTTTATCTCCGCGAAGCGGAGCGCTGATACAGATATATATCTTGTTTTTGAACGTTAATTTCTCAAAATGCACTGAAGCACATATATTGAGACATAGCAAAGGCACATCGGGCTACCAGTCCCTAATATTTTACCAAGTTTCGTGCAAATCCATTCAGCCGTTCGATTATTATTATTATTATTTTTTTTTGCCCCGCGGGGCCCTTTTAAAACCTCCACATCAAACCTAGGGGGTCAGCGAGGATCTACTATGCCCCCTTATGGTCATTTGCCCCTTCGCTTTGGCCTCCTCTTGTCTCTCGATCCTACCGAGAGACAAGATGGCGGCCGCTACGTACTGTTTGGAATGTTTACAGACACCGGAGAGCCAATCAGCTTCGCTTCGCAAAGCTCCGTAACGCGAAAAGTACGCGAAGCGGTGCGCTGTTACAGATATATATCTTTTTTTGAACGTTAATTTCTCAAAATCCACTGAAGCACATATATTGAGACCTAGCAAAGGCACATCGGGCTACCAGTCCCTACAATTTTGCCAAGTTTCGTGCAAATCCATTCAGCCGATCGATTATTATTATTATTTTATTTTTTTGCCCCGCGGGGCCCTTTTAAAACCTCCACATCAAACCTAGGGGGTCAGCGAGGATCTACTATTCCCCCTTATGGTCATTTGCCCCTTCGCTTTGGCCTCCTCTTGTCTCTCGATCCTACCGAGAGACAAGATGGCGGCCGCTACGGACTGTTTGGAATGTTGACAGACGCCAGAGAACCAATCAGCTTCGCTTCACAAAGCTCCGTTGCGCGAAAAGTACGCGTCCTGGGCCGCTGCCCGGTCCGCTGTTACAGATATATATCTTTTTTTAAACGTTAATTTCTCAAAATCCACTGGAGCACATATATTGAGACCTACAAAAGGCACATCGGGCTACCAGTCCCTACAATTTTGCCAAGTTTCGTGCAAATCCATTCAGCCGTTCGGGCTAAAAGTGAGGCCAACCGCCCTATGGAAAACTCAATGTTAAAAACACGTTTTGGGACCCCCCTTTTTTCTCGGCCCCCACTGGACGAACCCCCCCCAAATTTTCAAGGGCTGCTCAGAAACAAAATGTGCCATTTTCCTGAAAATTTCAGCCAATTCCGTCCACAAACGCCAAAGTTATTAGACATAGAATTTTCAAAAAACCCATAGAGAAAAAATCCTAACTATATATACCTACTGGCGACCGCCAGTAGGTAATATATATATATATATATATATATATGTGTGTGTAAATGTATATGTATGTATGTATGTATGTATGTATATATAATAGTTCGAATCGGTTTATAATGCTTTTAAGAGCAAGCAATAGGACTCTGCCCCTTATTCAATTCAGCATAATTCGGTTAAAATACAATCATAAAAGCAATCGAAAAAATGCATATTGGGCAAATACAACAGTTTTCAATGTCATACTTTAAAACTAACAGTCCCATTTAAAAGTAATACAAAAGTATTTTTTTAAACCGGTTTCAATAAAATATAATAAAAATGAGCGGAGAAGTACATATAGATAGCAGCATACAACATTTTTAAAGTTATTACAGATATAAGATAGGAAGCAGTGAAATTTAGGTCATCCTGTAGATATGTAACTTTTTAATTTCAAGTGGTAACGCCACGGAGTATGATTTAACTTCCTTCTGTTAATCATTAATTATACGGGAGGGACCACAGCATAATTTATTCTCTAATTTCACTGATCTCACAAAATTAGAAGCAGCTTTATATGGATATAGTTTTCTACCACAAACTAATCGATGAAGTGCGTAGAAAATTGCTCTACAGGAGAATTGTTTCCATAATGGAATAAACAGTGCATATGAATAGAAGCGTACACATTTTTATATCTATCCAGAGTTGATGTTGGGCATAAAATTATTACAATTGTCATGTAAATGTATGTCCTATATGCACAAGTTACTACTTGTGTAACGATATATCTGTAAGAGACATTAGTTAGTATTAGATTCCTTACCTTAGAATATCCCCAGGCGTCAGACTGGATCCCGAAACTTTTGCATAGCAGTACCCTTGTCCGTCGTCGGCGCCGTGATGACGTCGTCGACGTACTTAGACGCCGCCTCCGCGTGCTGACGTCAGTTCTTAGACACAGCTTTTCTGCGCCAGAAACGCAGAGCCATGTTAAAAACCAACACTGGTGCCATTGAAACTAGGGCCCTGAAAGGGGACAATCCTAACCCTAGATATTGGTTCGCAGAACGGGGAGGATGGGTGGGTCGGTAAGGAATCTAATACTAACTAATGTCTCTTACAGATATATTGTTACACAAGTAGTAACTTGGGCATCTGAAAGAGACACGTTAGTATTAGATTCCTTACCTTAGAATAGATACCCCAGCAATACCAACCCCGGTGGTGGGTCTGCGAACCAATACTTACACCAGAAAGTCCTGGAGGACGGAACGGCCAAAGAAGCCATCTCTCCGGACTTGGCTGTCCAGGCAGTAGTGTCTCGCAAACGTGTGCAGCGACGCCCACGTAGCTGCCTGACAGATGTCTTGTAAGGGCACACCCCTGCCCAGGGCAGTGGTAGTTGCCGTGGCTCGGGTGGAATGAGCCCGCAATCCAGCCGGGGGCTCCTTCCTAGCCAAAGAGTAGCATGCCTGGATACACAAGATGATCCACCGGGAGATGGTCCTCTTGTGCACCGCTTTCCCCTTCTTAGCGCCCACGTAACCAACAAAGAGTTGGTCATCCACCCGGAACTGGCGTGTGCGACTCAAATAAAATGAGCGCACGTTTTGGGTCAAGACGGTGGAGCCGCTCTTCCTCTTTAGAGGGATGCGGTGGCGGGAAGAAGGTTGGCAAGGTAATAGACTGTCCGATGTGGAAGGCCGTGACAACCTTTGGCAGGAAAGAAGGTTTGGTACGTAGCACCACTTTGTCCGGATGGACAGAAAGGAAAGGTGGAGTACAAGAAAGAGCCTGGAGCTCACTCACTCTCCTGGCAGAGGTGATGGCAACCAGGAAAGCTGTCTTCAAAGTCAGAAGGCGGAGAGGACAGTTGTGAAGTGGCTCAAAGGGAGCGCACATCAGAAAGGTAAGAACCAGGTTCAAGTCCCACTGTGGCATCACAAACCGAACAGGAGGAAACGTGTGTGTGTGTGATGCCCTTAAGAAATCTGTTTACAATAGGGGACTTGAACAAAGAAGGCTGATCAGGTAGCCTGAGAAAGGCTGAAAGGGCAGAAAGATAGCCCTTGATAGTGCCCAGAGCAGAGCCCTGCTGGGCAAGAGAAAGAAGGAAGAGAAGAACCTCAGAAAGAGGGGCAGCAAGAGGATCCACAGCCTTTGCTGTGCACCATGCCACAAATCTGTTCCACCTGCAGGCGTATACCGACTTTGTGGAGGGACGCCTGGCTGCCAGAATGAGGTTACAGACTTCAGGAGGCAAGTCAAATGGCCTCAACTGTCGCCGCTCAATCTCCAAGCATGGAGGTGGAGACTGGACAGGCTCGGGTGGAGGACCGTCCCCTGCTGCTGCGACAGAAGGTCCTCCTGAAGAGGCAGACGAACCGGGGGATCGACTGACATATTGAGTAGCTCTGGATACCAGTACCTTCTCGCCCAGTCCGGAGTCCGGAGCCACAAGGATGACTTGGGCCCGGTCGCGCTTGATCTTCTTCAGCACTCTGGGTAGAAGTGGTATAGGCGGAAAGGCATTAAACAGACCGGAACTCCACTCGCGACGAAAAGCGTCTCCGAGCGAGTGCCGCCTTGGAAATTCCAACGCGCAGAACTGATGACATTGCGCGTTCTCTTCGGTGGCGAATAGATCTAACCAAGGCTCTCCCCATCGCTGAAAGAGGCCTTGCGCCACGTCCGAGTTCAGACGCCATTCGTGATCCATCATGCACCGACGGCTGAGCTCGTCCGCCCTGGCGTTCAGAGAACCTGCCAGGTGTTGAGCCACCAGGGTCACGCCCTGGCGTTCCAGCCATTGCCAAAGGCGAAGAGCCTCCTGGCAAAGGGTCCACGACCCCACCCCGCCCTGTTTGTTGCAGTACCACATGGCGGTGGTGTTGTCCGTGAACACCTGCACTACACTCCCCCGGACAGAGGGGAGGAATGCCTTCAGTGCTAGACTAATCGCCCGCAACTCCAACAGGTTGATGTGGAGCCGGGCCTCCGCCGGAGACCAGAGGTCTCTGATCTCCACCTCTCCCATGTGGCCTCCCCAGCCCTGGAGGGACGCGTCTGTCACAACTACGTGCTCCGGTTGGGGAAGGGAGAGGGATCTGCCGCTGACCCAATCGCGGTCTGTGAGCCACCACTGCAGCTGTCTCGCAGTGCCCTCCGAGATCAGGACGTGGTCGGACAGATTGCCCTGATGCTGGGCCCACTGAAACTTCAGGTCCCACTGCAGAGCCCGCATCCGCCACCTGGCGTGATGCACCAGAAGGATGCAGGAGGCCATCAGCCCCAGAAGCCACAGCGACAACCTGACCGAGACCCGGGATAACGGCTGAAAGATGGTTATCAGAGCCTGAATATCCCGGACCCGCTGTTCGGGTGGATAAACCCGAAACTGCGCCGAGTCCAGAACCGCTCCGATGAAGAGGAGCTTCTGAGAGGGACACAGGTGTGACTTTGGCACATTGATGGAGAACCCCAGCTGGTGCAGGAGATCTGCCGTAGTCTGGAGGTGGCTGACGACTGTCAGTGGCGAGTCCGCCTTCAACAGCCAGTCGTCCAGGTAGGGGAAGACTGAAACCCCGAACCTGCGCAGATGAGCTGCGACCACCGCCATCACCTTCGTGAACACCCGTGGGGTGCTGGTAAGGCCGAAGGGGAGCAAGGTAAACTGAAAGTGCTCGTGGCCAGCCGTGAACCGCAGGTAGCGTCGGCGGGCCGGCAGGACGGGGATGTGGAAATAAGCGTCCTGCAAGTCCAACACTACCATCCAGTCTCCTGGGTCCAGGGCAGCTAGGACCTGAGCCAGTGTCAGCATCTTGAACTTCTCCTTCCGGAGGAAGCCGTTGACGTTCCGTAGATCCAAGATAGGGCGTAGGCCCCCTTTGCCCTTCTTGGGTACCAGAAAGTAGTGGGAGTAGCAACCACACCCTACTTCTGGCCCAGGAACGCGCTCGATGGCCCCTTGGCCAAGAGGGCCGTAACTTCCTCCTGCAGAAGTCGCAAGTGATCCCCGATACACGGTGGTTCTGCGGTGGCATGGCTGGAGGAGTCGCCTCGAAGGGGAGGGAATAGCCCCTTCGGACGATTTGCAGCACCCACCTGTCCGAAGTGACAGTGCGCCAGTGGAGGTGGTGATGGCGAACCCTGCCCCCCACTGGCGTCACATGGGCCTGAAAGCACGGACTAGGAGGGTTTTGAGGCAGATGCTGCGGGGGAAGGTGTGGACCGAACTCGCCGCTGCCCCCGACCGCCCGGACGGCGGTTCCCACGGCCGCCACCGCGTTGGGTATTGCCCTGCGGAGCGTGGCTGGCGGCGTGTGTGGGTGCACCCCTTCCGTGGCCACGAAAGGAGTGAAAGGCAGCCGATTGCTGGCGCTGGCCCGAGAGGCCCAAGGACTTGGCCGTAGCCCTGGAGTCCTTAAAGCGCTCAAGCGCATGGTCTGCCTTGTCGCCAAAGAGACGACGGCCATCGAACGGCATGTCCATGAGCGTGCTCTGGACATCAGCCGAGAAATTGGCGGACCTCAGCCAGGCGTGGCGTCTGACCGCCACCGTAGTTGCCATCGCTCTACCCAGTGAGTCAGTGGTATCCAGCCCACACGTAATGGAATACTTGGCTGCATCCCGGCCCTCCACAAGGGCTTGGCCGAGTTTGGCCCGTACCTCCAACCGACACTCTGGCAGCACTTCCGCGACCTTATCCCACACAGAGTGGGTGTAACGTCCCAAGACACAGGCGGTGTTGGAAGACCGTAGGCCTAGACTAAGGGATGAGAAGATCTTCCCATACTGGTCATACCTCTTGGATTCCCTGTCGGGCGGGGCCGACGGGAATGCGGTCTGGGAATTGGAGGCCTGGATGACCAGGCTCTCGGGGGTAGGGTGGGAGGACAGGAAACATGGGTCGCCCGGGGCTGGGCGGTGGCGTCTGGCCACGTTCCTATCTACGGGCGAACCCGTAGCGGGCTTGGACCAAGTGCCCAGAAGAACGTCGGTCAAGGCCTCATTAAAGGGCAGCAGAGGCTCGGCCGAGCTCGACTGCGGTTTAAGGACCTCAGTGAGGAGGTTAGTCCTCACGGCCGCGACGGGGAGCTCAAGGCCCAAGGCCTTGGCAGCCCTCATCAGCACCACACTATAGGTTGCCCCCTCCTCCGAAGCCACGGTAGGGGGGGGAGACAAAACCAGTGTCTGGAGAGGTGTCCAGGCCACTGGCCTCCCCAAGGTCTCCTGTCCAGTCCTCATGAGACTGACACTCCCTGGTCAGAGGGTCCTCAGACCCCTCCCAGTCCTCTTCATCACCCATCTCCTGAAACCCAGGGTTCTGAACTAATGGGGCCTGTTCATAAAAGTGAAATTCACCCAACGGCGTCTGGAGCGGCGCCCATCGGGGCCGTCCCGACGACTGAACAGGAACGAAGGTGGTACCGGGGACGGCGCCGCCCGAGGACGGCGCCGGAGGCGACACCTGCGGGTCCGACGCCGGGGAGGCCGTAAGATCCACCGGCGGCGAACCAGATCCCGAAGGAGGGCCAGCGGAGTCCTGCGGCGCCGGACCAGAAGGCACCGGCGGCGCCTGGACAACTGAACTCCCCCAGCGCCGGGCCCGAAGGCGCCGGCGGCGTCGGGATAGAGGGGACCTGCGGCGCCGGGCCCGAAGGCGTCGGGGCCGAAGCACCCGACGGCGTCGGGGCCGGAGTCGCCGACCCGCTAGGAGCCCCAGACGGGTCCGCTGGGCCCGAAGGCGCCGCGGAGCCCGCCGGAGGAGAGAGTTTCCTCATGGCCATGAGGAAGCGCTCGATCTCCTCCTGCGTCGCGTTCAGCCCAGGGACCGGAGGGTGTGGAGCTGCACGCGGCGCCCGCGACTCCGACGGAGCCGCGTGGGTGGTGTCACCCGAACCCCCGGCCGCATCATGCGAGCGTGGGGGGGAGTCCGAAGAGCGATGATGCCGCTTGGACTTCTTGTGCCTCTTACCTGACGACGACTTCGACCCGGAGGAGTTCGGCCTACCCTCGGAACTGTGGTGGCTCCGAGCCCGTGACCTGTCCCTCGACCTCCCATGGGATCGGGACCTCTCGCGGCGCGGGACCGACTGCCGGAGTTCGAGTCGCCTGCGGTACCGCTCCCGCCTGGCTTTCGAAGAGAGGGCCCGGCAGTCGGAGCAGGCCTTGTCGTCGTGGTCGACGCCCAGACAAGGCAAACAGACGCGGTGAGGATCCGTGACCGACATCAGGCGGTCGCAATCGTCACAGTGCTTGAAGCCAGGCATCCCTACGGCACCGTTCGGAGTCGAGAGACTCGAAATAATCAAAAAGTGATCAAAAAGGTAGTCAAAAATTGACTAGGGTTACTGCTTTTTCCAGATCTGCGCTTGCTGGCGCAGAAAAAAGAAGAACTGACGTCAGCACGCGGAGGCGGCGTCTAAGTACTCTGACGACGTCATCACGGCGCCCACGACGGACGCGGAGCCGCAGACGACGCCTACAGACGCGCAAGGGTACTGCTACGCAAAAGTTTCTGGATCCAGTCTGACGCCTGGGGATATTCTAAGGTAAGGAATCTAATACTAACGTGTCTCTTTCAGATAGTTTCATATCGTAAGGCCTCAAGATGTGAATTTGCCTTCCTTCAATTGATTGCTAATTATACATATGAAACCACAGTGTAACATACACTAATTTTCTAGGCCGCGAATAAAATTAAATGCTGCTTTATAAAAAATATAAATTTCTCTTATGGAAAAACGGGTATAAAATACTTTTCCTTATTTCTTTATAAAAGTTACAAAAGAGAATAAAATTTAAGGAATATGCTACTTACCAGTATGCATCTGTTCTTGGCATGTAGGGCTGCTGACATTCATATCTATGCATAGATCGCCGCCTAGTGTTGGGTCCGGATGATTGCACATTATTGTCCTGGAAGAGTCTTCGAAGTATCACAAGATAGGTGGCTCCTCCCTTGGACTACAGTGCACATGGGCATCCTCTCCATCCTCAGATTGTTTTTCGCCATTGTGGCAGAGATGAAGTAGGATACTGTGAGTGATGACCATGCCTGAGAATAATTCTGAGTGCTACAGCTGCGACAGGCACCGGGGAGGAGGGCGGGCGATATGAATGTCAGCAGCCCTACATGCCAAGAACAGATGCATACTGGTAAGTAGCATATTCCGTTCGAGGCATGTGGGCTGCTGAATTCATATCTATGCATAGAATAAATAGCAGTTTCCTCCTTAGCGGTGGTTGCCCGTGGTAGCTGCAGCAGTCTGAAAAAGAGTCCTGAGAACAGCCTGACCTACAGCAGCTTGCTGTTTGGAGTGTACATCCACGCAGTAGTGTTTGGTTAATGTATGTATGGTGGTCCATGTGGCTGCTCTACAGATATCCTCTAGAGGAATGTTACCTAGGAAAGCTATGGATGACCCTAGCTTGCGTGTGGTATGCGCTCTTGGGGGAACTGTTAATGTGCGTTTAGCTTTTTGATAACAGATTTGTATGCACTTAACAATCCATCTGGCTATACCTGACTTGGAAATGGGGTTGCCTTTGTGCTGTGGAGAGAAGGCAACAAACAGTTGCTTAGTTTTCCTGAAATCTTTTGTCCTGTCAATGTAATACATGAGAGCTCTTTTAACATCTAGTGTGTGCAGTGCTCGGTCTGCCACAATCTGGATTGGGGAAGAATACTGGCAGTTCTATTGTTTAGTTAATGTGGAACTGTGACACCACCTTGGGCATGAATTTAGGGTTAATACGCAGCACTACCCTATTAGCATGAATCTGTATGAAAGGCTCCTGAATAGTTGGGGCTTGCAGCTCACTAACTCTTCTTAGCGATGTGATCGCCACGAGAAAGGCCATTTTCCATGTTAGAAATTGTATGTCACAAGAGTGAAGAGGTTCAAAAGGTGGTCCCATTAGTCTGGTGAGAACTATGTTTAGATTCCAGACAGGTGAAGGCGGGTGTCTGGGAGGAATTACTCTTTTGAGTCCCTCCATAAAAGCTTTAATGGCAGGCACTTTGAAAAGGGAAAGGTGCTGTCTGTTTTGAAGATAAGCTGCCATTGCAGCTAAATGTATCCTGATGGAACTATATGCCAGATTGCATCTGTGTAGATGCAACAAATAACATGTTTTGCGTTGATGCATCCAGCGGATTTATGTCATTATTGGAACAATAAATGACAAATCGCTTCCATTTTGCCGCATAGCATGCCCTGGTTGTAGGTCGTCTAGCCTCCTTGATAATGTTCATACAGTCAAGGGGCAGGTTCAGGTAGCCAAACTCTATGAACTCAGGAGCCATATTGCAAGTCTCAACTGTTGAGGATTTGGGTGCTGAATGTCTCCACGGCTCTGAGTGAGGAGACTGGGTGTGAGTTTTAGTCGTTGGTGAGGTACCACTGAAAGTTCTAGGAAAGTGGTGCACCATGCCTGTCTTGCCCATGTTGGAGCAACTAGGATGAGTGTCATTGAGTGCTGCCGCAGTTTGCGCGCTACCAGCGGTATAAGCGGTGCTGGAGGAAAAGCGTACGCAAATCTGCCTGACCAGTTCATCCATAGCGCATTGCCCTGAGACTGCGGGTGTGAGAACCTGGCGGCGAAGGTTTGGCATTTTGCATTTTCCTTTGTGGCAAATAGGTCTATTTCTGGATGACCCCACTGTTGGAAATACGGTTGTAGCACTGAGGGATGCATCTCCCACTCGTACATCTGATGGTTGTGCCTGCTGAGCAGGTTTGCTATCTGGTTGTCTTTGCCTGGGAGGTGTTCCGCCATGAGGAACATGTTTCTTTGAATGGCCCACTTCCACATGCTCTGGGCTAGGTGTGACAATTGTGGAGTGTGTGTCCCTCCCTGCTTCTGGATGTAATACATGGCAGTCATGTTGTCCGTCCGGATCAGCACAACTTTGTTGCACAAATGCAATTTGAACGCCTTCATCGCCATGAAGATTGCCATCAGTTCCAGCAGGTTGATGTGCATTTCCTGCTGCTGCGTCCTCCATAGTCCCTGTACTGTGTAATGGAGGACATGCGCTCCCCAGCCCTGGAGAGATGCGTCCGTCGTCAGCACTATCTGTGGTACAGGCTCTTGGAACGGTCGTCTCCTGCAAAGGTTTTGTGTGTTCCACCAATGCAGAGAGTTGTATGCACGACCGGTCACCAACACTAGGTCCTTTAGATGTCCCCAGCCTGATTCCACCATCGCGCCAAGCACTCCTGAAGCGGACGCATGTGTAGCCTCGCGTGAGGGACTATGAAGATGCAGGAGGCCATCATGCCTATCAGCTGCATAAACACTTGCGCTGGGAGTGAGTGTTGGGGTTTGAATTTCCGAATCAGCAATTGCATGCTGTTGATTCGTGCTGAGTTTGGCTGTGCTGTTGCTGCTAGAGTTTATTTCCGCTCCTAGGTACTGTTGTACATGTGCGGGTTGAGGATGAGATTTTGGGTAATTGAGTGAAAATCCCAGACTGTGTAGGAGGTGAATCGTGCGGGACATGTGGCTGGCACATTGCTGGTTCGACTTCGCTTGGATAAGCCAGTCGTCCAGATAAGGATAGACATGGATGTGTTGTCTCCGAAGGTGCGCAGCTACTGTCGCTAAGCACTTGGTAAACACTCTGGGGGCTGTAGTGACCCCGAAAGGCAGGACCTTGAACTAGTAATGCTGGTTGTTTATGGTGAACCGGAGATATTTCCTGTGTCCTGGGTGAATTGGAGTGTGGAAATATGCGTCCTTTAGGTCTAGGGTTGCTAGGAAATCTCCCTGACGGAGCAATGGTAGAACTTGCTGCAAAGTGAGCATGTGAAAATGTTCTGACAAGATGTATTGGTTCAGGGGTCTGAGGTCTAGAATGGGCCTGAGAGATCCGTCCTTTGGGATTAAGAAGTACAGTGAGTACACCCCTGTACTCTGTTGTTCTAAAGGCACGAGTTCTATGGCCCCTTTTTGCAGCATACAGATGACTTCTTGCTGCAATAAGTGCATGTGCTCTGCGGACATAGGATGGTGCCTTGGGGGTATGTGGGGTGGAGTGGAGGTTAGCTCTAGACAATAGCCGTATTGTATAAGTTGTCTCACCCACCTGTCTGTGGTAATGCCTTCCCAGACTGGCAGGAACTGCTGAAGTCTTCCCCCGACCGGTGTTATATGGTCTGGGGGCAGTGACAAGACGTCACTGTTTATTGGTGGCTGAGGACCTGGCATTATCCTTTCCACATCCTCTGCACTTGACGCGGTTTTCACGGTATCCACCCCTATTGGTTTTGTTATAGGTGGTCTGTGTACCCCCCTTGTTGTATTGGCCTTGATGTGATGCTTGACCTCTAGGGGCTCCCCTGTTACCGGAGCGAAGAAAGGAACCGCCCCAGAACTGTTGTGACTGCAGAGCTCCCATGGACTTTGCTGTCTGTGTCCTTTTTAATTTTTCCTAGTGTTGTCTACACATCGGGACCAAATAGAAAGTCAGGGTTAACTGGATGATTGAGGATAGTTGTTTGGATCTCCGGCTTGAAACCAGAGATGCAGAGCCAGGCATGCCTTCTGAGCATCACACTTGTGTTGATGGCCCTAGCCGCTGTGTCTGCTGCATCTAGCGCACATTTAATGGATGCATTTGAAATCAGCTTCCCCTCCTGTATCAGCATTTCCGCGCCCTCCTTATAAGCATCAGGCAGGTGTTGTAGTAGCTGCTCTAACGTGTCGTAATGAGCCCGATCATATCTGGCTAATAGGGCCTGTGTATTTGAGATTCTCCAAATATTTGCCGCTTGAGCCGCTACTCGTTTGCCAGAAGCCTCCAAGATTTTGGATTCTTTGTCCGGAGGAGGAGCATCACCACTTGTTTGAGAGTTCGCTCTTTTACGAGCATTAGCCACCACCAAGGAGTCCAATGGGAGCTGGCCTTTGATATACGTAGGGTCTACAGGCGCAGGCCGGTATTTCCTTTCAATTCTTGGGTTAACAACCCTTGCCCTTGTGGTTTCTTTGAAAATGTCACAACCGTGTTTAAGGACACCCTTTAGCATAGGCAATGTCCTCACAGATCTTTCTGATGTTGAGAAAGTGTCAAACAAAAAGTCTTCTTCTACCGGGTCAGCGGGCATTTCCACATCATGGTTAGTAGCTGCCCTTTCAATCAATGCGTTAAACGCAGCAGTATCTTCAGTAGGCGAGGTTTTGACTGTATAGGACTGAGTGTCCGGCGTGGTGTGTGGCTCACCAGGGTCAACAGGGTCAGTCCAGGGTGGAGACTCCTCTTGATCTGTGTCAATAGGATAAGTAAATTCTTCCTGATTGTATCCTTCCCCCCACATCATCATTGGTACGTGTGGGAGAATAGGTGTATTCCTGTCCATAGGACTCTACAGGTTCAAAAAGAACAGGTGAGGTGGCAGAGTCCCTTTTCTTTTTGAGTGGGATCTTGTATGACTCCATAGGATTCTCTGGAATGATTTTTCTTTTATAAATAGTGAGTCTTCCAGAATCGGAGTCGATGAATAGTTATGACTGATTATCATAGGATGGCCGCTTGGGATACAACGTCCTCTTCTATGGCTGAGTCCTTGAGGCTACAGACACCTTTGTGGCTGTGTCGGTGCTTTTTTGTGTGTGGAATGCCTTAGGTCGTGCGGATGGGGGCAGTCCGTACTTAATTGGTGATGTAAACATTGGAGATGGACCGACCTGCTTCGAGGGTGGCGCCGCCTTTGATCCGACGACTTTGTTTTACCACTAGTTTGTTTGTGGCCATGCGTTGACTCAAGCTCTTGGTGCGCAGCAGGCACGCTCTTTTGCTTCGATTCGACATGCTCTTTCGGGTCGATTTTGGTCTTCGGCTCGAAGGCCTTGACCAGCAGTGGCTTGGAGGCTGGAAGCTTCGGATCGAGAGTCTTCTGAGCCTTGAGTCCCTTGTCAGTGTCGCCATCTTTGGACGTCGACTGCGTCAGTGCGACGTGTTTGACCTTAGATACAGGTTTCGGCGCCCCGATGTTCGGGCCGACACCTCCTTGTGACCCCGAGGGGTCGATGCACTTTTTAATTTGATTGGATCCGATGAATCCGAGGGTGTCGATCAGATGACTGCTTTTAGCAGCTTCGGTTTCGATTTAGAGTCTGTTGGTTTCGGTTTAGATTTTACCGCTGATTGTGGTTGATCGACCGATGGCTCCTTAGAAATATTCTTAGCCGGGCCTTGACGCGGGGCTATAGAATGTGGATTAAGATCTCGGCTAAGGCCTGCCGGCGATTCCTCGACCTGAGCCTTTGAAGGTACAGTGTCATTATCGGGCCCCGCAATTGCGGTTGGGCCTTGCTCCTCGCTGGAGTCGTCATCGACGGCTCCCATGGCCTGTGCGTCGTCTCCTACCTAGACGACGTCTTCATCATGGACATAGACTTCTTCTTCGTCTTCATCATAGTTAGAATTTTGTTCCGACGCAGGATCCGACTGCTGCTCAGGATCCTCTCGTTCAACGCCCACGTCGTCTTCAGCCTCGAAGATGTCCTCTGGGTCGGGCGCTGTTTTCTGTGCCGACTGTCTCGCGGCGAAGCCGAAGTGTTTTCTTCGACCTGAACCGAGAACAGGCCATGCAGCTGGCCTCGTCGTGGTCCGGTGATAGGCATTTATTACACACCGGGTGCACATCGATGTGAGGGTATTTAGAGTTGCAAACGGGGCACAGTTTGAACGGGCTCCGTTCCATGTTGATCGTAGATGGGGCCTTTGGTGTCGATAAAGGCAAGCGGCCTACGACGTCCGGCTCGAAGAACAGGAGAAAGTGCGTGGAACCGAACGAAAGACAATACCGATGCCCCGAAGGTCTTTTGGCCTTTGTGAAAAAAGTTTTATATCGATTCCGAACTTGTCAAGAAAGTACATCCAAACCCAATGGCGGAAAAAAACAATCTGAGGATGGAGAGGATGCCCATGCGCACTTTAGTCCAAGGGAGGAGCCACCTATCTCGTGATACTTCAAAGACTCTTCCAGGACAACAATGTGCAATCATCCGGACCCAACACTAGGCGGCGATCTATGCATAGATATGAATTCAGCAGCCCACATGCCTCGAACAGTTGACTGTTTTGACTTTATCACTCATTCCTTTAATTTAGTCTAGATGGTAGCAATCTAAAATTGTACACCTTCATCATTGCCAAAATGCTGGAAAAACGCAACAAAGGCATTTAAGCCTCAAGTAGTTTAGTGGAGAAGAAGCTGCACTGAAACACACAAAAACCTGGACTGTCAATGGTGCAAATGAAGAGAACCTTTGATGCAAGATACACTGCTGAGGCTATAAAAGGGCAGTTTATGAAAAGTTTAGTAATACATCATCAAACAGAGAATCCATCCAAAACAAGGAAATCTTATATTTACAATGAATGATCCAATTCAGTCACTCTGAAAGGCAACCCAGCAGATCCACAAAACATACGTAAGTACCTTAAAACTAATGTTGCATAAAATGTCCAGCACTGCATAGTCACCCTTCTTCCCAACCATTTCCATATTGCTGCTAAAATCTGCCACCTCCTCCTCCTTTAAGACTGCAGAATGCAGAGATCAAACTAGCTGCCAAGACTAAACCATTACATGAACAATGGAACCCTGTTCAGCTGCATGCTTCAGAAAATTCATGCCTTCTCTCGCAACAGTGAAGTAGCATGGTGAATGCATCTCCTCGTTTCGAAGTGGTGCCTGGCTCTTTGAACGCATAACCATCACTCCATTATAAAGAAACTAACCACTTACTAAAAAATGCTGTCAAAATACGGTCCAATTTCTAACCTCCATTTCCCAGCAAAATAGTAAAGTGACAAGATAACTGTAATAGTACAATGAGCTCCACCATCTGTCTGGATTTTGACCTCCCTGAGGCACTGAATAAGCCCTAGCTAACGAAGTAGAACTCTTCATAGTACAAAGACGAGATAACACTGTCAACTGTTAATACAATCTTGGTGGACAGGATGGAACAGTGGCAAGGAATATCTGAATCGTCCCAGTTTTGTACTCAATCTTGTATTTCCATACAAAAGACATTATGCTGGGAACAGTTACGTTTTCCACATTCCTGCTGTCTGGCAGCATCTGCAAAGGGATATCCTTTTCTTGTTATTTAAAATTTATGTTCACCCACACTTCGACTAGCAGACCACAACAATGTCAACTTTCAAATAAATGTGGATGACTTTCAAATTCAGATCAGGCTAGACAGCAATCCAGATAAGCCCATCAACATCATCTCAACCATGGTCCATGCACTGGAGTAAGAAAATGTTCTTTGCATAAACATAATCCACTGTAATGTGGGGAAATAAACCCAGCCCTGAACAGCTCCCCGCTCTCCAAAACATTGCATTAACCATCCAAAAAGAATAGAACAGAACAAAGGTATACATTTTGACTTGTTTGCATTCCAATAAGTGCAGTACTTAAAATTACCAACCGCCATCAGTTAGGAATCTGCCTCCATCATTTGTAAAATTCTTTCAACTTCTCAAAACTGGATGAGGCCTGCAACAGCGCTTGTAGTGACACACCAGAATTCAGTGCATCTGCTTAGGCGTCTCTCCAAAAAACTCATCCTCAGCAAATGCTCCAGAACCGACAACCAGAATGTGCTTAAAATTAAACTATGCAAATGCAACCACAAGGAAAATCCTGAAGGCTTCCAGACAAGACGGGATGTATTTGAAATGTCTGTAATTTGCTAGGTGTACTGGGGAAAAGGCAGAGAATACATGCTGAACATAACCGGACCATCAGTAGACTCCAGCAGAAACATCTAATCAGTGTCTGCCTAGTTGATCCGTCAGCAATCATGTAAAAGGTGAAACATGGAGGCAGAAACCTGGGAGCGCAGGGAACTGCTGTAGAATGCCTACAACACCTCCCGGGCATTCTAACCGAACTACTTACAATTCAGGAACATCCTAAAGATCAGAGTTCTAAAAAAAAACTCACTGATCAAGAAATACAACCAAACATCAGAAACAGGCTCAATCTAAAAAAGCAATAGGTATTAAAATGAATACATAAAACTTGCACAAAAAAACTGACTGTAACCACATCTATATCTGCTGAAAAAGACACCTCAATTAGAAGACAGGGATATTACGACAATCTGAAAGACCCCAATTTTCTTCAAAAGTGTAATACAAATAATTTCACCATGTCTCAGCTGGAGTCACTCAAACAGCAAGTGCATTAAGACTGGCAAACGAAGGTTAACAAAATTCCACATCTCTCTACCAGTCTAAAATACCAATTCTAAATAAAACATTTTAGGTAAAAGAATTTGGATTTTAAAAAAATCCAACACTTACTGGTGACGAAAAGAACACATGGAGAAACCTCTTCAATCGGACGTCCCTGCATACTGCATCTTTTTCACTTTTTGATGTTAAATAAAGAAGAAGCTGTTTCACAAATCCACTATGTTGGATTTCAAACGAAGAGACGTCAGACTCCGATACTATGCTTCGGATTTCTTCAAGGCACTCCACGCTCCCGTCCACCTATAGGAAGAATGCAACAGAATAATTCCTACTTTAGCAAGTAAAGTTGCACTACAAAATTGTCCTCCAAGAATATCCATTACTATGTGAACTATAGGGCACTGCAGAACATACACGATGTGGCGGGGTATCACAATGGTCTCAATTGTCCACACATTCTGGAGTGGCAAAAATGAACAGGTATAGTTACTTTTAGGATCATCTTTGGCTGGTGCAGAGTGGAGGAGCGACCAGGAAAATGAAGGTGAGGATTGCACCCTGAGCACAGGAATTAAAAAGCCAAGTAGCATTTACAGGATCATTGAGAGTGCTTTGACAGAAATGGGCAGTACATCAATTAAGCTTGGGCATTACTCTTGGCAGGTTTACCCGCTGATGACATCTTTTATAGTTTTGCAAGTAGAATAAGGATTAGGTTTTTACCAACTGGTACACCACCAAGCAATTATTTTTTTCAAACTGTTTTTCCTGTGTAAATTGCACCAGTTAACAACCGCAGCATATTGTAAAGGATAACTCCTACGTCCATACACTATGTATGCCTAACTCAGAATATCAAATCAGGGGCTGACAGTTTGGAGTCTTTTTTAGAACCTTTACGAAACTCTGAATAAATCACTTTAAAACTCACAAAATCCAGTAACGTACCTACTTTCCTGAAGATCACTCGTGTAAGAAAGACCCTTTTTGCATGGTTACCCCCTAACGTTTTGCCAGATGCCAACTCTGGTGTGGTTCCGGACTGTCTCCAAAACATCTGCCACCACCAGACAGGTTTCTGGACCCGTGGGTAGAGAGCCTCTGCTCTCTGGGTCTGGAAACAATGCACATCCTGGGCAGAGGTGTCATGCCTCCTCTCCCAGGACGGGCAGGGTCCTCGAGGAGGGAGTTCCAAAGGCCAGCCGCCTTTGTAAGCTGCCCCATCCTTTTGCTATCAGCAACTGGCTCCCACTGGTTCCAACACCTATTTTGGAAGCAAGTACAAGCGTGAAAACCTACCCGGGAAAGGAGGTCTGCCCACCGTTGCCTACACCCGCTAGTATGCCACACTCCAGTTAGGGTGGGGGAGGAAAAGTGAAGGCCGCCTCTCAGTCCCTGCCATCTTGAAGATGTGTGTGTGTGGGGGGGGGGGGGGGGGGGGCAGGAGTGGCCCAATACCCCATCGAGGTCCACCCGGCAATCCTGCATTGAGTTGCAGCATTGGACGACCTCCACCGACCACCTCCTCGCCACCTGCAACCTCATCCTGAAGGGTTCCCCGACCAGAACCTGTGAGAAGAACTGGACACGAATGGACAGCCCTGCACCACCTATGACCTGACATGCCCAACCAACGGAGTCCTGGTGTCCAGCAACTCAACTTCATCCTCCAGTCATTGGTTACCTTCATTCTGTATTCTGGCTCCAGCCGGCAGTCCTTTTCCGCGACCGACTTCCTCCATTGGAAAGCACTGGGCTCCTGACACCCCCTGAGCATCCTACACCCGGCTGCCCCTGCACCGCTGGTGGTGTGGATTTGGTGCCAACCTGGGACCCCCCTTTGACCTTACCTTAACCACAGAAGCCTGAAACCCCAGATTTTGTGGTCTGCCAGTGAGCAGCACCCAACCAAGGTGCCACCTAGCCCCATTGGCTAATATTGACACCCTGCACCCGGCTAAACTAGTGCTGCTGGTGGTGCCCCTTGAGTGCCAACCTGAATCTTGGGGAAACGTGGTTCTACACACCCTTAAAAACTCCAGTCCTGAAACCGTTTACTTACCTGTAAACTTAACACTTTGTTTTTCTCCATAGGACTGAATGGTGTTTTTAAAAAAAATGAAGTGTTGATCTGTCTTGTACTGCAACAAAAAGTAACTTAGTGCCTTCACCAGAGTTAACCTGTTTATCAATGTCCTGTGTTGCTTAAACTGTTAGGAGTGTGTTTCATGCCAAACTAAAAAAGTAATCCCAAAGTAATCTAATAGTCATTTCAAGTGTTTTTGAACAGTTTAACAATCGTTTTCTCAACTGCAGAATTCATCAAATTGTCCCTAACAAACCAGTATCACTGTCATTTGAAAGGTAACTTGTATTAAGAGTTGAACTTACCTGCTACTAAGTAAATCTTAGTTCTAGAAATGAAACAATAACTTTTTTATATAATTGGTCTGAATTCAGTCTTTGAGCGTGACATTTATTGCCTGAATCAGTTCAACAAAGGCTTAACACTACCCTTTGATAAGCCTGACTGCTCAACCATACTACCACAAAAGAGAGCAAGGTATTATTTACTTTAGCCTCTGATATACCTCCGGAGATCCAAGGGACTCTGTGCACACTATACCTTACTTATAGTATATACAGAGCCATCTTCCCACACCTCCCAAAGGATTGAAATGGGTTCGCTCTGTATTGCACTAAGTGTTGATTCTGAGAATAGTACAAAGTATATCTTTGACACTGAAAAGTATTTCATACACCTGTAAAGCATTTTTAATGCTTATACAAACATTTGCCAACTGTATATTGAAAGTATTGCGTTTCTGAAAAGTCTACTTACCTGTAACGGAGTTCCAATTGGTTCCTTAAAAGTAACTAAAGTAATATTTTTGTGAACATTGGCCTAGAGTTAGTCATTGAGTGAGCGTTCCTGCCTTGTATGAGTGTGTATAACAAATGCATTTACACTACCCTCTGATAAGCCTAACTGCTCAGCCGAGCTACCACTAAATTGAGAGCAAGGTATTATCTACTTAATCCTCTGTTATACCTTAGGGTAATTACTGGACTGTGCAAACTATATCTCTCTTTGATACAGTATATACAGAGCAATCTCCCTACAAATAGTACAAGACACCCAGAAGGTAAATTGAGCCTATCGACTGTGGCAAGAATCACAGACAATGAGATGAAGAACAACCCTACAGCACAGAAAGAGAGACCATGCCCCAAGGCAGTGGATTAGCACTGTGTCAGAAGACAAAAGATAGTGGAACAATAGTAAATGACCCCTAACAAGTGAAATGAGCCTGTGGATCAGAAAGGCAAGAGGCAATAATGAATGCAATGTAACTACAATTTCCAACTCCCGTAAGGAAGTTCTTGAAGGAACACCAAGAAATCCAGAAAAAGAAATTTGAGAACATTTCCAAAGTCGGGAAGAACAAACGAAGTACAAGTACTGATGCAAACCGCAGTGTATCCTTGAGGGAAGCATTGGATAAAGTGGCCACTACAAGAGTCCATGACGCATAGAACCAGTAGAGACCAAAAGATGGCATTATACAGATATGAATCTGCCACAAACAATCAAAAATGCCAAGCATGATATACTCCGTACTCTATGTACATATATACACAATACATATATATTAAAAGTTGCAAAAATATAATACATATCTGCCTTACTGTATATAGCAGAGCTAAATATAAAAATGTATAACAGATCATTTACACCTGTGCATACACCATATACTCATAGATAAAATGAAAGTGATAAACTAGCTTATGATACCTATACAAGAGAAAAATTAATTAAAAGAGAGAAGAATCAACTCTAAAAAAAAAAAAACCCTGGGGGACTCTATCGTTAAGCTCATGCTGACTGCCAGAAAGTATCCCGAGAGGCTGTTCCTAACATAAGCCTAAAAGAAAACATGAAAATGAAACCTCATCAACAGCCAACACCTTCGACCACACAGTCCAATAGGCCAAAATGAAGTAGGAGCCGTGTAAGTCGGAGCGAGCAGTGCTACGGATTGATTGTGGAGAAGTGTGGCTCAATGGCTAGAAGCGGCAGACCTTGATGCGGAACTCTGGCCCGGGACCAGGGTTCGATTCCCGCCTCGGCGGGTCTCGAGCTCAAAAACTCCTTGGACCTGATATTCTCGCCTTTGTGCCTATTCTAATCATGGGTCCCACGCTGCGACTCTGGGCAATAGCTTGCTTAATCTCCACGTCGGCCCCAGCAGCGCAGGGGATGCCTGGCTTCACCTTGGGGGTGCCCAGGAGTGGACACTTCACAGGACACTTCACATGGAAAGCCAGGGAGGGTTCCTCTGCGGTATGAATACAGCGCTACGAGGCCTGAGGGTAGAAGTGCGCTATATAAATACAATTCATTTCATTTCATTCGCGTAACCCACCCATATGTGCTGATTGATTGGGCACACGATGGGCCATAATTAAATGTTCTCCATCCTTTTTAATTCTCCTGTGGAAATATCCATACAAGTTCAACGTCATACCCTCATTCCATTCGTGGATATTTAACTTATTCATTAAGTAAGTACATATTTGGTTCTTGTGACCAACTTTCGATATGTTTGGTGCCGCTCACTGCGTGTGGATTTCTTGCCTGTGATTCCTGCTGGTCGAGTGCAGGGGACGACGTGGGATTCCCTGGATATTGCTAGTGCTTGCTGCCTTGCGTGCTTTGTGGAAGGGGGAGAGCTCCTTGAGTACTTTTGACGCCGAGGGACTGCGAGGTCCAGCAGGCTCTCTGTCACCCAGCTGCTGCCTCTTCCCTCGGTGTTCCCGCCCCCCGCCTGTAGCGATATAATCTTGCCATAAATCCCGGGACGCGCGCGGGACTTAGCCCGGGGCTAAGCCCGGGCAAAGGACGGGCCGTTTGAGGCCGTTAGAGACCGTGTAAGGCCGGGCTGGGCCACCTCCCTAACTTTTGTCCCTTAGTTTTAGTCTAAGCCGAGGTGCACATTATTACCATATTTTAATTACTTCTAAATTTTAAATCCTGTAGCCTGATTTTTGGGTGTTTTTATATTAGAGATTACTGTTAACTATTGTTATTTATTAAATATGTGCACAAGAGCGTCCAGAAGCAAAACGGCAGCGGGGGGGGGGGGGGGGGGGGTTACCACAAACTGGCACCCTGGATAATATTATTATAAGGGCCAATTCCTTCATTGAGCAGGAAATCTCATCGATGGAACAGAGTATCCCAGGACCTTGCCTTTGCGAAAAGATCTTCTATGGGCCATCTTGCTACAGCCAAAAGCCCCGAAAAATCTAAGGATGTAGCCCACCTAGGAACTTCTGAAATAACGAATGTAGATGTACATGCCCATAGGCAGAGTTTGCCGGGAACTGTAGATTTATCAGTGTCTCACTTTTCATTAGATTCACAATCAAGTGATGACCTGGAAAAAACCCCGGACCTAGCCGCCATCACTACACCTACACCCGCTGCTCTGAGAGCTAGTCAGCTAAAGGGGAAAAGGGAGGGAGCGATTCCCAAAAAAACACAAATAAAAGAATTAAGAGAGGTGGGCAAACGACCGAGAAAGCTTCCTAAGGTTTCTATTCCAAATCAGATAGCAGCCCTTCCCCCCCCAATAGGAATGTCCCTATAAATGAGGCATCGGGCATTGCGAATGCAGAAGTTCCGGATAGTCTAGATAGGATCAGTGTTAGGGATGATGAGGTTAACATCTCTCTCCTACCCAGGATTGCCGAACTTTTTAAACTTTACCTCACCCCTATAGAGTCCAGACTAGCCCATATTCAAAAACAGATAGCTGATCTGTGTGCTGCGCCAAAAAAAACCAACCCGCAGGGATCCCATAAAACGGGGGGACTAAACCTATCTATAGCTAAACCCAATGTTCCTGTTACTAAAAAATTATCAGCAGTAGTGACTAATTCAAAATCTAAGGCCGCTTCGGTTCCTGCGAAGACATTAGATCCGAAGACAAAAACCTGTGTCACTCCCCCCCGAGAGGGGAACATTCCAACTAGGGACCACATGGCGCAGTCAAATTCAAATAAAAATAAGAACAACAATGATGGAGGATCACATAGAAGACGAGTGGTAAACCTGCCACCTGAGGCAAGCCCCTATGTGGTCGTTATGACAGGGGTCCCTGAAGTAGGGGAGGCCGAGGAGGAAGGCAATTGGTCACTGAAAAATAAAGTACAACACTGACTTAACACTAATCGGCCTTTACCCCCTAACCAAATAAGTAAGATCCTGACGGTACGTAGGGTACCATGGGTTGGTCATGAGAGAAAATCAGTACAGGGTGATTGTATCCTGGTCAATTTCGCGGATCCCCACACAGCTGACTATGTATGTACCTGGAACGTGCAGGACAGACATGAGGGGATAGCAACCAGACGCCTCTCCTTTTTTTATCCCCCCAGGAGCGGACCATCATGTGGCTGGAACAACGATAGTGATTGGCACACAGTAGGGCGCCGCGCAAGGATTGGAGACTGGGGGACTTGGGGAGTACCGCCCTCCAGAGATCTTGCACATAGGGACAACTGGGGAGGCTTTCCAATTACTAATAGATACAGTGGCTTAGAGATGGTTGACTGACAGCTAAAATCTATCAGCCGACCAGAGGAGGAGAGGGCGGATCCTGTAGTCCCAAGGGAGGAACTAAAGGGGTATTGTGAGCGGCCACGAATTGATGGACCGCCTACTACCCCAGGGTTAAGATATCATCCCCACAAACTATAGAGAGGACTCCCCAAATCCATGAACGGACCTGTCGCCAGGCCAAACGGGTCCCTGTGCCCCAAGTAGAAAACAGGCAAAATAATTCTTTTAATGCAGACCTGCGGGACAAGGGTTATATTTCTATTGTCTCTTGGAATATGGCGGGCTTGGCTAATAAACTAGACTCTCCGGAATGGGGGGCTTTCATTGACCTACAGGATGTATGCCTCTTCCAGGAGACATGGGCTAGAGAAGACTATCGTCGGGCAGGGTTTGATACATTCTCAATTTGGGCGAGCTGGAAGGGGAAGGGACGCCCTTCTGGTGGACTACTTATCTGGGTGGCCTCCCATCTGGGTTGCATAGCGAGGGTTCGCGCAAATAATTCCCCTGATGTCCAATTCGTACTGCTGGAATGGCCCAACGCTGTAAAACTGGCTTTGATTAATGTATATTCAAGACCCGTGGGCATAGCAAAGGTTTCTAGCACCATAGAAGAATTGGCAACGTTTCTGGGTACCATCCCCCAAGGCACCCCGTACATAGTGGGGGAGATTTTAATTGTCAATTCGAACCTCCCATTATTTTTAGAGGGTGCGTCCAGTGAAGAGGATGACCAATGGGGAATACCTACACTGGCGGGCTCGCCAGTGAAGTCTTGGTCACCACTAGCAACACAAATTATGTGCCTAACTCTAGCTAATTCCTTAAGGGCATGTAACGGCCGGCTAAGTGGAGATATCCTTCCCAAAGCAACTTTTAATAAACCGGGGCATAGCTCTCGTTTGGATCATATGCTTGTGAACTGTCTGAATGGTCTAGACTCATCGATTTTAGGGTAAGCCCGCGAGATGACAGTGACCACAATGCGCTGATCCTAAAGATCTCGGTCCCTGGTGTTACTTTGTCCACTCAGGGGGTGATAATCTCTTAGACCCGAACATGATATTAGCTAGTAACCGGCGTAGAGTCCGATGGTCCAAAATTATAGGAAACCCTAGGGATATCCAGAGGTTATATGCAAAGACTGTACCACTTCTGGAAAAAGTCGACAACTTTCTACACCAATCTCCGCCTGAGGAGAACTTCAGAGAAATTGGGGTAATTCATCTAGAGTTGTGTGGCACACTGGCAGAAGTTTTGAACCCAGTGCGAAGGGCGAAGAAAGAAAGGGATGTGTGCTTCGTGGTATAATTCTGCCTGTAGGAAGGCCAAGGCAGACTTATTGGAGGCCATGAAGCAGCAGGATAACATCTTAATGGTCAGAATAAGGAGGTCGGAGTGTAAACTCCTCACTTGTAACGCTAAAATTGATTGGGATAGCGACAACTGGAAGGATATGACGGACGCGCTCAAGTCTCGAGACGCCCGGAAATTCTGGCAGATTGTCAAAAATGATTCAGCTAATCCCACTCCGGCTGTGGAGGCTAATATCGCATCTAAAGTCTGGGAGGACCATTTCAGGTCCCTGTACGCCCAACCTAATGTAGATCTCGTTGGAGACCATGAATATTTGGTCCCCAAGTTTGACCCCTGTTAAACTTTTGGAATCGGAAAAATTTACCGTGGAAGAAGTTGGGGCAGCTATTGCTAGACTTGCTCCAGAAAAAGCCCCAGGGTTGGATAAGCTCCCCGGTGACCTGTTTAAAAATGAACCCACGGTTTGGGCCCCCTACCTATAGGCTCTATTTAATGCTATTCTTAGTGGGATGTCGGTGCCTACTACTTGGCTGGAGATCGTGCCCATTTTTAAGAAGGGTTTGTCTCTGCTCCCAGTCAACTATAGGCCCATTAGCCTAATTGACGTCCCTCAAAAGATTTTTGCCAGACTGATTTTGGACCGCCTACTAGAATGGATGCTAGAAAACTCAGTCCTGAGCCCATATCAAGCTGGGTTCAGGAGTAAAGTATCCACTATAGATCAAGTCTTTCGCCTTGCCACCATTTTCTGGAAAACGGTGCAGTTGGAGGGTGGCAGCCTCTATACTGTATTCGTTGACCTACGAGCGGCTTTTGATCTTGTACCTCGTAGGAAACTTTGGTACGTCCTTTCTGGCTAGGGAGTCCCGCAACATCTCCTGGACGTGATTGTCAGATTGCATACTGACAACTATGCTCAGGTTAGATGCGGAAGGGAGCACTGTCTAATAAATTCCCCATTGGCAGGGGGGTAAGACAGGGTTGTGTGCTCGCACCGACCCTGTTTTGCCTCTATGTCAACGGGGTAATTGCCCACTTTACCGCGGTCTAAGACAGCGATGCCCCTAAAATTGGAGGCAGCAGGGTGCTGGCGAGTATGTTCGCCGATGACACCCTGCTGCTCTCTAAGTCGCCGATGGGGATTCAGCGAGTTCTCAATGGTTTCGTGGCTTTCTGTAAAAATCATGGCCTTGAGATTAATGCATTGAAGACAAAATATATGGTCTTCAATCCACCACCTAGGACTCGCCCTAACCCATATATTGGTGTAAGCAGACTAGAGAGGGTCCTAACTTTTGAGTACTTAGGAATCACCCTAAACGAAAAAATGTCGTGGGACCACCAACGGGAGAAATCTCAATTCAAATTGGCTCAAATAGCAGGTGGAATTATTAAGCTTGCCACTAGTAATACATCTTCCTTTAAGCCGGTGGGTCCCCCACTAGAGATCTACAGAGCACAGGCACGGGGGCGGCTATGTATGGAAGTGAACTCTGGGGCCACACGTGTAAACACGATTTAGTGGCTACAGAGAATACATTTATTAGACAACTCCTATCACTTCCTCCTAGCACTCCCCTGATGCCAATGAGACTCGACCTGGGTTTGAGACCCCTTGATGAAGATTTGGGACTACGGCCTCTATTATTCTGGCACAGGATATGGTCTGTACCAGAGTTAGCCAATTACAGACTAGAACTGCAGGAGATCCTTACCCTACCAAATGTCGGGAAAATTCCCTGGTTTAGTCATATAAAGAAAGAATTAGGCAAACTAGGGTTATCTAACCTTTGGTCTGACCCACTTTCAGCATGCCCTAGGATCACACGGAGGCAGTTTATTACCCAGTATCAAGATAGCAAACTTGCCACACACATACACGGAAGAAGCTCAGGCACCCTAACGGCAGCCTTTTTTATAACTAAGGACACCTACAGGTTTGAAACTATATTAGATGCCATATCTCCAATAATGATTAGGAAGCTCTATCCCCAATGGAGGTATGGCAGTTTGCCGGTACGGGCTTACACTAGTAAATGGGCGATTTTTACCCGACCCATTGCCCAGGGTGTAAATATGGAAATGAAACTGACTTACACCTATTGTTCTTTTGCAAAGCCTATGCACAAGCAAGAAAGAAATGGATTGTCCCATTATGTAAGAATTTGGGGTTTTCCAACTGTTCACATGCATACAGGGTTTTTAAGACTGACCCTTCTGGCTATATAGTTTTTGCACTAGCTAAGTACCTGGGGTCAGTTTGGTATAAGAGAAGGTACCTTCTAGCTAGGGATGTAAGCTAAATGTTACCTTTAATGTACTGACATCGATAATAGTAGTATGTTTAATGGTTTGTCCTAAATTTTTTATATTGTCTTAACACATTTTATAATATCAATTTTATCTGCTGTTTCATTTGCAATGTTATTTGTATCTTTTATGGCCTAATTGGCCGAAATAAAGATTATGAAACGAAACGAAGTATGACTCATTCCATGGAAATCTCAAGGAGAGGTATCCAGTTGGAATAACTGACAATAAGTTATACCAGGAAGAACCAAAATCTGCCCATAGATCAGATGAGGACTCATGTACAAATATAGATGCTTAAAAGATTTTTTGGGGTTTAACCTTAAAGGGCTGTAAACCACAAAAAAAGAGGAATTGCTGATTAGAGGAAGCAAATGTCCCCATGGAGACAACAGGAAGCCTACCTCCAGATGAGAGAAGTTTAACTACATCAAATATATCAAAGTATATAAGATGGAAAACTCCGGATATTCTTAAGGAAGAAAAGAACCATAGAAGCCTGACACTGCATCCCAGATAACCTCACAATAAGTGTTCATGTAATAAAAATGCTCCCAAAATGGAAGTAGGACAAAATAACCTCTAGAAAGGGGGACATCCATTAGTAATATAGAATACTGCAGAACACCAAATAAAGACTGTGAACCTGCAATACGTAAAGCCTCTCAAAAAGAGAAATGCGTATCAAGGGACCGTAATACTTTGCACAGGCAAGGAACACACAAGGTTGTAAAGGCTACAGACCCCCCCCCTCATAGGGTATCCTAAACTTTTTCAAAATTCACAATACTGGAAATGAATCTGTGCATGTAGGAATGTAGGATCCTTCTAGCATGGTTACCCCCACTTTTTGCCTGGTGTCAGTGTGTTTTTGACTAGTCTGACTGGGCTCCTGCTAATCAGGGCAACAGTTACTGCGATTTCTCCCTAAATTGACCATGGTAAGTACTGTTGTACATCTGCAATTGGCTCCTGGTGTGCCCTTGAAAATCCATAGTATATGGTACTAAGGTACCCAGAGCTTAGAAACACCAGCGGTCTTCCCATGGGCTGCAGCATGTATTGTGCCACCCACGAGAGACCACAAACTGTGAATACAGGCCTGCCATTGCAGTCAGAGTTGTTGCTTGCACCCCTCACAACAGATCTACATTTTCTTATATCTGAGGTCACTGAACTTAAAACCTATAAATCAACCCAGGGCAGGCTTTCTGTCCTGAAGGCAGGGTGCTTGGCTAGAAGTGTGACAGCGCCATTGCATGAGCAGGACACCCTTACAAACCCTGGAGTCGATTCGACAGACTTTGTTACTGCAGTCAGCCATTTTAATACATATAGTGGGCATCAGTCATTATGAGACGTCTAACTATATAGTGGCGGCACCGTCCCCGGTCATGTTAGGGAGCAAACATGTTGGAATCATACCCCAACATCGATTCCAGTGTTGGAAGTATGATCCCATGTACTAGGGGGCTCTTTTTGGTTACCTCCCTGTACTACCGGTACAGCCCTTCAAGGTCTAGCAGCAAGCTAATGCTGCTTCCAACCACAGGCACGATTCTGCACTCCTGCTCCTGAGCCAAGCTCTAGCAGGGCAAGGTAGAACAATAGCTTTCCGGTCACTGGGAGGTGTGAATATATTTTTTTCACAAATGGAGAGTGAGAGAAAAGCAGGTCAGTTGCAATCTCCCAAAAATACTTGTATCACATATGAGCAACTGCTGACGCTTGAAGTTCTGTTAGGATATCAAGCTTTTTCTAGAGAAGGAGAAAAAACGAAAGAGAACCGGGTCTGATAGAGAGTGTTGTTCTCCCTCTGCTTTACTATTGGTGGTGGGGTATTCAAAGATATTGGATGCCTCACTCACTTATTGTGACATGCTTCATCATAGGAGTCTATCCACACCCAGGTAAGATGGTACTACCCGGGTGGACTCAACCAAAGATGTGATGGGAGTTCTTATATAAAGCAATTACTGGTTATTGGTGACTGGGGGTGAATGTTGGGTTAATTCAGCATTCCATCATCTGTTATTTCCATTTGAGACTTAAAAAGCCATCGCTTACCATGGGATGCCGTAGGAGAGAAACGTCCCTGCAAATGGCTCCAGCTCCTGGAACTGCCCCGTGAACAGAACTCCGAATGGGAAGACTGGGCCGTGAAGTCTACGAGGACCTCCACAGATGTGCTGCCAGGAGTTTCATATGGCATTGCTTGAGCGTGGCTTCAACTTCTGGCAGGAGCTACAATGCTCCGAGTCGTGGTGTTCTCCCAAACACCACATACAAACTGAATGCAGGTCTATAGCAAACAACTGTTGCACACAAGATTCACAAGGCTTAAAGCAGGTTAAGGGGAAAAAAGCAGACCATTTCCGCATGACAAAAAATGTCAAAGTAGCACTGAAAAGGGCCTAAGGAACTGCTTCTCTGGATCCGAAAGGAAGAAACTGACGTCCACGCACCAGAGGGGGGTTATAGGACTCCACTGACGTCACACCAGGAGTCGATATCATCACAGAGTCGTAGGGTGCTGACCCCCGGCACGCATAGTTATTGCAAAAAAAATTCCAGATCCAGTCTGACAACTGGGGAGAATTCAAAAGTTAAGGAATCTGTGGCTAGATGTCTCTATTAAATTAAGGTGAACTCTTTTCTCTGATCCGGTTACCAGGTGCAAAACTGACCAAAAGATGTGTACTATCAGAAAAAGTCTCATATTATGCTGCATAATTTGCCCTTTCTTCACGCATAATATAGTCAATCCTGCTGAATAATTTGGTCCTCCTTTGCTGAATTTTTAGTGGTCGTGCCTATAATCTATACACCTCAATAACTTAAGTTCCAAATGCTACTTCCTAGAAATAGCGTAATCTTCCAAGCGAGATTAAAACGTCTCTACCCCATCTAATTCCAGCTCCACTGTCCTTCCAGGCACCAACAACAGCCCGAATACACTAACCGCTGTTGCCCGTCTTAAACCCATCCAATTTAATGAGACGAGTGGAAGCCGTGCTAACATTTCACTCAAAATAATGGGACTATGACCTCCCTATTTTTCGCTCTCAAGATCCCATTCTTCAGTGCAGAAGGCTGAAGCCTTCAGGTCAGAACCAGGGAGGAGGGGGTTTGCAGCAGCAAGGGATTATGGCCAGAGATAGTTTTCCCATTTACCCCACATATTTGACATTTGTGATAACTAGCTGGTGGGCTACAGGGCATAAAATCAGTCCAGCCACACATGGCACTCCCCGAGAAACTTCTTCCAGTCTGGGGGCGCCATTGTTATAGGGACATCTCACATCATGGTGCCTTCTGACACATGGGAGGCCTTAACACCTTTGAATCACCCCACTGACAAGCTAGATGGTGCAAGGCAATTGGGACAGAACATACCTAGAAGTGGGGGGAGAGTCCAGCAGGTCAGCGGGGACAGATCGCCAAATACCGAGGAAATGGGCCACAGGGTGTGCTCAAGCTTTGTATCTTTTTCACATTAAAGCACGGCTACGTTCACTGCATACGAGGGTCAGAAATGCCAAATGTAATGGGGAGGCTCAGTCCACAGAGGTAGAGGCTGTAGAGACCAGCAGGTAAGAGGCCCCAATGCACTGTGAGGTGATCTATGACCAGTTAAAAAGCAGCCGGTGCATGTTGGGCTGGTAACAAAGGAATGCCTCACTCTACCAAAAGAAAGAGAAACAACAAAGGTTGTAGGAAGGAGTTGCCTGAATGCAGACAGGCAGAAGCGCAGAGGACCAGAAAGGACAGCAGTGGTTAGAATCAACCACACAAGAGTCAAATGACTGGAGAGGGCAACGGCCACTTCTAAGCAACCCCAGGTGGTGAGCCTACATTGATGTCTCCTATGATGAGACCAAACAAGCTCCCAGCAGATGCAGCACAGATGCAGCCCTGTAGACCTGGCCACTTGATAGGACGCTGACACCACTCTGCAGCCTCCAGGAGACAACACAGTAACACCACCAGAAGGACTGTCCACAATCTCGATGATCCGTTAACAGGGCCCACAAGCAAGACCTGACATAGCCACGGTTCAGTGAACACTGCCACACAATGAGGATAGCAGGGCGCAGATATCTCTCAAGTTCTGGTGAACGGCTCATGAGATCGCTGCCATCAAGGGCACAGTCTAGATTGGATAGGATACAGCGGGTGAAACTGGGAGCTTAGTAATAAGCAGTCTGCCATGTTGCGCCATGCAGCCACGCTCCAAAAGTGAAAATCCTTAAAACGCCACTCGTCTTAATTATCTCCAGATTGTGTTCCTAGAAATCAAGAGTGCACAGAGACACCATCTCAGACAATGTACATATTTTTCACCATCGGAACATGTGTCCGTGTACTTGTGAATAAAACAGAATCGTAGAATTATTTTGTAGTTGACCTTTCTTTTGAGGAGGCACAAGTGAATCTAAAATGCAAACAACTGCAACCAAGTTGTTGCATGTAAAGATCTTTTATTCAGTTTGTGGCAGGTGTGTTGAAGATACAAAAGCTCGGCATAGACTGCAAAGCAGCACTTTTTGTGGCTGGTAGACAAAAAGTAAATAACTTATTTTATGCAGGCTGACAAGACAAACATAGCTTCTTTTCTAGCCTTTATATCAACAAAATGTTTTGTGAATGTGTGGATTTATTTCCATACTGCTGCTGTAGCTTCTATTACAAGAATGTTTATTAACACCATAGTTGCTTCGTCTTCCCAGCGGAATGAGAATGTGGTGTTCCTTAAAGTGTGTATTTGCTAATGTGTAACAAATCGGTATGCATCCATCAATCCCCATCTTAACGAGGTAAGGAGGTCTGTTCTCATGTTGTTGTACGAATTTGACAAAGAGCTGCCTAGTCTTTTTGACAGGATTATAGAATTATCAAAGTAGTACACCAGTGCAATCCTAACAATGTGTTTAGTGAATGGCATTAGCTATACTGTACATTTGCAAAATGTTGGGAACTCAATGGATAAATGGGATAGTTGAAACAAAGGCAAGGTAAAAAATAAAATTAAAAAGAGGTTGTTGCACATGCAAGTCCACTCTGTCTTTATGTACTGCAATATGGTTGTTCGATTGGGAGCATTAAGAACTCACTCAATGCAACAAGATAATAGCTACTAGTAGGAATACCTTCCAAGAAAACTCTTACGGGCGCAGAAGTTAAACTGTACGAAAGGTGGCCCCTTGTGTAAGACCAATGTTTAACTTCCACCATGAAGGTGATTGTATCACAGACGGGATGGACTCCCTGTAACCATTCAATAAATGACCTAACAATAAGTATTGCAAAACATGGAGGAATGTCTTTTCTATAAGTAAGCTGCAAATATAGTTGAATGTACTTGCATATATGCATAATGCAAGCTGAGCTTTCGTCATGAGAAGCAACAAATGTAATGATATCGAGTAATGAAGAAGGCCAACCTTTAGTGTAATACAGTAGTTTGCAAAGTCTTTAACATTAACTTATTAACTTCATAACATGTTCTAGTAGTTGAATGATGTGCCTCTTTAGGACATTGATGCCCTTTTTAAGGAGCTGTAAGAATATAAACTGGACAATTGCTTGACAAAGTGCAAGACGCATTAATAGGTTTTATCCATGACCAATCTTAGCAGAGCATTGCCCAATGATAAGGGCATAGATACCAGGAGGTGTTGCTTGACATTTTTTGTTTTATGGATTAAAGCCAGATCTGCACACACAGTCGGTGGATTTGTTGTTCAGTCTTTCAGAGGCTCGGAAATGGATGAATGTCAGGCCAAATTTACTGTGTCACAAAGGAAAATATCACACTTGTCCAAGCACATTCCTACATCCTAAGGTATAACAGTCTTTTAAATGTCTTCAGTACAAGTACAGCTGTAGTGAGCGCCAGCTATATAATATGAAGCTGCGACTTTCTCAATGATCACTTGCGCCTTTCAAGTAGGTCATGTGCGTCTAAATATGAGATTAATTTGTTGAAATGGACACCTGTGACAGGTGTCTGACAAAAGTCTTCCAGGTAAAATATTGCACTTCACCACTTACCTCAGTTCAATACTCTTGAGTGACAACACTAGCGGCAGCCAAACCCCAATCACTTGAGTTGAATTATATGCAAAGCAGTTCTGTAGAGGGTGCATTTGTAATAAGGCATCCATGAGGGATGCCGTCAGACCAGCAGTTTCCTCACATACCTCACTTTGACACCATAACTCGTAGTAAAGAAGAACCTGTTTAAGAAAGGCCAGAACTCTGCTTGGTCAGTAAGCTTTTGTCGCAACTAAGTTGAGGGTAAATTCCAAAACGTTCTAAATGTAATGCACCTGAATAGATGACTTTTCTATACCATGCCTGTTTAAGACTGAGAAGCAAGTCTATCATCTGCTCGGGACGGTTTAGCCATGTAAGGGTTGACATGAATACATTCATAACATGTACTGAAACAACTGCTAGAGATTTGGTAACACTCCTGGGGCTGACTTTATTCTAAACAGAAATATTTCATATAGAGTTTTTACCACTTGCCATAAAAATTAAGTCATTGAGTTGTGCATGTTTCAACAGGATGTGAAAATAAGTAAGGAAAATGCTACTTACCAGTATGCATCTGTTCTTAGCATGTAGAGCAGTAGAGTTGCACACTGTGCATAGATCGCCACCTAGTGTTGGGCCCGGATGTTTGCAGTTTGTTGTTGTCCTGAAATGCTTTTTGGAAGTCACTAGATAGGCGACTCCTCCTTTTGACCACATTGTGCATGGGCATCGGCTCCATCCCCAGATTGTTTTTCACCATTATGGAAAATGATGGAGCTTTGCAAGAAAAAGAAGGATGCCCATGTAATTTGCATCTAATTAAGATAATACTGGAACAGACAAGGATAGCCGGGGAGGTGGGTGGGCGTGTGCAACTCTGCAGCTCTACATGCCAAGAGCAAATGCCTACTGGTAAGTAGCATTTTCCGTTCGAGGCATATGAGCTGCAGATTGCACACTGTGCATAGATTGTATAGCAGTACCCATCCCTAGCGGCGACCACCCCTATCTGTTGCAGTAGTTTGGAATAATGTTTTGAGAACAGCCTGGCCCACATTAGCTTCATGCTTGGTTTGCACATCCACACAATAGTCTTTTGTGAATGTGTGCGGTGTAGACCATGTAGCTGCTCTGCAGATGTCATCTAGGGGAATGTTCCCTAAAAATGCCATTGATGCCCCTATTTTTGTTGTACAGTGGGCTTTAGGAGGAACAGAACGTACGTTTAGCTTTGTGGTAACAAATCTGTATGCATTTGACAATCCATCTAGCTATCCCAGATTTTGAAATGGGATTACCTTTGTGTGGTGGTGAGAAAGACACAAAAAGTTGTTTTGTCTTAAAAAAGGGTTGTGTCCTCTCTATGTAGTATAGCAATGGTCTTGACATCTAATGTGTGAAGAGCTCTTTCTGGTACTGTCTGTGGTTGCGAGAAGAAAACGGGTAGTTCCACAGATTGATTGAGATGGAAGGGAGAAATGACTTTGGGTAAGAATTTTGGATTGGTACGCAGAACTACCTTATTGTGATGCATTTGCAAGAAGGGTTCTTGAATGGTTAGTGCTTGTAGTTCACTAACTCTCTGCAGAGAGGTAGTAGCTACTAGGAACGCAACTTTCCATGTTAAAAATTGTAGTTCACATTTGTGTAAGGGTTCGAAGGGAGGCCCCATTAACCGTGTGAGAACAACGTTTAAATTCCACACAGGTGAAGGTGGTACTCTGAGAGGGATTATTCTTCTAAGGCCTTCCATAAAGGCTTTAATGGTAGGCACTCTGAATAGATAGATGTTGTCTGTTTTGCAGATATGCTGCTATGGTTGAGGAAAATCACCTGGATGCTTCCTCTGGAAACCCAGAAAACCGTAGTCCAGGCGTTAATAACATCTCGCCTTGACTATGGTAATGCCCTCTTTCTAGGAGCAGGCAAGGAGGTAATCCGTAAACTACAAACGGTCCAGAACATGGCAGTCCGTCTATTGTGCAAATTACCTTACAAATCTTCCACATCTCTGTACCGTCGTAGCCTTCATTGGCTATGCATTGACAGTCGCTGCAAATTTAAGGCTCTCTGTCTTATACATAAAATTAATACTGGTAAGGCCCCTCAGTATCTGAAATCTTTAATTCATCCATACCTTCCTGCCCGCACTCTTCGCTCATCCGGGCAACATAAACTTCAGATCCCTAGGACAAAGAGAGCCAGAATGGGCGGTCGATCTTTTGCTTTTCTGGCACCTTCCCTGTGGAACTCTCTCCCTTTGTCTATTCGGACTGAACCCAACTATCTAAAGTTCTGAAAAGACGTAAAAACTTGGCTTTTTGATCAATAAACTTTGCAACTGTACTCCCTCTTTGTTAGTTTAGCGCCAGGAAACCTCCGGGTAGCTGTGCGCTCTATAAAATTAAATATAAATAAAATAAATTGCAGCAGGATGTAGTCTAATAGACGTATAGGCTAAGTTGCATCTTTGGAGATGCAGTAAGTATCCTATGATGTGTTGAATAGACACATCTAGAGGATTAATATTGTTGTTGTGACAATATATTACAAATCGTTTCCACTTGGCTGCATAACATGCCCTAGTGCTTGGACATCTTTTATGACATTCATGCAGTCTGGAGGAAGGTTCAAATATCCAAATTCTAGGATTTCAGGAGCCAGATCGCAAGGTTGAGCTGAGCTTGGTCCGGGTGTCAGATCTCTCCACGGTTCTGCGTTAAGAGGTGTGGAGTCATGTGTAATTTCTGGTGCTGTACTACCGCCTGTTGTAGCAGTGTGGTGTACCATGGCTGTCTGGCCCACGTTGGAGCAACTAGGATGAGGGTCAGAAAATGCAGCTGTAGTTTGCGTACTACTAGTGGCATGAGTGGTAGAGGTGGAAAAGCGTACGCAAATCTGTTTGACCAGTTCATCCATATCGCATTGCCTTTGGACAGTGGGTGTGTATATCTGGCAGCAAAGCTTGGGCATTTGGCGTTTGTGGGTGGCAAATAGGTCTATCTGAGGTTGTCCGCACATCTGAAAGAATGGCTGAAGAACTTGCATATGAAGTTCCCACTCGTGGGTCTGTTGTGTTTGCCGACTTAACAGACACGCTATAGTATTTTGTACTCCTGGAACATGCTGGGCTAGAAGGATTATGTTTTGAGGTATAGCCACCGCCATATGTCCTGTGCTAGTTGAGATAGTTGCAGGGAGTGTATGTAATACATGGCTGTCATGTTGTCTGTACGTACTAACAAAGCTTCGTTTGATACCTGCTTTTGGAAAGCTTTTAGTGATAGGAATATTGCTAGTAACTCCAGATGATTGATGTGGAGTAACTTTTGTTGTGGTGTCCACCTGCCTTGCATGGTGTGATGCAGTAGGTGGGCTCCCCAGCCGGAGAGCGATGCGTCCGCAGTTAGGATTATCTGAGGAACTGGCTCTAGGAACGGTCGTCCCTTGGAAAGGTTTTAGGTGTTCCACCACTGCAGAGAGCGATGAGTCCGACCGACTACCAACACTAGGTAGGTCAACCGACCTTGAGCCTGGTTCCACTGACGTGACAAGCATTCTTGTAGCAGACGCTTTTGAAGTCTTTCATGGGGCACTATGAAAATGCAAGAGGCCATCATCCCTATGAGTTGCATGAACACTCTTGCTGGAAGGGAGTGTTGTAGCAGAAACCTTGTTAGAAGAGTTTGTATGCTGGCTATCTTTGCTGGAGTGGGATAGGCAAGCGCTTTTGAGGTGTTTATTGTGGCACTGAGGTACTGTTGTACTTTGGATGGTTGTAGATGAGACTTGGCGTGGTTTATTGTGAACCCCAAGTCGTGAAGCAGTTGTATTGTGGCACGAGTGTGTTCTATGCATTGGTTGCATGAGCTGGCTTTTATGAGCCAGTCGTCGAGGTACGGGAAGACATGGATGTGTTGTCTTCTTAAATGCGCTGCCACCACTGCTAAGCACTTGGTGGATACTCTTGGTGCTGTTGTGACTCCGAATGGGAGTACTTTGAATTAATAGAATGGGAATGTGGAAGTATGCGTCCTTGAGATCTAAAGTAGCAAGGAAGTCGTTTTGCGACAGAAGCGGAAGGACTTGTTGCAGTGTGACCACGTGAAAATGGTCTGACTGTATTTATATGTTTAGCGGTCTGAGGTCTAGAATAGGCCTTAGAGAGACGTCCTTTTTTTGGAATCAGAAAATAGAGAGTAAACCCCTTTGTTTTGTTGGCGCAGAGGAACTGGTTCTATTGCACTTTTTTGTAGCAGGGATTCTACTTCTTGCTTTAACAGTTCTAGATGTTCTTGTGACATTGGACGCTGTTTGGGTGGTATGTTTGGGGGGGTAGATGTTAGTTCTAGACAGTAACCTGATTGAATAATTTGTCGCACCGACCTGTCTGATGTGATGTAGGTCCAGGCAGGAAGGAATTGTTGCAGTCTTCCCCCACAGGAGTGGAATGTTTGGGGGGAAGGGGAGGAAAGTCATTGGGTAGGGGTAGAGGCAGAGCGGGAGTTGTTGGTTTTGCCTCGGTCTTTGTTGTTTTTACCCCTGTAACCCCCTCTTTGGTAGCCCTTAGTGAATGTGGATTGGCTAGGGGTTTTGTAAGAGCTGGAGGGACTTTCGGAGGAGTAGCCTCTACTGTTGCCTCTGTATGATGAGCGACGAAAAGAACATCTGGGAGCTTGCTGTGGCAAGGCTCCCATAGATTTTACTGTATCAGTGTCTTTTTTCATCTTTTCTAAAGACACGTCAACATTTGGGCCAAATAAATGTGTCTCGTCAGATGGCTGATTAAGGATGGAGTTTTGTACCTCAGGTTTAAAACATGAGATACGTAGCCAAGCATGTCTACGTAGGAGGGTGCTGGTATTAATTGCTCTTCAGACGGTATCTGCCGCATCTAGGGCACAGCGAATGGAAGTGTTGGTAATATTTTTACCTTCCTGTATCAGTTCATTGGCTCTATTTTTGTATTTGTCAGGTAGATGCTGCATTATGGTCTCCAGTTTATCATAATGAGCTCTTGATATCTGGCCAGCAACGCTTGAGTGTTGGCGATGCACCAGATATTAGCTGCTTGAGACACTGTTCTTTTGCCAGAGCAGTCAAGTAGCTTGGATTCCTTGTCTGGTGGTGAGGCCTCACCTGATGTCTGAGAATTAGCACGTTTACGTGCATTAGACACTACTATAGAGTCTAATGGTGCTGGACCTTTAATATAGACTGGATCAGTAGGGGCAGCTTTATATTTTTTCTCAATTCGAGGATTTAGGACCCTAGCCCTGACGGGGTCTTTAAAAACCTCTGTTGCATGTTTGATCACAACCTTAAGCATTGGTAAAATGGCAGTAGACCTTTGTGTGTTATAAAAAGTGTCTAGTAGGGAATCTTCCTCCACCCCATCTGTGTGTAAGTCCACCCCATGATATTGGGAAGCTCTTTGGACTAGTAGGTTAAAACCTATAGTGTCTTCTGGTGGGGATGGTCTAGAAGGGTATATGTCGTCTTGTGGGACATAAGGCACATCAGGGGTGTTGTAATCATCCCATGGATTAGGTGACTGAGGGGGGACTATTGGTCCCTGCTGGGTTATGTGCACCTCCATCTGTGTCATCAGAGTCTGTGTCTACATCATCTTGTGGATCAGGGGATTTAGGGGATGGTGTAGGTGAATGGTGAGGTGGAGTAGGTGTAGGAGGGGGAACAGTATGGGGAGGTGGAGGAGAAGGCACCCTTAATGGAGAGGTTGCAATGTCTCTTCTTTGGAGGAGGAGGAGGTGCTGGCGCATCAATTGGTCTCTTTTTGGAACTGTGAGTCAATTGACCAGTCTTAGGATCCTTGACAAGAGTTTTTTGGTTAGGGTCAGGTGTGAAAAGTTCTTCTGAACATGGCAGATCCTTCGGTGTCGAGGTTTTCGGCTCCGTACGTTTTTTCAGTATCGAGTCGGTAGCTGACTTCGGTTTAGAAGTGTGCCCTTTTGAAGTGTCCTTTACCGGAACCGGTTTCTTCGGTTCCGGGTGTTTTTTTGGTTCCGAAGCGTGTGAATCTGGAGCTTTAGGCGTTTTTTTAGTTGGCTCCGAATGCGGTTTCGGCATCGATGAGCCGCTGCCAGCCGCTGCCAGTGGATAGGCTGGCTCGAGACCGAGCTGCCTGAAGGCTTAATGGGCTTCTTTGCCGGGCCCGAAGGCGGGGCGTGGGAAGCAGCCTATCGGTGTGCACCCGGGCCCAAAGGTGAGGGTGTGCCCAAAGCCTTTTTAGAGGGTGTCAATTAAGGGTTGAGGTCGACGATCTTACTTACGACCCGTTGAGCTGGAGTGACTTCCTCGACGTCAGAGTCTTCGGCGTCTGAGGAACTGATACTCTCTACGGCGTGCTGGTGTTCTGGCACGTCGACGCCCTCTTCGAAGATGTCGTCGGGGATCGAAGCTGACGAGCGGGCCATTGTTCTTCGAGCTCGTTGGTCCCGGATCGTCTTCTTGGAGCGGAAGGAGGCACAAGCAGAACAGTCTTTAGCCTCGTGCACCGGTGAGAGGCAAAGGTTGCACATCTCATGTAGGTCGGTGTGGGGAATCTTTGACCCACATCATGGACACTTCTTGAATGGCGTCCTTTCCATGAGCCAGAAGTAAGGCCTAGGTAGGCCCGAAGGCCTTCGTCGACAACCAGAATCGAAGACTTCGAAGGTGAAGAATTGCGTTGATGTGGAGCGCGATTAAACAATACCGTCAAACTGGGTGGGGATTGTGCACTGAAGGAAATTTGTTTCCTAACCGGAGCGCAGGAAACACACCCGAGCCCGATGGCGGAAAAAAAAAATCTGGGGATGGAGCCGATGCCTATGCTCAATGTGGTCCAAAGGAGGAGTCACCTATCTTGTGACTTCCAAAGAATTTTTCAGGACAACAACAAACTGCAAACATCCGGGCCCAACACTAGGTGGCGATCTATGCACAGTGTGCAATCTGCAGCTCATGTGCCTCGAACCTAATGTTCTCATTTATATATGGCATCTATATATTTAACCCAGTGTTGTCTTCTATAAAACTTCTTGCAGAAACATGATCTCTTTTAATGTTTTCACCTTGAAATTAACCAACATGTATATATGTTCAGAAAAGTCCAGGGCTGGAGTCAGTGTGCCTTCCTATTACCTAACATTAACATAGATGGAGTTCACTGGCCATGGTAACTCAGGAGGTGGAAACTCTTACATTGTTGATATGCCAAGAAGAGGTGCCATTGCCTTTAAATGAAAAGTGGCACTTTCCTTGCTATTTCAGTTTTGTAGTGATGGTTATTTAATGGCAGCTACACCAGCTCACTGCAGTGAAGGTAAGTAGCACCTGATTTCATTTTCCTTGCATGGAGCTGGCCAACCCACCATCACTTATAATGGATGAGTGTTATGGCTGCATAAACAGCTATAGTGGTTGCTTCTATGTGTAACCCAATATAAGTTAAGGTCTTGCCTTATATTTACTCTCTCCTTGTGGAATATTGGCTGGAGTTACAGAAAGATTTTTCAAGTTTTGTCACACATTTCAAGAGTATTGTAAAAATGTTCAAAATTGTATACATCAACCCCCCCTCTCCCGCATAGACAATAACCCAATAATAATCTGCCCTTTGATGGCATGACAATAAATCTCATTGAGAGTCAATATTTCAATGAGGCAAACAACAAACATCTTTTTGTCAGGGCATCAATTTGATACTAGTACATCAAGTATCACTATGCTCCTGGCAAAACATGTCTTTCCTGCCACACTTATCCAGTCAAATATTCTGTCTGAATTGGGAAAGAAGTTGGCTAAGGAACAAAAAGGGGAACAGTTTACCTTCCACTAAAGAGGTTTATACAGAGTATACCTTTCCTCTTAATCCTGTGGAACGGATGTCTGTAGGTGAGAGTCTGTGGACTCACAGGATACCTATCTCTGGCTTTAAGTGTGTTTGATCTCTGCTTTACATGAAGTCTCTTCAAATCTGTGGAAATACAAGCACCAACATCTTGTTACCCCACTCCCTTAACCTCTGGGCAAAACCACCATCTCCTTTTTTTTTTTTTTTTGAACCCAACCAACTTTCAAGGCTGAACTGCAGATAAAGCATGAACTTCCTTTCAGGTTGCTCTTCTTTGGCAGTGCAATACTCTTTGGGAGACTACATTCAGTTGTGAGGTTAAAACTACTTTTAACCCCTTCGACGCTCATGACGAGCTGGGCTCGTCATGAGGTAGCCTCCTGCTACGCTCATGACGAGCCCAGCTCGTCATGAATAATGGGTTTTTGTAAAGAAGAGCACAGGAGGGGAATTTCGCTAGCGCTCATGTGGTTAAGATTGAACCTCTTTTTTTGTTCTTAAGGCGAGCTTCTGGTTAGGGTCGATCTTCAGTTTGGAGCTGAAGGAACCAGTTACATACCAGTAACAAGGGTTTTGGAACTTGAATCTTTTGTAGATTGACATGCTCTGCATTATTCTTTTATCTAGAGCGGGGGGCCTCCAAAGTTTCCAATAGTGAGAGCTACTTCTGATCAGAGAAAAAAGTTGAGCTACTACCTAATTTATGGATTAGATAGCCACACAAAAAATATCAAGCTACTTTGACACTGCCCCTAGAGCGCCCAGTCCTGATACCGGAAGCACACACCAATATTGGCTGAGAAGATCCGCTGTGCAAAGATTGTGGAGCTGTGTGGTCCGCAAGAACCAGTGGTGTGCCTTTACTCTCCTCTGTGAATCATCTGTGAGAAGCGTTTCAATGATTTTGTAGTCATGCAATACACAGGAAGACACTATCACCATTTATGCAAAGTGCAACCTCAAAAACATACATTTTCTGGCTAATTGCCCTATGTTAGAAGCACAAGTTACTACTTGTGTAACGATATATCTGTAAGAGACATTAGTTAGTATTAGATTCCTTACCTTAGAATATCCCAAGGCGTCAGACTGGATCCGGAAATTTTTTGCGTAGCAGTACCCTTGCGTGTCGGTAGGCGTCGTCTGCGGCTCCGCGTCCGTCGTCGGCGCCGTGATGACGTCGGAGTACTTAGAGGCCGCCTCCGCGTGCTGACGTCAGTTCTTAGACACAGCTTTTCCGTGCCAGAAGCGCCGAGCCATGTTAAAAACCAACACTGGTGCCATTGAAACTAGGGCCCTGAAAGGGGACAACCCTGACCCTAGGTATTGGTTCGCAGAACGGGGAGGATGGGTGGGTCGGTAAGGAATCTAATACTAACTAATGTCTCTTACAGATATATCGTTACACAAGTAGTAACTTGTGCATCTGAAAGAGACACGTTAGTATTAGATTCCTTACCTTAGAATAGATACCCCAGCAATACCAACCCCGGTGGTGGGTCTGCGAACCAATACTCACACCAGAAAGTCCTGGAGGACGGAACGGTCAAAGAAGCCATCCCTCCGGACTTGGCTGTCAAGGCAGTAGTGTCTTGCAAACGTGTGCAGCGATGCCCACGTAGCTGCCTGACAGATGTCTTGTAATGGCACACCCCTGCCCAGGGCAGTGGTAGTCGCTGTGGCTCGGGTAGAATGAGCCCGCAATCCAGCAGGGGGCTCCTTCCTAGCCAAGGAGTAGCAAGCCTGGATACACAAGATGATCCACCGGGAGATGGTCCTCTTGTGCACCGCTTTCCCCTTCTTAGCGCCCACGTAACCAACAAAGAGTTGGTCATCCACCCGGAACTGGCGTGTGCGATCCAGATAAAACGAGAGCGCACGTTTTGGGTCCAGACGATGGAGCCGCTCTTCCTCTTTAGAGGGATGCGGAGGCGGAAAGAAGGTAGGCAAGGTGATGGACTGCCCAATGTGAAAGGCCGTGACAACCTTGGGCAGGAAAGTAGGTTTGGTACGAAGCACCACTTTGTCCGGATGGACAGAAAGGAAAGGTGGAGTACAAGAAAGAGCCTGGAGCTCACTCACTCTCCTGGCAGAGGTGATGGCAACCAGGAAAGCAGTCTTCAGAGTCAGAAGGCGAAGAGGGCAATTGTGAAGTGGCTCAAAGGGAGCGCACATCAGAAAAGTCAGAACCAGGTTCAAGTCCCACTGAGGCATCACAAACAGAACAGGAGGAAACGTGTGTGTGATGCCCTTAAGAAATCTGCTTACAATAGGGGACTTGAACAAAGAAGGCTGATCAGGTAGCCTGAGAAAGGCAGAAAGGTAGCCCTTGATAGTGCCCAGAGCAGAGCCCTGCTGGGCAAGAGAAAGAAGGAAGAGAAGAACCTCTGAAAGAGGGGCAGCAAGAGGATCCACAGCCTTTGCTGTGCACCATGCCACAAATCTGTTCCACCTGCAGGCGTATACCGACTTTGTGGAGGGACGCCTGGCTGCCAGAATGACGTTACAGACTTCAGGAGGCAAGTCAAATGGCCTCAACTGTCGCCGCTCAATCTCCAAGCATGGAGGTGGAGACTGGACAGGTTCGGGTGGAGGACCGTCCCCTGGTGCTGCGACAGAAGGTCCTCCCGAAGAGGCAGACGAACCGGGGGATCGACTGACATACTGAGTAGCTCGGGATACCAGTACCTTCGAGCCCAGTCCGGAGCCACAAGGATGACTTGGGCCCGGTCGCGCCTGATCTTCTTCAGCACTCTGGGCAGAAGTGGTATAGGCGGAAAGGCGTACAACAGACCGCAACTCCACTCGCGACGAAAAGCTTCTCCGAGCGAGTGCCGCCTTGGAAATTCCAACGTGCAGAACTGATGACATTGCGCGTTCTCTTCGGTGGCGAATAGATCTAACCAAGGCTCTCCCCATCGCTGAAAGAGGCCTTGTGCCACGTCCGAGTGCAGACGCCATTCGTGATCCATCATGCACCGGCGGCTGAGTTCGTCCGCCCTGGCGTTCAGAGAACCTGCCAGGTGTTGAACCACCAGAGTCACGCCCTGATGTTCCAGCCATTGCCAAAGGCGCAGAGTCTCCTGGCAAAGGGTCCACGACCCCACCCCGCCCTGTTTGTTGCAATACCACATGGCGGTGGTGTTGTCCGTGAACACCTGCACTACACTCCCCCGGACAGAGGGGAGGAATGCCTTCAGTGCGAGACGAATCGCCCGAAGCTCCAACATGTTGATGTGGAGTCGAGTCTCCGCCGGAGACCAGAGGCCTCTGATCTCCGCCTCTCCCATGTGGCCTCCCCAGCCCTGGAGGGACGCGTCCGTCACAACTACGTGCTCCGGGTGGGGAAGGGAGAGGGATCTGCCGCAGACCCAATCGCGGTCCGTGAGCCACCACTGCAACTATCTCGCAGTGCCCTCCGAGATCAGGACATGGTCGGATAGGTTGCCTTGATGCTGGGCCCACTGAAACTTCAGGTCCCACTGCAGAGCCCGCATCCGCCACCTGGCGTGATGCACCAGTAGGATGCAGGAGGCCATCAGCCCCAGAAGCCGCAGCGTCAACCTTACCGAAACCCGGGATAACGGCTGAAAGATGGGAATCAGAGCCTGAATATCCCGGACTCGCTGCTCGGGTGGATAAACCCGAAACTGCGCCGAGTCTAGAACCGCTCCGATGAAGAGGAGCTTCTGAGAGGGGCACAGGTGTGACTTTGGCACATTGATCGAGAACCCCAGCTGATGCAGGAGGTCTGCCGTAGTCTGGAGGTGGCTGACGACTGTCTGGGGCGAGCCCGCCTTCAACAGCCAGTCGTCGAGGTAGGGGAAGACTGAAACCCCAAACCTGCGCAGATGAGCTGCGACCACCGCCATCACCTTTGTGAACACCCGTGGGGCGCTGGTAAGGCCGAAGGGGAGCACGGTAAACTGAAAGTGCTCGTGGCCAACCGTGAACCGCAGGTAGCGCCGGTGGGCCGGCAGGACGGGGATGTGGAAATAAGCGTCCTGCAAGTCCAACGCTACCATCCAGTCTCCTGGATCCAGGGCAGCTAAGACCTGAGCCAGTGTCAGCATCTTGAACTTCTCCTTCCGGAGGAAGCCGTTGACGTTCCGTAGGTCCAAGATAGGGCGTAGGCCCCCTTTGCCCTTCTTGGGGACCAGGAAGTAGTGGGAGTAGCAACCACATCCTACTTCTGGCCCAGGAACGCGCTCGATGGCCCCTTTGGCCAAGAGGGCCGTAACTTCCTCCTGCAGAAGTCGCAAGTGATCCCCCGATACACGGTGGTTCTGCGGTGGCATGGCTGGAGGAGTCGCCTCGAAGGGGAGGGAGTAGCCCCTTCGGACGATCTGCAGCACCCACCTGTCCGACGTGACAGTGCGCCAGTGGAGGTGGTAATGGCGAACCCTGCCCCCCACTGGCGTCACATGGGCCTGAAAGCACGGACTAGGAAGGTTTTGAGGCGGATGCTGCGGGGGAAGGTGTGGACTGACCTCGCCGCTGCCCCCGACCGCCTGGACGGCGGTTCCCACGGCCGCCACCGCGTTGGGTATTGCCCTGCGGTGCGTGGCTGGCGGCACGTGTGGGCGCACCCCTTCCGTGGCCACGAAAGGAGTGATAGGCAGCCGATTGCTGGCGTTGGCCCGAGAGGCCTAAGGACTTGGCCGTAGCCCTGGAGTCCTTAAAACGCTCAAGCGCATGGTCTGCCTTGTCGCCAAAGAGGCGACGGCCATCGAACGGCATGTCCATGAGCGTGCTCTGGACATCCGCAGAGAAGTTGGCGGACCTCAGCCAGGCGTGGCGTCTGACCGCCACCGTCGTTGCCATCGCTCTACCCAGCGAGTCAGTGGTATCCAGCCCACACCGGATGGAATACTTGGCTGCATCCCGGCCCTCCACAAGGGCTTGGCCGAGTTTGGCCCGTACCTCCAACGGACACTCTGGCAGCACTTCCGCGACCTTATCCCACACAGAGTGGGTGTAACGTCCCAAGAGGCAGGCGGTGTTAGAAGACCGCAGGCCGAGGCTAATTGATGAGAAGATCTTCTTCCCATACTGGTCATACCTCTTGGATTCCCGGTCCGGGGGAGCGGACGGGAATGCGGTTTGGGAATTGGAGGCCTGGATGACCAGGCTCTCGGGGGTAAGGTGGGAGGACAGAAAACATGGGTCGCCCGGGGCTGGGCGGTGGCGTTTGGCCACGTTCCTATCTACGGGCGAACCAAGTGCCCAGAAGAACGTCAGTCAAGGCCTCATTAAAGGGCAGCAGAGGCTCGGCCGAGCTTGACTGCGGTTTAAGGACCTCAGTGAGGAGGTTAGTCCTCACGGCCGCGACGGGGAGCTCAAGGCCCAAGGCCTTGGCAGCCCTCATCAGCACCACACCATATGTTGCCCCCTCCTCCAAAGCCACGGTAGGAGGGGAGACAAACCCAGTGTCTGGAGAGGTGTCCAGGCCACTGGCCTCCCCAAGGTCTTCTGTCCAGTCCTCACGAGACTGACACTCTCTGGTCAGAGGGTCCTCAGACCCCTCCCAGTCCTCTCCTTCACCCATCTCCTGAAATTCAGGGTCCTCAACCAATGGGGCCTGTTCATAAAAGTGAAATTCACCCAACGGTGTCTGGAGCGGCGCCCAATGGGGCCGTCCCGACGGCCGAACAGGAACGGAAGGAGGACCGGGGTCGGTCGTCAGATCCACCGGCGACGAACCAGATCCCGAAGGAGGACCAGCGGCGTCCTGCGGCGCCGGGCCCGAAGGCGCCGGCGGCGTCGGAACAACTGGGACCTGCGGCGCCGGGCCCGAAGGCATCGGCGGCGTCGGGGCCGAAGCACCCGACAGCGTCGGGGCCGGAGCCGCCGACCCGCTAGGGCTCCCAGATGGGTCCGCTGGGCCCGGAGGCGCCGCGGAGCCCGTCGGAGGAGAGAGTTTCCTCATGGCCATGAGGAAGCGCTCGACCTCCTCTGGCGTTGCGTTGAGCCCAGGGACCGTAGGGTATGGAACTGGACGCGGCGCCCGCGACTCCGACGGAGCCGCGTGGGCGGTGTCACCCGAACCCCCGGCCGCATCGCGCGAGCGTCGGGGGGAGTCCGAGGAGCGATGACGCCGCTTGGACTTCTTGTGCCTCTTACCTGACGACGACTTAGACCCGGAGGAGTGCGGCCTACTCTCGGAGCTGTGGTGGCTCCGGGCCCGCGACCTGTCCCTCGACCTCCCATGGGATCGGGACCTCTCACGGCGCGGGGCCGACTGCCGGAGTTCGAGGCGCCTACGGGACCGCTCCCGCCTGGCTTTCGAAGAGAGGGCCCGGCAGTCGGAGCAGGCCTTGTCGTCGTGGTCGACGCCCAAACACGACAAACAGACGCGGTGAGGATCCGTGACCGACATCAGCCGGTCGCAATCGTCACAATGCTTGAAGCCGGGCATCCCTATCGGCACCGTTTCGGAGTCGAGAGACTTCGAAATATTAATCAAAAGGATCAAAAAAGTTTAGTCAAAATTGACTAGGGTTACTGCTTTTTCCAGATCTGCGCTTGCTGGCGCGGAAAAAAGAACTGACGTCAGCACGCGGAGGCGGCGTCTAAGTATTCCGACGAAGTCATCACGGCGCCCACGACGGACGCGGAGCCGCAGACGACGCCTACCGACGTGCAAGGGTACTGCTACGCAAAAAAATTCCGGATCCAGTCTGACGCCTGGGGATATTCTAAGGTAAGGAATCTAATACTAACGTGTCTCTTTCAGATATGGGATTTCTGGTTGGCTAAGGTTTGCACCAAAGCCAGGCAGAAACCACCACTCTAGTCAGGATAAGGGATTTACACTCCTAAAATAACCCCTGCTCACCCCCTTGGTAGCTTGGCACCAGCAGCCAGGCTTATCTTAGAGGCAGTGTGTAAAGCATTTGCACATAACCAACAGTAATACAGTGTAAGCACTACAGACACCATACCAGTTTAGAAAAATATCCAATATTTTATATAGTTAGGACAAGACCAAATACGATAAAAAAAATCCATAATACAGTACTTTAAAAAAAGTTATGTTGCAAGACGTCTCTAAATTGCAAAGATACGTTGAAAACAGTTCCTTGATGTCGATAGCTCCGTCCGGGGCTATCACGGCGTAGTGAACAAACAAATACAAACAGTTCTGGCTGACAGCCACGTTGTGGGTCTGCTACCGTGACAGGAAGACCCACTAACAGTACCTTTCAGAGATGCAGATCGTCAATGACCTCTCGTTGTCACACCCGTTGCAGGTCGATCTCCTTTCTAATGGGACCAGGAGAGCGGACGTTGGTGTCTGGTGCGGAGGTGCAAAGCGCAGGGGTGCGGTGTGTGGTATCCTCAAGTTGCGGTGCGAGCAGCCGCTCGGTGGCGGTGTCAGATGGCGGTGTCTGTGACACCAGGGTCGCGGTGAAAGATGAAGGCGGTGCTAGCCAGGGTGCAGGAGCGGCATCGCTGAAGCGCGGTCGTTGGCTGACAACTGGAGTCGATGGCACCGGCGTCGGTAGGCCAAGGCTGCGGTGCGGGCTGAGGGCGGTGCGTCGTGTAACTATGAGCGGTGCCCTCGAACCATGGTGCAAGCAGCGGCGTAGAGTCCAGCGTGGAGCAACGTCGTAGGGGATACCAAGGCGTCGTCGTGGTGCGGAGCAAGCAGCGGCTAGGTGGCGGCTTCAGCAGGCGTCGTTGGTGAGACCAGGGTCGTGGTGCGGCGTTGCCCTCTGCGGTGCCTTCAGGTCACGGAGTCGGCAGCAGCGTCGTAGACAGCGTCGAGCTTGAAGTCTTTTCTGTTCCTGAGACTTATTGAACAGGAGGCAAGCTCTACCTCAAGTCATTGGAGATACTCAGCACAAGTAGAGAAAGTTCAGTCCAGTCCTTTCACTGCTCAAGGCAGAAGCAGCAGCAGCAGCAGGCAAACCCAACAAAGCAACAACACAGCAAAGGGGCAGTACTCCTGGCAGCTCTTTCAGCTCTTCCTCTCGACAGGCTGCTTTGATTCCAGCGAGTTCTAACGTCTTGGGGTCTGGGCCCCGATATTTATACCAGCAATTCCTTTGTCCTCTGAGCACTTTGTTTACAAGACTCCTGCTTTTCCTTTGCCAGTGTAGGTCAGGGACATCAGACGCACCACAGGAGGTGGAGCTAGCATTGTGGGAGGCAGGCACAGCCCTATTCAGACCCAGGTGCTACTCCTCCCACCCATCTATGTGCAGATGTGTCTATTCAGCCCTGCGCTGACTCACCCTGTCTCCTGGAGGGTTGTATGTCATTACATTGCACACGAATACCACGCCTACCATTACAACGCGTGTATTACAACGCGTGTATTACAACGTAGTATTACTACGTAATGTCAATGACCACGACATGCCATTACATCGCAAAATTTTACCACGAGTATGCCTTTACCATGCATGCCATTACAATACAAAGGTCTGCGTGTTAAAGCTATACGGGTGGTTACATTTTGCAAGGTAAGTGACAACCCTACCCCTACACACCCCTCCTCCGACAACCCAGTCCTCTCCCTACAATAACACTACACTAACCTAAAACACTACACAACACTACCCTAACACACTACACTATACAAACACTACCCTAAATTCTAAAACACTACACAAACACTACCCTAAACCACTACACAAACAGTACAACACTACCCTAAACCACTACACAAACACTACAACACTACCCACACCACCCCACCCCTTCACTACTCCTAACCCTAAAACACTACCCTAAACTACTACCCACACTACTCTCACCCTTACGCTACCCTAAAACCTAAGACACTACAACACTACTCCCATCCCTACATTACCCCTAACCCTCAAACACTTCGACACTACCCTACCCTAAACCACTACCCACAATACTCCCACCCCTACACTACCCTAAACCCTACAACACTATGACAACACTACTCTCACCCCTACACTACCTCTAACCCTATAACACTACGATAATACCCTACCCTAAACCACTACCCACACTACTACCACCCCTACACTACCCTAAAACCTAAGACACTACAACACTACCAACAACTCCCACCCATACACTACCCCTAACCCTAAAACACTACGACACAACACTACCCTAAACCACTACCCCCACCCCAAGCACAATCAGCCTTACCTCTTTCCTCTCCAGCATTGCCGTCTCTGCTCCCGGTTCCTGCTTCCAGGGGCAGTGCACGTCGTCATGAGGAAACAGCCTCAGTTTCCTCACAATGACATAGATAGCCATTACATCGCATGCATTGTAAAAGCACATATGATGTAATGGCACGAGTAGTGATGGTGCACGTAGTAATGGCTACGCGTAGTTACATCGCATGAGTTTTAATGCATGTGATGTAATGGTGCGCGGAGTAAAATCTGCGTTGTGATGGCTGTTCCCCCTAATGGAGTCTCCCCCAGCCCCTGTCACTCACAATCCAGACAGACAATACACAACCTCGCAGATGCAGGCTGGATGGTTAGGCAAGAAAATACCTACTTTCTAAAAGTGGTATTTTCAAACACAGAATGTTAAAACCAACTTCACTAAAAGATGTATTTTATCATTCGGAGTTCAGGCATACTAAATTTGAATTTCTACCATGTTCCCCGAGTCAGTTAGGGTTATAGGATGTTATAATCAAACTGCCCACTCTGGCCTCTGAGGAACAGGTAGCCGTCACTCAAGTAGCACCCCCAAATCTTTGGGGGTGTCTTCCTGGGCACAAGTATAAGCTGCGGATTAATCAGCTAAATTCAAATGAAACGATTCTTTTCAACTTTCCATATGGATCAGGCTGTGCATGATCAATGTCAATTAATGTTGTTTAAACTAGAACAGGTAGCCTTGCAATAGTGAAAAACTAAGTAGGCTGTGATTCACTATCAGGACAGGCCACATACACCAGGGCATGTCCTACTTATCACATACAATGCACCCTGCCCATGGCGGTACCTTTCGCCTAGCTTAGGGGCGATTCACATGTAAAAAAAGGGAAGGTTTAGGAACTTGCAAGTGTGTGCACTAGCCAAGTCGACATGGCAGCTCCAGGCTGCGCACAGGCTCTGCGATGGCAGGCCACAGTTACACTTTACGGGCTGTTTGCGTGGGTGGCACAATCCAGTGCTGCAGCCAACCAACAGCATTTGATTCAGAGGCCCTGGCACTCGCAGTGCACTTTACTACGGACTGACACAAATCAAATAGGCCAATCATGGAAACACCAATCCATAACACATTTTATACAGGAGCACCTGCACTTTACCACTGGTCAGCAGTGAGGAAAGTGTGCAGAATGATTACACCAGCAAAAACAGAGTCAAAAACAGGAGGTGAGAAAGCAAAAAGTCAGGGGAAACACGCCAAAAGATGCTAAGTCTAACACCCTAAAATCCATTTGTTTATGTACAGAGATTGTCACTAACTAAACAACTTAATATTGAGAAAAGGTACATGCACACTTCATAGTGCTCTACATGTAAACATACTACTACAGCCATCCCTATTCCCATAAGTATACCTCAGAGGCAAATATAAAACATTCATACATGAAGAGATCGAATTAGGAAGTTAAGAATCTCTAAAGAGAGAATAAATAGAACAATGGAGTATACGAGAACTTGGATGAAAGAGAAAGAATAAAATTATGAAAAAGATGGAAAAAAGGAATAGAAAGAATGATGGGAGAGAGGAAGAAAAGAGGGACAGAAAAGGGAGGAAAGAAGAATTGATGGAATTTGAAGAAGCAATCAAGAAAGCAGATGACAGGGATAGAAATGTAGAAAGGGGAAAGAGAAAAGAAAGAAGGGTAGAGAGGACCACAGGAATGAAAGAAAAATAAATGAAGGCAACAAAGAAAAAATAAAAACGGAACAAAGGAGAGAAGGAAATGATATCGGGAATAAAGAGGAGAAGGAACACTAAAAAAAGGAAAAGGAGCAAAATAAAAAACAATAGGAAATAAGGAAAAAAGCTAAGGGGAATGAAAATGGACAGAGTAGAAGAGAAATAAGATAGCAAAGGCAAGATGGAAGGAAGGACAGAAGGAAATAAAGAAAAAGTGAAGAAAGTGTGAGAGCAAGCAAAAGCAAGAAAGTCGGAAGAAACAAAAGAAAAAGAAAAAAAACAAGGGAGAAAGAATGTAAACAAAGGGCCAGAAAGACAAAGATGAAGAGAAAGAAAAAGAAAAAGATAAATGGGGAGAGGAAAGAAGAATCAAAGAAAAAAAGCAAGAGAACTTAAAATGAATGAAAAAGAATTAAAGAAACCGATGGAAGAAAAGAGAATAGAAGACAAAATAAAGGAATGTAAATACATTGCAACAACTCCAAATATTTTACTGCCTGTGACTTTAAGGAAACAATTCCCATTGAAACTGGTCATCACGCATGCAATATATTTACTGTGATGGTTTTTGAACAGTGTGCTCTGAGGCATGTATTAACTGTTTACGTAAAGCTTATCAGCGAAACTTTATTTTAACAGGACCCATTTTCTGGCCTCAAAGCTACATTTCTTGAAATGCAGTAACCGGCATCAAGCTACTCCAACATAGACTGATCGACTTGTTGGAGACTCTTAATCTAAAGGCTGGGTCCAGAATTTCTTAAAAGTTTAAAATAGTTGAAAGTTTTACCACTACAATGACGGACTTAGTGTAACTCAACCATAACCACCACAATGCCACTATATATGACCTTAATTTTTGATTATTTTATTCCACTGGTGTTCTTGGGGGTGTTTTGGAAGGGCTCCAGAGAACAGGAAAATAGTGACCATATGAAAATGTTCACAAAGCAGCAAAGAACGGCCAGGGTACAGATCGACACTGAGGTGTAAAGATGTATTACCTAGGTTGTTAGCAAGGTCAGCGAAGGTATACCAGGGTAGTTGTTTTTGAGTCGCCTCATCAACATTTTATTGCATACGCACATTATTCTAATTTACTTAGTACTAAAACCGGAAGTTTGGTTCCAAAGCCTAGTTTGCAAGTTCTGTTTTCTAGAAGACCGTAAGTCCAAAGATTGCTATGCCTTTATATTATTTGACCCAAAAAGTCTAGTCCCTAGTGATAGAATTTTGATATCTTTATCAAAGATGGATTTGACATGAGATTCTAAACTCAAAAAACAAAAGAAAAAAGGTCCTGCATTGCAATACACAAGTTCGCTCTCAGTGGAAGAGGATTAGTGTTGCTTCAGAGGGGGGGTTCATGGTGAACACCAGTCAGATTCCAAACTCAAAGAATTGTCCTCTTATTCACTGAAAGTGCAGGAATCTGTTCCCGAGAAGACTCTACAGACTATAATGGGAATTTAGAGTGACTTTCAGAAACAAAGAAGGCAAACAAGTCTATATAAAAAGATATAGTAACTCAAATTAACAAGTTACATTTCATGACATCCGGTGAATATTTAGTTGCAGTACTGCAATCTGAAAAAAATAATTTGTTCATAGAACTGCTGATGTGAATATAATTATGGAATTACAGTACATACAAAAACACATGCAAATGTACAGACAATAGTATGCACTGCATGTGCATCGATATGGAAACCATGTTTTTAATCAATGAGCACAAATAAAAATGATGTATACATATCTGTGCAAGGCAATCTTACGCGCATACTAAAATAATAACAAAAATATATTAACCTGAAGGTTGAGCTGTTCAGTTGCAGCACAAAGTCTTTGTAGAACATTTAGTGCAGGATTACTTCCATCCATGTTCTCCGAATTAAAATAGCGTTCCACAAATTTATGCGCCTGCTCCTTTATCCAACCTCTAATTTTTTCACTACAGAAAGATGAAAATTATTAGCAATAAGTAAATCCAAGAAGTAAAAAAGAACACTTGTAATGTAAGGTATATTTGCGGAGCACTGTTTGTCACCTGTGAGAGTATCCAGGTACTGAAGAGCATCCAGGCGCTTCTATTCACATTTAAATAAGACAGCTTGTCAACTCAGATACACCAAGTATCAACAATTTTTGTGTCTTGAATGTTTTTCTGTTACTTGCATAGAGGGAAAAGTATTCAATTTTTGACCATTAATGTACACTTTCAGCTTGTCACTTCAAATGGTTTCTACAACGTACTGCAGTGACATCACATTTGTAAAGAGCAAGTTACTTAACTTCGGTAAAACATTTTCTGGTAGAGACTATATAATCACAGATTGTGTACTTTAGAATGTTTGCTTGGCACCAGACTAGGTTCGATATTTCTTGAGCAGTACCTCTGTGTGCTGGTAGAATGCACACATGGAGGTGTGTTAGATGCGACATGCACAATGCCTATAGGTGCCACATCAGTCGGTTGACATCAGTTCCTTTTGTGAAAAATGTGGTGCCCATAGATGCGGACCCACATGAGAATGGTTGTGACAGACGTCAAGGACAGGCACCGTAAGTGCTAAAGCAGTAGTGGCAGCCTTAGATCTCTTGGACTGAGTCCTCAAGTCTTGTAGAGGCTGCTTCTTCGCCATTGTGTAGATTTTAATGCAGATGCGATCCATCGAGAGATGGTCCTCTTCTGAAATGCCTTAATATTCATGGTCTTCTTCTGAAATGCCTTAATATTCATTGTTCCAGTAAATCCAATGAAACATTGATCATCTAGTCAGTGTTCCCTGATGTGAGTGATCGATATAAAATCCAAGAGTTCTCTTTGGAGCCAACCGATGGAACCTCTTCTCTTAAGGAAGGTAAAGGGGGGCAAATAACATCAGAAGGGTGATCACCTGACTGACATGAAAAGGAGTCACAATCTTAGGGAGAAAGTAGGCATACCTTCGGAGAACCAGTTTGTCATGGTAGAAGGTAGTCTATGAATGGTGAACTGAAAGAGCCTGAAGCCTGCTCACCCTCCCGGCCAATGTAATGTTCACCAACAAGACAGTTTAAAATGTCAACAGCCTTAGAGGGCAGCGATGCATGGGTTCAAAGGGAGACCACATCAGGTAGATCAAAACTATATTCAAATACCACTGCGGCTTAATGAAAGGTGAAGGCAAGAACGTGCTGCAAACCTGGTGACTTAAATAGAGAAGACTGATCCAGCAATTGCAAAAAAGCTGAAATAGCTGACACATACCCTTTAATAGTACTCCGAGCAAGGCCTTGCTGGGCCAACTTTAACAATACCTCTGACAGTTTGGCATGAAGTGGGTTAAAGTGCTTGTCTAAATACCAAGCCCCAAACTTCTTTCAATAGTAGGTGTATACCGATATTGTCGAGTAATGCATGGCTGCCAGAATAACAACAACCTCGAAAGGAAGATCGAAAATGCTCAACTGTTGCTGCTCAGTCTTCAAGCATGAAGGAGTGTGCGTAGGTTGATATGCAGGACGTGGCCCTGCTGTTGCGACAGAAGACCCTCCCCAAGGGGCAGCCTGATTGAAGAACAGATTCTTATGTCCAGGTGCTAAGGATTGCATACTCTCTGTGCCCAGTCTGGAGCCAATAGGATGACTTGCGCTCAGCCGGGCCTGATCGAGTAGTATCAGCAGAAAGGGGTACAAGAGACCAATGTTCCACTCCAAGAGAAACGAGTCTCAGAGCAAGAGCAGCTTGGGAAATTTCAATGCGCAAATTGCAAATTTCACTGCGTGCTCTCAGCGGTAGAAAATAGATGTACCCAGGTATGAGAAAGCGCCTCTTTTGACACAGCCCCCACTTTTTGCCTGGAAAATGATGTTTCGATTGTAATGCACAGGGTCCCTGTGAACCAGGTTCCATGTGCCAGTGCTTCTTCCCTAAAACTGCACTACGATTGGCAACTTCAGCCCCCTCGAACTTCCTAGTAAATGGTACCCTTGGTACCTAGGGCATGGGAACCGAAGGTCCCCTAGGGACCCCTCACCAAGGCCATGCCACTGCAGCGTGCATGTCTTAGTGCAGTGAAAAACAACAAAGTCAACATGGCGCACTGCCATGTTGCCATGCCAACCAGCTCTGCCTAAGGTATTGGTATGTCACCCCTCTAACAGACCTTACAAGCGCTAAGGCAGGGCACACTACATCTCAGGTGTGGGCATATCTGCATGAACAGATATACCCCTACGATATTTAAGTCTATTCCTTAATATCCTAAGTACCAGGGAAGCCATAGGGAGTACATGGGCTGGAAACTCAACAACTCGAGTTCCCCAGCACCATGATGGCTTCACTGAACCCAGGAGTGTTTGGTATCAAACAACTCCTTTTAATAAACCCACACTGATGCTGGTGTGGGATTTATTAAAATGTGTACCCAGTGGGCACCTCAGAGCGCCCGGTTCAAACCCCCACTTTTTGCAGGATAACCAGCTGGAAAACTTAATAGGAGGTGTGCCCTCCCTCCGCCAACCCCACTCCTCAGGGGCTGGAGATGAAGTAAAGCCCACTTTTCAGTGCCCTCCATTTTGAAGATAATGGGACTTATCCAATCAGGGCTAGGGCTATGCCCCCTCCCACAGGAGGGAGGTATAATAGTGGGTGCAGACACCCCATATAAGGAACCCATTGGTCCCTACCTGTTACTCCACTGTCTAATGCCTGAAATCTAGTATTTAGGTGGCACCCCAAGACACTGAAATCAGATATAGACTACGTACGAAAAAGAGCTGTGCAGCAGCAAAGACTGAATACACCAATTGACTTGGCCCCAGCACTACCGGCCGGTCTACAGACCTGAAAGACCCTGCTGAAGAAGAGCGACTCCCCACAGAGCAGCGACCTCCAGAACCCTGGGAGGACTGCCTGCCTTCAAAAAAAGACTCCTGATCTTTCATGGCCAGCGAACATGTCTAGAAGAAACCACCTGCAAAGAAGAAGAACTGTGCCCCGAGGAACCATGAACTATCCTCCGGATCCACCTCTGCACCAGACGCCCACGGTCCGAGTCTAGGTGGTCAGCCGATCCTTTGAAGGTTCCCCAGCGTGTCTGAGTCCACCGTGGCTGAAACTTGTCAGACTCCTATTCGACATCTCCAGCCTCAACTTGAAGACTCCCTCTTACCACAAACTGCCCAGTAAGAATTTTCCGATGCCTAAGGTCACCCCTGCACTTGAAGCACCGGGCCTTGAAGACCTCCACCTTCAGTGTCCTAACGTCCATTAACATCTCTACTTACCTGGGCAGCTGTGGGTTTCCTTCATCCGGCCTCCTGTCCTGAGGCCTGCAGCCTTTCTTCCCCCACTGGTTAACATTTGAAAATGTTTTAAAGTTCCACTGCAGAAAGGGATTTTGTCACATTTTGAGGAGTAAAACCCTCCCTTAGAATACCGCTGCTGAAATTGTAGCTGCTGTTGTGCAACTAAAAGCCAGACACTTGAAGCAGGTTAGTTCCTCTAGAGCTTTGGAAATTTGTTGCTGGAAACATGTTAAGTGCCACTGCAGACAGACACTTAATCATTTGTTCCCCAAGAGGTGCTGGGAGCCTCCAGAAAGAAGCAGTTGAAATTCAATCAGACACCATGGAACTGCTGGCCGGGTACTCTATCCCCAGGGGTTGCCCTAAAGCCCTGAAGGAAGCTTTCAAAAGTTGCCAAACTTTTTTCTTTGCTCTCTCCTTAAAACATGATAGAAATGGCTCAAACACAATTGGCCCAATTTACTTGCAATTCCCTGGTAAAGTGGTACTATATGTGCCCAGTCTGACTGCGCTCCTCATTGTGACACCCACTTAAGGAGCCTTTTGCAAGAAAGTGCCCTATTTTAGCTCAACTGCTGATATACTTTGAGTGTGCCATGGGTTCCAGACAAAAAGGTCTCCTGGGCCTATGGTCTTTCCCTAAAACTGCATTAAGACAAGACCCAATTGGCACTCTTTGATCACAGGTCATATCCTTGTAAATGGTACCACAGGTAGGGCTGCAGCACTTTCTGTGCCACCTTTAGAGGCTATATATAGGGATGCTGGTAATTGCAGTCCACCATCTTTCCCCCAATGAGGAGGATGCATTTAACATTCAAAAGGGACTGCAGCAAGGAGTCAGGAGGGGAGCACAGGCATCTGAAGAGGGACGAATCCCGAAACGCGTCATGCCTTACGAATCTCTGTTCACAATTACCTTCCACTGCCCGCTGAGTTCCTCGTTTTCTTCCTGGTGGAGGCGACTGTTTTCTGATATTTATTGTGAGGCCACAGCGCAATGGAGGTAACCCGCCCTAACGAGCAAAGCACCTTTCGTGGCACACTGGAGGAGTATCGCGGTAGCGATGGTGTGCTTGGAGCGCTGCAAGCCACGGGAGGGCGTATACTGGGCCCTGTTGGGTCTGCGACTACGCGGTGTAGCCCGGAGTATTGCCACAGACTCACCGTATTTGCCCGCAACGGAGGCTGCAGAAGGCGTTGGGCATTGGGGTGAATTGTTACAGCCCCAAGCGGAACTTTTCCGAATCCTGGCAGCCTGTCCAAACATCCCACCACTAGGGATGCTGGTAATTACAGTCCACCATCTTTCCCCCAATGAGGAGGATGCATTCAACATTCAAAAGGGACTGCAGCAAGGAGTCAGGAGGGGAGCACAGGCATCTGAAGACGGACAAATCCCGAAACGCGTCATGCCTTACGAATCTCTGTTCACAATTACCTTGCACTGCGTTATAGATAGATAGATAGATAGATCTATCTATCACTCCAAACTCCTCCCAACAAAAGAAGAGCAGAGGCCACACCGGGGAAAATCTTTGGAAGCAGCTTTATTCGTTTTGGTATGGTGAATGCATTTTGGCATTAGTAGCCTTCCTCAGCGCCCAAGATGTAATGCAAGGTTTCCCCAGTTCGTGATTCTGCCGCCCACTTGATAACATGGTTCGGCTCCGCCCCCTAATCAAAAGAAGCACCACCTGTTGCAGTTCTTCGTGTGGTGATGGACTGCAAGGCCCAGAATCCTTTGCCCGGTTCCAGTTAGGTAGCGTTTTGAAGATTTTCACACAGTGGTGTAGGGGGAATACAATTATGCGAACCTGTGAGCCCAACTTGCATTCTTGAAACAAATAGAGTTCTCCCTCGGGTCCCCGTAACGCTTTAGCCAGCTCGGTGCATAACAAAGTGAAGTCGACATAGCCCACATTCCTGTGTGCTATGCCTACAACCCACTGCCCTGGCATAGATCAGTCACCCCTCTAGCTGGGTGCACTATACCAGTGGTCAAGGTACAGGGGCATGAGCCCTGTACCCCTACAGCATCCAAGTCCATACGTAGACAATGTAAGTGCAGTGCTGCCATTAAGAGTATAAGATGCTGGGAGTTTGTTATTACAAACTCCACAGCATCATAATGGCCTTACTGAAAATTGGGAAGTTTGGTATCCAACTTCTCAGCACATTAAACCCATGCTGATGCCAGTGTGGTATTCTAAGAAAAAAGTACACAGACAGCATATTAGAGATGCCCCCAGGAAATCGACCCAACACTAGTGTCCAGGCTGAGTAGCTGCTCGCCAGCTGCCACCACCAGACATGTTTCTGGACCCCTGGGTCGAGAGCCTGCTGCTCTCAGGGGTCTGAAACAATGCACATCCTGGTTCCAGACAAAACCTGGGGGAGGGGCTAAGCCTCCTCCCCAGGATGGGCAGGGACCACTAACAGGAAGCTTCAAAGGCTCGCCACCTTGTGAGCTTCCAGAAGCCTTTGCTGCTTCCAGCAGCTGGCACCAGTGGTTTTGACCCTCCATTTAGGCAGGAGATCGGTAGGAATAGCAAGAGAGGAAGGGAGGTGTGCTATTTTTTTCCAACCCCACCTCTCAGGTGGGGGAAGCTAGGATAAGAACTCTCAGGCCCTGCCATCTTGCAGATATGGGGGGGGGAGGGACCCAGCCAACCAGAGTGAGGCGTATGCTACCGGAGGGTGGCATAATAGGGGATGTACCCACCCCAAGGACAGGACCCATTGGTCCCAACCTTTACTTACATGTAACGCCCCTAAATCTAGTATTTAGGGGCAACCCTGAATCTTGCCGCCTCAGACCAGAACCAACCAAGAAGAGCTGAAGGACCGAAGAGCCGTGCTGAAACTAAGAAGAGGACGCCGCCAATTGACTTGGTCCCAGCCCTACCGGCCTTTCCCTACCTCGAACCTGCTCCAGAGAAATCCTGGTGAGTTGTGTAGCCAGGAGCCACAAGAACCAGAAGGACCTTCCAAGCCAAAGACTTTGTCTCCCGTGAGCACCGGATTTGCTCACCCACAGACTCTGGCCAAATACGTGACACTGCACCAGACACCTACAGCCCGAGTTTGAGTGGCCCAACAACACGAGGAGGTCTCCCCAGTGATCCCAACCTGAGATCTGGTGATCTCTGACCTGCCTCGAATCTCCAAGCAAAGCCTGCAGCCTCTTTCTGGATGATCCCCCCCGGACCGCAACCGGAGCTGGTAAAGAAAACCGACACCTAAAGACACCCCTGCACCTGAGGTCCCACGACCTTGGGTGGCCCATCCAGGCATCCCAACTTATCTCTCCAACCGGTGGTCACCTCCAGAAGATCTTAGTCCCCGAACCTGCAGTCTTTGTTGAAACCGGAGAATCCTTATTGAAATCAACAGGGCATCCGCCGCCCAACCAGCACCCAGCACCCAGCCGCCCATGCATCTCTGCGGGTGTACTTTGGGTGCTAATTAGGATCCCCCTTCCAACCTTGTGGCATGCTCCTGAGCAGCCACCAACCGGAGCCCCCCTATTGGATAACATTGGGCATCAGCACTCTGCACCTTGCCGCCCTAGTGCTTTGAGAGTGCATCCTTGACTCTGGGGAACCTGGTTCAAACCCCAGAATACCAACTCCCACAAACTTGTACTTACCTGTAAACCGATAACTCAGTTTCCTTCCATAGGACTGCATTGGCTGCTTTTTCTGGAATAGTTTTTCAAGTGGGGGTTGCAAATAACTAAAAACTGCTTTACTTAACTTTTCTCTAGGAAATGTCCCAGTGTGATATCTAGGCTTATCACAAGGAGTAGAAAAAGTAATCCACAAAGCAATCTGTAAAGTAATCAAATGTAATCTAACATTAATTTCCACTGTATTGAAAGCATTTACAAAGCTGTAACAAAGTCCTTTTCATTCAACTTGCCTGTATTGTTTAACCTGCCTTGAAAAGTTACATTTACACTTACATATACCAGCACCGCTTGGCTCCAGAAAATAACTAACTAAATAATATTTTTATACAATTGGTCTGAGTGGAGTCTTTGAGCGTGTGACATTATTTGCCGATTGAGTGTGTACATCAAATGCTTAACACTACCCTCTGATAAAGCCTTACTTCTTGCCCACACTAACACAAATGGAGAGAAAGGTGCTATCTACTTTTACCTCTGCCTACCTTTGGGGTTCCAGAGGACTCTGTGCACACTATACCTCATTTTGGTATAGTATATACAGAGCAAGCTTCCTACTCCTTTTAAACGCCTTAAGCATGCAATTGCAGCCTGTGTGTGCAGTGGCCAAATCTTCCTTCCCCAGTGTTAGCCCTAAATAGCCCAGAGGGCAGGGTGCAGTGTATTTAATGTTGGATATGTACTTGTAAGTTTCACATGCCGTGGCAGTGAAAAACACCTAAACTAGTTTTTAATACTACTGAATGGCCAACATCTCCCATAGGTTAACATTGGAGTAACCTTAATACATTTAGTAAGCTGTAACTTCCAATTGGGAGCAGGTGGACCAGTTCAGTTTTATGTCTAAAGAATTGTGATCACAAGCCCCCTTTAATGGCAAAGTTGAATTTTGTCCTAACCGTTTGGTGCCTGCAGCCTGATCCTGGGTCACGTGACTAGGTGTAGCTGGCAGTTTGTCTTTGTGTATTGCTCCCAGACAGTGAGACACAGGAAGATAGGTGTTGGCAAAATAGGCAACTAAGTTAACCAATGAGAGGATCCTTCACCTACCACACTTGCACATCACCAAGGTCCTACCTGAGCACTCTCACAAAGAGATTTGTCAATAGTCTTTTGTGACCCCAGACAAGTTGGTGGAATGCGATGCCTGACACTTCAGTAGGTGGAAATCACTAGAAGCTTGCACAATAAATCAATCAGTAGATTTGTAGAGCAATACTGGTCAACCGTGTGGGTATCTAGGCACTTCAAAGTAGGGAACGCATACAAAGATGTTACTTTCCCAGTAAGCATCTGTTCTTGGAATGTAGAGCTATAGAGTCACATGCTTTGCATACTGCTGCCATCTAGTGTAGGGTCCAGATGTTTGCAAGTCGTTTTTCTTCTAAGAAGTCTTTCTAGTCATGAGGTAGGCGACTCCTCCTTTCAGTGATATTGATCATGGGCATCAACTCCATTGTTAGAATGTTTTCCCCACAGAGGATGAGAAAAGAGTTAGCAAAGGTAGAATGTAAATGTCCTGGAGAATGGGCCTGAAAGCTCGGACTAGGAAGGCTTTGAGGCGGATGCTGCGGGGGTGGATGTGGACTGGCTGCGCCGTTGTCCCCTGTTACCGCTGCGACAGTAACCACGTTCGCCACCGCGCTGAATGTTAGTCTGCAGCCCGTGGCTGATAGGACGTGTGGGAGCACCCCTTCCGTGGCCATGAAAGGAGCGCTGGGCAGAAGATTGCTGGCGTGGGGCCGACAGGCCCAAGGACTTGGCCGTAGCCCTGGAGTCCTTAAAGCGTTCCAGCGCATGGTCTGCCTTGCCACCGAAGAGGTGGCTGCCATCGAACGGCATGTCCATTAGGGTGTTTTGGACATCGGCCGAAAAGTTGGCGGACCTCAGCCAGGCGTGGCAGCGAACCGCCACAGACGTTGAAATCGCTCTTCCTAGCGAGTCCGCGGTATCCAGCCCACATCTGATAAGAGTACCACGCTGCGTCCCTTCCCTCTGCAAGGGCTTGCGCGAGTTTTGCCCGGGCTCCCTCCGGGCACTCAGGCAGCACTGCCGTAAACGTATCCCACAGAGAGTGGGTGTAACAGCCCAAGAGGCACGCAGTGTTGACTGACCGCAACCCCAAACTAGGGGAGGAGGACATCTTTCTGAACTGTTCATACCTCTTGGATTCCCAATCTGGTGGTGCCGTCAGGAATGCGGATTGGGAGGCAGAGGCCTGGATAACCAGACTCTTGGGGGTGGGGTGGGTGGACAAGAAACTAGGGTCGCCCGGAGCTGGGCGTGGCACCTAGCGACATACCTATCTACAGGAGGGCCTGTAGTGGGCCTGGACCAAGTGCCCAACAGGACGTCTGTGAGAGCCTCATTAAACGGCAGTAGAGGCTCTGGGGAGCTTACCTGCGGTTTAAGGACCTCTGAGAGGATGTTGGACCTCACTGTTGCGATGGGGAGCTCAAGAGCCAAGGCCTTGGCTGCCCTCATCAGCACCACACTATAAGCTGCCCCCTCCTCCGTAGCCAAAACCAGTGTCTGGGGAGGTATCCAGGCCACTGGCTTCCCCTAGTTCCTGTATCCAGTCCTCATATGACTGCCACTCACGTGCCAGGGGGTCCCCAGTCTTCCTCGTCGTCCATGTGCCGAAATTCAGGAATAAAGGATGGACCCAGATCCTCGAACAATTGCTCTTCGGCGGGCGCCGAATGCGGCGTCGAGCGACGCTGGATCCGGACCGAGGGTTGAACCAGGGACGGCGTCGTCCGAGGACGGCGCCGGGGGTGACACTCTAGGGGTCAACGCCGTCTGGGTCGTAAGGTGGACCAGCGGCGACCCAAATCCGGAACCGGATCCAGTGGGGCCTTGCGGCGTCGGGACCAAAGTCACCGACGGCGCCGAAGCACCCGGCTCGGTTGGGCTCCCAGTCGGGTCCGCTGGGCCCGAAGGCGCCGCGGAACCCGATGGAGGAGAGAGTGACCTCATGGCCATGAGGAAGGCATCGATCTCCTCTGGCGTCGCGTTCTGCCCAGGGACCGGCGGGTATGGAGCAGGCCGCGACGCCTGCGGCTCCGGCAGAGCCGCGTGGGCGGTGTCACTCGAACCCCCGGCCGAGTCACGTGAGCGTTGGGGGAGTCAGAAGAGCTATGTCGCCTCTTCGACTTCTTGTGCCTCTTACCTGAGGACTTGGATCCCGACGAGTGGTGTCGACCTGCCGAGCTGTGATGACTCCGGCCCCGCGACCGGTCCCTAGACCTCCTTCCGGACCGGGACCGCCAGCTAGAGGGGTGACTGAGGTATGCCAGGGCAGTGTGTTGTGGGCATGGCACACAGGGATGTGTGCCATGTCCACTCTGTGGTTTGTTCTGCACCAATCAAGACAAAAGGAAGGGACTAGAGGCGTTTTCCCACTCAAATGGAGTGGGGAGGTCCAACATAGAGGATGCCTCACCGAGAGCAATAGATAAAGGGGATTTCTATGAAGTTCCTCAGTGAAACACTGTAGCGGTTTGGAGAAGCCAAGTGGTTGAAACTCACTCTTCCCTAGAGAGGGTAGTAGTGGAGATCCATTTGTTGGATCATAATGCCCTCACACCCCCTTTCAGGTGTCATGCTTCATCATCTGGGCTGCTCCTCGTTGGGGAGGTGGTACAATCCCCAACGGGCTCCCTAAAAAGTGGCTCTTTGTCGGAGATCTTCTATCCAACTGCCGTATGGTGAAGTGTGGGTGTGGGGGCTACTGGTGTAGATGCTATGATGTGGGATAAAATAGGGCTGGGAGTACCTAGTACGGACAAACTATATTCTGGGGGTCTCCTGTCCTAATTAAAAGCAATGTAACAAGGCGTTATCACGTCCACTGTGCGTGTCTCCCTGCTCTTGTTAACGTGTGTTGGTCAACATGTTTCTCGCTAACGGTGTGTTAACCCTGCGATTCTTCAGGACCTAGAAATGTGATCTATCTACAAAAGGTTGTAACTGGTAAACAAAAAAAGGGTTATATTAAGTCATGGATAGTACTTATACCCTAAGTCTTCTTGACCTGCCTGGATCTACCTGTAGGAGAGAAAAAGGCATTTAAGGGAAGAAACCATTTGTTTACTGACAACAACATTTGTCCAATGGTGACTCCAAAGCATGCTACTTCTAATCTGGTGTGTTCGCTCACTGGCGGACAAAAGCACAACCAATTTTTTAAAAATACAGGTGATCTTCCACAGTGAACTAAGGTGAATCATGACCCTGTGGAGAGTATAGAACAGAAAAATTACTTTGTTGCACGGTGGACTCACCCACTCTTAGTGGTCCCCAGGCATCAACAGTGCCCGGTGTATCCTAACACATGGCTCAACTCCTGTATAAGAAAGAAGGTAGTGTGGGTAAGAAAAGGCTGTAACGCTATGTACATCATATTGAGCAAGATCGTGAAGGGACAGTTGTCTGTAGTTGCATCTGCTAACAGTTGTCTGTAGTTACACTCTGCTAACATCTTAAATCCATAGATCAGAAGGCATTTTTTGGTCATACAGGTATACCTCACAGTTTGTAGGTGGATGCATAGTCATACGCAGGACTGGTCTGTGTGGGACATGTAATGTCTGGCATTTACGTCGGTTTCTTTTATCTCGCTGGCCCCTTAACCAGTTCAAACTCTAAATAAATTGCAGGGAGCTAGATGCTTGAATTTATACACCTCCTGTCTTGTGTCAGTAATTAGTAGGTCACACACCTGATGTAGCCTCTACCTCTAGCTGCTTGTCAGAAACGGGGCTTGAATTGCCAGGTTCCCTATCTTCTCAGCAGTGGTAAAAATTATTTCTTGTAGGTCACACAATCATAGTTAATTCGATCGTGTTTCCTCCGTATCATGCTGCCTAGTGGTCGCTAACGGCAACCAGCGTGCTGTTTAACGATCGCGCTTTCGCCGGTGATAGTTTCCGTGTGCTCTTTCTATTGATATTCGCTAAAGGAATGTGTAGGTAATATATATCGCAGCGCGGGTATTGTTGCTTGAAGGTGGGACATGTAATGTCTGGCATTTACGTAGGTTTCTTTTATCTCGCTGGCCCCTTAACCAGTTTAAACTCTAAATAAATTGCCGGGAGAGAGCAGTTCCAGTCAGAGCTAAGCGTGTGGTCTGTAGGCGCCCTAGCAGGGGGGGTGTGTGTGCGTTAGTTGCCTGCGGCTGGGTCTAGGAACTTTACAGCTAATGTAAAGGCGATATCGGTTAAATTTAAACGGGGAGGTCGGAAAAGCCGACAGGTGGTCTGTACTCACATGCGATGTTACATCTTGGCGTCCTACGATCTACCCTCCTCCACCGGGTCCTGGGCGATAACCTGGTGGCCCGTGGAGATTTCTTATGGAGTATTGTTCGTCATGTGATCAGTCACATGATTCGTTATGGGCGTGGCTTTGGTGGTTAATCATCCAAACTGGGATCGTGTTGTGTATCCCTGGCGGCCATTATTGAGAGGTAGTTTGTGTTATGGCTGGAGCAGTGAACGCGGCTGGTAGTGCGACTTTCTCTGGCCAGTTTCACTGATGCATAGGTGCCTTTTACTCAGTGGTGTATAAAGTTGAAGTTAAAAATACCATTCGGACGGGTATAACTGCCATTCTAATAGTGTACTTCTTTGGCTCTTGCTGCCAATAGTGAGGACGAGTGACAGTTAGGGGAGTAATATTGGTCATGTGAGGTGTTACATGGTACATTGTGGGCGTGGCAACAATTTGTCAGTATGTTGGTGAAGTGCCCTAGGCTGTGTATCCCATTCGGCGGCCATTCCTGAGAGGTGGTTTCGTGCCGTGGTAGGGAGCTGTGGCTCCTCTCGGTGTGCATCATGATGCAGCGGGTGAAGGTTATAGTAATGGCCATATTTGGAATAGGGATAAATTACAGATGCCTTACTCCTTATGGGTATCTAATTGTTATAGTACTGGATTGAATCTTGTGTGTGGCCGCAAGGGGGGAGCAGAGACAGATCCCTGGAGAATAAGGGGTCTCGCTAAACTTTTTTAGTGAGGGGTATACAATGTAACATTTAGAGGGCACGCCATGGTATATCCTTACTCAGCCCAGATGATGAAGCATGACACCTGAAAGGGTGTGTGAGGGTATTGTGATCCAACACATGGATCTCCATCTCCACAACTACCCTCTCTAGGGAAGAGTGAGATCCAACCACTTGGCTTCTCCAAACCGCTACAGTGTTTCACTGAGGAACTTCATAGAAAACCCCTTTTTGTATTGTTCTGCACCAAGACACTCAGCCTACAAAGGAAGTGTGTGTGTGTCAGGGTACAGGGCCCCTGAGGGTGGCACAATAAGTGCTGCAGCCCTTAGGGGTCTTCTCTGGTCATAGTGCCATTTACCAGGGACCCTATGGCCAGAGATGCCAATTGGGTTTGTTTTTGGGGAAGAAACACAGGCCCTGGGTACTTGATTGGCAGGGACCCAGGGCACACCAAGGAAAAGTGCATCAGATATCAGGCAAAAAGTGTGTGTGTGTGTGGGGGGGGGATAGGGGCGGGTTAATGCAACACTTCCCTACACACGTCCCAAAGAAAACATGGGAACCACTCAAGGAAAAAAATCCTGCATCAGAGAACATAAGGACCTGTGGTTAGAACCATAGACGGCTTAACAATCAGCCAAAAATACACATTTGCTAAAAGGGCTGAACCAGAAGCCAACAGAAGAGAGGGGCCAACCAAGGGACCACAAAGGCACGGCAACCCACACAGAACATACAAACGGGCCACTCAAAACACCAGATTCCAGAGAGCAGGTGGGATAATGCCTCCCATCAACTCCCGGAGGACCAACAAGTCAGCCTACGGAAGGGGGGGGGGGCTGAGTCCCGCAAGGAGACACTGAATAGCGGAGTCCGCATGAGGGTTCAACAAAAGGACCCCATCAAAGGGAAAGTCAACCAAACGCTCCATAATATTCTCAGGAAAAACAGCATCCCGAAGCCAAGCGTGGTGACGTAGGGCTACTGAAGTGGCCATAGCACGGCTGAGAGCATCAGCAATATCCAAAGCCGTACGAAGAATAAATGCAGCCAACTCTCGACCGTCCAACACATGGTGCTGTAGATCAGCATGGACATCCTCAGGGGGGACATGAGAAAGAAGGGACTCCACAGAATCCCACAGGCAGGAGGCAGCCCTGTCCAACACACAAAGTGTTGAGCACCCGCAAAGCAGCACTAGATGAGGTGAAGATGTTACGCCCCCATGAATCCAACCAACGGGCCTCTAGAGACGGAGGAAACCATACCACAGGCAAGGACTTTAAAGCAGTCCGCAAAAGAGAGTCCTGAGTAGAAGGAAAGGCAGACTGGGTCGTGCGGAGCAGGACGGTGGTGATGCCGGAGCGGCTGAGGCACCGGATCACCCATGAGAGGACGCCCCCAAGCCCCCAAAAGAGAGTTGTGGAGCGACGCTTCGAAAGGAAGGAACAGCTCCCGTCCACCAGAGCTCTGGTGGAGAACTTCCAAGAGAATGGGGTGACAGGCTCATCCATTCACAAAATGCCAGCGGCAGTGGAAATAGCTCGAACGAAGGCAACACTGGCCTCCGTAGGGCGTTGTGGGGGAGAAAGCAATTCCTCCGGTGGCGACGGCTGCAAACTGGGCCGTCCGTCCCCATTTCCAGCCAGAGGTGGGAGCGGCCAGCCCCGGAAAGGGGGGGATCCACTGACGAGTGAGGGACCTGAGGAACCCTCAGGGAAGGCTGAGAAACCAGTGGAGGAACCAACAGTGAACTGCAGAAAAGAGGATCTGAGGACTGAGGCTGTGGGACAGCGCAGAGCCCTCCCTGGAAGACGCTGGTGAAAAAGCAACAATGCGGCGCCCTGTCTCCGAAGAAGAGACAAGGAAATGACAAACCTCCGGAGAGGAAGGAACCACTGGAGACGAATCAAGGACCAGACGCCGGCATGGCACCATGGAGTCAGCCACAGGCGCCAATTCGACGTTGATCAGCGCTGGAGTGGACACAGGAGGCGCCGAGTCGACTACCACCACGTGCTCCCTAAAAGAATGGGGCGGGGTCGGAGCCAGTTCGGCTAAGGAACAGTGCTGGGAATGCGCCGGCTCGACCTCACACGGGGCAGCGCCCGCGTAGAGAACCGAGATGGACTCGGGAAAGCACCCCAGGCCCCGGCCTCCACCCACGGCACCGCCGGGGAGGAAAGCCTACGGCGCTGGCCCGGCATCTGGCGAGACAGCCGCCCGCTCAGAGGGCCAAGGGGCACTCGGGGGCGAGCTCCTGCACACCACAGGGATCCCCATAGGGATTTGCGACGAGACAGGGACGCCGTGGGTCGAAGAGGGGTGCCCTGCAGGACTGCACATCATTGACACCACCCTCCTACAATCGGATGCCGAACTTTTCGGCACCAGGGCCGAAGCTGCCGGCGACTCCGTGGAAGGCCCCGCGCGAGGCAAGGGATCTGAGGACGGCACAGGAGGTGGAGGAGGGGGCCACAGAAGCCTGCAGAGCCGCAGCGTTGGCGGTCATTTGGGCCCTAGTCACCCAGACGCCTGGGAGCGGTGGGTAGGGGGGGCGACAGACAAGGGCGCACATCCAATGGGGAGCACGCACCCTCCGCCGAACAAGGACAGGGCCTCAGAGACAAGCTGCAGGACCTACCAGTCGGCGAGCGACGCCCTTGGGGTCGTGGCAAAGGCGATGTTGCAGGCGGAATCGGCGGCTCCTGGCTTCCGAGGCAGGGGACGGATGATGGGACAACACCGACCTGGAGACGTGGGATGACAGCAGTTTTATCTAGCGCTCCCGCTGTGACTTCGGTTTGAGGTGCTGATAGGCATTGCAGTCCTTCGAGTCCTGGTGCTGCCCAAACACCACATACAAATCGGGTGAGGGTCCATAGCCGATATCTGATGTGCATAAGAGGTACAAGTCTTCAAGCCCTAAGGGATTCGCACACTGTTACTCTAGGCAAAGCGTGAAAAAGAAGGCCTGAAAACATGTCAAGACACGATCCGAATCAGCGTTGCATGCGGAAAAGAGGAAAACTGATGTTGGCGCGCCGGTGTGGGGCTTATGTGACCTTGCTGACGTCACACCCATGGATGACGTCCGGGCGGAGTCACGTGGTACCGCTTGGCAGCGTGCAGAGATGCTGTGGCAAAGAAAACTTTTCCGGATCCAGTCTTACGCCTGGGGATAATTCTGCCTTAAGGAATCTGCGGCTAGTAGTCTATCAGATAGAGCAATACTGTGACAGTTTGCAATAAAAGACAAGTGGGACTCAGCAATAAAGCACTAATGGCACAACCCTAACAGCTCAAAATAGGAACAGGCAAATGTTACCTGGGGCCAATAAATTAGAGATGAGCAAAAAATAAAGTATATCTTGTATACATTACACATTAGAAATGCCAGAGAAATAGTGATAGATTTGTAGAATTGGGCCCAACTGTGAATTTAAGCTTAGCGAAGACTAAAAGCTTCTACATTCAAAAGTAACACACTCAAACATTTTGGCAAAATGTTGTCTATTTCAGAATAGTGCAAGGACACCTGTGACTATGTATGCATTACTTAATAATCTTGGGCATTGAGTAAGATATGCGTTCGTAAAGATAATCTGTCTTTCAATTTTCTGAAGATTTTAATTAGACAAATAGGAAATCTGTAGGGATTTACTCACCGGTTGTTGGATATTGTGTCTTTTGAGGCAGCTCTAGCAAGGCCACTTCCTCCTGCTGTCCTTGCTGGTTCAATGTTGTTGCTGTTCGACTGCGTACTTAATCTTCCCCAAGTTTTTGGATTCAAGCTTGCCAGAAATGAAGATTTAGGCGATTGTGTGGTTGTAGGGCTTTTTGCTTGAAAAACAAAAGGCAGTAAAAAAAAAAAAAGTAAAGTCACTTCATATAAATTATTAAAACTGCACAAGAGATGAGAACATTTTATGCACTAACAATGATTTCATGCAAAATATTTGTTTGGGTTTATTTAAGGATTTTATTAGAAATTTCGTATTTTCTCAAAAAGCAATATATTAGTACTGACACCCTATGTGGCTTACATGATGCTTATACAGGGAACCACTTCAGTGCACTGCATAGGGGCAAGTAGGCACTAAATAAACCTTGCAATACAATAAAGCATTCCCAGTATTAAAGCTGCACATAATATCATGGTCTTACCTCACACTTCGCAACGAATAGTGACAAATGAGTGGTAGTGATGAATAAGAATAGAACATCTCATTGCATGTATTTCAGATCTTATTTAAATGGACTATTATATGCAAGCTAATATACTGCAGGATACATCTAAAAGCAAGGACCAGGCTGGGAGAAGGAGTTTGCTAAGGAGGAGCGTGTCAGAGGGCAACAGTGACGTGTTAAACCTTTGCCGGGAAGGTAAGCCACGCAGGTCTCAGACCATCCGTGAGTGCCTTCAGGGCCGATTTGAAAACAGAAAGAGAAGGATTCTACGTTACGTTTACTGGGCAGGGCCTCATCAGTGGAGAATGATTACTAAATTAAAAGTCCTAACTCTAGATGGAGCACCTGATTAAGAGTGAAAAGGTGCCTGAGGTTTGAAGAGCAAAGTACTTGTGCTGGAGATGGTGTGGGAAAGTGGCATCTACCATCTTGAACAAAAGGATGATTAATGCTCTGTTTTGAGTGGAAAACCAACGGAACTGAGTGTAGCAAAGGGGAGCAGAAGTGTTCCTTGGCAGGGTGAAAAGAGTCCAGGTTGCAAAGTTGAGGGAGTGGAAGTGTACCATGAGAAGGAGAGAGAGTCAGTCACATAAGTCTGTCAGGGTAGAGGATGAAGGAAAATGATTTATTTCATACTTTGAGCAGACTAGTAAACAGCAGGACGCCTAGTGTTCAATAGCTGTGAGAAACCAGAATGTCTCCTGTGTGCTGGTAGTTGACACGATCCCCCACCCTAGCTGCATCTCAGTCCAGAAACTAGATCACATATGGGCACAGTCCTGGCGAGGACACCAGTTTTCCTCCTTTTTCACCACACCCTCATATGTAGAAATGTGGCTGACAAAATTAGTGTAATAGCTGGTATCGTGCAAATCCTACTGGGAAAAGTAAAAATTCCAGAGCCTAGTCTACAGAAAAGGGGCAGCTAGGCGTGTGGAATTGGCAGTGTATCTACAAGAAAGAGCACTATTGAAAGTAATTTCTTCTTCTGATGGCTTTATCTTCCCATCGAGTCCTGGGGTAACTTTTCATTAGTACCAAAACAGTTCAGATGGGTCAGCACTTCAACGGCCTTTTTCATTATTGTACGGAACAACACCACACTACTTCTGGCATTGGCCATCCAGTGGGGAATTTCATATCCAGTTCTGGGAAAGCACCCAGGCCACTAACTGAGAAAAGGCCTTGGAGTTCACCCTCATATGGGCAAAGCTCTAAAGGGTCCATGTCAGTTACAGATAGGTTGTGTATCCTCCTACTATTCCACACAAGCCTTTGTGCACGATCTGTTCTGTGGCACGAGTGCAGGGTCTGGCACCACTGGGGTCATGTACGTCAGAGGAACTGGAGATGGCACCAGTAGAAGCAGACCGTCCAAGGCATAAGTGGCTGTGGCATCGAGTAACGTAATGGTGGATCAAATGAGTTGAGTCAGCACTGGACCAGAGTGGACGGATGCAGAGTTGTGTCAAAACCACTGCCATGAACATTGGGAAGCAGTCTGGAGTCATGGGTCCAGTAAGTGTGCCGGATGGCATTGATGCAATAACAGAGGGAGTACATGGTGTTGAAAAATGCTGCTGGATCCAAAAGCACAGGGAAGGCTGCAACCTGCGTTGGGAACATGATGTGTGGGGGCTCTGGTGCCGAAGTATCCAGGAGTTATCCAAGGATGATAGTAGCGGGTAGATTGGACCTGAGGTGGCTCCAGGGCAGGGTCCAGTGGAGTCACCAGAGCGGGCCACTCGAAAGGGGAATCACAGGCTTCGAGGCAACCAACTCCAGTTCAGATGATGAAGATCCTGTGGGAGACAGAGGATGTTGAGGTGGCTTACCTTTTGTGTGCTACCTATGTTTCTTCCTCTCCAACCCCCCCAAACCTCACCCACCCAACAGGAATGGCTGATAAGCTGAGGTCTGGAATTTCCTCCCTCAAATTGAGACTAGAATATCTTCAGAGCATATTTGGCTGTTCTAAGCAAGAGGACACTGATGTGCAGTAATCATTTAACCTAAAAGGCTTCAGGTCAATAGATACCTGCATGGGCACCCAAGCCTTTGAGCAAACCACAAGGACCTGGAAAATGGACAGCCAATCCCAATTCCTGAAATAGGTTGGAACACTTCTGAATAGCTGATCCAGTCAGTTGCAGGCTTCGTTAAAGTTTTCAGTAGGAAATAATCTAGGTAGATGTAAGAAAGTGGCTCTTTATATACTGGACAAAAGTAAGGTACAGTGTGTGTAGAGTCCCCAGTTTCGAGAGACATGGCAGAGGTTAAAGTTCGATATAACCTTACTCTCTAAAGTGGTAGTTTGGTCGAGCAGTAAGGCAGCATCAGAGGACAGTGTAAAGCATTTGTTGTACACACTCAGTCAGCAAATGGTCTCACACACTCAAGAACTGAACTCTAGGCCAATTGTTTTGTATAAAAAATAATAGTTTTATTTTAGAACCAACAAGGTATCAAAATATACTTTTCTCAATATGAGTGACTTTAAGTAATTACTTTGCAAATAGGCAATAGACTTTGTAAGTACAATAGCTACAGTGGTTGCAATATCCAACACAATTTCAAACACAATGTGACATTGAGCTCAATGGGAATTTCGAGATAAACGCAATTGATTACTGTATAGATTACTTTTCTAACCACAGCACTGGATCTTGGATTCAGTCCCGGGACATGAGCTGTAAACAGTTAAGTAAAGGCGTTTTGGTTGCAGTTGTGATTTTTAAAGAATATAAATGTATTTTCAAAGTTGACACTTCGAAACTTTTCAGTGAAAACCAAGCAATCTTATCCTATGGGAGGAAATTCAAGTTACTGGTAAGTATACTTATAAATTTCTTTTATGGTTCAGTACTGGGCCAAAAGGAGCAGAACTGGCTTCTCTCCTGATCACAGGTGAGTAACTCTGAATTCGTTATTCGGCTGATTTTAGATGAATATTTTAAAGTTTCAAAACTCCACACTTAGAAGAATTTTCAATTGAAATCAGTCAATATTATCCTATGGAAGGAAAATGAGTTATCGGCTTTTAGGTAAGTACTCGACTGGTAGAGTTAAGGTTCTGGGCATAGACTCAGGGTTCTCCCAGGGTCGGAAAGGTACAGTAGATACACCCTCAGCAGCATAGGGGCAGCCGGGTGCAGAGAGAGTAGGCCCAATGCAATCATATGGAGGGTAGGGGGCCTTTGGTTGGTGGCTGCAAGCAAGCAGGCCACGTGGCTGTGGGAGCTGAGCTCCTGGTCACTTACTCCGGGCAAGTGGGGAAGTAGAGTGGGGTAGTAGTTGCAATTCCAGTGGCACTCGGGCGGCTGGGTGCAGGGTGCCTTTGAGCCGTCGGGCGCTCAATATTATCCAATGGGAAAGTTAATAAGTGAACAAAGGCTGCAGGCTCGGGGACGGAGAGTCTTCAGGTGCGACCACCACTTCGTGAGGTAAGTTGGGATCTTGGCGAAGAGGTAGGCACCCCAAACGAAGGCACAGGGGGCCGCGAGGCCCAGAGTGCATGGGTGTCTTTTGGCATCTGGAAATCTTATCCTCAGCTGGTCGTGGTTGGAGGGGTCCCTGGTTCTGAGGCTGCAGGCGTCGTCTGGGTCGCCGAGGAGGGTCTTTGGGCACTGGACTCCGGATCACAATCGCCGGGGGACGTCCTCGTGGTCTTGGGTCACTCACGCACTGGCCGGGCTTGGCGGGTGCAGAGTGTGCTGGATTCGCGGTTCCTGGCTGTCAACAGGGGTATTGCTGTTGAGCAGAACCACTGCTCGTGGGAGTCCCAGTCTTTTGGAAGGTTCAAGGCAGGCAGGTCCTCCGGGGTCTTCGAGGTTGCTGTCCGCAGGAGACGCTGGAGTTTCGCAAGAGCAAGTTCAACGATCAACAGGCCTGTAGGGTTCTGGGACCGAGTCAGTTGGTGTCGTCCTCTTGTTAGCAGCTGCATGGCAGTTCTTCTTGTTTCTTGTTCTTCTTCTTGTTGCAAATCGGGATCTGAGGAAGGTTCAGGGTGCCCCTAAATACTAAATTTAGGGGTGTTACAGGTAGGGCAAGGGCAGGGACCAATGGGTCTCTCACCTAGGGTGGGCACACCACCTAGCCTGCTCCTCTCCTGTGGGAGGGGAGCAGGAGCCTAGCTGTGATTGGGCAGAGCTCCCCATCCTCAAGATGGCCGGAGCCCGGGGCCGTGCTTCACCTCGCCTCTCCCACCCGAGGGGTGGGGTTGGCACAGGCTGGCACACCCCCCTTCCTGACGTAGGGTTTCCCACCAGTCTTCCCACCAGAGTGGGGGTTAGAACTGGTGGGGGCCAGTTGCCGAGTACAGCAAGTGGTCTGGAGAAGCTCACAGAGGCGGCATGCCGTTGAAGCTTCCCCTTGCCCATCCCGGGGGAGGAGACCTAGCACCTCGCCCAGGATGTGCATTGTTGCAGGCCCAGGAGAGCGAGGGGCTCTCCACCTAGGGGTCCAGCAACATGTCTGCTGTGTGGCAACCTGGCCCAAAATGCCCTCTGTGGTACATTTCACACTAAATCCCACACTGGCATCAGTGTGGGTTTAATGCGTTGAGATGAATATGCTACTTACCAGTATGCATCTGTTCTTGGCATGTAGGGCTGCTAACATTCATATCTTAGCATTAGATCGCCGCCTAGTGTTGGGTCCGAATGATCGCACATTGTTGTCTTGGAAGAGTCTTCGAAGTATCCTGAGATAGGTGACTCCTCCCCTGGACTACAGTGCGCATGGGCATCGGCTCCATCCCCAGATTGTTTTTCGCCATTGTGGCAGAAGATGGAGTGAAAGGTGTATAGGATGTCCATGCTAATGATTGAATACAATAGTATATCTGCAGCTGCGACAGGCACCGGGGAGGAGGGTGGGCGATATGAATGTTAGCAGCCCTACATGCCAAGAACAGATGCATACTGGTAAGTAGCATATTCAGTTCGAGGCATGTGGGCTGCTAAATTCATATCTTAGCATAGAATACATAGCAGTCCCTCCATCAGCGGCGGTTGCCCGTGCCAGCTGCAGAAACCTGAAAAAGTGTCTTGAGAACAGCCTGTCCTACAGCAGCTTGCTGCTTGGAATGCACATCTACACAGTAGTGTTTTGTAAAGGTATGTGGTGTAACCCACGTGGCTGCTCTGCAAATGTCCTCTAAAGGAATGTTCCCTAGGAAAGCCATGGATGCCCCCAATTTGCGTGTGGAGTGCGCCCTTGGGGGTATTGTTAAAGTGCGCTTGGCCTTTTGATAACAGATTTGGATGCACTTAACGATCCACCTGGCTATTCCTGCTTTGGAAATAGGGTTGCCTTTGTGTTGTGGTGAGAAGGCAACAAAAAGTTGTTTTGTTTTCCTAAAGGGTTGTGTCCTGTCTATGTAGTACATCAACGCCCTCCGTACGTCTAACGTATGGAGCATTCTTTCCGCCACCGTTTGTGGGTTTTGGAAGAATGCCGGCAAGTCAATAGTTTGGTTGAGATGAAACTGTGACACCACCTTTGGAAGGAATTTGGGGTTAGTACGTAGCACTACCCTATTTGGATGAATCTGAATGAATGGCTCTTGGATTGTGAGCGCTTGCAGCTCACTAACACGCCTCAGTGACATAATAGCAATTAGGAAAGCTACTTTCCACGTTAGGAACTGGAGTTCACACGAGTGCAGTGGCTCGAATGGTGGTCCCATCAGTCTGGTGAGGACCACATTGAGGTTCCACACCGGAGCTGGCGGTGTTCTTGGGGGAATGACTCGTTTCAGACCTTCAAGGAAAGCTTTAATGGCAGGCACTCTGAAGACAGAGAGATGCTGCCTATTCTGAAGATAAGCTGCGATGGCGGAGAGATGTATCCGAATAGAAGTGAACGCTAGATTGCACTTGTAAAGATGCAGCAGATAGCAAATGATGTTAGGGATAGATGCATCTAGCGGGTTGATGTCATTGGCTGTACAGTAAATGACAAAACGCTTCCATTTTGCAGCATAGCATGCTCTGGTAGTTGGCTTCCTTGCCTCTTTGATGATGTTCATGCATTCTGGAGGTAGGTTAAGGTATCCAAACTCTAGGACTTCAGGAGCCAGATCGCCAGGTTGAGCTGTTGCGGATCTGGATGCTGAATTTCTCCATGGTTCTGCGTCAAAAGTCTGGGCGTGAGGCGCAGTCTTTGATGCGGCACCACTGAGAGTTCGAGGAATGTGGTGTACCATGCTTGGCGAGCCCACGTTGGAGCAACCAGGATGAGAGTCATCGCGTGCTGCCTTAGCTTTCTTGCCACCAGCGGTATCAGAGGGGCTGGCGGAAAAGCGTACGCAAATTTGCCTGACCAGTTCATCCATATCGCATTCCCCTGCGACTGTGGGTGATGGAACCTGGCGGCAAAGTGTTGGCATTTTGCGTTTTCTTTTGTTGCAAACAGGTCTATCTCCGGATGACCCCACTGCTGGAAGTACGGGTGGAGTACAGATGGGTGTAACTCCCACTCGTGCATTTGATGGCTGTATCTGCTGAGCAGATCCGCCATCTGATTGTCCTTGCCCGGGAGGTGTTCTGCCATGAGGAAGATGTTCCTCTGAATGGCTCACCGCCACATGCCCTGAGCCAGATGAGACAGCTGTGGCGAGTGGGTGCCCCCCTGCTTTTGAATGTAGTACATCGCGGTCATGTTGTACGTCCGGACTAACACTACCTTGTTGCACAGATGTACAATGAAGGACTTGAGCGCCATGAAGATTGCCATCAGTTCCAGATAGTTGATGTGCATCTTCTGTTGCTGCGTCGTCCATAGTCCCTGCACTGTGTAAGTGAGCAGATGAGCTCCCCATCCCTGGAGAGATGCGTCCGTTGTCAGGATAATCTGTGGCACTGGGTCCCGGAACAGTCGGCCCTTGCAAAGGTTGTGTGGATTCCACCAATGCAGAGAGTCATATGCCCGACTGGTAACCAACACTAGGTCTGTTAATTGTCCCTGAGCCTGTGTCCACTGATTTGCTAAGCACTCCTGGAGCGGGCGCATATGTAACCGTGCGTGAGGGACTATGAAGATGCAGGAGGCCATCATGCCTATCAACTGCATGAACACTCTCGCTGGAAGTGAGTGTTGTGGTCTGAACTTCTGGATTAGAGACTGCATGCTGTCTATCCTGACTTGGTTTGGTTGAGCCATGGCCGTCAGGGTATTGATCGTCGCACCTAGAAACTGCCGGACACGTGCCGGCTGAAGATGCGACTTTGGGTAGTTCAACGAGAAACCTAGATCGTGAAGGAGGTGAATGGTAGTCGACATGTCCGCGGCGCACTGTTGTTCCGACTTGGCTTGAACGAGCCAGTCGTCCAGGTAGGGGTAGACATGTATGTTCTGCCTCCTGAGGTGCGCTGCAACTGTCGCCAGACACTTGGTAAACACTCTTGGGGCTGTGGTGACTCCGAAGGGTAGGACCTTGAACTGATAATGCCTGCCTTGGATAGTGAACCTGAGGTATTTCCTGTGGGACGGGTGCAGTGGAATGTGGAAATAAGCATCCTTGAGGTCTAAGGTTGCTAAGAAGTCCCCTTGGTTTAACAAGGGAAGAATCTGCTGCAGTGTAAGCATATGGAAATGTTCTGACAGTATATACAGGTTGAGGGGACGCAGATCCAGAATGGGTCTGAGAGATCCGTCCTTCTTTGGAATAAGGAAGTACAGGGAATATACCCCCGTGCCTTCCTCTCCCACTGGCACGAGCTCTATTGCGCCTTTTTGCAGCATCACCACCACTTCCTGCTGCAATAAGTGCAAGTGCTCTGCGGACATAGGCCTTTGCCTTGGTGGAATGTTGGGTGGAGTGGATTTCAACTCTAGACAATAACCGTACTGGACAAGTTGTCGCACCCACCTGTCTGTGGTGATGTTTCTCCAGACGGGCAGGAACTGCTGTAGTCTCCCCCAGACAGGTGTTAAGTGGTCGGGGGGCAGTGACAGAGAGTCACTGTTTGCTTGGGGTAGAGGAGCGGGAGTTGTTGTTCCCTCTGCCGCGTCCTCTGGTGCTGTTTCCTCGGTAACCCCCCTTGTTCTGTTTGGGGAACGAGGATTGTGCTCCACCTCTAGAGAATTGTGATTGTTGACCCATCTGTCCTCTGGTGACTCCACGTGCACCTGAGCGACGAAAATTATTGCCACGAAACTGTTGATTGTAGGGCCCCCATAGACTTAGCAGTTTCGGTGTCTTTTTTAATTTTTTCTAAGGTGGTGTCAACATCTGGACCAAACAGTCTATCAGGATTGACTGGCTGATTAAGTATGGTTGTTTGAATGTCAGGTTTAAACCCCGATATGCGGAGCCACGCCTGTCGTCTCAGCATGACGCTAGTGTTAATGGCCCTAGCGGCTGTGTCCGCGGCATCAAGTGCACACTTTATGGCTGCGTTGGAGATCAGTTTTCCCTCCTCTATAAGCAGTTTGGTGCCCTCTTGAAACTGCGGAGGCAGGTGTTGTAAAACTTGCTCTAGGGTGTCGTAATGCGCCCTATCGTAACGTGCCAAGAGTGCCTGTGTATTTGCAATACGCCAAAAATTGGCAGCCTGTGCAGCTACTCTTTTGCCTCCAGCCTCTAGCACTTTGGACTCCTTATCCGGGGGAGGAGCTTCACCCGTTGTTTGGGAATTGGCCCTTTTGCGGGCATTTGCGACCACCAGGGAGTCAAGCGGCAACTGTCCCCGAATGTATGCAGGGTCTGCAGGTGCTGGTCTGTACTTTTTTTCGATACGTGGATTGACCACTCTCGCCCTGGTAGGTTCTTTAAAGATGTCCGCAGCATGCTTGAGGACCCCTTTGAGCATAGGCAGTGTCTTTACTGTCCTTTCAGAGACTGAAAAAGTGTCAAATAGAAAGTCTTCTTCTACCGGGTCAGCATGCATGTCCACATCATGATTAGCAGCTGCCCTCTCAATGAGTGCATGAAAACCTGCAGAATCTTCTGTAGGGGATGCACGTGCACTGAAAGGCTGTGGGTCTTGCCCCACATTTTGGGTGCCTTGGTCACCAATGTCATCATATGAATCTGGCTGTGCATCTGGTTCATTGATGGGGAAAGTGTATTGGTCATCTTCATCATATCCCTCACCCTCAGAGTGTTCTGGAGAAGGAGTTGGGCTCCTTCTTGGAGGAGGCTGGATAGGTTCCATGAGGCCTGAAGCGTTTTGGGGAAGCTTTTTCTTCTTCAGGGGGATGACATAGGAGTCCACTGGCTGTGAAGTGATCCTCCTCTTGTAAAGGGTCAATTTGCCTGTGTCTGCGTCGATAAAATCCTCTTCTGAGTCGAGTACCCGACTTGAAAGAGCCCCTGCCGTTGAAGAATCCGACTTCTTAGGCGTCGATTTTGTTGAAAAGGCCTTTGGCGCCTCTTTTGGCGGCAGAAGGAAGAGAAGGTTACCCGCAGGCTTCACCGGAACGACCATCGGCTTCTGTGGCGATGGCATCGGAGCCGACGTAGCAGAGGCCTTCTCCCTGATTCTCTGTAGTGAAGAGGCAATGAGGGACGCGTCACTTACAGTGGCCTTTGGCACCGACGAGGAGGTCTTGACCTTGCCCTCGGATTCGACGTCCTGTCGGCCCTTCTGTGTTTTGGACGATGATGCCGCAGCCGCCGACCCAGAGTCCTTGGACCGATGCGCAGATGTTCCAGCCTTCGATCCTTGTGATTTTGTCGGCTCCGTTTCCACCACGCGTCCGACTAACGCAGTCCCAGTCGGAACCGGAGCCGTGTCGCTGGCTTTGGCGGGCTTTGCCGGCGTCGCAGCGGTTGACCCGTGCCGACCACCCTTCTTAGAGGATCCCTCCTCTGGCGCCGATTTCGAATCGACAGATTTCTTCGACTTCTGTGGACCGGAGGCCGACGGAGTCGATGAAGCAGCGGGTTTAGCCGTTTTTGGTGGTACGGCCGCCATCTTAGGGACGCTCGAATCCATAAGTTTCGGTTTCGATTTTGGGTCGGCCATTTTAGGTGTAGTCGATACCGTAGGTTTCAGTTTCGGTTTCGATACTGGCTGCGCAGCAAGTATGTCCGTGGCCGGGCCTGAAGGCGGGGCCGTGGCTTGCGGTACGGGGTCTTGGGTAAGGCCGACAGGCGATCCCGTGACCCGATCTTGATTTTCGTAACCTTCGGGGCATAGCTCGTCCCCTGAGCTATCTTCCGCGGCCCCATAAATCTCTTCGACGTCCCCTACCTCGTCGACGTATTCAAGGCCTTGATCCACGACTCCGTCGTCGTCTTCCGGATCTGCCTCGACCTCCGTCTCGGGCGGGGAGATTTGAAGATGATGGCTCTGGTCCTCCTCTTCTCGGTCGCCGAAGATGTTTTCTGGATCCGGGGCCGCTTGTCTGGCCTCAAGGCGCACCGCGCGCCGAAGCTCGAGTGTCTTCTTAGACCTGAATCTTGCGCAGGCCATGCAGTTGTCTTTGTTATGGTCTGGTGAAAGGCATTTGTTACAGACCGGGTGCATGTCTATATGTGGGTATTTGGACCCACAGAGCGGACAGTTCTTAAACGGACTCCGCTCCATGCTGAAAAGTTGCGGTCGTGTCGCGATGAGAAGGCCTCGATGTCCGAAGAGTGAAACTACTCCGCTGCTTCCGACTCCAAGAGACGGAAGAACTCGAGACCGTGCGCAAACAATACCGACGCAAAGAATATAAGGCCTTTTGGCCGTAAAAAAGCTAGTTTTCCTCGGTTCCGACAGAGAGACGTCGAGACCGCATCCGAACCCAATGGCGGAAAAAAACAATCTGGGGATGGAGCCGATGCCCATGCGCACTGTAGTCCAGGGGAGGAGTCACCTATCTCAGGATACTTCGAAGACTCTTCCAAGACAACAATGTGCGATCATCCGGACCCAACACTAGGCGGCGATCTAATGCTAAGATATGAATTTAGCAGCCCACATGCCTCGAACACTTTGATACCAAACTTGTCAGTCTTCAGTGTAGCCATTATGGTGGTGTGGAGTTCGTAATGATGACCTCCCAGCACCATATACTCTTAATGGCATCACCGCACTTACAGTGCCCAGGAATGGCCCTGGGTACAGTAGGGGCACAGGGTCATGCACCTGTGCCGACACCACTGGCATAGGGCACCCAGCTAGAGGGTTGACTGATGTATGCTAGGGCAGTGGGTTTGTGGGCATGGCACACAGGGATGTGTGCCATGTCGACCTGTTTAGTTCTGTACTTAGACACTCAGCCTGCAAAGGCAGTGTGAGGGTGTCAGGGTACAGGGCCCCTAAGCGTGGCACAATAAGTGCTGCAGCCCTTAGGGGTCTTCTCTGGTCACCATTCCCTGGGTACCTAGGGTACCATTTACTAGGGGCTGACAGGTGGCCAGAGATGCCAATTGGGTTTTAGTTTCAACACTGTTTTAGGGAAGGAACACAGGCCCTGGGTACCTGGTTGGCAGGAGCCCAGGGCACACTCAGTCAAAGCACATCAGCAGTTCAGAAAAAAGTAGGGGCATACCAATGCAAGAAAGATGGCACTCTCACACTGGGCGTCACCCTACTTAAGAAACAATAGCCCTCCATCTCAGAAAGGTAATGCTTTTTGGATGTTCTCCTCGCATAAGAGGGCAGCCTCAACATAAAAAAACAAAAATATGAAGCACCTACAGCAGGACAGTACACCTCGCATACATTCAGAAGCAAGTAAACTTTAAAGCAGTGGACTGGTAAATAGAGGCTTGGACCCAGGAGGCTTGTATGTTTGACCAATTAATTAAAGGCAAAACTAACATTTAAACAGTTTATCGTTTGAGGTGGCTAGCTAAGAGAAACCACTTTGCGTATATATTTCACTTATTGATTACCTGCAATTTCAATCAAACCTAAAAGTATTATGTAAGTCATTTATTATCTTCCTACTAGGTTTGTGTACATTTTCAGAAAGTGATATTTTATTAAGACTTCAGGTAAAGGAAAAAGAAAAATGTTACCTTGATTGTCTACTTTATCTTCATCTCTTGGAGGTGAATACTTTGGCCTTCGTGGCCCACGCTTTGGCAGACGTTTTCGTTTTAGAACATCACTAAGTCGACTAGGATAAAATTATAAAAAATTAATAGGACAGCAAACCTAGGAAATACAGACATCAAAAAAAGATCAATACCGATGTGCATTGTAAGAAAAGGGTCACCTAATGTTTGAGCTTGCTGTGCTGTAGGTTCACATGCTGTATACTGTGGTGCTTTTTAGTGTTGAGTTCGAAATAGCACAGTTTTACTTCAAAACCTTAAGTTTCGATTTTGAGAATAACTTGTGATCGTGGAACTGAAACTCACAATGTATCAGCACGCAGACTCTACCTTAGATTATCGTATTCTTGCCCATTGGAATAGAGGTCTGCTTGTGCAGTCTAATAAAAGTTAGAAATGCTTAGTATGAAATGCTGAGTAAAGTCAGCCAGCTACCTTCCCCGAAGTACGAGTTACTTTCCTTCGGTAACGATGTATCTGGTGGAGACGATTCTAGCCGCAGATTTCTTAATGTAGAATTATCTCCAGGCGTGAGACTGGATCCTGCAATTTTTTGCCCAGCATCCCTTCGCGCCGGGGGGGGCGCATCACGCGACTCCGCTCAAGCGTCCTCCGCGTATGTGACGTCAGCGAGGTCACATAAGTCCCACTCCGGCGCGCCCACGTCAGTTTTCTTTGGATAACTTTTCCGCGCCACAATGCGGAGACATCAACCAAAACTGGGATTATGGGAACAGTGAGCGGAAAAATTGGGAAAAAAATGGCGACAACACCATAAGGAGCAGTGGCAACACTGCAGCAGCCAAAGGCAGGGAAAGAAAAAGAACAGTACAGCCCTGAACAGTCACCCTGCCAGGATGTAGACAGCCCCCTCTGGAGACAAGGAACACAAGTAAAATTGTCCCGACAACATACAGCAGGACTACAACCCCAACCAGGAACAACGAAGGGGAAACTGGTCTCAAGACAAGCAGGAACGACAAATCTCCAGGGGAACCCCAGCACAGAGTGGGACAACTCCCCCAAGGGGCAAGGGCACAGTGAGATGACCCCCAACCCAGAAGGAGGCAGAGGGACCAGATCCCTAGTAACCAAGGGAGAGGAGGGAAGAAATGGAAGGCAAGCCCCTAACCTGGACCAGAGGGGCAGAGAACATATAACTCCATCCTCCAAAGAGTCAAGAGGAGGAGGAAACAAGAACAGAACAATCATCCTGTTAAAAGAGCGAAAGAATGCACTCTCAGAAGATACAGCCACCCACCGGGAGGCAAGTGCAGAAGACCATGCCAAAAGCCCACACAGAACAGGGCGGAAGGGCAGGCCGTGAAGGAATGTGCGGCTAGAATAGTCTCTACCAGATACATTGTTACCGAAGGTAAGTAACTCGTACATCTGATAGAGACTACTAGCTGCAGATTCCTTAACGTAGAATCGATACCCTAGCCCTACCCACGGGGAAGGAGGGTCTGCGAAAGGGCCCCACTGGCCTGGACATAACAGAGGGCCCCACAGGGAACCAGGCAAGGAGCCCCGTCCCCGCAGGCATGGGGAACCCCCATAGCAGAACGCCACCGATCCCACGGGGGTGGGGGAAGAAGAAAGGGAGAAAAGAGGAAGCACATTCCACTCAACAGACGAAACAAGGCAAGTGGAGGCCGAAGCACCCCACATCCTTACAGGGCTAAAGAACAGCCATCCAAGGCAAGGAAGAAGAGCAACCCAGAGGGTCTAAGGAGACAGGGAGACAGAGGGAAGAACAGCCCGGGGCACCCAGGAACACCGGTAGCCTGCATTGCAAAAGAGGGAGGAACACAAGAACCTTCCCAACCCCCAGGCCAGCGAACATGAGGGTGAAGAAGGCCCGGACACACCACAGAGAGGGGTATGCACACATGTTTCAAAAGGAGCAGACCAGAGTCAACGCCAGGCTGTAGACAGCAGGGTCAGACCTGACAAACAGCGCAGCAACCCCAGAGAAGGACACCTCGGGGTGCCACCCAGGCGTTCTCGTTCAGCACAAGGAAATTGCACCTGCAAGTACATACGCGCCATGGAGGGCAGAGACCCGAATGCGACCACAACTCCCCAGCACATAACGAGCTATATAACAGCTACCAGTACCCCACATAGGGTAAGTTAGTCCCAAACATGGGAACACTCTTAGGAAGAAACTTCCGCAGTAGAGGACAACAGAAATAGCTGCGGGGAAAAAAAAAACAGCAGAAGGCTTGTCAAGCAGCCAAGAGAACAGGAGGCCTAATCTCAGGGCCAACCTGGTGTGAATAACCTTCAACAAAACACACACAGTCAAGAAGGGCCAGCCAGGAGCCAAAAGAGCCACAGTCCCAACAAGAGGACTCTCAGGTACATGAAGCACACAGATCACACAACGGGGGCGACTTACCCAAACGAAAGAACAGCTCACAAAATCCAGACCAACCCACAGGTCACTGAGGAGGGGAGGGGGGGGGGGGGGGATGGGGGTGGAGGAGAAGTTCTGCCAAGAACCTCCGGATGGCACAGTCCGACAGTGCATGGAACATGAGGGTGCCATCAAAGGGAAGATCCACCAGCCGTTCCCGCACATTCTCCGGGAACACAATGTCCCGAAGCCAAGACCATGGTGGTGAAGTGCAACCGAAGAAGCCATGGCATGACCAAGCACCTCCGAGATGTCAAGAGCGGAGCGAAGAATAAACGCTGCCAGGTCCCGGCCATCAAACGCATGGTGCCGCAAGTCAACACCTTGTAAGAAATGACAGGAGTGTGACCTATAAACCACATCGGGATTGGGGTAGAACGATAGGTAAAACAAACAGTATCCCAACAGGTATTGTTTTAAAGACAATTATGCATGTATGTTGAAAACATTACCGCAAGAGAAATAAGGAGACTTGATTCCAATTTTAGATATTATGATTGTTATTCATCAATTATTTAAACAAACAATACTAGGGAGGGAAGAAAACAGTTAAAGCTGCACTGTTCTAGGATGAATCAAAAACAACCCAAGTTTGCACTTGGTGCTAAAAATGTGCAAGTGACATAGGTGGCGATGCAAGTGACAAGGTGGACAGCGTGAGCGGCGCAAGGTGAACAATAGTGAAGATTATATACAGTGAATGGGAACATATGACTCAAGAATGATCTAAATTGTACGAATGAATTGGTATTAATTTTGCAATGAGTCATAAGAGAGTAGTGCCATGTTTTGCGCTGTTTAGTCGACGGCGTTTCGATCCTCTTGAGTAGGGATCGTCTTCAGGACAGGGCTGTTCAATTTAGCGGGTGCTGTGGGAGGGAAAGAACAGATATGGGGAGGGAGGGAAAGCGGGATGAGAGTGCAAAGATGCAGGTACGGTGAGGTAGCTAGCAAAGGGAAAAGCGTAACTAGCTAGTCGTATGCACATGGGCGAGGTCACCGGGGCAATAATGAAGGGTCGGGGGAGATGAGATCTGGGAAGGATTCATGTGGGGGGAGGCTGGGAGTTGTCTCAAGGGGGGCAGTCAGAACGTGGAGTATGCCTTAGATGGTGAATTTGAGATAGCCAGGGTGAAGAGGGATCGGATGCTGAGAGGCTCTGAAGGGCGCAGGGTTGTGAGTAGAGGTATGAGAATGTGCGTGACCCCCAATGGGGAAAACGAGGGGAAGGTCGCATGGATGTGACGGACTAAATTGCGGGGGAGAAATCTGGACTGATACCAAGTAGTATCAAGAATGAATGAACAGATTAGATTAAGCGGAAAAAGGTAGGACAGACCCTGGGGGCAGGCAGGTAGAAGAGGGATCGCGGGATAGAGAGCCTCGCATACCTGTGTAGGTCGGTGGTATGCACATAAAGATGGTGCTTGTGTTTCAGGTTGGAGACGAAAGTAATCCAAACGTGTATTAAGCTGAGGAAGATACAAGTAAACACCAGCACCCTCCTGAGAAGCTGCAGATCCAAGGGACATCGCCGAGTTCCACAAGCAAGATGTGGCCCTAGCCAACACACAAAGTGTTAAGGGCCCGCAGAGCCGCACTGGTTGAAGCAAACATGGGGAGAGGAGTTGGCTTAACGGCTAGGGCGCTCGACCTCGGACCTGGAGAACTGGGTTTGAGTCTCGGTAACAACACCAAAACCTCCTGTGATTCTGGGCAAATCACGTAATCTCCCCGTGCATAAAAGTGATTGTGTGTCCTCATGTAACGTAACATGTAACGTAACTGGTGCTAAGTAAAGCGCTCCGATGCCCGATTCGGTTTGGGTCTAGTTCGTACTATAGAAAACTCTGCAAAAAAACCCAAAAAAACATTGAGGCCCCAGGAGTCCTGCCAGCGAGACTCCCGGGAGGGTGGAGCCAACAGCGACGGCAGGGAAGGAAAGGCGGTCCGCAAAAGGGGGCCACTGGCAGAGGAGTGGAGGGAAAGACATGCTGGGTCATGCGGCGCTGGAAGGTGCCAGTGCAGAAGGTGTTGGGGCACCAGATCCCCTGTGACGGGGCGCCCCCAAGTCCCCGTCAGAGAAGAATGGAGCGAACCTACAAAGGGGAGCACCAGCTCCCTTCCACCAGAGCCCTGGTGTAGAACCTCCAAAAGATGATCCGCAGGGAAATGGGCAGCCGGATCTCCCATGCGCAAAATTCCCACAGCCGTGGAAACAGCGCGAGCGGAGCCCACACCCGCCTCCGTGGGGCCCCGTGGTGGGAAATGCAGCTCCTCCGTGGACGACTGCTGCAAACTAAGACGGCCATTCCCTAAACCAAGCTGAGTGGAAAAAGGCCAGGCCTGAAAAGGAGAAAGAGGCGCAGAAGAGTGGGGGACCTGTGGTCCTCCGGCGAAAACCGCGGCAATGAGCCGTCTTTTGATGACTTCGGGTAGAAAGCCAAGATGCAGCGGCCCATCTCCAGCGAGGACGACACCAGCAAGCGCCCAACCTTTGGGGAAGAGGGGGCGTCCGAGGATGAATCCACAGGATGAATCCATGATTTAATGCCGGTCCGCTGCTGTACAATCCGCAACTTGGAGCAGGGCGTCGTCGTCGTCATCCAACACCACAGGAGACGCAGGACCGGCCTCCACCTTGTCACACGGCACCGGAGCGGAGGTGGTCAAGGCGTGGACTCGACCTCCGAAGAGGCAGCCGCCTGCGTGGAGTAACAAGAAACACCTTGAGAGCGACAAGGAGTCCCCAGCCAGCCTCGACCCATGGGCGAACGAGAAGTCCACCGACCCACACGGCGGTGCCAAGGCCGACTCGACCTCCGGCGAGGCAGCCACCTGTGCGGAGGGACGAGAGGGACCCGGGGACTGAAAAGGAGTTCCCCGCCCGCCTCGACCCAAAAGGGGGGCCCGCCGACCCACGGCGGCGCCAAGGCCTACTCGACCTCCGACGAGGCAGCCGCCAGCATGGAGAGACGAGAAGGGCCCAGGGAGGGACGAGGGGTCCGCCAACCACTGTGGCACAGCCAGGGCCAGCAGCTGCCAGCGTCGTCACCTCTGCCTCAGACAGAATCGCCACCTGTCTAAAGGGCCAAGGGGGGGCTCAGGGATGCGACTGAAGACCCCGGCGACCTGCAGCGACACCACAGGGACTCCCGCAGGAGTTTGCAGCGAAGCAAAGGCACCGTGGTCTGAAGGAGGGCTCCCCCGAAGGGTCGGACCCCAACGTTACCACATCCTCCGAGCCTGGAGCCGAACCAGTCGCCGCCAGCGACGCTGCAGAGGGCCCGGCATGGCGCAAGGGATCGGTTGACGTCCCAGGAGGTGAAGAAGTAGGACAATCCAGCGAGGCCTACAAAGCCGCCGCATATGTCTCCATCTGGGCTCTTGATGCCCCCTCACCGGGGAACGGTGGATAGGGGGACGATATGCAGGCCGCATCACCCGCGGAGAGCCCACGCCCCCAACATGCCGGAAACCAGCCCTCGGGCCAAACTGCAACACTTACCTACAGGGGAGCAACGCTCTTGTGGCACAGGAGAGGGATGAGGGCGACGACTATGACAGCCGCTCCGAAAACCTTCCGCAGTGACTGAGCGAGGTGACAAAGCCGGTCTGGACATGCGAGCCGAGAGAAGTTTCATCCGGCGTTCCCGCCGCAACTTCAGCTTCAACCCTTGGCACGCCTCGCAATCAGTGGAGCTGTGATCCTCCCCAAGCACCACATGCAAATGAGGTGAGGGTCCGTCGCCGACCTCAAGCGTCCACAAGACAAACACGCCTTGAAGCCCGAAGGCATCTGTGCACTGTTCCACAACACACGAAAGATCGAAGGAAAAGGCCTAAACAGGCCAGGAGCATAAACCGGATCCGTAATGCATGCGGAAAAGGAAAAAACGGACGTAGGCGTGCTGGGGTGGGACTTATGCGACCTCGCTGAAGTCACGTACGATGCCTGGGCGAAGTTGCGTGATGCCGCCCCCCCCTGGTGCGCAGGGATGCTGAGCAAAAAATTTCCAGATCCAGTCTCTTGCCTGGGGCTAATTCTACGTTAAGGAATCTGCGGCTAGTAGTCTCTATCAGATGAACAAGTTACTTACCTTCGGTAACGATATATCTGTAAGAAACAGTAGTTAGTATTAGATTCCTTACCTTAGAATATCCCCAGGCGTCAGACTGGATCCGGACATTTTTGCGTAGCAGTACCCTTGCTCGTGGGTAGGCGTCGTCTGCGGCTCCGCAATCGTCGGCGGCGGCGCCGTGATGATGTCGTCGGAGTACTTAGACGCCGCCTCCGCGTGCTGACGTCAGTTCTTAGACACCGCTTTTCCGCGCTAGAAACGCAGAGCCATGTTAAAAACCAACACTGGTGCCATTGAAACTAGGGCCTTGAAAGGGGATGACGGTAACCCTAGATATCGGTTCACAGAACGGGGAGGATGGGTGGGGCGGTAAGGAATCTAATACTAACTACTGTTTCTTACAGATATATCGTTACCGAAGGCAAGTAACTTGTTCATCTAAAAGAAACAGGTTAGTATTAGATTCCTTACCTTAGAATAGATACCCCAGCAATACCAACCCCGGTGGTGGGTCTGCGAACCAATAATCACACCAGAAAGTCCTGGAGGACGGAACGGCCAAAGAAGCCATCCCTCCGGACTTGGCTGTCCAGGCAGTGGTGTCTCGCAAACATGTGCAGGGATGCCCACGTAGCTGCCAGACAGATGTCCTGCAAGGGGACTCCCCGGCCCAGGGCAGTGCTAGCCACCGTGGCCCGAGTGGAATGGGCTCGCAGCCCAACAGGAGGCTCCTTCCTCGCCAAGGAGTAACATGCCTTGATACACAAGACACCCACCGAGAGATGGTCCTCTTGTGCACCGCCCGTCCCTTCTTAGCGCCCACGTAACCAACAAAGAGTTGGTCATCCACCCGGAACTGGCGTGTGCTAACCAGATAGAACTAAATCGCACGTTTTGGGTCCAGACGGTGGAGCCGCTCTTCCTCTTTAAAAGGGATGCGGTGGCGCAAAGAAGGTGGGCAAGGTGATAGACTGCCCGATATGGAAGGCCGTGACAACCTTGGGCAGGAAAGATGGTCTAGTCCGCAACACAACCTTGCCCGGATGGACAGAAAGGAAAGGGTGGTTTGGATGAAAGAGCCTGGAGCTCACTCACTATCCTGGCAGAGGTGATGGCAACCAGGAAAGCAGTCTTCAGAGTAAGAAGGCGGAGAGGACAGTTGTGAAGTGGCTCAAAGGGAGCACACATCAGAAAGGTAAGAACAAGGTTCAAGTCCCACTGAGGCATCACAAACGGAACAGGAGGGAACATGTGTGTGATGCCCTTCAGAAAACGAGTTACAATAGGGGACTTGAACAAAGAAGGTTGATCAGGCAGCCTTAGAAAGGCTGAAAGGGCAGAAAGGTAGCCCTTGATCAAGCCCAGAGCAGAGCCCTGCTGGGCGAGAGAGAGAAGGAAGAGAAGAAACTCAGAAAGAGGATCCACAGCCTTTGCTGTGCACCATGCCACAAATCTATTCCACCTGCAGGCGTATACCGATTTTGTGGAGGGCGTCTGGCCGCCAGAATGACATTACAGACTTCAGGAGGCAAGTCAAATGGCCTCAACTGTCGCCGCTCAATCTCCAAGCATGGAGGTGGAGACTGGACAGGTTCGCAACAGACCGCAACTCCACTCGCGACGAAAAGCGTATCCAAGCGAGTGGCGCCTTGGAAATTCCAACGCGCAGAACTGATGACATTGCGCGTTCTCTTCTGTGGCGAATAGATCTAACCAAGGCTCTCCCCACTGCTGAAAGAGGCCTTGCGCCACGTCCAAGTTCAGACGCCATTCGTGATCCATCATGCACCGACGGCTGAGCTCGTCCGCCCTGGCGTTCAGAGAACCTGCCAGGGGTTGAACCACCAGGGTCACGCCCTGATGTTCCAGCCACTGCCAGAGGCGCAGAGCCTCCTGGCAAAGGGTCCACGACCCCACCCCGCCCTGTTTGTTGCAGTACCACATGGCGATGGTGTTGTCCGTGAACACCTGCACTACACTCCCCCGGACAGAGGGGAGGAATGCCTTCAGTGCTAAACGAATCGCCCACAGCTCCAAAAGGTTGATATGGAGCCGGGACTCCGCCGGAGACCAGAGGCCTCTGATCTCCGCCTCTCCCATGTGGCCTCCCCAGCCATGGAGGGACGCGTCCGTCACAACTACGTGCTCCGGTTGGGGAAGGGAGAGGGATCTGCCGCTGACCCAATCGCGGTCCGTGAGCCACCACTGCAGCTGTCTCGCAGTGCCCTCCGAGATCAGGACATGGTCGGAGAGGTTGCCCTGATGCTGGGCCCACTGAAACTTCAGGTCCCACTGCAGCTCGCATCCGCCACCGGGCGTGATGCACCAGAAGGATGCAGGAGGCCATCAGCCCCAGAAGCCGCAGCGTCAACCTGACCGAGATCCGGGATAAAAGCTGAAAGAGTGGAATCAGAGCCTGAATATCCCGAACCCGCTGTTCGGGCGGATAAACCCGAAACTGCGCCGAGTCGAGAATCGCTCCGATGAAGAGGAGCTTCTGAGAGGGACACAGGTGTGACTTCGGCACATTGATGGAGAACCCCAGCTGGTGCAGGGGGTCTGCCGTCGTCTAGAGGTGGCTGACGACTGTCTCGGGCGAGCCCGCCTTTAACAACCAGTTGTCTAGGTAGGGGAAGACAAACCCCTAACCTGCGCAGATGAGCTGCGACCACCGCCATCACCTTTGTGAACACCCGTGGGGCGCTGGTAAGGCCGAAGGGGAGCACGGTAAACTGAAAGTGCTCGTTGCCAACCGTGAACCGCAGGTAACGCCGGTGGGCCGGCAGGACGGGGATGTGGAAATAAGCGTCCTGCAAGTCCAACGCTACCATCCAATCTCCTGGGTCCAGGGCAGCTAATTAATTAAATGTGGGTTTCTAAAGCGCTAGAATCGACTCCCGAAGGAGTATCTCTGCGCTATAGACCGCTGGAGAACCCGTCCTGGCTTTCCCTGTGAGATGGTCCCTACTGGGTATCTCCAAGGTGAAACCAGGCATCCCCGGCGTTTGTGGGGGGCCGTTGTGGAGATGAGGCAAGCTAATGCCGAGTGTGATCCCTGGTTAGAGTAGGCTCCGAGGCGAGAATTATCGAGTCCGCTGACCCTGGTCCACGACCCTGACGCGTCGGGAATTGAACCCTGGTCCCGGGCTGTCCTCTGCTTCCGGGTCTGCCGCCTCTAACCAGTGAGCCACACCACTCCACCTGAGCCAGTGTCAGCATTTTGAACTTCTCCTTCCGGAGGAAGCCGTTGATGTTCCATAGGTCCAAGATAGGGCGTAGGCCCCCTTTGCCCTTCTTGGGAACCAGAAAGTAGTGGGAATAGCCACCACACCCTATTTCTGGCCCAGGAACGCGCTCGATGGCCCCCTTGGCCAAGAGGGCCGTAACCTCCTCCTGCAGAAGTCGCAAATGATCCCCCGATACGCGGTGGTTCTGCAGTGGCATGGCTGGAGGAGTCGCCTCGAAGGGGAGGGAGTAGCCCCTTCGGACGATTTGCAGCACCCACCTGTCCGATGTGACAGTGCGCCAGTTAAGGTGGTGATGGCGAACCCTGCCCCCCACTGGCGTCACATGGGCCTGAAAGCACGGACTAGCAGGGTTTTGAGGCGGATGATGCGGGGGAAGGTGTGGACTGTCCTCGCCATTGTCCCCGACCGCCGCCACAGCCGCCACTGCGTTGGGCATTACTCTGCGGTGCGTGGCTGGCAGCACGTGTGGGTACACCCCTTCCTTGGCCACGAAAGGAGCGAAAGGCACCCGTTTGCTGGCGCGGGGCCGAAAGGCCCAAGGACTTGGCCGTAGCCCTGGAGTCCTTAAAGCGCTCAAGCGCATGGTCTGCCTGATCGCCAAAAAGGTGACGGAAATCAAACGGCATGTCCATGAGTGTGCTCTGGACATCGGCCGAGAAGTTGGCGGACCTCAACCAGGCGTGGCGACGAATCGCCACCGTCGTTGCCATCGCTCTGCCCAGTGAGTCGGTGGTATCCAGTCCACACCGAATAGAATAACATGCCGCATCTCGGCCTTCCACAACGGCTTGGCCGAGTTTAGCCCGTACCTCCAACGGGCATTCTGGCAGCACTTCTGCAACCATGTCCCACAGGGAGTGGGTGTAGCGGCCCAAGAGGCAGGCGGTGTTGGAAGACCGCAGTCCCAGACTTATGGAGGAGAATATCTTTTTGCCGTATTGCTCATACCTCTTGGATTCCCTGTCAGGCGGAGCCGGCGGGAACGCGGTCTGGGAATTGGAGGCCTGAATCACCAGGCTCTCAGGGGTGGGGTGGGTGGACAGGAAACAAGGGTTGCCCGGGGCCAGGCAGTGGCGTCTGGCCACGTTCCTATCTACAGGCGAACCTGTAGCGGGCCTGGACCAAGTGCCCAAAAGAATGTCGGACAAGGCCTCATTAAACGGCAGCAGAGGCTCAGCCGAGCTTGACTGCAGTTTAAGGACCTCAGTGAGGAGGTTAGTCCTCACAGCCGCGACGGGGAGTTCAAGGCCCAAGGCCTTGGCAGCCCGCGTCAGCACCACACTGTAAGTAGCCCCCTCCTCCGTAGCCACGGTAGGAGGTGAGACAAAGCCAGTGTCTGGCAAAGTGTCCAGACCGCTGGCATCCCCAAATCCACCTGTCCAGTCCTCCTGGGACTGACACTCCCGTGTCAGAGGGTCCTCAGACCCCTCCCAATCCTCCTAGTCACCCATCTCCTGGTACTCAGGGGGGTCAAATGATGGGGCCGGCTCATGAAAGATGAACTCTCCGAACGGCGTCTGAAGCGGCGCCGGAGCCAGATCGAGGGAGGCATCGGGGTCGGCGCCGCCCGAAGACGGCGCCGGGGGTGACACCTGAGGGACCGGCGCCGAGGAGGTCGCTAGGTCCACCGGCGACGACCCGGATCCGGAACCGGACCCAGTGGGGGCCTGCGGCGCCGGGCCCGAAGGCGCCGAGGCCGGAGCCCCCGACCCGCTAGGGCCCCCAGATGGGTCCGCTGGGCCCGAAGGCGCCGCGGAGCCCGTCGGATAAGAGAGGGATCTCATGGCCATGAGGAACCGCTTGATCGCCGGCATCGCGCGCAGCCCAGGGACCGGAGGGTATGGGGCCGGACGCGACGCCTGCGACTCCGACGGAGCCGCGTGGGCGGTGCCACCTGAACCCCCAGCTGCGTCGAGCTAGCGTCGCGGGGGGGGGGGGGGGGAGGGGGGGGGGGTCGGAAGAGCGATGACGTCTCTTCGACTTCTTGTGCTTACCCGACGACTTCGACCCTGAGGAGTGATGTCGACTCCCGGAGCTATGATGGCTCCGCTCCCGCAATCGGTCCCTCGACCTCCGTCCGGACCGGGACCTCTCTCGGCGTGGGGCCGACTGCCAGAGTTCGAGTCGCTTGCGGGACCGCTCCCGCCTAGCTTTCGAAGTCAGGGCCCGGCAGTTGGAACAGGTCTTGTCGTCGTGGTCGACGCCGAGACAGTGGAGACACCGACAGTGAGGGTCGGTGACCGACATCAGTCGGTCGCAATCCTCACAGGGCTTAAAACCTGGCATCCCTACCAGCACCGTTGGGAGTCGATGACTCGAAAAAGAATGATCAAAAGAGATCAAAAAGTTTAGTCAAAAAAGACTAAGGTACCACTTTTTCCGGATCTGCGCTGCTGTTGCGGAAAAAAGAAGAACTGACGTCAGCACGCGGAGGCGGCGTCTAAGTACTCCAACGACGTTATCACGGCGCCCACGACAGACGTGGAGCCGCGGACGACTTCAACCGACGCGCATGGGTACTGCTACGCAAAAAAAATTCCGGACCCAGTCTGAAGCCTGGGGATATTCTAAGGGAAGGAATCTATCACTAACGTGTCTCTTTCAGATACAGGGGAGTAATTGCGTTTCAGTATTTTGTATAATTTACAATGGATTCATATGGAGAAAATACAGAATACTAGTAAACCCGGTAAGGATTACTTTTGCGGTTCAGTTCTGGGCTACAAGGTACAGTACTGGCTTCTCCCCTGATCATAGGTGAATAATTCGGATGATTTTATATGAATATTTTTAGTTTCCAAAACTTCACACTTAAAAGATTTTTCGAGTGAAACCAGTCAATGTTATCCAATGGCAGGTAAGTGAGTTATCAGATTCCAGGTGAGTACTTGGCTGGTGAAGTTAGGGTTCGGAGCATAGACTCTGGGATCCCCCAGGGTCAGGTAAGTACAGTTGGTTCACCCCCAGTGGCACAGGGTCAGCCGGGTGCAGAGGTAGTTTGGCCCAATGTTATCCAATGAGGGAAAGGGGGCCTCCAGTTGGTGGCTGCTGGCTAGCAGGCCATGCGGCTGTGGGAGCTGGGCTCCTGGTCACTTGCTCAGGGCAAATGGGGAAGTAGGATAGGGTACAGGTTGCACTGCCAGGGGCACTCGGGCGGCTGGGTGCAGGGTGCTTTTGAGCCGTCGTGCGCTCAATGTTATTTAATTAGGAACTTGAAAAGGGAACAATGGCTGCAGGCTCGGGGACGAAGGATCTTCTGGAGCGACCAACATTTTGAGGGGTAAGTTGAGGTCTTGGAGGATAGGTAGGCACCCAGGAGTTGGGCACAAGGGGCCATGGGGCGCCGGGGTGTCTTTTGAGGTCGGGAAATCTTACCCCCTGCTAGTCGCGGTCGGAGGGGTCCTCTGTCCTGAGGCTGCAGGCGTAGTCGGGGTCGTCGAGGAGGGTCTTTGGGCACTGGACTTCATGTCCCAGTCGCCGGGGAGACGTCCTCGTGGTCCTGTATCACTCGGGCACGGGCCGGGCTCGGCGGGTGCAGAGTTGGTTGGTCCGCAGCTTCCTGGATGGCACCAGGGGTGTTGTTGCAGCAGAGCCTCTGCTGATGGGAGTCCCAGGCATTAAGAGGGTCAAGGCAGGCAGGTCCTCTGGGTGCCCAAAAGTTGCTGTCCGCAGTAGTCACTGGGATTAGTCAGGAGCAGGTTCCAGGATCGACAGGCCTGTAGGGCTGGGGCCAAGTCAGTTGTTGTCGTCCTGTTAGCAGCTGCACAGCGGGTCTTCTTTCTCTTGATCTTTTCTTATCGGGATCTGAGGAAGGAAGGTTCAGGGAGCCCCAAAATACTGAATTTAGGTGCGTTACAGGTAGGGCAAGGACAGGGACCAATAGGTCCCTGTCCTGGGGTGGGTACACCCCCTAGCCTACTCCTTTCCTGTGGGAGGGGGCAGGAGCCTAGCTGTGATTGGGCAGGGCTCCCCATCTTCAAGATGGCTGGAGCCCGGGTCGTGCTTCACCTCGTCTCCCCCACCTGAGGGGTGGGGTTGGCACATGCTGGCACAGCCCCCTTCCTGATGTAGTTTTTCCCACCAGTCTTCCCGCCAGAGTGGGGGTCAGTACCAGTGGGGGCAAGCTGCTGGGTACAGCAAATGGTCTGGAGAAGCTCACAGAGGCGGTATGCCTTTGAAGCTTCCCCTTGCCCATCCTGGGGGAGGAGAACTAGCACCTCGCCCAGGATGTGCATTTTTGCAGGCCCAGGAGAGCGGGGGCTCTCCACCCAGGGGTCCAGCAACATGTCTGCTGTGTGGCAGCCTCTGGAGCCACTCAGCCCAGACATTGGATTGTAGGTTAGGTTTTCAGTGGTCATCTCTAAGATGCCCTCTGTTGCATTTTACATTAAATCCCACACTAGCATCAGTGCGGGTTTAATGTGCTGAGAAGTTTGGTACCAAACTTAGTCTTCAGTGTAGCCATTATGGTGCTGTGAAGTTCGTAATGACAACCTCCCAGCATCATATATTCTGGAATGGCCACCTGGGTACTGTAGGGACACAGGGCTCATGCACCTGTGCCCACACCTCTGGCATAGGGCACCCAGCTAGAGGGGTGACCAGGGCAGTGGGTTCTGTGGGCATGGCACACAGGGATGTGTGCCATGTCGACCTTGTTTGGTTCTGTACTTAGACATTCAGCCTGCAAAGGCAGTGTGTAGCTGTCAGGGTATAGGGCCCCTGAGGGTGGCACAATAAGTGCTGCAGCACTCGGGGGTCTTCTCTGGTCACCATGCCCTGGGTACCTAGGGTACCATTTACCAGGGGCTGACAGGTGGCCAGAGATGTCAATTGTGTTTTAGTAGTAACACAGTTTTAGGGAATGAACACAGGCCCTGGGTACCAGGTTGGCAGGAGCCCAGGGCACACTCAGTCAAAGCACATCATCAGTCAGAAAAAAAGTGGGGGCATACCAATGCAAGAAAGTTGGCACTCACTGGGCGCCCCTCCCGTGGCCACGAAAGGGGCGAAAAGCAGAAGTTTGCAGACACTGGCCTGACAAGTCCAAGGACTCGGCCGCAGCCCTGGAGTCCTTGAAACGTTCTAGCGCACTGTCTGCTTTGTCGCCGAAAAGGCGACGGCCATCAAAGGGCATGTCCATGAGCGTGGCCTGGACATCCCCCGAAAAGTTGGCAGACCTCACAGGCGTGACGGCGAACCGCCACCGCCGTTGCAATCGCCCTACCCAGCGAGTCCGTGGTATCAAATTCACACCGTATGGAATAGCATGCTGCATCCCGCCCTTCAGCTAGGGCAAGCTCTGCCTGGACCTCCACCAGACATTGCGGCAGCACCTCCGCAACCGCATCCCACAGAGAGTGGTTGTAACGGCCCAAAAGGCAGGAGGTGTTGACAGACCGCAGCCCCAAACTCAGTGAGGAGAACAGTTTCTTCCTAAACTGATCGTACCTTTTGGATTCCAGATCTGGAGGAGCGGTCAGGAATGCGGTCTGGGATATAGAGGCCTGGATCACCAGACTCTCTGGGGTGGGGTGGGTGGACAGAAAGCAAGGGGTCGCCCGGAGCCGGGCGGTAGAGTCTGGCCACGTTCCGATCTACAGGGAGGCCTGTAGAGGGCTTGGACCAAGTGCCCAACAGAACGTCAGTGAGGGCTTCATTGAACGGCAGTAGAGGCTCCAAGGAGCTTGCCTGCAGTTTGAGCACCTCAGTGAGGAGATTAGTCCTCACGGCCGCGACCGGGAGCTCAAGAGCCAAGGCCTTGGCTGCCCTGGTCAACACCACGCTATAAGGAGCACCCTCCCCCGAAGCCATGGAGGGAGGAGAGATGAATCCAGTGTCAGGCGAAGTGTCTAAACCACTGGCCTCCCCCAGCTCATCTGCCCAGTCCTGGCTCAACTGGCACTGCTGTGCCAGAGGGTCCTCAGACCCCTCCCAGTTCTCCCCTTCATCCGTGTCCTGAAATTCAGGCATAAATGACGGAGCCAGGTCACAGATGAAAGGCTCACCCATCGACATCGGAGACGGTGCCAAGGGGCGCCGTACCGGCATCGGAATGAGGCTGAACCAGAGGCCGGCGTCGTCCTTAGACGGCGCCGGGAGCGTCACCATGGTGGTCGGCACCAGCGGAGGAGTCGTGAGGCTGACTGGTGACAGCCCGGATCCTGTGGGCCCTGCGGCGTCGGGACTGAAATCAATGAGGGCGCCGGGGACTAAGCACCCGACGGCGCGGGCCGGAGCCTCATGCCCGCTAGGGCCCCCAGTCGGTATTGCAGGGCCCGAAGGCGATTCGGCAAGCCTCGACGGAGGGAAGGGAGTCCTCATGGCAATGAGGAAATCTCGAATATCCTCCGGCGTCGCTCACAGGCCAGGGACCTGAGGGTATGGGCCTGGAGGCTGTGCCTGCAGCTCCAGCGGGGACGCGCGGGCGGTGTCACCCGAGCCCTCTGCCGCATCGCGCGAGGGGGTCCGAAGAGTGAGGTCGTCTCTTGGACTTTTTCTTGGAGTGCCTCGACTTACAGGAGGACTTGGAGCCCGACAAGTGATTGCGATGACTCGCCGAGCGATGACTGCGGCTCCGCGACCGGTCCATCGACTTCATCCTCGACCGGGACATCGAGCAGCGCGGAGCCGACTGCCGGATCTCGAGCAGCTTGCGGGACCGCTCCCGCCTAGCCTTCGAGGTCAAGGCCCGGCAGTCTGGGCACGATTTCTCGTCATGGTCGGCCCGAGGCAGTAAAGGCACCGATGGTGGGGGTCGGTCACCGACATCATGCGGTGACGAGCCTCACAAGGCTTGAAGCCAGGCATTCCTATCGGCACCAGGAGTCGATGTCGACTCGAAAAGATGATCAAAACAAGCATTTACAATGCACTTGGTCTCGCATTACTGAAAGTTTGAGCTATTGGTGTTGCATTATTATTAGCAACGCCAATAGCTCAAACATTCATTAATGCGAGACCTATTGCATTGCAAATGCTTGTTTTAGAGTTACCTGATGACTTCCACAGCCGTGAAAGTCTGCTGTGGGCACGACTGTTGCATCGGGTACGGGGCCTTCCTTTCGATTTTGACTGGTCATGATGTGGACTCTTTTGCTGTTTGGAAAAAAAAGTTTAATCTCGTGCCCTGAAAGCCGAACACGCTGGGGCAACTTCCCAGCTGTCGGTACGGCATGCACCGAAGGCCAGGAGCCGCTGCCTGCCTCTTGGTTTGTCAGGCCCAGGCACATCTCGTGGTGCATTAATTCCGAAATGTACAGCAGAGTTACGTGCTCGATACTCCCTCGCTACACAATGCAAGGAATATAGGGTCAGTTGCACCCCAGTTATATTTGTCTTTTATTACCCAATGATTTGGGGCATATTTCCCTTGCTTGCATTGTGTCCTGGGCAGACCACAACTAGGGACCACTCTGTGACTCTGCTTGAAGCCAAACTGGGGAGTGCCCGCTGAAAGGTGCAGAAGCAATTGATGAATCGCTCGGGGTAATCCAATCGGCAACGTTGCACGCTCCTAATTGAGTGAAAGTGTTGAGATTGTGAAATATTTACTCTGAGTTCAACACCACATATCTTGCGTACAAATCTCTAAAGTGCCATGTCATTCCTACAATGCGCACTTCTTTGTACTATATGCAGTGCCAATCTAAGCGTACAGTTTTCATAATTTAGACAGGCATGCAGGAGTCTGACATGTATGTTCAGTACGCGTATTAGTTTCTCTTAACCTGCATAGTGCATTATTCTGCCTAACAAAGCAACAGTTCTCAAGGTCGAAAACATACCCACAATTTGCATTTCACTTCATGATGCAGGCGAAACATCAGGTTGGTCAAGGATCACACGTTGGCATGTTTACTTTGGTTTGACATATCAAGCCTCCTAGGAGCACACAGAGGAAAGTTGGAATCTGCAGGCAGGAAAACTGCTTTGAGGAGGCTTCCTTCTCAAGCACCTCTCTATGTCGTTCCATAGACACAGCCTTTGTGTAGTGAGGCTCCTCACGACAGAGAGGTCTCAGCCTGGAGCAGCCACAACAGATGCACCAAGAAGTGTAAACTATCTACTCTGCACCAGGCTATGAACAGCCACAAAGACAGTGATCAGGAAAGAGACAAACAAGTATTTTTTACCTAAAAGACCCTTCGCACTCTGAATAACAGAGGCTTCACCCCACTATCTACCAAGTGGGAGCGAAAGAACCTAATAAAATGTCCTTTGCAGCTTTGCCTCCTTGTCGTCGCTTCACTGCCAATGTCTCCGCCGTCCTGCATCTGACACACTTCCAATGCCTGGGAAGACATCACCCCTGATATTGTGCCCAGAAACGGGCTCGGGATGTCCAAATTGGAACCCACAAGCCTCCATAACTCTGCTTCACTTAAACGTACAATACATATGCTACAAGAGTCACATGCACAAGCATGCACGACCTACACTCGGGTGGGATTAGGTGACAAAACACTGTATAAATCTGATTGCGTATGGGCGAGACATTCCCAGCCAGCGCCAAAGAACTCATTTTTGGTGAGTGAGTGAAAAAACTTTTAATTTACAGGATAGTGAGGGATAATCTTTAAATGAGATTATATCATTTTTTCTATGCAAATTCCCCTTGTGCAGTGCACAGACAATACCAAGTGCGGGATACTCCAGACTATGTTTGAAAGGCCTGCCATTGGCTCGGCACACAGCAGGCTCGGACTCTTAACGTGTAAATGATGTCTGCACTCAGAACCACATGTTTATACTGTCAGCCCGGATATGTAATACCATGTATAATGTTGTTTCTTCCTAAAACTTATATTCTCCAATTGTTTGCTATCTCAGGAAGACTCCTCAACCATACTCCTAAAACTCTGCATAAAAAAAAGCATTTTCAATACAATAGGTCTCGCATTTATGTGAGTTTGAGCTATTGACATTGCAAATGACAATATGCCTTTTATTTATGTTTTAAAAACAAAAATAAAAGGCATTGACATTTGCAAAGTCAATAGCTCAAACTCGTATAAATGCAAGACCTATTGCATTGCCAATGCTTGTTTAAAAAGCGGGGATGGTGCCCAAAACTGACTCTTTATAGCACTTCCTAACCCTCAAACGGGTGTTAAAACTTATCTCAGCACAGTGGGGAGCAATGGTGATGGGTCAGTAGAGGAAGCAAGGAATAAATCAGAGGAGAAGGCTGTTTGAGCAGATTGCTCTTCTAAATAAAATTCCTCGCATGAAGACGCACATTAGAGCAGCAGGTAACCTAATTAGTGCTGGCATCAGGTTTCTAGATGCAGGAATCAGGAGGCGGGAGACTAGCCTTCAAATCGGCAGTCTTCCACCTGAATCGGGAGGGTCTGTATGATATAAGGCATATAAATGATACAACACAATGGTGTTGGGCCATATATGATAGACAAAGAGCATTACAGTAGAAATTACAGCAGTCATAAATATTGAGTAAAAGCAAAACCATAGGTCAATTGCAGCAGTTTTAAGATCTTCTTAGTTTCTCATTGCTCAAATGGGTGCAATTTCCTATATATATATATATATATATATGTTTCCCACGTCTTCATTGCTTGATTATGCTCACGCAAAAGTGTCACTCAGTCATTGAAATGTCACTCATAATTAAACTGAATTTATGAAAATGTCACACGTAAGCAATCTGAAACCTTGGCAGCTGTGGTAAAAGCAACGCTTTTCCTCCTCTTGTTGACATAACAAGCATGGGACTACGAATTGTAAACTTTCTTGCTGAAAAGTTCTCGTTGAAGGTAAACAGGCCGGCCATCTTAGAAGGGAGGAATGAACTTACCAAAGGCAAAAGGGTGTTTTTGTGCATCTAATCCACTGAACAAATCGATACATTTCCTAAGCATATTTACGTTTTATATAGCCAATACACTTTCCCGATTTAAATATAATAATTGTATTTGTATATGTGTTACATGTATAGTTGCGGTGGTTGGAGCCAGATTCAAGATGGGCGCCACAGCGGCTAAAAGACTCGTAACACTTGTCCCTCAACTGTGTCATTGGCAGGGGGCTGGAGCGGTTGGTGTACTCGTGACAGTAGCAAAGGAGGCGGGGATTGTCACAGAATACTCTTACCCGAGTGACGTTCTTCGCGCGTGCGTGAGGCGAGCTCGTTAGTCTTGGCTTGGGTAGCAGCAGCCGTTCGCGTGGCCGCTGAGTGAGGAGGCTGGATTGGTCGAGTGCACCGTGGAGGCTGCCCCTGTCTAGCGTGTGTGCAGAGCAGCTCTTGGAACCACAGACAACAAGAGCTGTGCTGAGGTAAGGGAGAGGAGGGTCAAGTGAGTCAAGTGGTATTATGCCGTGTGAGATGTTTCAGCTGTTGTGGTTTTTTATGCCCTCAGATTTAGCTTTCTGGAATGTGTAGTATCGCTTTTAACGTTTTAACTGTGCAAACATCCTAGCTTGCAAAGTACTGTTGGCTCGGTGAGGAAAGAGGGAGGAGGGGTGTGTGGGTGTGTGTGCCTGCGTGTATGTCTGTGCACGCGTGTGTGCTTCTGTGACTGTGTGTGCGCGCGTGATTGAGAGAGACTGACGCTGTGAATGTGCAACAAGAGATGTGCTGAGGTAAGGGAGAGGAGGGGTGTGTGTGTGTGCTTCCGTGAGTGTGGATGTGCGTGTCCATGGACCAGAAACGCCGCAAGTGCTCTGGTCTGTCTCCCTTGAGAGGCAACTCCACGACAATAGGTCTCCTGAGCGAGACCTAAAGAGATCAAAAAGTTGGTCAAAAAGTGACCAGAGTACTGCTCTTCCCGGATCTGCGCTTTCTGGTGTGGAAAAGAGAAGAACGGACGTCAGCGCACCAGGGTGGCGTCTAAGTACTCAGACTACGTCATCCCGGCGATCACGATGCCGACGACGGACACTGAGCCGCAGATGACGCCTACCAACGCGCAAGGGTACTGCTACGCAAAACTTTTCAGATCCAGTCTGACGCCTGGGGATATTCTACGGTATGGAATCTAACACTAACCGGTTTCTTTCAGATTTGTGAAATTGTGGAGATGGGCACCCCAACCTGTAAGAGAAGCATCTGCTGATGGCAAAACCTGTGGAACAGGGCCCTTCTGATACGTTTTCTGGGTTCCACCACTTCAGAGAGCAATGGGTGCGGCTGTCTACCAACACCAAATCAGTTAATTTACCCTGTGACTGATTGCACTGACGTGCTAAGCATTCCTGTAAAGAGCGCATGGGTAGTGTTGGTGAGGCACTTTTGCGATGCAGGACGCCATCTTTCCAAACGGTTGCATAAAAGTTTTGGCTATTAAGGTTTGATTGGCTTGAAACTAATAGAGTTTGAATATTGCAAATTCTGGCTGTACTGGGAGAGGCTAGAGCCGTGTCAGTGTTGAGTCGCTGCCAGATAAGAATGTATTTGTAAAGGCTGTAGTTGAGACTTTTGCACGTTCACTGTGAATCTCAATCTGTATATATTTAGTGTTGGCCGAGTGCGTTTTAGACACTTATGATGTGTACTGTCTTTGATGAGCCAGCCATCTGAGTAGTGGAAGACGTGAATTTGTCATCTTCTGAGATGAGCTGCCACCACAGCTAGACATTTGGTAAACACTCTGGGAGCAGTTGTTACTCCGAATGGGAGTACCTTGAACTGCTATCTGAAATCTGAGATATTTGGGATGAGCTGGATGGATAAGAATGTGAAAATATGCGTCTTAAGTGCGGTGGGGACATAAAATCGCCTTGCTGAAGAAGAGGTAGCACCTATTGGAGCATTACCATTTGGAAGTATTCTTCTGACAATATGTATAGGTTGAACACTGAGATCCAAAGTGGGTCTCAAGGAGCAGTCCTAATTATATAGTACAGAGAGTACACCCCTGAAACTTGGTACTGTAATGGAACTGGTTCTATTGCTCCTTTTTAAGTCGAGGCTAGAGCAGCGCATGCGCTGCTTGCTCGACTTTTAGTAAGGGGGGTTTCAAAGTGCTCCCAGAGGCTTTTGCTGGCCTCAAGCTGGCGGTAACGAGCAGGTGCACGAGCGCAGCCGCCATCTGTCTTTACTCCGTCAAGGATAATTAAGTGCATCGCGATGCACTTTCACTTTCGGCGCCCTTGCGGCCAATGCTTTTCGAGCGCGTGTTTCTCCTGTAGCCCATATGCTGAAATAATTTTTCGTATTTTTGCCTTAAACCATTGCATAACAATCCCATTGCTCAAAGCCTATATTGTAATCAGCAGCAAAACAGAAATATATTTTTTCAACTGAGAACTTTCAAGAGCAGAACATTGGACAGAGCACTTCACTGCTTTAACTTAAGGCACGTGTTTAGAATAAGATTTTTGGCTGGTACACAAGGGGGGGGGGGGGGTAAGTAGTGTTTGTCCGGTGAGAGAAGTGATGCTAAGAACTGTAAACAGACTCAGGAGTTGAATTAATTGAAGGCTGAATACATCAGTGCTTCATACAGTATTTTTCCACTTCTAAGTGGTGCATCACCAGAGGTTTGTGAATTAGCTCTTTTGGGAGCATGGGACACTACTAGGGAGGCAAGAAGGTGAGGGTTTGGATTATCTATCTACTCTTGAAGTTAAAATATGTGCTCATATAGGGTGTTTAAAGATATCATCAGCATGCCTCATCATGCCTTTAACCATAGGGCGGGATTGACTCAACTTGTGTGTGGACTTAAGTGTTTCAAATAGAATGTCTTCTTCTAAGGACTCTTTATGTAATCATCCCATGATATTCTTCTGCCCTAGCAATAAGTTGTTGATAAGCCATATTATCGCCTGGAGATGATGGCTTTGCAGGATGAAGGTCTGGGTCATTGGAGGGTTAAAGGTGCAGTCAATTCCATAGGTCTACAGGCAAACCTGTGCCCTCATCAGTATGATCCGTATCTGGATCTGTATGTGGAGATCCAGGAGGTGTTATATGTAATGGTTCCTCAATTATCAAGTGTGGAAAAGATGGTGGGTGTGGAGAGTGTTGTGTAGCAGGATAAGCAGGGCTGGTAGCCATGTCCTTTTTAAGACAAATCTTGTAGGCAAGGTCGTTTGAAGGAAGTTTACATTTTGATGGCCTTTTAACAGAAATATGTCAAGTATCAGGATTATTATAACTTTTTTCTGCTTCTGGTCTAATTTGCTTTTAGGAAAGTCAAAAATTGGTTCTGGAAGCTCAGTGAGACTGTCCTTGGATTTGTGCATCGAAATTGACTTCTCTTTGGGAGCGGAAGGTTTTGACTTAGAGGCGTGTTTTTGTTTCAGAGTGGGGGGTTTCGGCTCTGAACTAGCTTTGTCCTTCAATCCTGATGGTTTTGGATCCAAAGATTATTTTCGACTTGGTCCCGAGCCGGAATGCTTGACTGTCTGTTTCGGTGTGGAGCCGGTAGGCAGGGCATCTGAAACAATGTTTCAGTGCCAACCTTAGCCATAATGCAGAGGTGGTGCTGAAGCCTTATCTGTTTTGGGAGAGGTTTTAGAGAGCAAGGGGTCTTCAGTAACCTGCACCTTATCCATGTGGCACATCTTCAGACTCCAGATCGATCTCAAGCTTCCAGATCGATCTCAGGCTACGGATTGGACTCTGAAACGGAGAAGGCCTGTTCTTTTGCGGCGGACGCTTCGTTCTCCTCTTGCTTGGATTCTTCCCCGAAGACATCTGTAGTGTGTTGAATGCTTTGACGTTGCATATCTCACCGTCAAACGCGAAGATAGCTTAGAGTCTTCTTGGACCGAAGCGATTTACAAGCGTTGCAGTCGTTTTCCTTGTGCTCCGAAGAAAGCCAGAAGTAACAAACTTGACGTTGGTTGGTGCAAGGGTACTTGGCGTGGTACCGAGGACAGAGTTGGAATGGAGTCTTGGAGTCTGTTCCATCAGCAGAAGGTTGGGCCAATGCGGCAAGGCCTGACAGCCGCCCACAAGGTTCTTGATCGAAGATGGAGAATTTGTTGACCTACTCAATATGCGTAGAACAAGGAAACGCGTACAGAGGGGAACCCAAAACATGTTTTGACTGGAGCACAGCAATACACATTCGATCCCGCACGGAATTATTCAAGAATTTATGACTATTGATCAAGGACAATTCTACAACTTAGTTATCTTTCACAGATAAAACTATGACCCTTTGTCTGTGCTATTAAGGCTTGTAATCTTCACTATATTGGTTTAAGAAAATATGAGAAATGGAAGTCTGGGCACAGAGGAGCTGAAGGTTTCTTCATCTCAATGTCCAGAATTTTGGTCAAGTATTGAGGTTACGAGACTACTTAGTGCATTGATGAACAAGTTACTTACCTACGATAATGATGTATCTGTAAGTGACATATTTAGGCTTCGATTATTTACCTTTAGAATTACCCCCAGGCGTCAGACCGGGTCAGGAGGTTTTTTTTCTTTAGAGGTACCCCTGTGCGTCGGTAGGTGACGTCTGTCAACTCCGCGCCCGTCGTCGTGTTCGCCAGGATGACATTGCAGTGTCTATTTAGACGCCACCACTGTGCGCGGACGTCCGTTCTGACACGACTTACCACGCCAGAAGCGCAGAGCCATGCAAGACACTGATCACTGGTGCACATAACTAGGGCCCTGGAAGGGAGTCTGAAGGAAAGTGGGTTTCTGTTGCAGTAACTCCCCCCACTTTTTGCCAGACTACTGAGGAACTTTTTCTTGGTGTGCCCTGGGACCCTGCCAATCAGGTTCCTAGGGCCTGTGTTCTTTGCCCAAAACTAACCAAATTGACATCTCTGGTCCCATGTCAGCCCCTGGTAAATTGTACCACAGGTACCCAGGGCACTGTGACCAGAGAAGGCCTATAAGAGCTGCAGCACTTATTGTGCCACCCTTAGAGGCCCTGTACCCGGACACTCACAAATGCCTTTGCAGGCTGCGGGTCTTGGTGCAGAAGCAAGTGAAGAGTCGATATGCCACACATCCTGTGTGCCATGCCCACAAACCACTGCCCTGGTATTCATCAGTCACCCCTCTAGCTGGGTGCCCTATGCCAGTGGTGAGGTTACAGGTCAATGAGCCCTGTACACCTACAGTGCCAAAGTCCATTCCTGGGCACCGTAAGTGCAGTGCTGCCATTAAGAGTATATGGTGCTGGGAGTTTGTCATTACGAACTTCAAAGCACCATAATGGCTACACTGAAGACTCCGCAGTTTAAAACCCACACTGATGCCAGTGTGGGATTTAATGTAAAATGCACAATAGAGGGCATCCTAGAGATGCCCCCTTAAACTCGACCCACTCCTAGTGACCCAACTGAGTGGCTGCTTAGGCTGCCACCTCCAGACATGTTTCTGAACCCCTTAGTCCAGAGCTTGCTGCTCTCAGGGGCCTTAAACAATGCACATCCTGGGACGAGGTGCCAAGCTTCCTCCCCCAGGATGGGCAGGGTTCACGAAGGAGAAGCTTCAAAGGCATGCCGCCTTTGTGAGCCTCTTCAGACCATTTGCTGCTTTCAGCAACTGGTCCCCACTGGTTCTACCCCCACTTTGGGCAGGAGAACCGGCAGAAAAAACAAGTGAGGAAAGGAGGTGTGCCCACCTCTGCCAACTCCACCCCTCAGGTGAGAGGCGAGGTGAAGCACAACCTTGAGTCCCCGCCATCTTGAGGATGGGGGGGAGGGGGGGGGACTCAGCCAACCAGGGACAGGCTCCTGCCCCCCCTCCCAGAGGAGGGTGGCAGAATAGGGGGTGTACCCACCCCAGGGAAGGGACTCATTGGTCCCTGCCCTTTACCTAACCGTAACACCCCTAAATTGAGTATTTAGGGGGCACCCTGAACCTTCCTTCCTTAGATCCAGAAACCACAAGAAAAGAAGATAAGAAGGACGAAAAGACGTGCAGAGCTAACAAGAGGACGCCGCCCACTGACTTGGTCTAAGCCCTACAGGCCTGTGTCCCCCTCGAACCTGCTCCTGCGAAATCCCAGTGTGTGCTGCAGCCAGCAACCTGAAAAACCCCGGAGGACCTGCCTGCCTTTCAAAGACTGAATCTCCAGTGAACACTGGACTTGTCCAAACTGCAGCTTCTGGTGCAAACCAGAAACCGCAAACCCAGTCCACTCTGCACCCGCCGAACCCGGCCCGAGCGGAAAAATACCACAAGGAGGTCACTCCGGCAATCCTGCCTCGAGATCTGGCGACCCCTGACCTGCCTCAAGCCTTCAGACGACACCTGCAGCCTCATCCAGAGGACCCCCCCACTGCGACCAGAGCAGGTAAGAAAATCCGATGCCCCAGGGGCTTGTGTGCCCAAACCAAAGGGGCCTAACCAACCCTTAACATCCCAACTTACCCCTCGAAGTGGTGGTCGCACCTGGAAGATTCTAGTCCCCGAGCCTGTAGTGTTTCTTTGTCCCGGAGGTTCTCCATTGGAAAACACAGGGCACCCTACCTTAAAACAGCACCCTGCACCCGCCGCCCTAGTATCGCTGAGGGTGCACCGTTTGTGCTACTTTGGTCTCTAACATGCCCTGAGCTAAACCCTAGGTTTGCTCCCACAGCCTCGTGGCCTGCTTGCCATCAGCAACCAACCGGAGACCCCCTATCCTCCATAGGATAACATTGGGCCTCAACAGTCAGCACCGGGCCGCCCTAGTGCCGCTGAGGGTGCAATTCTAGTGCATCACTGACCCTGAGAGACCCTGGAGTCTATTCCCAGAACCTTAACTTCCACAGTAGTTTACTCACAAACCAATAACCTGTTTTTCCTCCATAGGATAACATTGACAATTTTTCGAGGACCGGTGTCTGGCATTTCAGCCATCTTTAGCCCGTCAATCACCACCCCCTTTTGTACCATTTTGTTTGCCATAAGTTGGCAGGGTATGCTCAGACGTGAGTCCCTTGCTCACTTTGTCACTGGATTCAAGCAAGCCGGGCTGAAGACTGCTGGAATGCCAGAAACCTGTCCTCGGAAGCTTGTTTCCGGTCCAGGGAAGGCATGGCTTGGCATTTCGGGCTGAACTGTTTCCATGAGGCACAGGGTCAGACTGATTTGCATATAGCCATGTCTGAACTGGGGTGGCTGAGTGAACTAAAGAATGGTGATGGATTAAACCCAGATCAGTTGACTGGGGGTGAGTGTTTGATTTGTTCAAACGCTCCGTCCATCATCCCCTTTTGTATAGACCTTCTATTGTGAACCGGAGATATTTCCTGTGAGTTGGATGTTTAGGTATGTGAAAATATGCATCTTTGAGGTCTAATGTAGCAAGGAAATCGCCTTGCTGCAGTAATGGGAGTACTTGTTGTAGAGTGATCATATGGAAATGCTCTTAGTATGTATTGGTTCAGAGGTATGAGGTCCAGTATGGGTCTGAGGGATCCGTCTTTTTTGGGAATTAGGAAGTATAGAGAGTATACTCCTGTTCCCTGGTGTTGAAAAGGGACTGGCTCTATGGCTCCCTTTTCCAGCATGGATGTGACCTCTTGTTGTAACAGCGTGATGTGTTCTTTGGACATTGGACGGTGTTTGGGTGGCATGTTGGGTGGAGTAGAAGTGAGTTCCAGGCAGTAACCATACTGGATAATTTGTCTCACCCACCTGTCTGTGGTAATGGCGTTCCAGACTGGTAGGAATTGTTTTAGTTTGCCTCCGACCGGTGTTGAGTGGTCTGGAGGGAGTGTGAGCAAGTCACTGTTTGGTGGCGGTGAAGGCTCTGGTGTTGTTGCCGCCACGTCCTCTGCCTTTGTTATTATTGCCTCTATAACCTCCTCTGTTTGAGCCGTTATGAAAGGTGCTCTGGGTATTACCTTTGAATGTTGAGGAGGTTTGTGATGTGTTGCGTCTCCCTGAGCCTCTGCGGAGGAGCGACGAAAGGAACTTCTGGGTTGTTGAAATTGAAGTGCGCCCATAGACTTAGCAGTTTCAGTATCTTTTTTAAATTTTTTCCAGATGGTGTCTACTGCAGGGCCAAACAAGAAATCTTGCTTAACTGGCTGGTTGAGGATGGTGGATTGCACCTCGTTCTTAAAACAGGAAATGCGTAGCCACGCATGCCGGCGTAGTAATACGCTAGTATTGATGGACCTGGCTGCTGTGTTAGCTGCGTCAAGTGCACATTTAAAGGAAGCGTTCGTGATAAATTTGCCTTCTTGTATCAGGTAGTTAGCTTTAGCTTTAAAAGGTTCTGGCAGGTGGTGTAGTAAACTCTCCAGTTGGTCATAATGTGCTCTATCGTGGCGTGCTAATAGAGCTTGTGTGTTTGCAATCCTCCAGGAATTTGCTGCCTGGGAGGCCACTCTTTTGCCTGAGGCTTCTAATATCTTTGACTCCTTGTCAGGAGGGGGAGCATCTCCTGTTTGTGAATTAGCTCTCTTCCGAGCGTTTGCTACAACCAGTGAGTCTAATGGCAACTGGGATTTAATATAAGAAGGGTCTGTAGGGGCCGATTTATACTTTCTCAATTCTGGGATTGAGTACACGCGCTCTGGCTGGGTCTTTGAATATGTCTGGCGCGTGTTTTAGTACCCCTTTTAACATAGGAAGTGTACGTACACTTTTCTGAAGTAGGAAAAGTATCAAATAGAAAATCCTCTTCTATTGGGTCAGTGTGCATGTCAATACCATAGTAATTAACTGCCCTATCCACTAGTTGGCTAAAAACAATGGTGTCGTCAGTAGGCGACGGCTTTGTAGTATATGTGGAGGTGTCAGGGATGGGTTGTGGCTCGTATGTATCATAAGGATCATTCTGGTCATCCCATGTGTTATCCTGTACATCCTGATCCTCTGGTTTTACAAAATTATCCTGAGGATCTTCCTCCATGTTTTGTCTCATCATAACCTGAAGGTGTAGGAGAGTAAGGCACAAAAGGCATGTTAGGAAAGAAAGGAGGAGGAGGAGGAGTAAAAGGCCTTGAAGGAGATGTTCCAAAGTCTTTTTTCTTTGGAGGAACAGGGGAAGAAGTGTCTGTGTACAATGGTCTCTTTTTCCTTTGGAAAACTGTTACGTGTCCTGTTTCAGGGTCTATATACAGTTTAGGTTGTTCTGCGCTCACTGGATCAGGATGGAAAAGTTCTTCCTCAACTGTCCGTGGTTTTGGCGCAGATGGTTTTGGCTTAGTCACTTGTTTGTGGTGAGTCTTTGGCTCAAGGGCCTTTGGCTGTGGAGCTTTTTTCGGCTCGGCTGCTTTTTTCGGGTCAGTGACCTTTTTCGGTTCGACAACAGTTTTTTGTTCGACGTATTTTGTTGGCTGTACTGCCTTTTTTGGTTCGGCGACCTTTTTCGGATCGACCGTTTTCTTTGGTTCGATAACCTTTTTTGGTTCGACGTGTTTTTTGTGCTCGACGACCCCTGTTGGCTCCATGTTTTTTGTCGACTCGACGGCCTTCTTCGGGTCGACCGGCTTTTTAGTGTGATCTGGTTTTTGTAGATCGACACTCTTTTTAGGCTCGACGGCCTTTTTCGGGTCGACGTTTTTTTCTCTCGAATAGACCTTCTTTGGTTCGAGGCCCTTTTTTTGATCGATGGCTTTTTTTGGCTCGACAACCCTTTTAGGTTTGACGGCCTTTTTGGGAAGAGTGTTACTCGTTCCTGAGGTATCAGAAGGCTAGGGTTTGGTCTTCGGAGCCGAGCCGGAGCCTCTGAAGGAGTTTGTCGATCTCGGCTAAGGCCTTTAGGCGATGCTTCGACCGCAGCCTTGTCTTGAGGTGGAAGCGGGGTTGGGGGCTTGGTACTCACGGTTTGCCCCGGTGTGATCTGGTCATCGGAGTCCGACTGGTCCTCAGGTCCTTTACGGTGACGATTTCTAGGTCGGAGTCCGCCGCTTCTGGGCGGTCGTGTTGGTCATCGAAAATGTTGTCCGGTTCCGGTGCCTGCCGCTGCATCTCTTGTCTAGCGGCCCTTCGGTTCCGGATAGTCTTCTTCGACCGGAACTGGGCACAAGCTGGACAGTTCTCCTCGTTGTGCTCGGGAGATAAGAACTTGTTGCATACTGTACGTTTATCAGTATGTGGTAATTTAGAGTGACTTTGTGGGCACTTCTTAAACGGGGTCCTTTCCAACAGCAGCAGGCCCACGTGGTGTCGAAAAGGCCCAACGGCCCGCGTCGACGCCCGGATCGAGATGAAAAGTATTATCGAGTCAAGCGCTACCGAACGAGAACAATACCGTGGAGGTAGAAGGCCTTCTGGCCTTAGAATGTTGAAAAGTTTTGGTTCCGAAGTGGGAGTTGAGGAATAGCATCTGAACCCAATGGGAATGACCAGGGCAGGGCCCTGCTGGGCCAACTAAAGTATATACAAGAGAACCTCTGAAAGAGAGGCAGAAAGGAAATCCACAGCATTGCTGTGCACCAAAGCCCAAACTTATTCCATCTGCAGGCGTATACCGTCTTAGTGGAGGGACGCCTGGCTGCCAAGATGACATTACAGACTTCAGGAGGGAAAGGTCAAAATCTGTCAACTGTCACTGCTCAATCTCCACGCAAGGAGGTGGAGGCTGGAAAGGTGAGGATGGAGGACCGTCCCCTGCTGCTGCGACAGAAGATCCTCTAAAACAGTCAGTCTGATTGGAGGATCGATGGCCATGCTTAAGAGCTCTGGGTACCAGACTCTCTGCGCCCAGTCTGAAGCCACAAGAATGACTTGGGCCCAGCAGCAATTTACCTTCTTCAGCACTCTGGACAGAAGTGGGACATGCAGACAGGCGTACAGGAGGCAGCAGTTCTACTCACGAGGGAAAGCGTTGCCGAGCGAGTGTAGCCTTGGAAATTCCAACGCACAGAATTGCTGACATTGAGCGTACTCTTCAGTGGCGAACCGATCCAACCAAGGCTCTCCCCACCGCTGAAAGAGACCTTGCACCACCTCTGAGTGAAGACGCCATTCGTGATTCATCAGGCAGCGGCGGTGAGTTAGTCCGCCCTAGTGTTCAGAGAACCTGCCAGGAGTTGAACCACCAGGGACATGCCCTGATGTTCCAGCCATGTCCAGAGACGAAGAGCCTCTTGACATAGGGTCCACAACCTCACCCCGCCATGCCATTTGCAGAACCACATGGCAGTGGTGTTGCCCGTGATCACCTGCTCCACCTTCCCTTTGAGAGATGGAAGGAATGCCTTCAATGCCAGTTGAATCGCCCAGAGCTGCAGCAGATTGATATGGAGCCTGGACTCCACCGGAGACCAGACGCCTCTGACCTCCGCCTCTCCGAAACGGCTGTCCCATCCCAGGAGTGACGCATTTGTCAACACTGTGAGGTTGGGTTGGGGAAGGGAAAGGGATCTGCCTCTGACCCAAGTTTGGTTCGTTAGCCACCACTGCAGTTGTTGTGCAGTCCCCTCAGAGATCTGGCCAACATCGGAAAGATTCCCCTGATACTGTGCTCACTGGAACTTCAGATCCCACTGCAGATCCTGCATATGCCCTCTGGCATGATCCACCAGCAGGATGCAGGAGGCCATGAGGTCCAGCAACCTCAGGGTAATTCTCACTGAAATCCGGGATAGAGGCTGAAACATCAAAATCATAGTCCGAATATCCTGTACTCGCTGCTTGGGAGGATAACCCCGAAACTTTACTGTATCCAGAACTGCTCCAATGAAAAGAAACTTCTGTGAGGGAATTGGGTGTGACTTCGGCACATTGATAGTGAACCCCAGCGAGTGCATGAGGTCTGAAGTAGTCTGGAGGTGGGAGACGACAGTCTGGGGCGAGCCCGCCTTCAACAGCCAGTCAAGATAGGGGAAGACTGGAACCCCAGAACGACGCAGATGAGCTGCGTCCACCACCATCACGTTCGGGAACACCCAAGGAACGCTGGTAAGGCCAAAGTGGAGCACGGTAAACTGAAATGCTCTTAGCCAACCGTAAACCGTAGGTAACACCTGTGGGTCAGCAAGAAGGGGATATGAAAATATGTGTTCTGCAAGTCCAACTCCACCATCCAGTCTCCCAGGTCGAGGGCAGAAAGGAACTGAGCCAACACGAGCATCTTGAACCTCTCCTTCCGGAGGAAGTGATTTAGGGCCCGGAGGTCTAAGATAGGACAAAGGCGTGTGTCGTTCTTGGGGACCAGAAAGTAGTGGGAATAGCAACCACGACCTACTTCTGGCACAGGTACCCTTTCAATAGCTCCCTTAGCCAAGAGAGCTACAACTGCCTGGCGGAGAAGGGCCAAGTAATCCTCTGACATGCGATTGAAGGATGGTGGTATGGAGGGAGGGAGGGGTAGACACGAAGGGAGGGAGTAGCCACTTCGGGCTAACTGCAAAACCCACCTGTCCGACATATTTTGCCAGTTTGGGAGGTTATGGCGAATCCTGCCGCCCACTGGCCTTTGGTGGCCCTGAAAGGTCAGACTAGGAGGGCTTGGAGACTGCTGCTGGGGGGGGTTATGGGTGAACTGGCCCACCCGCTGACCCTCAGACCTGCGTCCCTGGGTTCCATGTCCGCAGCCAGGCAGAGGCTGGGTTGCTTGCATGGACCGCTGGCTAGACTGCATCGAACGTGGTGGGGTACCCCTTCCGTAGCTACAACCGGGGTGAAGAGCAGACTGCGCATGGCCAAAGGTTGCCGCAAGGCCCCAGGATCTGGTCGTAGCCCGAGAATCCTTGAAGCGCTCAAGCGCCGAGTCTGCCTGGTCACCAAAAAGGCAACGGCCATCAAAGGGCAAGTCCAGTAGGGTGGATTGGACATCCCCAGAGAAACCAGACGTAGTGCCTCAAGGCTACTGACTTGGAAACTTTCTGCCCAGGGAGTCAGGGGTGTCCAGCTCACACATGGTGACGTTCGCCGGGTCTCTACCCTCTGCCACTGCACAGGTGAGAACGGCCCAGGCCTCCTCAGGGCACTGTGGCGCAGCACTTGAAAACATCTTCTTTCCAAGGTGGTGCAGCTTCTTTGATTCCTATCTGGGGAAGCACTAGGGAATGCGCCCTTAGAGGACGAGGCTTGGACCACCAAGCTCTTGGGGGTCAGGAGAGGAAATGTGGGTCTCCGGGGCCTCATTAAAATGCAGAAGGGGCTCTGATGAGGCTGCTGCCGGTTGAAACATCTCAGTCAGGAGTTTAGTCCTGACTTCCATCGTAGGAAGCTCAAGGCCCAGCCTACCTACGCAACACCACCGCGTAGTAATCTCCCTCCTCAGTAGCCACAGTAGGGGAGGGGGAAGCATGCCAAGGTCTGGGTAGGTATCCAAACCATTGGCATCACCCAGTGCCTCTGGCCAGTCCAGCTCATTAGGCTGGTCAGCCAAGGGGTCCACAGACCTTTCCCAGTCCTCCTCATCCTCCTCTGGAGGAGACTCCGGGCAGACAGGAATACCAGGGATGAACAGCAGTACGAAAGTACCTTCCGGTGTCGTCATTGGAATTGGCGCCAGTGAAGGTACTGTGAGGTTGACCGGCGCCGATCGGATCCAGTCCTGGATCTACAGAGGCCCTCTGGCGCCAGAGCCGCCGGCATTGAAGGCCCAGGGCCCCCAGCCGAGTATGCAGGACCCAAAGACACGCCGGCAGAGTCGGGCTGCCCAAAAATGCTGTGAAGCGCTTCGTAAAAGCTCAAAGCTGGGCAGGGGACACTCCAGCTCAGAAAAAGGAGGGAGGCGCGGAGCAGTCCCAGAAGCAGGCTCCGAGGGCGGAGCAGGAGAGCAACGACGCTCCAGGTCCCACTTCGCATCAGCCAACAGACTGGGCGAAGACAAAGAGCGATTGTGCTTATTTGCCTACTTCTTGTGCTTCAATCAATCAATTAATCAGTGATTTGTAAAGCACGCTACTCACCGTGAGGGTCTTAAGGCGCTTCAGGGGCTCCGGATCAGTCGAAGAGCCAAGTCTTGAGGTCCTTCCTGAGCATGTGCAGGGTCGGGGAGCGTCTGATGTTCACAGGGAGCTCGTTCCAGATTTTGGCTGCGATGTAGAAGGCTCTCCCGCCTGTCCTGTGTCTGCGGATGACCTCTGCCAGGGCGAGGTCGGAGGAGCAGAGGATCCTCTTGGGTACGTGGAAGGATACTCTCTCGTTGAGTTATTTGGGTCCGATGTTGTGGCGGGATTTGTCGGCGTGGCTGAAGAGTTTGTAGGTGACCCTCTTCTCGACGGGGGGCCAGTGGAGGCCTCGTAGTTGTTGGGTCATGTGCTTGTGGCGCGGTGTCCCGAGGAAGTCTGGCTGCAGCATTCTGGATGGTCTGGAGTCTATGCAGGAGAGTTTTGTTAATTCCGGCGTAGCGAGCGTTGCCGCTGTCCAGTCTGCTGGTGAAGAGTGCGTGGGTGATAGTCCTCAGATAAGTTGGACTGCAGACGGGCTAAGACTTGGAGGAAGAATGGTGATGGTGCCTCCGAGACCAGTCCAGAGACCTTCCTCTCGACCGGGACATCGAGCGGCGTGGATCTGACTGCCGGGCCTCCAGAAGCTTTCGGGACCACTCCCGCAAAGACTTCGAGTTCATGGCTCAACAGTCTGAGCACGACTTCGGGTTGTGGTCGAGCTCCAGGCACCAGAGGCACTCTAGGTGCAGACCCGTGACGGACATCAGCGTTGAATGTGGTTCGGCAAAGGGATATTCCTTGTGCACAAGGATTCGAAAACTTAATAAAAGCATCGAAAAAAAGTTGAAAGGTTAGTCAAAAATTGACTAAGGGGCAAGCTCTCTCCGGATCTGCGCTAGGCTTGCAAAGAGAAACAAAACGGACGTCAGCATGCAGGGGCGGCGTCTAGACACCGAGACGTCATCCCAACGCCGACAAGGGATGCGGAGTCAACAAATGTCACCTACTGACGCGCAGGGATACTACTAAAGAAAAAATCTCTATCCAGTCTGACACCTGGGGGAAATTCTAAAGGTAAGGAATCTAAACTAGTCTTTTCAGATAAAGCTATTTTAAACAAGTATGTGACCACTGTTCTATAAGCACTGGTTACTGAGGATATCCAGCTTGATCACTGTATAATTTAAGCATGCGAATCTATGAAAAATGTGAAAGCTGGAGAACGGCACATAGAAATAACTTTTTTCTTTTGAGGTTCCCTACTAGGCTTAACCCCGAGATAAGCGATCCAGAGGTGTCAAAATGAGGAGACACACTTGACCAGAGAGAACACCCAGGTCTTAATGCCTGAAGATTGTGGAAGAGACAAACCTGAAGAGAAATTAGAAACCAGCTGTATTATATTAGTATACATGAACATTCTAATTAAAGACAAAGGGCAGAAAAGACAATCAAAAGATCTATAAAAGTTCTAACGCAAGACAACTTGTTGCACAGAAGTATATTTCTCAGTCTTAAGACAGGAATACTGGGACCTTGAAAGACACTTCAGTACCAAGCCATAAGACATAGTTCACTAAGAAACCAGAGAGAGAGAGATTCTTTAAGTACTAAGTTTCAGAAAGAAGCAGGTGAAAGTCAGGTTGGATTCTCAGATTAACACTTTCTCAACACATATTCAACAACCCTGCTGAAAATTCATAATCAAACAGAGCAATGAAGTTTCCAACACCTTCACATTATTTGTCAGGTACTATATAAAATGTGTCAACGGTATTATAGTGGACTGTTTAAACCTCCAACGTGTACTACAACTCTTCATCCACAATAACTTAGTGTTGTGTCATGTCAATTATAGGGTCACTACCATGTGGATACAAACAGTTTAAATAAAATTAACGGAGGGTCAATTAAGTTTAGGTATTACTTACCCTTGTGGGCTAAGATCCAATGAATCATCTCTGCTATGTTGTAAGCTTGGGGAGCCCAAGTCTGTAACAGTGCTTGCAACAGTGGTTATGCCAGTGCTTATTGTAGTGGAAAGTAGAGTTCCTGATCCATTTGTGCATGTTTTAGGTGGACTTGTTAGCAGGGTCTCTGATTCCGCTAAATTTTTCACTTGATGCATCACACCTTTAAAATGGTAATGTTAAAGTTAATACGAGAGAAAGTCATTTGCAACAAGCAATCTAAGAAAACATTAAAAACGAAAAAGTAGGAAGGATAAATGTATAAAACCTACTTTTCTTCCAATTTGTCTATACCCTTCCACCTGTATGGAGATAAAGAAGTTGAGATTCTTGAGTAGAGGACTTTGTATTTGCACAACAACCACTTTTCCCAGGTTTGTTTTTTCCCGAGTGTGACTTTATTGGTAGTTTGCTTACGCACAATGTAATGGGAAAAACAAGTTACTTACCTGTACACTGTGGTTCTCCAGTATTGATATCTTTCATAGATTCAAATGCTTGAATCTTCTCCATCGTCTTTAGGAGTTCCACAGTAGTAATATTAATAAGCCTTGCTATGCCTAAGCATTGAAAACAGAAAACCACAGAGAAGCCAAGTGACAATGGTAACCAATTCACATTGTTTTTTTAGAACCAAATGTCAACCAACCAAAACCCAGGCCTGAAGCACTCAATCTTAAGAGACACTAGACCTCAAATTTCTAGCATAAGTCTAAAATAAATGAGTATAAGAGGCATCCAGAGTGATGAGGCCGAATGTGGAAGAGGGAGGGTCACGTGTGAATCTATGAAAAATATCAACACTGGACAACCACAGTGCACATGTAACTTGTTTTTTCTCCAGTATGGAATCTGGCATAGATTCACATGCTTGAATCAGACTACTAAGCAGTACCAAGGCAAAGAGAGAGTGGGTATGGCAAACCACTCATTAGTGGAAAGCAACCATGATGATACGAAGGCTACCATCAAAAATAAAACTCCTGTATTAATTCAAACTTAAAGCTTGAAGACATTGCATAACATAATATGTAGGCTAAAAAAAAGATGTCTAACTTACAGAAAGAGGTGATATAACACTGCTTGCCCAACTGCAGCATCCACTTTCCGTGAAGAATCAAGCCGAAATTTTGTGACGGTGTGGACAAAGTCAAAGTGGCCACCCTGCAAATGTCCGGTAACTAAACTCTCGCAAAAAAGGCAGTAGATGGAGCTCCTTTGTGTGCTTTAACCTTTGCAATCAATGGCTTTCCTGCATTATCGTGGCAAAAAGTAATGCCTGCATAAACCAAACAGGGTCAGTGATAATGCAGCTCTGTGATAAAAAAATGCCTCTTTTGACATGGTTAGCCCTCACTTTTTGCCTGGTTTTCATGTGTTTCGACTGTAGTGCGCAGGGCCTTTGCCAACCAGGTCATTCCTCTTCCCTAAAACATACCCACAATTGGTACTTCTGCCCTCTAAGTCCATAATCAATGGTACCCTGAGTACCTATAGCCTGGGAGCCAAATAAGGTCTCCTGGGACCCCCCTTCACAAGATCCATGCCACTGCCCTTGCTGCTTGCAGGCCCTTCTGAGGAGAAAAACGACCAAGTCGGCATGGCACCCTGCTTGGGTGCCATGCCAGACAGCCAGCACTGCCTGTAGGTATAGGTAAGTCACCCCTCTAGCAGGCCTTACAGCCTTAAGGCAGGGTGCACTGCAGCCCAGGTGAGGGCATATCAGCATGAGTAGATGTGCCCCAACAAATACTTAAGTCAATTCTTAAATATTCTAAGTGCAAGGAAAGCCATGAGGAGTACATGGGCTGAAAACTAGACAACTCTAGTTCCACAGTACTTTGAAGGTTTTACTGAAACCAGGAGTGAATGCTACCAAATAACTCCTAGTAATGAATCCACACTGATGCCAGTGTGAGTTTATTACAGCATATACTCAGAGGTGACCCCTGAAAAATTACAGACCCTGGTGTGGCCACTGACTGGCTTTGGGCAACCTGCCACAAACAGGCATGTTTGGACCCCTGGGTGGATAGTCTCTGCTCTCTGAGTCCAGAAACATTAGGGACTCCTTGATTAGTCTTTTGCACCATAATGAGACTTCCACGCGTTGTCTCCGAATTCTGGAAGTAGCTGCATGAGAGAATTTTATTGAGGAATAAGCTAGACCTCATTTTGCCAGGTGGAGTAAGCAAGGTAGTATCTGTCCTGGAGACTATGTCAAGGGATGTAGACTTATTGACATACCAAAAACAAAATCTCTTCCATTTTGCCTTTTAATATTTACTTGTGGCATCTGCCTGAGACCGCTGAATTGTCTTGCAAGCCTCTAGTATATTTAATTATTAGAATTCATTGTTGTTAGGAGCCAAGCTGAGCAACTGTTTTTGTGGGTGAACAATCTGACCTTTGTTCGTGGACAGGCAGTTCTCCATAGGCTTAGACTGAATGAGTGGACATATTAATAGAAGCTCTGTGAACAAGTCTTGTCTTAGCCATGCTGGAGTTCCCAGAATGAGGAGACTCTTGCTTCATATTTCTAAGAACTCTTGGAACCTGGGAAAAGGAGGAAAACTTTAGCGAACATTCCTGTCAGGACTAGAAGAAATTAATTTCCCCAAGACCTTTTGGGAGGAAACCTGCTAGCGCACACATTGCATTTCTTGTTCTGAAGAGTTGCAAATAGATCTAGATTTGTGCTTCCTCACTGATAGAAAACTTGGATTAGTTGCTGATTTTGTTCCCACTCGTCGCATTGTTTTGCAGTCCTGCTCATGTAATCTGCCCATTCGTACTGTAATGTTGCGAGCAATAAACCATTCCCATATTTGCTGGGCTTGAGAAAAAAAAAGACCTTTGATTTTGCCTTGTCTGTGAGACATAACATGGTTGTGGGGTATTGTCCATCCTAACCAAGACAGAGGAATTGAGTATTCTGAGGAAAAAAATGTTGGAGGCCTAGGAAGACAACATTCAATTTTAGAAGACGGTTAGGCACATTTCCCTCTTGAGAAGACCATTTTCTGTGAATTTCTAGGTCATGCAGGTGAGCTTTCCAAACCTCTAGGGAAGCGTATGTTGTCAATACGATATGGGGCGGCACAGGAACCAACGACAGGCCCCGAGAGAGATTTTCTATTTTTTCATCACCAAGCCATCACTAGTTTCATAGCTGGAGTAATTGTGATCATGTCTTCAAAGGTTCCCTGGGGTTAAACCCATTGTGCTTCCAATTGCTCTTGTAAGGGTCTCATGCGCAGACAGCAATTTGTGATTAACAGACTGCAAGACAACATTGCCAACATTTACTTGAAAGTCCGTAAATAGGGGGGCTTTTTTTCTTGAAACGGAAGATGTTATTGCTATTATGCGCTGAATTCTTTCCATAGTTGGGTACCTTGGAGACTTTTGTATTCAGAATTGAGCCCACGAAAAAACAGACTATCTGGATGGAGTTAGGGATGACTTTTCCTTGATCAGCTTTAGACCTTAAGTTTTGAATAGCTGACAAAAAGTCCAAGAAGATTTACTTACTGATGGGAATGTGGGACCATTGACAAGCCAATTGTCCAGGTATGGGAAGACCTGATTAACTATTCTTCTCAAGAACGTCACCACAGGGGCCATGTTTTTCGTGTCGCAGTCAAATCAAATATAGCTTTATTCAATCGAAGCAAACAATCATAAAAGCATACCCAATGCATAACAAAATAAAAAGAAATCATTATAAGTCCGTATCCCTCTTAATAGTTCAAGACATGTCACCGGATAAAAAACGGTTAGTGCTTGCGACGATAAAGTTAGGTACCATAGGGGAAAAATCAAGTAATGCAGGTAATATAAAGTGCAGAAAGTGCTTGGGTGTACTTGGACGTAAACAATTGATATTTAACAGCTAAATAGATTAAATGCATGTCGTCTAATAAGACAGTTAGCTCACAGCAGCAGTGATATTACAATAAAAAGAGATAAGCTAATAATGCAGGTAATATAAAGTGCAAAGTGCTTTGATGTAAACATTAACACTTAGCCGCAAATGAGTTGCAATAATAAGGAAAACCACCATTACATGTACAATAAAGTGCAATGTGCTAAAATATCTGCGTCAAGCTAGATTAAAATGAATAAATAAAATGCATTAAAATACCATACTCTTCCTTGCATTAAATAGTCTGAGAATATATGTAGCAGTAAAGAAGCAAGTCCCAGGATCTTCCAGGGCCATTAGTAGGGACGTGGCAGCTTTGGTGGTCTTGGCCTCATGTTTTTTTTTTAAAATGGTGTGAGAATTAGAGAGGTCACTCCAGCCATAGGTTAGGTAGATTGTAGCGTTGAAGCAACAAACGCTACCTGGAATTGAATAAGTCAATATAAAAATCAGAATCCCAAATTAGTCTAAGTTTCGCCTGTGCCTAATAATAAAACTCAAGAATGTTGCTATGGGTTTAGCAAAGCATTCTACATCAAACAATTGGAGGGTGAGGAAAGCGGGGCGGCACCGTCGAAAACCCCATAACTTTTAAAATCGGCATAAGCCAGCGTCTCCTTGGATCGCAGTAAAACTTACAAAATAGGATTGTGTGGATTGTGGATTGGGCAGAGATATCGTCACAAGGACATGGTTGTAAATACTTTGCCCAATCGTTAATAGTAGGGAAAGTAACCAAACGGTGAAAAATGTCCAATCTAAACCTAGTTAATAACAGTCTTTCATGACTTGAAAAATGTAAAGTTAGGTAAGGTTTGTGAGAAGTTGGCCTGATATATAGTGTTCACTATTCTAGTGTTCACTCTGTATCATTCTAAACAACCCTTATTGATGATTGGTTGTAAGTCAACCTTATAGACCAGCTATCCTAGTAGCGTGGACAAGAGCAGTCTTTAGGCTAAACTCTAGAGGGCGTGTTAAGCCAGCTGTTTTACCATCACATATACCCCTTGAACACCAAGTGAAAGGACACCACACAAGTTGGAATCTGGTCCAGTGCATACAGTACTTGGGAGCCTCCATCAATACGCTGTCAGCAAGCGGGTCTCCTTCGGAGGAGAGACGATTATCACTCCTTCGGAAGGCTCAGGCTCTTATGACCGCTTCATCTAAAACAGTGAGGACGGTGTCTTCTCTACTGGGGTCGATGGCCTCTTATATCTTCCACACGCACGGCTGCACATGAGACCATTGCAGGAGTGCTTGGAGGATCAGTGGGATCAGAGGAAAGGATCTTGGGACGTCAAGATAAGACTGTCTCTACATGCTCTTCAGTCTCTGAAGTGGTGGTGTTCAGCGGAGAATCTCCTGAGAGGGGTTCCCTTCCACAAGGACACTCCCACGCAGACTATTGTGACGGGTGCGTCTCTCCACGGCTGTGGGGCGCACTCCGGAGACTTACAGAGTCAAGGGACGTGGTCCCAGATGGAGTCCACGTACCACATGAATTTCCTGGAACTCAGAGCTGTTCACTTGGCGCTGAAGGCCTTTCTTCCGTCCTTCCGGACCAACTCTTTGCTTGTTCAGACGGACAATACGACCACGATGTATTACCTCAACAAGCAGGGGGGGTCGAGATCGCGCACTCTGTCGCAGGAGGCGCAGGCGATCTGGCACTGGCTTCTGGCCCGAGGACTCTCGATAACGGCCACTCATCTGCCAGGTGTGCAGAATGTTCAGGCAGACGAGCTGAGCAGACTGATTCAGGAAAACCACGAATGGGTCATAAACGACGAAGTACTAGGAGAAGTCTTCGCAAGGTGGGGGATTCCAGACGTAGATCTGTTTGCCACCGCCGAAAACAGCAAATGCCGAGACTTCGCCTCCAGGTACTACCAGCCAGGGACGTTGGGGAATGCGCTATGGATCAACTGGTCGAACAGCTTTCTGTACGCTTTTCCACCCATTCCCCTGATTCCGGCGGTGCTCATCAAACTGTCCCAGTCCAGGGCGCGGATGATCTGATTGCCCCGGAATGGCCCAGGCAGTGGTGGTTCACGGACCTGCTTCACCGGTCTCTCCTCCCTCACGTACGATTGCCGTGCAGGCCGGACCTTCTCACGAAGTTCGGGGGGCAGACGTTACACCCCAACCTCTCGTCTTTAAGTTTGGCGGCATGGCTCCTGAGATAGTGCAATATGGCCATCTGAATCTCCCTGAAGATTGCATGGACATACTGAAGGAGGCTAAGCGACCTTCCACTAGGACTTCATATGCTTACAAGTGGAAGAGGTTTTGTATCTGGTGCAAGTCCAAGAACTATGACTCGACGACATGTAAGGAAGATGTCATCCTTCCATATCTTCTACATCTGGCTCAGTCTGGCCTTAATGTCCATTCTATTAAGGTTCATCTGGCTGCTTTGACTGCCTACAGGAAATGCCCTTCACAGACTTCCTTCTTTCAGATCCCTGTGATCGAATACTTTTTAGAAGGCTTGAAGAAAGTGTTCTCTCCTGTCCGGCTTCCTTCACCTTCATGGGAATTGAATGTGGTGCTGTCCAGATTGATGAAGGAGCCTTTTGAACCTATTCATAAGGCTTCGTTGCAGCACCTGTCCTGGAAGGCGGCGTTGCTCGTGGCCATTACATGGGCCCGCAGGGTGAGTGAAATTCAGGTGTTGTGTTGCCAAGAACCTTATACTGTATTTCATGCTGCTAAGGTTGTTATGCGTACTCACCCTAAGTTTCTTCCTAAAGTTATATCTGACTTTCATGTTAACCAGACCATAACTTTGCCTACGTTTTTTTCAGAATCCTTCCTCTCCAGCGGAAAGGTCCCTGCATTCTCTGGATGTCAGGAGAGTGTTGAAATTTTATCTGGATAAAACCAGGGATATTAGTAGGTCAGACCAATTGTTTATCAATTATGGATCAGTCAGGACAAGTCTTGCTACCTCTAAACAGTCCATTTCTAGGTGGATTGTGTCCTGTATACAGTTGTGTTACCAAAAAGCTGGTAAGACCTTAGGGGGTAAACCTAAGGCTCATTTCACCAGGGGCCGAAGCTGCCACGACTGCTTTGCTCCGTAATGTTCCCATTGCAGAAATCTGCAAGGCGGCCACTTGGAAGTCGGTCCATACCTTTGCTAGGCATTACTGCCTGGACACTGATGCTAGGGCAGATGCTCAGGTTGGGCAGGCTTCGCTGCGAAATCTGTTCGCACAGTAGTGGTGTTATTTCACTTTTCTCCACTGCCGATTTGGTGTGGGGATGGGCTTGCCATTCTATTCACTAGATTATGACTATACACAGAGATCCCCTACTACAGAAGGAGTAGTTTCTGTCCTGTAACTCCAGTTCTGTAGTAGGGGTATCTCTGTTATAGTCATATGCGCCCGCCCTCCTCCCCGGTGGAGAGAGATATTCATGTAAGGAATGCTACAGGTCTGGCGTATTACGCCTTCAAAAAGAACTGAAAGTAAAAGGGACCTGCAGTGTATTCTGGGATACTGTGAGGTTCTGGAAAGTTCTCTTAAAGGCACAGTATCCTGTTCTGAGCCACATAATGGCAGCCTATGGGGCTTGTCTGTCCATGTCTTCCTCTCCATCATTCCAGAGGGTTTTTGCTGTTAAAGCAAGGAAAATCTGGACAGGCTTTGCTGTTTGTGGATTTTTGGTGGAATTTCTAGTTGAAGTACTGGACAGTGTAGCCTGTGGATATAGGCTGCATTATCTGTCATTAAGTCTCTCTTAAGTGTCTGTGCAGTTCTGCATTTTTCGACACTTTAAGAGATTATTTTTGATTGCTCCGGGGTCCACGCACATGGGCGGGACTATTCACTAGATTATGACTATACACAGAGATCCCCTACTACAGAATGATAATATTGTGACAGGCCCAAATCGTTAATTTTTTTTTAATGTAGGCAATCCATCCAATCCTATGGGCATTCTCTAGGGAGATACAGTCCTGTACGAACCTTTGAGAGAAAATAGTTTCACTAGAGGACCAAATACGGTGCCATAGTAGAAGAGGTTGGATTTTAACTAGTTCTGTCAAATAGGGCAGACCCAAATCCAAATGGCATACGTAGGATGCTGTGCCCCATGGGACAGCAAGAAGGAATCTTAAGAAACAATTTTCCACCATTTGTAGGGCTTCAATATTCCGGTATCCCCAGACACCAGCCCTGTATATTGCAGTGGCTAGACATTTAGCTTTATATATCTCTATGAGTTCAACAGTAGGCCTTTTGCCCAGTTTAGTTGTGAAATTAACCAAGGCAACTGTCGCCCTCATTAAGAGCAAATTCCTAGACTCAATGGCGTGCTTCCAAGAACATTTGTGGTCAATAACAATTCCCAGATACGGGTATGTGGTTGTGCTCTCAAGTTTTTGTTTGTCAATAAAAATGGCCTTTGTTTTCCTCAACCTGGAGCCTGCGGACATGACAAACTTTTTTTTAAGGTTAATTTTCAGGTCCAGGTTGGCCATAAAAGTGCTGTATCTCACGAGGGCACGTTGTAATTCCAGGGGGGTGCGGGCTAGAATCACAGTGTCGTCAGCGTGGAGTAACGCCGGTATTGGGCGGTTATTAATGGCAGGGAGGTCCTGGCACCCTGTTACCATGGCATGTTCCAGGCCATTGGTATAAAGGTTGAAAGAGAACGGGGCCAGGACACAGCCCTGCCTTACTCCCCTCTCTACCATGAACGACTTTGTTAGCTCACCCCCCACGCCATACCTCACTCTGTCGCGTCGGAGTATAATTTGTGCAAGAAATTTACAAGAGACTCCTCTACCCCCATGTCCAATAAAATGGACCACAGTTTGGTGTGGCTGACAGTCGAAAGCTGCCGACAAGTCAACATACGCCATGTACAAGGCCCCCCCCTTCGCATTTACATATTTACCTATTAGCAGAGATAGATTCAGGGCTTGTTCTGTGGTGCCCAGTCCCTCACGGAACCCAAATTGTAAGTCTTGATAAAACGCACAAGTTACTACTTGTGTAACGATATATCTGTAAGAGACATTAGTTAGTGATAGATTCCTTACCTTAGAATATCCCCAGGCGTCAGACTGGATCCGGAAAATTTGGCGTAGCAATACCCCTGCGAAGGCGTCATCCGCAGCTCTGCGTCCGTCGTCGGCGTCGTTAGCGCCGGAATGACGTCGGAGTACTTAGACGCCGCCCATGCGAGCGGACGTCAGTTCTGATACACAGCTTTCCTGCGCCAGATACGCAGAGCCATGATAGAACCAACACTGGTGCCATGAAACTAGGGCCCTGAAAGGGGATGACCTTAACCCTAGATATCGGTTCGCAGAACGGGGAGGGTGGGTGGGTCGGTAAGGAATCTATCACTAACTAATGTCTCTTACAGATATATCATTACACAAGTAGTAACTTGTGCATCTGAAAGAGACACGTTAGTGATAGATTTCTTACTTTAGAATAGATACCCCAGCAATACCAACCCCGGTGGTGGGTCTGCGAACCAATAATCGCACCAGAAAGTCCTGTAGGACGGAACGGCCAAAGAAGCCATCCCTCCGGACTTGGCTGTCCAGGCAGTAGTGTCGTGCAAACGTGTGCAGCGAGGCCCACGTAGCTGCCTGGCAAATGTCCTGCAAGGACAGTCCCCGGCCAAGGGCAGTGGTAGTCGCCGTGGCCCGAGTGGAATGAGCCCTCAATCCAACAGGGGGCTCCTTAGCCAAGGAGTAACATGCCTGGATACACAAGATGATCCACCGGGAGATGGTCTGCTTGTGCACCGCCTTTCCCTTCTTAGCGCCCACGTAACCAAAAAAGAGTTGGTCATCCACCCAGAACTGGCGTGTGCGATCTAGATAATAAGAGAGCGCACGTTTTGGGTCCAGACGGTGGAGCCTCTCTTCCTCTTTCGAGGGATGCGGAAAGAAGGTGGGCAAAGTAATGGACTGCCCGATGTGGAAGGCCGTGACAACCTTGGGCAGGAAAGAAGGTCTCGTCCGCAACACAACCTTGTCCGGATGAACAGAGAGGAAAGGAGGTATGGAAGAAAGAGCCTGGAGCTCACTCACTCTCCTGGCAGAGGTGATGGCAACCAGGAAAGCAGTCTTCAAAGTAAGAAGACAGAGAGGACAGTTATGGAGCGGCTCAAAGGGAGCACACATTAGGTAAGTAAGAACAAGGTTCAAGTCTCACTGGGGCATCACGAAAGGAACAGGAGGGAACATGTGTGTGATGCCCTTCAAAAACCTATTTACAATAGGGGACTTGAACAAAGAAGGCTGATCAGGTAGCTTTAAGAAGGCGGAAAGGGCAGTGGTACCCAGTGCCCAGAGCAGAGCCCTGCTGGGCAAGAGAAAGAAGGAAGAGGAGAACCTCAGAAAGAGGGGCAGAGAGTGGATCCACAGCCTTTGCTGTGCAACATGCAACAAATCTGTTCCACCTGCAGGCGTATACCGACTTTGTGGAGGGACGCCTGGCTGCCAGAATGACATTACAGACCTCGGGAGGCAAGTCAAATGGCCTCAACTGCCGCCGCTCAATCTCCAAGCTTGTAGGTGGAGACTGGACAGGTTCGGGTGGAGAACCATCCCCTGCTGCTGCGAAAGAAGGTCCTCCGAAGAGGCAGACGAATCGGGGGATCGACTGACATGCTGAGTAGCTCAGGATACCAGTATCTTCGTGCCCAGTCCGGAGCCACAAGGATAACCTGGGCCCGGTCGCGCCTGATCTTCAGCACTCTGGGCAGAAGTGGTATAGGCGGAAAGGCGTACAATAGACCGCAACTCCACTCGCGACGAAAAGCGTCTCCGAGCGAGTGCCGCCTTGTAAATTCCAACGTGCAGAACTGATGACATTGCGCTTTCTCTTCTGTGGCGAATAGATCTAACCAAGGCTCTCCCCATTGCTGAAAGAGGCCTTGCGCCACGTCCAAGTTCAGACGCCATTCGTGACCATCATGCACCGACGGCTGAGTTCGTCCGCCCTGGCGTTCAGCGAACCTGCCAGGTGTTGAACCACCAGGGTCACGCCCTGATGTTACAGCCACTGCCAGAGGCGCAGAGCCTCCTGGAATAGGGTCCACGACCCCACCCCGCCCTGTTTGTTGCAGTACCACATGGCGGTGGTGTTGTCCGTGAACACCTGCACTACACTCCCCCGGACAGAGGGGAGGAATGCTTTCAGTGCTAGACAGATCGCCCGCAGCTCCAGAAAGTTGATATGGAGCTGGGACTCCGCCGGAGACCAGAGGCCTCTGATCTCCGCCTCTCCCATGTGGCCTCCCCAACCCTGGAGGGACGCGTCCGTCACTACCACGTGCTCCGGGTTGGGTAGGGAGAGGGATCTGCCACTGACCCAATCGCAGTGCCCTCCGAGATCAAGACATGATCGGACAGGTTGCCCTGATGCCGGGCACACTGAAACTTCAGGTCCCACTGCAGAGCCCGCATCCGTCACCAGGCGTGATGCACCAGAAGCATGCAGGAGGCCATCAGCCCCAGAAGCCACAGCGTCAACCTGACCGAAACTCGGGATAAAGGCTGAAAGATTGGAATCAGAGCCTGAATATCCCGAACCCGCTGTTCGGGAGGATAAACCCGAAACTGCGCCGAGTCTAGAACCGCTCCGATGAAGAGGAGCTTCTGAGAGGGACACAGGTGCGACATCGGCACATTGATGGAGAACCCCTGCAAGTGCAGGAGGTCGGCCGTAGTCTGGAGGTGGCTGACGACGGTCTGGGGCGAGCCCGCCTTCAACAACCAGTCGTCGAGGTAGGGGAAGACTGGCACCCCTAACCTGCGCAGATGAGCTACGACCACCGCCATCACCTTCGTGAACACCCGTGGGGCGCTGGTAAGGCCAAAGGGGAGCACGGTAAACTGAACGTGCTCGTGGCCTACCGTGAACAGCAGGTAACGACGGTGGGCCGGCAGGACGGGGATGTGAAAGTAAGCGTCCTGCAAGTCCAACGCTACCATCCAGTCTCCGGGGTCCAGGGCAGATAAGACCTGAGCCAAAGTCAGCATCTTGAACTTCTCCTTCCGGAGGAAGCCGTTGACGTTCCGTAGGTCCAAGATAGGGCGTAGGCCCCCTTTGCCCTTCTTGGGTACCAGAAAGTAGTGGGAGTAACAACCACACCCCACTTCTGGCCCAGGAACGCGCTCAATGGCCCCCTTGGCCAAGAGGGCCGTGACTTCCTCTTGCAGAAGTTGCAAGTGATCCCCCGACACGCGGTGGAATTGCGGTGGCATGGCTGGAGGAGACGCCTCGAAGGGGAGGGAGTAGCCCCTTCGGACGATTTGCAGCACCCACCTGTCCGACGTGACATTGCGCCAGTGGAGGCGGTGATGGCAAACCCTGCCACCCACTGGCGTTACATGGGCCTGAATACACGGATTAGGAAGGTTTTGATGCAGGTGCTGCGGAGGGAGGTGTGGACTGGCCTCGCCGTTGTCCCCGAACGCCGCTACGGCGGTTTCCACGGCTGCCACCGCGCTGCTGAACATTCTGCGGTGCGTGGCTGGCAGCTCGTGTGGGGGCGCCCCTTCCGTGGCTGCGAAAGGCACCCGTTTGCTGGCGTGTGGCCGAGAGGCCCAGAGGCCCAATGACTTGACCGTTGCCCTGGAGTCCTTAAAACGCTCAAGCGCATGGTCTGCCTTGTCGCTAAAGAGGCGAATGCCATCGAAAGGCATGTCCAGAAGAGTGGACTGGACATCGGCCGAAAAGTTGGCGGTCCTCAACCAGGCGTGGCGTCGAACCGCCACCATCGTTGCCATCGCCCTGCCTAGTGAGTCCGTGGTATCCAGCCCACACCGGATGGAATATCGCGCTGCATCTCGACCCTCCGCAAGGGCTTGGGAGAGTTTAGGCCGGACCTCCTCCGGACATTGTGGCAGCACGTCCGCGACCGCGTCCCACAGGGTGTGGGTGTAGCGGCCCAAGAGGCATGCGGTATTGACAGACCGCAGTCCCAAACTCAGGGACGAGAACACCTTCTTCCCAAACTGTTCGTACCTCTTGGATTCCCGATTGGGCGGGGCCGTCGGGAATGCAGTCTGGGAAGTAGAGGCCTGGATGACCAGACTCTCGGGGGTGGGGTTGGAAACGCAAATGTGCGTTTACAAATTTTTAAGGAGTTTACGCCCAAGACACTTCTTCAATAATGTTGAAAAACCAGAAGAAACCGAAACACCAAAGAGAGACATGCTTATGGGTTTGAGATATCCAAGCAGATACCAACCACCAGTCAGCCACAAAGTTCTTGATGCATTTGAAAAAGTAGTAAACAAAGACATCATCCAAATTTTCAAATCACCAAGATCAAAAACAACTAACATGACACAGAAAGAAAAACAGGCGTTACAAAATCTTGCGGACAATAAAGACATTACCATACGCCAGGCAGATAAAGGCGGTGCTCTCATCATAATGGATACTGAATTCTATGAAAAAAACGTAAATGACCATATCAATGACACGGAAACATATTCCAAAATGAGAAATGATCCAACTAAAGAATTCACCAAAGTTTTGATGAAAATCATTGACACAGCAATTGACAATGGCACGATAAACTCAAAAACCAAGGAATTTCTAATCAAACAAAATCCATCCATCCCATACATCTACATGATCCCAAAAATTCACAAACATCCCACCATTTCACCTTTCCGTCCGATTGTCTCCACTATCAACTCTATCCACGATCCAGTGGGTAAATTCATTGACAAACATTTACAACCGTTAGTCCAAAAAACACCCACCTACATTAAGGATACAACCCATTTTTTGAACATTTTGGAGGAGCACAAATCAACATTTACGAACGACATGATTATGAGCACCATCGATGTCAAATCGTTATACAACTCAATCCCACACAATCTGGAATTAGAAGCAATGGAAAATTTACTAACACACAGCGAGAAGGACGAAGATGTAAAAATACTACTCATGGAGTTAATGCACTTCACTCTATTCCACAGCTACTTTCAGTGGAACAACCAATTTTACGTAGTGTTCGGGCACCTCTATGGGAAATTGTGCTGCACCATCATATGCAAATATTTTCATGCACCACTTTGAAACTCAACATATACTAACAGACATAGAATGGAATGAAAACCTCATCCTCTACAAACGATATATAGATGATATCTTCATCTTATGGAGAGGCACATCATCCACACTGGAACTCGCCATTGAAGATCTCAACAAAGTCAATGACAGAATCCAATTTACATTCAACATAAAAAAAAACGAAATATCATTCCTGGATGTTATGATCACTAAACATGGGAGTACATTACAAACCAGTGTGTATCATAAAGAAACAGACAGAAACAATCTATTACATTATCACAGCTTTCATCAGCCGGCCTTAAAAAAGCACCTGCCATTCTCCCAACTACTCCGAATAAAACGCATCGCCTCAACCTGTGAAACTTACGAGCAACAACGACTGATCTTTTCCACAAAATTCAAAAACAGAGGGTACCCTGAAACCATACTGGAACAAGCAGTCAACCGTGCACAAAATTTCAGTAGAGAGCAATTACTAACACTGACCCACAAAAAGGACCAGCCAAGGGCAGTATTTGTTTCAAAATAATCCACACGAAGTCACAGGATTAAAAGGGTCATCTTAAAACATTGGCCCCTACTTACATTGGAGGAAGATTTCAGAGGCATATTTTCAATGAATCCAAGATTCGCGTACGAACGAACAAAAAATATCAAGGAACTGCTAAATAACAAGACAAGGACAGTCACCAAAGAATTCAAAGGAACGCTACCATACCACAACTGTGGCAGTTGCAATTCTATTATTAAAGGAAACGAAATCACTCATCCTACACAAGGCACCAAAATAAAACTCAACGTTAATAGAACATGTGACAGCACTAACCTGGTGTACATGTTAAAATGCCCCTGCGGGCTTGCATATGTTGGTAAAACTAGAAAAATCAAAACAAGACTGGTAGAACACAAAAGTAACATTCGCCTAAAAACATCCAAATCCTCAGTCGCTACACATTTCGCAGATGCGAACCATAATCCCAGCCAACTACGTTATTGCATCTTGGAAATGGTACCCATGTTACCGGGCAGAGACAATGCACAACATTTATTAAGACGTGAACTATTTGGGATACACCGCCTGTCTTCAACACAGCCAAAGGGATTAAATGAACGTTTAGAATTCAGTTGTTACCTGTAAATCATACAATTCTATGTTGTTTCATATGTTCTCACTCCAATGTTTAATGTATACTTGCACACCCATGCATTTACCATTCTCAAGCCACACTGTAGCTTATGATCGGGCTTTCACCAAATTCGTACCGTATTATGAAAACCCTGTGTTTCTTTTTCCACCCATCTTTTCCGCCCTTTCACGTCTTTGACATTTATTTTACTGTCCCCTTCACAAATCTTTATTTTTGCCCACTTTTGAATAAAGTTTTCTCGATTTCGACATAAGTCGACACACCAACACTTGACCTTCATGACCTCTTCCGGGGTCTGAGTCACATGATCGAACTCGACCTATCATACAACAGGAAGCACTTTAACTAAGACGCAAACTTCCGAGGTTGTTCACACACCCGCGCAGCCTAACCAACCGGAGAACTTTCCGACCTATCACACGGGTAAGCTTTTTTACGCAAAAACGCTTCTTTCGGAAATTATTTACAAGTACCAGTGAACTATTCACTAACAGGTACGCTTTTTCCAGGTTACTCGACTTCGTGAAAACCTCCTATACACGAAGGTTTTATAACAACAACGCAGGTCAGAAGTTTCAAATTTCTTTCAACGTGCACGCGTTATAACCCACGAGCACTCAAACGATCACAAAAGTGTACCTTCCCGATCACTCCACTATTCACTATTCCCCCACCCCTCACTCCCTTATTTCTATTACAGTCGCCTTTCACGCCCGTATTCACCGCATACGCCTTTGTTTAAACACCGGCACAAACCCATTCTTTTACGAGCATTTCTGCCTTAAATAATCTCGCCCTTTTTACTCAATAATATATCACGCATTTATTTAAAGTTGAATGCTAACATGATGTGTATTCATAAAAAAAGTTTCTAAAACGTGCTTAACTTAGTTGCTTTCAGACACTAGTCCCCTGAAGAAGGGCAACAGCCCGAAATGCATTGGGCAGATATTTAACAAAAAGAACGATGTTATGCAAATAATAACATGAAATAATCTGAATAAAAAGAAAATCAGAACCATAAGGAACTTTGTTGACTATTATTTGAAGAAATCGAAAAATCAATTCAGAGTGCGTTGAGGAGACGTTATTCCCAAGGGAGTTTACGCAATTGGATTTTCATATCCCCAGCCCAGGGAGATTTACCTCAAACGCACCACATACGGAATAACCTCTAAATCAAACTCAGAGTGCGATTTCCAACATCCGCTTATTGGCATTTATTCTTATACCTGCCATTATTATCAGAGACCCTGCCAGGTGTTAAACCACCAGGGATATGCCCTGATGTTCCAGCCATGTCCTGAGGCGGAGAGCCTCTTAACATAGGGTCCACAACACCACCCCGCCTTGTTTGTTGCAGTACCACATGTCAGTGGTGTTGTCCGTGAACACCTGCACTACTCTTTCCCCGGACAGAGTGAAGGAATGCTTTCAGTGCAAGACGAATCGTCCGAAGCTCAAATTGGTTGATACGGAGCTCGGATTCTGCCCGAGAACAGAGGCCCCTGATCTCCGACTCTCCCATGTGGTCGCCCCACCCCAGCAGTGATGCATCTGTCACCACTGTGAATCCCGATTGGGGAAGGGAGAGGGATCTTCCGTTGACCCAATATCGGTTCGTTGGTCACCACTGCAACTGTTGTGCAGTGCCCTCTGAGATCTGGACGCAATCGGAAAGATTCCCCCAATGCTGTGCCCACTGGAACTTCAGGTCCCACTGCAGAGCCAGCATATGCCACCTGGCATAGTTCACCAGCAGTAATCAGGATGCCATGAGGCCCAGTAACATCAGGGTTATTCTGACCGAAACACGGGATAGAGGCTGAAAGATAAAAATGATAGACCGAATATCCCAGACTCGCTGCTTGGGAGGATAAACCCAAAAATGCACCGTGTCTAGAACAGCCCCGGTGAGAAGGAGCTTTTGAGAGGCTATCAGGTTTGATGCAGGAGGTTGGCCGTATTCAGGAGGTGGGTGACTACTGCCTGGGGGCGAGCCCGCCTTCAACAGCCGGTCGTTGAGATAGGGGAAGATTGGAACCTCTGATCTGTGCAGATAAGCTGCGACCACCACCATCTCTTTCGGAAACACCAGAGAGGCACTGGTAAGGCCAAAGGGGAGCACGGTAAACTGAAAGTGCTTGTGGCCTACCATGAGCCGCAGGTAAAGCCGGAGGCCGATCCAGTCTCCAGGGTCGAGAGCAGGAAGGACCTGAGCCGGTGTCAACATCTTGAACTTCTCCTTTAGAAGGAATCGGTCGACGTCCCTGAGATCCAAGATAGGACGCAGGCCCTGGTCCTTCTTGGGCACCAGAAAGTAGTGGGCATAACAACCACAACCAACTTCTGGGGCAGGAACAAGCTCAATGGCTCCCTTGGCCAAGAGAGCTGTGACTTCCTGTTGGAGAAGGGACAAGTGATCCTTCGACATGTGATGGAATTGAGGTGGCATGGATGGAGGTGTAGTCTCGAAGTGGAGGGAGTAGCCCTTTCGGAAAATCTGCAAAACCCACCTGTCCGACATGATGTTGAGCCAGTGGGGAAGGTGATGGCGAATCCTGCTGCCCACTGGCAATTGATGCGCCTGAAAGGTTAGACTAGGAGGGGTTAGAGGCTGCTGCAAAGGGGGTGCTGGTGGACTGGCCCGCCCGCTGGCCCCAGGGCAGTGGAATCTACGCCCACAGCCATGCAGAGGCTGGACAGGTTGCGCAGGCCTCTGGCTCTGGGTGAAAGATGGCGGGGCACCACTTCCATAGCCACAAAAGGGGCAAAAAGCAGATCGCGCTGGGCGGGAGGTGGTAGTAAGGCCTAAGGATCTGGCCGTAGCCCTAGAATCCTCAAAGCGCTTGAGCGCGTTGTCTGCTTTGTCGCCAAACAGGCGACGGCCATCAAAGGGCATGTCCAAATGTGTTGCTTGGACACCCCCGAAAAGCAAGTGGACTTCTACCAGGCGTAGCATCTGGAAATCATCCTGCCCAGTGAGTCTGCAGTGTCCAGCCCACAGCAGATGGTGTACTTCGTGCGACTCTCCCCTCGGGAGAGCACGACCGGGGCCTCATCCGGGCACTGTGGCAGCACCTGTGCAACAGAGTCCCACACAGAGTGGGAGTAACAGCCCAATAAACATGCAGTGTTCACCGACCGCAGTCCCAAGCTGGAGGAAGAAAACTTCTTCCCAAGGTGGTCCAGCTTTTTGCATTCCTGATCAGGTGGTGCGTTAGGGAATGCACCCTTGGACGGTGAGGCTTGTACTAAGCTCTCAGGGGAAGGATAGGAAAAGAGGAAAATGGGGTCGCCCGGAGCTGGGCAGTGGCATCCGGCGATTATACTGTCCACAGGAGCCCTTGTGTTGGGCTTGGACCAAATGCCCAAAAGGATGTCCCATAAGGGCTCATTGACTGGCAGCAAGGGTTCTAAGGAGGCCGCTGCCGGTTGAAGCACCTCTGTCAGGAGGTTAAATGTAAATGTAAATGTAGTTGAGCTTATATAGCGCACAGCTACCCGCAGTGGGTTTCCCGGCGCATGCTTAGGGAACCCTTCCTGGTATTCCCCTGTGAGATAGCAGGGTATCCACAAGGTGAAAGTCAGGCATCCCGCCGCGAGGGGCCGTTGTGGAGATTAAGCAAGCTATTGCCCTGAGTCGCAGAGTGTGAACCCGTGAGTCGAGGAGGCACCGGGGCGAGAATTATCGAGTCCGTGGAATTTTTAGCCCAAGACCCGCCGAGGCGGGGAATTGAACCCTGGTCCAGGACCGATCTCAGCTTCCGGGTCTGCTGCCTCTAACCCCTGAGCCACACTTCTCCAGTTAGTCTAACCGCCACCGTAGGAAGCTTGAGGTTTATGGCCTCTGCTGTCATATGCAACACCACTGCATACAATGCACCCTCAGTAGCCACGGTAGGGACAGATAGCATGCCAAGATCTGGGGAGGTATCCAGACCACTGGCCTCACCCAACTCTTCTCTCCAGTCCGGTTCCTCAAACAGGTCTGCACGAGGGTCCACAGACCCCTCCCAGTCCTCACCCTCTCCTGTGAACCACTCAAGGCGGTAGGAAACATCAGGAGCGGACAGGGGTACAAAAGTACCAGTCGGCGCCGGTACCGACGTCAGACAACAACAGTCTGGCTCCGTGTTCTTATCGAGGGGGAGGCTGGGGTCGACGCTAGCTGGGGACTCAACCGGTGTCTGAGGTAGCGGGGATGTCACTGGATTCGGTGTCGGAGGGGTCACGAGGTGGACCTGTGCCGATCTGGGTCCAGGCCTGGATCCTTGAGCCGAAGCCACCGAAGGCCTAGAGCCCCTTCTGAGTTGGCAGGGCCCGAAGACACACTAGCAGAGTCTGGCAGCCCGAAGATAGAGTGTAAGGCTTCATAAAGGTTTGAAGCTGGGCAGGGGTCGCTCCGGGTCCCAGAAAGTGAGAGAAGGCAGGAGTCGACCAAACAGGCTCCGCAGGCGGAGCCGGACGACTACCTGCTGCGTCGGCTGATGGACAGGGAAAACACAAAGAGCGACTATGCGTCTTCGCCTTCTTCTTGTGCTTCGACGTACCCGAAGACTTCGATGAGGAGTGGTAATGATGGCTCTGCGACCGGTACCGTGACCTCCCTCTTGACCGGTACCACAAGACGCGCAGAGCAGACTGGCGGACCTCCAGAAGCTTTCGGGACTGCTCCCGCAAAGACTTCAGGGCCATGGCCTGGCAGTCAGATCACAACTTCGGGTTGTGGTCGCACTCCAGAGGCACACAAGATAGGGGTCCATCACAGACATTAGCTTGTGGCAGGAGCCACAAGGCTTGAAGCCGGTCCACCGTAATGACATCCTCGTACACCAGGAGTCAACAGACTCAAAATAAAAGTAGTTGACAAAAGTCACGAAAAGTGAGTCAAAAAGTGACTCAAGGTACAGCTCTCTGGATCTGCGCTAGCTGGCGCGGAAAATGAAGGAACTGAAGTCAGTGAGTGAGGGCAGCGTCTAAGTAGATACTGCGACGTCATTCCAACGACCACGACGCCAGCAATGAATGTTGAGCCGACCAACCCCACCTATCGACGCGCAGGAAAAACTTCTCCAGATCCAGTCTGACGCCTGGGGGTAATTCTAAGTTATTTTTTTTTATAATCGCTTAGAGTTTAAACTCCTGAACATAACTGACGATCTTAAACACTGCCTCGTCATTCCTTGCCTCCCAAGTGTTCAATTCTTCCCTTCCTTCCCTCTCTTAGCACCCACAAACAGAAATGTTCTCTGTTTTAATCCTACCCATCACTATTCTTATCCCTCTACAGAACTCTGAAGTCACAGTGCTCATTTGTATGGATTCTACACTTTTTATGGCATTCTCTGTTGAGTTTTTGTAAAAGCGCTCTACGCATTTAATAAAATTATCACAGCAAACCCTGCTCAACTGAAATATCACGTTTTTCTTCATTTAATCCCTGTTTTGACAAATTCTATGTTTACAATACAAAATCCATCAAAAACATTCACTGAGAAAGAAGAGACATTGCGAACAAGGTGACATATAAACTATGCTTTCAGTGATAACATTCATCCTGTTATAGTACCCCAATTTATGATGCACTTTTACATTTCAAACCAATTTTAATCAAACATTAAATGACCCAAACCAATACATATTTTTATTAAAACTAGAGTAGTAAGTTGTCATTTACCTTCTCTTCTGAAGTAAACACTAAAAATGTCAGGTAACTTCTGCATTAAAATCTCTGCCATTTGAAGGGCTCCAACCACTATCTTAAGATCCTGACTTGATAGCATAGAAGCAATATGACTGTTGAAAAAAAAACACAAAACAGTTAATAAAAATCAATCTTAAGACAGTTAAAATGAAATAAATGAACAAATTACCTTAAACTTCAACTGAAAACGAATTTAGTTTCGTGTACTAACTTTCAAGAACTATAAAGTTTGAGCTTTTACTTAAATGGCCAACAAAACATGAAGCAAAGCGTCAGCAGTCTTGATATGGCAAAACAATTAAACAAAACGCCATTTAGAATTGGCCTCCATTTTGGAATATGTTGGGCATAATTTTTTTGCAAAGATCCAAGAAAGCTGAAATTCTGCTTTTAAACAGGGTGTCCATCATGTGACAGTGACACACTATGGACAATACCATTCAAAGATGGCTGCCTGTTTTGGGAGCTGTTGCTACGTGGGGTGAAATTAGCAGAAAACAAAGGGCCCCTAGCACCGTTTAGAAAGCAGACAAGCACACAAAAAAGGGCACTCAATTTCAGGTGCTTGTGAGCATGAGTTGGCGAAATGCCATCACTCTCAGGGAAATATACAGTCAATGCCGTAAGTGTGCTGAATCACTACCACATGATACAAGGTGTTATGGTAGGAAATAGAATGTCAAGAACACTCAGACATATCAGATTACAAGAGTCTGGCAGACAGTTAAAGCGGTCAGGCTGGTTAAAAGTAATTACAAATACGCACCAAATTACAGTAGGCAAACAATGTACAAAACCTGCCAACAGTCTAGCAATGAATATTACAATGGAAAAAAAAAAAAGCAAGACCAACACCAAATCCCATTCCTACTACAGCAATGTACAAGTTACTTACCTTCGGTAACTATGTATCTGGTACAGACTATTCTAGCTGCAGATTCTTTAACATAGAATTATCCCAGTGAGCCAGACTGGATCCGGAAAATTTTCTTTGCCACAGCATCTGTGCGCACCGGGGGCAGGTACCACGTGACTCCACCCTGACGTACGCAGGCGTGACGTCAGCAAGGTCAAATAAGCCCCACACCGGCGCATTAACATCAGTTTTCTATAGAGAACTTTTCCGCGCCACAAGACGGAGCCATCACAAACAAACTGTGAGAATATGGGAACAGTGTGCGAAAAAAAAATCCGATAAACAGAAAGGGAAGAAACGAATGGTGAGGAACAGCACCATACGGGAAAGTGCCGGGCACTGTGGCACCGAAAGTCATAGAAGGGAAGAGCAGAGCGCAGCTACTGCGAAGCAACCCTGCAAGTAAATACAACATCCTCCCTGGGTGCAAAAAAGAATGAGAAAAGTCAAAGCAGACGAAAGGGGCCTGCAACCCCATTCTATAAACAGTGAGGGACAACAAGGCCAGAACAGAAGAGTAACAACAATTCACCCCAAGACAACACCAGCCAGGAGAGGCACATTCCCTATATGGAGCTAAGGGTCGAGGCACAGGCAAGAGACCCCAACTCAGAGGGCTGCAGAGGAGTCAGAAATTGCAAGCAATAAGAAAGGGAGAAGAGCATGAGGAGGCCCCACACTGGAAGACCAAGGTGCAGGGACGCAGAAGTACCCATGAACCCACCAACCAATCACCAGAAAGAAAGGAGTGGAAAAGACAGAATGAGCATCCCACTAGGGAGGAAGCGAAAGAGGGCACTCGCAGAAGACAAAACTACCAGGAGGCAGGCGAGTGCAGAAGACCAAGCTGAAGGTCCTCGCAGAACGGGGAGGAAGGGCGGGTCGTGAAGGAATATGCGGCTAGAATCGTCTCTACCAGATACATTGCTACCGAAGGTCAGTAACTCGTACATCTGATAGAGACTACTTTCCGCAGATTCCTTAACGTAGAATAGAAAGCCTAGCCATACCCAAAAGGGAGGAGGGCCTGCGAGAGAGCCTCCCAGCAGGAGGAAACACAGGGCCCAGCATGGGATGTGTAATGGAGACAAGGGTGGCCCAGCCACCACCAAGCAAAAGGAAGCAAGGACGAGGCGAAGGGAGGCCAGGATACCCCAAGCCCATACAAGATACCAGGGACATCCGCCAGAAAGCCCCGGTTTGACAGACAGCAGCAGAGGAGTACAGAGGAAGAAAAGAATCACCCCAAACTCCATGGAGAAGAGGTAGAAATGGAGGCAAAGCCCTCCACAGGAGAACACACAGTGAAGGTGACAGCTGAACCGGCCTCAGCCTCGAGTCAGCGGACAAGGCGGGAATGGCTCCACAGCCAAGAAAGGTAGGGTGAGACGAAAGACGTAGTGTCGCAAGGCTCCAGCAGAACAAGAGGCAGGAGCACAAGGGCACACGCCAGAGTCCCCGGCTGTGGACCAGAAAGATCAGGCGTGCGCAGCCGGCTGCTGGCAAGTACCATGAAACCAAGCGCTCAGACCAAGCTGAGCGCAAGACTAACGCAAGGGCCAGGTAAATTCAGATTAACCCGTAAAGGGAGACAGTTTCAGACAAACAGACCCACGAAAAGAAGAGGGACCATCCACAAGAGAAGAAATAAGTAGGACGGACTAAAGTTGTCAACCAGAACACAGGAAAATACCAGGAAATCCTATCCCCCCTGGAACCCCTGGCAGAGGACCAGGCCGAAACGTCGGATAAAAAACAGTGCGGGAACACCACAGCACAACGCCGCAGACGGCATGCCAAAGCAGGTCCAGCGATGCAGCAGGTACTGAGAATGACAGAACCTGGAGCAGCGCAAGCTACATCCAGAAAAGATCAACAAAACAAAACCAGCGGTATAGAGCGACGCCAGGAAAGGCGAGGAACCCTCGAAAGGGAGTCCACACCCTCCCAGCGTAGGACAGAGCTATACAATAGCTATAGGTACCCCACTTAGGGTATGACACATCTTAAAGAAAACATGGGAACCACTCTTAGGGAAAAAGGTCTGCATCAGAGAACAGAACATAAGACCTGCGGTAGGAACCACAGACTGCTTAGCAATCAGCCAAAATATACACACCTGCCAAAAGGGCTGAACCAGCAGCCAACAGAAGAGAGGGGCCAACCAAGGGACCCTGAAGGCACGTCATACCACACAGAACATACAAACGGGCCACTCAAAACACCAGATTCCAGGAAGTAGGTGGGATAACGCCTTCCATCAAGTCCCGGAGGCTCAACAAGCCAGCCAACGGAGGCGGAGAAGGACGTAGCCCCGCAAGGAGATGCTGAATGGCGGAGTCCGCATGTGTTAAACAAAAGGACCCCGTCAAAGGGCAGGTCAACCAAACGCTCCCTACTATTCTCAGGAAAAACAGCATCCCGCAGCCAAGAATGGCGACGGAGAGCCATAGAACTGGCCATAGCATGGCCGAGAGCATCAGCAACATCCAAGGCCACACAGAGAATAAACGCAGCCAACTCCCGACCATCCAACACATGGTGTCGTAGATCAGTGCAGGCACCCTCATGGGAGAAATGAGAAAGAAGGGACTCCACAGAATCCCACAGGCTGGAGGTAGCCCTGGCCAACACACAAAGTGTTGAGTGCCCGCAAAGCAGCACTGGATGAAGCGAAGATGTTATGCCCCCATGAATCCAACCACCGAGCCTCCCGAGGAGGACGAAACAACACCACAGGCAAGGACGGAAAAGCAGTCCGCAGAAGAGAGCCCTGAGTAGAAGGGTGGAAGGAAAGGCAGACTGGGTCGTGCGGAGCAAGACGGTGGCGATGTAGGAGAGGCTGAGGCAACGGATCAGCTGTGGCAGTACGCCCCCAAGCCCACAGAAGAGCGTTGGGGAACGACGCTTCGAAAGGAAGGAACAGCTCCCGTCCACCAGAGTCCTGGTGGAGAAATTCCAAAAGATTATGCGTAGGGAATGGGGTTACGGGGTCAACCATTCGCAAAATGCCAGCGGCTGTGAAAATAGCCCAAACAAAGGCAACACTGGCCTCCACGGGGGAGAAAGCAATTCCTCCGTGGGCGACGGCTGCAAACGGAGTTGTCCATCCCCAAGTCCAGCTAGAGGGGGAAATGGCCAGCCCCTGAATGGTGGGGGATCCACGGACGAGTGGGGAACCTGAGGGACCCCCCCGGGAAGGCGGAGAAGCCGGTGGAGGAACCAACCGCGAGCTGCGGAAAAGAGGGTCCGAGGATTGAGGCTGCGGGGAAGGTGAGGATCCCTCCCTGGAAGACGACAACGAAAAAGCAACGATGCAGCGTCCTGTCTCCAGAGAGGAAGAGACCAGGAGATTACAAACCTTCAGAGAGGAAGGAACCTCTGGAGACGAATCAAGGACCCAACGCTGGCACGGCGCTGTGGAGTCCGCCACAGGCACCGGCTCGACCTCACACGGGGCAGCCACCAGTGTAGAGGGACTCTGGAAAGCACCCCAGGCCTCCACCCGGGCACCACTCGGACTGGGGAGCTCAGAGGGCCGAGGGGAACTCTGGGACAAGCTCTAAGTCACTGTGAACTCCTGCGATGCCACAGGGAGCGACGTAGGGATTTGCGTGGAGGCAAGGACACCGTGTGTCGAAGAGGGGAGCCCCGAAGCACTGCACCTCGACGACACCACCCTCCTACAACCTGAAGCCGAACCTTTCGGCGCCAGGGCAGACTCCGCGGAAGGCCCCGCGCGAGGCAAGGTATCCGCGGACATCTCAGGAGGTGGAGGAGCCAAAGAAGCCTGCAGAGCCACAGCGTAGGCTTTCATTAGGGCCCTAGTTGCCTGACGTCAGGAAACTGCAGGTACGGCGGCAACAGGCGAGGGCGCACATCCTGAGGTGAAGCGGCGCCTGGCAAGGGAGAACACAGATCATCCCAGACCTCAGGACACGGGGAGAGGAGGAGGTGCCCGGGCACACCACTACGAGTGGCCGTGCAGACGACCTCAGGAAGCATAAGCAACCTACATAAACACCATGGAGAACATGCACCCAAAGGCGACCAGAACGCCCTAGCAGAGCACAAGCGATATGACAGCTACCACTACCCCACATAGGGTACGTTAAATCCCAAGATATAGGAACCCTCTTTGGAAGAACTTTCCACAGCAGAGGAAAAATCAAAAGAGCCACGGGAAAAATAACACCCCGCGGAAGGTTAACACACAAGCAACAAAAGGGCTGTCAAGCAGCCAACAATGCCAAAGTCCCAAGGAGGGACGCAAATGACCAGAAAACACTCCACAGCCAGAACAACCGGCCTAAGAAAGCCCAGAATCAACCCAACTGAGGAGTCACTGAGGAGGGGACGGAGGAGGAGGAGGAGGAGGAGGAGGAGGAGGAGGAGGAGGACAAGGTACTTCTGGCGCAGGGGCCCTCTCTATAGCTCCCATAGCCAAAAGTGCTGAGACTTCCTGAAGGAGAAGTGCCAAATAATCCTCCAACATGCCATCATAAGACAGTTGCATTGAGGGAGACGTGGGCGGGGGGGGGGATCAATATGGAACTCCAGGAATTAACAGGGGAACAAAAGTCAGTCCGGCTCAGTGTCCAACTCGGGGATGAGGACAAGGTATGGCGTCGGCCAGGGGGCACAGCCAGTGCCAGGAGCATTGTTGTCAGGATTGGAGCCAGAGAAAGTCGAGTGAGATTGACCGGCATCGATCTGGATCTTGGGCTAGATTGGCAGGGGCCCTCAGGCCCAGGGCCTTCGACATGTTCCACTGGGCCAGAAGGCCCACCGGTTGAGTCAGGCAGCCCAAAGACTAAGTGTAAGGTCTCCTAAAACTGTCCGAGTTGGGCAGGGGATGTAACGGCTCCAGGAAAGGGTGGGAAGCACAGAGTTATCCCCAAAGAAGGCACCAGAGACAGAACCTTGGAGCGACAACACTCAGAGTCCCATGTCACAACAGCCGACCTATGGGGAGAAGGGTATAAGTGCTTATGCTTCTTCGCATTCTTGTGCTTCGACTTACCGGAGGACCTCGAAGACTCGGAGTGCGACGATGAGTGGGGGCTCAGCGAACCGCCTAGTAACATTCCTATTGAACAAGACCGGTAGTGAAGCGGAGCTGACCGCAGGGCCTCCAACAACTTTCGGGACCGCTTCCGCAAACTCATCGGGTGCATGGACCAGGCATTTGGAAGCACGACTGAGTCATGGTCACACGCCAGACCCCACAAGCACACTAGATGCGAATCCGTCACAGACATCTTGTGACAGGAGCTGCAGGGCTTGAAGCCGGTCCGACACTAGTACATCCCTCGCACACCAGGAGTCCAAGACTCAAAATGGAAGTCTAAAAAAAGTCACAAAAAGGTAGCCAAAAAACAGCTAACAGGCAGCTCACTCCGGATCAGGCTAGGCTGGCGCAGAAAAAGAAATAACTGACATCAGCGCGCAGGGGCGGCATCTAAGTAGGCACCACAACATCATCCCAGTGACCACGACACAGACGCTAGGTTGACCAATGCCACCTACCAACGCGGAGAGGTATGACCAATGCCACCTACCAACGCGGAGAGGTATTGCTGAAGAAAAGTCTCCGGATCCAGACGGACGCCTGGTGGAAAATCCAAGGTAAGGATTCTACAACTAACAGTTTCTATCAGATAAAATATTTGTTGGTGAAAGGATTCGTTTAATAAATCTAAAATGAAGTTTTAAAGAAAAAATTCAATTAAAATGAAGAAAAAAGCAAAAAGCCAGTGACCCAGACTTTCGGAATCGTGTTAGAAAGCAGATGCCATTAGCGGAGGGCTAACTTTTCTTGTGGTGCATGTGTGCCCTGACCTACTTCCATTTAAGTTTTAGAGTACACCTCTTTAATTGAAAGCTTATTTTTTTTTCTTTTTCAAATAAAACATTTCAAAACAATGCAACATCTTGCTTGCCATTTTTCAGCTTAAAATGTAAAAGCAGAAGATTTACTACAAGAAAATTATTTGTTGGTTTATGCAACACACTAACTTGCAGCAACTTCGGACAGCTAATGCAACCAAAGCCAATACTGCATCTGCATTAAACTTGGCAGCCATGTATTAAGCATACAATGTAATCAGCACAATCAAACCAGGACCCACCTAGAAACTGCATGGTTTTTCAGTACATCCTTTAGAAGGTCAGCATCAGCAAAATAAATAATCCTAAGAATTGCTCTAAGGCACTTGTGTCTGACAGCAGGTCCTGCTGACGAGCTGTATACTTCATAAAGAACACCAAATAATGTTTTTATAAAGGATTTAGCCAGTTCTGGATCTTCTTTCATTAGCTGTGCTCGAGCATCATCCCTTTTTAGTTCTGCATGCCCACCTACAAAAAAGTAGACAAACTTAGTCATGATTAATTAAAGGTATGAAACAAGTCAAAGGTCTAGGAGTTATCAACACAAAAGACTTAATTTAAAAGCAAGAATTGTGTTTCCTTTCATATTGCAAACAATGCAATACTTTCACAAAAGGAAAATACTGTAAACAGGTATGTGTGTTCCCAAAGAAAATTAAGCAATTAAGAATTGGAAAATCCAGGAGGTCTATAACAAACAGATTTAGATGGTTTAAAACAATATTAGCTGCTCTGCATAGCTTGTGTGCTATTCTTGCGCCACACCAAAAACACCCAATAAGAAGAAAACAGGCTTCCTATTGATGCAAGCTGAAAAAACAACGTCGGGCTAACACGAACACTTGTGAAGAAAATGGGATATTCACACTAACAATAGCAGCTTTGGTGCTCCCACTTCCCCATGTTTAAATCACTGATTAAGTTACTTTGGGTGAGTGATATACTTCTCACTGGAAAACGAAGGGTGGAGTTCTACCAAGATATCTGACTAAAAGAAATAAGTTACTCACATGCAACTGAAGCTCTCCTGTATTGTAGATTTGCATGCTTGAATCAATTAGCTGGGAGTGCCACGATAGATACAGTGAGCAAGACAAAGTTAAATATAGATAGAAAAAATTGAACAGTCACAATGTGAGACTATTTAAATCAATGTAAAATACATGAAACTCAGTCAGAGCACAGTCTACACCCTTTCCCATCCAGGCCACCATAGTTAAGATTTCAAAGCACAAGTGTTTAAATGCAATTAGTCTGTAGGTCTGCCTGAATCTAAGAGGTGAGTGAGCTGCATGTGACTATAAAACATATACATAAATATATATATATACATATATATACATATATATACATATATATACATATATATACATATATATACATATATATACACATATATACATATATATATATATATATATATTTATTTATTTTTTCACTGAAAAAACCATAGGTTTCAGGCCTTATATAGTTAATAATTAGCATTTAAAAAACCTTTGAAATTCACTGAAAAAACCATAGGTTTCAGGAGTTATATAGTTAGGAATTAGTTTTTAAAAAACCTTTGAAATTCACTCAAAAAACTATAAGTTTTAGTGGTGTTATAGTTAGCTGGACATTTTACTCCTACAAAACCAATGAAATTGCTCCTATATAGTTAGTTGTACTAACTATATTTCGCGCACCCGCAATCCACTGCTGATGATGTCACATATTAGATCATTCATGACATGGTCAGTGACATCACTGATGACATCTCAAATGACATCTCAAATGACATCACTGATGACATCATCCAGTGAATGTGGTTTGCTTCGTTATTTAAATATGCATTATATATATATAGCAATTTACATTGAAGAATGAGTGGATATATATAAATAAATATTTGGATGGAGGATTTAGTAGCAGTGTAATTGACTGTTTACTTGACCAATTTATAATGTCTCACTAAATATAGTGGATAGTGACTAAACTGTGTGAATATCTATATCACTGTCAGTTGTTGTGTAAACAGATTCTACAGTTGGTTACTAGCTATGTGAAAGTCTATATTAGTTATTGATTAGTTAACTGAGTATTTGTATGGGATTATGAAAGTGTGTGGGGTTCGGTGGGCGGTGTGAGACTGTCCAAAGATGTGTGAATAGTTGATTCAGTAGATATATGAAGTTAAAACTACATGTTCTAACAGTTTGGGTGAGGGAATCTCTTCATGGGTGTGGTGATGAGCAAATATATTTCTCAAAGGTACAGGTCCAACAAACTAGAAAAATAAAAGGCAGTGTATGTGTCAGTTGTTGTATATAAATAAGTATACATAAGACACAATGATTGTGTGAGTGACTGTATGGATAACTGTATACTTGTAATAATGATTTTATAATTCACTAAGTATGACTTACTATCTAAATGAATAGAAGAAGTGGTGTTTGTATAAGTGTTTTGCTAAGTAAATATGTAAGTATGATCCATTGTTTGCATAAGTGAGTAGGATGACTTCATATGTGAATAGGATGCGTGCTGTTTAATGTCGATATAGATGTATAAGTATTTTTGATAGTGTTCTATTGTTCATTGACAGCATGTATGAGTGAATCCATAGGTAAGTGATTAGATGTGTGTATACATCTATGAATCACTGAGTGGATTTTTAGATACTTGTATTGCTGTGACAATGGATTTAAATATGATACTCTGTATTTTACAAACAGTGATGAAAAATTGTATGAAAAGGTGTATGTGATTGTCACGTGGATGATGTCATTTGAGATGTCATCAGTGATGTCACTGACCATGTCATGAATGATCCAATATGTGACATCATCAGCAGTGGATTGCGGGTGCGCGAAATATAGTTAGTACAACTAACTATATAGGAGCAATTTCATTGGTTTTGTATGAGTAAAATGTCCAGCTAACTATAACACCACTAAAACTTATAGTTTTTTGAGTGAATTTCAAAGGTTTTTTAAAAACTAATTCCTAACTATATAACTCCTGAAACCTATGGTTTTTTCAGTGAATTTCAAAGTTTTTTTTAAATGCTAATTCCTAACTATATAAGGCCTGAAACCTATGGTTTTTTCAGTGAATTTCAAAGGTTTTTTAAATGCTAATTCCTAACTATATAAGGCCTGAAACCTATGGTTTTTTCAGTGTTTTTAAAAAAAAAATTTGATTGGTTAACTGGCTTATTAAGTGTATCTTAGTGAATACATATATTAGCGAGTAATGTTTAAATATATGCATGAGTGATGTAATATGTGACGTCATCAGCAGTGCATTGCAGACGTGCAAGTTATAGTGAGTCCAACTAACTATAACGTGGGAATTTCAATGGTTTTATGCGAGTAAAATTTCCAGCTAACTATAACTGGTGTGAAACCTATGTTTTTTCAGTGAATTTCACCCCTCATTTTGTTCCTTTTCAAATTAAATGTATTAAGTGTTACCACTTTATTCCAATCAAGATGACTTCAGGTGTGCCATACTTTTGTCATAAGTAAGACTGTTAGCGTTCTAGTTGTTCTTTAGAACACTCTGGGACATTCTGTCATTGGGCTATAGTTGGGCTACATCTGGCTGATATTTGGGCTACATTTGTTTTTTTTTGCCTCTGGTGGCCATCTTTGGGCTACATTGGGCTACATTGGGCAACATTTGGGCTCTAACATATATATAACCCAATGTAGCCAAATATATATTTTTTCAAAGTTAATTTTCGTAAAAACCACTGGAGCACATATCTTGAGACATAGCAAAGGCACATCGGGCTACCAGTCCCTACAATTTTGCTCGCGCAATGGAGACACCACACCAAACATGTCGTTTTCACCTCTTTATTAGGAAGGCAGGAACACGATGCCACGGTCGTCACAGTGAGTACAGCGCCATTCTGCCTACGCGTTTCGGAAATAATCCTTCATCATGGCATGGCGTAAGGTGAAGAAAGGAACGGTGTGTTGCAGATTCGCAGGTGGTTTGGATTTAGCTAAGTCCTGCCCCATTGGGCGTGTCCTCGCTATGCACCCTGGTAGCTATAGTCCGGGTGAATAAATGTTTTTCGTAGTGAAAACCACCGGCCCTTCATCCGTCTCACAATCCCATCGGGCCACTGCTAAAGCCGGGCAGCATGTTGCTTTTCTTGCGCCAATCCAAATAGGTACGTTTTCCCGCATCTGTGTCCTTGAACGAGGCACACGGGCCCGTTTGCTCGCAGGGGGGTAGTCTCTGTGGCCAGAGCAGGCCACAATATATCCAGATCCTAGTTGCTCGCGCAATGGAGACACCACACCAAACGTGTCGTTTTCACCTGTTTATTAGGAAGACAGCAACACAGTGCCACTGGGTTGTCACATGATTTGTTCTGTACAGTGCTGTCTAACTATTGCCATGTGAAAGAACCCCTTTTTTCAATTGGTGAATAATACCCTTTTCTCAAAAAACCTTAGTGACTCCTTGTTGCTTATTTATGTAATGCGAAGTGCATACATTGTTAAAATTGCCTTTTAATGATACCTGTTGGGAATTGTTCTTGTTTACCGTGTGGAATGGGCATGAAGCCCCACAGGAGGCTCCTTTCGAGCCAAAGAGTAACAAGCCTTGATGCACAAGACAACCCATCGAGAAATGGTTTGTTTGTGCACCGCCCGTCCCATCTCAGCGCCCACGTAACCAACAAAGAGTTGGTCATCCACCCGGAACTGGCGTGTGCGATCCAAATAGAATGAGAGCGCATGTTTTGGGTCCAGACGGTGCAGCGTCTCTTCCTCTTTCGAGGGATGCAGAGGTGGAAAGAAGGTGGGCAAAGTGATGGACCGCCCGATGTGGAAGGCTGTGACTACCTTGTGCAGGAAAGAGGGTCGCGTCCGCAACACAACTTTGTCCGGATGGACTGAAAGGAAAGGAGGCTTAGAAGAAGGGGCCTGGAGCTCACTCACTCTCCTGGCAGAGGTGATGGCAACCAGGAAAGCGGTCTTCAGAGTAAGGAGGCGAAGAGGATAGTTATGAAGTGGCTCAAAGGGAGCGCACATCAGAAAAGTTAGAACAAGGTTGAAGTCCCACTGAGGATTCACGAAAAAAACTGGAGGAAACATATGAGTGATGCCCGTCAAAAACGTATTTACAACCGGGGACTTGAACAATGAGGGCTGATCAGGTAGCCTTAAGGAGGCCGAAATGGCCGAGAGGTAGCCCTTCAGTGCGCCCAGAGCAGAGCCCTGCTGGGCAATAGAAAGAAGAGGGGTACCTCTGAAAAGGGGCAGAAAGGGGATCCGCAGCCTTTGCTGTGCACCATGCCACAAATTTGTTCCACCTGCAGGCGTATACTGATTTTGTGGAGGAACGCCTGGCTGCCAGAATGACATTACAGACTTCAGGAGGCAAGTCAAATGGCCTCAACTGCCACCGCTCAATCGCCACGCATGTAAGTGGAGATTGGACAGGTTCGGGTGGAGGACCGTCCCCTGTTGCAGCGACAGAAGGTCCTTCTGAAGGGGACAGACAAATCAGGGGATCGACAGACATGCTGAGTAGCTCAGTATACCAGAACCTCGGTGCCCACTCCGGAGCCACAAGGACGACTTGGGCCCGGTCGCACCTGATCTTCTTCAGCACTCTGGGCAGAAGTGGTATAGGTGGAAAGGTGTACAACAGACCGCAACTCCACCCGCGACGAAAAGCGTCTCAGAGCGAGTGCCGCCCTAGAAATTGCAACGTGCAGAACTGATGACATTGCGCGTTCTCTTCTATGGCGAATAGATCTAACCAATGCTCTCCCCACTGCTGAAAGAGGCCTTGCGCCACGTCAGAGTTCAGACGCCATTCGTGATCCATCATGCACCGACGGCGGAGTTAGTCCGCCCTGGCGTTCAAGGAACCTGGCAGGTGTTGAACCACCAGGGTCACGCCCTGATGTTCCAGCCACTGCCAGAGGCACAGAGCCTCCTGGCATAGGGTCCACGACCCCACCCGCCCTGTTTGTTGCAGTACCACATGGCGGTGGTGTTGTCCGTGAACACCTGCACTACACTCCCCCGGACAGAGGGGAGGAATGCCTTCAGTGAAATCCGGATCGCCTGCAGCTCCAGAAGGTTGATACGGATCTGGGACTCCGCCGGAGACCAGAGGCCTCTGATCTCTGCCTCTCCCATATGGCCTCCCCAGCCCTGGAGGGGCGCGTCCGTCACAACTATGTGCTCGGGTTGGGGTAGGGAGAAGGATCCCCGCTGACCCAATCGCGGTCCATGAGCCACCACTGCAACTGTCTTGCAGGGCCTTCCGAGATCAAGACATGGTCGGACAAGTTGCCCTGATGCTGGGCCCACTGAAACTTCAGGTCCCACTGCAGAACCAGCATCCGCCACCTGGCGTGATGCACCAGAAGGATGCAGGAGGCTATCAGCCCCAGAAGCCACAGCGTCAACCTGACCGTGACTCGGGATAAAGGCTGAAAGATTGGAATCAGAGCCTGAATATCTCGCTGTTCGGGAGGATAAACCGAAACTGCGCCGAGTCCAGAACCGCTCCCATGAAGAGGAGCTTCTGAGAAGGACACAGGTGCGACTTGGGCACATTGGAGAACTCCAGCAGGTGTAGGAGGTCGGCCGTAGTCTGAAGGTGGCTGACGACTGCCTGGGGTGAGCCCACCTTCAACAACCAGTCGTCGAGGTAGGGGAAGACTGAAACCCCTAACCTGCGCAGATGAGCTGCGACCACCGGCATCACTTTCGTAAACACCCGAGGGGCGCTGGTAAGGCCGAATGGGAGCACGGTAAACTGAAAGTGCTCGTGGCCTACCGTGAACCGCAGGTAGCGCCGGTGGGCTGTCAGGACGGGGATGCGGAAATAAGCGTCCTGCAAGTCCAACGCTACCATCCAATCTCCCGGGTCCAGGGCAGCTAAGACCTGAGCCAGTGTCAGCATCTTGAACTTCTCCTTCCGGAGGAAGCAGTTGACGTTCCGCAGGTCCAAGATAGGGCGTAGGCCCCCTTTGCCCTTCTTGGGAACCAGAAAGTAGTAGGAGTAACAACCACACCCTACTTCTGGCCCAGGAACGCGCTCGATGGCCCCTTTGGCCAAGAGGGCCACAATTTCCTCTCGCAGAAGATTCAAGTGATCCCCCGACACGCGGTGGTACTGCGGTGGCATGGCTGGAGGGGTCGCCTGGAAAGGGAGGGAGTAGCCCCTTCGGACAATATACAGCACCCACCTGTCCGATGTGATGTTGCCCCAGTGGAGGAGGTGATGGCGAACCCTGCCCCCCACTGGCGTCACGTGGGCCTGAAAGCTCAGACTAGGAGGGCTTTGAGGCAGATACTGCAGGGGTAGATCTCGACTGGCCTAGCTGTTGTCCCCGGGCACCGCCACGGCGGTTACCACGTCCGCCACCGCGCTGGATGTTGGTCTGCGGGCCGTGGCTGGCAGGACATGTGGGGGCGCCCCTTCCTTGTCCACGATAGGGGCGAAAGGCAGCAGATTGCTGGCGCGGGGCCGACAGGCCCAAGGACTTGGCCGTAGCCCTGGAGTCCTTAAAGCGCTCAGCTCTGCCTTGTCGCCAAAGGGGGTCGGTAACAGACATCAGTCGGTTGCAGTCGACGCAGGGCTTGAACCCGGGCATGCCTACCGACACCGTCTGAGTCATTCGACTTCGAAGAAAGGTCAAAAGTAATAGAAAATGTTTAGTCAAAAATTAACTAAGGGTACTGTGAGAAGTTGGCCTGATATATGATGTTCACTAGTTCTAGTGACCACCTTGTATCAGTCCAAACAACCCTTATGGTGATTGGTTGTAAGTCAACCTTTATAGACCAGCTATCCTAATGGTAGCATGGACAAAGCAGTCTTAGGCTAAACTCTTTTGGCATGTGAAGCCAGCTGTTTTACCACAATATAACCCCTTGAATACCAAATGAAAGGACACCACACAGGTTGTTATGAAAATAAACTATATATTTATTAACAACACCTCTGAACTCTTTATGAGGTCAGAGGGCTAAGCACATGACCACACTACAAAAGAAATACGAGTTCGCACAATATCTACAAGTGTGCCTGAGGGGCACGGCAAACCATATACTCAAAACAATGGAATGCGAGGAAGGAAAATACTGTAAGGAGATCCAGAGGCTGGAGGATCGCTGGGACTACGCTACGAACTAGGTAAGTAAGGAGCAGGAGGCCCACGGGACTCACGTGCAGAGTGGGAACTCTCACGCGGGATGCATACCAACGTCTATGGATGCTACAGTTTAGAAAGTTACGGATTCCGGACGAACCCGGCTGGATGGAGGGAAAAGAACAGTGGACCTGGACACTAGGATAGTGCACACAGACTTCAGCACCTAGGAGCTTTAGTTACCTATTACCTAACCCACAGGCTGCGGGTGCATAGGGCTGAAGTTGCGTCGGGTTTGCTGCGTTGATCCCGGTGATGCCTGAAACAAGAAGTTGCTGGCAGGCAGCCAGATGGAGGAGTCCGGTGGTTCCAAGGATGGAACTGAAAGGAAGAAGTCCTGAAAGGGAAGGGGGTAGAGTCTTGGTCACTAGCCAGTGACGGTGCTGGAACCAGGAGGGAACCAGATGCTGTTGCCGCAGTCAGGTGAAGGAAGGGTCGCTTCTCTCTGTAGCTGCGCGGACCAGGAGCTGCTCTTCACGACCAGGCTGGAGGCACGAGCTGTCCCACGTAGTCTGCTGCTGTCGGCGGTGTCGGATCGTCGATCTGGACAACAGGCCTTGGCAAATGCAAGCCACGCAGTGAAACAAAGATGGTGTCTGGTGTGGACCAGGAGGGTCCAGGGTGCTTCTCGTTCACAGGGAAGCAAGGGCCAGTCTGGAGGACCAGACTAGCAGTGTTGGATTCTTCGGATCGTCGTCTCAGAGGTCACTAGCCAGCCGGCAAGTGACCAGACAACAGGGAATGCAGCAACCAGGCAAAAGGGCCCCACGCAGATCTCATGGTTGCTGGGGGGCTGGTCTTTGGTGCAGGAGCTGCGTCGGTGTAGGGCTTTTCAGACCCTGATGCACTTACTCGAGGGTCCCTCGGTGGTCGTGCTGGAAGCGCTGTGCAGGTTTTCTCAAGGTGGCCGTCTCCACGTTGCTCGTCGCACCCACGGGTCCCAGCTGTGCTGTGGATGTGTGTAGAGGTCAGAGAGGTCTGGAGGTCCGGGTCTTGTCGAGCTGGATTGTCGGATTCCGGGATGGAAGGACTTTCAGCAAACCGAACAGGAGCTTGATGGTGCCTGCGAAGCAGGATGGTCACTCCCTGACCATAGGGGAGATTCTTCAGTCTTCTGATGTTCAGGAGGTCGAACGTCAAGAGTTCTTCGTGGAAGTTGTCAAGATTAATCTAACTGGGAATGGGACCAGCTCCTACCTTTATTCAGCTAAAGGGGGCTGCACTACGACTAGGTCCCTCCTCTGGGTGGGACCAGGAAGGGGGGTGGTTACACCCCCTATCCTTTGTCCAGTTTCCCGCCAGAGCTGGGGCTGGAGTGCCCCAGCAACTGGTTGGAACCGGTGTATGCACAGGGCACCTTGTGTGCCCCAGGCAGGTCTCATTCCTTTCAGCCTTGGCCTACCTAATACACAAAATCCTGTCTGGGGTGGTGCTAGCACCTCCCAAGGCAGGAAACCCTTTGGTGTGGAATGCTACCCCCGTCGCCAGAATTGGCGAGGAGGTAGTATTCCAATTCGTATGACACCTTACTAGACATGTTTTGATAATGTTATACCAAAGTTAGCATTTAACCGCGAGGATTATAATGCACTTAAGAGTATATGGTATAGCGTTATCATGGAACAGCTATTAGGACTTGGTTCTGCAAGCTGCAAACGGGCTCAGCTCATACCAGAGCACCATCTCACATAATTCCAAGCACTCTGCCTTCAGGACTGATTAGGCCTTCCATAGGAGTGACTGATAGGAATATATGTGTCAATTTTAGGTTTCGATATAGGGAACTATATCTAAAGCAAAGGGTGATTACACCACCTTGCCCCAGCTGTCGTGCAGCCAGTTGTGTGTTTTGGATGGCCAGTCAGGGGTGGCATAATACATGCTGCAGCCCCTGGTAGGCCCTGGGTACACCTATGCCCTGGATACCTAAGGTATACTGTACAGGGACTGATAAGGTGGCCCAGTACCAATTGGTAAATGCACCTAAGGTACATGCTTGTCAATTTAGAGAGAGAACAGCTAGGCTGTGGGTCTGATTAGCAGGCCCACAGCCAGGGAAAGTCGTAAATCAGTGAAGCAAAAAAGCAAAAATATGGGGTGGCCATGGGATTGCAGACCCCACTCTCCTACAGGTACCACTTTTTCTGGATCAGCGCTTGCTGGCGCGGAAAAAATAGGAACTGACATCAGCGCGAGGGGCGGCGTCTAAGTACTCCGGCGATGTCATCCCGGCGCCGACGACGCCGACGGACCCGGAAGCACAGAAGACACCTACTGACGCGCAAGGGTACTGCTAGGCAAACGTTTCCGGATCCAGTCTGACGCCTGGGGATATTCTAAGGTAAGGAATCTAATACTAACCTGTTTCTTTCAGATTTGACAGGTAGGTACTCGTTTTAAGGCTCAGAAATGACATGAGCCCTGCTAAACGAGACTCGGTGCATGCACTCTGACCCTTAAAATGGTGTATGTTTTAATGGCTAATCGCCTGTTGGCATAGTCTAACTTACTTGTAAGTCCCTAGTACATGGCACCAGGGGTACCAAGGGCCAGAGAGAGACTAGGTAAAACATGGCTTACAGTCTGCCAAAAAGGGCAGTTTAAACTTGCTAACTTGACTTTACCTTTTAAGGTAATAGCAAGGCCTAAACCTCCCTTTTTAGGTCTCGCCTGAGCCAGTGCATGCGCAGATCTGGCGAGACATTTAGTAAGTGGGCTTTAGAAATCCTACCATGGCTTAAAGCTTGCAGTTACGAGCGCGGAGACGCGCACAAGCACCATCTGGCTTCCGCGATCACTTTCAAGCGCACCACTTGTGTGCTTCTTTTTAATTTCCTTTTCGCGCACTTGCACACACAACTCCCGGTCGCAGCTGCACGTCTTGCTCGCGATCACTCACTTTCGCGCGCACCATTTGCTTGTTGCGCGGCCAAGGCTTGTTTTATGAGGGAAGATGTGCGGCATCCTTTGTGCTGGGAAGAGTGCCGCATGCATGGACATGGGTTCCGTTGAAAAATTAGCTGCCTTTATTTATTGAAATGCTTGGATTTATTTCTACCGAACACACCAATTTCACCTTGCACACTTAAAAAAAATTGATATTTTAACCCTTGGCGCCGACCCATCCCTTCTACGCAACCTCTGGGGTTTAACCAACCCCCCCCCGCCCCCACTAAGCCTCATGCACCCACCCCGTCTTCCGGGTCTGACGGGCCTCTCTTGGGCACTGTGGCGTTTCCAAGTGTAAACAAACACTGCCACTGACAGCCAGACAGTTACTCTTGTGCACTCACGACGATGGAACAGGAAAGTTGGTCAATAAATGTAATTTTACACACATGGATTGGCGCTCCACGCCACGACTGTGGTTTGTTTAAATTTATGTATGCGTGCTGAACCTAGGACTGCACAGCTGGCGATTGGTGGGGTCTAAAGTTGCTCAGCTCTGTGCATGTTGACATGTCAGTGATGTGTGGCAGTGTCCTGCCTAGGCTCCTGTGTCGGAGTCCTGTTAAGGTATTCTCTGTCTTTCAACCCAAACTTATCATTGGCACCAAAATGTGAATTGTGGAACGTATGGGTATCAACTTACAGGGTTTTGTTTTGCAGCGCGAGCTCGACCCGAAGGTATTTGGGCGCTTTACATTAGATCAAGTTATATTACACAATGACACGGTAATTCTTTTTTGGTCACGGGACGAATACGTGACTTGCCCAGAATCACAGGATGTTGAGTAGATGCCGAGATTCGCACTTAATTCTTGCTGAGGTCTCTTTCTGCTCCCCTCTCTGGCCACATTGCCCTGGTAAATGGAACCATACGTACCCAGGGCATTGTGACCAGAGAAGACCCCTAAGGGCTTCAGAAATTATTGTGCCACCCTTAGGGGCCTTGCACCCTGACACACACACTGCCCTTACAGGCTGAGTGTCCTTGTGCAGAACTAAACAAAGAGTCGACATGGCACACATCCCTGTGTGCCATGCCCTCAAATCCAGTGGCCTGGCATACATCAGTCACTCCTCTAGCTGGGTGCCCTATGCCAGGGGTGTGGTCACAGGTGCATGAGCCCTGTGCCCCTAGAGTACTCAGAGCCATTCCTGGGCACTGTAAGTGCAGGGATGCCATTAGAGTATATGGTGCTGGGAAGTTGTCATTACAAACTCCACAGCACCATAATGGCTACACCAAAGACTGACAAATATGATAAACTTCTCAGCACATTAAACCCACACTCATGCCAGTGTGAGTGTTAATGTAAAATGCACTACAGAGGATATCTTAGAGATGCCTCCTGAAACTTAACCTACAATCCACGTCTTGTCTGAGAGGCGGCCTAGGCTGCCACACAGCAGACATGTTGCTGGACCCCTGGGCCCCCGCTCTCCTGGGCCTGCAACAATGCACATCCTGGGCGAGGTGCTAGGTTTCCTCCCCCAGGACGGGGAGGGGGAAGCTTCGAAGGCATGCCGCCCTTGTGAGCTTCTCCAGGCCACTTGCTGTATTAAGCAACTGGCCCCCACCAGGTCTGACCCCCACTCTGGCGGGAAGACTGGCGGGAAACCCTACGTGAGGAAAGGGGGTGTGCCAGCCTGTGCCAACTCCGGGCTCTGGCCATCTTGAGGATGGAGAGTCCTGCCCAATCAGAGATAGGCTCCTGCCCCCCTCCCAAAGAGGAGCAGGATAGGGGGTATTGGTCCCTGCTCTTCCTTTACCTGCAACGCCCCTAAATTTAGTGTTATGGGGCACCCTGAACCTTCCTTCCTCAGAACTCGATATCGAAATAAGAAAAGACCAATGAGACCTGCCGTGCAGCTGCTAACAAGAGGACAACACCAACTGACTTGGCTCCAGCCCTACCGGCCTGTTGAACCTTGAACCTGCTCCTGCTAAAACCCGGCATCTCCTGCGTACAGCAACATCGAGAACCCCGGAGGACCTGCCTGCCTTGACCCTCGAAGTGACTGGGACTCCCATGAGCAGTGGTTCTGCTCAAACAGCAATACCCGTGGTGCCCGCTAGGAACTGCGAATCCAGCACACACTGCACCTGCCGAGACTTGCCTGTACCTGAGTGGACAAAGACCCCGAGGACGTCCCCCCGGCAATTCTGACCTGGAATCCAGTGCCCAAGGACCCTCCTCGACGACCCAGCCGATGCATGCAGCCTCAGAACCAGGGACTCCACCAACCGCGACCAGCAGAGTGTAAGATTTCCCGATGTCCAAAGACACCCCTGCACCCAGCGCCCCCCAGCCTACTGTGCCCATCTCCGGGTTGCCTACCTATCCTCCAAGATCCCAAATTACCCCTCGAAGTGTTGGTCACTCCTGAAGAATCTCCGTCCCAGAGCCTGCAGCCTTTATTCCCTTTTCAAGATCTCTATTAAATAACATTGAGCGCCCGACAGCTCAAAAGCACCCTGCACCCATCCGCCCGAGTGCCTCTGGCAGTGCACCCTTTGCCCAAACCTACTTCCCCATTTGCCCTGAGCAAGTGACCTGGAGCCCAGCTCCCACAGCCGCGTGGCCTGCTAGCCAGCAGCCACCAACCGAAATCCCCCTGCCACTCATTGGATAACATTTGGCCTAACTACCTCTGCATCCGGCTGCCCATGTGCCGCTGAGGGTGTACCAACTGTACATACCTGACCCTGGGAGCCCCCTGAGTCTATGCCCAGAACCTCAGCTCTACCAGTCGAGTACTTACCTAAAAGCCGATAACTCACTTTTCTTCCATAGGCTAACATGGACTGGTTTCACTTGGTTAAGTGTGGAGTTTTGGAACTTTAAAATATTCATCTAAAATCAGCCGAACTACAAATTCAGATTTACTCACCTGCTATCAGGAGAGACCTTAGTGCTGCATCGTTTAGCCCTGTACTGACCCTGGAAAGTAATTTTAACCATACTTACCAGTAACTTGAATTTTCTTCCATAGTATATCATTGCCTGCTTTTTGCTGAAAAAGTTTCCAAGTGTTGATTTTTGAAACTTGCAAATATTCTTTAAAAATCGTGCCAACGATAAAAACGAAATGACTTGCCTGTTTTAGATAGATGTCCAAGTGCTGAACCTAGGAGCCCAGCACTGGATTGCAAAAGTAACACGAACATACTTCACCTGCAAACTGAATTTCCATCCATAGGATAACATTGGTAATTTCTCCTGAAAAAGTTTAAGTGTCAACTTTTAAAATACAATAATATTCCTTAAAAACTCACTACTGTAACCAAAACGCTTCTACTTAACTATTTACAGCACATGTCCTGGGACTAAATCTAGGATCCAGTCCTGTGGTTTCAAAAGTAATCTACAAAGTAATTAATTGCATTTAACTGGAAATTCCCATTGAGCTCAAAGTTGCATTGTGTTTGAAATTGTGTTGCCTATTGCAACAAACTAACTATTGTATGCAAAGTGACTATTGCCTATTTGAAAAGTATTTAACTGAGGAAATCCATTCTGATAACGTATATTTTGATACCTTGTTGGTTCTAAAATAAAACTATCTTTTGATACAAAACAATTGGCCAAGAGTTCAGTTCTTCTATGGGTAAGACCATTGGCTGACTGAGTGTGTACAACAAATGCTTTACACTTTGCTTTCTTACATTGGTGGCAGCGGTGGGATACAAACTTGCATTTGTTGGACTACTTGGTTAAGATTTGATCACACAACAGAACTCATAAATTATCTTTAGAACTCTGAAATTGTTTTTTTTCAAAAAACTAAAAGTCTTGTCAGGGCCTTGCTTAAGTGCCATTAGGATTTTAGAAAAATAAAACTCACTATAGTCAAGGGCAGAGGGTTAGAACTGTCAGGTTAGAATGTCTCAACAGAACCCAGCTATTAGTGAAGATAACACCATGGACCTGGTTGAGGAGCTCGACCACACACCTTACTTACACTTGTCTTTCAAGGAATTGAGGTCCTTATGCAAAATTAAAAATATAACAATGGGCCTGCATCCGAACAAACAAGGGCTCCAGGAGCTCCTGGCTGAGTATGTAAAGGCCACCCCTCTGAACATGGTGATGACCAGTCAGAAGGGGAAGAGGTGGAAGAGGAGGAGGAGAATACCCTCCCAGCGCCCCAATCCTCTCTAGGGAGGAGAGGGCTCACATACCCTTATCTCCAAGAGTCAATCTGTGGTATCCTAGGCCTCACATAGGTGGACCAGCTCCCAGGGAAAACGTTGGGGGTAGCACCAGTGAAGAGGGCAGCTTTTTAGCAAAGCTGGCCAAAAGAACAGACCTAGAGTCCAGACTCCTGGCTCTAGAAAAAGAAAGGAAAGAGATGGGTTTAGCACCAATGAATGGTGGCAGCAATACCAAAATTAAGGATAGGGAAGAAACTTCTGATCCTAAAATCCCCAAAGGGATTGTCCCTAAATTTGAGCAAGGTGATGACCTCACCAAGTGGTGCACAGCCTTTGAGAGGGCTTATGAAATAAGAAGAGTAAAGAAACCTCTCTGGGAGGCACTCCTGTGGGAACTGTTCTCTGGTAACTGCAGAGACAGGCTTCTGAGCCTCTCTGGGCCAGAGGCAGGTCCTATGATCTCATGAAGAGCACTCTGAGAGATTTGGACTCACCACTGAGGAATACAGAATTAGATCCAGGGGGGCTCACAAAACCCAGACACAGTCCTGGGTTGACTTTGTGGATTACTCAGTGAATACACTGGATGGTTGGTTAGCTGGACATGATGTGCATGAATGTACTGGACTTTACAATTTGTTTATGAAGGAACATATATTAAGTAATTGCATAAATGAAAAGTTGCATCAGCATTTGGTAGACCTAGGTCTAATTTCTCCCCAAGAATTGGGTAAGAAGGCAGAGCATTGGGTCAAGACTAGGTTGACTAGGACAACCACTTGGGGTGACCAGAAGAAGGTGGTTACAAAACCCCCTAGGGGAAATGTGGTGCGAATCCCCAAGATAAAAAGTCTGAGTCTTCTAAAGGGCCTCAAAAACCTGTACAGGTGGGTGGGTCCCAAACTACTTCCTATGTGCCTCGGCCCTATAGGGGGAAGAACTTTGATCCCTCCAAGGCCGATTTTAACAACTGTAAGAAGTTGGGACATTTAACTGTAGACACAAATTGCCCCCACAAAAAAGCCCCTAAGGCGCCCAGTACAGCTAATCCTTGGGCAGCAAGTTTACAACTAGGATCAGAAAAGTGCCCAAAGCAAATCTGGACGTACACTCAAGCAAGTCTAGTTTCCATGGGGGAGGTTGAGTTTGCCAATGCAGCTGTGTGGCCATCCAACTTAAAGTATTTACAGAACACCTGGGTGAATGGGACCCGGATCAAAGCTCTGAGGGATACAGGTGCCAGTGTCACTATGGTGAGAGAATTACACTGGTTTCCCCTGAGCAATACCTAGTTGGAAAAACTTTTCCAGTCACCAATGCGGACAGTGTTACCACTATTCATTCTATGGCTATGGTGACAATAGGTTTGGGGTGGTTACTGGCCTGAAACAGGTAGTGGTCTCTCAGAAATTACCTGCCGACTGCCTGCTTGGCAATGACCTAGAAACATTAGCCTGGGCTGAGGTCGAGTTGAAAACCCATGCAGCCATGCTGGGTATCCCTGAATTGGTGTATATGCAAACAAGAGCACAGAGCAAAAAGAAGGGTGAACAAGTAGGTTTAGAGCCTGAAAGTATGGCCCAACCAACCAAAAGAATAAGCAAGAAGACTGGGGAACCAGCCTCTACACAGCAAACCTCTCAGAACCCCCTCCTCAGGGAGAGGACTTGATGTCTTGGACCCAGGGGGACCCACTAGGGAAGAGCTGTGCCAGGGTCAGCAAGACTGTCCCACTCTTGAAAGCCTGAGGCCGCAAGCTGTTTCAGAAGCACAGGGAGATGTCAGTGGTACCCACAGAGCTTATTGGGAAGAGGGATTACTGTATGCTGAGACAAGAAACCCCACTATTGGAACCACCAGGAGGGTGGTAGTGCCTCAGAAGTACAGGGAGTTCCTCCCAACTTTGGCTGACATCCCCCAAGCTGGACATCTGGGGAAACCAAAACTTGGGAAAAGCTAGGTAGTCACTTCTACTGGCCCCAGATGCACCAAAAGGTGAAGGAGTTTGTTAGCTCCTGTGTTACCTATCAAGCCAGTGGCAAGACAGGTGGACACCCAAAGGCCCCCTGATACGACTACCAGTGGTGGGGGTTCCCTTTGAAAGGGTAGGTGTGGACATTGTGGGTCCACTTAACCTCCAGAAAGATTGCTTGCGCACAACCTAATTAATTTATACCTAAATCTTTTTTTAATTCGTTTTATTTCTGGGGTGCTCCTGGGGTAACGTGTCCACCCTATTCCGTCATGTATTAAATTTGAATTGTGCTGCCAATAGGTTTGGTAGCATCCCCCTGTATGCACACTCCTTTCTTGTTTTCCTATGAGAATCTTCAATAATTTCCACGCTTTCAATATAAAGGATTCTTTTGAGATTGCTTTTTATTATTTTCATTCATATTTCATCATAATGCTCTTTATTTCTTATGATTATATTCTCAAAAAACTTTATTGTATTTGGTCGACATCTCCCACATTATTTAGCTTCATAATGCTCCAATGCATTTCGAGCAACTAAGCTCTTCCTCAGGGAGCCGCTCTGTTAGACAGAATAAATGCACACATTGGTCTTGACAAATATATTAAACTGAAAATGTTTTACATGGCTAAATCAAAATTGAAAAACAACAGTTGATGGACAGAATGCAGAACACTGTCATACATTCACCCCAGTACAGAGATCTGGGCCTAAATCCATCGTTTTTTTGCACTCCACACCACCCCAGTTCAGACATGACCATATGCAAATCAGCCTTGACCCTGTGCCTCATGGGAACAGTCCAGCCCGAACTGCCAAGCCATGTCTTTCCTGGACCGGAATCAAGCATCCTAGGACCGGTTTCTGGCTATCAGTCGTCTTCAGCCAGGATAGCATGACTCCAGTGGTGCGGAGAGCATGGGACTCGCGTGTGAGCATACCCATCCCACTCGGGGTGACAAATGCAAAACAACAGTTGATGGACAGAATGCAGAATGTCATACATTCACCCCAGTACAGAGATCTGGGCCTAAATCCATCGTTTTTTTGCACTCCACACCACCCCAGTTCAGACATGGCCATATGCAAATCAGCCTTGACCCTGTGCCTCATGGGTACAGTCCAGCCCGAACTGCCAAGCCATGTCTTTCCTGGACCGGAATCAAGCATCCTAGGACCGGTTTCTGGCTATCAGCCGTCTTCAGCCAGGATAGCTTGACTCCAGTGGTGTGGAGAGCATGGGACTCACATCTAAACATACCCATCCCACTCGGGGTGACAAATGCAAAACAGTTGATGGACAAATCAAAATTGACACATATCAAACTCAAACAAACATGGACATGTGAAGTGTACCTAGTGCCATAGTGTACACGCATGACTTATATCGTGAATCTGTTATATGTTCACGCTGTGTTGATAAAGTGTAAGTGCACCAAGTGAATACCGCCAGTTAGACAAACATGTAAAAACAACAGGAGTAAACCCTTCAACCGTGTTGGGATTGGGGTAGAGAATATGTAAGTGACATATGGTATCCCAACTGGTATGATTTAGAGACAGTTAGTGAAGATATGTATAAAACATTGATCACCAGTCACCTGCGCCGCCGTCGCTGATTATTGTCACTTGTGTCGCTACCGTGCCTCTCACTGACTCGCACTTAGCACCAAGTACAATTTGGGTTTTCTACAATTGTGTTATATTGCTCCTTGCAGTGCTGTAATAACTGCAAAATTATCTTGAACATTGTTTCCTTTTGTACTCCTATAATAAATATGATGCCACGTGCACATATGTGAAAAACCAAAAAGAGGCTCCTATTCTCCTTGTGATAATGTTTTATACATATCTTACCTAACTGTCTCTAAATCATACCGGTTGGACAAACAGACGTGTGGTGGAACGAACATGCAGGCTAATTACTCACGGGGTTTGGAGAGGTTCTTAAAATTCCTTAAAGTTTTGAAAGAAACTGAAAGAGAACGATATCAATTATCGCTACCGTTAGAATGTGTCTCCGCGGATTTATACTAGCGAGAGATTAAACCTTCATGCCTCTTATACGCCTCACTCCCCAGTGAATGCAGGGACTTACTATTCAATGCGCCTTTCAGATCTCCATAGGTTTGATGCCGATAAAGTTTTCACGACGGTAAACGAAGCGTTTTGTGCCGAACGAACGCTGCGGATGCGTATGGTCATAGAAATGGGACTGTGTGGCGGCCATCTTTAAACATCTAAATGTTAATCGAGAACTCTGTACGGGCTCACAATGGACTAGACGGTGTGAATTGCCTGCTCACCTGTCTGGTTGTGTAAAAAAAATGACGCTGTTAGAACAGTAATGTAAAAGCATGACCGTGATATTGATACGATAGACGTGTGTACATAACGCAACTTAGACAGAATGGTGTAACTTAACCTCCCACAGCCTCAGGAAACAAATGAATTCTAGTAGTAGTGGATCATGCTACTAGGGACCCTGAAACAATTCCACTTGGCTCCTGCAGTAGCCAAGGAGCTCCTGGTTGTATTCACCAGGGCAGGGTTTCCAAAGGAGGTGGTTTCAGACAGAGGTTCAAACTTCATATCTGCATACCTAAAGCACATGTGGAAGGAGTGTGGAGTGCAGTGCAAGTGTACTACCCCATATCATCCACAAACCAATGGTCTGGTTGAAAGGTTCAACAAGACATTGAAAGGTATGATCATGAGACTCCCTGAAAAACTCAAAAGGAGGTGGGATGTCCTGTTGCCATGCCTGCTTTTTGCTTATAGGGAAGTGCCACAGAATGGAGTAGGGTTTTCCCCCCTTTAAACTTCTGTTTGGTCATCCTGTAAGGGGACCACTTTGTCTTGTGAAAGAGGGTTGGGAGAGGCCTCTCCAAGAATCCAAGAAAGACATTGTGGACTATATACTTGGCCTAAGGTCCAGAATGGCTGAGTACATGGAAAAGGCATCCGAGAATCTTGAGGCCAACCAGGAGCTTCAGAAGCACTGGTATGACCAAAAAGCTGCAGTGGGTGAATTCCAACCTGGGCAACAGGTGTGGGTTTTGGAGCCAGTGGCACCAAGGGCTCTCCAGGACAGATGGAGGGGCCCTTACCCTATCCTAGAGAAAAAGAGTGAGGTCACTTACTTAGTTGACCTGGGCACAAGCAGCACACCCAAAAGGGTTATCCATGTGACCCACCTAAAGCTCTACAATGACAAGGCTGACATCACCATGCTGACGGTGACTGATGAGGAACAGTAAGCAGTGAGTGAACCTCTCCCTGATCAGCTCTCCTACAGCCCAAAAGATGGGTCAGTAGATGGGTTTGTCTTTTCAGACACCCTCTCTGCCCAACAGCAGACTGACTGCAAGCAAGACTTGCAAAAGTATGCTAGTCTCTTTTCCCTGACCCCTGGTCTGACAAACTGGCGTACACATGATGTGTACACTGGTGACAGTTCACCTGTCAAAAACAAGATCTAACGCAAGTCAGACCAAGTCAAAGAAAGCATCAAGGCTGAAGTCAGCAAGAAGCTGGAGTTAGGGGTCATTGAACCCTCTGAGAGCCCCTGGGCTAGCCCAGTGGTTCTGGTCCCCAAACCCCATCAACAGGGTGAAAAGAGAGAGATGAGGTTCTGTGAGGACTATAGAGGGCTCAACTCTGTCACCAAGTCAGATGCCCACCCTATTCCAAGAGCAGATGAACTGATAGACAAGTTGGGGGCAGCCACATTTCGCAGTAACTGTGACTTGACTGCAGGGTACTGGCAGATTGGCTTGGCCCCAGGAGCAAAAGAGAAAACCGCATTCTCCACACCTGATGGGCACTATCAGTTTACTATAATGCCTTTTAGGTTAAAGAATGCCCGTGCCACCTTCCAGAGGTTGGTGAATCAAGTCCTGACTGGGTTGGAGTCATTTAGTGCAGCTTATCTTGATATTGCTGTCTTTAGCTCCACCTATCAGGATCACCTGATCCACCTTGGGAAGGTTTTAACAGCCCTGCAATCTGCAGGCCTAACTATCAAGGCATCCAAATGCCAGATAGGGCAGGGCACTGTGGTGTACTTGGGCCACCTTGTGTGTGGAGGCCAGGTACAACCCAAGATCCAGAGTATCCTGGACTGGGCAGCTCCAACCACCCAGACCCAAGTCAGGGCATTCCTTGGCTTGACTGGGTACTACAGGATGTTTGTGAAGGGATATGGGACCATTGTGACTTCCCTCACACAACTCCCCTCCAAGAAGATGCCCAAGAAAATCAACTAGACTGTTAGTTGCCAAAAGGCTTTTGACACCCTAAAAGAAGCAATGTGCTCAGCACCAATCCCAAAAGCACCAGATTATGCCAAGCAGTTCATAGTGCAGACTGATGCTCTGAGCTAGGGATAGGAGCGGTCATGTCACAGTGTATCCTGACTTTACAATGGAGGTACACAGAGCTCTTACTCCAAAGTAAAGCAGCGTCTCAGTGAGCTGGACTTAAATATGCGCTCTTGTTTCCTGCACAACTCAGTGGTTGATGGTAAAATGGTGCATATATTCCACTCACCAGATGTATGGACTTTGCTCCATGCTCAGGATCTGGCAGGAACTTCAATAGACGATTCGAGGGCTGACGAATGGCTGATACCTAGACCTGGACGGCACAAACAACGATCCCTCAAGGCGAAGCCCACCAAGGACTAAGTGGCGGTGGGATAGGCACATGTGGTAATGGCGGTCTCTCTCTACAGCCAGAACCCCTTCGCCCCACTGTGCTCCAAGCACACAGTCAGGATCAGACTTGGGTGGCTCGCTCTTCTCCGTTGCTGAGGCCCAGCTCTTGGGTCACCCTGCGATCAGTGTTTGAGATGCAAGGTAGATCCTTCTGTTGCAGGCTAGATCCGGTATGTTTGGTTTCCTTTGGAGCCAGATAACCCCCTGAAGGTAAGCCACATTAACAAGGGGTCTGAATGCCACATCATCTGACACATGCCCACGCCACGGCAACATTGACACTTTCATGCTTTGCACGATTTCGCTTGGCCCACTACCGATAAACTTTTCCGCATGGACACAATTATGTTGCAGGCATCTGTTATATGAGTTGAATCGTTTGGGAGGTTGTGGCATGGAGCGGAAGGCGCTCCCAACCAGGAATCGGGAAGTTGTTAATCAGAATTGTTTGACTGTTCTTTATTTTCTGGCTGGTCGGAGAGTGGTGGTGGGGGCAGGGGGATGGTGGGGGCCTTGGCAGCCTTGAGATGTAGTCTAAAATTAAGGCCATTACCTTTTTAATGCTTTAACTTGGAATATCTGTGGTATTGCAACCACTGCTATGAGATATAAGATATACTCTTTCCTTCAATGCATGTTTGTGTAATTCACATGTCTCCAGGAGACTCACCCGACGGTGGAGGAGCCTGACAAAGTAAATAGGTATTGGAGTGGGCAGGTATATGGTACTGGGCCTTCAGCGTATGCCCGTGGAGTCCTTATGTCCCAGAGGTACAATTTGTAAAATCTAGAGTTCTAGTTGACAAGGAGGGTCGCTACCTGGCCCCTCATGTATGGTGGTGTGTGCTCTGGGAGATAGGCAGTCACTGGGCAGAACTCTCTCAGCTTCTGCAGCATGATCGATAACAGGTCCTGGAAAAGCTGGCCCAGAAAGTGTAGAGGGTAGGTGTCTCGGGCCTTGCAGAGGATCTGTTCCTTTAAGGGGACGCTACGTACACAGGCCAGCATGTCCGTGGGGGGTACATTTGTGGCTTGGGGAAGGGCTGGGGCCAACTTAGTGAACTCTCACTAGTCGGATGCTGTGTCCCCCCTCCAAAATCTGGGCAAAGCGCTGTGACGTACTCCTCTATTTTCCCTGCTTCAGCGGGCGACGGGGTATTCCTGATTCGGATGTTGCGCCTTGATCTGTTTGAGGTCCTCATGTGTGCCTGCAGGTTGATCTGTTGGTCTGTGAGGCAGATGAGCTCTTGCCAGAGCTGCTCAATTTCCTCGTCCCTAATATTCTAGGACATCCACTCTGTCCCCAATGTCTGAGACCTCCCTCCATACTGCCTGCAGATCCTGTGCCAGATACCTCTTATCAACTGCAGGTCTTCCCTGAGGGACGAAAACAGTATCCCCAGGTATGATATAGTGATCGGTGCCTCCCTATAGTCTATGTACTCTGAAAGAGGGGGTGTTCGTGGGGCCAGGGCGTTCCGCGGAGAGGGGTGTGGAGGTCTTGGTTAGCATGTCCCTCAGGGAGTGAGCTTTCTCGGCCAGGTGCGCTGCCATGTCTCCTTCTGCAGGTGGGCTATCTCCAGCTCCACACGCAGGCAGGGGGTCCCGCTGTCTTTCTTGTACCTTGAAGAGGGTGCAGTTCCTTGGAAGTCAATGTGGGGGCTCGTTGGTGAGCACGCCGGCACCAGTGACTGTGTGCTATAATGACTGGCCTACTGGGAGAAAGTACCATCTTTCTTGCATTGGTATGCCCCCACTTTTTGCAGAACAGCTGATGTGCTTTGACTGAGTGTGCCCTGGGCTCCTGTCAACTAGGTACCCAAGGCCTGTGTAGAACCCAATTGGCATCTCTGGCCACCTGTCAGCCCCTAGTAAATGGTACCTTAGGTACCCAGGGCATGGGGACCAGAGAAGACCCCTAAGGGCGGCATCACTTATTGTGCCACCCTTAGGGGTCCTGTACCCTGACACCCACACACTGCCTTTGCAGGCTGAGTGTCTAATCACCACCCCTTGTTGTAAATTATTTTGTCCACCCTAAGCGTGGAAGGGTATACTCAGATGTGAGTCCCTTGCTCATTGCACCATCAGGATTCAAGCAAGCCGGGCCGAAGACGCCTGAAATGGCAGAAACCGGTCCCCGGAAGCTTGTTTCCTTCCCAGTGTAAGAATTGGCTTTTGTAGTCTGGTCTGCCCTGTTCCCATGATGCACTGGGCCAGGGACAGACTAATTTGCATACAGCCAGGTTCTGAAACTGGGATGGTGCAATGAGCTAAAAAACGGTGTTGGATCTAGCCCTGATCTCTTGACTGGGTGAGAGTACTCTGCTTAATTCAGAGACTCTGTCCATCACCACCCCTTGTTGTAAATTATTATTATTATTATTTTTTTTTTTTGAGTGTCTAAGTGAAGCACTAAGCAAAGTCGACATGTCAAACATCCCTGTGTGCCATGCCCACAAGACCCACTGCCCTGGCATACCTCAGTCACCCCTCTAGCTGGGTACCCTATGCAAGTGGTGTGGGCACAGGTGCATGAGCCCTGTGCCCCTACAGTACACAGGGCCATTCCTGGGCACTGTAAGTGCAGTGCTGCCATTAAGAGTACATGGTGCTGGGAGGTCGACATTACGAACTCCACAGCACCATGATGGCTTCACTGAAGACTGAGAAGTTTGGTATCAAACTTCTCAGCACATTAAACCCGCACTGATGCCAGTGTGAGATTTAATGTAAAATGCACCAGAGGGCATCTTAGAAATGCCCCCTGAAACCTAAACTACAATCCGCGTCTGGACTGAGAGGCTGCCTAGGCTGCCACACAGCAGACATGTTGCTGGACCCCTGGGTTGAGAGCCCCCCGCTCTCCTGGGCCTGCAACAATGCACATCCTGGGCAAGGTGCTAGGTCTGTGAGCTTCTCCAGACCATTTGCTGTACCCAGCAACTGGCCCCCACCGGTTCTGACCCCGCCCCCCACTCTGGCGGGAAGACTGGCAGGAAACCCTACGTCAGGAAGGGGGGTGTGCCAGCCTGTGCTAACCCCACCCTTCAGGTGGGAGAGGAAAGGTGAAGCACGACCCCGGGCTCCGGCCATCTTAAAAATGGGGAACCCTGTCCAATCACAGCTAGGCTCCTGCCCTCCTCTCACCGGAGAGGAGCAGACTATGGGGTGTACCCACCCCAGAACAGGGACCTATTGGTCCCTACCCTTGCCCTACCTGTAACGCCCTAAATTCAGTATTTAGGGGCTCCCTGAACCTACCTTCCTCAGATCCCAAAAAGAAATGAAGAAAGAAGATCAAGAAGACCCGCCATGCAGCTGGTAACAGGACAACACCAACTGACTTGGCCCAAGCCCTACTGGCCTCTCTATCCTATAACCTGTTCATGCTTAATCCCGGCGACTCCTGCGGACAGCAACCTTGGAACACCAGGAGGACTTGCCTGCCTTGACCCTCTTAAAGACTGGGACTCCCATAAGCAGAGCCCCTGCTTCAACAACCATAACCCTGGTGCCAGCCAGGAAGCACAAGACCAACAACTCTGCACCCACCGATCCCGGCCAGTGCCCGAGTGATCCAAGACCACGAGAACGTCCCGCCGGCGACTGGGACCCGAAGTCCAGTGCCCAAAGACCCTCCTCGACAAACCAGACGACACCTGCAGCCTCAGAACCAGGGACCCCTCCAACCGTGACCAGCTGAGGGTAAGATTTCCCGACACCTAAAGACACCCCTGCACCCGGCTGTCTGCGGCTCCCTGTGCCTTCCTTTGGGGTACCTACCTCTTCTTCGAAATCTCAACTTACCTCTCAAAGTGGTGGTCGCACCTGAAGAATCACCATCCAGAGTCTGCAGCCTTTGTTCCTTTTTACCTTTCCCAGTGAATAACATTGAGCGCTTGAAGGCTCAAAAGCACCCTGCACCCAGCCGCCCAAGAGCATCTGGCCGTGCACCCTGTGTCCTATTCTACTTCCCCCCTTTGACCTGAGCAAGTGACCAGGAGCCCAGCTCCCACAGCCGCATGGCCTGCTTGCCAGCAGCCACCAACCGAAGGCCCCCTGCCTCTCGTTGGAGAACATTGGGCCCAACTACCTCTGCACCCGGCTGCCCCTGTGCCGCTGATGGTGTCCCAACTGTACCTACCTGACCCTGGGGGACTCCTGAGTCTATGCCCAGAACCTTAACTTCACCAGTTGAGTACTCACCTGGAAACCGATAACTCACTTACCTGCCATAGGATAACATTGACCTATAAAATCAGCCGAATACCGAAGTACTCACCTGTGATCAGGAGAGAAGCCAGTAATGTACCTTGTAGCCCGTTACTGGACCGCAAAAGTAATTCTAACCGGGTTTACTGGTAACCTGAATTTTCTCCATAATAACCCATTGTCTGCTTTTCTATGAAATTACTCTGGTCTACTTTTGAAAACTTGAAATATTCCTTAAAAATCGTACCAACTACTGAAACGTAATGACTTACCTGTCTTAAGTAGAGATCCCAGTGCTGGACCTAGGAGCCCCGTACTGGATTACAAAAGTAACGAGAACGTACTGTACCTGTAACCTGAATTTTCTCCCATTGGATAACATTGCTAGGTTTTCACTGAAAAGTTTTTAAGTGTGAACTTTTAAAATACCTTTATATTCCTCAAAAATTATTGCAATAACAAACGTTTTAACTAAACTGTTTTCAGCTTAGACCCCAGGACTGAATCTAGGAGCCAGTCCTGGAATTACAAAAGTAATCTACGAAGTAATCAACTGCATTTTTGTAGAAAACCCCATTGAGCTCAATGTTAAATTGTGATAAGAACTGTGTTGCCTACTGCAACCCCTGTACCTATTGTGTTGACAAAGTTATTACCTTTCTGCAAAGTAATTCCATGTGATCACTGATAATTGAGAAAAGTATATTTTGATACCTGTTGGTTCCAAAAATAAAACTATATCTTTTGATATGAAAACAATTGGCCTGGAGTTCAGTCCTTGAGTGTGTGAAACCTTTTGCTGACAGTGTGTACAACAAATGCTTTACACTGTCCTCTGGTACTGCCTTACTGCTCGACCAAGCTACCACTTTTGAGAGTAAGGTCAGCCCTGACTTTAACCTCTGTTATACCTCTGGGTTTTGTGGTCTCTATACACACTGTACCTTACTTTGGTCCAGTATATATAGAGCCACTTTCTCACACCTACTCCCCATCCCCCACTGCTCCCCACTCACAAGTTGTTCTTTAGTGACTCTATATAACAAGTTACTTATCTTCGGTATTGATATATCTTTAAGAGACTTAGATTAGTTATAGATTCCTTACCTTAGAATTACCCCCAGGCGTCAGACTGGATCCGGAAAAATTTTCGTCAGCAGTACTCCTGCGCGTCGGAAGGTAGCATCAGTCGGCTCCACGTTAGTCGTTGGCGTCGTGGTCGCCGGGATAACGTTGAGGTAGCTACTTAGACGCCGCCCTCGCACGCTGATGTAGGTTCTTTTACACAACATTCCACACCAGAAGCGCAGAGCCGTGCAAGACATTGACCTCTGGTGCACAAAACTAGGGCCCTTAAAGGGATTCCCTGACCCTAGAAGTCAGTTCGCAGAACTGGGAGGATGGGTGAGGCAGTAAAGGAATCTATAACTAATCTAGGTCTCTTACAGATATATTGTTTGTAGGAGAGTGGGGTCTGCAATCCCATGGCCACCCCAGATTTTTGCTTTTTGCTTCACTGATTTACGACTTTCCCTGGCTGTGGGCCTGCTAATCAGACCCACAGCCTAGCTGTTCTCTCTCTAAATTACAACCATGTACCGTAGGTGCATTTTACCAATTGGTACTGGGCCACCTTATCAGTCCCTGTACAGCATACCTTAGGTACCCAGGGCATAGGTGTACCCAGGGCCTACCAGGGGCTGAAGCATGTATTATGCCACCCCTGGCTGGCCACCCAAACAGACACAACTGGCTGCACGACAGCTGGGGCAAGGTGGTGTAAACACCCTTTGCTTTAGATATAGTATTCCTATATCTAACCCTAAAATGGACACATATATTCCTATCAGTCACTCCTATGGCAGGCCTTATCAATCCTGAAGGCAGAGTGCTTGGAATTATGTGAGATGGTGCTCTGGCATGAGCTGAGCCCGTTTGCAGCTGGCGGCACCAAGTCCAAATAGGTGTTCCATGATAACGCTATACCATATACTCTTTAAGTGCATTATAATCCTCGCAGTTGAATGCTAACTTTGGTATAGCTTTATCAAAACATGTCGAGTAAGGTGTCATACGATTTGGAACACTACCCCCTCGCCAATTCTGGCGACGGGGGTAGCATTCCACCCTTCTAGAGGGACACGACATGTATGTAACTGTGAACCCCGGTTAAAGTCAGACATAGCCTCAGCTCCACAAAATGGATGCTGCCACCGAGACACAAGTCTGCCCTCCTGCTGCTGGGAGTCCTTCCAGCAACGGAGGCATGGACAAAGGGTTTCCTGTCAGGGGCGGTGCCAGCACCATCCCAGACAGGATTTTGTGTATTCCAGGTAGGCAGGGCTGAAAGGAAGGTGACTGCAAGTGGCACCCCGGTGCTCACTGTGCATATGCCGGCTCAAACCAGTTCCTGGGGCACACCAGCCCCTGAGCTGGGGAGAGACCGGACAAAGGAGAGGGGTGTAACCACCCCCCTCCTAGTCCCACCCATAGGGCAGGACTTAGTCGCGTGCCAGCCCCTTTTCTTAGTATAAAGATAGGAGCAGGCCCCCTTCCCAAATTAGATAGTTCTGAATCTTGAAACTACTTTCCACGAAAGGAACTCTTGACTCTTCTGAAGACTCTCCCTTGTGGCTAAGGAGTAGCCACCCTGCACCAGCAGGCACCATCAAAGCTCTTGCGGTTTGCTGTAAGTCCATCCTCTGGATCCAGACTGGCCAGCTCGACGAGACCCGGATTTCCCGCCATCTCTGACCTCTACCTACATCATCCAGCCCAGCTGAGATTCGTGGGTGAGACGAGACCCGTGGGACCGGCCATCTTCAAGACCTGCACGACGCTTCTCCAGCACGACCCCCGAGAGACCCTCGAGTAAGTGCACTGGGGTTTGAGAAGCCCTAACCCTAAGCAGCTCCAGCACCGAAGTCCAGCCTCCCAGCATCCACGAGATCTGCGTGGGGCCCTTCTGCTTCTTTGCTGCTTGTCACGTTGTCCGGTCACTTGCCCGTTGGCTAGTGACCCTCTTGACGACGTACCACGACGATTTCACCGCTGGTCTGGTTGCTCCAGACTGGCCCTACCTCCCCTCCAACAGAGGAGCACCCCAGACCCTCCTGGTCCACTCCAGACGCCATCTTGAGTCCACCGCGTGGGCTTGCCTTTGCCAAGGCTTGTTGCTCCAATCCTGGTTTCAGCAGCGCCGACAGCAGACACCTTCGTGGGACAGCTCGCCCCTCCATCCTGGTCGCCGACAACGCCTCCTGGTCCGAGAGACTGCAGAGCCCAGCGTCGCCCACTCACCTGGTCGAGGTGACTTCATCCGGTGCCACCTTGGTGCCCATCTGATCACTGGCTGGTGATCAAGAACTGAGTCCCCTCTGCTTTCAGGTCATCTTCAACTCCGATCCAGGCTTGGATCCCATCGAACTTCATCACTGGTCGCATGCCAGCAACTTCTTCTTTCAGGCTCCATAGACTGTAACGAGGATTCCCGACGTCTTTTGAACCCTATGCAGCCGCAGCCCCTGGGCTAGGTAACTCGAGCATTTCGGTGCTCCCACGTAGGTTCACTATCTAAGTGTCCAGTTCCTTTTTCGTTTTCAGCCTAACTGGTCGGATTCGTCCGATAACACTAACTTTACGAAATCTAGCATCCATAGACTTTGTCCCGCATCCCGCGTGAGAGTGCACACACTGCACCCGATCTCCCTAGGCCTCCTGCTCCTGATCTTAAGGTTCAGTAGTGTAGCTCTAGCGATCCTGAAGCCTCTGGATCTTGTTACTTACCTGCTAGTATTTCGCATTCCACTTTTGTAGTATATGGTTTTTCGTGCCCCTCGGGCATTTGTGTAAATTGTGCAACTTGAAGTATTTTCGTAAGAGTTTTGTATTGTGCTTAGCTCCCTGACTCATAAAGAGTTCAGGGTAGACTTGTTATTAATAAATATCCTTTATTTTTATAACAACTTGTGTGGTGTCCTTTCACTTGGTGTTCAAGGGGTATATGTGATGTTAAAACAGCTGGCTTAACACGCCCTCTAGAGTTTAGCCTAAAGACTGCTCTTGTCCACGCTACTAGGATAGCTGGTCTAATAAGGTTGACTTACAACCAATCATCAATAAGGGTTGTTTGGTACGATACAAAGTGATCACTAGAATAGTGAGCACTATATATCAGGCCAACTTCTCACATTGTTACCGAAGGTAAGTAACTTGTTTATCTGAAAGAGACAATTAGTTATAGATTCCTTACCTTAGAATAGATACCCCAGAAATGCCAACCTCAGAGGTGGGTCTGCGAACCAAGTTCACACCAGAAAGTCCTGGAGAACAGAACAGCCAACGAAGCAGTCTCTCCGAACTTGGCTGTCCAGGCAGTAGTGTTTTGTGAACGTGTGCAGAGATGCCCACGTAGCTGCTTGACAGAGGTCATTGAGGGGGACTCCCCATCCCAAAGCAGTGGTAGCTGCTGTCAACCTGGTGGAATGGTCACGCAGTCCCACTGGAGGCTCCTTCTTTGCCAAAGAGATGGTCCGTTTGTGCACGGCCTGGCCTTTTTTGGAATTGCTTGGTGCGATCCAAATAAAATGAAAGCGCATGTTTTGGATCCAGATGGTGGAACCTCTCTTCCTCCTTAGAAGGACGCAGAGGCGAAAAGAAGGTGGACAAAGTGATGGTTTAATTAATGTGGAAAGAAGTAACCACCTTGGGATGAAAGGAAGGTCTGGTTCGGAGGATGACCTTGTCCGGTTGAACAGCCAGAAAAAAAGGCTTTGAAGAAAGAACTTGTAGCTCACTCACCCTGCGAGCAGAGGTGATGGCAACCAGAAAAAGCTGTCTTTGGAGTAAGATGTCTGAGAGGACAGTTATGAAGAGGCTCAAAGGGAGCGCACATAAGGTAAGTAAGACCAACATCAAGTTTCACTGAGGCATTACGGAAGGAACAAGAGGAAAAAGACGAATAATGCCCTTAAGGAAGCGATTTACAAAAGTGTAGTTGAAAAGATAAGGCTGATCAGGAAGCCTAAGAAAGGCTCAAATGGCTGAGAGATCGACCATAAGAGTGCCCAGAGCAGAGCCCTGCTGGGCCAAAGAAAGGAAGAACAAGAGAACCTCAGAATGAAGTGCACAAAGGGGATCCGCAGTCTTTGCTGTGCACCATGCCACAAATTTGCTCCATCTGCAGGCGTATACCGTCTTAGTGGAGGGAAGCCTGGCTGCCAAAAACCCTTCAAAGACTTCGGGAGGAAGGTTAAAGGCTGTCAACTGTCGCCGCTCAATCTCTACACAAGGAGGTGGAGGCTGGACAGGTTCGGGTGGAGGACAGTCTCCTGCTGCTAAGACAGAAGATCCTCCCGAAGAGATAGTTGGATTGGAGGTTCGATGGCCATGTGTAACAGCTCGGGATACCAGAATCTCCATGCCCAATCCGGTACCACAAGGATGACTTGGGCCCAGTCGTGCTTGATCTTCTTCAGCACTCTGGGCAGAAGTGGTATAGGCGGAAAGGCGTACAGAAGACCTCAACTCCACTTGGGATGAAAAGCACTATCTAGCGAGTGCTGCCTTGGAAATTCCATTGCGCAGAATTGCTGCCATTGCGCATTCTCTTTGGTGGAGAAAAGATCTAACCAAGGCTCTCCCCCCAGCTGAAAGAGACCTTGCACCACCTCAGAGTGAAGACGCCATTTGTGATCCATCCTGCACCTGCGGCTGAGTTTGTTCACATGCACCTGCGGCTGAGTTTGTCCACCCTGGCATTCAGTGAACCTGCCAGGTGATGAACCACCGGGGATATGCCCTGATGTTCCAGCCATGTCCAGAGGCGAAGGGCCTCTGGACATAGGGTCCACAACTCCACCCCGCCCTGCTTGTTGCAGTACCACATGGCAGTGGTGTTGTCCGTGAACACCTGCACTACTCTTCCCCGGACAGAGAGAAGGAATGCTTTCAGCGCAAGACGGAGCTCCAGAAGGTTGATGAGGAGCCCAGACTCCGCCAGAGACCAGAGGCCTCTGACCTTCGCCTGTCCCATGTGGCCGCCCCATCCTAGAAGTGATGTAACCGTCACCACTGTGTAATCCTGTTGGAGAAGGGAGAGGGATCTGCAGTTGTCCCATTCCTGGTTTGTTAGCCACCACTGCAATTGATGTGCAGTGCCCTCCGAGATCTGAATGCAATCGGACAGATTCCAATGATGCTGTGCCCACTGGAACTTCAGGTCCAACTACAGAGCCCGCATTTGCCACCTGCCATGGTCTATCAGCAGGATGCAGGAGGCTATGAGGCCCAGCAGCCTCAGGGTCATTCTGACCTAAACCCGGGATAAAGGCTGAAAGATTGGCATCACAGCCCAAATATCCCAGACTCACTGCTTGGGAGGATAAACCTGAAACTGCGTCATGGAAGGGAGTAGCCCCTTCTGATTTTCTGCAAAACCCACCTGTCAGACGTGATGGTGCGCCAGGTGATAGCGAATCCTGCCGCTCACAGGCGATTGGTGGCCCTGAAAGGTTGGACTAGGAGGGTTTGGAGGGTGCTGCAGAGGGGGCTGTGGTGGACTGGCTCGCCTGCTGACCCCCAGACCCACGACGGTGGATCCCACATCCCCGGCTGTTATGGGGCTGAAGTGGAAAATTGACAGAGCAGCTTCCAAGAGGCGGAGCCCGGTCGCCGATTTCAGGTATGATTAACCTCCCGACTATCCCTCCTTTTACCTTAATGCCCCGTGAGCGAGGTTCTTAGTTCTTTCTTTCCTTTGTGTTCAGTTCTCAGGAATATGGATTAATCGTTATTCCGGTATAAAAATACATGTTGGGGCCTGGATTACTCTTGGGGCCTTGAAGCCTCTTGAGGATTTCTCTACTGGTTCTCCTCACCACCGCTTCCTTGCGGGTACGTTCTATATCCGCACGCTCATGACACCCTGACTATACTAAGGTCATCGTGGACAATTAATCGACTGTTTGCTTCCTTCCTCAGTATCTATCCACTAATTAAGAATAGATGCCGGGCATGCCCTTCCTTGGCGGCTGGTTTTTGGATTAAATACCTGAGACGCCCTTCACTGGCACAATCATTAGGTCAGGATTCAGACCCTGCTTGCCAAACTCCTTCAGGTTTTGGAGTCTACATCCATATAATAATATATATCATTTAATTCCTAGGTTGTCCCCCCCCACCCCTCAGTCCTGAAGAAGACCCGCAAGCAGAGGTTACAAACCACCCTCTACGCATAAGTCCGAAACGTCGACGTATCCCCTCAGCAAGGACCTGTACCACTATTATCATCTGTCTCCCGCAATTGGATGTTGCATTCATGCACTCAAGGAATAAATGGAAAGACTGTTGATTAAATATTGTGAACAGGTCACATGATACTGATTCTCTTAGACCAGCACCGTTTTTTGAATTAAGGAACTGTGTGTAACTTTTAAATCTTGATTTTTACTTCTCCCTTCACTAGCACAAGCACATCTTTTTCATTTGAGCAACCTCTCAATTCTTGTGTGGTAATATTTTTACCTGTTGATTTAGGTTTGTAATCAACTTCAAAAAATTTATAAAAAATTAAATTACTCTACTAAAAAATGTGTGAATGTAGTTTATATATGCGGATTATGTACGTTAAGGAATTATATATGCTGAGGAATTCCTGTTCAGGGTGCAATTTTACAACTGAACTGTATTAATTACCTGTGGTTGACCACTCTGGCAACCCCCAGATTATCTTTGTTCGCATTGGTTCTCTCCAAATCTAGTCAAGGACCAAATCTTTTACATATTACATTGTACCCAGGTCCTGTGGCACTATTTAGGTTACCCCATTCATTTGTAAATGGGACTGTGGTTCTGGGCGGAATGTGGCAGGGCCCTCCTTCCGTAGCCACGAAAGGGGCGAAATGCAGACTGCGCAGGGCAGGTGGTGGCGAGACCCAAGGACTTGGCCGTAGCCCGAGAGTCCTTAAAGCGCTCTAGCACATAGTGTGCCTTGTCGCCGACAGGCAACGGCCATCAAAGGGCATGTCCATAAGGGTAGCTCCAGACCCCTCCCAGTCCTTCTCACCTGTCAATGCGGCCTAAAAGAACAAGGGCGGCAAAAAGGGCACAAAAGTACCAGTCGGCCCCAGATCCGGCGTCGGTCGACGCCGGTTCGGCTCAGTGTCTACTTCTGGGTGGAGGCCAGGGTTGACGCCGGCTGCAGGCGTGGTACCGGTGGAATCTGCACCGGGGGAGGTGTGGTCAGGTTGACCGGCGCCGATCCGGATCCAGGCCTGGATCCAAGGGGACCCTGCGGAGCCGGGGCCGAAGCCTCCGGCGCCCAGCTGAGTCCGCGAGAGCCAAAGGCATGCCGGCGGAGTGGGGCTGTCCAAAGATGGCCTGCATCACATCGTAGAAACTCTGAAGCTAGGCAGGGGCCGCACCAGGTCCCGGGAAGGGAGGGAAACTTGTAGTCGACCCAACCGGATCAACACGTGGAGCTGCGGGAAGGGACCCACATGCATCCCTCGTCGCGTCGGCCGACGGACAGGGAGAAGTCGAAGAGCGATGATGCTTTCTCGACTTCTTCTTGTGCTTCGACTTACCCGAGGAGTGCGAAAACTTGGAAGAGGACTGGTGGTGGTGGCTCCGTGACCAGTCCCTCGACCTCCCACGCAACCATGACCTTGAGCGGTGCAGAGCAGGCTGCTCCCTAAAAGACTTTGGATTCAAGGTCCGGCAGTCGGAACACGACTTGGAGTCGTGGTCGGCTTACAGACAGAACAGGCACACGTAGTGCAGATCCATCAGCGACATTAACCGTCGGCAGGAACCACAAGCCTTAAAACTTGGCATCCCTGATGTGAACAAGGTGTCGAAGACTCAAAAACGATGTCGAAAAAAGTCGGCAAAAAGTCAGTCAAAAAGTGACTGGAGGTACCACTCTCTCCGGATCTGCACTGACTGGCGTGGAAAAAGAAAGAACTGATGTCAGCACGCAGGGGCGGCATCCAAGTAGCTACCGCGATGTCATCCCGGCGACCACAACACCAATGACAAATGCGCATCAGTTCCTGGGCCAGAGTATCCCAACAGCAATCACGGCCCCAGAGGCCTCGGGACATCCAGTCTGCCCCCTTAGTGATAAGGTGCGCAGGAAATGCGCGAGCCCAAGTCCGGGCTGGGGAGAAATCGGATGAGCGCGGCGGCCCACTGATTTACTCTAGTCTTCACTGGCCCAAGCTTCAGGGCCTCACGTATCTCGGAGTCTCCAGACATGGCCTGGGGGCCCTCAGATCTACTCCTCTCTACGCCCGCTTGCTCTGGCTGTCCGTACAGGGTTCATGCACCCCTCATGGCATGCCGGCTGACGATGTCATGTCTGCTTCTCTCCTGGCGCTGCCGGGACAGCCGCTCCTGTTCTTGGCAGCCTCTGCCTCATCCGCCCAGCTACATGCTCGGGGAGTGGAGGTGGTCTCACAGCACCCGGGGTCATGGGCGTTAAATCCACCTCTCTGGAAGTTGGGCCTCTGAGGATGCAATTTATTTCAACAGGGCCAGAGTGGAGGGACCAGAATATGCCTCTGCTCACTCCGCCATCGTGGACATGCCCCTACCAGCCCTTTATGATCTACTTGACCGCTTCAGGGAAATGGCTGGTCTCAGTGTAAATTGTGGCAAATCTAGTATCTTCCCTTTACGTTGAATAACACTGGACGTCAACAATAGCTGAAGGAAGGGAGCCTTCCCTGGACTTTTGAGACCTTTTGCTCTCGAAGTAAATGTTTACCACACTGACAGGACCTTGCTAGAAGGTAATCATGGGGAGGCTGTGGCCTCGATTCACTGGTCCATGCACTTTAGGACACACTATTGGTAGCAAAGATGTTCCTTCGAAGGCTCCTATTTTTTTTGCAGCTTTGACAGTGCTAACACCTAGGCCCTTCTTCGGGAATCTGAGGGGCCGAGAGTTTGAGCTCATTTGGGAACCTGCTCTGAAGTGGATTTCGATCCCCATGCTTCAGTGACCCATGCACGAGGAGGGTTGGGGTTCCTTGAACTGTATTTTGCAGTGACACACTTGCAGTAGCCTATGCACTGGCTAGCCTTGGATAGGACGGTGGAGGGAGGTCTGGTTCGGGCGGACCTGGGAGCATAGATGTACTGGAGTGGCTGCTGTAGCCGGGTAGACCAACTAGGGGGCTGGGCAGGCTTAAGAAAATGGCAAACCTTCATCTGGACTTGACATTCAACTGAGGCGTGCACCGACTCCCTATGCCACGCAACTGCTCATTTGGAAAGTGCCGGCCATGAAAATTCTACTAAGGTTTTGTAGGAAGCTAGCTCAGTATATACTGTACCGAGGTAAGGTATAGTGTTCAGAGTGTCCAGAGAGTAGACAAGAGGTAAAATGAGAATACCTTACGCTCTATTTGTGGTAGTGCGGGCAAGCAGTAAGACTTTATCAGAGGGTAGTGTTAAGCATTTATTTTACACGCTCAGGCAAGAAATTATGTAACACACTCAAAGACTGAACTCAGACCAATTTGTTTGTATAAAAATATTATTTGGTTGTATTTTATTTCTAGAACCAAGTCAGGCCACGTACAGATTAAGTGTAATAATACTTTGCAAGAATAATGCAGTTGAGTCCAATTGGTTTGGTTACAGATAAGTCACTGGTTCACACACAGTAGAAATTACTTTAGTTCCTTTGCAGTTACTTTTGAGATAACTTTCAAGTTACCTTTTCTAGTCAGTGTGATATGCCTAGATATCGCACTGGGTCATTTCCTAGATAAAAGGTGAGTTAAACAGTTTTAGTTAATGTACAGTTTATGTTCTCATATAATTTCTCAACTTTACACTTGAAACATTTTTCTCAGAAAGGCTGTCAATGCGATCCTTTGGGAGGAAATGAAGTGATCAGTTTACAGGTAAGTACTTGGTTTTGGGAGTTGAGGTTCTGGGGTAGAAGAAAAAAAGTTACTTACCTGTAACATTGGTTTTCCAGTACTAGTAACTTTCATAGACTCCCGTAGCTTGCATCATTCCCCGTCGTCGGAATGGGAGCCTCAGTAAATAAAAAACAACATAGCAGTAGGTACAAAAGAGAAAGAAAGGCCTAGGCCTCATCTCATTTTGTAGCATATCGACCTCTTTTTGCAAAAGAGACCAAAAACTTGCAACAACCAATCAGATTAGCCTCACCCCATAGAACCTTCCTGAGAGAGCCTCATATGTTCGTAGCCGTTGTGGAACAGTAACCACATCTGCTGAAGGCTGAGCTTTCCCAGAGGAGGAGGGTGGGCGCATGGGAATCTATGAAGGTTACCAATACTGGAGTACCAAAGTTACAGGTAAGTAACTTGTTTTCTTACTCCAGTATTGGAACTTTCATAGATTCCCATAAGCTTGTATCAGAATAGCTAGCAGTCCGCAATAAAGCACATTTTGTAACATAAATACTGAAATAACTCTGTATCCATATTTTCATAAGAAGCAAACAGCAATTGAAATATTAGCCAGTAAACATTAGCAGATACAAAATGTGCAATAACAGGAAGGAGGGATAGAAGGGAAAGCTCACCACTTACTGGAAGAGGTTCCTCAGGACTGCTTGTCCCACTGCTGCCTCACTCTGTGTGGAAGAGTCCAAGCAGTAGTGCTTTGTGAAAGTATGGGCACTGCTCCATGTAACTGCCCTACAAATGTCCTTGATAGGAACTCCAGCGAAAAGAGCAGCAGACGATGAAACTGATCTTGTGGAGTGAGCCCGGACATGTCCTTGTAGCGGCTTACCCACCGCTTGGTGACAGTAATAAATTGTGCTGGCAATCCACTGTGAAATCCCTTGTTTTGATAGAGGAAAACCTGTTCGAGGAGCACTAAACGCGACAAAGAGTTGGGTAGTTTTCCTGAAATCCTTGGTGCGCTGAAGATAACACTTCAAACATCTCTGGACGTCCAAGGAATGAAGAGACCTTTCTGCTGGAGTCGTAGGTTGAGGGAAAAAAGATTTTAGAATGACAGGCTCATTCAAATGGAAATCCGAAGGGACCTTTGGAATACATTTTGGATTTGTTCTTAGAATCAGAGTGTTGTTTTTGAACTGTAAAAAAGGTTCCTTAATTGTGAGAGCTTAAAGTTCTCCAACTCTCCTGGCTGACATCAAGGCGAGAAGGAGAGCCACCTTCCATGACAGAAATTTAAGATCGGCTCTCTATGAATAGGCTCAAACGGAGGTCGATGAGATGAGCAAGAACCAAGTTGAGTTGCCACATGCGAGGTGGAGGTGAAACTGGTGGGAAAACTCTAAAGAGTCCTTTCAGAAATTGTTTGACAATTCTTGCCGACCAGAGGGAAGGGCCAGAGGCTGTTAGTCTGAACCTAGCTATAGCCGCTAGGTGTACCTTGATGGAATAATGTGCAAGACCTGACTTGGCCAGAGACAGAATGTAAGGTAATATTTGATGAGGAGCAGACGAGAACGGATGAAGATTTTCTCGGTGGGACCACAAGCAAAAACTTTCCATTTTGAGCGATCGTTTTTTTTTGTACTTGGTGCACTAGCTTAAACCGCTTTACACTTTTGAGGGATATTTAGATTCTGGAACTCTCGGTGATCAGGAGCCACGCTGTCAACTGAAGGGAGCTCAGATCCAGATGTACCACTTGGCCCTGGGACATCGTCAATAGAGAAAGAATGAGATGCAAGTGAACCGGCTGATCTTGAGAAAGTAGAAGAAGCTTCGTGAACCAGAACCGGCAGGGCCACTCAGGTGCTATTAAAATCATTGTGCAGGGTTCAGTGTTGAGTTTTCCAAGCAATCTTGGGAATCATTTTGTTTGTATAAAAATTGGGGAATCTTGGGGAATCAGGGGAACTGGCGGAAAGGCATAAACAAATGCGCCTGACCAGGCCATCGAAAGAGCATTCCCCAACGATTCTCGATGGTGATTCCTGCTTGCGTAAAATCGGCATTTTCTGTTGTCTGAGGTAGCGAACAGGTCTATGGATGGAGAGCCCCAAAGAGTGAAAATACTATCGAGAGTGCCCTGATCCAGTTCCCACTCGTGACAGACTGACTTCAGACGACTCAATGTATCTGCTGTCGTGTTGAGGGTACCTGGAAGATGCTCTGCTGAAAGAGCGATTTTGTGAAGAATTGCCCATTCCCAGATTTCCTGGGCCTCCCTGGCAAGAAGTTGAGATCTCGTTCCACCTTGTTTGTTCACATAGTGCATGGCCTATGTGTTGTCTGTACGGACCAGGACGGTAGAGTTCCGAATCCTCGGAAGGAAAGCCTGTAAAGCCAAACAAATCGCCTTGAGCTCAAGAAGATTGATGTGGAGAGTGCGTTGTTTGGGACTCTAGTGATCGCTTACTTGAAGGTCCTGCAAAACCACACCCAGCCTTCTAGAGAGTCGTCTGTGGTCAGTATCAAAGGAGCTGGAGCAGCCGTGAAAGTGAGACCTTTTGAGATATTGTCTTTGATCGTCCACCAGCTGACCGCCTCTTTCATAAGAGGAGTAACTTTTATCCTGTCATCTAACGAGCCATCCGCCTGGCGCCATTGCATGTCCAGTTCTTGTAATGGGCGCATACGAAGTCTGTAATGCGGAATTAAGGGAATGCAGGATGAAATCGATACTAGGAGAGATTTGTAAAGGCGGACAGATTGAGATAGTCTTCTTTGTACTTGACGGGCAGAAAATATCTGCCTTTTCTTTCTTTCCTCTGAAGTGAAAGCTTTGCAACAAGTTGTATCTAGAATGGACCCTAGAAACCTGGCCGACCTGGATGGAAGAAGGACTGATTTGTCTGTTGAGTTGAAGACCCAGACGAATAAAAAGCCGAATGCAACTTTCGACTGCCCTTGTAGTTGCTTGAGAAGATGCAGCTTTTATCAACCAACCATCCAAGTAGGGAAAAACGTGCAGTGACTGTTTTCTGAGAAACGCTGCAACTGGGGCCAATATGTTCGTGAATTTCCGCGGAGCTGATCTGAGTCCAAAAGGCAGGACCTTGAACTGCAAGTGGCTCTTGGCTACTGTGAAGCGTAAAACTCTCCTGAGGGCTGGGTGGATAGGAACATAGAAGTATGCGTCCTCGAGATCCAGAGTTGCCATGTAATCGCCTGGATTCAGGAGACCCAAGATATCCTGAAGAGATACCATCCGAAACGAGAGTTTTATGAGAGAGGTGCTGAGCTCCCTCTGGTCTAAGATTGGGTGCCATTTTTCTTCCGTCTTGTGAACCAGGAAAAACCGGGAATAGAACCCTTTGCCTCGTTGGGATAGAGGTACTGGTTCTATCACTCCTTTGATGAGCAGTTGATGAGCTTCGAGACGTAGAAGATGTAGATGTTTTGACTCGTGGGAGGTGTTGAAACTCCCAACGTGTGGCCAAACCAGATGATATTGAGGACCCACCGTTCTGATGTTATGATCTCCCAGCTGGGGAGGCAGCTGTGGAGGCATTGTGAAATCCTGCCCCCCACTGATGTTACAGGGGATGAAGGGACAGTAGACAGAGCCGGGAAGCCGCTATTGGGGTTTAGAGTAATCTCTCCCCTGACGCCCTTGTCGTCCTCATGAAGGTTGGCGAGAGAAAGACGCAGATTGGCCTTGACGTTGAGAGTACTGAGGTTTGTATGACTGTGAATAAGCGGAGTAGCGCTGTTGGTGTCCTCCTCTGTATGTAGAAAAACCTTTCCCTCTTGCACCACGGAAAGGCACTTTGCGGTATTGCAATGTCCCCAGGGATCTTGCCGTTTGTCTTTTTTGATGTCCTGCAGAGTGTCATCCACATTCTTCCCAAAAAGCATTTCTCATTCAAATGGCAAATCTAAGATTATTTTGAACTTCTGGGCGAAACCAGGTAGCCCGAAGCCAGCCCTGTCGTCTTAGAACAGCTGAACCTGCCAAGACACGAAAAGCAGTGGAGGCAATGTCCATGAGGCAATCAATGATTTCTGAAGAAGACCGCTCTCCCTCATCCAGGATCATCTTCGCATCTGTCTTGGAACCCTCTGGCAGTTGATCTATAAATGGAGACAAATCGCACCCCATTTGGCGATCATATAGTCCCAAAATTGCTAGTGCATTAGCGGCTCTAACAAGGAGGCTGGACAGAGGAAAAACTTTTTCCCACATTATCTAGACGCCTACCCTCCTTATCCGGTCGTGTGGTAAGGGGCGCCAATGGATTTTTTTACTTCCTCTGAGCCGCCTGAGAGATACCAGAGTCCGGCTTCGGTTGACCAACCAGGCAAGCAGGACCATCCTCTGGAGCTTTATATTTTTTCTCCAGTCGTGGAAGAACAGGGATGACGGTAGCTGGAGACTGCACCACCTTAATTCCCTCACTCCATACATGTTCTACAATCGGGAAAGAACGGATGGATTTCCTGTAAGGCTCTTTAAAATCAGAGAAAGCAATCCGATTGTACAGTTGGAATGGGAAGACCAAACCTCTTGGAAGCCCTCTTCATAAGATTATGGAAACTTCCGATGTCTGCTGGAGGAGAATATATAGGATCCGGTGATGGTGAAGCAGGATCCGGAATGACATTCGTGACATTCCCTACCTGGATTAGGGACCTGTTCCACCTTCTGATCATCTTCTGTTGAATCATCGTCGTCATGCACAGTGACTATATTCTGGCGACTTATTGGTTCCGGCTCCGGAGGTTGAGGTAACTGAGGAGCTACTGTAGTGGAAGAATAGGTCGGAGGTGGTGGAGGCGGCTGTTGCATTGATTGCTGATCAGGGGCTTGAGATGGAAATCTCCTCTTATATTCTAACATGACCTGCAAGTCACTAATAATTGAAGACGGCATGGACACCATCCCCTGTTGCGCCTGCTCTTGAGGTCTATCTTGTGGAAGGTATTGCTGTTCCCAGTAATAATCTTCAGAATCCGAATCCTGGTATTTTACTTGAAGTTGGGACGGGCTGTAAGCAACCCCATAAGGACCCTCATCTTCCTCTGAATATTCTTCTATCAAAAGCAATGCCGGAGGTAATGGTGTCACTCTACGAGATGTCATTTCCGGTGTGATTTGGCGTCTTTTTATAGAAATTTGTGTAGTCGACGAGGTCGCCGAAGGAATCGTCGACGGAGTATGGATCGTCGACGACGATGGGCTGATAGTCGACGAGCTAGTCGTCAGTTTCATTGTAGATGTTGACATCGCCGACGTAGTCTTCGTCGCCGTCGACACCATCGTAGTCGACACCATCGTCGGCATCGTCGTCGGCTACACTGTGACAAGTACCTGAAGCGTCGACGAATTCTTCGTCGAAGTAGTCGTCGGCGAAGCTCTCGACGACGGGGGCCTATTGACGGAGCTGGAATCGACGCCAGGTGAGTTTCAGATGACATTGTCGATGTACCCGATATTGTCGTTGTCGGTCGGATTGTCTTCTCAGATCTTCCTTTCTGAGGTACAGAAGCTGGTTTTTTTTAACAGCTTTGCCTTTTCAGATGGAGGAAACAGAAGGCCTATGACTCACCTTCTGAGTAGAAAGTACCTCAGGAACTAGTCCCTCACCCCACACCTCGGTGAGGAGATTTTTTAGGACTGGGCCTGTCAGACCTATCAGAGGCCTTTGTAAGGCCTTAGTAGGAGGTTCAGTTGAAGGGGAAGACATACCCCTCTTTTTTGACCTCCTTGAAGATGTTGCTGAGGAGGCATCATCACTGTCACTTGATATTTCTTCCTTTCGTGACTTCAGCTTCTGCAGCCAGGTCAGCAAACGTCCTTTCCTGTCTCTCAGAGTCTTGGTGGAGAAGGTCCTACAGATCTTACAATCAGTGGCCTTGTGATCAGGGTACAAGCAATAAACGCAGTCTTTATGCTGATCCTCAATGTAGAGTCTTTTCTTTGAACAAGTAGCATAGGCTTTAAATAAAGCCTTCTCCTGGTCTGACATCCTGAAAGTAACTGTAAAGAATAAAGATGAAATCCAAAAGTTGTAGAGAAATCTGAGCAAAGCTCAATGGAGACTCCCTTAGCACAACATGCGGTAGAAAATCTGAGGCTCTCTCAGGAAGGTTCTATGGGGTGAGGCTAATCTGATTGGTTGTTGCAAGTTTTTGGTCTATTTGGCAAAAAGAGGTGGATATGCTACAACATGAGATGAGGTTCTCCCAGGGTCAAGGATGCACTCTCAAAACACCATCAGCGACACTAGAGCAGCTGGGTACAGAGTACTGAGGCCCAATGTTATCCAATGGGGGTTGGGGGCCTCCGGTTGGTGGCTGCTCACAAGCAGACAGTAAGGTTGTGGGAGCAAAGCTCCTGGACATAAGCTAAGGGCAAAGGGGGATCTGATTTAGCACACAAGGAGCACCCTCAGCGGCACAGGGGTGTCCAGGTGCAGGGTGCGGTTTTGGCATCTGGTGCCCTGTTTTCAATAGGGATTCTCCGGTGGCAACAAACACTGCAGGCTCGGGGTCTAAGATCTTCTGGAGGCAACCACCAGTTGCAGAGCTAAGTTGGAATGCCGAAACACTGTCGTTTGGGCCTCCCAAGGCCGTGGGGCATTGGGTGCGGAAGTGTCTTTTGGCGTCTGGTTTTCCTTACAGGCTCCTGTCGCGGTCAGGGGGATCCTCCAGAAAGGGGCTTCAGGCATCGGCTGGAGACTCGAGGTAGGTCAGGGACCACCAGATCCTAGGTAAGGATCGCCGGTGAGACCTCCTCATGGTGTTGGGCCACTCAATCTTGGGCCGTGGGCGTCTGGTGCAGACTTGCGGATTTAGCCAGAGTCTGTTTGCTGAGCAAATCGGGTGCTCACAGGGTACAAAGTCTGGTTGGGGAGGGAAGGGCCTCGGTATTCTGGGGGGCTGAAGGCTGCAGGACACACCGGTGCAGCAGGTCAAGGTCGGAACAGGCCGGTAGGGCTGGGGCTAAGTCAGTTGGTGTCCTCTTCTTCCTTCAGCACGGCTCTTTAGTCCTAGTTTCTTCTCGTCTGAGGAGGCAAGGTTCAAGGCTGCCCATAAATACTGAATTTAGGGGTGTTACAGGTAGGTAAAGGTTGGGACCAATGCATCCCTTCCTTGGGGTGGGTACACCCCCTATTATGCCACCCTCTAGTGGGAGGAGGGCATAAGCCTCACTCTGGTTGACAGGGACCCCATCTTCCAGAAGGTGGGGACAGAGTTGTGCTTCACCTCGCCTCCCCCACCAGAGGGGTCGGGCTGGCTAAGGCGGGAACATCTCTGCTCCTATCTTGATTTTTCAGCAGATTCTCCTGCTCAAAGTGGAGGTCAGAACCAGTGGGGGCCAGTTGCTGAGAGCAGCAAAGGGCTGGGTCAGCTTACAAAGGTGGCAAGCCTTTGAAGCTTCTGCTTTGTGGACCCTGCCCATCATGGGGGAGGAGGCTTGGCACCACATGTATGTGCTTTGTTTGAGGACCCTGAGAGCAGCACGCTCTCAACCCAGGAGTCCATGTCTGGTGGTGGCAGCAGGCGAGCAGCCACTCAGCCAGGACACTAGAGTCATGTTGTTTCTCAGGAGGCATCTCTAGGATGCCCTCCAAGTGCATTTTTATTAAATCTCACACTAGTATCAGTGTGGGTTTAACGTGCTGAGAAGTTTGATACCAAACTTCCAAGATTTCAGCAAAGCCAATACAGAGCTGGAGAGTTTACAATGACGAACTCCCAGACCATATATGCTCTATGGCTTTACAGCACTTAGAATGTACGAGAATGAACTTAGACACTGTAGGGGTAACAAGACTCATGCACCTGTACCTACACCAGTGGTATAGTGCACCCTGCTAGAGGGGTGGCTTACCTATACAGGCAGTGGGTTGTAGGCATGGCACACAGGGATGTGTGCCATGTCGACTTCACTTTTCTCTGCACCAAAACACGCAGCCTGCAATGGCAGTTTATGTGTTGAGGTACAGGGCCTCTATTGGTGGCACAATAGGTGCTGCAGTCCTTAGAGGCCTTCCCTGGTCACAGGGCACTTGGTACCCATGGTACCTTTTACAAGGAACTTGCAAGTGGCCAGAGTGTGACTAATTTGGTTTGCAACAGTACAGTTTTAGGGAAAGAACATAGGCCCTTGGAACCTGGTTGGCAGGAACCCAGGGCACACTTAGTCAAAGAGCATCAACATCAGGCAAAAAGTGGGGGGCAACCATGCAAAAAAAGAGGCACTTCCCTACACTTCTTAATTGCTATTGAGTGTTTAAGGAGACTAAGTGAAACACAGGCCCTTATAACACAGAAATCAAATCTATAAAAAAATTGGTTAGGCAAACATAACAATTTAACCCAAAGGTGGTATCATTTTCATGCTAGCCAAGCGATACACCTACTCTGAAGGTAAAGAGGCCAAATATGCATTTCTTGCAAAAGACAAAAACAATCGGGAATAGATTTCAATTTTTCATCTCCTTTGTGTATCATTCAAAGATGCCTAGGCAACAGAAATGCATTTCAAACTCAGATAAAAACGATCTATTGCACTCAAAATGTTCAATTGGAAATAATGCAGGTTATGATGGTAAGAACAAGTATAAAAATACTTACTAGTGTTTGAATTGGCTAATGGATTTGGTTTTCTTTGAATAGCACGTGCTGTTCCAGTGTCCTCATTGATTTGCTGCATAGAATTAAAATCAATAGTATAAACACGCCCCAGTGTAGACAGACTTATTTCATCCTCACCAACCTGATGGGCTGCCTGAGAACACAGATATAAAACAAAGAAATCTTTGAATGTAAACATTACAGCAGCTGTAAACACAAACCTTTTCCTAATATCTAGATTGCCAAACAATTAAATATGCTGACTCAAGACATTTCTATTTAAGAAGAAAAGGTTGCATATATTGGATAACTTTCATTCTGATTGGTGCTAATTTCTCTGCGTACGCTTCATCTTTGAAACACACTAGAGGAAGACTGAAACCAATGAAATACAGTCATTTGCACAGCCAATATTCTTCCAGCTGTACTACTGGACATGATGACCAAGTACTTAAAATCCTGCTGCCATGCCAGACCTTTTCAGTTTCAAGAACATTTGAGCGCAGTAGGAGTCAGCGAAGATGGGTCAACAGGGGATGTATGGATAGTTTTTTTAGATTGTCGCTGTTGAATTTACACAAATATCAAATTTGGATGGATGGACCTTGGACAACCCAAAGTAACTCAAGCTACTGAAAATGTTATTCCCCGTGTAAATATCATCATAAGTACAGGGCAAATAAGATACCTCCTCACCAATGAATAAGACGACAACTCCAAATACGGTCAGCAAATGCATAAATGTAACTGCTGGTTACCTATTTACAAGTTAAATTTAGGTGACATCCAGGGCTAGTTCAAACCCCGAAAACTCTACCTGTGGAGAATGAAGTAGATTCTCCATAAAATAATCTGTAAATCACGTGGGATTAAAGAGTCATCAGGACTTTAGCATGTCAGATGTGGTGTGAAACGGGCATTGTAAGGGTTAAAGGAATAACTGGTCCCTCAATGAGGACATCACGTTCAGGACCTCACCCTTAGAAGACCAAAAACAAAGCACTGGAAGCCACTTCCAGCACCTCAGTATGGACTCAGCTTACTGAATGTCAATTTCTAAGCCAGCTCCTAAAGCTGTATCCAAAATGACACAAAATTAGGCTCTGGCTATTCTTCACTGTCACGTGAGAGATTTATTTGTTGATCATTTACCCGTCAACAAGAAATCCTAGTTTTAACAAACACTTAAAATGCACTCTGAACATTACACATGAACAGAGCAAGTTGAAATAATTGGTGAGAAGCAATGGGCCACAGGACAGACATACTTTCTCAAATTCAACTTGATTAATGAAAAGTAACTGTAGCGATTACTGTCTTCATTATAACACGGCTCTAGTAATGTTAATGATAGAATCCTGCATATTATAGCTTTCCCAGCTAGACAGCTGGATCAACTCCTCTTATTCGTTCACATATTTAATGCTGAATATCAAACAGCAATGCTCGACACAGACAGTACTTCTTTTAAAGGTGAACAGAAGAACAACTGACAATTCCTTAAGAAATATCTTTCAAAGCTCACTGGGCAAACATAACTAGCACATTTCCTTTGTCAGCAGAAACACGTGTTGAAAGTTAATAAGCAAACCAGGTTGGTAACCAAACTGGCCACTAGTCTTAGAACAAACACAGCAGCACTGGATGAGTATTTCAATAAAAGAAATGCCAGAGAAATGCTCTCCGAAACCTATCAATATGTACGCAGTAAAGCTCGGTGCACACCCAAGTGAGTTTAAAAAAATCCCTAATAAGGCAATGTTAACATTTATGTTTGTGTGTTATACAGTACAATTACTTCACTCTTTGTAAATTTAGCACTGTTACACCTATATATGTCATTGAATAATATTGCTCACATGCTCGAACATTTTTTCTTTATCATACCACTCATTTTATACTGGCAATGAAAACAAGAAATCAATTCCATTAGAAAAAATTGGCAGGGGGCGTGCCTTGGCACCAGCCAAGATGGCCACATAACTAACAAGCATTGGAAATGCAATAGGTCTCGCAGCATTAGAGTTAGTGCTTTTAGAATTGTTTATGGGTTTTTTTTTTTAAATCTTTAGCATTTTTGTTTCCTGTAGGCAATGCTAAAGAATTACAAAGAAAAAAAGCCATAAACAAATCTAAAAGCTCTAACTCAAACGCAGGAACATTAACTAATTCTCCCACAGTCACAGTATACAGAAAGCCTGTGCGGTTTCCTTTTAGTATAATGACTCCACCTTCTGAGTTGTTTGCGTTGCGCCAATACCACGAAGAAAGCCTTAGCACTCTTGAGGGGACGCAGCTATGTAGGTTCTGGTAGACCGAACGGTGGATCGTGTCATTATGGCGGCGTTTTTCCCATTGACCGTGTATTGTGAATCCACCTTTAACTGTACCGGGGGGGCCCCGAGAAGACGCAGCTATGTGGGTCTTGTTGATCGGGGATCGGTGTGATTAGGGCAGCGCATTTACAATTCACTACGATGTCATATTGGTTTTCCTAGGAGTGGTTCAGGGGTGGCCAGCTGTTCTTACGTTTTGTGGTCAGTGCCAGGATTACAAGGTATGCAGAGATTGAACTAGGGAGTGGTTCATCAATATTAAACTGGCAAGGCAATGCAGGGACGGGGCTGGCCAGAGTGCAGCCACGTGACAGGCAGGTTGGGTGCCGGGAGAACCAGATGTCTTAGTGAATGTCTTACTGAATCGGGGTGGACACTTCAGTTCTGTCTGTGTTTCCAGCAGACGGTGACTGGCTTGCACATAGTGCAGCCACCTAGCCGGGGCACTGGTGCACTTTATTTCATAAATTGGCAAGATTTCCTCACAGCTGCTTGCGTTTCTTGAGAATGCTGCACGTTACTTAAATATTGCTTAGGAAGCTCTATCTTGCGACTGTGAATGGAAGGGGAGGGAACCCTGACGTAGCGAAAATATTGATAGGCTGAAAACTGGTGTTTATGCTAATTGGTGGTAACAACTGCAGGCAGCAAGAACTAGGCAGTTCGAGATTGGTGTAGACAGAGCACAGAGGTAGTCGTTTGCAAAGGTCCGAAAGGCGGACAGTAGGGCCTTCAGCTGTAGCGGTCGTCAGGGTTGCTGAGGAGCAGGGTTTGAATTTCGGCGGGAATGCTCGACATTGTGCGACTCTGGGCAAATCACTTAATTCCACAATGTTGGTGTGCCGTTGTGTAACGTACTGGAGCTCGTGCGAGGGGCTCTGATACCACATGGCTAACCGGTTAGTGGTAATATTGTGACGGGGGCGCGCAACATCTTGCAAATCTGGGGAAATCACTTCATTCCTGCATGGTGACGTTGCTAGTGAAGCCATCAGGTTTGGCACACCAATGAAATAGGGGTAAACCCGTTTTTGGGGGTCGAGTTTGGCTGGGTCATTCAGCATGTTGGGTTTGGGCCAAAGCACTTGATTATCTCTACTGTTGTGTCGGTCGATAACGCAAGTGACGGAGGCTGGTGCTCTGATACTCCCATTGCCAATCAGTTGTAATCTAACAATTGGGGCGAAGTGGTTGGTGTTAAATTCATCTGAAGACTTTTAGTGCAATAAGTGGCCCTAGTGCGCGCTTAGAAGGGATGGTGGTGCAATTTGTATCTTAAGCCTCGGTGCAATTTGTATCTTAGGCCTCGGTGAGGGGGCGTCACCAGCATCGGGATGGCATCTATTACATGAGGTGGGAGAAAAGGATGGGGGTGGGCGGGGAGCGTAGGGACGGCTCAGAGGCCTGAGGCAGAGCGCACCATATGGAGAGGGAGGGGGGTGGCAGTGGGAGGGTGATTGATGGGCGGGGCAGTGCTGGGGAAGCCTTTGATGTGGCCTGGCGGCCGTGGAAGCCGGGCCTTTGAAGTGAAGCTAAGCTTCACTTCAAAGGTGTCGGAGGAATGCGGGCGGCTGTGCACGCGCTTTTAAGCTCAATGCGCATGCGCATTGAGCTTAAAAGTCACGGGCACTGCAAGGAATCGCCACGATTCCTTGCAAGTTAGATAAAGAGTAGATGAGCCCCTATAGTCTCGCTTGCTCGATGCGCATGCGCATCGACAGGCGAGACCTAAAAAGCTCTGTGTAATCCCCAGCCCACCCGCTGAAAATCCAATGTTAAACCGCCCGTAATAGAAGGTCACAACACTCCGGGATTACCCCTGTAACAAGGGGACCCCAAATACCTCACTGGGACTTGCAGAAACCTAAAATTGCCGCTGGGAACTATGAACCAACGCTGCCGAAGGCCGGACGACTGTGGGCGGGCACAGTAGCTGAGAAACTAAACCAACTGCTGGGAGCCGAGAACGAAGCAGAGGCCCGGTGTGCACTGGAGAAGGTGGCAGCCGGAGTAAAGACCCAGTACGGGGTGAGGAGCACACCGTGACCGCCACCCAACGTCCAAAGGTAGGCGCATGCAGAGAAGCGTCCGGAAGAGGCAGAGAGAAAGGACTGCTCCTTCAAAGTGGCGTGCGGCCCAGATCAAGCAGAGTGGAGAAGACCCCACCCTGGTCCCAAAAGTACCCGCTGAGGCACGCACGTCACAGAAGTGAGCTATCGGTAAGTTGAGCGCGACCGGACACTCCAGGGAGGCAGTAAGCAGGGAGAGCCTAGAGGAAGCAGAGGAGTGAGAGGAAACCCAAGGCAGCAAGGTAGCAATCTACAGCCAACAGATAACAGGACCACAGGGGCCCGACCCAGAAAAGAAATTAGGCAATTTCAAGCTAGCCCTAACAAGTCAGAAAGTGGAAGGGCCCTTAAAAGAATGGGTAACAGTCATTAAAAAGAAAAAGAAACAAGACATCGGCAATCCCAAGGGAGATCAGGCTGCGAAGTGCGACAGAGGAAGTAGGCCCAGTTCTACAGAGGTCACTCACTGAGCGACTAGTGAGGAGAGGGATAGTTCTTCACGACGCCAGCGGCACAGAGAAGCGAGCAAGCCTAATAAAAGAGTAGGCTGCATCAAAGACACCCGACACACCACAGGGCCCTGGAGGCCAAGAAATGACAGGCCAGACAAAATGCGACCAAAAGGAGCGTTGGTTCCCCAGAGCAACAAACTAGACAAGTATGCAGTTCCCAGGAGCACAGTGGCAATCAACAGAGGGTTCTGGAACCCTGGACACAGAGGAGCCATCGCTGGGGGCAATAATGGCGGTGATCCACAGTCTGGGCCAACACTCGAAACCAAAATTGACAAAGTCACTATAGACTTAAACCTTCTCCGGGCAGACATGTAAACAACCTCGGAAAAAGTCAAACTTGCAGAAACTAATATCCGAGGCTTGCATGCGGTCACTAAAAGGCTAGATGACTAGGTGCAACGACTGGCGCAACAACAAAAAGTGATGGCTGGAAAGTTGGAAGATCAAGGAGGAAGGGCCCATAGAAACAACGGGGGGGGGGGGGTTGCCGGAATACATATCACTAGGTCCGAAAATGACTATGTGCCCTGAACTTAAATTTGTAGCTGGCGAGACTGCAAGGGGATGTGATCCACTGGCGGTTGGCTTTCAGTTTCATTAATGGGCAGGACGGCACATCCCCGCCTGTTTTCATGTGCTACAAAACACTCCGTATCAGATCCCCAGTTCATTCTTTAAGGTAATTGATGGTGAGCTTCGGAGTATACTATGGGATGGAGGGGCCCATGCATTGCGCTTAAAAAAATTCAAATGGGAGTCTATGAGGGGGGTGGGGTAGCAGTCTCCGACAGTAGGGGCTACTATCTGGCGTTGCAGCTCATCAATGCCAATGACTGGGTCTCCTCCACAGTATCAGAACCGGCATACTGGGTAGACAGATGGGCCATGGGGAAACATGGCTGGCAGTCAGCCCTTTATAGCAATTAATTATTTTATTTAAAAAGTTTTATATAGCGCGAACATGACCACTGAGGGTATCAGAGCACTTTACAATTTATACATCCAGAAAGGGTACAAGGAAACAAAAACAGTCTAATAGAGTATGACATTCTCGTCAACCAGGCCGCTGGGCTACAAGTACACGGCAGAATCCCCATATCAGATGGTGTCGCCCGACTGAGGCAGAAATTTCTTCATCAGAAGCCCTTTGACTTTTTTTTTTTAAGAGAGCAGTGGAAGGGTTCACCCTGATTTTGGGGAAAAGGGAGTTACAGATCCTCTGAGCCATCCCTCAGAAGGCTCTATTGTAGGTCTTTTTCTTGAATTTGTGTGGTTTGAGCAATAGAGTGCTGGCACTTCTGGAGGCTCTTGATCCACATGAAAGCTCCAGTTTCTGAGCGAGGTATAGCGGGGTATTGAAGTAGATAGCTTTCTGTGCCATGCATGCAATTTTTAGCTGTATCCGAGCTTCATGTGGAAGCCAATTCAGGGCCATTAAGTCCGGAGAAATATGATTGAATTTTTTTTGGACAAGTTATGAGCCTAGCAGCAGAATTGAGGGCAACCCCAAGAGGAGCCGTCATCGCTCTGGGCAAGTTGCAAAGCGTTGGACTACCATAGTCCAGCTTTGAAATCACTAATGCTTGCACTGCAACCTTTAGGTCAGGAGCAGGGAGATCAGGTTTGATTTTCCTTAGGATGTGGAGTTGGAAGTTCGCTCCTTTGGTGTGGGTACTGATGTGCTTCTGCATGTTCAAACTTTTATCCAACACAGTACCGAGAGAGGTTGCCGAATCAACAAGGTGAGGTCTACAGTTGAGAGCAGTGAGCTGATTCAACCATTGTTCCATGACCAGAGATTGCTTGAGGGGTGAGATTAGGAGGAATTCCGTTTTGAAAGCAGCTTTGTGTTTCAACAAGGAGAGGGTTGAGAGACTGAATGTCCTCAGGGAGGCAATATTCAGGTATAATTGAGTATCATCCACATACATGTGGTAGTGAAAGCTGGATGCTTTCAGAATTTCTGTCAGCGGCTCCATGAACAGGTTAAAGAACGTGGGAGAAAGTGCTGAGCCCTGGAGAACCCCCAGAGTGACCGGCTAAGGATGAGACAGTGATTGGTTCACCTTGAAGCTTTGGGATCGGTTATGGAGGAATGAAGAAAACCAGTTTAGAACAGATCAATTAGGTTATCGTGTTTAACAGTATCAAATGCTGAGCAAAGGTCAAGAAGGATCAGTAGGCACAACTCATTATGGTCCAACTTTCTAAGCGCATCATCAACAATGTGAGTTAGCGCAGACTCTGTAATATGGCCCAGGCGGAAATCAGATTGCCATTCGTCCAGGAGTTGGAAATGGTTGATGTAATTACAGAGTTGGGTGAGCACACATTTCTCCAAGAGCTTTGCCAAGGTTGGGATGTTAGGGATTGGGCGAAAGTTGTGAAGGTCAGTGGGATCAGCAGATGGTTTCTTTAGAATCGTGGTAACTTGACCCGATTTAAGGCAATCCGGAATAGCACCTTGCCAGAGTATCCATCGTAATCCAAAGAGTTAGTAAGGAGATTTTGACTTCCGGGAAAAGGTTTGATGGCAGGGGGTTATTGTAGTGATTGGAGGGTTTCAGAGTCGACAGTATTTCGTGAATAGTGCATTCATCCAAAGTTTGGAATAGAGTACAGGATGCGTTGTTTTTGGGGAGGTGGGGCTGCGCAGTGTGAGGAAGTGCCATCTTTCTTGCATGGTATGCCCCCACTTTTTGCTGACTTGCTGATGTGCTTTGACTGAGTGGCCCTGGGCTCATGCCAACCAGGTGCCCAGGGCCTGTGTTCCTTCCCTAAAACGGTGTTGAAACTAAAACTCAATTGGCATCTCTGGCCACCAGTCAGCCCCTGGTAAATGGTCCCCTGGGTACCCAGGGCATTGTGACCAGAGAAGATCCCTAATGGCTGCAGCACTTATTGTGCCACCCATAGGGGCCATGTACCCTGACACACACACACTGTCTTTACAGGCTGAGTGTCTTGGTGCAGAACTAAACAAAGAGTCGACGTGGCACACATCCCTGTGTGCCATGCCCAGAAACACACTGCCCTGTCATCCATCAGTCACCCCTCTAGCTGGGTGCTCTATGTCAGTGGTGTGGGCACAGGCGCATGAGCCCTGTGCCCCTACAGTATCCAGAGCCATTCCTGGGCCCTGTAAGTGCAGTGCTACCATTAAGAGCATATGGTGCTGGGAGGTTGTGATTATGAACTCCACAGCAACAAAATGGCTTCACTGAAGACAGAGAAATTTCATATTAAACTTCTCTGCACATTAAACCCACACTGATGCCAGAGTGGGATTTAAAGGCAAATGTACGACAGAGGGCAACTTAGAGTTGGCCCCTGAACCTAACCTACAATCCACGTCTTGTCTGAGAGGCTGTCACACAGCAGACATGTTGCTGGAACCCTGGGTAGAGAGCCATCCACTCTCCTGGGCCTGCAACAATGCACGTCCTGGACGAGGTGCTAGGTCTCCTCCCCCAGGATGGGCAGGGGAAGCTTCAAAAGGTATGCCGCCTTTGTGAGCTTCTCCAGACCACTTGCTGTACCCAGCAACTGGCCCCCACCAGTTCTAACCCCCACTCTGGCACGAAGACTAGCGGGAAACCCTACGTGAGGAAAGGGGGTGTGCCAGCCTGTGCAAACTCCTTCCCTCAGGTGGGAGTGGCGAGGTGAAGCACAACTCCGGGCTCCGGCCATCTTGAGGATGGGGAGCCCTGCTCAATCAGAGATAGGCTCCGCCCCCCCCCCCCCCCCACACAGGAGAGGAGCAGGATAGGGGGTGTACTCACCCCAGGACAGGGACCCATTGGTCCCTGCCCTTACCCTACCTGTGACGCCCCTAAATTTAGAATTTAGGGGCACCCTGAACCTTCCTTCCTCAGATACCGATTTGAAAACAAGCAAGAAGATCAAGAAACCAGAAGACCTGCTGTGCAGCTGCTCACAAGAGGACGACACCAACTGACTTGGCCCCAGCCCTACTGGCCTGTTGATCCTTGAACCTGCTCTTGCGAAACTCCGGCGCCTTCAGTGGTCAGCAACCTCACAAACCCCGGAGGACCCGACTGCCTTGAGCCTCTACCAAGACTGGGACTCCCACAAGCAGTGGTTCTGTTCAAAAAGAAACACCCCTGGTGCCAGCCAGGAACCACGAATCCAGCACACTCTGCACCCGCCGAGCCTGGCCCGTGCCTGAGTGGACAAAGACCCTGAGGACGTCCCCCCCGCAATTGTAACCTGAAATCCAGTGCCCAAGGACCCTCCTCGACAACCAAGACGACGCCTGCAGCCTCACAACCAAGGACCCCTCCAACCACGACCAGAAGAGGGTAAGATTTCCCGACATCTAAAGACACCCCTGCACCCAGCGCCCCACGGCCCCCTGTGCCCAACTCCGGGGTGCCTACCTATCCTCCAAGATCCCAACGTACCCCTCAAAGTGTTGGTCGCTCCTGAAGAATCTCCGTACCAGAGCCTGCAGCCTTTGTTCATCCTCCGAGTTTTCCATTGCATAACATTGAGCTCCCGAAGGCTCAAAAGCACCCTGCACCCAGCCGCCCGAGTGACCCTGGCAGTGCAACCTTTGTCCTAATCTACTTCCCCATTTGCCCTGAGCAAGTGACCAGGAGCCCAGCTCCCACAGCCGTGTGGCCTGCTTGCCAGCAGCCACCAACCGAAGGCCCCCTGCCTCTCATTGGATAACATTGGGCCTAACTACCTCTGCACTCGGCTGCCCCTGTGCCGCTGAGGGTGTACCAACTGTACCTACCTGACCCTGGGAGACCCCGGAGTCTATGCCTAAAACCTAACCCTGCCAGTCGAGTACTTACCCAAAAGCTGATAACTCACTTTTCTTCCATAGGGTAACATTGACTGGTTTCACTTGGAAATTCTTCGAAGTGTGGAGTATTGAAACTTTAAAATATTCATCTAAAATAAGCTGAACGAATTCCGATTTACTCACCTGTTATCAGGAGAGAACCCAGTGCTGCATCTTTTAGCCCAGCACTGACCCTGAAAAGTAATTTTAACCCTACTTACCAGTAACTTGAATTTTCTTCCATAGGAATCCACTGTCTGGTTTTCACCAGAAGAACAAGTTACTTACCTTCGGTAACGCTTTTTCTGGTAGATACAGTATCTGCCTGTGGATTCCTCACCTTGTGAATATCCTCCTTGCGTCCGCAGCATTCGGAAATTCTTTTGTAGCTTCGCTCCGACGTGGATGACGTCATAGAGGCACGGCATCACACGCGACTCCGCTGACGTCACCGACACTACAATAGGCCCACGCCGGCGTGATGACATCAGTTCCGCCCTTTTTTCCCGTGCCTTCGAGGCACACGGACGGACCAATGACAGTAGACATATACACCGTATATGCAGTACAAATATCAAGATAACACACAGTGTGAAGCAAATGCAATAAAACATTTGAAATAAACAACTCCTTGACAATAAAATAAATACATTACAGTGACTCTGGTATAGAAGAGTGGACAACGGGGAGGCGGGTGGGTCGGTGGAGAATCCACAGGCAGATACTGTATCTACCAGAAAAAGCGTTACCGAAGGTAAGTAACTTGTTCTTCTGATAGATACATCTGCCAGTGGATTCCTCACCTTGTGAATAGAGTCCCACAGCAGTCCCCACTCCCGGAGGAAGGTGTCCACTTCTCTACACCAGAAAATCCTGGAGGACAGAGCGCGCAAAGTGGCCGTCCCTCCTCACCTCAGTGTCCAAGCAATAATGCTTTGCTAAAGTGTGGAGGGAGGCCCAAGTCGCCGCTCTACAAATGTCCTCAACCGGCACACCTCTTGAAAGTGCAGAAGTCGAAGACTTAGCTCTAGTAGAGTGACCTCTTAGACCCTCTGGAGGATCCTTACCGGCCAAAGAGTAGCAGATCTTTATACAGAGGATGATCCATCTTGAAAGAGTCCTTTTATGTACCGTTCTTCCTTTCTTGCAGCCAGCAAACCCAACGAAGAGCTGGTCATCCATTCGATAGTCTTTAGTTCTATCAATATAAAAACTCACCGCCCTCTTAGGGTCCAGACGGTGCAGCCTCTCCTCCTCCTTGTAAGGGGGAGGATAAAAGGTAGGAAGGGTAATAGATTGACCTAGGTGGAAGGGAGACACCACCTTAGGGAGAAAAGCAGCCCTGGTCCTAAAAACCATTCGATCAGCATCAATGGTCAAGAACGGGGGCTTGGAACTAAGAGCATGAAGCTCACTTACCCTCCTTTCCGAGGTGATCGCAACCAGGAAGACTGTCTTAAAAGACAAAAGCCTCATGGGACACTTGTGCAAGGGTTCGTAAGGAGAACCCATCAAGTAGGTTAATACAAGATTTAAATCCCACTGAGGAACAATGAAAGGAGTAGGAGGGAACTTATTTGTGAGGCCCTTCAGAAATCTCAAAACCACAGGAGATTTGAAAAGAGAAGGCTGGTCCAGCAAGCGGAGAAATGCCGTCAATGCCGAAAGATAGCCCTTCACCGTAGCAACAGCAAATCCTTGCTGCGCCAAAGAAAGAGAAAACTGTAGAAAATCAGATAAATGGGCTTTTAAAGCGTCAGACTTCTCCCCACACCAAGAGACAAATTTAGCCCATCTGTAAGAATAAATGGACTTCGTGGAGTCATGCCCAGCTGATAAAATGACATCCACCACATCGTGTGGGAGAGAAAAGGAGTTCAGGTGGCCCCGTTCAACCTCCAAGCATGAAGGTGTAATGTCTGGAGGTGGGGGTGTAGAACCTGCCCCTCCATTTGAGAGAGGAGATCTGCCCTGAACGGGAGACGGAGCGGCGGGCGAGAGGAGAGGTGGAGAAGATCCGTGTACCACACCCTTCTTGGCCAATCCGGGGCGACCAATAGAACTTGGGCCCGGTCTTGGCGAATCTTCCTCAGAACCCGAGGAATCAAGGGTATGGGAGGAAACGCGTAAAGGAGTTGCGAGTCCCAACTCAACTGAAACTCGTCCCGCAAGGCTCCCTGCATCGGAAACTGGAGGCTGCAGAATGACGGGCAGTGAGCATTCTCGCGATTAGCGAACGGATCCACCTTAGGAGTCCCCCACGTCCGAAAGACGTGACGAACCACCTCCGAGTGAAGCCTCCACTCGTGGTTGGCCGAGAACTGCCGACAGACTGTCTGCTCGCACGTTCAGAACTCTGGCCAGATGATTTGCCATCAGACAAATACGGTGGTCCTGAACCCAGGACCAGAGGCGCAGAGCCTCTCTGAAGAGACACTGCAACCCCACTCCTCCCTGCTTGTTGATATACCACATCGCGGTCGTGTTGTCAGTCAGGACTTGCACCGACAGACCGCGAAGGGAAGGGAGGAAGGCCTTGTTCGCCAAACGTATCGCCCGCAATTCCAGAAGGTTGATGTGAAGCAACCTTTCTTCTGGAGACCAAAGACCCTTGATCTCCAGATCCCCCAGATAAGCACCCCACCCTAGAGTGTATGCGTCCGTTATCACTGTGGCCAACGGAGGAGGTAGATGTAAAGGCTTTCCCTGAGACAGATTGCCTTCCACACCCCACCAAGACAGAATCGCCGCAGTTTCTCTGGAGATCCTCACCGACTCCCTGAGATCTCAGTTGTGTTGATACCACTGCCTGCGGAGGCACCACTGGAGCGCCCTCATGTGCCAGCGTGCATGGTTGACCAACAGAATGCAGGAAGCCATCAGACCGAGCAGGCGAAGGACCTTCAGGACTGGAACGACCGCTCCATTGTAGAATAAAGGAATCATTTCCTGTATGTCGCAAATCCTTTGAGGAGGAGGGAATGCACGACATACAGTTGTGTCCAGTACAGCACCTATGAACAGGTTGTGCTGGGAGGGCACCAAGTGAGACTTGGGTACATTTATCGAAAAACCCAACCGGTACAACAACTGAGTTGTCTCCTGCAGATGCTGGAGCACCTTCTCTGACGACTCTGCCTTGATCAGCCAGTCGTCCAAATAGGGGAATACAGGAATCCCCAACCTTCTGAGATGTGCTGCCACCACGGCCATCACCTTGGTGAAGACTTGAGGCGCAGTAGTAATTCCAAAAGGAAGGACCGCAAACTGATAGTGTTGCGATCCCACCGTAAAACGGAGATACTTCCTGTGCGACTTCAGGATTGGGATGTGGAAATACGCATCCTGCAAGTCGAGCGACACCATCCAGTCTTCTTCCAGCAGCGCCTGAAGAACCTGTGCAAGGGTGAGCATCTTGAATTTCTCTCGTTTCAGATGGAGATTCAAGATCCTGAGATACAGGATTGGACGAAGCCTCCCTGTAGCATCCCTGACCCCTTTCCTGCTCTGGGACCACCTCTATCGCACCCTTTCTTAACAATGTCAACACTTCCTCCTGTAGAAGTAACAGATGTTCCTCTGTGCAAAAACCTTGGCAAGGAGGGTAATTGGGAGGGAATTCCCGAAAGGGAAGGGCATACCCATTTTCAACGAGATTGAGAACCCAAACATCTGATGTAACCGATTCCCAATCCCGTAGAAAGTAGGTAAGCCGACCCCCCACCGGACCCACATGATCCTGAATTGCGGATCTAGGGCTGCTTGTTTGTGGCTAGGGGGTTGGAGGAGGTAGAGGAGGAAGAGGCTTGACGACCTCGAGCCCTTTGTTTTCCCCTATAAGACTGTACAAGGGATTCTGCTGCTGCGGACCTTGCCGATAGTTGCTAAAGGAAGAGCGTCCAAACCCTCTGAACCTCTTGACCGAAGAACCTCTGATTTGAAGCCCTAAAGATTTGGCAGTAGCCCTGATGTCTTTAAATCTTTCTAAGGCTGTATCAGCCTTTTTGCCAAAGAGACCAGATCCATCGAACGGCAGATCCAGCAAAGCAGCTTGAACATCTGTTGAAAAGTCCGAAGATTTCAGCCAAGCCGATCTCCTTGTGGCAACCGCAGTGCCCATGATACGTGCCACCAAGTCTGCATTGTCCAGCTCACTTTGTATTACTTGGCGTGTCGCTGCCTGTGCGTCTGATAACACCTCCTCAAAATCCTTCCTGCTATCATCAGGAATCTTAGGAGCCAAAAAACGCATTGTATCCATAAGGGCATGTACATACCTCCCCATACGGCAAGTGGCATTAGTTTACTTCAACGCCATACTCGCAGAGGAGAAGGTCTTTTTAGCCACCTGATCTTGTTTTTTGGCATCTTTATCACCAGGCACCTGAAGAAACGCACTCACAGTCTTTTGGGAACAGGCTGCTTGTATGACCAGACTCTCAGGAGTAGGATGAGACGTCAGAAAAGAAGGGTCTTCAGGCGCAACCCTGTACCTTCTCGCCACACTCTTGGAAACCGCCGGTGCTGATAGTGGCTTTTTCCATACCTCCATAATAGGCTCCGTTAAGGCCTCATTAAACGGAAGCAATGGTTCCACCACAGAGCTGGGTGAATGTAAAACTTCCGTTAGCAGATTGGACTTAAACTCCACTGTAGGTAAAGTCAATTGCAGAAGTTCCGCTGCCTTCCTCAACACCACATGATAAGGCTGGACGTCCTTTGAAGGCACATCAGAACCAGATGGTAACTCCCACTCTGGAGAAAAATCTAGGCCACTAGCATCAGCTAGATCCTCAAAACAGTCATGCTCCAGTTCACCTTCCTCTATATAAGGATGTGACTCCATATATCTGCGCTCCTCCATAAGGCGCTGTGCCTCTCTCCTCGACATCTTAACACGCCTCGCCGCCGGATCCACCAACGACTCTGACGGCGCCGGAACCGACGTCGGTATCGAATCCGATGGTCCAGTGGGTTGCCCTCGAGGTTGATCTGGAGCGGGCGATGCCGGTACCGGCACCGGCGTCGACCTCGGCGGAGCCGGATACTGCCATGGCGGCGGCGGAGCCGGCATGAACTGAGCCGGAGCATAGGAGTGAGAGACTCCTAAATTGAAGGCCAGAGGACCCATAGGACCCGAAGGTGCGCCAGAGGGGTACCACGCCCTTGAAAAGACACCATACATAGCGTTTAAAAAACGCTGATGGGTCCTGGCCCGGGGATGGGAAAGGAGGCCGAAGACCCTCAGGCTGGTCTTGTGGAGGGTTCGGATTCGGCTCTTCGACAGGCGCAGAATCCTCATCCACATGAACTTCTTCCTCATCTTAGGCCAGGGACGGCGCCGGAGACGGATTCGAAGCCAGAGTCGGCGACTGAACTTGCGACTCCGAAGGCGAAGCCTCACCTTCCTGATCCGAGACATCCAACGTTACCACCTTGGAATGTACCTTCTTCGGTGACCTCGACCTCGAGCCCGACTCCTTACCGGAATGACGCCGGGACTCATGTCTCCTCCTCGACTTCGAAGCATGATCTGAAGCGAACTTCGAAGACGACTCCTCTCGAGATCTGGATCTTGACTTCGATCTCGACCTCGAATTTCTCGAACGAGATCTCAAAGATTTTCTTCCCTTGTCACCCTTCGCTTCGCCACCAGAAGTTTGGTCTCTCTATCCCGCTGGGCCTTCAGGTTCATCTTCCGACAAGATGAACCGATGGAGCTACTTGGTTTAGCTATAGGGGAGATGGACCTTGGACTCCCTCCTTGGTCGTCACCTACCCAGTCGGTCTTTAGGCAGACTTCTTTTCGTCTCTCCTTATTGTCTCTTCCCTAGGTCCTATCCTCTCTCCCCTGAATCTCTCCTCTTGCCTGCTACTCTGCCTACCCCCTGTCCTTTGTGCCCTTTGACTAGGCACTCCTTCTCCCCTTGTTGGGGAAAGATCCAATATTTATACTCTGGAATCTCAGCGAACCCGCTGAGTGAGTCCACTGCGCTAAGGGAGCCACTCCCTCTTGAGGTATGGTATGGCACCCCTTGCCAAAGCACTCCCTCTCCCCTTTTTGGGGAAGGATCCAGTATGTAGACCTTGGAGTCTCAGAGACCTCTCTGAGAGAGTCCACTGCGTAAAGGGAGCCTCTCGCAATAGAGATAGGAAAGGGATTTCACTTCCCCTGGGATCACAGCTTACTGGACTTTGGACGTTGCCTTGACTCGTCTACCGGTTTGTGTCCCAGTCACCCTTCCCCTCTTCTCCCCATGTTGTGACTCTCACCCTCCCCTCCCTTCCTCTTTCCCACCTTCATTATCTGTCTTTTTCCCCTACTCCAACCCCCCCTGAATCTCTCACCGTGCCTTCTTTTCCCCCTACGTATTTGTGCTTATTGTTTTATCTCAACCTTACAATTACTATGCTGCCATGCTCTAAGAACTATGTAACCTTTGTAACGATGTAACCTGTAACTATGATCTGATGATCATGTAAAGCGCTCTGATACCTCCGGGTCTAGCCAGCGCTATATAAAACTTTTAAAATAAATAAATAAATGAACATCCATCCACATCATGGTCAGAGCTTAAACACCATATGCAGTCCTCATGCAGGTCCGTGATGGACATCATTTTCCCGCACTCCCTGAAGCCGGTCTTCTTTGTCGACATCGTGTTGAAACAAAGAAGCAGAAAAGCGAAGATAAAGGCAACAAAGTCACTAAATAGCTACTGAGATTCCCCGAAACTGTTCGCGTCGATGACGCGGAAAAAAAGGGAACTGATGTCATCACGCTGGCGTGGGCCTATTGTAGTGTCAGTGACGTCAGCGGAGTCGCGTGCGACGCCGTGCCTCTATGACGTTGTCCACGTCGGCGCGAAGCTACAAAAGAATTTCCGAATGCTGCTGACGCAAGGGGGATATTCACAAGGTGAGGAATCCACTGGCAGATGTATCTATCAGAAAAGTTTCTAAGTGTCAATTTTCAAAAACTACGAATAATCCTTAAAAATTGCCTGTATGACAAACACATTCTTTCAATTGTTTACAGGAGATACCCTAGTTCTGGATCCAGGATCCAACACTGAGTAAAAAAAAGTAACAATAACATTACTTACCTGCTAAGTGAATTTCCTCCCATAGGATAACATCAGTGATTCTGTGTATAAATGTTGGTCAACTTTTAAAATACAATAATATTCCTTACTAATCACTACTGTGACCAAAACGCTTTTACATAACTGTTTACAGGAGATGTCCCAGGACTGAATCTAGGTTCTAGTCCTGTGGTTAGAAAAGTAATCCATAAATTAACTAATTGCATTTATCTAGAAATTTCCATTGAGCTCAATGTTGCATTGTGTTGCCTATTGCAACAACTGTAACTATTGTAATCAAAAAGTCTATTGCCTATTTGAAAAGTATTTAACTAAAGTAACTCATTCTGAGAAAGTATATTTTGATACCTTGTTAGTTCTAAAATAAAACTATCTTTTGATATAAAACAATTGGCCTAGAGTTCAGTTCTTGAGTGTGTGAGACCATTTGCTGACTGAGTGTGTAGAACAAATGCTTTACACGGTCCTCTGATACTTCCTTACTGCTCGACCAAGCTACCACTTTATAGAGTAAGGTTATATCTAACTTTAGCCTCTGCCAAACCTCTGGGGACTGTGGACTCTGTGCACACTGTACCGTACGCTTTTCCAGTATATACAGAGCCACTTTCTGACACGCATGGACTGTGGTATCAAACCCTGGGGGGGAGGAGGGTGTTCAGTGGACTGAGCGACAGGTTATCCAAGGCAGAGCGTAATTCAGTTTCAATCTTAGTGGTCTCATCAGTGAAGCAATCAGCAAATTCTTCGCAGTTCGGCAGTGACCGTTGACCCAGTGACGAGAGATTAGGAGGACTGTTAGCTTGGGACTTGATGAGTTCAAACTGTTTTTTTGGACTTTTTTTGCTTGCTCTAGCTGATTCCTGAAAAAGGTGGGCTTCGAGCATCTGATGCGTTTATTGTACATGCTTCTTAGGAATCTCAAATGGTAGAGATGTTCAAGGGAGGGATAGGATTACCACAACCTTTCTGCAAGTCTTACATTTCTTCTTTCGGAATTAAGACTATCACTGAACCATGGTTTGGAGATTTTAGAGGATATTCGTTTAAGCTCTAGAGGTGAAACTGAGTCTAGAACACTGAGCGGTTGAAGTGGGCCGTATGGTCGTGGACGTCTGACATGTTCACGGGAGGGGGCAGGATGTTCTCGCAGAGAGCAGTCAGATTTTGAGAGTTGATTTTCCGTAGACATCTTTTCAACTGTTTAGGGTACTTAGGTTGGGTTCTGCTTGCTCCTATCGACTCCAGGATGAGGAAGGTGATGCAATAGTGGTCTGACCAGTCACACGATAGGATCGAGTCCTGAAGGATGGAGTTGGGCTTACTAATGACAAGATCCAAGGTAGCTCCTTTGATATGTGCAGTGTTGTCACAGATTTGGATTAGGTTGAGGTTTAGAAGGAAGGATTTAAGGCTATTGACCACCACATCATTCCCATCATTCCAGTGGAGGTTGAAATCTCTCTAGAAGACCTGAGGGCCATGGAAATCCACATTGGCCAAGATAATGTCCATGATCTGTTCTGTGATGGGAAGGTTGTCACAAAGGGGTGGTAGAAAGTGTGAAGTTTGCATGACTGTTTGTTGCTACCAGTCACTTCAATGCATAGGTGTTCACAAGACGGCAGGAGGTCAGATTGAAGTACTTACACTGTTAGATTTCAACAGTGCAAACATGCAATGCCGCCACCTTGTCCACTTGTTCTGTCCAACCTAATATCATAGTTGGGAGGCACTAAAATGTCCAGGATGGGAGCAGCTGAGTCATTTAGCCAGGTTTCAGTCAGCATTACGAGGTCAAGGTCCAATGCAAGGATGAGGTCAGCAATGTCCGCAGCAGGTTTAACTGCCGATCTACAATTTAGGAGCACGCATTTGAGACTTATGTTGGTTTCCGTTGGTGCAGGTTGTGTGGTGGTGACTTTCGTGAGGTTCTCATTTAATGCTCTGGTGTTTGGCATAGGTTCCATGAAAGGATCCGTGGGGATGGATTCAATTTGATGGAAGTTTGTTATGGTGTAGGGATGTGCCAGATTGTCTGAGAGTTGGAGAGAATGAATATCCATATCTGACAATGAGGCTCGACATCTGGAAAGCGAGAAGGATCGTTAGGGTGTGGTGTGGAAGCACAACTATGGGGGGGGTGTGGGTGACGTGGGACGGTAACCGCAGAATATAGTAGGGGGGAGGGGGGACCCTGTGGAGTTATAGAGCTAGTGGAGGCAGGGGATAGGCGGGCAGGTGGTGGAAGTATGTGCCCAGCGGGAAGGGGGTTCTGGGAAATGTTGTAGCATGCGCGTAGGGATGGGTAGGATAGGGGAGGAGGGAACAGACGGAGGTAGGCCTCTGGAGGCCAGTGGGAGCAGGTCGGGATTGCGGGTTGAGCAGGGGGAAGGGATCCGGGGGAGAATCGGGGCAGTGCTCTGAACAGTGGAGCTAGGGGAATTAGAGCTGTCTAGCAGTGAGGGGGGGGGGGGGGAGAAGGAAGACTAGATTGATGACTGAGCGGACGCAGCTCATTCAAAACAAGCAAAGGGGGAGTGGTTATTTTGAGTAAAGGAAGCTGGAAGGGGGCACTTCGGAGCAGATGTAGGGTCAGAGGCTATTGGTGGAGAAGTAGGGGATAGCCTTTGCGGAGACTGTGGGACCGCCAGTGTAAGAGTGAGGGAATCCTTTCCACCTCACACACAGACAGTGAGACGAGTATGGTGGAAAGCCACAAAAAGGCTGGGGTGGAAACAAACCCCGCTCTGGGACAGCGATATCCTGAGGGAAGTGGGGAAAATGAAAGGTTTTCATAAGTGGATCCTCATATGTATAGGGTGACTGGGTGAAGTATGGAAAAATGGCTCTCTCTCAATTTGAAGAGTTGCAAGCCAAATACCAAATGGCGGAGTCGGAGAGATGTTCCTATTTACAGCTTAGACATGCCCTACAGAGTCACATAATAGAAGGGGCTGTGAAACAGGAATACTCCCCAGTAGAGGACAGGCTGTTGCTAGACCCGATGATAAAGAGGTGTCCCTCACCTACCGCAAAATCATGAATAACTCACCAGACCCCTTAGTCCTCTTGAGGGAAGTTTGGGAATCAGACATCGGACTCCTAGAAGATGAGGATTGGAGGGTAGCAGCGCAGAGCCCTGGGGAGACTGCTATAAGGGCACGGTTTAGATTGGTTCAGCTCCGGGTTTCTTTGATAGGTCATACACCCCTAGAATGCTCAAACATCGGCTGGGTTGGAGTGATACAGATCACTGCACCAGGTGTGTGGGGAGAAGGGAACGTTCTTTCACATACTTTGGGCATGCACTAAACTGCAACGGTACTGGAAAGGGGTAACCTGTGTTATGGTGAAGGTAGTGGGGAAGCAGGTGCCAACATACTGGGGGTGACGGGAGAAATCAATTGGCCCGCTCACACCAAAACGTGGTCGATGTTGGCTGCAGGTGTGGCTACAAGGATCATTGCTAGAAATTGGGGAAGCGCTGACCCTCCAAGTATTCAAGATTGGGGAAAAGACCTGAACTGGTGCCAGCTTGCGGAGAAAGTGGTGTACCAGAGTAGGGGGTGCCCGGCAAAATGGGGAAAGATTTGGTCTGCATGGGAGGCATATAGGACCAAAACAGGGTGAAGTCCAAGGGAAGGATGATGCATAAAAGGAAGCCCATGAGAAAGACTTAAGATATGTAAAATTGAAGATGATGAACAAAATGTATTGCAATGTACCCGACCGACATTTCCATGTGTCAAGAACAATGTAAAGGTGTACTGATGTTTGTTAAAAAAAAATATATAATTTATAAAAATTTAAAAAATTGCTAAGTGTACATAATTTGCTTCACTGTATAGAGTGTTAAACAGGACAAAAGCTAAATGGTACATCGTGACTGACTTTGGTATTCAAAATAGCATTAATTATGTATTACTTCTTGAAATCTAGGCCTCTGTTTCTGCCTTTTCCTTAGAATTGCCCTTAAAACCCATAAGCAATTCAAGTCTTTTGAAAAAATAGAAGTCCAAGGTACAATGGCAATAAACTGGAGTGGATAAAGAAAAACACAGCCAGAGGTATGTGCTTCTTGAGGTATTTGTGAACCAGATCTTTAAATTTGATCCACAATTTCACTATCATTCTCGCATACGAGGTAGAAAGGATGTTTAAAGGTACCATTGAAGCATTATCTAATTATTGTGAAAAAGGGTGTGAGAAGGTTAATTATTTTTGTACAAAGGAGTGGGGAGTTTGCCACAGTTCAAGATACCTGCGGTCAATGGCATTATTTAAACAGAAAAATTACTTACCTTTACCACCCGGTCTGCATCAAGGATAGCTCTATTAAATTCATTAATACCCAGAATCACCACCTTTACCCGGTCTGGCAAAACCTAAACTGCTGAGGAGTAAAGTACCCTTGAAATGCAATCAAGGTCTGAATATTCAGATCACTGAGTAAATCTACATACAGAAACACAGATCAAAAAAATTATTTGTATGGCTTTAAGGTGTTTATAAATAAAGAATCAACTAAACGTACAGGGGCCCGAAGTGCGAAAGCAGTCATGAAGGACAACCCTTTGCAACTTTGAATCATGACTTCCTTTGGCACCCTAAGGAACAAGTTACTTATCTTTGATGATGCGCTTTCTGGTCGTTATTCCGACCTCAGATTCCTCATCTTCTGTCTATTAACAGGTGTCAAATGGATCTGTAAAGATTTAAAGCAGTGCTCCAGTGCGCCGGTAGTTGGCACTGGGTGAATTCATGACAATCCTCAACTCCTGAGCACCAGCTTGTCTGGAGAAAAGGTGGTTTAAGTAGGCTGGGATGAGAGGACCTAAAGTTCATATTTTTAAGGTGAGCAGACTTACAACTGTGCTTTGGTTTTAAAAGGGTGCATATTAGAAAGGTGAGGGCTAAATGTAAGTCCTGCTGTGGCATCACAAAGGGTGTTGGCAGACCATATGTTGTAAACACACCATAACCAGGAGTTTAAACAAGGACTGTTCCGAAAAAGGTAAAAAAGCTGAAAGAGTCAACAGGTAACTAAGCTGTGCCCAGATCAAGGCTTTGCTGGGTAAAAAAAAAAAAGCAAAAAACATCGTCACACCAAGCCAAAAACATGTCCCAATGTCATGCATAGACATAAGGGCACCTGCCAGCCAAGATGATATCAACTACCTCAGGAGGGAGATTTAAAGAATTAAAGTGTCGCTGTTATGCCTTCACCCATAAAAGGTACAGATCGTACAGGCTCAAGTGTAAGACCCTGCAACGATCCTCCTGTACTGGAAGCCTGATAAGAGGGCAAAGGGTCAGGCTCAAACATTCTGTGTATCACACTCTTGGCCCAATCCAGTGCCATTAGAGTGACTTGTGCGCGCGAGAGAGATTCAATCCTCAAAGACACCGGAAGATGCCGGTGCACCTTGAAGCCAGCACACGCCACAAACAAGTTAAAGATCTGTGGACAGCTGGCAAGATACCAACCCCCAGCCCCCACAGCACCCCCATGAAGCACGTTGCTGAACGTAACCTTCAAGTACTCACGCACCTCTGAACTTTCCAGATGCCCGCAACTACCCACGACTTCATGATAAGTGTAATTGACGCGCTCCAAGTCAATTACTGACAACCACCGCCACCCCGATCACTTAGAGAGGCCTCTCCGCTTCAGATGCAAATATCCTGACGCAAATTAAGCGGCCACAAGCTTCTTTCCTTAAATTTACGCTGCTCATACTACTATGTCCTGATGATGATCTCAAGTATATGAGATCGAAACACCGTCAACCATTAAAAAAAACCTCATTCTTGTATTCAATTGATTTTAGATTTTTTTCTGTTATTTTTTCAATGCAATGCATTTTTAAATGTTCACTATCACTCCCCACACTTCACGCACTTTCATAATTATGTGTGAGCACTGGATCTATCACTTACGTATATGATACTCTTTATGAAGTTAATAAATGAGCTGTCATTGCAAAAACCTTGTGTCCTAACATATATTGAGTTCTACAGTTCAGTGGGACGGTCTCTTGAGTAACACTTTTTGAATTATCAGTAGCCTAGCCTACCGGAGGACCTTCTTCGGCCCCTATCAGACCTCTGTCTCTTACACCATATTAGAGTGACTTGGACGTGATCATTCCAGATTTTATTCTGTACACGGGTCAGGAGAGGTAGTGGCAGGAAGACACACAGGGGTCCAATTCTTAAGGAATGAGTCTATAAGAACTATCCTACTTGGGAACTCCAGCCTGTAAATGTGGGGACATTTAATGTTCTCGAAGTGACAAACTGATCGAGCGAGGGTTTTGCCTACTGGATGCAAGTGCCATTGGGGATCAGTTTAGTGCCGCTGGCTAAGTTCATTCTCACATGGAGTTTCAAGATCCCGCCAGGTGGTATACCACCAGTGAAATTTGCAGATGAGCCAGCCATCTCCAAAGGCAGAGAGCCTCTTTGCTTAGGACCCAGGACCCCACCCTGCCTGGTTGTTTCAGCTTTACATGGCTTTGGTGTTCTCCATGTGAATCTGGACCAGCCATCTCTTGATAGGTATGAAGGCTTTACACCAAGTGAATTGTCCGCAACTGCAGCAGGTTGATGTGGTGGCGGGTCTCCACCAGCGACCAGAGTCCTCCGATCTCCACCAACCCAGAAGTGAAGCATCTGTCACCACTGTCATTGATGGGTCGAGCACGAAAAGGGGTATGCCATTGGTCCAACTGCAGTCAAGCAGACAACATAGGCCTTTTGCAGTCTCCTCTGACACCAAGATAGGAACTGACAAGATCCATAGGTGCTGTGCTCACGGAGACTTCAGGCCCAACTGCAAAGTTCACATTTGCTATCTAGCATGGTCAGAAAGAAGGATGCATGAAGCAATCAGGCCAAGAAGTCTCTGAAACATCTACACTGTCACCTGGGAAAGTGGTTGAACCATCGAGATCATAGCTAGAATGCCAGACTTGTTGGGCTGGAGGAAAGGCCCAAAAGCGCATCATATCCAGGATTGCTCAGGTGTAGGGGTGCCTCTGCAAAAGAGTTAAGTGTGACTTTGGCAGGTAGATTGAGAACCAGAAATATGTCAAGAGGTTTGCCATCCTTTACAGGTGGTCCGCGATGCACTGTGGTGAACTCACTTTCAGCAGCGAGACGTCAAGGTAGGGGAAGGCTGGTACTAACATTCTCATTTGGACTGCTACCACTGCATCACTTTTGCTAATGCCAGAGTAACATTTTTGAGGCTAAAAAGGAGCAAAGCAAATAAAATGTTTGTGACCCACCTAGAACAGCCGGAAACGTCTGTGAGCCTGCAGGACGGGAATATGGACAGGAGTATCCTGCATGTCCAAAGCTACTATCCAGTCTCCTTGATCCAGGGTACAAAAAAACTTGGGCCAAAATAAGCATCCTAAACTGGTCTTTGCAAAGAGGCATTGAAGGGTTGAAGGTTTATAATAGGGCTGGGGCATCCATCATCTTTTGGCACATAAATTAACGGAAATAACGGGCAGCCCTTACCTCTGATGTGTAAACCCTCTCTATAGCTCATTTAGCCATAGGAGCCTCCACTGCTTGGTAAAGCAAGGACAGATGGTCCTCCATCACGCGTTCCACTGTAGGTGGCAGGTGTGATGGGAAGCAAAGGAATGGCAGGACGCAACTCTGTCAGATATACTGCAGGACCCATTTCTCAGATGTGATGTTTTGCTGCCACCCCTGCAGAAAGTGGTGGCTGATCCTGCCTCAGACTAAGTATCTGTGTGCTGCCAAGCGCACACTAAAGAGGTCTTGCAGTAGTTTCTGAAGGGCAGAAGATTGTGCAGAACACTGCACTTGATAACCAGGACACTGTCCGATCCATAGCCTTGAAAGAGCTGGGAAGCCTGTTGCAAAGGTGCAGGTGCTGTCTATATGCCAGACCCCTGGCATACCCCCTAAAAGGGTGAAACTTATGGGAATTGCCGAACTGGAGCTGAAAGAACAAGACAGCATGTTGTCTATACCACAGACCCTGGCATATCCCTAAAAGGGTGAACTTGTTGTGGAGATTGCGCAAGTGGAGCTGAAAGATCCAGAGGGCATGTTGTGGCACTGCTTGCTTCAAATTGCTCAAGGACAGAGCTCTCTTTCTTGCCAAACAGACGGAAGCTGTCAACAAGCATGTAGATAAGTATGCATGGATGTCCCCAGAGAAGCCAGTAGACTTAATCCTTAGGTGGGGCCGAAACACCATGCTAATCCTCATGGCCCTGCCCAGACAGCCAATGGGGTCAAAGCCTGAGCGGATGACCAATTGATGTCATCTGACCATCTTGAATAATTTGGGCAAGTGAGGTAGCTGGTCTTCTGGGACTACAGACAGAATCCCATCCAGAGGACGTGGGTACAACTTCCAAGTAGATCACTGCTGTCAACTGACCTGGGGGGAAGCCTAGCTTGAGAGCATACGCTTGCCTAACGTATCCACTCTTTTTGACTTAATAAAAGTGTGAGTTTGGACAGACATTCAGGTTTAACTTGCTTTTGGATTGGATGCCTGAATCACCAGGCTCTCAGGCATCAGATGTTGGGTCACAAAATGTGGTCACGTGAAGCAGGCCTATGGCAACCAGCAAACTGTCAATTGACTGTGGTGCCAGTGCATGGCCTTGCAGGACTGCCCTATAGTGTGCTTGTAACAGCTTCATTAAAAGGTAAGAGGTTTGGATGGCGCCTGATCCCACTGTAAGACCGTTGTAAGGACATTAGCTTCAGGACTTACCTGAAGGTTTCAACATCGCAGATTATTGGCTTTGGGAACAGCTCGGGGAATAAGAAAGGAATAGGTCAGTGCTCTACTTCGGTATTTTGCAGGGCATTACGGTGCATTGACAAGTAGAGATTCCCTTCTCAATCTCCTATCGCATTAGGGCTCTTTTGGGCGCAGTCGTCACTTGCCCAAGCACCAAAAGCACACCACGTGGGAATCTGGCATTAACATCTGTTTGCAACATTCTTTACAAGGCTTAAAACGTTGTATTAGTTGGTGATATACCACGCACACTCGTAATTTTTTTGTAGAAGGAAAATAATGTTGAAGATTTTTGAAGAAAAAGAGAAGCGGAGCTCCAGAACCACATGCAGGCAATGAGAGACAGAAAGTGCGTCAGCACACACAGGTGTCACTTCTATGCAAGCTCCGCTCGTCACTTCGAGAGGAATGGCATCGATTTGGAGTCCCACAGTGCCACCTACTGGTGTGCAAGAGCACTGCTTGTATTTTGACCGATAGAGTCTGGTGCCTGGGTTTATTTAGTCCCTAAGTGAGGAATCAGAGGATAGAAAAATCCATCAAAATATGAGCATATATGTGGTGTGGGACAGCAGAGTGAGGAACTCGCTACCATGATCCCAAGAAGCTCTGGATCGTTGAAAAACTTTATGGAAGATTGACTACCAGGTATCACAATCGCCTCATTTTCTGGTACTAAGGAGACACTGGTTATTGTTTCTCCAAGGTGGTACCTGGATGGTGAATATACTGCCGTGTTCAAATGCTTGAAAACAATGAAGGGATGTACTGGGCAAACTATAAAGGCTTGTAGAGAACACATGATATCCACAATGAGGATTAATTTTGCCACACAGCCAGCTGGAATACGAAGACTAGCCTAACCTTGTGGACTGGTCTTAAGCTTTCCATAATACCCTGCCTTTGAGGACTCCAAGCCATAACTGGATGCCTTCGGTGTCGAGAACGAGTTAACATGCATTAGACATTAAGGATCTCTTGGTCATGCATCCTATAAGATTTGCACTCTTAATAAGCATTTCCTTGGACTCTTTAATGCAGAAAACTGCTGATAACTTGGACCCTAAGGGGCATGTGTTCTCTCATAGGACTGCACTATATTCTGCTGAGGTGGACGGCTCCATCGCAACACAGGCTAGCTGCAGGCTACACCGGTTTCTTGGGGTAGGGTGGCAGGAGGAAGAGACAGGCCAGTAGGGCTGGGGTCAAGTCAGTTGTCTTCTTTTCTACTGCTGCACTGCTCTTCGGCCCATGTTCGTAGGCCGTCTGATCGGAGGAACAGGGTTGGGAGCCCTTAATCACTGAATTCAAGGGCGTTACGGAGGTGAGAAGCCAATAGCTACAGTTCCTTAGGGTGACTATACCCTTTGGGTGCCCCCTACTTTTGGGGAGAGGGGCACATCCCTGTTCCTATTGGGCCTAATTCTCAAATTCAAAAAGGAGAATTTCTAAAAGAGGGTGGATACTCCTACTCTGCTTACTAATTTTCCCAGCTGACCTGCGGCCAAAAGTAGGGCTTGGTCGAGGGGGAGGGGGGAGGAAGCTGTTGAAGTTCCACTAGTTGGAGCTGCCCAAATCTGCACTTCACAAGGTGAAAACCTTTGAGGATTTCAGACAAGTGTTGCTGTTCCTACCAGGGCACCTCCACCCGAGCAGACTGCTTCAGACCACAGAGAGCACAAAGGCTTCACCCTAGGAGGTCAGAAAAATATTTGGCGGTGGCTGGTAGGGAGCCGTCGGCTAAAACAACAGAAATTGGTTGTTTTTCAGGGGGCATCTTGAAGATGCCCTCTGAGGGAATTTTATAATAAATCCATCACTGGCATCAGTGTGGGTTAATTATGCTGAGAAGTTTGATACCAAAACTGCTCAGTCTTCAGAAAAGCTATCATGGAGCTGTGGAATTCATGGTGACAAACTCCCTGTCCATGTAGTCAAAATGGCTTCAACTACACTTACAATGTCTGTGAATGGCACAGAAACTGTAGTGGCAAATTGCTCATGCAGTTATGCCCTCACCTGTTGTATGGTGCACCCTGGAAGGAAATTCAGTTTGCAGGTAAAGTATGATCGTGTTACTTTTGTAATCCAGTGCTGGGCTCCTAGGTTCAGCACTGGGACATCTATCTAAAATAGGCAAGTAATTACGTTTTTATCATTGGCACAATTTTTACAAAATATTTGTAATTTTCAAAAATCGACACACTTAGAACTTTTTTCAGCAAATAGCAGGCAATGATATCCTATGGGAGAAAATTCAAGTAACCAGTAAGTATGGTTAGAATTACTTTTCAGGGTCAGTACTGGGCTAAAAGATGCAGCATTGAGGTCTCCCCTGATAACAGGTGAGTAAATCAGAAATAGTTGTTCGGCTGATTTTAGATGAATGTGTTAAAGTTCACAAACTTCACACTTCGAAGAATTTCCAAGTGAAACCAGTCAATGTTAGCCTATGGAAGAAAAGTGAGTTATCGGCTTTTAGGTATGTATTCAACTGGCAGAGTTAAGGTCCTGGGCCTAGATCAGGGGTCTCCCAAGGTCAGATAGGTACAGTTGGTACACCCTCAGCGGCACAGGGGCAGCCGGGTGCAGAGGTAGTTATGCCCAATGTTATCCAAAGGGAGGCACGGGGCCTTTGGTTGGCAAGCAGGCCACGCGGCTGTGGGAGCTGGGCTCCGGGTCACTTGCTCAGGGCAAATGGGGGAAGTAGATTAGGACAAAGGTTGCACTGTTAGGGGCACCCGGGCGGCTGGGTGCAGGGTGCTTTTGATCCGTCGGGCACTCAATGTTATTTAATGGAGAACTTGAAAAGTGAACAAAGGCTGCAGGCTCGGGGACGGAGGATCTTCAGGAGCGACCAACACTTCGAGGGGTAAGTTGGGATCTTGGAGGATAGGTAGGCACCCCGGAGTTGGGCACAGGTGGCCGGAAGGCACCGGGGTGTCTTGACATCGGGAAATCTTACCCTCTCCTGGTCGCGGTTGGAGGTGTCCCTGGTTCTGAGGCTGCAGGCGTCGTTTGGGTCGTTGAGGAGGGTCCTTGGGCACTGGATTTCAGGTCAGAATTGCCAGGAGAGTCGTCCTCAGGGTCTTTGTCCACTCGGGCACAGTTCGGGCTCGGCGGGTGGTGCAGAGTGTGGAGGATTCACGGTTCCTGGCTGGCACCAGTGGTATTGCTGTTTGAGCAAAGCCACTGCTCATGGGAGTCCCAGTCTTTAAGAGGACCAAGGCAGGCCGTAATACTAAATTTAGGGACGTTACAGGTAGAGGAAGGGCAGGGACCAATAGATCCCTGTCCTGGGGTGAATACACCCCTTAGGCTCCTGCTCCCCTCTCAAAGGAGAGCAGCAGGATATCTCGGATTGGGCAGGGCTCCCCATCCTCAAGATAGCCGGAGCCCGGAGTTGTGCTTCGCCTCTCCCACCTGAAGGGTGGAGTTGGCACAGGCTGGCACACCCCGTTTCCTCACATAGGGTTTCCGCCAGTCTTCCCGCCAGAGTGGGGGTCAGAACCGGTGGGGGCCAGTTGCTGAATACAGCAAGTGGCCTGGAGAAGCTTCCCCCTGCCCATCCTGGGGGAGGAGACCTAGCACCTCGCCCAGGATGTGCATTGTTGCAGGCCCAGGAGAGCGGAGGGTTCTTCACCCAGGGGTCCAGCAACATGTCTGCTGTGTGGCAGCCTAGGCAGCCTCCCAGACAAGACGTGGATTGTAGGTTAGGTTTCAGGGGGCATCTCTAAGATGCCCTCTGTACTACATTTTACATTAAATCCCACACTGGCATCAGTGTGGGTTTAATTTGCTGAGAAGTTTGACATCAAACTGGTCAGTCTTCAGTGTAGCCATTATGGTGCTGTGGAGTTCGTAATGACAACCTCCCAGCACCATATACTCTTAGTGGCATCACTGCACTTACAGTTCCCTGGAATGGCCCTGGGTACTGTAGGGGCACAGGGCTCATGCCCCTGTGACCACACCACTGGCATAGGGCACCCAGCTAGAGGGGTGACTGATGTATGCCAGGACAATGGGTTTGTGGGCATGGCACACATGTGCCATGTTGACTGTTTATTTCTGTACCAGAACACTCCGACTACAAGGACAGTGTGTGTGTCAGGGTACAGGGCCCCTAAGGGTGGCACAATAAGTGCTGCAGCCCTTAGGGGTCTTCTCTGGTCACAATGCCCTGGGTACCTAGGGTACCATTTACCAGGGGCTGACACGTGGCCAGAGATGCCAAATGGGTTTTGTTTCAACACAGTTTTTAGGGCAGGAACACATGCCCTGGGCACCTGATTGGCAGGGGCCAAGGGCATACTCATTCAAAGCACATCAGTAATTCAGCAAAAAGTGGGGGCATACCATGCAAGAAAGATGGCACTTTCTCACAGTACACCATTAAAAAATGAATTTTTATATGCTTGGGTAAAGTGAAATCTCACATTTCACTCCACACTGGTAAAGTGCTACTCAAATTCGACTGATGCTAGGAGCACAGTAAATGGAGAATCTGCAATATTTCTAAAGATTCAGAACCCCTAAAGTCTCCCCTAGTTGCACATGGGGTGGGTTCCTGTAGATATAAGGCAAGTACTTACACAAATATGTTTTTATAAGTCCTGGTGCTGTAAAAATGGCCCAAGTCATTTTTCCCATTGCAAATCCCTTGTTACATAGGTTAACATGGTAGGAAGTTATTGATTAATAACTATTGATAGGAGAGGACTAGAATGCCCATTCAAAGACTTCCCAGAATGGCAGTAATAAATCCAACAATATCATATTGTTGAATTTCTCCTAAAGTGTGCCTACAAGAAGTTAAGACTTTCTTGTGTGCAAGTCCAAATTCAGCCTTCCAGTGGTCTGCCCAGAGTTAAGAGGATTAGCTAGCCTGCCTTGAAGAGGTGATAAAGAGCCTGTGGGGTTAACCAGCTCTGCTCGTCGTGAACCATGGTCATCAAAGGCAGAGGGATGGCCACAGTGTCAGTTTCCACTCTACACTTTTGACCCCCACCAGACCTAGGATTAGGGTTTGTTTAGCCAGCTCTCATCTCCTAGCTAGAAAATCAGCCATTATGGATTTGGAGGATTGGATGCACTCTGGGACAAAATAATGACACTCTACAGGATGTGGTAATCATCAAAATAACTTTAGATTCTTGTGAATCATAAAAGTTTACATATATAAAAAAAAACAGTTAAAAACATTCATAATGATTCACATATTCTATTCAAAATTAGTGATATACCAGCGAAACTCAAATCAAATTTAAAATTATCCCAACCTTCGACAACACAATTTATACATCTAATTAATTCTTAAAAGAACCTGATGTGGTCATAACTTTGAGGAATTACCCTGCTCCCATTGGTCAGAAGTGACCTCCTGCATGACCCAGAGAACTTGGAATAAGTATCTGAGAGGGGCAGAGCCCTCCAGATCTGCTGCTTGAAACTGAAGAAAATCAGAAGGGTCTGTCTGCGCTGAAGATTTTGAAGTGCATTTCCAAAGGCCAGGACTCCGAGTTTGCGCCTTTTTTGCACCATTGGAAATTACAGCCCTGTGGATCAAACCCGCTTCAAAAGGACTAAAGAGTGGACTCCCTGCAAGCTACAGGTTAACAGAGCTCACCTGGACATCCCCACAAAGCATTCCCAGAATGGAGTACCAGTGGATTTGTAAGGGTTTTGTTCAAGTGGAATGCGGAATTGAAGTTTCACACTTTCAAGGACCCTCTTGGCGATGCCAGAACCTTGAATTGTGAGTTGGATTCTTTGGGACCCGCAAGCAGAACTTCAGGAAGGAGTTCTAACTGGACCCCTCCTGCTGGAGAAGGCGGCACAACACAGTAGTGAGAAAATTCTACAGAACAGTTTCTAAAGGTGTGTCCCTGCCAGAGAAAACTAAATGACTAAAAGGGGCACTGTGGTTTCTACGCACTAGAAAATGACTAATCTTTAAAAATTAATATCTCTAGTTTCCTACAGTGGTTTTGTTTTGGTGTCATTTAAAAAATACAAATATTACCCATTTTTAGAAATTGGTGTTGGATTTTTATGTTGGGTCTTAATTATTTACTGAAATTGTGTTTTTAAATGCTTTACATACCTGTCTTTGAAGTGAAGCCTGTCTGCTCGCAGCCAAGGTACCAAGGGTTGAGCATAGGAATAATTTTCTAAGACCTATGCTGAGTCCTACCATGTGTTAGTGGCCTTATTGCCAGTGGCAGCCCTACATTTGCCCCTACCAATAACCCACTTTCCAACAGGGTAACCTTGTGAAAACGGCACTTTTCTACAGTCATTGCTATTAAAGGATTTTCTTTTGATCACAGATAATTTACAACTAGTGCATATGTATAACTTCAGTCTGGAAACAAAATTATTTCCCATGTAGGCAAACATACTGTAAACATAAAAAAATAAAACAAAACATACACTGAAACTACTACCTCAATTATTCGGCTGTCAATTCTGCTGTAAGGATGCCAAAGTCCTCGATCATCACGCCACTGCCATATTGCACCGTCTGTGTTTTGTGCACTCCCTTTTTTTAGCATAGTATCAACAGCAAAAATCCCTTCTTTAGGTAAGCATGGCATCAGTTCACTAAAAAGCAATTCAACAAAAAATTATTTGCTCAGGATCATAGTTGATTGTTTTGTTCAGAATAGCACATTCAGTGAACACCATAGGAGTAACAATCTTTCAGCTCAAAAATAACTAACATTTTGGTTCATGAAATAACCTTTGCAAATTCATACAAGTGTATTGCAGCAAGCAGTTACACAAAAACAGACTAGATACCAACAAAGAGAAACATCAAACATTTGCAGAACAAAAAACAACATTGAGGGCAAGTACACACAGCTGGTGTATAAAGGTAGGATCTGTCTGGCATGGTTACTCCCACTTTTTCCCTGGTGTCAGTGTATTTTTGACTAGTCTGACTGGGACCCTGCTAATCAGGACCCCAGTCACTGTGCTTCTTCCCTAAATGTAACATGGTAAGTACATTGGAATCTCCACAATTGGCTACTGGTGTAACCTAGAAGTACCTAGAATATGGTACTGAGATACCCAGGGCATACGTACATAAGGGGTCTCCCATTGGCTGCAGCATGTATAGTGCCACACGAGAGAACTCAAACTGTGACCACAGGCCTGCCATTGCAGCCTGTGTAAGCTGGTGCTAGCACCACTTATGACAGATATACGTTTTCTTATATCAGAGGTCACTACACCTAACACCTATAAGTTGCCCCTGAGGCAGGTCTTCCAATCCTGAAGGCAGGGGGCTGGGTAATGAGTGTGTGTGTGTGTCCCTGCATGAGCAGGTCACCTGTACAAACTACAGTTGATCAGCCATTTTGATACATATAGGGGCCATCCGTCTATACGCAATGGTGAACTATATATAGTGGCTGTGCCGAATTTGGAATCATACCCTGTCACCATTATCGGTGATGGAGGTATGATTCCATGCACCGTGGGGGGGGGGTGCTCCTCCGGGAAGCCTCCAGTAATCCCTGTAACAGCCTTCCAGGGTCTGCCAGCAAGCCAGTGCTGATGCCGACCCCAAACACAAATCTGCCCTCCTGCTGCTGAGCTTGAGCAGGGGAAGGTAGAGCATTGGGGAGGTGTGACAACCTTCAGGACAGGATTTATTTTATTGAGCTTGGATGGGGGCACTTGCCAGCGCCACAAGACTGCTTTGAAGGGCACATTTGGTGCACTCTTTGCATACTCCAATTAGACCCAGTTTTGGGAACCCTTGGTTCCCGCCCTGGGGTGCAACTGAACAAATGACATGTGAGTGTCCTCCTCCTCCGCACAGCCCCTCCTCTGGGAGGGACCCCTTAGTCTTCCTAACCCCAATCTTAGGTTACAAAAGGGCTTACCTGTTGGTGGTTCCTCAGATTTGTCATGGGACAAGACTCAAGCCTGAAACCACATCATTCTACGACCATCTGGACACTTGGACTTTGCCTGGAACCGAGACTGCATCAAGGAAGACTCCTGCTGCTCCTGGTCTCTCTGTTCTGAAAGTCTTGTTAGTCATCTGTGCTTCTTCCAGGATCTTCAACAGACCTGTGGGCATCAAGGAAACCCAAAGTAATCTCCCTTGGAGTGAAGGAGTCCCTCCCCAGCATCTGCAGGCACCGCAACAAAGCGGAATGGTCTGCTGCTCCTGACATACCACAGACTTCGAAAGGCTCAGCACCACAGGTGGTGGTTCTGCAATTCCCTCGAGGCTTGACCAGTCTTCTCTGCAATTTTGAGGCAAGCATCCCTCTTGAACCGCTGGGACCGAACCCTGTGCATCGTGTTATCTTGCCATTGCCAAGGCTTGACTGTGCACTCCAGAGATCTTCGAGCTACAAGAAGCTCCAGCAGCTCTTCGTGCCGTGATCGGCGTCCTCACTGCATCCTCTGCACTTTGGGCCTTCATCTTTGGTGAGCTGCTCAAGGCACTCTTGTGACTCATGTGCCTTTGGCCTCTGGGTCCTCTCGAGGGTCTTCTCTTGCTTCAGTGGGTTCCTCTGCTTGCTTGGGGCCTGCTCCGACTCTCCTGCATGTGTTGAGTCCCTTGTACCTTGGTGGTCCCAATGTTGCTCCTTCGCCTTCCATGCCTGTTACAGCTACCAAGGCTTATGGGTGCTCCTGAGGACGGCGGCGGGCGGTGCGGTGCCCCACCCTGACTAGGATCCTGCTACCCCCCCGACCGGCTGCTCCACCACTGGCCGGCCGCCCTGCTGCGAGGACCTGCGGGGCTGTCCCCCCAGCCCACCCGCGGAGCTAGCGGGACTCAGGCATTCCACTGCGGGGACAGGAATCAAGGAGCGGGCAGTGCACGCAATCTGCTGCCTCCGCCGCGAGACCGGCTTCATCCTGCACGGGCTGCCGGTGTTGGAACGCGGATCGGCCCGACTTTCCTGGCAACCTGGCGCCATCTTGTCATCGCTCCGGGGCTTGAGCGAGACCTCTGAGACCCGGCACTCTCGCCCTGCCTCCCCCTGACTCGCCAACTGAAGAACCTGGATACCTTGCTCAGGGACACACGCACTGGCGACACGCGGCCCTCGGACACAGGGGTCTGAGGTGAGGGAGTGCTCACCGCGCTTTGGCGCCATTTCACGGCGCTGCTGCCCCGACCTTTGCCGCGCACACAGCGGATGAGACAAGCTCTGCAGTGGCCTAGACCCCACCACTTCTTCCCCTCCTCTGACTCTGTGGGCCTGGGGTCATGCCCGCCTGAGGGGACGCCGGAGGCACACAGCCACACCCTGCGCTACTACAACGCTAGGACCTTTACTTCTTCAGCCTCTGCCCAATACGTGGTAGTCCTCCCGCAACCACCACCGCACACTTGAAGGGATTGCGGCGGGCAGCTGCACCCATTACAGCGCCACCCTGCTAACGAGATCCATGGGCAAACACAGGGACAAGCCTCGGACCCAGGGCGCTCAGACGGACGCGCAGTCCACGGGCTCTGACGACCCCCTGGCCTCCTCCAACATGGACATCATCCCGCCGACCGGTAAGGGGTCGCAGGACGCCAAGCTGGATTTGATCCTGAATGAAATTCGCGCAACGCGAGAAGCGCTGGAATCGCGCATGGACACCATGGCGACGGGACTGTCTCTACTGAAGGCTGACCATAATAAACTGGCGGAGCAAAAAATTGCGCTGGATGACCTAATCCCGCAGCAGACGGAACACTCCGCGAAATTGGAAAATGTGGAGAAACAGCTGAAGCGGCTATGGGATCGAGTGGACGATGCTGAAGGACGGGCCCGCCGCAACAACGTCCGCATCCTGGGCATTCCGGAGAGAAGCGAAGGGAGGGACCCCACGCGGTTCGTGGAGGATTGGCTGCGAAAGCTGGTGGGCCAGAGGGAACTCACCGCCCTCTACAGTGTGGAACGGGCCCACAGGGTGCCAGCGAAACCCCCGCAACCAGGAGCACCCCCTCGCCCCCTGATCGCTCGTCTCCTCCACTTCCGAGACCGAGACACGGTCCTACGAGCAGCCAGGGAAGAAACGCCAATACGCTTCGAGGAGAAGAACATATCGGTATACCCTGACTTCACTCCCACTGTGCAACGGGCCAGGTCCACCTTTCTGGGGGTGAAGCGCAATTTGCGGGACAGGAACATGAAATATGCACTTTTGTTCCCTGCTCGGCTCAAAATACTACATAACAACAGGTCCCACTTTTTCGACTCGCCTGAGGAGGCAACGGAGTGGATGGAGGTCACTCTGGCCCCGCCGGCATCACAGGACCCTCTCGCAGACCACCGCAGTGACACCCGCAGGAGCTCACCAGTCCGACGAGACGATGCTCGCAGCCCCGGACACCATTCCTCCCACGGGACATCGTCTGCAGCGCATCCCCTTGGCCACCAAGCAGTGGACCACTCGTCAACAACCCCGCAACAGCGCCTGACTGAGGAGGCGCTGGCCGCCCACGACGCGGGAGCACCCGGAGACAGACTCACCGACACCACCGACACCCGCACTGAGGTTTCTGGCTCAGTTGACAGCTTGCAGCTCTTCCCGAAGATCACGGCCCAGATGGCTGCGGAGTTTTGAGCCACGACACGGTTGATCCTCTACGGGTGGTAACGTATGACTAATCCCCTCATTCACATATGGTGGGTTGTATGTGCAGGGGCCCATTGTATTGTGGGCTACCAATCCCACGCAGTCCGTTCAGTGACGTCCGACGGAGGCTTACCACCCCCGGAATGCACACGAACTTGACTGACTTGTGCCCACGTTGGGCACCATGGTTTGGCTCCTGGGTATGTTGGATCAGGGACCCGTTTGTTCTGGGGTTACATGTTTGCAAGACACTCATTTAATAGCACGACGAGTCAGGTGGGGTCACCCAGTAGTTTCACTCTGCCGCTCCGCACAGATGGTAATGGGACATCTTAACAATTACCAGTTGTGTACCTGGAACGTGCGTGGCATGGGATCGGTGCACAAGCGACACCGAATCCTTGCGCACCTCAACCGCAGGGGAACACACATTGCTTGCTTACAAGAGACACATTTGAACGCTGCTGAAGCGGTGAAACTGCGCAAGAAATGGAGAGGGCAGCTTTTTTCTACCTCTTATTCTGCATTCTCAAGGGGGGCTGCGATTTGGCTCCGTGGCTCTCTTCCCTTTCAAATGCTGGAACAACGGATTGATAAGGAGGGTCGCTATGTGTTTGTACAGGGACTGTTGGATGGGGAGGCGGTTGTCATTGGATGTGTGTACTCACCTAATGTGAACCAGTCGGAATTTTTGTTAACTGTCAACGAGGTACTGGCGGGTTGGGCTGATCTTCGCTGGATCATTGGGGGCGATTTCAATACTGTACTTGATGTTAGGATGGATAGATCACATCCCCCCTTACAGGCTACTGAGAGCAGGAAACAGGCAGATGCGCTTGCGAGCTGGGCTGAAGGCTGGGAGTTGGCGGACGTGTGGCGTAGCTTCCACCCTCTGGAAAGGGAATACACCTTTTTCTCCCCCCCCCATTTGCTACATACCAGAATTGACCATGTTTTCTGCTCCCGTTCTCTTATGGCACTGATTGTCCAGACGCAGCACATGGGGAAAACTCTGTCGGACCACAACCCAGTGGAAATTACATGGCAATGGGGTAGGAGGCTGGCTCCCATCCCGACCTGGAGACTGTCTCCTGATCTCCTCGAGGATTCGGTCTTCCGCTCCTCCCTGTCCGACACTATTGACACCTACTTCACCACGAATGAGAACACGGCCAGCTCCAGGCAGATAGAGTGGGACACTTTCAAAGTCTGTATTAGGGGGGTTGCTATGACCAATAGGGTGGGGAGGAGACGGGAGGTGATCAGCCAACTGACAGAGGTGGAGGGCACACTGGCGCCCCTAGAGACTGAGGCAGCAGGCACCAATGCTCACTTTACACCACTGCAAGAGGCACATATTAGACACGCGGAGCTCCTGGAAGATCTGCGGCTTATAGACTATAGGGAATACACGAATAGACAGCATACACAGGCAGACCGAGCCGGTACGCTACTAGCCCGCCTCCTACGGGACTCTCCGATAAGCCATCCCATTCTGAGGGTCCTGGACCAATCTGATTGCCCGGTTACCACCCAAATAGGGATTAATACGGCATTCAAGGATTATTACTCCTCGCTGTACGGTCCCCCGCAGCCCTTATCGGTACCAGCACTTATGGCCTTCATGGGGGGTCTGGACCTCCCGCAACTTACTGCCAGCCAGAGCAAGGACTTGAAGCGTACTATTTCAGTAGCGGAAATTAGACAGGCGATACGTGCCCTTCCGAAGGGAAAGACCCCCGGCACGGATGGCCTACCAGCCGAATTCTATGCGACATATATAGACGTCCTGGCACCACGGTTACACACTGTCTATTTAGAGGCCCTACGTACATCCTCTCTACCGCAATCATCCATGCAGGCGTTGATCACGTCCCTCCTGAAACCGGCCAAAGATGGTCTGCAGATGGCCGATTACAGACCGCTGTCCCTTCTCAATACTGATTCAAAAATATTGAGCAAGGTGCTGGCGTCGAGGCTTGTTCAATATGTGCCACAGCTGGTCCACCCCGATCAATGTGGTTTTGTGACGGGCCGTAATACGGCCATGAACCTCAGGCGCTTAACCCAGCTCATGCTCGGAGATAATGTAGACATGGCCTCCGAAGGTTGCATATCTCTGGACCTAAAACAAGCATTCGATTCACTACGATGGGACTATATGTTCACCACCCTATCAAACTTTGGGATACCATCCGAATTTATCGCTTGGGTCAGATTGCTATATACCTTCCCCACGGCCAGAGTGCGCACCTCCCATCAAATTTCAGGCCCCATAGCCATAGCAAGAGGCACCAGGCAGGGCTGCCCGCTCTCCCCTCTCCTCTTCGTCCTTGCCCTGGAACCGTTGCTCTGTAGACTTAGGTTGATGGCCCCCCACTATGGCATACGACGGCACGGTACGAAACACATTGTATCTGCGTATGCGGATGATATTATATTATTTTTTCGCGACTTAAGAGGCGACTTGAGTCCAGTTTCCAGGATCTTTGAGGATTTCAGAGAGATCTCTGGCCTCACTATCAGTGAATCTAAGTCCTATGGGTTCACCTTTGCAGCAACGGATGGGTCGACCCCCCTGCTTTTTGCCCCTCATACATTCCAGATGGCGGAAACCACCTTCCGATACCTTGGGATACAGATATACAGAGAATCGGGCATGATGGTGGACGGCAACCTGGGGAGGGCCATCAGAACGCTGAAATCGCAAATTCAGTTCTGGCTGACATTACCGCTCTCAATACCTGGCAGGGTGGCTATATCCAAGATGGTGATGCTCCCCCGTCTCCTCTACTACTTCACCAATTTGCCATTCCAGATCCCGGCGGTGACATTTAGGACCCTCGACTCCCTCCTTACCGAACTTGTTTGGGGTCCTGGCCGCAGACGCATAGGCCTGGCCAAGTTACAGCTCCCCTCCGACTCCGGAGGCATGGGCTTGCCGGACTTCAGAGCGTATAGTTATGCGTGTCAGCTGCAATGGCTAGCTTACTGGGTGGCGGGCCGTAATCTTCATGAGATTAATGCTTCAAAGGACGACCATGCTAAGGGGAGAGTACACATCTTGCTCCTGCCTGGCTCGGACCTACCTAGAAACGCTCCACCGCTTCTCAAACTGGCGATAACATACTGGCGGAAGGCATTGAAGTACACGTCCCCCGGGACACCTTATGCCCCCACAGTCCCACTGATGGGCATACCTCTGGGCTCGGGCACACTCACGGCGGCCTTACTGGAGCCCTGGTGTGACGCAGGTGTCACACAAGTGGGTGACCTGTTTGCAGAGGGGCACTTGTTATCCTTCGAGGACTTCAGGACCAAGCAGGGCGTCCCCAACGGCTCCTTTCTTCTGCACGCCGGTCTCCGCCATTATATTGCACGCATATGGTCGCCTGAAGGGCGGGAGCCGGTCACGAACCCTCTCGTCGCCATGCTTTATCTCATGGGAACGGGTGGTCATCTGACCAGATGGCTCACGGCTGGCATAAGAACTGGGAGGGCACTTACGCTGTCACCACTCCGGGCGGCATGGGAGGCTGACGTAGGGAGGCCACTGAGGGGCACAGAGTGGAAGCGCATACTTCAGTTCCCCAAAAAGGTAGCTAGGAACCCCAAATACAAATTCATCCAACTGATGTTACTACATAGAGCCTACCTGACACCACACCGCCTACATGTGATGTTCCCTACTGCCAAGAGTGACTGCCCCCGATGTGATGCAGACGATGCATCGCTGGTACATATGCTGTGGCAGTGCCCTAAACTAGGGCATTTCTGGGCCGCTGTCCATGACTCCCTAGAACAAGCTGGTATTCTGCACGGACCCCCTACACTGGAACGTACACTGCTTGGGCTGGGGCCATCAGCACGCGCTAGGACCGTGGCAGCGCGCTTCTCAGATCTGGCCTTGTTGCTGGCAAAGCGCGCTATCACGATCAGATGGAAGTCGTCCAAACCACCTAACCCTGACCTGTGGCGGGCGGAAGTAGTGCGCTGGGGCAAAGCGGAGGGTGAAGCACTACAGAGGGAGGAACGGAGGGGTCTCCGGAAAACTCCAATCTCAATGGATTGGTTTGCCATGCTGGGGGCATTCGAGGCTGGAAATGATGAGGATGAGGGTGAAGCAAGTGAATAGCCACATCTGGTATCACTGGGCCCTGCTACACGTTCCCATGCACGGACACAATCTATGGTACTCTGCGATGGGGTACGGGGGACCCCGGCCCATCACTCATGTTACTCTACCATACCTGTGCGTTCAAATTACACTGTGTATTACTATACTGGGATTGACCCATTTTTTCGATATTTCATTTATGTGCTAACTGAGAGAGTGTCGGGTGGGATTCCTGAGGGTGGCGGGTGGGACCGGGTGTGCACTGGGTTTGTTGGTTCGGTCAAAATTAAAAATCGATTTCGCTATGTTTCTTTATATGATCTGAGCTAACGCATGCATGTATCTTCTGGATTGATAACAAGCTTGTATCTGTGGACATGTATGCATGTTAATGCTCTATGTACTTGCTAATAAACAGATTTAAAAAAAAAAATGGGTGCTCCTGACAGACCCCCTGGTTCTCAACTTCCAGCGTGGGACAGCTCGTGCATGGCTCCTGGTCTTCCTCAGTCACCTGGTCTTCGCGGCTGCAGCAACAAGGTCACAGTCATCACTCTTGCATCATCTGACATCGGTGGGCATTGCTCTACCGTGCCTCCTGATCACCTCTGAATGGCATAGACTGCCCCTTCTGCTTGCATGTTCTTCTATTAAGGAATCCACTCTTGAATTCCACGGACACTTGCATAGTCTTCGCCAGTGGCATCTTTACTGATGTCCTCCATTGTGGTCTACGGCAGCTTCCAGCGTCACTCCGTACCTATTCACCCTACTTCCCTGGTGTAGGTATCCTGCTTCCTGGAGTATTCACGGGTAGGGTGACTCTCGAACCTTTTGTCTTCCACAGGGTTTCTTCAGTGTCCACTGGGAATGGTTCTTCTTTATAACTGCAATCACGCCTTCCCCTTTGACTTCCACTCTACACACAGCTGTGTTTCCACTATGTAATCAGCTCTGTGGCGTTCCTGAGTACTTAGCTTGGGTGGTTCTTTGTGTCCCAGCTCTCCTGAGTCTTCTGGCCCAAGTCCCGACTTCGGCTGCAATTCGCATTCCAGTTTTTTATTATTTGGATTGGTCTCCCCCTGGAGACCACTGTTTGTGCTTACTTACCTATTTGCAATTGAAGTAGTGTGTGTATATTTGTGTGTATATCTCCAGGTAGCACATAATACCAATGTGTTAGTGAGTGTTGTGTAATCAACATTGTTATATATACACTGTGATTCTTTTTCGTTTTAACTACACTACATGATTAGATATGGTAAAACAGGCTGCTTAACACTCCTCCTGGATAAGCCTGAAGGGTGCTCTCCACTTAAGGAGCTTTCTAAGGTTATCTAAGACCACTAAAATCAAAATAAATGTGATCTGGATTAATGCAGGGTGCTACACTTACATATAAGTGCACCATATACTAAGCCAGCCACCTACAGGTGGTGCTGCAGACATTCATAGGTTTATGGCTCAGTTTGGCAGGAGTATCATGTAACATACAAGGATACAGTGACTCAAAAATAGAAGGGTAATGTCTGACCAACATAAGCTTGCTTTAAAATGTACATGTTGATCACTTAATACACAAACCACATGCTTGAAACTGTATAAGACAACTGCATCTCTGTAAAAAAAAAAAAATTGTGGGTAGAATTTAATAAGTATATTTTGTACTAAGTGCTCCTGGATAAAGCATGTGTGTGAGACTTAATCGGTGATCATGAATTCGGTGGATAATCTACTGAAGGGGAAGTAGGATTACAGGTTAAAAAAAAATCCTTCATGAACAACTGTCCTGATTTTCCACTTTGTTTTGAACATTTATTTTGATAATTTACCTGAGGAAAATGTTCCCTCTGCATTCTTTCTAGTCTAGACACTGTTAGGTCATGCCATTTTGTGGTGATAGGATGTCTTAAGTTTGAACACAGTTTCTGTGTTAGACTTGCACTATTAAGGATTAGGTCAGGAGAGTGCAGACTCGGAGATGTGACTCATGTTTAACTTGAAATTGCCTTTTCCCTATAAATAAGAATTAAAATTTGATAATATAGCCTAAAACAAGCAATCAAAAAGGATGTTTCTTTTATACCAACACGATTTTAAAAAATAAAATGTTTTAAAGAAGTTCGTTTTAATACTTATGTGCTCTGGAATACTGTGAGAAAGTGCCCTCTTTCTTGCATGGTATGCCCCCACTTTTTGCTGAATTGTTGATGTTCTTTGACCGAGTGTGCCCTGGGCTCCTGCTAATCAGGTATCCAGGGCCTATGTTCATTCCCTAAAATTGAATTGAAGACTAAACCTAATTGGCATCTCTGGCCACATGTCAGCCCCTGGTAAAAGGTAACACAGGTACCCAAGGCACTGTGACCAGAGAAGGCCTCAAAAGGGCTGGAGCACTCATTGTGCCACCCTTAGAGGCCCTGTACCCTGACACTCTCACACTGCCTTTGAAGGCAGAGTGCCTTGGTGCAAAACAAAGTGAAGAGTCGACCTGGCACACATCCCTGTGTGCCATGCCCACAAACCACTGCCCTGGCATACATCTGTCACCCCTCTAGCTGGGTGCCCTATGCCAGTAGGTGAGGGTACAGGTGCATGAGCTCTGTACCCCTAGAGTGCCCAAGTCCATTCCTGGGCACTGTAAGTGCAGTGCTGCCATTAAGAGTATATGGTGCTGGGAGTTTGTCATCACAAACTCCATAGCACCATAATGGCTACACTGAAAGCTGGGAAGTTTGGTATCAAACTTCTCAGCACATTAAACCCACACTGATGCCAGTGTGGGATTTAATGTAAAATGCACAACAGAGGGCATCTTAGAGATGCCCCCTGAAACTCGACAAACTCCGAGGGGCTGCTTAGGCTGCGACCAACAGACATGTTTCTGGATCCCTGGGTCGAGAGCCTGCTGCTCTCGGGGGCCTGAAACAATGCACATCCTGGGACGAGGTGCAAAGCCTCCTCCCCTGGATGGGCAGGGTTCATGAAGGGGAAGCTTCAAAGGCATGCCGCATTTGTGAGCCTCCCCACAACATTTGCTGCTTTCAGCAACTGGTCCCTACTGGTTCTGCCCCCCACTTTGGGCGGGAGAGCCAGCGGGAAAAACAAGTGAGGGAAAGAGGTGTGCCCACCTCTGCCAACTCCACCCCTCAGGTGGGGGAGGCGAGGTAAAGCACAAACCTGAGTCCCTGCCATCTTGAGGATAGGGGGGACCTAGCCAACCAGGGACAGGCTCTTGCCCCCTCCTCCCACTGGAGGGTGGCACTATAGGGGGTGTACCCACCCCAGGGAAGGGACCCATTGGTCCCTGCCCTTACCTACCTGCAACACCCATAAATCTAGTATTTAGGGCCACCCTGAACCTTGGTTCCTTAGATCCAGCCTGACAACAAGATGAAAAAAGAAGCATGACCGAACAGCCATGCAGCCAGCTAACAAGAGGAAGACACCCACTGACTTGGCTCCAGCCCTACCGACCTGTCTCCCCTCGAATCTGTTCATGCGAAATCCCCGTTGTGTCCTGCAGCCAGCAATCTCAAAAACCCCGGAGGACCTGCCTGCCTTCAATTCCAAAGACTGCTTCTCCCGTAAACACCGGATTAGTTCAACTACCACCTCTGGCAGCAGCCAGAGACTGCGAATTCAGCCCACTCTGCACCCGCCAAACCTGGCCCGAGTGGAAAAACACCACGAGGGGGGTCACCCCGGCGATCCTGACCAGAGCTCCGGCGTCCCCTGACCTGCCTCAAGCCTCCAGCCTAAATCCAGAAGGCCCCCCCTTACCGGGACCAGGAGCTGGTAAGAAGATCAGACTACAAAAAGCACCCCTGCACCAGACGCCCCACGGCCTTCTGTGCCCAAACCGTCGGTGCCTAACCAACCCTTAATTTCTTAACTTACCTATCCAAGTAGTGGTCACACCCAGAAGTCCTTAGTCTCCCTGCTTGCAGTGCTTCTGCAAACCGGAGGTTCTCCATAGAAAACAGGGCGCCCAACGTCGAAACAACTCTGCACACGGCCGCCCCACTGCCGCTGAGGGTGCACCTTTTGTGCTACTTTGTTTCCCCATTTGCCCTGACCTTAACCCTAGGAGCTTTGCTCCCAGAACCCAGTGGCCTGCTTGCCAGCAGCCACCAACCGGAGGCCCCTATCCCCCATTGGATAACATTGGGTCTCAACACTCGAGACCCGGCCGCCCTAGTACCACTGAGGGTGCAACAGCGAATCACTGACCCTGGGGGACCCCGGAGTCTAAACCCCAGAACCTTCACTTCCTCAGTCGACTACTTACCTGTGAACTGATAACCTGTTTTTCCTCCATAGGACAACATTGACAATTTTCTTCCAAAAGGTTTCTAAGTGTGGAGTTTTGAAAGGAATAGTTTCTTTCCTGGGGGGAATCGCTAGTTAATCTAGGAAGTCTTCAAGCTGCAAAACGACACCAACAGGTAAGAAACTATTTGGTTTGCTTGTGGCAGTATTGTATTGGTTGTGCAATCCACCTTGCAATAGTGTTCTTGGTCAATGGTCGGCCCAGAAAACTGGTGGCGAAGGAGACAAAAAGCTGTTTTGTCTTCCTGCATTACTTTTTCTGTTCTATGTAATGCATTACTGCCCTTCTGGCGTCCAGTGTGTGTAATGCTCTTTCAGCGCTTGTTATGGCTTTTGGAAGAAACTTGGAATTTGGATAGATTGATTGATGTGGAACCTAGAAACCACCTTTGGTAAGAAGTGTGGGTCCGTTCTCATTACAATCCTGTCGCTGTGTATTTGTAAGTAGGGTTCTTGTATTGTGAGTGCTTGCAGCTCGCTTACCCTTCGTAGTGAAGTGATCGCCACTAGAAATGCTGTTTTCAGCATGCGCATATGGAGTGTGGCCTTGTGCATGGGTTCGAACGGCGCCTTCATTAGTTGTGCCAGTATCACGTTGAGGTTCCATGTTGGCTGTAGTATTCTTTTAGAGGGGCTATTCTTTTTGCCCCTTCCAGAAACCTTTTTACCACTAGTGAGGTGAAGAAACTTCTCCCTGTTTCTCCCCTTGTGTACGCTACTATTGCTGCCAAGTGCACCCTGAGAGAGGTGTAACTTAGCTTGCTTTGCAGTAGATGAGTTAGGTACTTTAATACTGTGGATTCCCTTTTTCCCCTGTATTGAAGTTTCTCCTTGGCGCACCATTGTAAGAATCTCTTCCATTTGGCTGTGTAGCATTTTCTTGTGGTAGGTCTTCGTGCCTCCCGCATTACTTCTCTAGTGCTCTCTGGCAGTTTGAGGTGTGCACACTAAGTCTTCAGGAGCCATGCCTCCAGGTTGAGGCTCTCAGGCTCTGGGTGCAACACCTTTCCGTTTTGTATGCTTCGCATATCCTCTTTTTGGGAACTTGTGAGCTGGGCTCTGCACCATTTCCATTATTTGTGAGAACCAGGTCTGTCTGGCCCACTGTGGTGCTAATAGAATCAGTGTCATGATGCTGGCTCTGCACTTGTTCAGTACCCTGTGTAGCAGTAGTATCGGTGGAAAAGCGTAGGCAAATGTCCCTGACCAACTTATCCATAGGGCATTCCCCAGGGATTGACTGCACGTTTGTCTCGATGTGAAGTGTTGTCATTTTGCATTTTGGGGTGTTGCAAATAGGTCTATTTGCAGTGCCCCCCATTTGTTGAATATTTTCTGTAACTCCTGATAGTTGATCTCCCATTCGTGGGATGCTGACGACTGTCTGCTCAGCCTGTCTGCTTCCACACTGTCCTTTCTTGGGTGGTGTATTGCTAGTAGGTCTATTCGTTTCGGAATAGCCCATTTTTAAATGTCCTGTGCTAGTGATGACATGATTACTGAGTGAGTACCTACTTGCTTGTTTATGTAGAACATTGTTGTGGTGATGTCTGTTTGAATCAACACTCTTTCCATATATGTGCTCCTGAAAGGCCTTTAACGCGAGGAATACGGTCTTTAGTGCTAGATAGTTGATGCGTTTGACTGTGTCTTGGGGCTTCCACAATCCTCTGACTTTGAGGTTGTTCATGTGCGCACCCCATCCCAGCTGGGATGCATCTGTTGTGATGGTCACTGATGGAGCTGGTTGTGTGAATGTTTTTCCCTGCGTTAGGTTTCTCTTGTTCCACCTCGCCATCTCTTGATGTATTGTTTGCGTGACAACCACGAGGTCCTCCCAGCTCTCTGTAGCCTGTGACCAATGCTGTTGAAGCCATTGCTGGATCGGTCTCGTATGTAGTCGGATGTGGGGGATTAAGTGTATGCAAGACGCCATCATGCCCATCATTTCCCCCACCATCCTCACTGTCAGAGCTTGCCCCTTGTGGTAATTCTGAGTCTCCTTCAGAATTGCCAAGGTCCTCTTTGTGCTTGGGAACACCTTGTCCTGTAAGGTGTTGATCTCTGCTCCCAAGAAGACTTTCACCTGCTCTGGTTCTGCACAGGGTTTTCCCCAGTGGATGGGGAACCCCTATCTCGACAGTGTGTGTATCGTTGTCGGAGTGTTTTCTTTGCAGGCATCGTATGAACTTGCCTTTACCAGCCAGTCGTCGAGATACAGGTATACGTGTATCCCCGGTCTCCTCAAGTGTGTTGCCAGGCATTTTGTGAACACCCTTGGCGCTGATTTTAGACCGCAGGCTAGCACTGTGAACTGGTAGTGTATATCCTTTACCACAAACCTTAGTAAGGGTTTGTGTTTTCTGTTCAATGGTATGTGCAGGTACGCATCCTTTAGATCTATTGTTGTCATGTAATCCCCTTGTTTTATCTGGGGAATTACTTCTTGTAGAGCTGTCATTTTGAATTTTTGCGTTATGTTCTTGTTGAGGTACCTTAAGTCCAGGATGGGACGTAACATCTCTTCCACCTTTGGAACGAGAAAGTAGGTGGAGTAGATTTGCTAGTACCTTTTCTATGGCTTGTTTGTCTAGAAGTTCCTTTGTTTCCTGTAACATTTGTGATAGTTCTCTTCTTGAGTGAATCTTTCCGTTCGGCTTTCTGTGTGGGGGTTGTCAGTGTAGTTTGATAGAATAGCCGTGCTTTATGTTTAGTATCCACTTGTCTGTGGTAATCTCTCTCCAGTCCTGGAGGAAGTCTTTTATCCTGCCTCCTACTGGTGTTGCATGTTGGAGGAACTGACAGACTTTTGGTTGTTTTGTTATATGACACACCCCTGTTGATGTTGTCTGGGTATGTATTGAAGTTTTTGTTAAGTCACTTGCAGGCATGCTGTTGGCCTCCTCTGGGTGTGCTACCTCGTCCTCTTGTGCGCCCAAAAAAGGACTGGCCCCTAGGTTGCAATTGCCATGTCGGCTGTTGCTGTCCCTGCTGTTGACCCTGGTTTCCCCCTTGGAAGCCTTGGTTGAAGGATTGGTGAGATGTGGCTGGTTGGTTGGTTGTTACCCCTGCCTGCTGGTCTTCTTTGAGGTACTCCCCTTCTCATCCCCCTGAATGGCAGGGCTCCCATTGACCTTGCTGTCTCAATTTCCTTTTTCAGTTGGTTCAACTTTTTCGACTGTGCTGCCGAACAGTTGTTCACCATTAAAGGGCGTGCTGAGGATGTTACTTTGGACTTCTGCATTGAAGCCAGATATACAGAGCCAGGCATGTATTCTCTCCGTCACCCCTATCATCATTTGTCTACTTGATGTTTCTGCTGCGTCTAGAGCAGATTTAAAAAATGTATTGGCCATGTTTTCCCCTCCTCTACCAGATGGCTGGCCCTCTTCTGGTATTGTTCTGGTAGGTGCTTGAGTAGTTCTCCAACCTCCTCCCAGTGTTGATAGGTGGGCCTATTGATGAAGGCATTGGAGTTTGCGATACGCCACTGTATTGCTGCACACCTTCCAATCTTCCTCCCTGTGAGGTCCATCCTCTTGCTTTCCTTGTCAGGAGGTGGTCCTGTATTTGTGGGGATGTTGGCTCTCTTTCTGGCAGTGGCTGCAATAATGGATTCAGGTGGTACTGACCCCCTGATGTACATGGGATCATTGAGCAGTGTTTGTATTTCTTTTCACACCTTGTGGTGACAGATCTGCATATAGCTGCATATAGCTGGTTCTTTGAACGCTTCCCTTCCCTAGTCCAGCACACTAGGAAGCATTGGCTCCTTGTTTGTGTTGGCAAAAGTGTTTCCAGCAGGAAACATGCCTGAGGCTTTTCCTCCTCCAGCTTCACCTTGCATGTCTCTGCCGCCTTCTTTATGGCTTGGCTGTACATTCCAATGTCATACGGCGACGAAGGCCTCGAAGGGTAGAACTCTTCGCCCTCTTCGGGTGATTCGGCATCGAGGTCCTGCCACGGAAGATCTTGAGACTCCGAAATTGTCGAGGCCTGGTACGATTCTTCTTATTCCTCGCCTTAGTAATACAGGTCTTCTTCTACCTGCTCTTCGGCGGGTTCTGGAGTGTTCGGGGGCTGGAGTTCCTCCGCGTCGCTCTCGGCTTCGACCTCGAGCACTGGTTTCGATGGAATCATGTACCGGCTCATTTGGTAGTCGAAATCCACAATTGTGGCCTTTTTCTTTCAGGTGTATTTAGAGATTAGCGTTTGAGGCTACCACCACTGAAAGCACCTCTCGGACACACTAGGGTAGGTAAACTTGAACTGCTGTTGACTTCTTGGATCTTGGCGCCTACTTACCTTAAGTCCAGAAGAACAGTCCTGTAAGTTGTCTGAGTGCCACTAGATTCAAGCTAGCCTGACTGATGAGGGGTTTTACCCCCAAACCATCCAAGGACGCTTGTTTCCGGTCCAGGGAAGACCAGGGTCAACACTGATTTGCATATGGCTTGGTCTCAGCTAGGCTGGCGAAGTGAGCTGAAGAATGATGATGGATTAAACCCAGATCTGTGACAGGGGGTGAGTGTCTGAAAAGTTTCAGGACTTTGTCCATCATCTCCTTGTGTTTGCAGTTGTCAGAGTGTACCTAAGCAGTGAATTGTTTTCCACATAGGATAGCAGTACTGCATTCAAGGCTCATGCCTCAAATCGGCCAGCTATTATTTTCTGGTGTTTTTCCTGTAAAAATCCATGATGTCTCATGTACTTACCCGTTTGCGTTGATCTTGGTGTCTAAAACTAAATAAAAAATCTGTTACTTTTCTAAATCGGTCTCTATTTTCTTCTCGAGTGTGTCTCATTTATTGACTCTCTGTGTACAACAAATTCTTAACACTACCCTCCGATATGTAGGAAGCTGGCTCTGTATATACTATAACAAAGTGCTGTATAGTGTTCACAGGGTCCAGTGGAACCACAAAGGTAGGCAGAGGTAAAGTTAGATAGCACCTCACTCTCTATTTGCGGTAGTGTGGTCGAGCAGTAAGGCAGTATCAGTGGACTGTGTTAAGCATTTGTTGTACACACAGCTAGAAAATGAATTCACACACTCAAAGACTTAACTTCAGACCAATTGTTTTGGAATAAAAATATTTTTATAGTAATTTTACTTTCTAGAACCGAGCAAGCCTGGCACAGGTAAGTGATAAGTACTTTGCAGTAAATATACAGTTTGTAACAGTTTGAATTTCAATTGTAAATGCACTTTGTCTTGACTTGAAATGCAATGCTTTGTAAATACAGTACATATACTTTGTATAGGATTTTCAGTAAGACTACAGGTGAGTTACTTTTGAGATTACTTTTCATACACAGAGTAGTATACCTGGATACTACTATGGGACATTTCCTGCAAACAGGTAAGTAAAATTGTTTAGGTTAAATAGTACAATTCTAAAGAATTTCTTTAGGTTTTCAAACTCCACACTTAAAAAACTTATCCAAGAAAAACAGTCAATGTAATCCTATGGAGGAAAATAATGTTATCGGTTTTCAGGTAAGTATTCGGTAGTGAGAGTTGAGGTTCTGGGGGTAGAGACAGGGGTTGTGAGAAAGTGCCATCTTTCTTGCCTTGGTATGCCCCCACTTTTTTCTAAACTGCTGATGTGCTTGGCTGAGTGTGCCCTGGTTCCCTGCCAATCAGGTACCCAGGGCCTGTGTTCCTTCCCTAAAGAGAAAAGCTATGCTGACACAAAATGCACCTCTGGCCACCTGACAGTCCCTAGTAAATGGTACCCTAGGTACCCAGGGCATGGTGACCAGAGGAGACCCCCCCGAGGGCTGCAGCACTTGTGCCACTCTCAGGGGCAGTGTACCCTGGCACACACACACTGCCTTTGCAGGCTGAGTGCCTAAGTGCAGAACTAAAACAAGAGACATGGGACACATCCCTGTGTGCCATGCCCACAGAACCCACTGCACTGGCATACTTCAGTCACCCCTCTAGCTGGGTGCCCTATGCCGGAGGTGAGGGCACATGGGCATGAGCCCTGTGCCCCTACAGTACCCGGGGCCATTCCTGGGCACTGTAAGTGCAGTGATGCCATTTAAGAGTATATGGTGCTGGGAGGTCGTCATTACGAACTCCACAGCACCATAATGGCTTCACTGAAGACTGACAAGTTTGGTACCAAACTCCTCAGCACATTAAACCCGCACTGATGCCAGTGTGGGATTTAATGTAAAATGCACGAGAGGGCATCTTAGAGATGCCCTCCAAAACCCGAACCTACAATCCACGTCTGGGCTGAGTGGCTGCAGAGGCAGCCACACAGCAGACTTGTTGCTGGACCCCTGGGTGGAGAGCCCGCCGCTCTCCTCGGCCTGCAACAATGCACATCCTGGGCGAGGTGATACGTCTCCTCCCCCAGGATGGACAGGGGGAAGCTTCAAAGGCATACCGCCTATGAGAGCTTCTCCAGACCATTTGTTGTACCCAGCAACTGGCCCCCCACCCATTCTACCCCAACTCTGGCGGGAAGACTGACGGGAAAAACTACGTCACGAAGGAGGGTGTGCCAACCTTTGCCAACCCCACCCCTCAGGTGGAGGAGGCGAGGTGAAGCACGACCCCGGGCTCCGGCCATCTTGTAGATGGGGAGCCCTTCCCAATCCCAGCTAGGCTCCTGCCCCCCTCCCACAGGAGAGGAGCAGGCTAGGGGGTGTCCTCACCCCAGGACAGGGACCCATTGGTCCCTGCCCTTGCCCTACCTGTAACGCCCCTAAATTTAGTATTCAGGGGCTCACTGAACCTTCCTTGCTCAGATCTCGATATCAAAAGAAGAAAGAAGATCAAGAAGAAGAAGACCTGCCGCGCAGCTGCTAACAGGACAACAACAACTGACTTGGCCCCAGCCCTACCGGCCTGTTGATCCTGGAACCTGCTCCTGCCTAATCCCGGCGACCTCCGCGGACAGCAACCTTAGGAAACCCAGAGGACCTGCCTGCCTTGACCCTCTCGAAGATGGGAACTCTCATCCGCAGAGGCTCTGCTGCAACAACCCACCTGGTGCCCACCAGGAAGCTCCGGACCAGCCCACTCTGCACCAGCCGAGCCCAGGCCGGGCCAACCCGAACCAAGACCACAAGGACGTCCCCCCGGCGACTGGGACCCGAAGTCCAGTGCCCAAAGACTCTCCTCGACAAACCAGCAGACGCCTGCAGACTCAGAACCAGGGGCCACCCCAACCGCGACCAGCCGAGGGTAAGCTTTTCCGACCCCCAAAGACACCTCTGCACCCGGCGCCCCGTGGCCCCCTGTGTCTCCCTTTGGGGTACCTACCGGTGCTCCAAGATCCCAACTTACCTCTCCAAGTGCTGGTCGCCCCTGGAGAGTCACCGTCCCGAGCCTGCAGCCTTTGTTCCTTTTTCAAGATCCTCATTGGATAACATTGAGCGCCCGACGGCTTAAAAGCACCCTGCACCCAGCCGCCCGAGTGCCGCTGGCTGTGACCTCTCTGTCCGATCTTACTTCCCCGAACTTGCCCTGAGCAAGTGACCAGGTGCCCAGCTCCCAGAGTCGTGGCCTGCTAACCAGCCTCCATCAACCGAAGGGCCCCTTTCCCTCCTTGGATAACATTGGGCCTACCTACCTCTGAACCCGGCCGCCCCTGTGACGCTGGGACTGAACTAACTGTACTCACGCTCAGAACCCTAACTTCACCAACCAAGTACTCACCTGGAAACCGGTAGTTCACTTACCTGCCATTGGATAACATTGACCCGTTTTCACTCGAAAATGTTCTAAGTGTGAAGTTTTGAAAACTGAAAATATTCCTATAAAATCAGCCAAAGTCCGAATTCGAAAATACTCACCTGTGATCAGGAGAGAAGTCAGTACTGTACCTTTCAGCCCAGCACTGAACCGCAAAAGTAATCCCTAGCGGGTTTACTAGTAACCTGTATTTTCTCCATAGGGACCCATTGTCTAAGTGTCTATGTTTGAAAACTGCAAATATTCTTTAAAAAATCGTACGAGATACTGAAACGCAATTACCTACCCGTTTTGAGTTAAGCCTCCAGTGCTCGCCCTAGGAGACTAGTGCTGGGTTACAAAAGTAACGCAATCGTACTTTACCTGTAACCTGAATTTCCTCCCATTGGATAACATTGTCAGAACCACCTTGAAAAGTTTTTAAGTGTGAACTTTTAAAACCGCTTTATATTCAGGAAAATTCATCACAGTAACTAAAACGTTTTTGCTAATCTGGTTTTAGCTTAGACCCCAGGACTGAATCTAAGATCTAGTCCTGGAACTACCAAAGTAATCCATAAAGTAATCAACTGTACTTTCCTATGAAAAACCCATTGAGCTCAATGCTAGAGTGTGTTTCAGAACTGTGTTGCTTATTATCTATCCTGCAATTATTATGTGTACAAACTTACTGCTCCTCTGCAAAGTATTTACATGAGTACTCGCACCTTGAAAAGTATATTTTTATAACTGTTGGTTCAAAAAATAAAACAACAATATCTGAGGATAACAATTGGCCTGGAGTTCAGTTCTTGAGTGTGTGAAACCTTTTGCTGACTGAGTATGTACAACAAATGCTTTACACTGTCCTCTGGTACTGCCTTACTGCTCGACCAAGCTACCACTTTGGAGAGTAAGATCAGTTCTGACTTTAACCTCTGTTATACCTATGGGGTTGTTGGACTCTATACACACTGTACTTCCTTCTAGTCCAGTATATAGAGAGCCACTTTCTCACAGGGGTCCACCAGGGTCATGGATACACTCTTGTTATACCCTAAGCGGCACTAGGGCTGCCAGGTGCAGAGTGCTGACGCCCAATGTTATCCAATAGGGATAGGGGGCCTCCGGTTGGTGGCTGATGACGAGCAGGCCACAATGTTGTGGGATATCAAAAAACAGAGAACCTCGCCTTAACATATAATTCTAGAGGAGTTACTACCTCAACTTTCAGCAATACATTGTTCCACAAGACATACATTTTCATTAAAAAAAAAAAAAATTTATTTATCAAAAATATTTTTGTATCTTCATTTGTTTAAGCAAGTAACGTCAACATAATTTCATGTGTGAGCCCAAAAACCAGGGTTCTCAATGGAACTCAAGCCATGCACTCAATCAACATGTCTTGTGGAACAATGTATTGCTGAAAATTGAGGTAGTACCTGCTTTAGAATTATATGTTAAGGAGAGGTTCTCTGTTTTTTTATATATTGTACCCGGTCTTCCTCTCCTTATACTTAATGATTCAGGGACCCTCTTTTGTTTTATATCACAATGTTGTGGGAGACAAGCTACTTGTGTTAGACTCAGGGCAAAAGGGGCTCCTGTGTAGCACAAAAAGTGCACCCGCAGCGGCAGCTGGGTGCAGAGTGCTATTTTGGCATCGGGTGCCCTGTTTACAATAGGGATTTTCAGTTTTGGTTTTCAGCTGCAGGCTCAGGCCAGGAAGACTTCTGGAAAGAACCAACAGCTGGGCAGGTAAGTTGGAAGGCTCCGGGACCCAAGTACACCTCAGGTTCGCTTCTCCAGGGCAGTCGGCTGCGGGGGTGTCTTTTGTGGTCGGATTTCCCCTTACCGGGCCACTCGCGGTTGGGGAGGGTGGATCGGAGGGGGGAAGGTGGGGGGACCTCCGTTCCAGAGACTGCAGGCGACGTCAGGGAGTACTGGAGCGGTCAACCCACAATGGACTCGGACTCTGGAGCGCTGGTGGACCTCGCTGGGACCGGTGGGCCACACAAACTCGGGCCATAGGCAACAGGTGCAGTGGTGGATCCAGGTGTCAGGTTTCTTTTTCCTTAGCAGGCTCGGAGTTTTTCTTTGGTATTTCTTCTTAACAGATCTGCTGTTCACAGGAGATCCAGTCTTTTATGAAGGTATTCAGTCCTCCCAAGGGTTCTGGAGGTCGCTGGCTGCCGGACAAGACTATTTTTGGCACAGGGTCTCTGAAAACTGCAGATGGGTCGGTTGGGCTGGTGCCAAGTCAGTTGTTCTCTGCAGTCTCCTCTGCTGGGCGTCTTCTTTAGTCTTTTTTCTTCTTAGGTAGCAGGAATATGCTTGCTTGGTTCAGGGCTGTCCCCTAAATACTGTATTTAGGGGTCGTTTTAGGGGTCTCGAAGGCAGTAGCCAATGGGCTACTGACCTTAGGGTGACTATACCCTTTGTGTACTCGCCGGATAGCAGGAGAGGCTGGGGGTCGCATTACAAAGGCTGCCAGGTCTTTGAAGCTACCATGCCACAGATGGCTTTTCCTGGCCTGGGGGCGGTGTGAGCACCTCCGCCCAGGAAAGGCTTCGTTTCCGGGCTCAGGGAGCGAAGGCTCCCACCCAAGGGGTTCAGAAACATGTTTTGTGGTGGCAGGCTGGTGTGTACCAGTCAGGGAACCCACCAGAGGCTGGTCGTTTTTCAGGGGGCGTCTCTAAGGGATTTTGTTAAATCCCACACTGTCATCAGTGTGGGTTTAATGTGCTGAGAAGTTTGATACCAAACTTCAGTTTCAGTGTAGCCATTACAGTGCTGTGGAGTTCATAATGACAAGCTCCCAGCACCATATACTCTTAATGGCAGCACTGCACTTACAATATTAAAGAATGGACTTGGACACTGTAGGTGTACAAGGCTCATCAACCTGTACCCTCACTACTGGCATAGGGCACCTAGCTGACTGATCTATGCCAGGGCAGTGGGTTGTAGGCATGGCACACAGGGATGGGTGCCATGTCGACTCTTCACTTTGTTCTGCAACAAAACCCACAGCCTGCAAAGGCAGTGTGTGTGTGTATAAAGGTACAGGGCCTATAAGGGTGGCACATTAAGTGCTACAGCCCTTAGAGGTCTTCCCTGGTCACAGTGCACTAGGTACCAGTGGTACCATTTACCAGGGGCTGACCTGTGTGTGGCCAGAGATGCCAATTGGATTAGTTTTGGGGAAAGAACATAGGCCCTGGGAACCTGATTGGCAGGGACCCAGGGCACATTAAGTGAAAGTGCATCAGTAGTCTGGCAAAAAGTGTGTGGGGGGGGGGGGGTTACTGCAACAGAAACCCACTTTCCTACATGTGCCTCATTTATTGAATGTGTACAAAAAATTCTTAACACTACCCTCTGTTAAGCCTAAACTGCTCGCCAACACTACGACAAAGCATTGTGGGATTATTATTTAAGCCCTGTAGGCCAATAAGGGTTGTCTGGACTTTTTATGTAGTGTACCTCATTTTGGTACAGTGGATAAAAAGCAACCTTCCCACAAACAGCTAAATCTTTGTTGACTGTGTTGTATGGTTAATACGCATAAGAATAGTTACTTGCCTGTAATCTGTGGTTCTCCAGTATCTCCGGTATTGGTGTCTTTCATAGATTCACATGCCTGAATCATTCCCAGTCATCGGAGTGGGAGTCCCACGGTATATAAAAAACAATAAATATGCCCATAATAACCAAACACCTTGGTAACATGAAAACCAGGAAGTAAAGTAGCCAAGAGCTACCAAGAAAAAATTCCACATCTATGACTATCAGTCAATATACATAGTCCAAACTGTAGCCAATCAGGCGACAGCACCCACCAGAATGTTCTCCTCAGAAGCTCAGGCTCTCAGATTTTCTCATACAAGAGTGTAACCAAGAGATAAGAGCATAAATCAGCCTCTGAGTAACTAAGTAACTATTGTTCTTCTCCAGTATTGGGGTGTCTTTCATAGATTCACAGGCCTGAATCAGAGTAGATAGCAGTACCCAAATAATGCTTGGAAGACGCTATTTGTAACATAAATCTGCTTATAGAAAGCATATGTAATCACATACTAAGAATGCTAAAATGCATAAATACATGAAAATTTGCAATCACATGTGCATGTACTCAACATTAGGCACGATAATAAGCGCCTGAGAAGCAGTACAGAGGAGGAGGGAAACAGAGGCTCACCTTATTTGAAAAGATTGCGGAGAACCGCCTGTCCCACTGATGTATCAGCATTGCTGCCAGCCTCCAAACGGTAATGCTTGGTGAAAGTGTGTCTACTGGACCAAGTTGCTGCTCTGCAGATTTGCTGAAGAGGAACACCAGCGAAAAGGGCAGTCGAGAAAGAGACCGCCCTCGTAGAGGGCGCTCTTGGAGTGGTCTGCAAAGGCCTTCCAGCTTGTTGATGCCAAAAGTCAATAGTGGCGGAAATCCATCTAGCTATGGTCTGTTTAGACACCGCCTGTCCTTGCCGAATTCTACCGTAGGCAACAAACAATTGATCAGATTTACGAATGGTAGAGGTCCTTTGTAAATAGAACTTAAGACATCTTCTGATGTCCAGGGCATGCAACGCCCTTTCCGCAGGGGATTGCGGGTTAGGAAAAAATGTTTTCAAGATTACTGGTTCCTTCAGGTGAAAATCCGAAAGCACCTTTGGCATAAATTTGGGATTTGTGCGTAGCACCACAAAATTGGACGTGAACTACAAGAGGTAAATTTTCGGTGAAAGCCTCAATGTCACAGACTCTGCTTGTTGACTTCAAAGCTAGCAGCAGAGAAACCTTCCAGGATAGAAATTTGAAATCTACTCTATGAATAGGTTCAACGGGGTGGCCATGAGCTGCGCTAACACCACATTGAGATGCCAGGATGGAGGAGGACGACGTACAGGAGGAAACATTCTAAACAGCCCCTTAAAAACTGTTGCATTATCCTCGATGAGTAGAGAGAATTGGACCGATCCTGTCGGAACCTTGTAATGGCCGCCAGAAAAACCTTTAAAGTTGAATGAGAGAGGCCTGATCTTGCTAAGTGTAAGAAAAAAGGTAATATCTGCTCAGGTGTTGCGTGAATCGGGTGAACCTCAGCAGATTGACACCACATGCAGAATCTTTTCCATTTAAGTCTGTAGGTCTTTATTGTGGCAGACGCTCGAGCGTTGGCCAGAACTTCCTTGCAATCTGCAGGGATATTTAGATGAGCGAATTCAAGGTGCTCAGGCGCCAGGCATCTAATTTCAGAGATGCAGGGTCTGGATGGCAAATCTGGTACTGTCCACACTGAATTGGATCGCACTATGATAAGAGGAGAAGTTCGGTGAACCAAAATTGGAGAGGCCACCTGGGAGCGATGAGAATTAGACGACAAGGTTTTCTCTTCATCTTCAGGAGAACTCTGGGAACCAATGGTATCGGAGGAAAGGCGTAAGCATATACTTGAGACCAGCTCATCAAAAACGCATACCCCTGAGAATCCTCGTGGAGAAGCCAGCTTGCAAAGAATAGGCATTTGCTGTTCTTCTTGGTCGCAAAGAGGTCCAGATCGGGATGACCCCAGTGTTGGAAGACTCGACCCACCATTAGGTGATGCAGTTCCCATTTATGCGTGGACACCGTGGACCTGCTGAGGGAATCCGCCAGAACATTTGAAACTCCCGGCACATTAACTGCCAAGAGATTGATCTTGTGCTGTATAGTCCAATCCCTGATTTCTTGGGCTTCTAGAGAAAGAAGAGCCGATCTCGTTCCTCCCCGTTTGTTCAAGTACTGCATACTTGTAGTATTGTCTGTGCGAATCAGTACTGTGGCTCCTAGAATGCCTGTCCTAAACTACTTCAGGGCTAAGAGGATGGCTCTTCGTTCTAGTAGATTGATATGCCACTTCTGTTGTGGAGGGCCCCATTTTCCGCTGACCTTTAGCCCTTGAAGATGTGCTCCCCATTCCTCGAGTGACGCGTCTGTGGTGATTGTAAAATTCTGCGCTTCTTGAAGGAATGCACATCCCTTCTCCACATTTCTTTTTTGAATCCACCAGAGGAAAGCCTCATGCATCCGAGGAGTGACCTGAATAAGATCTTCGAATTGTCCTTAGACCTGTAACCGTTGCTGGTTGAGTTCTTCTTGTAGGGGTCTCATCCTGAGGCAGCAGTTGGGTATCAAGGGGATGGAAGAAGAGACCATTCCCAGAAAGGACTTGAACTTTCGGACTGAAACTGACCTTTTTGATCTTAACTTGTGAGCCATCTTGCGGATCCTTTGTTGTCTTTCGTCTGATACGAAGGCTTGAATTAACTGTGTGTCCAAAGTTGCCCCTAAAAACGTTGGCCTTTGCGAAGGAACAAGATGCAATTTGTCGAGGTTGATTGAGAGACCCAGCGACTGAAACAGAGACAGACATCTTTGGACATGGGCATTCCGGTCTAAGAAAGAACCCGCCTTGATAAGGCAGTCGTCCAAGTAAGGAAATATTTGAATCCCTTCCAGATGGCGGTGCGCTGCTACTGGAGCAAGGATCTTCGTAAGTACTCTGGGTGCCGACCGTAGTCCAAAGGGAAGGACTTTGAACTGGAAGTCCCTGCCAGCCACTCTGAAACGCAAGAACTTTGTGCCTGGGAAGAATGGGAACGTGGAAGTACGCATCTTGAAGGCCGAGGGATGCCATGTGATCCCCTGCTGACAAAAGTTGAAGAATTTCTTGAAGTGTTGACATCCGAAATTACAATTTCCTTAGGTATTTGTTGAGGGATCTTGGATCTAGAATGAAACGCCATTCTCCAGAATTTTTCTTTATTAGGAAAAACCTTGAATAAAATCCTGTTCCTCTGCAATTGAGGGACTTTTTCGATTGCTCCTTTTTGTATCAAATTTATCTGGGAAAACAGCTCTTTGAGATGAGCTGGGCCTTTTGGAGGGATGTTTGGAGGAAATTTTTCGAATTCTAGAGCATGGCCTTTGGATACAATGTCTAGGACTCACTTGTCCGATGTCATTGAGGACCAATTGGAGTAAAATTTTGAGATTCTTCCTCCAACCCTTACATGGGGCTGCTGCAGAAGCGGTGGCAGGTGGCGATACTCAGTTTCTTGTGTGAATCTTTTCCGCGGTAGGAAGGCTTCCTTTTATTTTGAGAATAGGAAGTGTTGCGCTGACCATATGATTGGTATCTTTGTGATTGGTAGCGCGGATTTCCTTGATACGATTTATAGGAGGTTTGTTGACTATAGTTTCCTCGATTACAGAATGATCCACGTCACTTCGCACCCCGAAAGGGCAGCTTACGAAATTGCAAGGTACCAAAGGGATCTGGTTGCTTGTGTCTTTGATGGTTTGCAGGGCTTCCTCTACTAGTGGGACGAACAAAGCCTCTCCACCGAATGGCATGTCTAGTATCTTTGCCTGTACCTCCTGGCGAAACAAAGTAGCCTTCAACCAGCCTTGCCTACGTAAAACAGCAGCTCCTGCTAGCTGACTGAAACCTGTGGAAGCGACATTTACTGCCAAATCAATAATCTCCGCAGAGATTCGTTCCCCCTCTTGTAGTATCTTCAGAGCTTCAGCCTTTGACGGCTCTGGTAGCATATCGATATATGGCAAAATGTCTGACCACATTTGTCGGTCATACCGACCCAGAATGGTTAATGAATTGGCCGCACGGACAATTATTGCCATGGTGGAGACTCTTTTTCCAATTGAGTCCAGCCGCCTGCCATCCCTGTCAGGTGGGGCTGTGATCGGAGGAGATGGATTCCTAGCCCGTCTTTGAGCAGCCTGCACGATCACGGAGTCAGCCTTTGGGTGTCCTATGAGGCATGCTGGAGACTTGTCGGGCGCTTTTTATTGCTTATCCAGTCAGGGCAAGACTGGAGGAATAGATGCAGGAGTTGACATAACTTTCAATCCCTCCTTCCATATAAAATCTATAATGGTTAATCGCCCGTACTGGTTTCCTAGGCTGATCCTTAAAATCATACAGGAAGCATTCTTCCTTCATCGTCTTCATAGGAATGAGGAATCCTTGAGTTGCTCTTTCCATGAGGAGGGGAAAGCCTCCAATATCCACTGGAGGAGAATCAGCAGGACCTGGAGGTGATGGAGAAGGGTTTGGATTTGGTACTCATCCCACTCCAACAAAAGAGATCTGTCTACTTCACCTTCCTCCCTATCTTCATCCTCCGATGAATGTGCCTCAGCAGAATGATGCGAAGCCACTGGTGAAGGTGGTCTAGGGGACCGGAATTCTGAAGTGGAAGATTGAGCAACTGGTGTAGGTGGCACGGACACTGCCGATTCAGATGGCGGGAACTGGCAGTAATAGTCGTCAAGCATATGTTGAAGATTATTCAATAAAGCTATAGGCATCTGAGCTGTAGGGATATTATCAGTAGGTGAAGCCACAGGTTCAAGAGAATGTTGGTCATCCTGATCATCTTCCTGGAACTTTATGAACCACTCCGAAGGGCTTCAGGCTGTTCGAAACGGGTCATCCACCTCAGAGCCCTCTTCACTTTCATCTAAATCCAGTAACTTCTCAGGAACCTGTATCTTATGTGGAGAAAGATGTAATGGAGATACGGGTTCAAGCGTGGAACCACGTGTCTGCAACCAAGAAGGTGTCGTAGACGGTGTAGAAGTTAAGGCCGTAGACGGTGACCAGACTTGCAGCTCCGTACAAGATGACAATTTTTGCGGCGACGGGAGTCGTCGACTATTGACGATTCCAAAGTTGTCTTCGACGACGAGGAGGGCTTCGTCGACGATGTGGTCTTCGTCGACGATTTGGTGTCGACAACTATGTAGTTCTCAATGACTAGCTCGCCGTCAACGAGGAAGTCGTCGACGAGGATGAAGTGGCCGTGGACGAGGCTGCCGTCTACGATATTTTCCTAGTCTTGGCCGCCGATGGAACGCAGACGATAGGTACAGACTCTTTCGTCGACGAGATGGGTCTCACAGAGACCAGCGTCGACGGGGATGACGCCGACGACAATCATCTGAGGTTTAGGTAAAGAGAAGGTCACCATCGATGTAGATGTTGCGTCGACGGGAATCATAGTCGACGAAGGGGTCGTCGACGTCGACGGGGTCTTTTTCTGAGGGAGAATCTTCTCAGAAGTTGGCTTAGGAGGTAACATTTTCACTGACCTTCTTGAGGGCGTGGAAGGCCGAAGTTTGCCCTTGGCAGGTGGAGCAGCCTTCTTAGAAGTGGCAGGCCCTTCAGAACCCTTAGAGGGTTGTTGTTTCCTCAACACCTTGGCCCCAGGAGAAGATGAAACCTCTTCAGCAGCCCTCTTCCTAGAGGACACAGATAACCCAGAGGTAAAACTTCCCACCTCAGAAACTGGATTGTCCTGATCTTTAAGCTTCTGTAGCCACAGAAGTAGACGGCCCTCTCTGTCCCTGAGGGTTTTCTGAGGGAAGGTCCTGCATATCGTGCAGTCTCTCACCTGATGATCCGGGTAGAGGCAATAGATGCATTTCTTGTGGGTATCTTCAGAGAAAAGCCGGAGCTTACCATAAGATTCACAAGGCCTGAACAAGGATTTCTTAGAAGAAAACATCCTAAGAGTAGAAATTCCTGAAAAATTGAGACAAATTGAGAAAAACTTTGGAGAGCTCCGGGAGACTCCCTTCACACGACGTGCGGTAGAAAATCTGAAAGCCTGAGCCTCTGAGGAGAACATTCTGGTGGGTGCTGTCGCCTGATTGGCCTCAGTTTGGGCTATGTATAATGACTAGGATTGTCATAGATGTGGAATTTTTTCTTGGTAGCTTTTGGGTACTTTAATTCCTGGTGTTCATGTTACCAAGGTTTTTGGTTATTGTGGGCATATTTCTTGCTCTTTTATATACCGTGGGACTCCCACTCAGATGACGGGGAATGATTCAGGTGTGTGAATCTATGAAAGAAACCCCAATACTGGAGAAGTAATATATACCACTGCTCTCATATTTTTTAGTACATATGTCATTTTGAGTGTGTATAAATTATGGCTGTTATAACTATAATATTCTGAAGGCTGCCAGTGTCAAGGATTTGATAGTAACATATGAGACATCAGAGAAAGTGAATGCATGGACCTTGCTCAACGTACAACTTATTGGGCAAAGTCTGTGTGTGGATAATAAAAGTGAGCAGTACTTAGATATTGGGGATCTAAGGAGCAAAGAAAAAAACAACTGAAAAGCATTTAAAAAAAGACTGCAAAAAAGTAAGGATGAAAGTGGAGTCACAAATGTACATCACAATGATCAGGTCAGGTTATATGAATCAGAACTAAATTATTTAATTCATTAAGTAACATGTACAAAACATTAATCAGTTACCAGATGAGTGAAGTTAGCTCATAAAGTTCTTGTGGACTTCGTGGCACAAGATCAATTTGCTCTTGACAGCTGCCATTAGAGGCTCCACAGAGTAGAAACTGAAGGGTTTCTGCAATATCTTAGAAAGAAAAAAAACAAATTCCAATAAACATTTTTTTAATACAAATCATAAATTATAACATTTATTTTAAATGTAGTAAATTACTCTAAACACATGTTTATCCAGGCAAAATGCTTCTCTTTTTAGGGTTAAGGTCCCAAACTCTATTGCATATACAGTTGCCTATGAATAAATGACAACTTTGTATTTTCCTTCCCTCTCTGCAGAAGAATCCAGCCAGGGAATGCCATCTTGGCTACTCCACCATCAAAACAAGGTATGGCAGTTTAAGTACATTAAATGTCAAACTGGCTCATTATCATGAGCTGTCCTCATTAACACGGTTTGACCTGACCTTAGTTTGAAATATAAATAAATAAAAAAGAGCAGTGTCCAAGTCTTTCTAAGAAGCGCACCACTGGTGCTGCCAAATGCCAGGGTTGCCGAATATCAAGGATGCTTTGTCTTGATTCCATCTCAAGAAGCATGCTTTCACCACAGTGTAAATCTTGTTCTATCTCACTTCTGGAAGTCCTTTTTTATCCCAGTCTCCCATTGTTATTTTCCTTATTTTTTATACTTTGAATTATTCATATTTATATTATATGCGATTTTAGCAAAGAATTTGTAGACATTTTTATTGTACAGCTTTGGCGATAATTATTTTATTTCTTGTGGTCCCATAACATGTTTAAATGCACCAAGCGAGCATTATTTAGATGAATCATGCACCAATTGATTATTTGTACTATCTCAATTCTCTACCTTTAGTATAGAAGTTGCACAATGCTTCATGATTCAAGATATCGAAAGAAAGCAATTGATAATGATTTTCCTAATGTCTCTCTTTCTACCTCTCTAGCACTAAGCTAAAACCAAACAATGGAAAGTAAGCTTTGCCTCCAAACATGAGTTCTGGTGCACATCACTGGCACAAACTGAACACTGACCATCACTCCATTATGAAGCTAGGAAATGTTAAGGAAAATTAAAAGCAAGCAGTGAGTAGAAATATCCTCATACAAGTCAACAAATGACCAGTGTCAAGATTACTGTGAATAGGAAGACTACAGAGTTAACAATAAAATAAAACCCAGTTCAGGCTCATGCCTTGCTAAACTGATCACTGCTTTTAGGGAGTTCATTCAAATAATAATTACTGAGTAAAGCATGCAGAGTAGCCACTTTAGCTTCACTGTGAATGTCCTTAGATGGAATGCGGCTGAAGCAACCTTTGCTGTAACAACCATTTCTAGAGCATTAGAACCATACTGTCTAGAGGATATAAAAAACTGCACAACTATCCATTTTGTATATTAGCATGTGACATAACTTGAAAGAATCCTATTGCACAACAGGTGATGAGGTGAATAGTATAACCATAAGAGCATGTCCTTTAGGTGTAGAACATCATGGACCGTATGGAATCTATGCTATGAAGAAACTCCTCTGTTGAAGAGGTGTTCTACTAAAGTATTAGAAGCAACAATTTACCTACCTGTAACTGCAATTCTCCACCACTGGGATATTCATAGATTCACATGTTTGACTCAAACATCAACGCAATGGGAGCTTCTAGTAATATAATAAAGCAGTGTAGAAATAGATTCATCAAATAAAACTACAAAAGTGCCAGCTTAGTAACCCATTGCACCCCTTTCGCAATTACCCAACTTCCACCTAAAAGGTAGAAGGGCCCTGGACTCTATTCCTCCTAGAGACCATAATAACTCAGATTTTCTAAGCTCATGTAATGTACTAAGCAAAGCCTTTAGCAAGAAGTATGAAGCTAGCAAACGTACCAAAACTGAAGAACTACAGTTACAGGTAATTTCTCATGCACAGGCAGGATCTTTCGTAGAGTCATGTGCTTAAATCAGACCAGCAAGCAATATAAAGAAAAATCTAAAGGCAGTTGGGGAATAGGTCTAATCTAAACAAAGTTGTTGCAAACTCTTGCTTCTGCGGTATCCAGGGAGTGAGGCTTATGGATGTTATTGGTTCTTCATGTTGACACCCTTCCACGGTCCATGAGGTCACTCCAGCACACAGGGCTGAAGTTAATGTCACTCTTCTGGTGGAGTGTACTTACACCTTGATTGACAGTGGACTGTTGGCTTTATGTGGGACAGAAAGTATTTGTTGCACCCATCCATCTGGAAATACCCTCCATGACCTGAGGCGGCAGTCTGCAACCTAGGAGTGCTGATTGACAATCAACTTTCCATGTCGGATAATGTCAATCATGTGGCTCGCGTTTGTTACGGACCTATGTGCAGCCTCCGCAAGATCTTTAAATGGGTTCCACGGTCATCTCGCATGCCACTAGTGCAAGGACTAATCATCAGCCAACTGGATTATGGCAATGCCCTTTTGGCTCCCATAAACGAGGAGTACCTAACAAAACTCCAGGTCCTTCAAAAAATGGCGGTCCGATTAGTACTAAATCTACCACCTCGCTCCCCATCGGCACCAAGTTTGAAGGCCCTTCATTGGCTTCCAATCAGAAAACGTATCACATTCAAGATTAACTGTTCAGTGCACAAACCTCTCAGTGGACATAGCCCCTATTATCTTGCTAACAAAATGAAAAAGGTATCAGCCCTCCAGAACCCTCTGATCTGCTAATAAACACCTAATTCCTCCGAAAATCTGCACCGCCAGGAATAGAGGAAGAGCTTTCTCCTGCCTTGCTCCCACTCTATGGAACGCACTCCCTTTTTATCTACGTACATAGACCGACCATAGAAAGTTCCGTAAATCTCTCAAAACCTAGCTGTTTTGAGACCATCTCTTTTCCAGTTTGTCCCCCCTTGTCTCTTCCGTTTCGTTCTCTGAATTAAGCTAACGCTTTGAGACCTTCGGGTGAAATGTGCGCTCAACAACAACTAATACATAGCATAATAAGGTATGGCTTTTTCAAGTAGCCGTATCACAGAAATGGTTAGTAAGAGCCTGAAGTGTTTTGGCTATGTAAATCTTTAGGCATCTTGCCACAATTAGAGAATTAAGAGCTCTCTGCCCGGTTAGATGGGTTTGAAAGACTTCAGAAAACTACTGTCATTAATTTGTAGGCTTCAATTGGTCTAAAAATTTGACCTTTGTTACACTAGATGTAACAAGCCTCTACAGCTGAATTAAAAAAGAATTTGGTGTGAAGGCGTTCCAGTTTTATTTGGGCCAAAGGACGGCAGATCACTTCTCACACAATGAGGTTTTGCTGGAAATGACAGACATCATCCTATCCAAAAACTTCTTCCTTCATGATTCCAATTGGTTCCACCAAATACAGGGCACAGCGATGGGCTCCAGGTTTGCTCCCGCCTACGCAGGACTCTTTATGGGCTGGTTTGAGGGGGAGCATGCCTGGGGCCAACACGCGGCTACCTGAATAGAGCATGTAGTTTTCCGGGGCAGGTACATCGGTGATGTTATGCTCTGGGACGGACCTGCCCCAGACTTAATGTCCTATTATGCCTATCTGAATAACAACCCATTCAATGTCCGGTTTACGGTTAATTAAAGCAAGCAGACAATTGACTTTTTGGATGTTACCTTCTTTATGCAAGATAACCATATACATAGTCGCACACACAGAAAGACCACTGCCTGCACAGTACATTACACTTTCAGAGCTCGCGTCCCCAACATGTGATTGATAACATTCCTTATGAGGAAATGATCGGTATGCGACGGAACTGTAGCACAGAGGAAGCCTTTCTATCAAATTTAAGGGAGACAGAGTAACGCTTCCGGTGGAGAGGTCACCCTAAGGACATTTTGAATAAAGCACATAGAAAGGCAATGAAAGTACCAAGAACGGCAACCCTAGCCACAATATCACTTAAAGGGCCAACAAGAGCTCCAATTGCCTTCAGCACTCAATTTAATGACCACAGTAGTAGGGTGTACAATGTCTTTAGAAAACATTGGCATCTATTGATGGACATACCTAGCCTACAGGGCACCTTGGCCACAAGACTGAAGATAATATAGAGAAGGGGCCAAAATTTACGGAACATGCTGTGCCCCAGCTATGTCACCACCGCAAAACAATCAACCTGGCTTACCCCTACAATTAAAGGTTTCTATACATGCAGAGAGTGCAATGTCTAAGTTGGGAAGAAATAAAACCAAAGACTTTTGCTTTAACACCAAACGCAGATATATTATCGAACATCTGATAAACTGCAACTCTAAATATGTGACGTACATACCGGGCTGCCCATGTGATAAGATCTACGTGGGCAGCACCAAAAGGGCTCTAAAAATAAGAATACAGGAGCATGTCCGGGCACGGCGCAATGGGGATCTTAGATACCTACTCACGTTGCATATGCAGGAAAATCATACAGCAGAAGAGAATTTTTGGTTTATTGGAATAGATCATGTGCCTGTCCACTTAAGGGGTGGAAATCGGGAATTAGCCCTGAGAAAAAAGGAAGCAGGCTGGATTTGCAGATTACGATGTGTTGAACTGGGTCACAATAGTGATGATGAACTGCACTATTTCTTAGACCAAATCTTACAAATCCGTATTTCTGTGGTGCTATCTGCATACGGGATTTTTTTGCCTCCTTTCTAGCCTTTGGCCTTTATGGTGTCTTTGTCAAAACTGAAAAAGAAGTAACCAAGTGATTAAGGTTCAATGAACATAAAGCTTGCCTATTAAGAGGCAAAGGAGTGGTGTATTGTTTATCCAAACTGTAATCAAGCTGTTGTAATAACATACACTCGCCTGGACCATGAACCCCTTCATTTGCATAGTGTATAATAATTAAATGCACTAAACCCTCTTTTACTTACTAACAAATGTGGTACCACATTTGTGTTTTGTATTCGGTTCATGCTTATGAGTGACCTAATTCTTGTTCTTGTGTAATGTACTTTGTTTATGTACTATTATGAACATTGGTTTATTCCACTAACTATCTCACCCCCCTCACAAACCCCTCGCTTTTGGGTAAACCCCTCCGAGTCTACCCCCCTTCGAGTCCACCTTCTTCGAGTTAATTTCCTCCTGGCATTATGCACCGCATTGATTTGCCACATTTAAAATACATTTAAGGAACATAAGATCATGTCCTTCATGTGCTGTACTGTCTTGATGTACTAGACACCAGATTGAACTATTCCAATATGGCCGCAGTGCTCCTCCAGTTTGAGATAGGCTTTATCTTTACGAGGTTACATTTGCCTCTGCAATCTATTACTGAACACAGTGCACGCTTTTTTTTTGTTAAAACGTCATTGCAATCATTTCCGTGTGTCTAGACTATATTGGGGGCTTAGTACCCTAAATTAATCGCTTTGAACTTTACGATAGTCAGCTGTGTTTTGATTCCTGTTTTATACAGATTAAATTAGGACTGTTTATTTTTTATTTATTTATTTTGAAAGTTTTATATAGCACGAACAAGATCTTCGCAGATAGAGCGCTTTACAGAGGAGGGGAGCATATATACATAGATACATCAATAGTGTTAAAAGTACAGTGAGGTGATATCATAAACAATCAAGTAAGTCAATTTCAAAGTCGAACAAAAATGCAAAGGGTTCGAACAAGTAGTACAGATCAGTATCGAGTCTTTGAAGTTGATCCCCAGTAGTGGTTCAAGTGTATTTAGCCATGAGGATCGCTTTTACTTCTTTCTTGAAAAGTATGGTAGATGGGATGAGCCTGGTTTCAGGGGGGGGTGAGTTCCAAATCCTGGGAGCCATTCCTGAGAAAGAGCGTTTAAACGTTTTTTCCTTGCGGAATCTTTTAGGCTTTAGCAAAAGATTGGTTGTGCCTCTAGTGTTTCTGGAGACTCCAGAAATCGTCAGCTTCTGAGCGAGGTATCTAGGTGAGCTCAGGTGGACAGCCTTGTGCGTCAAACAAGCAATTTTCAGGTGTATTCTGGCTTCAAAAGGCAGCCAGTTCAGGGATTTGAAGTCAGGGGAAATGTGTGAGTGTTTTTTTGATCCAGTGATAAGTCTCGCTGCAGCGTTTAAAGAGGCTCTTATGGGTGCCGTAGTAGCTAGGGGGAGACCGCAGAGGGCAGTGCTGCCATATTCTATTCGAGGTATGACTAGTGATTGTACAGCAGGTTGGAAGTCTTTGGCTGGCAGGAAGGGTTTAAGTTTCCTAAGGGTGTTGATTTGGTAGTTCGCTCCCTTAGTTGCTTCGTTGATGTGTTCCTGCATGCTGAGATTGGTGTCAAGTGTTATGCCCAAAGATTTCGCTGAGTCCACGATGGTGGGTTGAACATTGAGTGCCGTTAGGTGTTTAAGCCACATTTGTGCGGTAGTGATCTTTGCGGGAGGTGAAATCAGAAGGAACTCTGTTTTAAGGGCATTGAGTTTGAGATGATTAGCGGCCAGCCAGGATTGGGTGCTTCTGATCGTTGAGTTCAAGAGCGTGATGTCTTTGGGTGATTGTAGTTTGAGATAAAGTTGGGTGTCCTCAGCATACATGTGGAAGTGTACATTGGATTCTTGTAGCAAGGTGGTGAGAGGTTCCATAACTAGGTTGAACAAAGTTGGGGATAGGGAGGATCCTTGTGGTACGCCTAGCGATGCAGGTCTTGGCGCGGACATCAAGTTGTTGCTCTTGAATTTCTGCGACCTGTTATGCAGAAAGGACGTGAACCATTTGAGCACAGTTCCAGATAGTCCCATTCTTGTGTTTAATAGTCGAGTAAATTCTCATGTTTGACGGTGTCAAATGCGGAGGAGAGATCAAGGAGGATGAGGAGGCAGGTATCGTTATGATCTAGGATTTGAAGGGCGTCGTCAATTATGTGAGTCATAGCAGTTTCAGTACTGTGATTTGCTCGGAAGCCTGATTGATGAGAGTTAAGGAGATCAAACTGAGTAATGTGTTTAGTCAATTGTATTTGTGCACATTTTTCCAGCAGTTTGGCAAGAGTCGGAATGTTGGTAATGGGACGGTAGTTGTTTAGGTCAGAGGGGTCGGCTGTAGGTTTCTTTAGCAAGGGTGTGACTTGTCCAACTTTGAGGGAGTCGGGAATGGTTCCTTGTTGAAGTGAGCTGTTAATGATTTTAGTCCAGAGTGGAAGGAGCGACGGGGTAAGGACTTTAACAGCGTTAGCAGGAAGGGGGTCCGTGAGGTGATTGGATGGTTTCAGAGTGCTGAGCAGTCTGCCAATTTCTTCTTCCGTGTAGGTGACAAAGGTTGACCAAGTGGCATTGTTTTTTGGTTTAGTGGGTGCTATGTAGTGGGGTTTGGGATAGAGGCTTGCGTCCATGAGGAGATCATTCTTTATGTTGTCAGTTTTTTGGTTAAAGAAAGAGGCGAAGTCTTCGCAGGAGGGAGCTTCGCACATAGTGTTGAGAGGTTGGGGTTGTTCTTTGGATTGTGTTCGGATAAGCTCAAACAGCTTTCTCAGACGATTTTTGGCTTGGTCGAGCTGATGGCTGAAGAAGTCTGATTTTGAGCGTTTTATTTTCCTGAAGTAGGCATTTCTCTTTTTCTTCAGGGTTTTTAGGTTCAGTGCAGAGGGAGCTGCTCTCCAGGTGCGCTCTGCCATTCGCATGGCGCGTCTATCGTCATTGAGACTCCCGTCGTACCAGGGATTGGAAATTTTTGCGGAGGCTTTTTTTAGCTGCAAGGGTGCGACTTCATTAATTATTGAGGTCATAGTGTTAAGATAGTGATCAGTCAAGGATTGGACGTCCTTAACGCCAGTAGGAGGAAGCAGTAAGTTGCAGCTGTTGGGGGGCAGAGAGTTTGAGTTTAGTTTTTTCATGTCTCTTTTCCAGACTTTGGGCCTGGCGGATTGAACAGGGTTAAATTTAACTTTTTCATTGATGAAGAATGTGATAATATGATGGTCTGACCAGTCACAGGGTTGGATAGATTCGAGTTGGATAGAGGCCTCTTTGGAGATGATAAGGTCGAGGATAGAGCCTTTCTCGTGTGTCGGACTGTTGCAAATTTGAGTGAGGTCAAGGGCGTTAAGGAAATTCTTCAGACCTTTTACCACCGCATCATTATGATCGTTCCAGTGGAGGTTGAAGTCACCAAGGTATATTTGTGTGAGTTGTCGCCCGGAGTTGGTTGAGATCATATCCATGATTTGTTGGGAGAAGGTAAGGTTGTCGCCGGGTGGATGGTAAACGCCGTGAAGAGTGCAGATCGGTTTGCCCTCACTGATAATATCGAGGCAGATGTATTCACAGGAGGTTGGGGAGGGTAAGGAAGGGGAAGTTACTTTCAAGACAGAGAGGTTGCTCCTGTATATACATGCGATTCCGCCACCTTTTTTTTTGCCAGACCTGTCAAGTCTGGTGATGTGGTAGTTGGGGGGAACCAGAATGTCCATTATAGGTGTAGAAGATTCTGTTAGCCATGTTTCAGTCATGATGATTAAGTCAAGATCCAATTTTGTGATGCGCTATTTCTTCGGGCCACTCATATACATGGGTGATTGATTTTTCAAGATAATATTCTGTATCTTTAAAGATATATTTACGACACCTTAAAGACTACAAGATGGCAGCCGTTTTTGCTTAGTAGAACCCATGATCTGACACGTGTATGGCATGCGCTGTGATTTGGGGCACTTATACATATGGGCGATTGATTTATTAAGTCCTAAAACATTTCTCTTTAATGAATTATATATGATACATTAGCCCTTTTAAGATGGCCACCGTTCGTGCTTTACAGATCACCTGATTTGGAAGGAGTTTCTTACGTATGCAGAACACAGGTGTCTTTACTTGTGCTCATTATGGTGCGTTATTTAAATTGACTAGGAGAACATGGTTCCTCTTCAAGCTGGAGGACCTTTCGCTGTTGCGGCATTCGGAACTTTTGGACTGCCGGTTGTGACTATCATATTGCGGTAAGCAGGACCAAGGTATGCTGTATTGTGTACCGAAGCTTATGGGGGCAATATAGTCACTAGTTTTTCATTTCGCCAAACCCCTCGTTTTGACTTGCTTGTCAACTTTGTGGATACCGGCGGCCTTTAGTACATCTAATGGTATTAACAAAGAACTTTTGTTTGGGCACTAATATAGCTCTCGGGGAAGCACAGGGGGAGTATCTTGGAAAGGCTCAAGCATCAATGATGTCACTCTGCACTCCGTCGGGAGTGATGTGTGAGAAGTTAGCCTGGCATATGTTGTCCACTATTCTAGTGGGCACCTTGCACCAGTCTAAACGACCCTTAGGGTGATGGTTGTAAAGTCAACCTTATAGACCAGCTATCCTAGAGGAAGCATGGACAAGCAGTCTTAGGCTAAAACTTCAGAGAGCATGTGAAGTCAGATGTTTTACCATATGTAATCCCTTGAATACCACATGAAAGGACACCACACAAGGTATATATCAAATATATATGTATTTATAACTAACACAACCCCTCTGCACTCTTTATGAGGACAGAGTTCGAGATACGTTACAAGTTACTCATTAAGCATACTATAAGTTGCACAAATACAACTCTGCCCTAGGGGCCTCACGAACCATATACTAAGTGGTACACGAACCACTTCAGGAAAGGTGAATAGGCCTAGGGCATCGCTGGGGCTACACTACAGGACCAAAGGTTTGGAAGTAGGAGACCCACGGGAGACGCGTGCAGTGTGGGAACACAGACGCAAGCTACCACTGACTTACAATGGAGAACGAAGAAGTCACAAAGTTACTGATTAGGGACACTTCCGAGTGGACTATGGTGAAACCTCTTTAAACTAGAACACTTGGATAGTCAATACCCACGGGAGCACAGGAGTACTCGAGTTACCTCGCCCAGGGAAGCCGGGTGCATAGGTGTCTTTTCGTGTCGGGTTTCGTCAATGCTTTCAATGGGGACCTGCAAAAGAAGTGATGCAGGCAGCCGAAGGAAGAGTGTCCGGGTGGATCAAGGAGCTAAAGAACCTGAAAGCAGAGGGGACAGAGACGGGGCACTAGCCAGTGACCAGGATGTGACCAGGATGGAACCAGGATGGAACCAGGTGATGTCGCAATGCAAACAGGTGAAGAGGTGAAGCTGGTCTCTGCAGTCACGAGGACCAGGAGTCGACGACGACCAGGAGCTGGAGTCTAGCTGTCCCACGAAGGCTCTAGTTGACTGCGGTGTCGGTATCCGGATTGGACCCAACAGCCTTGGTAACCGCAACCCACGCAGGAAGTGAAGATTCGCTGCAGTTCAGACCAACAAGGTTTGAGGAGCTTCTCTTTTGGAAGGAAGCTGGAGCAAGCCCAGAGCAACCAGGCAAGCGTTGAAAATTAAAAGGATCGACTTCAGGGGGCTCACTAGCCAACGGGCTAGCAACCGTGAAGACGCGTCGAGCTAAAATGCAGGAGCGGGCCCCACGTGGCACTCGTGAAGTGCTGAGCTCTGGTGCAGATGTTGCTCGGGTCTGGGGCTTCTCGTGCCCCAATGCACACCTGCGAGTTACCTCAGGAGTTGATGCAGTTAGCAATTTGCAGGATGTCCAGGGAGTCTGGTCCCAAGTCTCTTGTGTCCGCCACTGGTCTCAGCTTTGCTGTGGATGTGGGTCGGAGTCCAAGAAGTCTGGAAGTCCAGTCCTGAGTAGCGGAGTAGTCGGGTTCCGTCGGGAGCGTCGACAAAGCAAACGGGCAAGTTACTGGTGGTGCCTGTTTGAACAGGGTGGTCACTCCTTGACCACAAGGGAGATCCTCTTCAGTCTTCTAGTCAGCATAGACTGCATTACTATTGAAAAGTATTTATTGCTTACCTGTGCCAGGCTTGCTTGCTTCTAGAAAATAAAACGAAAATAATATTTTTAAACGAAAACAATTGGTCTGAAGTTCAGTCTTTGAGAGTGTACAACAAATGCTTAAAACTGTCCTCTGATAAAGCCTTACTGCTCCACCCCATTACCACAAATAGAGTGAGGTGCTTTAGCTCTGCCTACTGTTTGGGTTCCAAAGGACTCTGCACACTATACCTCACTTTGGTATAGTATATACAGAGCCAGCTTCCTACATCATCCACCTAGAAATCTTTTGTGCGATCAAGGTAGAAGGACAGCTCACATTTTGGGTCGCCTTCTCAGAAGGAACCGGAGGTAGGAAAAAGTTGGGCAAAGTGATTGTCCTATGTGAAATGCTGTAACCACTTTAGGAAGGAACAAAGGTCTCGTCTTAAGCACCACTTTGTGCAGCTGCACAGAGGAGAAAGGGGGCTTAGAGGATAGAGGCTGTAGCTTACTTACACTGCGAGCAGAGGTGATGGCAACAAGGAAGGCAGTTTTCAAAGCTAGAAGCCTAAGAGGACCGTTGTGAAGAGGTTCTAAGGGAGCACACATAAGATAAGCTAAGACACGATTCAAATTCCATTGGGGCATTATGAAAGGAGATGGAGAAAAGAGGTGAATATGCCCTTAAATGATCTGGCAGCCGAAGGAAAGCAGAAAAAGCGGCAAGATAGCCTTTTAGATTGCCCAGAGTAGAGCTCTACGGGACCAAAGAAAGGATGAACAAGAGAACGTCAGAAAGAGGGGCAGAGGGGGGATTCACAGCCTTTACTGTGCACCATGCCACAAAGGTATTCCATCTAAAGGCGTACACTGTTTTAGTGGTAGGACGCTTGGTGCCGAGATAACGTTATAGACTTCGGACGGAAGAGCAAATGATGCCAATTGTCATCGCTCAATCTCAACGCAAGGAGTTGGAGGCTGGATAGTTTTGGGTGCTTGACCGCCCCCCTGTTGCTGCGACAGGAGATTCTCCCGAATGAGTCTGATCGGAGGATTCATGGCCATGCTCAGGAACTCGGGGTACCAGACTCTTCGTGCCCAGTCCGGAGCCACAAGAATGACTGGGGCCCAGTCATGCTTGATCTTCATGATCATACATCTGCCAGTCAAACAATCTTAAACCAAGTTAACCATGATTTAACCTCCTTCCTGCTCTACGCCCATAATTCTGTCTGGATACTACTCCCAGTTAAGCTACATGAAGGCATTTGTAACAGAGAGATTAAGCCCTCCGAGCCAGACCTGTGGTAACTCCCCTGGACATCAAAAAAGCCCCACATTGACCAGCAGTCATCCCCGCGACGATCGCGGAGCCGGCAGAGGCCAGCTCCAAGAAGACCCTCCCACGTAGGTCCCGTCTTCTCCACTACTCGGAGATCTCGGTGAGGCGCGTCCCGTCATTTTGACTGCACCGAGCTGCCGTCTTCCCGGGCAGAGTCCCGACCCCGGCGATCCACGCAGCGGCACTATAATCTGAGGGGGCACCTGATCGGGGTGACCAAGACCTGGAAGCCCGCCACCGCTCATTGTTTCATCGCCATCCTCCAGGGGGACTCTGCAAACTCTGCCCGCCTGACCCCAAGATGGCGCCCGTGGAGCGCCGCGAGTGAGGAGGCAGACACAGCAGCCCCCCTGGAAGCGCTCACAACACCATGGACATCAGGTGAGCCGAGGCCCCCCCCATATATCTCTTGCAGCGGCGCTTCCCTGGCTGAGGGCTCCGGCGAGGCCTCATTGTTGAACTGAATATAGGGTGACCAGAATTTTAAAGCCAAAAACCGGGACATTTCACAAAAATAGAAGGATTACACTTTTACTTCAAGCGATGAGAGCGCTCCTCAGCAGAGAATTACAGAACAGGCAGTAAGAACATACATAACATGTCATTTTTAAACCCAGTAGCTTGCCAGTTAATTAAATTGCTTTCTTGAAACAACTGCTAACTTCACTGCTTTGTAAAACCTAAAAAACACCTCCCACCATTTTCAGCTGCCCTTCTCTAAAAACCGGGACATGAGCTAAATTTCTTGAAATTTGCTGGGACAGCTGGTGAAAAACGGGGACCGTCCTGGCAAAACGGGGACGCCTGGTCACCCTAACTGAATACCCCCCTCCTAGGACTGCCACAGGAATTGCCTGACTTTAAAATGGAGGCATAACCGCTCTCCCTGCTTCACATATCGGGCCACCCTCACCACTGGGACATAGGGCCGAGACCCCTGCTCTGTCAACAGACTATACACTCCCTGGGGGTCACCCCCCCCCTCCCCACCCCCCAGGGCATACTGCTTCGAAGGACCTGGGTGCTGCGGCGAACATACTCACAGGGCATACTGCTTCGAAGGACCTGGGTGCTGCGGCGAACATACTCACAGGGCATACTGCTTCGGAGGACCTGGGTGCTGCGGCGAACATACTCACAGGGCATACTGCTTCGGAGGCCCTGGGTGCTGCGGCAAACATACACTGAGCAGTGCACTGACGACCCGAGCCGCAAGATAGACTGGTGTGCACCGGTCAACCCCTCACTCCTTTTCCCCTGGGCAGGACACCCGCTGAGCAATACACTCCTCACTGCCTCGGACGCCGCGCAGTGTCCCGGGTGATTACAGCAACTGTTGTAAAGCCCCAGCTCGCACTACTGAGAAGGGGCCACCTGACCCCAAAATGGCCACCAATAAAGACACAAACTTAGAAACAAAGGACTCACTTACGCCAGTCCTTTTTCACCCATCGTAGATGAACAGTCTCACTGCCCGCATTCTCCAACAAGACAATGCAGCGCCCAGGCAGGAGATACGTGCCTCTGTCTGTTCAAACCTTATGCAACCTTCCCCCCTTCTCCGCTCAGACTCTTTCCAGCTTCTGTCCTCTGCCCTCCCATGCCCTTGCCCTTTGTCCCCCACCCTGTTTTTCTGTGAACCTTAGACAGACTCCCTTTCGTCTCTATGGTTGTCTCTTCCCTTATCCACACTCCCTCTCCTCCCCTACCCCCCACTACTTTCCCTCGCCTTTCACTCCTCCCCTACTTGTATTGCTGATTGTTTGATTTAATGTTTACTTGTTGATCTTCTAGTATATTGTTGAACCACATTGTTGCACTTCCTGTCGTCTCTCCTTTCGTCTCCTACCGCATCCTCACTCTATTTATATCTCTCCCTCCCTCCTCTCTCAATGTTTTGAGACTGAACTATTTTGTCTGATGCCCGATGGAGCTACTTGGTTTAGCTATAGGGGAGATGGGCATTGGATTCCCTCCTTGGTCGTCACCTACCCAGTCGGTCTTTAGGCAGACTTCTTTTCGTCTCTCCTTATTTTTCTCTTCCCTAGCCCCTATCCTCTCTCCCCTGAATCTCTCCCCTTGCCTGCTACTCTGCCTACCCCCGGTCCGTTGTGCCCTTTGACTAAGCACTCCTTCGCCCCTTGTTGGGGAAAGATCCAATATGTATACTCTGGAGTCTCAGCGAACCCGCTGAGTGAGTCCACTGTGCAAAGGGAGCCACTCACACTTGAGGTATGGTATGGCACCCCTTGCCAAAGCACTCCCTCTCCCTTTGTTGGGGAAGGATCCAGTTTGTAGGCCTTGGAGTCTCAGAGACCTCTCTGAGAGAGTCCACTGCGTAAAGGGAGCCTCTCGCAATAGAGATAGGGAAGGGATACCACTTCCCTTGGGATCACAGCTTACTGGACTTTGGACGTTGCCTTGACTCATCTACCGGTTTGTGTCCCTGTCACCCTTCCCCTCTTCTCCCCAGGCTATGTCTCTCACCCTTCCCTCCCCGCCTCTTTCCCACCTTCTTTATCGGTCTACTTCCCCTACTCCAACCCCCCCGAATGTCTCACCTTGCCTTCTTTTCCCCTTACGTATTTTGTGCTTATTGTTTTTCTCGACCTTACAAGTAACTATGTTGCCATGCTCTTAGAACTGTGTAACCTTTGTAACGATGTAACCTATAACTATGATCTGATGCTCATGTAAAGCGCTCCGATACCTCCGGGTCTAGCCAGCGCTATATAAAACTTTTAAAATGAATAAATAAATAAATATATCTTCAGCACTCTGGGCAGAAGTTGTACAAGCAGAAAAGCATGCAGGAGGCCGCAGTTCAGTCGTGACGAAAAGCATCGCAGAGCGAGTGCAACCTTGGAATCTCCAGCACGCAAAACTGCTGGCGTTGCACGTTCTCTTCGGTGGAGAACAGACCTAACCACTGCTGAAAGAGACCTTGCACCACTTCCGAGTGAAGACGCCATTTGTGATCTACCAGGCACAGACGGCGGAGTTTGTCCACCATGGCATTTCAGAGAACCAGCCAGGTGTTGAACCACCAGGGTCATTCCCTCATGTTCCAATCATGTCCAGGAGGGGGGTGTAAAAGTGGCTCTGTATATACTGCACCCAAGTAAGGTACAGTGTGCACAGAGTCCAGCAGTCTCCAGAGGTTTGGCAGAGGCTAAAGTTAGATATAACCTTACTCTCTAAAGTGGTAGCTTGGTCGAGCAGTAAGGCAGTATCAAAGGACAGTGTAAAGCATTTGATGTACACACTCAGTCAGCAAATGGTCTCATACACGCAAGAACTGAACTCTAGGCCAATTGTTTTGTATAAAAAAATAAACCATTATTTCTAGAACCAAGCAAGACTGATACATGTAAGCAGAAAAGTACTTTTCAGTAGTAAATTACTTGTATGAACACAGTTCAAAATAGCAGTGTAACTTGTACTGGTTTTGGTTACAGTCTTAAGAAAGCAGTTTGCAACACATTGCCGATATAGTACATTCACTTGAATGGGTTTTTTAAGTAAAATGCAGTTAATTACTTTTCAGATTACTTTTGCTTACACAGGACTGGATCCTGGATTCAGTCCTGGGACATTTCCTGAAAATTGGTGAGTAAATGAGTTTTGATTAAAGGTACGATTTTTAAGGAATATTATTGTATTTCAAAAGTTGACACTTAGAAACTTTTTGACATATAATCACCAATGTTATCCTATGGGAGGACATTCACTTAGCAGGTAAGTTAGGTTATCGTTACTTTTTCTTACTCAGTGCTGAATCCAGCACTGGGACATTTCCTGAAAACAGTTGAGAAAATGTGTTTTGGTTATTCGGCTGATTTTTAAGGAATATTTGCAGTTCTCAAAAGTTGATACTTAGAAACTTTTTGGGAGAAAAAGTGTCAATGTTATCCTACGAGGAAAAATGAGTCATCGGTTTCCAGGTAAGTAATTGTTTTTTTGATTTAGGGTTCAGGGGTTAGAATCAGGGGTCTCCCAGGGTCAGTGATGCACTGTTGTTGCATCTTAAGCGGCACTTGGGCAGCTGTGTGCAAAGTGTTCAGGCCCAATGTTATCCAATTGGGGATAGGGGGACTCCAGTTAGTTGCGACTGGCAAGCAGGCCACAAGGTTGTAGGAGCAGAGCTCATAGGGTTAAGCTCAGGGGATATTGGGGACCAAGTTCGCACTAAAGGGGCACCCTCAGTGGCGCTAGAGCAGCCGGGTGCAGTTTTGAGGTCGGGTGCCCTGTTGATTTCAAAGGGATTTCTCCGGGACAAAGAAACACTGCAGGCTCGGGGACGAGGATCTTCCAAGAGTGACCTACACTTCAAGGGGTAAGTTGGGATGTAGAGGGATGGTTAGGCACCGCTGGGTTGGGCACACAAGGCCGTGGGGCGTCGGCTGCAGGGTTGCCTTTGGACGTCAGATTTTCTTACCCGCTCTAGTCGCGGTAGGAGGGTCCCTCTGGATTGAGGCTGCAGGAGTCGTCTGGAGGCTTGAGGCAGGTTAGGGGTCGCAGGATCTCGGGTCAGGATTGCCAGGGGGGAGCTCCTCGTCATTTTTGTTCACTCAAACACAGGCCGTGCTCAGCGGGTTCAGAGTGTGCGGTATTCGCGGTTCCTGATTGGCACCAGATGCTGCAGTTCAAACACGTCTAGTGTTCAGGGGGGAAACAGCTTGGGAAGTGAATGCAGGCAGGTCCTCCTGAGGTTGCTGGCTGCTGGACACGCCGGGATTTCGCAGGAGCAGGTTCGAGGGGAGACAGGCCTGTAGGGCTGGGGCCAAGTCAGTGGGCGTCGTCCTCTTGTTAGCTCAGCTTCTCATCCTTTTCTTGTTGTTGCTTGTTCTGAGAAATACTAAATTTAGGGGTGTTACAGGTAGGTAAAGGTCAGGACCAACAGGTCCCATCCCTGGGGTGAGTACACCTCCTATTCTGCCATTCTCCAGTGGGAGGGAGGCAGGAGTCTGTCCCTGGTTGGCTGGGTCCCCCCCATCCTCACCATTATGTACTCAAGGTTGTGCTTCACCTCTCCTCCCCCATCCTAGGGGTAGAGTTATCAGAGGTGGGCACACCTCTCTTCCTCACTTTGTTTTCCCGCCGGGTCTCCCGCCCAAAGTGGGGGTAGAACCAGTGGGGACCAGTTGCTGAGTACAGCAAGTGGTCTGGAGAGGCTCACAAAGGCGGTATGAACCCTTCCCATCCTGGGGAGGAGGCTTGGCACCTCGTCCCAGGATGTGTATTGTTTCAGGCCCCCGAGAGCAGCAAGCTCTCGACCCAGTGGTCCAGAAACATGTCTGGGGGTGGCAGCCTCGGCAGCCACTCAGTCGAGTCACTGGGAGTTGGTAGGGTTTCAGGGGACATCTCTAAGATGCCCTCTGTCGTGCATTTTACATTAAATCCCATACTGGCATCAGTGTGGGTTTAATGTGCTGAGAAGTTTGATTGCAAACTTCTCAGTCTTCAGTGTAGCCATTATGGTGCTTTGGAGTTCGTAATGACAACGTCCCAGCCCCATAGACTCATAATGGCAGCACTGCACTTAGTGCCCAGGAATGGCCCTGGGTATTGTAGGGCTACAGGGCTCACGCACCTGTACCCTCACCACTGGATTAGGGCACCCAGCTAGAGGGGTGACTGATGTATGCCAGGGCAGTGTGTTGTGGGCAGGGAACCATTTACCAGGGGCTGACCTGTGGCCTGAGATGCCAATTGGGTTTAGGCTTCGATGCAGTTTTAGGGAAGGAACACAGGCCCTGGGTACCCGATTGGCAGGAGCCCAGGGAATACTCAGTCAAAGCACATCAGCAATTCAGCAAAAAGTGGGGGCATACCATTCAAGAAAGAGGGCACTTTCTCACACGGGGGATGAGGGGGGCGCGTCAGGTGTGACTTCGGAACGTTGATAGTGAACCCCAGTGAGTGCAGGAGGTCCGCCACAGTCTGATCCTGGGAGATGACAGCCAGGGGCGAGCACGCCTTCAACAACCAGTGGTAGACTGGAAAACCTGATTTGCATAGATAAGCTGCGACCACAGCCATCACTTTTGTGAACACCCATGGGGCAATGGGAAGGTCGAAGGGGAGCACGGTGAACTGAAAATGTTTGCGGCCTACCGTGAACCGTAGATAGTCTGTGGGCTGGCAGGACAGAAATATGGAAATAGGCGTCCTGCAAGTCGAGAGCAGACAGGACCTTAAGCCAACGTGAGCATTTTGAAATTCTTCCAGAGGAAGCGGTTGAGGGCCCGACGTCTAGACTAGGACAAAAGCATTTGTTCTTCTTGGGCCTCAGACAGAAGCGGGAATAGCAACCACAACCTATTTCTGGCGCAGGGACCCTTTCAAAAGCTCCTTTGACCACGAGATTGGAAACTTCCTGGCGGAGAAGCACCTAAGGATGCTCCGACATGCGATTGAAAGAATGAGGCATGGAGGGAGGGGCAGTCTTGAAAGGGAGGGAGTAGCCCCCTTGGAATATTTGCAAAACCCACCTGTCTGACCTAATGGAATGCCAGTAAGGGAGGGGATAGTGAATCCTGCCACCCACTAGCCATTGATGATCCAGCAGGATCGGACTATAAGGGTTTGGAGGGTCCTGTAGGGGTGGGAAAGGATGGACTGTCCAGCCCACTGGCTCCCAGACCCGCAAGGTCGCTGGGTCCCACAGCCACGCAGAGGCTGGGCAGCTTGTGTGAACCAGTGGGTAGACTGCGCCAGACGTGGCGGGGTGCCCTTCTGAAGCCACAAAGGGGTGAAAAGCGGAGAGGACAGCACGACGCAGAGGCCCAAGGATCTGGCCGTAGCCTGAAAATCCTTAAAGCGATCCAGGGCAGAGACTGCCTTGCCAAAAAGGAGACTGCCATCGAAGGGCATGTCGAGCAAGGTTGACTGGACATCCCTTGAAAATCCAGATGTCCTCAACCAGGCGTAGCGCCTAAGGGCTACACACGTAGGAAATCGTTCTGCCTAGTGAGTCACTGGTCATTACTCTGGAAACCTCTATCCTTACCAAAACTGACTGCCTCACTTTTAAATTTTCCTCTCCTACGTTTTCTTTTGTCTGCATTTTGGTTTACTGTCCTCCTGACTGTATGCCCTTTTTTTCTCAACAGTTTGCCGAGTTGGTTTCTGGGCTAGTCGTTCACTCTGCCAAAATCCTCATCGTTGGCGACTTTAATTACTGGCCCTCTGACCCCCGGGAGAGTTATCCCTCTGAAGATTTCACCGACCTCTTACTGGGCCTGAATTGTAGTCAGCACATCACTGTAGCCACTCACTGCAAAGGCCACATCTTTGACCAAGTACGGACGACCAATCTTGACATCTCCCCTCCCTCCGTGTGCCCTGGCTTATGGTCTGATCACTTTTTCATTTCATTTTCTATCAACCTCACTCTGCCTGTCCGCCCTATCCCCATTACTAATTTCACTGCCCGTAACTGGAAGCATGCCAACCTGGTAGAGTTCCACGCTATCTTGGCCTCTACAGCCCCTAGGGAGCAGGCTTCGCTGACTGATCAGGCCAGTCTCTTGGAACAATGGTTGATATCTGCTAGTGACAAAGTAGCCCCATGAAAAATTATAAAAACCAAACGTCCCCACGACCCTCAGCGTTGGTTCACTGACCATCTGAAATCTGACAAGTTGTCTCTTCGCCAGGCTGAGCGCCGGTGGCGGCGCAACTACGATCCCATAGCCAAAACAGAGTATGCGGACTTACTGAAACAGTACAAAAAATCTATTTTACTGGCTAAAACCTCCTATTTCTCCCAGAAAATTATGGACTCAGCCTCTAAGACTAAGGAAATCTTTTCTATAGTTGAGGAGCTCACCCTGCCGGATCGTATTACTGTTCAACCTTTACCCACCCAAGCTCTATGCGACTCTTTGAATTCGTACTTCTCTGATAAAATTGTTACCATTAAAAACAATATCCCTCTCCCCTTATCTCCCATTCCCCCTCCTCTGCCTCCTATGAATCCTTGTCGAATAGATGCTTTCCCTCCTATTTCCCTGACCGAGTTCACCTCACTGTTACATTCAGTGAGCTCTGGATCCCCTAATGACTGCTGTCCCCCTCAAATTCTCAAAGATATTTTTTGGGCCTACCCAGACCCCCCCCCCCCCCCTTCCCTCCTATTTCCCTGACCGAGTTCACCTCACTGTTACATTCAGTGAGCTCTGGATCCCCTAATGACTGCTGTCCCCCTCAAATTCTCAAAGATATTTTTTGGGCCTACCCAGACCCAGACCCCCCCCCCAGCTCTGGATCCCCTAATGACTGCTGTCCCCCTCAAATTCTCAAAGATATTTTTGGGGCCTACCCAGACCCAGACCCAGACCCAGACCCCCCCCCCACCCCATGTTACTGCTCAATAAATCGCTGGCTACTGGCAAGGTTCCAGAATCTTTTAAGCAGGCGGTTGTTGTCCCTTTATTAAAAAAGCTGGGCGCCGATCCTTCGGTCATGAGTAACTTTCGACCCATCTCCCTCCTTCCCTATATGGGGAAAATTTTGGAGGCTCATGTCACCCGCTGCCTCAGTGCATTCATCGAGAGCTCCTCCTTCTTGGAGACGCAGCAAGCTGGCTTTCGGCCAGCTCATTACACCGAAGCGGTCATCGTAGCTGTGATGGATGTACTGAGGCAAGGCGCCGACAAGAATATCGCCCAGGCTCTTGTTTTACTGGACGTGTCGGCCGCCTTTGACACGGTCGATCATGCTATTCTGATCGACCGTATCAATAATGCGGGTATCCAGGGTGTGGCCCTCTCATGGATTAGATCCTTCTTGTATCAGCGCTCCCAGGCAGTCCACCTGTCTACCTTTTCTGCCTCTTATTCCCCCTTAGTTTGTGGAGTCCGTCAGGGCTCTGCTCTGTCGCCACTTTTGTTTAACCTGTATATGCAACCCCTTTTGGCCTCCCTTTGCCACACCCGTCACTATTTTTAATTATGCGGACGATCTCCAATTGATCTTTCCTGTGGACTCCTCCCCTTCTTCTTGTATCAACTTTCAATCCACCATGCCTGTGATCTCGGAGTGGATGCACTACTGTCAGCTAAAGCTTAATCCAAACAAGACGGAGTTGGTGTTGATGGGTGGGCCAGCCAACCCTTGGAATGCCAGCTTTTGCCCCCCCTCCCTTGGGCCCCTGCCCTGCCCAGTCGGTTAAGAGCCTAGGTGTAATCATCTCTAGTGACTTGTCTATGAGACCTCAAATTAATGCAGTAACATCATCCTGCTTCTTCCATCTGCGCAGGATTTGTAAAATTCGTAGGTTCCTCACCACCGAGGCACTCATTCTAGTCATTATGGCCCTGGTCACTTCACGCATTGACTACGCCAACTCCCTCTATGTTGGAATCCCTGCCTACCATCTCAACCGGTTGCAGTTGGTGCAAAACCAGGCGGCAAGACTGGTTTTTCATTCGTCTAAACATGAACACGTCTCGCCCCTGTTGAGTAGATTGCACTGGCTCCCGGTGGCTTACCGCTGTTTGTTTAAACTTGGCTGTATTGTTTTTAAAGTCCTCATTGGCCAAGCTCCTGCTTTGATTACATCTAGTCTTCAGCGTTATACTCCATCTAGAGATCTCCGGTCCATTTCCCACAACCTGCTCACGATCCCAAGGTATAAACGCAAAAAACATGGAGGTCTATGTTTCTCTTTCCTGGCCCCCACTCTGTGGAATTCTCTCCCTATTCCCCTCATACTTTGCCTCCGGTATGACTGCTTTCGTAAATCACTCAAGACCCACTTTTTCAAGCAAGCCTATTGAGTTAATCTGCAGCACTGTTCTCCCCGCAATTGTTTTGAGCGCCATGAAACCGTTTGGTGAACGTGCGCGGTATAAATGTTTTTAACATAACATAACTGGTATCCAGTCGACATGGAATTGTGAATTTAGCTGAGTCTCTCCCATCTACCACTGCTTGGGAGAGAACAGCCTGGGCCTCCTCCGGGCACTGAGACAGCACTTGCAGAACCGCATCCAAAACAGTATGGGAGTATCAGCCCAAGAAGCACATGGTGTTCACAGACCGTAATGCAAAGCTGGAGGCAGAGAACATGCGCCGCACGCACTTCCCCCCCCCCCCATCCCCATCACCACACCCTTTTGTACCGCTTTTTTCGCCACAAGTTGGCAGGGTATGCTCAGACGTGAGTCCCTTGCTCACTTTGCCACTGGATTCAAGCAAGCCTGGCTGAAGACTGCTGAAATGCCAGAAACCGGTCCTAGGAAACTTGTTTCCGGTCCAGGGAAGGCATGGCTTGGCAGTTTGGACTGGACTGTTCCCATGAGGCACAGGGTCAGACTGATTTGCATGTGGCCATGTCTGAACTGGGGTGGCAGAGTGGGCTAAAGAACGATGATGGATTAAACCCAGATCTTTTGACTGGGTGTGAGTGTTTGAATGGTCCATCACCACATCCTTTTGTGCCGGTATCAAAGGCAAAGGACCCCCGACAGGCTTCGTGGGGCCCGAAGGTGTGCTGCGGAGTCGGGCTGCTCAAAGATAAGTAGAGGGTTTTGTAAAATGTACGAAGCTGGGCAGGGGATACCCCAGCTCCTGGAGAAGGAGGGAGGCGTTGAGTCATCCCTGAAGGAGGCATCGGAGACGAAGCCTTCGAGCGACAATGCTCCGGGTCTTACGTCGACTCAGCCGACTGACCGGGAGAAGGCAAAGAGCGCCGGCGCTTGTTTGCCACCTTCTTGTGCTTTGACTTACCCATAGACCTATATGACTTAGAGTGCGACAATGTGTGTGTGTGTGTGTGTGGGGGGGGGGTCTCCATGAACAGCCTCGTACTGTGGAAAAGTAAATTTTGCCATGTTCTGTGTCCCTACGCCTCATCCATCATATGTTATGTGTGCATGAACGATATGCATCTGTTATTCCCCATGTCTGATCAATGACGCAATTCCAGTTGTGTCCACCTCTAGTATGCTAGTTTCCAGTCCTCGTGAATAATACGAATATCAGGCCTATGTAAAGCTACGTTGCCACGTTTCCCAGTGTGCACGTTATTTCATTATAAAGTCCCCGTTTCCAGGCCTCAAAAGGGCCCGGACATCAGATTCAGCTCCTGTCTCCTGAAAGCCTCGCTGAGGAGCGATACAGCCCCCACCTGTATCCTCGACCCTTCACTTACTTCCTGCCTCGCAGTGCCCGGTGCAGCTTGGCTCTGCCTCTGAGTCTGCCAAAAGTATGTTATAGTTCCAGCTATCAGTTCAGTCCTCCTTCCCTGCATTCCTAAGCTACTGAACTGCATCAATAGTTTCCGTCATTGTCTAGCCTTCTCGTCTCCATGTTAGAGAAATACTGTATTTAAGGGTCATTTAGTATTCTTCATCACGCACTACATGTAGAATAATGCATGGTCCAGTCTTAGAGTCAAGTTAGCTTTTCCCCTCATGACTTCTAGTTTATATCAACATGTTCCCTAAACATCAGATACTAGATAGGGTTTAGGTACATGTCGCTCCGACCCTCCAGACTCTAGTCTCTGCTCCTAGCACAGAGTTCGTAGCCCCCAGCTTCTCCTAGTAACACGTCATTGCCAGTTTTCGCGCACCATTAGGTTAGAGGTCCCGGCTCCTTAGGTAGCCCCCTCCAATGATTCCGCCCATTCATGACATATTCTGTTACGTTTGCATCACATGTCTATGTATACTCCCAGTTACACCTCTTTTTACTGTTATCACTCGCGACTGCTACGCGTCACGCCTTCTGCTCCACCCACTGCTACGCCTACTGCAATGTAATGCTATGTGTTTGCGCTATGTATATAAGTTGATGTATTGTTATTAAAAGTTAGCGCGCTCATTCCAGATCAAGCCCCGGCAGCTGCTGGGCCCCGGTTGTCCTGCCGGGCCCTGTTACCCCCGTTCTATGCAGGTTGTCCTGATCCTGTCCTTATGCTGTAATAAACCTGCAGAAACTCCTACTACCTCGAATCTTGACTCTTATTTTATTGAGCTATCTGTTATTCATTTCATTCATTCAAAAATAGATCCGGTATTATTTATTTATATACCACATAATGGCGCCCGAACAGGGACTTGCCCTTTCCCCACGCGTCGGTGAAGCCACGCCGACCCCCTGACCCTCTGCAGTCGTGACGGAACCATATCGTGCACTGGCAGATATTTCTGCTCCAAGTATCCCTCAGGCCCACGGAGGAGACGGAGGAGGCGGTCCAGCATCCGAACGAGACGGTGGAGGAACGCGGCGAGTCCCGACCAGAGCCCAAGCCGAGAGTCCAAGGTCCGAGGTATCCGGAGGCCCACCCGTAACTGAAGTCCGAAGTTCGTCGTCCGTCGTCCAGTCCAGTCCGAGGCCTTCCGTTCCGTGCTGCCCGGTGAGTACCATTGCTGGGGTAGTATCTAGACAGGACCAATCTAAATTGACTCCTGGTCCGTGGGTTGGTGGTGCCCAGACTCACAAACGAAGTGTTCACCTAGGTGGATACGGGTCTTGATGCGTCCCTTTATGGGACCGGTATGTTCCGTACTGTTACAGCAGTGCATCCAGTAACTCTAGTCTGTTCCGTTCTCGAGAAATTCTGTTCTGTTTCTGTTCTCAGTATTTCAGGTAATATTCTGCTCGAACTGTTATTTATAATGTTCTTTATGTATTTTAATGTTGTGGTATGAGTGTGATGTGATTTCGTGTTTTTATTGTGTATTGTATTGTGTCCAGATTACAGTTCAGTCATGCCTATATTTTCCAAGTTACGTCAGTTAAAAACTAGAAAGGGTTTATTAGAAGAAGCAGTTCCTGTCCCGCCCAGGGACAGTCCAGGTCACTTTATGTATCAGAAACATGGCATAAGCGCCATATTGTATCTAGATTTATGGGTAGAGTATACCAAACAGTTAGAAGAAAAGTATAGATGGCCCGTATCGGGTACATGGGATGCCGAATGTATCATGCGAGTAGAAGAAGCATTATGGAAAAAGAAAGCCAGACAGTCACAGAAAGATGCCATCGAGTTATGGCGTAAAGAAGCGCATAGAAGAACTGAAAAGGAAGTCAGAAAGTCAGAGTTAAGTAGAGAATCCCAGGAACGAGCCCAAGAAAGAGAATTAATCGAGATAGGTGAACAAGTCAAAGCCGAACAGTCAGACAGACAGAGGCATGCCCTCATTAAGGGTATGTATCCTCTCCTTGCCGAGGGCTTGCCAAAAGCGACCCCGGAGGCATCCAGTAATTTCCCGCCACCATTAGTTCCGACCAAGCTACGTCACAAACCGACCGCAGCTGATATTTTTATTTCGTCCTATTTGGACGACACAGTCCCCGAATATGCAAATCCTGTTCGCGCTCCGCCAGTCCCTGTAAATCAGGCACTTCCTGCTCCTTCAGACACCGGGGTGCCCTTGACAGCTCCCCCGGCCCAGTCCGCCATACAAGTCCAGCCCACGTTACAATTACCGACCCTGTCAGCACGAAGAATGTCAGTCGACGATTCTAGTATAGGGGCCGCAGGAGGAGGTCTTCCTCAAACCCCGCCGCCACATAAGCGTTTAACATTACTCGAATTACATGCTCAAGCGTTACAGCGCACGCCTAAACATCAGTCTGTTACAGAAATCAGGCAAACCCTTAACGAATGTGTCTATGATCCAGTTCCAGGCGAATATAATATGGTTTTATATTCCTTACGTGTAAGGAGAGTGACCGAGTATCTAGTCACCTTGCCGAATATGAAAGAAGATCTAGACAGAATATATCGTTTCATCCGTACAGGGGATGATCCAGAAAGTATTGGCGAGGTTATGTCTCAAAGGAAAGCCGAGATCCAGCTCATGATATTAAAGTTCCTGATCAATTGTCTAATAAGAGAACAAGATTACCCGTCTAAAGATTCTGCCGAAATGAGAATCCTGACAAGGTGGAGTGATAATATAGCCGAGGGTAAGCACAAGACCGTCGGTGCCATGGAGAGTATGTACAAGAAAATTCGTAAAGAAATAATAAGGTTACACGACCAGCGTAAAGCAGCACAAGTAAGCGAGAAAGAAAGTATCTCTGATCCTGAAGAGGAAGACGAGAATTCCGCCAGAATAGCGTATGTAGGAAAATCTAGATTTCCAGATCGCCATTTACGCCTAGAACCCAAGTCTATTTTTCATCATCCAGCACCAGAACAAGGTTCTCTAGAACAAGTATTTCAAGCTACCGATCACATTCTGAAATCACGAATCGGTTACAGTGAGTTAAGTACCATGCATGAACAAGAACTAGCCCGATCAGCAGTCCGATGGATTACTGATTCTACCACTTTTCCGGACGAAATAGTGGCACAAATGTTTCTGAAACTGCCCCCAGCCGAGCAACGACTGGTGGGTATGTATATGATCCAGTACCTCATTACTCTGTATGAGGGTCAACATTCTGATCCAGGCCCGTTGCATGATATCCTGAACGAGTTACTCCAGTATAGATGGAAAGGTCTAGGTACCGATTTAATTAGTGTCATTCTAGAACAGCGCCACAAATATAGAACGTTTTTGAACCCGCATTTTGTTCATGTCTCACCCCCAGAAAGTAAATCATTCTACATAGACAGACAGAATCAGTTACGAGAAGTCCACCCAGTCCAAGGGGCGGGTGGCGTAATGCAACGAGTGTTTGTATACACTCCGATTTCAAAGATGGAACTTCTTGAAATGAAGAAATTAATTCCCTGTCATGACAAAGATCCAGCAGGGTTCCATAGAGAATTAAAAGACATGCTCCGTATGGGAGAATATACTTACCCAGATATCATTAAAATGTTAAAGGTCCTGTTACCCGCAGGGGTGTATGAAAAGTTAAAGGAAAAAGAATGGGAGGTGGGAGAGAAAAAGATCGATTGGGCAGCTCTAGAAGCTGAAGACAAGGCACGAGTACCAGGTACCGGTCTTGGAGATAAAAGTAAAGAATTACCAGAATTATTGATTCAAGTTTTACCCAGATTATTGACAACGAGAAAAGAAGACTGGGATGCAATCTCAGCCTGTAAACAGAAACAAGATGAAGATATTAGTGATTTTTATTCTAGATTTGAAAAATGTTTCAGTATCAACAGTGGTCTCAAGACAAGTAGTGAGTCATACCCTCACCTTTTCGTTACTAAATTAGTCGAGAATTCAAGTCCACAAATTAAAAACCGAGTTTTGAAAGTCGAAAGCACCTGGCAAGCAAATACTCCGTCCCAGATGCTCCAGATGCTCCAGTACCACCAGAATAGAATCAGGGAAGAGCAAGAACACGAGAGAAAACGTATGAAAGACACGAAAATGAAAGTGCTAGTTGCACAATCTGTTCCTCAAGACAGTCAGAAGAGGGGTCCGAATCAAGCCAGTCATCCTGCAGCTCCCGTTAAAGGGAACTGCAATTATTGTAAACAGCCAGGTCATTTTATAAACGAGTGTGCAGTTCTGAAACATAACATAGCTACTGGTAAGACTAAAGAAAGACCACGTCCGCCTAGACAAGAACAAGTTTCACAGATTCCTCAGTCACAGAATGCACAACAGACAGTTTCCGCACCGCAGCCTATTGCTGCAACACAGCACGTTACATCGCAGATGTACCAGTATGCTCAGACAGAGTATCCAGAGTACCAGCCATATTCATGAAACAGCCTAGAGAGGGAGGTAGGCTTGCCTCTCATCGAGATACCTGTAGATCAAGAGGGTCCCTATGTTCACAGTCAAGTATTAGGGAAAGACAGAAAGTTTTTGATCGATACAGGGGCAAGTAGGACCACTATTAGTCACGCCGAAGTTCCAGGGGCTCCGCTCTCAGGCTCAAGAAATGTTTCCCTTGGATTTTCAGGAAAGCCAATAGTTAATGAGATATCTAAGCCAGTTACTCTAGAAGTAGGTCCATTGTCCCGTACTACTGATCTGTTACTTACTAAGTCATGTCCAGAAAATCTATTAGGCATTAAGACACTGAAAGAATTAGGTGCAGTTATTTGCTGTTCCCCAGAGGGAATACGATTGTTCCTACGTGACTTTAAGGGTCACTATGTATTACGAGATTTTGATTCAAGATTGTCTAAAGTTCCGCAGCATTTATGGGCGCAAGGCCCAACTGATGTAGGTTATATGCAAATCACACCCCATCGTGTGACTCTCAAACCAGGTGTAGTGTTACCCCGAATCAGACAGTACAGATTGCCACCTGAGGCTGTAGCAGCCTTATCCAAAATTATTGACGAGCTCATGGCTCAAGGAGTAGTTGTAGAAACTGACTCCAATGTATGCAATTCTCCGATCATTCCAGTCATGAAACGCACTGATCCAAATGCACCTCCAGTATATCGATTAGTGATTGATTTACGAGAGCTTAACAAATGTATTATTCCTCAGTACCCAGTTGTTCCAGACATCTCTTCCCTGTTAACAGCCATTGATTCCGAAGCCATGTTCTTCACTGTCATAGACCTCAAGAATGCATTTTTTAGTGTTCCGATTCATCCAGACAGCCAGTTTCTTTTCGGATTTTGTTTAAATGGAAGGAGCTATATGTTTACACGCGCTCCTCAAGGTTTCACAGAAAGTCCTAGTATTTACAGTCAGGCACTCAAGAGACAACTAGACAACATTCACATGCCAACTGACACTGCCCTGCTCCAGTATGTCGATGATCTACTGATCACAGCCCGTTCTGAACGTGACTGCGAGCGAGCGTCACTGACAGTTCTGTATTTCCTTGCCGAGATGGGGCACAAGGTGTCACCTTCGAAGCTTCAATTCTGTGTCCAGCAAGTGGTATACTTAGGACACTTGCTGTCCAAGAGGGGTAGGCAGTTGACACCCGACCGTATCCAGTTAATAGCGAGTCTTCCCCAGCCCAGAACCCAGAAGGAGGTACGTGCCTTTATCGGCCTTACTTCTTATTGTAGACAATGGATTCCCCAGTATGCATTTCTAGCCAAGCCACTGATACAGTTAACGACACAGGAGGCAGCCGTATCGACTGTCCTCCCTTGGACATCTGACCATACACTTAGTTTCAACGAGTTAAAGAAAGCCCTATGCCAAGCTCCAGTTCTAGCTACACCGAACTACAGTAAGCCTTTTACACTTTTCGTTACTGAACGCGAAGGTACAGCATTATCTGTTCTCACACAAGATCAAGCAGGTCAATACAAGCCCTGTGCTTATTTTTCGAGCACATTAGATCCAGTCGCCCAGGCGTTGCCTGCGTGCCTCAAGTCAGTTGCAGCCACAGCACTAGCAATCAGGCAAAGTGATTCCATAGTTTTAGGGCATTCCCTGACCGTACAAGTCCCACATTCAGTAGAAGTTCTTTTAAACCGAACACAAACACAGCACTTGACAATTGCACGTTTAACAGGTTATGAATTGACACTGTTCCAGCCACACATAGAAATTAGACGCTGCAACGTCCTGAATCCTGCTACACTGTTACCATCAGTTAATTCAAATCCAGACACACATGACTGTGTGGAAGTAGTTAACATTACGACAAAGCCAAGACAAGACCTGACAGACATTCCGTTACCAGATCCCGACCTGACACTTTATGTGGATGGTTCATGTATGAGAACTAGTACAGGAGAACTAGTCGCCGCGTATGCAGTGACTACTGACACCGAAGTTATTGAAACACACCGTATTGACACTCTGTCTGCTCAAGCAGCAGAGCTAGTCGCTCTGACACAAGCCTGTATACATGCCAAGAACCTGAAAGTTAATGTTTACACAGATTCACGTTACGCATTCGGAGTTGTACACGACTTCGGAGTGCTCTGGCAGGAGAGAGGTTTCATGACTTCTCATGGAACCAAGATTCAGCATGGTCTCCTTATTCAAGCCCTGTTAGATGCCATACATTTACCGACATCCATTGCCATCATGAAATGCAAAGCACATACGAAAGTTACTGACATTATTTCCCAAGGTAATGATCTAGCAGACCGCACAGCCAAGCTTACAGCACAGACTCTAGACATTCCAGTTAATCAGACACATACTCCAGATCCGATTACATGCATGACAGTTAAGGACCCTACTCAAGATGTCATAGATATCCAGTTACATGCTACTCCCGATGAAATCAAGAAATGGTCTGAACAAGGAGGGGTCCAGACAGATCAAGGATGGTTAACGAAGGGTAGAGCCACATGGTTTCTCCCCGACTCTATGGTTCAAGTCATTATCAATACCGCACATAGTCCAGCACATTTAGGAGAAAAAGCTATGTTAGACAGTATCCAGAACATTTGGTTCAACAAGCATTTACGAGCTGCAGCCAAGCAGAAAGTCCGTACCTGTATGATATGTTGTCAGTTTAACCCAGGTAAAAGTGTCCCGGTAGAACAAGGTGGTTTCCAGCCCCCTGACCACCCTTTTGAGGTCCTCCAGATGGATTATATTCAGATGGAGCGATGTCGAGGTTTCAAGTATGTCCTTGTAGTTGTATGCGCTTTGTCCAGGTGGACAGAAGCATATCCAGTCCCAGATTACACAGCCGCGACCACTGCCAAGCAGTTGGTTCGTGAATTTTTCCCTAGATATGGACTCCCTAGAGTCGTATATTCTGATAACGGTCAGCCATTCTCCTCAGAGTTAATGAAGCACGTTTCCCTTTTGTTAGGGTACCAGTGGAAGTTCCATTGTGTACGCCATCCTGAAGCAGCCGGTCTAGTCGAGAGACATAATCAGACCCTGAAAATCCGCATTGCCAAAGTCTGTAAAGAAAAAGGTGTGGACTGGTTAGTAGCTCTGCCAGTCGCTTTGTTTTATATGCGCATGGTCGCACATTCCAGATCAGGTCTGTCCCCGTATGAGGTCGTATTCGGCCGCCCCCTAACATGTGGGGTACTCCTAGACCCCGAAGTATTACCGATGTTTCATGTAATATGCTGACAGATTACCTAGCTTCCTTGATGTCTGCCCTCAACTCATGTCGTTCACAGGTTGCTGCCGCATTTCCAGACAATACCGAGGTGGCACCGCATGAAATCGTTCCAGGTTCCCTTGTGATGGTCCGAAATTTTGACAGATCAAGTCCGCTGGAGCCTCGTTGGAAGGAGCCCCGTCAGGTCCTCCTCACCACCCGTACAGCCGTCAAGTTGGAAGGCAGAAAAGGATGGATCCACCTTTCTCATATTAAACTTTTCAAAGGATTGAAATCCGTTTCTAAAAACATTTCCCAGGATTCGAAAGATTGCCAGAACATTGTTTTAAAGGACTGTCCCGCAAAAGACATTATTACAACCCCTTCCCTGTTAGAGAAAACTCCGCAACAGGAGTATAAGTTAAAGCTCAGGTCTAGTAAAATAAGTCAGTCAGTTTGATTGTATAAGTCCTCCCCTAGGTGAAACGGTTAGATTGTTTCTGACATGTATAAAATAGACCCCCATAGTGAGAGAGTCAGTCAAAGTTCAATCAGATGTATCGTTTTTCTAAGTTTCATATTATTTCTCAGCATAATGATTTCCTGCACCAGTTATGCATTTTTCCTGTATTTTCCAGTTCCTCATGTAAATAAGTCTGCTAATGCTACAGTAGAGCACACGTTTAGTGATCTGCCGCCTCATGAACTCTCTTACCGCCTCGCTATGCGTAATAATTCTTTTATCCGTATGTTACATTATTCACACCAGACCAACAATGCCACTAATTGTTGGGTGTGTGGTCGACTCCCCCCTTTCCAGACACCGAAGGGAGTTCTGCCACTCTTTCCTTATCCATTCTCACACAATGGTTCGTGTGGAGCATGGTCCACGCTAACGTCATCCTCAACAGATATGTCTTTTCTTAACAGTACATGTTTTCCAGACAAGCAAGGTTTCCCCCACAGAACAGGTTTAGATCTAGAAAATGAAGTATATAATTTAGGTAATTATTCGTCGAATTTCATGGTCCTGAATGTTCAGTCTGATACTACTCCAGACTTACCTGCTATTTCAGTACTACCTGTCAAAGGCGAATTATGTGTCCGTAGTTATGGTTCCATACATGTAGGTCATAGTGATTGTACTACTGTTATCCAGTATAGTGACAGTGGGAAATCTGTTTTCAAAGCTTCACGTCATTCTTATTTTATTTGTGGTCAAACCGCATATGTTCGTCTGCCCCTCGATTGGGAGGGAACCTGTTACATTGCTTTCCTACTGCCACCTGTTTTCCTAGCCCCATCTGATTATCACAGAAACACACATCTAGTACACATTAGACATAGAAGGGAGTCCCCGATTGTCGATTATACTGAAACTACTCTAGAACAGTACACAGATTTCAATAAAGGTTTCTTCTTCTTTGTAGGACCTGTCCAGAATAGTAAACTGATCCGTAGGTTAACAAGAACCCTTGAAGCAGTAGTAAATGAGACTGCCTCTGCTCTGGGTAACTTAACCGAAGAACAATCTGCTATGAGATTTGTCGTTTTGCAAAATCGTCTCGTCCTTGACGTCATACTGGCCGATAGGGGCGGGGCCTGTAGAGTCATCGGATCTAGTTGCTGCATTTTCATTCCAAATAACGCGCCGTCTGTGTATTCAGCTATAACCAGACTCCATAAAATTGCCCATCTGTTACACCAAGATCCAGGCACCTGGACATGGTCAGGTTGGTTCTGGAATATAATTTCCGCATGGGGATGGAAAGTCCTGTCCTTTTTAGGTATTGCAGTAGCGATCATATTTAGCTGCTGCCTCTGTATACAATGTGGCCCTGCGATTTGCAGCATGTGTGCTACCTCTTGTATTCCCAGTCCCAAGCCCCGTTCTAAATCCCGTTCCAAGACAATTCGAGACGAGCAAATGATACTGTATGAAATGATAGATGGTATCATGAAAATTGATGTTTCCTGATGGAAACGTAGTGACAAGGAGGGAATGTGGAAAAGTAAATTTTGCCATGTTCTGTGTCCCTACGCCTCATCCATCATATGTTATGTGTGCATGAACGATATGCATCTGTTATTCCCCATGTCTGATCAATGACGCAATTCCAGTTGTGTCCACCTCTAGTATGCTAGTTTCCAGTCCTCGTGAATAATACGAATATCAGGCCTATGTAAAGCTACGTTGCCACGTTTCCCAGTGTGCACGTTATTTCATTATAAAGTCCCCGTTTCCAGGCCTCAAAAGGGCCCGGACATCAGATTCAGCTCCTGTCTCCTGAAAGCCTCGCTGAGGAGCGATACAGCCCCCACCTGTATCCTCGACCCTTCACTTACTTCCTGCCTCGCAGTGCCCGGTGCAGCTTGGCTCTGCCTCTGAGTCTGCCAAAAGTATGTTATAGTTCCAGCTATCAGTTCAGTCCTCCTTCCCTGCATTCCTAAGCTACTGAACTGCATCAATAGTTTCCGTCATTGTCTAGCCTTCTCGTCTCCATGTTAGAGAAATACTGTATTTAATGGTCATTTAGTATTCTTCATCACGCACTACATGTAGAATAATGCATGGTCCAGTCTTAGAGTCAAGTTAGCTTTTCCCCTCATGACTTCTAGTTTATATCAACATGTTCCCTAAACATCAGATACTAGATAGGGTTTAGGTACATGTCGCTCCGACCCTCCAGACTCTAGTCTCTGCTCCTAGCACAGAGTTCGTAGCCCCCAGCTTCTCCTAGTAACACGTCATTGCCAGTTTTCGCGCACCATTAGGTTAGAGGTCCCGGCTCCTTAGGTAGCCCCCTCCAATGATTCCGCCCATTCATGACATATTCTGTTACGTTTGCATCACATGTCTATGTATACTCCCAGTTACACCTCTTTTTACTGTTATCACTCGCGACTGCTACGCGTCACGCCTTCTGCTCCACCCACTGCTACGCCTACTGCAATGTAATGCTATGTGTTTGCGCTATGTATATAAGTTGATGTATTGTTATTAAAAGTTAGCGCGCTCATTCCAGATCAAGCCCCGGCAGCTGCTGGGCCCCGGTTGTCCTGCCGGGCCCTGTTACCCCCGTTCTATGCAGGTTGTCCTGATCCTGTCCTTATGCTGTAATAAACCTGCAGAAACTCCTACTACCTCGAATCTTGACTCTTATTTTATTGAGCTATCTGTTATTCATTTCATTCATTCAAAAATAGATCCGGTATTATTTATTTATATACCACAGTACCTTCCTCTCGCATGATAACGGGAGTGCCGTGCAGCCGACCGCCAGGCCAGCAAGAGCTTTCGGTAACACTCCCGCAAAGACTTTGGATTCATGGCCCGGCAGTCGCAGCACGACTTTGGGTCGTGGCCGTGCTCCAGACACCAAAGGCACATGAGGCGTAGGTCCGTCACTTTAGGCCGGTCCGACGATGGAGCATCCCACGCACACAGTAGTCGAAGATTCGAAAAATAAGTTGACAAAACGTCAAAAAAGTTTAGTCAAAAAGTGACTAAAGGGGTAGCTCTCTCCTGATCTGCCCTAGGCCGATGCAGAAAAAGAAGGAACAGACGACAGCATGCAGGAGCGGCATCTAAGTAGGCACCGCAACGTCAACTTGGCAACCACGACGCAGAGTCGACAAACTTCACCCACCGACGCGGTGGGGGTACTGCTAAGAAAAAATTCTCCAGATCCAGTCTGACATGGGGGTAATTTGAAGGGAAAAAATTCATAACTTTTTCAGATTTTTTCTTCAGCAGATCCAGGATTACATAATGTTGGCACAAAATTCTTGACTGGCATCCTTACTCTCTATGGGCACTGTACATCTTTATTGGAAATCACAAATCTTTCAAGGCATTCCAATTTACCAGTTACTTACAACTTAGCGTTCTGATCTCAGCAGTTCACCATGTCAGGACCCTATGCAATAACATTATGCCCTACAAATCTATATCCTCATGATGATGATGTAGGGGGCTTGCCCTTTCCAACAGTACAGTTTATATCCTACATAGTATGTATATATATATTGCAAATGTTGATAAAGTAATTAAGCAATTCAACCACACTGAGAAAACCACACAGGTGGTACTCTGTTTTCTGCAGTTTGATGTCTCAAGATCAGCAGATAATGATCAGGATGTAAAGGTGAAGTTACCTAAATGACAGCTTGTGAAAGCACCAAAGGATCGTGAGGCCTTGCCATGGATGACTAATGGTAGTCCCTTAGAGTTGAAACTGGTACCAAATAAACCACTGTATGGGCAAGGTCTAGATTCAAAACTCTTAATGGCCAATCACTAGTTGAACTATCTGCATAAACAGTTGATGCAAAGTAACAAACTGCAACAACATCTTGTGAAGAATCGCCCAAGTTCCACGTCACAAAGTCTGCAAATGGAGTAATTTTTGATTCTGGATTGAATCCAAACATAATGTGCGGCTGTCATATTAGATAAAATGAAGGTAACTTTTTACTGGAGAACTGGAAAAATGTTGCAAATGCAAGACTGACTGGTTTCTCCAGATGATTATCCCGATGTATGGCGGATTACCGGTGACCTTTAGATTCTGATATACAAACTGCAATGTGCTTTCAACAGGACCTCCACAGAGTAGGTAAATGCTCATCCACATCTATCGGCGAGAAGACTAACAGTCTCCCAGAGAAAATAAGGTGGCTTCAGCTCCCCACAGCAGCATTTTGGACATATACTGTTTTCCAGGAGATTGGTGGACAGTTATTAAGGAGGTGCTGAAAAAAACTTGTCTGAGTGATACTTCATTTACCAGCAACTTAAGACTATAAGTCTTCTTCAGCGATCATGCAGCAGTCGGACAACAAGAGAAGAAGAGGGACGTTATACCCCAATAAGAGTTAAACCTTCCCAAAGGTAGATTATATTGTCAACAGAGTTGCAAAACTGCCTAATGTACAGCTTAATATGAGATGGCAGTAATGAGGTCAATGTGAAGTTCGCAGACAACCTTAATGTAAATACTGTTGAAGATCAAAATGAGTCTTTTGAGCATTGTGTGGTGAATTTTCCATCTTCATTCAGAACAGGAGTTAGGTCCTTATGCATATGTAGCTTTCCAAGAAACACAAAAATTGCATTTTGCCAGTGGTGTCAGACACATTAAGGTTAGTGAATTTGCCACAGAAACACATAAAATGTTTTTTTTGCTAAGAAGAATCTTGAAGGCACGGAAAAGTTGGATCAAAAATGTAAATAAAACAAAAGAGGCATGCATGACTTGTTCGTTTGGCTAGATGGAAATGAAGAGGATGCATAGATAAAGGCTTCATTGTCAGAACTAATAAAGACTGAACCAAAGGGAACAGACGCAAAGTTGGCTGATGTGGGAAAATAAATTTGTGACTAATAAGGAGGAATAGACTGTATGAACTGTGGAAAGTTTGGTAGAACAGACTCCTTTGAGGCGTGCATATTAAAGTATGTCGTTTTGTTTCTATTATCTGCAATCACTCGGTTCTTTGGAAGGTGGAGAGAAAAACTGGGACGATCAAAACGCTGCTTCGGCCCGTAGGGAAAAGATTACTGTTGCACAATGTACACACAGATTTGATGAATGACAGAACTGCAATTTATGTTCAAATGGCTTGTAACGGAATCCCAAGAGTCATTAAATTATGTGTGTGTACATTAAAAATGTAGTGCATCATTATGATGCCATGCAGTAGAATCTCCGACATATCACGGCAGTCAGGAGACTGCGCGACAAGCAGTCTGCGGTACACCGGCTGAATTAGGATGAGAACGTCGTGCTGGCGGACGGTAGAGTGATCTTTTACATTGTGACTTGTGCTGCGGCAAAGGAAAAGGGCTGCAGCACAAGTTGCCGTGTAAAAGAGCACTTTGCGCACATCCATGCACTGTGTGCCATCTTAGATACTGTAGGAGAGGGCGGTCTTCCCCCGACGTCTGTAGTTCAACAGCCTGCATTGTAATGCAGAGGTCGGACCGATGGCCTGTCTGTCGGGCAGACCACCACAGACAGCCGGTCGGTGGTGGTCTGTGAGACATCATAATTGGGCCCTTCATTTTCTTGGCGGAGTTAACATGCTTTGTACATACGAATTTCTCCAGTGACAATGTTTAAAGACTGCACTTTTTAACTCAAAGATTTTGGTAAGACAACCTGCAAGTTTATAACTGCATTGGTTGTATAAGTACATAGCTGAATTAAGTAAGATTGTAAAATCGTATACATACAGAACACATTGGCCAGTTTGCTTTATAGTTTAATAGGGACAATATTTAGACCTAGACTGGATCATTTCTTGGGGATCGCAATGTCTCATAAGTAGCCAATGGCCCAGTTATGCAGAAACGTGCACCACCAAAGAAAAATAAGTCGCAAGTGGAATAAGGATCTTGGAAAACAGACTTTGTAGAGCATTTTGAAAGGTGTACACATACTGCTACATAACCTTTTCTTCTAACATTTGTTTTAGGTATCTACTATTCTGAACAAGATCTGAGCAGCTGCTCACAGGGCACCCTTGCATGCAATGCTGAAGCCTCAGACTGCATAATAGCTTCCCTAAAGGGCATCCTACACACCTCAGCGCATCTTCTCCAAGGCCTGAAGAAATACGATCACACCACCTCATCCTGACTGAACTCTACTGGCTCCACTTGCCGGCCTGAACCATCTTCAAAACCAGAGGCATCATGTACAAACCCATAATGACCAGCACTTCCGCTTATTCTGCAGATAAACTCACATCGCTGGTAGCTCTTGGCACACCCACAACCAAGACACAACCAGACTGCAAACATAGAGGTATAAAGAAGCAAACAATAAAGCAGCAAGCCTTTTCAGTCTATGCAGACAGGGATTTGAACAACATCCCTGTATCCATCTTGACTGCCACTAAGTTACTATAATTCAGAAAAAGACTTATACCTCTTAAAAGAACACAACATCATAAAGCAATCGCAGTCCACAAAGCATCTATCTCTCCATCACTTGTTGACTGTATGTGAGAATGAATATGCTACTTACCAGTATGCATCTGTTCTTGGCATGTAGGGCTGCTAACATTCATATCTTTTGCATAGATCGCCGCCTAGTGTTGAGTCCGGATGATCGCACATTGTTGTCCTGGAAGAGTCTTCGAAGTATCCTGAGATAGGTGGCTCCACCCCTGGACTACAGTGCGCATGGGCATCGGCTCCATCCCCAGATTGTTTTTAGCCATTGTGGCAGAGATGGAGTGAAAAGTGTAAAGGATGTCCATGCTAATGATTGAATGCAAGAGTGTATCTGCAGCTGCGACAGGCACCGGGGAGGAGGGTGGGCGATATGAATGTTAGCAGCCCTACATGCCAAGAACAGATGCATACTGGTAAGTAGCATATTCAGTTCGAGGCGTGTGGGCTGCTAAATTCATATCTTTTGCATAGAATACATAGCAGTCCCTCCATTAACGGGGGTTGCCCGTGCCAGCTGCAGAAACCTGAAAAAGTGTCTTGAGAACAGCCTGTCCTACAGCTGCTTGCTGCTTGGAATGCACATCGACACAGTAGTGTTTGGTAAACGTGTGCGGTGTAACCCATGTGGCTGCTCTGCAAATGTCTTCCAAAGGAATGTTTCCCAGGAAAGCCATGGAGGCCCCCATTTTGCGTGTGGAGTGCGCTCTGGGGGGTATTGTTAAAGTGTGTTTTGCCTTTTGATAACAGATTTGAATGCACTTAACAATCCACCTGGCTATTCCCGCTTTGGAAATAGGGTTGCCTTTGTGCTGTGGTGAGAAGGCAACAAAAAGTTGTTTTGTTTTTCTAAAGTGTTGTGTCCTGTCAATATAGTACATCAACGCCCTCCTAACGTCCAAGGTATGGAGCATTCTTTCCGCTACTGATTGTGGATTTTGAAAGAATGCGGGCAGGTCAATAGTTTGGTTGAGATGAAACTGTGACACCACCTTCGGAAGGAATTTGGGGTTAGTGCGTAGTACCACCCTGTTTGGATGAATTTGTATGAATGGCTCCTGGACTGTGAGCGCTTGCAGCTCACTGACACGCCTTAGTGACGTAATAGCAATGAGAAAAGCCACTTTCCATGTTAGGAACTGGAGCTCACATGAGTGCAGTGGCTCAAAAGGTGGGCCCATCAGCCTGGTGAGGACCACGTTGAGGTTCCACACCGGAGCTGGTGGTGTTCTTGGGGGAATGACTCGTTTCAGACCCTCTAGGAAGGCTTTAATGGCAGGCACCCTGAAAACAGAGAGATGCTGCCTGTTCTGAAGATAAGCCGCTATGGCGGATAGATGTATCCGAATGGAAGCGTACGCTAGATTGCACTTGTAAAGATGTAACAGATAGCAAATGATGTTAGGAATAGATGCATCTAGCGGGTTGATGTTATTGGCCGTACAGTAAATGACAAAACGCTTCCATTTTGCAGCATAGCATGCTCTGGTAGTGGGCTTCCTTGCCTCTTTGATGATGTCCATGCATTCTGGAGGCAAATGAAGGTAGCCAAACTCTAGGACTTCAGGAGCCAGATCACCAGGTTGAGCTGTTGCGGATCTGGATGCTGAATGTCGCCATGGTTCTGCGTCAAGAGCCTGGGTGTAAGGCGCAGCCTTTGATGCGGCACCACTGAGAGTTCCAGAAACGTGGTGTACCATGGTTGGCGTGCCCACGTTGGAGCAACTAGGATGAGTATCATCGAGTGTTGCCTTAGCTTTCTTGCCACCAGCGGTATGAGAGGTGCTGGGGGAAAAGCGTACGCAAATCTGCCTGACCAGTTCATCCATATCGCATTCCCCTGCGACTGTGGGTGAGGGAACCTGGCGGCAAAGTGTTGGCATTTTGCGTTTTCCCTTGTGGCAAACAGGTCTATCTCTGGAAGACCCCACTGCTGGAAGTACGGGCGGAGTACTGATGGATGTAACTCCCACTCGTGCATCTGGTGGCTGTATCTGCTGAGCAGATCTGCCATCTGATTGTCCTTGCCGGGAGGTGCTCTGCCATGAGCAAAATGTTCCTTTGAATGGCCCACTTCCACATGCTCTGAGCCAGATGAGACAGCTGTGGCGAGTGGGTGCCTCCCTGTTTCTGAATGTAGTACATCGCTGTCATGTTGTCTGTCCGGACTAACACGACTCTGTTGCACAGATGTACCTTGAAGGACTTGAGCTCCATGAAGATTGCCATCAGTTCTAGATAGTTGATGTGCATCTTCTGTTGCTGCGTCGTCCATAGTCCCTGCACTGTGTAATTGAGCACATGAGCTCCCCATCCCTGGAGAGATGCGTCCGTTGTTAGGATAATCTGTGGCACCGGCTCCTGGAACGGTTGGCCCTTAATTTAATTTAATTAATTTAATTTAATTGTGGGTTTATATAGCGCTAGGAATCGACTCCCGGAGGAGTATCTCCACGCTTCGACCGCTGGGGAACCCGTCCTGGCTCACCCTGAGAGATGGTCCCTGATGGGTATCTCTAAGGTGCGACCAAGCATCCCCGGCGGTCTGGGGGGGCCGTTGTGAAGATGAGGCAAGCTGATGCCCAGAGTTGCCGAGTGTGGTTTCTGACTAGAGTAGGCACTGAGGCGAGAATTATCGAGTCCGCTGACGCTGGTCCACGACCCTGCCGCGTCGGGAATCGAACCCTGGTCCCGGGCCGTTCTCTGCTTACGGGTCTGCCGCCTCTAACCAGTGAGCCACACTTCTCCCTTGCAAAGGTTGTGTGGATTCCACCAATGCAGAGAGTTGTATGCCCGACCGGTAACCAACACTAGGTCTGTTAATTGTCCCTGAGCCTGTGTCCACTGATTTGCTAAGCACTCCTGGAGCGGGCGCATATGCAACCTTGCGTGAGGGACTATGAAGATGCAGGAGGCCATCATGCCTATCAACTGCATGAACACTCTCGCTGGAAGGGAGTGTTGCGGTCTGAACTTTTGGATCAGAGACTGGATGCTGTCTATCCTGACCTTGTTTGGCTGAGCCATAGCAGTCAGGGTATTTATTGTTGCACCCAGAAACTGCCGCACATGTGCTGGTTGAAGGTGCGACTTTGGGTAGTTCAACGAGAAGCCCAGACTGTGAAGGAGGTGAATGGTTGCGGACATGTCCGCGGCGCACTGTTGTTCCGACTTCGCTTGAACGAGCCAGTCGTCCAGGTAGGGGTAGACATGTATGTTCTGCCTCCTGAGGTGCGCCGCCACAGTCGCCAGACACTTGGTAAACACTCTGGGGGCGGTGGTCACCCCGAAGGGTAGGACTTTGAACTGATAATGCCTGCCGTGGATGGTGAACCTGAGATATTTTTTGTGGGACGGGTGTAGTGGTATGTGGAAATAGGCATCCTTGAGGTCTAAGGTTGCGAGAAAGTCCCCTTGGTTCAGCAAGGGAAGAATCTGTTGGAGTGTAAGCATATGGAAATGCTCTGACAGAATATACAGGTTGAGGGGGCGCAGGTCCAGAATGGCCTTAGGGAGCCGTCTTTCTTTGGAATAAGGAAGTACAGCGAATAGACTCCTGTGCCTTCCTCCTCCACTGGCACGAGCTCGATTGCGCCTTTTTGCAGCATCACCACTACTTCCTGCTGCAATAAGTGCAAGTGCTCTGCGGACATAGGACGTTGCCTTGGTGGAATGTTGGGTGGAGTGGATGTCAACTCTAGACAATAACCGTACTGGATAAGTTGTCTTACCCACCTGTCTGTGGTGATGTTTGTCCAGACTGGCAGGAACTGCTGGAGTCTCTCCCCGACAGGTGTTGAATGATCGGGGGGCAGTGACAGGGAGTCACTGTTTGTTTGCGGCAGAGGAACGGGAGTTGTTGTTTCCTTTGCCTCGTCCCCTGGTGCTGTTTCCTCGATAACCCTCTATTTTGCTTGGGGTACGAGGACTGTGCGCCGCCCTTAGTGAATTGTGACTGTTGATCCATCTGTCCCCGGGTAACACCGCGTGCACCTGAGCGACGAAAAGTGTTCCCCCTGAACTGTTGTGACTGAAGGGCCCCCATAGACTTAGCAGTTTCGTTGTCCTTCTTAATCTTTGAGGGTGGTGTCAACATCAGGACCAAACAGTCTATCAGGATTGACGGGCTGGTTGAGTATGGTCGTTTGAATATCTGGTTTAAACCCTGATATGCGTAGCCACGCTTGTCGTCTAAGCATGACGCTAGTGTTAATAGCTCTAGCTGCTGTGTCTGCGGCATCAAGTGCACACTTTATTGCTGCGTTTGAGATGAGTTTTCCCTCTTCTATGAGCAGTTTGGTACCCTCCTGAAACTGCGTAGGTAGGTGTTGAAAAAGTTGCTCTAGGGTGTCGTATCCGAATAGAAGTGAACGCTAGATTGCACTTGTAAAGATGCAGCAGATAGCAAATGATGTTAGGGATAGATGCATCTAGCGGGTTGATGTAATTGGCTGTACAGTAAATGACAAAACGCTTCCATTTTGCAGCATAGCATGCTCTGGTAGTTGGCTTCCTTGCCTCTTTGATGATGTTCATGCATTCTGGAGGTAGGTTAAGGTATCCAAACTCTAGGACTTCAGGAGCCAGATCGCCAGGTTGAGCTGTTGCGGATCTGGATGCTGAATTTCTCCATGGTTCTGCGTCAAAAGTCTGGGCGTGAGGCGCAGTCTTTGATGCGGCACCACTGAGAGTTCGAGGAATGTGGTGTACCATGCTTGGCGAGCCCACGTTGGAGCAACCAGGATGAGAGTCATCGCGTGCTGCCTTAGCTTTCTTGCCACCAGCGGTATCAGAGGGGCTGGCGGAAAAGCGTACGCAAATTTGCCTGACCAGTTCATCCATATCGCATTCTCCTGCGACTGTGGGTGATGGAACCTGGCGGCAAAGTGTTGGCATTTTGCGTTTTCTTTTGTTGCAAACAGGTCTATCTCCGGATGACCCCACTGCTGGAAGTACGGGTGGAGTACAGATGGGTGTAACTCCCACTCGTGCATTTGATGGCTGTATCTGCTGAGCAGATCCGCCATCTGATTGTCCTTGCCCGGGAGGTGTTCTGCCATGAGGAAGATGTTCCTCTGAATGGCCCACCGCCACATGCCCTGAGCCAGATGAGACAGCTGTGGCGAGTGGGTGCCCCCCTGCTTTTGAATGTAGTACATCGCGGTCATGTTGTCCGTCCGGACTAACACTACCTTGTTGCACAGATGTACAATGAAGGACTTGAGCGCCATGAAGATTGCCATCAGTTCCAGATAGTTGATGTGCATCTTCTGTTGCTGCGTCGTCCATAGTCCCTGCACTGTGTAAGTGAGCAGATGAGCTCCCCATCCCTGGAGAGATGCGTCCGTTGTCAGGATAATCTGTGGCACTGGGTCCCGGAACAGTCGGCCCTTGCAAAGGTTGTGTGGATTCCACCAATGCAGAGAGTCGTATGCCCGACTGGTAACCAACACTAGGTCTGTTAATTGTCCCTGAGCCTGTGTCCACTGATTTGCTAAGCACTCCTGGAGCGGGCGCATATGTAACCGTGCGTGAGGGACTATGAAGATGCAGGAGGCCATCATGCCTATCAACTGCATGAACACTCTCGCTGGAAGTGAGTGTTGTGGTCTGAACTTCTGGATTAGAGACTGCATGCTGTCTATCCTGACTTGGTTTGGTTGAGCCATGGCCGTCAGGGTATTGATCGTCGCACCTAGAAACTGCCGGACACGTGCCGGCTGAAGATGCGACTTTGGGTAGTTCAACGAGAAACCTAGATCGTGAAGGAGGTGAATGGTAGTCGACATGTCCGCGGCGCACTGTTGTTCCGACTTGGCTTGAACGAGCCAGTCGTCCAGGTAGGGGTAGACATGTATGTTCTGCCTCCTGAGGTGCGCTGCAACTGTCGCCAGACACTTGGTAAACACTCTTGGGGCTGTGGTGACTCCGAAGGGTAGGACCTTGAACTGATAATGCCTGCCTTGGATAGTGAACCTGAGGTATTTCCTGTGGGACGGGTGCAGTGGAATGTGGAAATAAGCATCCTTGAGGTCTAAGGTTGCTAAGAAGTCCCCTTGGTTTAACAAGGGAAGAATCTGCTGCAGTGTAAGCATATGGAAATGTTCTGACAGTATATACAGGTTGAGGGGACGCAGATCCAGAATGGGTCTGAGAGATCCGTCCTTCTTTGGAATAAGGAAGTACAGGGAATATACCCCCGTGCCTTCCTCTCCCACTGGCACGAGCTCTATTGCGCCTTTTTGCAGCATCACCACCACTTCCTGCTGCAATAAGTGCAAGTGCTCTGCGGACATAGGACGTTGCCTTGGTGGAATGTTGGGTGGAGTGGATGTCAACTCTAGACAATAACCGTACTGGATAAGTTGTCTTACCCACCTGTCTGTGGTGATGTTTGTCCAGACTGGCAGGAACTGCTGGAGTCTCTCCCCGACAGGTGTTGAATGATCGGGGGGCAGTGACAGGGAGTCACTGTTTGTTTGCGGCAGAGGAACGGGAGTTGTTGTTTCCTTTGCCTCGTCCCCTGGTGCTGTTTCCTCGATAACCCTCTATTTTGCTTGGGGTACGAGGACTGTGCGCCGCCCTTAGTGAATTGTGACTGTTGATCCATCTGTCCCCGGGTAACACCGCGTGCACCTGAGCGACGAAAAGTGTTCCCCCTGAACTGTTGTGACTGAAGGGCCCCCATAGACTTAGCAGTTTCGTTGTCCTTCTTAATCTTTGAGGGTGGTGTCAACATCAGGACCAAACAGTCTATCAGGATTGACGGGCTGGTTGAGTATGGTCGTTTGAATATCTGGTTTAAACCCTGATATGCGTAGCCACGCTTGTCGTCTAAGCATGACGCTAGTGTTAATAGCTCTAGCTGCTGTGTCTGCGGCATCAAGTGCACACTTTATTGCTGCGTTTGAGATGAGTTTTCCCTCTTCTATGAGCAGTTTGGTACCCTCCTGAAACTGCGTAGGTAGGTGTTGAAAAAGTTGCTCTAGGGTGTCGTAATGCGCCCTATCATAACGTGCCAATAGCGCCTGTGTGTTTGCTATACGCCAGAAATTGGCAGCCTGCGCAGCCACTCTTGCCCCCTGCCTCAAGCACTTTTGACTCCGTGTCCGGGGGAGGAGCTTCACCCGTCGTCTGGGAGTTCGCCCGTTTGCGGGCATTTGCGACCACAAGAGAGTCAAGAGGCAACTGTCCCCGAATATATGCTGGGTCTGCAGGTGCCGGCCTGTATTTCTTCTCGATGCGTGGGTTGACCACTCTCGCCCTGGTAGGCTCCTTAAAGATCTCCGCAGCATGTTTAAGGACACCTTTGAGCATAGGAAGTGTCTTAACTGTCTTTTAAGAGACAGAAAAAGTGTCAAACAGAAAATCTTCCTCCACTGGGTCAGCATGCATGTCCACGTCATGATTAGCAGCTGCCCGCTCAATTAGTGCATGAAAACCTGCAGAATCCTCTGTTGGGGATGCATGTGCACTGAAAAGCTGTGGGTCCTGCCCCACTTGTTGGCTTCCCTGGTCACCAGTGTCATCATAGGAATCCTGTTGTGCATCAGGGTCATTGATGGGGAAATTGTACTGGTCATCTTGTCCCCCCTCCTCTCCCCCTGATTGGTCGGGGGAAGGTGTTGGACTCCTCCTAGGCGGAGGCTGGATAGGTTCAACCAGGGCAGGAATGTCCTGTGCAGGCCTTTTCTTCTTCAGTGGAATAACATAGGAGTCCACTGGCTGGGAAGTAATTTTCCTCTTATAAAGGGTCAATTTGCCTGTGTCCGCGTCAATAGAACGCTCAGATTCTCCTTCTGAGTCGTGTTGCTGAGCCAATTTTCCACCAGACGTTGAAGATTCCGATGTCTTTGGCGCCGACCTTGGTGCAAAGGCTTTTGGTGCCTCTTTTGGTGGCAGAATGTATAGAAGCTTGGCAGCAGGCTTTGCAGGCATGTCTAGCGACTTCTGATGCGACGGCGCGGAAGCCGACGTCGCAGTAGCCTTCTCACGAATCCTTTGCAGTGAACTAGCGATTTGTGATGCGCCACTCGCCGAGGCACCTGGCGCCGACAAGGAGGCCGCCAACGGGCCGTCGCCCCCGACGTTCTGTGGCTCTGTTGGAGGCTTAGACGTCGATGCCGCAGCTTTAGACACGGAGTCCTTGGACCTATGAGTCGAGCCTCCGCTCTTGGATCCGAGGGATTTTGTAGACTCCGCCTCGACCATGCGTCCGTCAAACGGTGCCCCTGTCGGCACCGAATGTTTGTCGACGACTTTTGTGGACTTCGCCTGCGCCGCCCCGGTCGACCCTTGACGGACGACCTTCTTTGAGGACGCATCCCCCGCCGATGACTTCGGCACTGTCGAGTCGACAGTCTTCTTCGACTTCGGTGGCCCGGAGGTCGACGGAGCCGATGAGGTAGCAGGCTTTGATGGTTTAGATGGAACGTCCGCCATCTTAGTTGCGCTCGAATCCGTTAGTTTCGGTTTGGCATCGGCCATTTTAGGCGCAGTCGATTCTGATGGTTTCAGTTTCGGTTTCGATACGTGCTGCGTAGCACCCGCAGGTATGTCCGTGGCCGGGCCTGAAGGCGGGGCCGTGGCTTGCGGTGCAGGGTCTTGGGTAAGGCCGAGTGGCGATCCCGTGACCTGAGCCTGATCTGTGTAACTGTCGGGGCATAGCTCATACCCTGAGCTATCTTCCGCGGCCCCATAAACTTCTTCGTCGTCCCCTACCTCGTCGACGTATTCTAGGTTTTGGCCTATGTCCCCGTCGTCTTCTTCGGGATCGGCCTCGACCTCCGCCGCCGGTGGTGAAATTTGAAGATGATGGCTCAGGCCCTCTTCTTCTGGGTCGTCGAAGATGTTATCGGGTGCCGGGGCCGCCCGCCGGGCCTCAAGGCGCACCGCGTGCCGAAGCTTGAGCGTTTTCTTCGACCTGAACTTGGAGCAGGCCATGCAGTTCTCCTCGTTATGGTCAGGCGAGAGGCATTTATTGCAGACCGGGTGCACGTCGATATGTGGGTATTTGGACCCACAGACGGGGCAGTATTTAAACGGGCTCCGGTCCATGTTGAAAAAGTCGTGGTCTTGCTGCGATGAGAAGGCCTCGATGTCCGAAGAGTAACTCGACTCCGCAGATTCCGACTCGAAGAGACGGGAGAAACTCGAGACCGTATGCAAACAATACCGACATAGGTAACGAAGGCCTTTTGGCCTGAAAGAAGTACGTTTTCTCGGTTCCGACAGACGTCGAGACCGCATCCGAACCCAATGGCGGAAAAAAAACAATCTGGGGATGGAGCCGATGCCCATGAGCACTGTAGTCCAGGGGAGGAGCTTCAGGATACTTCGAAGACTCTTCCAGGACAACAATGTGCGATCATCCGGACCCAACACTAGGCGGCGATCTATGCAAAAGATATGAATTTAGCAGCCCACATGCCTCGAACAGTGAGTTTCTGTTGCAGTACCCCCCACTTTTTGCCTGGTGCACTTTTCCTTGGTGTGCCCTGGGTCTCTGACAATCAGGTACCCAGGGCCTGTTTTCCTTCACTAAAAACTGTACTAAAGCCTAAACCCAATTGGCATCTCTGGCCACATGTCAGCCCCTAGTAAATGGTACCCTATGTACCCAGGGCACTGTGACCAGAGAAGATCCTTAAGGGCTGCAGCACTTATTGCGACACCCTTAGGAGCACTGTACCCCGGCACACACACACACACACACACACACACATACACACACACACACACACACACACATACACACACACACACACATACACACACACACACACACACACAGCCTTTGCAGGCTGAGTGTCCTGGTGCAGAACTAAACGAAGAGTCGACATGGCACACATCCCTGTGCGCCATGCCCACAAACCTACTGCCCTGGCATACATCAGCCACCCCTCTAGCTGGGTGCCCTACGCCAGTGGTGTGGGCACAGGTGCATGAGCCCTGTGCCCCTACAATACCCAGGGCCATTCCTGGGCACTGAAAGTGCAGTGCTGCCATTTAAGAGTATATGGTGCTGGGAGGTTGTCATTACGAACTCCACAGCACCATAATGGCTACACTGAAGGCTGACAAGTTTGAGATCAAACTTCTCGCGCGCATTAAACCGATGCTAGTGTGGGATTTAATGTAAAAAGCACTACAGAGGGCATCCTAGAGATGCCCCCTGCCACCTAACCTAAAATCCACGTCTAGTCTGAGAGGCTGCCTAGGCTGCCACACAGCAGACATATTGCTGGACCCCTGGGTGGAGAGTCCCCGCTCTCCTGGGCCTGCAACAATGCACATCCTGGGACGAGGTGCCAAGCCTCCTCCCCCAGGATGGGCAGGGGGAAGCTTCAAAGGCATGCCGCCTCTGAGAGCTTCTCCAGACCGCTTGCTGTACTCGGCAACTGGCCCCCACCAGTTCTGACCCCCACTCTTGAGGGAAACCCTACATCAGGGAAGGGGGTGTGCCAGCCTGTGCCAACCCCACCCCTCAGGTGGGAGAGGCGAGGTGACCCACGACCCCGGGCTCTGGCCATCTTGAAGATGAGGAGCCATGGCCAATCACAGCTAGGCTCCTGCCCCCCTCCCACACGAGAGGAGCAGGCTAGGGGGAGTACCCACCCCAGGACAGAAACACATTGGTCCCTGCTCTTGCCCTACCTGTAACGCCCCTAAATTTAGTATTTAGAGTCACACTGAACCTTCCTTCCTTCCTTAGATCCGGATTCTGAAATAAGAAAGAAGAACAAGGAACAAGAAAACCTGCCGTGCAGCTGCTAAGAAGAGGAAGACACCAACTGATTTGGCCCCAGCCCTACCGGCCTGTCGACCCTCGAACCTGCTCCTGCTAAACCCAGCGTCTCCAGTGGTCAGTCACCTCAAAAACCCCGAAGGACCTGACTGCCTTGTGACGGACTACCTGGGTCTCCCACGAGCAGTGGTACTGCTCAAAGCAAGTAAAAAGCCCTGGCATCAGCCCGGAACCGTGAACCCTGCACACTCTGCACCCTCCAAGCCTCGCCTGTGCTGGATTGAATGAAGAGCAGGAGGATGTCCCCCCCCCAGCGATTCGGACCTGGAATCCAGTGCCCAAGGACCCTCCTCGATGACCCAGACGACGCCTGCAGCCTCAGGACAAAGGACCGCGACCAGCAGGGGGTAAGATAACCCTACCTCAAAAGACACCCCGGCACCCGGCGCCCCACAGCCTCCTGTGCCCAACTCCTGGGTGTCTACCTATCCTCCAAGGTCCCAACTTACCCCTCGAAGTGTTGGTCGCTCCAGAAGATCCTCCGTCCCTGCGCCTGCAGCCTTTGTTCCCTTTCCAAGATCTCCATTGAATAACATTGAGCGCCCGACGGCTCAAAAGCACCCTGCACCCAGCTGCCAGAGTGCCTCTGGCAGTGTAACCTTTGTCCTATTCTACTTCCCCATTTGCCTTGAGCAAGTGACCAGGAGCCCAGCTCCCACAGTCGCGTGGCCTGCTAGCCAGCAGCCACCAATCGAAGGTCCCCTGCCTCTCATTGGTAACATTGGGCCTAACCACCTCTGCACCCGGCTGCCCCAGTGCCGCTGAGGGTGTGCCAACTGTACCTACCTGACCCTGGGGGACCCCTGAGTCTATGCCCAGAACCTTATCTCTGCCAGTCAAGAACTTACCTAAAAGCCGATGACTCACTTTTCTTCCATAGGCTAACATTGACTGGTTTCACTTGAAGTTTCTTCAAAGTGTGAAGTTTTGAAACTTTAAAATATTCATCAAAAATCCGCCGAATAACGAATTCCGAAGTACTCACCTGTGATCAGGAGAGAAGCCAGTACTGTAACTTTTAGCCCAGTACTGAACTGCAAAAGTAATCGTAACAGTGTTTTACTATTAACCTAAATGTCTTCCATAGGAAACAATTGACTGCTTTTCTGTAAAATTTCTTTTGTGTATTTTTGCAAACTACAAATATTCCTTAAAAATCATACCAACTACTAAAACGTAATAACTTACCTTTCTTAGGTAGAGACCCCAGTACTGAACCTAGGAGTCCAGTCCTGGATTACAAAAGTAACGAGAACCTACTTTACCTGTGACTTGAATTTCCTTCCGTAGGAAAACATTGCTAGTTTTTCACTGAAAATTTTCTAAGTGTCAACTTTTGAAATACCTTTATATTCTTAAAAAAATCACAGCAATAACCAAAACGTTTTTACCAAACTGTTTTCAGCTTAGACCCCAGGACTGAATCTAGAATCCAGTCCTGGAGTTACAAAAGTAATCTATAAAGTAATCAGCTGCCTTTATGTAGAAAAGCCCATTGAGCTCAATGTTAAATTTGTTTAGAATTGTGTTGCCTATTGCAACTACTGTACCTATTGTGCTTACAAAGTTTATTGCCTTTCTGCAAAATAACTACCGGAGATCACTCATAATGAGAAAACTATATTTTGATACCTGTTGGTTCTAAAAATAAAACAACTATATATTTTGATATAAAAACAATTGGCCTGGAGTTCAGTTCTTGAGTGTTTGAAACCTTTTGCTGACTGAGTGTGTACAACAAATGCATTACACTGGCCTCTGGTACTGCCTTACTGCTCAAGCAAGCTACCACTTTGGAGAGTAAGGTCAGACCTGACTTTAACCTCTGTTATACCTCTGGGGATTGGGGACTCTATACACACTGTACCTTACTTTGGTCCAGTATATATAGAGCCACTTTTTAACACTGTATGTTTGGTGTTGACCCCGTCTAACACTCCGCTGCCCTTTGCCTAGGTTTGCACTATAGGAGTACCACATACATTTAAGCCTGGTATGAACAAATACAGGTAGAGTACCTCCACTGCCCTTATGAGGGATACAAAATGCAGCCTACCTTGATACTTCTGATCCTCTTAAGAATCATGGTCTGAGAATGCCGGATCGTTTTTGGTGTGCTAACAGATGTAATACCAAATGCAAGAGTTGTGGTCACTAGTAACTTAGGGTGTTCCATACCCTATTGAAGGGGTAGAGGATCCAAGAAGGGCTTCTCTTTGGAATCAAACAATCAATCCTTAGGTTGCTCACTAGGTCAGCAAAGAAGGTGCATAAAAAATCTAGTTTACTGTAGGTGTTATCTGCAACTGCACTAGAAAGCACTGCTGTGCCGCGCTTCAAAGAGAGAGCCAAAAGGTACAAGGCTAATGTTGCATAGAGAAGAGTTAAATAGTGACTGAAGTACTGATGGGTCTCGAAGAGCTTTATTAGAACAGGCTATACACAGAACATGTGAAATGAAAAATAAAGAAACTAGGTCCATGAGAGGTGAAAACCTTTGAGAGATCTTTAAAATACATGGTTGCAGTCCAGGGCACATGCAAACAACCAAGGAGACTAAAAAGACACAGGGTTGGAAGTCCTCCTATCAAGGTTTGGGGCTGGTATTTTGTCTACCTCTACTTTATCCAGTGCAAAAAAGCTTATTTGCAGCAAGCGGGTTTAGATGGCAAAGGCAAATTAACTTCTGAAGGGCAGGATTTGGGAACATTTGCTACTTAGAATATCAGATCCACATCTCGCCCTGCTGCTGATAATGTGAATAAGGCTGCAGCTTAACTTGCTTGCCCTGTTACCACGAATAGGAGTTTCAGGTCCTACTAAAACAGAACAGGTGTTCCTCTGTAATCCTCTTTTGTTCTCAAGATAAGCGAGACCCTTTTGAATAACGAAAAGGACACTTGAATAGGACAAATTACCAGAGGGCCTCCCCTCTTTTGTTATCAGAGTTCACTCCTTCAACATCTTGAGCAACCGTAGCAGACAGTGACTCCATAGAGTCCAGGTATTGCATCATTCTACGAAGCTGGCTCTTTATATGATAGATCAACATAAGATTGTGTAAATAGTCCGGGGTTTCCTTAAAAGTAGACAGAGGCTTGCTCTAGCAATCCCACGGTGTTTTTCTAGGTGGTAGTGTGATCAAGCAACCTTGGGCTCATCTTAGAGGAGTATAAAAGATCTGAAAATACACACTGGTCAATAAATGAGACCACTCAATGAGGAGATCAACACCAATTTATAAAAATAACATGTATCTTTATATGTGTTTAGGCACCAGAAGCAATTCGTTCAAGTAACTACATTTTTAAATCGAAATACTTTCAGTTCAAAAAGTCGACAGTCCAATTTTTAGAAACTGCAAATTTATCTTATGGGAGGAAAAGTCAATGCAGCATTCAGATACAGTGACTTACGGGACCAATCTCCAGGAGAGTGAGAAGGTGAGTGGTGGGAAAGGTACAAGGCAGGACCAGCAGAACACCACCAGCGGCACTGGGGAGGCCAGGTCAGGAGTGCAAAACCGTGCCGGGTGCCCAATGTTACTCAATGGCGATCAGTCTTTGTGTAAAGAGGCTGCAGGATTGGACTGGGAGGCCAGTCGGGCTAAACCAACAGGGGGCCTCAGGCCTCACGATGCTCGGGGCGTAGGGACTCGCGCTAGAAAGGGCCTGCGTACAGTGGCGGTAGGTGACGGACAGTAACTGAGGGCAAAACCATGGTGGACTTGGTCTCTAGAGGACGGAGGACCACAATGACACGGTTGGCCCACTTACACTTGGGCTTGGAGCGACAGGTGCAGTGGCGTCTTCAGGCATCTGGTTTCTGCAGTCACAAGGTCATCACAGGAGTCTTTGGATGTTTGCAAGTTGCAGTGAAGCAGGTCCGCTACTTCTCGGGAGGTCCCGACTGCTGGGAAAGTGCTGGCAGGTCTCCCAGGCTTTGGGGACATAGCAGCTATGGGCCAAGTCTTCTTTTGATGCAACTGTTAAAGTCAGCCGGCAGGGTTGGCACCAGGACAGTTGCTGGGTCTTCAGTTGTTGCAGGATGCAACTCTTCACGTCCTTCGTCCATCAGGTCAGCAGGATCTGATTTTCTGGTGCCAGGGGTTCTCCTAAACACTGAATTTAGGGGTGTTAAGGGAGTGTAGGGTAGTAGCCAATGGGCTACTGGCCCTTGGGGTCACTACGGCCCCTATTTGACCACTTCCTGTGAAAAGTGGGCATAAACCATGTTCAAGAGTTCCTTATTGTGTAAACACAAACTTGGGCACTTCTAAAAAAAAGTCGTATCCACATCAGGTCGAGCCACCTTAGGGGTGGTACTAGCATGGGGGTGGGCACACCTACCTGACTAGTTAATTTTGCCGCCTGTCCACGAGCCAAAGGGCTCTGAACAAAAGAGGGCAGCTTCCTTTCCTGTGAGGGAAGTCAGACTTGTATTTCAAAGGCAGTAGCTTCTTTGAAACTCCCCTGCCTTGGAAAGTTAATCAGCATGTTATCCTGTGGGAGGGGGAGTTATCACCCAAGCAGTCTTTGTTTCTGACGTCCTAAGAATAAAGGCTCTCACCCTTGGGGGTCAGACACTCGTCCCTGGTGGAAGCTCGCAGACACCAGTCAGGCAACACACCAGGGGCTGGTAGGTTTACAGGGGGGACGTTAGAGGTGCCCTCGGTGTGCATGTATTATTAAATCCACAGGGGCATCAGTGTGGGTTCACTGAGACAAGATATTTGATACCAAGCATCCCTACTTTCAGCGAAGCCATCATGTAGCTGGGGAACTAGTTTTCACCAGTGTCCAGCATGTTTAAACAGGTCTTCCCTGTTTACTCACAGTAATGGAAAGGACCAGCCAAGGGGAACATCTGCTTACGTAGTTGTGATCTCACATGTAATATAAGACACGTTGCCTTAGGGCTGAAAGGCCTGCCGTAGGGGTGTCTTACAGTTATTACATGCATTGGTAGAGGACATGGCACACAGGGATATGACATGTTGTGTGTTCACTTTTGCCTGCAGCAAAACATGCAGCCTGCAATGGCAGTCTTGCATGCGTTTGGTGAGGTGTCCCTTAGGGTGGCACAATTCGTGCTGTAGGCCTTAGGGACCCTCTCTAGTACCTCAGGCCCTAGGTACCTGGGGTAACATTTACTAGAGACTTACAGAAGGTGACAAAGGTATTGCCAATTGGGGGAAGCAATTGTACAGTTTTAGGGAAACACTGGTACTGGAGGCCTTAGCAGGAACCCAGTACACTTCAGTCAAAGTTGCATCAAATATCAGGCAAAAATTGTGTGTGTGTGGAGAGGGGGAGAGTGGGGTTACTGCAACAAAAATCCAGTTTCCTATAATCATGGAAAAGTGTGCATACCTGCAATCTCACGGGTGCGAATACTAATTTTCCTTACATGTGAAACATGCACTTTCGCTGTGGTCACTCAGCAGACAAATTACAAACTCTATGCTGGTATGACCACAAAAATAAAGACATAGGAAAGATGGCAGGAAAGGCAGTCTTTTTCCTGTTTGGTCCAAAATAAGGACCAAAACGTACTACACTCTAACCGCACTGTGTGCTACGGGCATGGGAAAAGACATGTCAGATGTAGGGAAAAAAAAGAGGGTACTTTTCCCTCCAGCAATTTGCATGTGTTAGGCAATGAAGATCTAACCAAACAAACTAACAGTTTTGGGAACGATAACAAGACATGATACAACCACCAGAATGTAGGAACTCAAACACCCACAACAGAGAAAAGGTAGGAGAAAGTGTAAGCACATGTTCACGAAAAAGTGATCTAGGAGTGTCGAGGATGTCTTGAGAAATAGGTCAGTATCTTGGATTTAGGATCTCTGGACTCATTTGAAAGACATAGGGAACTACATAACAGGTAATGGACTGGGCAAGCCACTGATATGATCTGTGTACTACTTAAAGGAAGAAGTGTGCATTGTGAACTTTCATTTGGCACATTATTGAAGTTACAAATGTAAAGGTTGCGGTTTTAGTCCAATTTCCCGATAAACAAAAATTAGTGTTTAATATTTGGTTTATTTTTGTAGACTTAAAAAGCATTCAAAAATATTACTAAGATCTCACACTTGCACATATTCTACTGTTAATAAGCATCACAGATAAAGCCATGCTTGAGAACCAGAATGACTCGTATATTCAGTGCTTTAATGACCCATTCTTCAATTCCAGACGCTGTAACTTAATTTGCTTTGCATTATGTCAATAAACATTTCTGAGTTTTAACGCACTTTGCTCCACCTTGGGTGGGTGAGAAGCTTATTTTGAATGAAGGACAGATGTAGGCTCTATTCTACAGAAGAGATCTATTTTGAATAAACCACCACTTAATACATGGAACAAATTTATACTAGAGGAAACATATATATATATATATATATATATACACACATGCCCTTACTTTGCTTCATGAGTTGTACAGCTAGAGAAGGGCAATTGGAACACATCAAAGAGAACATGCGCACCACCATAATAAACATCCCAGAACTCAGGATCGGCGGAGTTACTACCAGGAGCTGCTGAATGTTCGTAAGCAAATCCTTAGAAGCAACTTGCTGTAGCAAATTCTAGAAAGAAAGACAGGAAAACCTCTGACATTTGTATACATTAGCTTATTTTCAGTTGAAAATGTTCACAGTTCATGCACTAGAGGTTTAACTATACGTCAGTTTTCAATTGAATAAACAATTTCCAATAAAATAAATTAGAGCAGGATGTAATCAACTAAACAGAAAGACATAAATTTTAAGTGTTCACATTAACATTTAATAAAACAAAAACATGCATAGCAACAAAGTGTTGAACTTGGCTCTTTCTGTGTGGTCAATCAAAGTTTTTCCCTTCACCCTCCTGTTTTCTGAACCTGCTTTTGTTGGCTTATAAGACTCTGCGCATTCTACCAGAGCTAAATAACTTGTGCTCTCTCCTTTAAAGACAGTAAACTTGGCTTTCATCCAATTGCCACATTTAATCTACCTGCAAGTCCCTAGTAAAGAGGCACTACATGTACCAGGTCATTTAAACTAAATGCTGCTGGTGGGCCTGAAATAGATTCCACAGATTCGGATTCATGAAGCGCCGTGAGAGACGAACTGGATTGAAGAAACACACCAGCCACGTTCCGACTAAGGTAGACATTCGACTTCCCCATACGCAAGAATAATAAAAAATAGACCGACAGAACGAGGGAAAAAGGAAAACAATTAGAAAGGCCACTCCCATTGAGACAAGGATACATGTTGCTGTCTAGAGTAGGACTGGTGGACAATTGAGAATTGGTCTTCAACCCATAGATTGAAAGATATGCCCATAATTCGTGAATTAAGAAGGCCTGATGAAAGCCCGTAAAGAATACAGCGAGGCTTGAAAGGCGTCTGCATTTTCAATTGTTTGATGTATAACAAGTGAAGTATAAAATCAGGCAAATTGGTTTGTCTAATATATGCCTAAATAGTTGGTGGCATATATGAGAATAGAGATACATTGTGCATAAGTTGTAGCAAATGTGCAATTATGTATTGACATATCGTATTTTTTATGTGGTCATTATGTGATTGTTGATAATGTTATTGTTTGTTATTGTGAATTTGTTAAATGGAAGTCCAAACGTCAGATGTGTTGTTCTGAGACAAGAGGTTATTCCTACTATAATTTTCTAATGAAAAGAATAAAAACGTGTGGGTAAATAAATATCCATAATCACAAAAAGCATATAGTGTGATTACTTTCAATAGTAAAAGAATAGGACTTTAGGTGAATCTGTTGTTTAAATATTAGTTTATGGCCCTACCTAAGTCCTGTCCAAATGGGCCTGACTCCTTTCTTGGGCAAGCTGGTGGGCCTGCAGCATTAATTACACAACCCACTTAAGTAGCCTTTTAAACATGTCTCAGGCCTGTCATTGAAGCCTGTGTGCGCCACTTTAAACTGCCATTTCGACCTGGTAAAAAAAAACTTTTACCGGGCCTAAAACTTCTTTTAATTCCTTCGGTGCTCATGACGGCTCCCGGCCGTCATGAGTCACGGCAGGCGTGTGCTCCTGACAGCTGAGAGCCGTCAGAATGTTGCTGCTCCGCCCATGCGCTGTTAATTGCCCGCCTGTGCGGGAGAATTAATCAGTGGGTGGAGTTCTGACGGCTCCCGGCTGTCATGAGCACACGCCCTCCGTGATTTATGTCGGGCGAGAGTAGTCATGAGTCCCGCGGCGCCACGCCAAACGCCGCCCCCCCCCCCGCACCATGGCGGAATTCATGCTGCGGAGAAGGGGTTAATACGTACAAGTCATCCACCGTGTAGGGTAGCCCGTAAATAGCCCATGGGGCAGGTTTTAGTGTATTTACAAAGTTGGACATGTACTTTCATTTTATATGTCCTTGTGTTCAAAAACTCAACTTCATTTTTCACTACTGCAAGGCATACCTCTCCTATAGCATAACACTGGGTTTCCTAATTACATGGTAATGGTAATGTTTATTTGGGAGCAGGTAGGAATGATGAGTTTGTTTTTTAAAGAAATGTAATGTAAAACCCTCTTTAATGGTAACTTCAGATTTTAAGTCACAATTCTAAAAATGCCACTCTTATAAAGTTGGCCTATCACATTTGCACATCACAATGGTCCTTCCTGAGCACAATATTGGACCCCCAGACCCAACGCTTCAGTACATTTGTGGATCTTTGAAAACAACAGGAGGACTGTTGTGCTGTTTTGCAGCCACAAGGACGGATACCCTGTTACTCTGTGGTCCTGCTTGCTGAAACGGAAGACTTGACCAATATCCGTCATTAAAGGCTAAAGTGGCTTCAAGGGTCAGCTGGCTGACCTCCTGTTCTGAGCTACAGGGACATAAAAAGCTCCAGAGACCTCCCTGCATCCACTCACCTAAGCTACTGTCTGAACCTGCAAGTATACCCGCCTAAACCGGGTTTGTGTCTGCTGGCATGAGTGCCTGGCCCCCCCTAGAGGTGCCTCTCAGGTCCTGGATCCTTGGTGTGGCATCATGTAAACTCTTCAAAGAAAAGGAGAAATCTTAACGTTTTAGCCAATTCGCTACCATGAACGGGACTGTTTGTGCCAAGATCTGGTCAATCATGCCACCTGCCAACCCGAATCTCCAAGTGCACTAGCCCTTTCATGCCACGGCGATCATTAGTAATGCACGGTAATGCAAGATCTGCACTTTGCACTACAGCATTGACAGGGTGCGATGCTTCCAAGGTGAATCTCCAGCAACAACTGTTTGTGACGCCCAACACTATGTTCACGCTGCATTGACTACCACCACCCATCCTGCTTTTCGAGCTACAGCCACAACCACCCGCAATGTTCTCCCTGCTCCTCACAGCCCCTCCACCGTAAACAGAACGCTTTGTGCTGGACCTTTGAAAGGGACTCTTTCAGCAGGACTAATCTGGTCCCTGTATCTCACTCACGCTCCATCAATGTTGGCCTGAACTTTGAAATTTCACCTGGTTTCGCAAGAGCAGATAGGTGCGAGTGGCACTTTGTGGTTTTAAGCACTGTATACCTAAATCTTTGAAATGACATATATCCGGTTCTAAGGATTGAATGTATGCAAATTTATTACATTTCACAGTTGTTTTCAAAATTGGTGTAAGACTTTTCTGGTGATGTGTTTTCACTTTACTGTTTGAAGTGCTGGAGAAATGCTTTACACATTGCATCTGAGCTAAGCCTGACTGTTGTTGTGTCAAGCTATCAGGGGGGTCAAGTACAGGTTAGTTTGGGATCTGCTAGTGTTTCACCCTGTCAAGAACTGTTGTTGCTGTTTGAGTAGGGTGTTACTCCCTCAACCAGTAACCCAATTTCCTACAGACAGTAATTAAAGGAAAGGAGAGGGAATAAAGATGAACTGCTAAATAGCAGGCAAATGTGTTAGGATGTAAATTTTAAATATTGTTAGTCAACTTTTTTTTTTTTAAACACTCGTATTATACTAAATTGAGTACCTGTTTATTTAGTTCATACTTTTATGAATACGCAGAAATCAACTTTTTGTTTGCCAACAAACAATTAGGTGCATCGATAAAAAAAATACAACCAGTACAAGGTATAATGGGATATGGAAGCTGCTGGTCTCTTTAATGGAGCAGTGTCAAATAAAAGCCCCTTACACACACTGCTTAGCTGGCTTCAACTGCTCTTACTGTTTTTCAAGATTTCCTTTACAGAGTCGAAGCAAGATTACATTTAGTGCTACAATGTTTGCTGTAGAGTATTTTGTGTTTAATAGGTTGCATTATTAAAGTAAAACAAAGGAAATCCCGTACATTTAGAATGGGATTGCTTGCAGTATTGATCTGCCTGTAAAATATATATGCAGAAGAATACTGTGATAGCCAGTTTGTAGTTATGTTAGGTAAGAGGCTCCTGAAAAGACTCTTCTTGATTTCTAAATAAATTTGGTGAGCATTCGACAAATCTGTGAAAAACTTTCCAACCACATAGTTCATCCGAATTAGGTTTGTCATGACAACAATGGAGCGGATACGTCGAGAGGTAGCCTAGAAAAGGTGGGCAGAGGCAAAAAAAAGACAAGGGACTTTTCACAATTTAATTCACACAGTATTTTTTGCTCTGCTATACAGAAGAAAAGGCTGAACGAAATTACAGAAAACCTAACATGAAAGAAGAACTTGGCTGAAGAAGTGCATTTCCTCCGTTTGGTGTCAAAGTATTTTGTAGTTTGAAACATTTTCTGTGTGCTTGAAACAGTCAATAAATAGAGGTGCCTTTACAGCTGGAAAGGTATTTTTGATGAACCTATAACTTTAGCACTGTTTGGCTTACTTTGTTGTTTTTTTTTTTGCACGTTTGAATTTGTCAAGCAGGCCACAGATAAAAAGGTTGTCAAAAAGTGTACATTTGAAGAACTGACACGTGACAAACCTACATGAAATTTGGCAAACATTTTGCATGTTTAGTCCTTTGTGTGTATGGCAAGTTTTGAGCAGATCCATCTGAGGATAGAGGCCAAGTCAAATACAGAATCAGAAATTCATAGAGTTGCATGCAAATTGAGGGAGGCTGGCAGGGCATAGGGGGTTTGGAAAAAATAAACCATTTCCCAAAACTGGGCATGCAAACACATGAAAGCTTATGGTGAACTTGCCCAACTGCCGGCAAAGGCTCTTGGACCAACAGAGGCATGTGGGCACTTGGAAGGGCTGATGCACGGTTTCAGAATCTGTTTGGCCGCAGTAAAAACCACCCTAACAGTGACCTCATGGTTACATTTGATTATAACCCCATAATACTGTTTAGGAAACCTTTCAGTTAAAAATGCCAAGTATAATTATGAATACAATTTAAAACTTTAAAGTACTACAATTCACAAGCTAGGTTTAGTTTCACAATTTCTAACTAACTTAACATCCATGAAAACAGTAATTTATGCACCAAAAGCAATGTTTATGACCTCAAAATAGTTATACCAATAAGATGTAAAAAGTAGGGAAAAAAACTAATAACACACAAACCACTAAATACTACATTCATAGTCTTCTTTCACAGTTTTAAGAGTAATAGTATATGCAATCACATGTATATGACTTCTAACTTTTGTATGTGCATATGCCACTTCAAGGGTGAGGGCATGAACATTACATTAATGCCATGAAAGACGTAGAGTTGTCTGAAACGGCCATTTGAGGTTTTCCAATAGTGAAAATAATTTTTTTATATCTATCTAGATGGTGTGAATTGTCTATCTTCTCAATACTGTGTGCATGGCCACATTTTAAAGCTACCTGTGAGCTCTTATTAGATCTCCGTTGGTAAGCTTTGTCTAAACAGCTACTAAACTTAAGCATTACGATTAAGCATAACAAACTTGACTCGATCTAAAGTGATTGGAATATACTGGCCCTTAGTGCTGTAAACAGAATGTTTGAGATCTGCTAGACATGCAGTACCTCCTCATGCTGGAAGTTGTCCACCAGTCTTGCAAAACAGAGGCACGTGCTTTCCACTGATTTTTTATCCTATTGAAACAAAACATTTTAAAATACAGATCATTTACAGAACACAATAAAACGTTAACACCAATGTAAAATGTCCTTGCAACACACAAGAGTAATGGCAACTCTTCTTTTTAGGAACACTGATTGGCATAGTAATCTTAAAAGACTTCTAATAACATGACAGAATGAAAAGTTACTTAACAGTAGCAATAATTATCCAAAATGGTCCTTATCCTCATTCATAACTTTTGCAAAATATTAATGTTGAAAATTCAATACTTCACGCAAGGCTCCTTGCAAAGAGCAGGAAAAGAAAAGCATTGCTTACATATAACAATCAGTTTACAGTCTGTGGTAATGTAAATTCACTTGCTGGGCTTATTCCTGCTTTCTAGTGCTGTGCCTGGAACATTATAATCTGTTATTTTTCTTAGAAGATATTCCTATTTCGAGGTGACTCATGGTCCCTCTAGTGAACCCCACAAGGGACTTGGACACAATTCACCTAAACACGCATCCTCCCCAGCCATCGATATTTATGTGTGTATACAAGATGCATTAGTAAGCATTGGTAATACTAGGGTATGCACAAATAGCACAAGTTACTTACTTGTGTAACGATATATCTGTAAGAGACAGTTAGTGATAGATTCCTTACCGTAGAATATCCCCAGGCGTCAGACCGTATCTGGAAAGTTTGTCAGCAGTAACCCTGTGCATCGGTAGGCGTTGTCGTATGGCTCTGCGTACTTCGTTGGCGTCGTAGTCGCCGAGATGACATCGCTGGAGCTACTTTGACGCACCCATGAGTGCTGACGTCAGTTCTGTACATGACTTTCCGCACCAGGAACGCAGAGCCAGGTAGGATACGGACCACTGGTGCATTGAATCTACGGCCCTGAATGGGATGACCTTAACCCTAGAAATCAGTTCGCAGAACGGGCAGGATGCGTGGGGTGGTAAGGAATCTATCCCCTTATAATGGATACCCCAGCAATACCAAACCCAGTGGTGAGTCTGCAAACCAAGATCACACCAGAAAGTCAGAGAGAACAGAACAGCCAAATAAGCCGTCTCTCCGGACTGGACTTTCAAGGCAATAATGCTTGTTAAAAGTGTGCAACGAGGCCCACGTGGCTGCCTGACAGATGTCTTGCAGGGTTACACCATGTCCCAATGCAGTAGTAGCTGCTGACGCTCTGGTAGAATGGGCGCGTAACCCCACCAGAGGTTCCTTTTTAGCCAGAGAATAACAGGCTTTGATACACAAGACGACCTAGCAGGAGATAGTCCTCTTGTGTACAGCCGGCCTTTCTAGGCACCCACGTAGCCAACGAAGAGCTGGTCTTCCACCCGGAACGGTTGTGTGGGATTCAGGTAAAATGAGAGCACACATTTTGGGACAGACAGTGGAGCCTCTCTTCCTCTCCGTCAGGGAGCGGAGGCGGAAAGAAAGTGGGCAAGGTGATAGTTTGACAATGTGAAAGGCAGTGACAATCTTTGGCAAGAAGGAAGGACGAGTGCAAAGCACAACCTTATCTGGGTGAACTGACAGAAAGGGAGGCTTACAGGAAAGAGCCTGGAGCTCACTCATGCGCCTAGCGGAGGTGATGGCAACCAGGAAAGCAGTCTTCAAAGTTAATAAACAAAGAGGACAGTGGTGAAGCGGCTCAAAAGGAGCGCACATCAGAAAAGTAAGAACCAGATTAGAGTCCCACTGCGGCATCACAAACGGACCAGGAGGGAATTGGTGAGTAATGCCTTTGAGAAATCTATTAACACCAGGGGACTTGGAGAGAGGGCTGATCAGGGAGCCTGAGAAAGGCCGAAATCGCAGAAAGGTAGCCCTTAATAGTGCCCAGAGCAGAGCCCTGCTGGGCCAGAGAAAGAAGGAACAAAAGGACTTGTGAAAGAGGGGCAGAATGTGGATCCACGGCCTTTGCTGAGCACCATGCCACAAATTTGTTCCACCTGCAGGCCTATACCAATTTAGTGGAAGGATGCCTGGCTGCCAGAATTACACATACTTCAGGAGGCAAGTCAAAAGGAGCCAACTGTCGCCGCTCAATCGCCACGCATGTAGGTGGAGGCTGGACAGGTTCGGGTGGATCGTGCCCTGCTGCTGCGACAGAAGATCCTCCCGAAGAGGATCGGATGATCCATGCTCATACTGAGTAGCTCGGGATACCAAATTCTTCGAGCCCAGTCCGGGGTCACAAGAATGACTTGTGCCCGGCCACGCCTGATCTTTAGCATTCGAGGTAGAAGTGGTATAGGTGGAAAGGCATACAATAGACCGCAGCTCCACTCGTGACGAAAAACGTCGCTGAACGAGTGCAGCCTTGGAAATTCCAACGCGCAGAAGTGATGACATTGCGCGTTCTCTTCGGTGGCGAATAGATCTAACCAAGGCTCTCCCCACTGTTGAAAGAAGTCTTGCGCCACCTGAGAGTAAAGACGCCATTCGTGATCCATCAGGCACCGGTTTGTCCGCCATGGTGTTCAAAGAACCTGCCAGGTGTTGAACCGTCAAGGAAATGCCTTGACGTTCCAGATGTCCAGAGGCGCTGTGCCTCCTGACATAGGGTCCCCACCCCACCCGCCTTGTTTGTTGCAATACCACATGGCGGTGGTGTTGCTTGCGAACACCTGCACCACCCTCCCCTTGACAGAGGGAAAGAATGCTTTCAGTGCAAGAAGGATCGGCCGAAGCTCCAGAAGGCTGATATGGAGCCGGGACTACGCCAGAGATTAGAGACCTCTGATCTCCGCCTCTCCCATGTGGCCACCCCATCGCAGGAGGGACGCATCCATCACAACTGTGTGCTCCGGCTGGGGAAGGAAGAGGGATCTGCCACTGATCCAATGCTGATTCGTGAGCCACCAATGCAATTGTTGTGCAGTGACCTCCCGAGATCAGGACGTAGTCAGACAGGTCCTCTGATGCTGCGCCCACGGGAACTTCAGGTCCCACTGCAGAGCCCGCATATGCCATCTGGCATGGTTGGTTAGCAAGATGCAGGAGGCCATGCGGTCCAGCAGCCTCAAGGTCGTCCTGACCGAAACCCAGGACAAGGGCTGAAAGATGGAATCATACCCCAAATGTCCCGGACTCGCTGTTTGGGAGGATAAACCCAAAATTGCGTCTTGTCCAAAACCGCTCTAATGGAAGAGGAGGTTCTAAGAGGGGATCAGGTGCGACTTCGGCACGTTGATGGAGAACCCCAGCAAATGGAGGAGGTCGGCCAAGTCTGGAGATGGAAGATGACTGTTTGGGGTGAGCCCGCCTTCAACAACCAGTCGTCGGGATAGGGAAAGACTGAAACCCCTGTTGGGCGCAGATGAGCTGCAACCACCGCCATCACTTTGGTGAACACCCGAGGGGCGCTGGTAAGGCCTCAGGGGAGCACATTGAACTAAAAATGCTCCTGCCCTACTGTGAATCGCAGGTAACGCCGGTGGGCCAGTAGGACGGGGATATGAAAAAATACATGTCCTGCAGGTCCAACGCTACCATCCAGTCTTGCGGGTCGACGGCAGACAAGACCTGAGCAAGTGTGCGCACCTTTAACGTCTCATTCCGTAGGAAGCGATTGACATTCCAACGGTCTAAGATGGGACGCAGACCATTGTCCTTCTTTGACACCATGAATCAGTGGGAGTAACAACCATGACCTACTTCTGGCGTCAGAATGCGCTCGATGCCCCCCTTGGCCAAGAGTGCCGTAACTTCCTGCTGGAGAAGTGCAAAGTGATCCACCCACATGTGGTGATACTGTTGTGGCATGGCTGAGGGGGTTGTCTGAAAAGGGAGGGAGTAACCCCTTCAGACAATTTGCAGAACCCACCTGTCCGATGTGATGGTGCACCAGTGGTGGAGGTGATGGTGAATCCTGTCACCCACTGGCGTCTGGTGGGCCTGAAACACCAGACTAGGAAGGTTTGTAGGCAGTGGAAGCGGGGGTGGGTGGACTGACCCGCATGCTGGTCCGTGACCCGCCTCTACGGGTCCGACGTCCGAGGCTGCGCTGAGACTGTTGCTGCGCAGGCGCCCCTTCCTTGACCACGAACGGAGCGAAAAGCAGAAGGAGTATGTGTGGCCGAAAGGCCCAAGGACTTGGCTGTAGCCCGGGAACCCTAAAGCGCTCCAACGTGCAATCCGCCTTATCGCCAAAAAGAGGCAAGTTCCATCAAAGGGCATTTCCATCAATGTGTTCTGGACATCCCCAGAAAAGCTAGTTCTCAGCCAGGCGTGGCGGAGTTGCGCCACTGTCGTGGAAATCGCCCTGCCCAGTGAGTCAATGTCAAGACCACAACGGATCATGAACTTGGCTGAAACTCTCCCCTCAGCAATAGCCTGGGAGAATACTGTCCATGTCTCAACTGGACACCGAGCAAAACCTTGCGCGACCGTATCCCACACAGAATGGGAATAACGGCCCAAGAGACATGTGGTGTTCACAGACCGCAGTCCTGAACTGGCGGAAGAAAAAATCCTCTTTCCAAACTGCACCAGTTTCTTGGATTCCCGGTCCGGTGGTGCAGAAGGGAATGCGCTGAGGCTTTGGACAACCAAGCTCTCACAGGTAGGGTTTTGGGAGAAGAAAACAGGTTTTCCCGGGGCCCGGCGATGGAGTTAAGCCACGTTCTTATCCACAGGAGCTCCTGTGTTGGGCCTGGACCAGGTGCCCAAAAGAACGTCCGAGAGTGCATCATTAAAGGGCAGCAGCGGCTCTGAAAAAAAGACGCCGGCCAAAGCACCTCTGTCAGGAGGTTAGTCCGGACAGCCACGGTAGGGAGCTCGAGGTGGAGAGCCTCGGCTGCCCTATGCCACTCCATAGAATAGGAGCCACCCTCCTCCGAAGCTACGGTAGAAGGATACAGTGAGCCAGGTTCCCGAGTATAATCCTGGTCACCTGCATCCCCCAGATCCTCATCCCAGTCCTGGTCTAACTCGCATTGTGCTGTGAGAGGGTCCTCAGACCCCTCCTAGTCCACCCAGTCTTCCACATGCTGAACAGGTGGAACGTAAGGAGGTGGTTGAAGAAAGGGATAAAAATTCCCTATCGGCGTCAGAATCTGTGTCCGTCGACATCCTTCTGGTGCCGTCTCCACGTCAGGGAGGAAGCCGGTGATGGCACCGTCTAGGTGATCCATGCCTGGATCCATGGGGGTCTCTCGGGGTTGAGACTGGAGTAGTCGACGACGTCGAAGCACGAGGAACCCCAGTCAGGCCTGCAGGACCGGGACCTGGAATGGCGCGGAGCAGACTCCCGGGTCTGTAGCCACTTTCAGGACCGCTCCCGCCAAGTTTTCGGAGCCATGGCCTGGCAGTGGGGACACAACTTGGAGTCGTGGTTGCACCCCAGGCAGTAGAGACACTTGCGGTGCGGGTGCGGGTCCTCCACCGACATCATGAGGGGACAGACCGCATAAGACTTAAAACCGGGTATCCCTATGCACCTGAAGTAGAAGTTTACTCATAAAAACAGACAAAAAGTCCCCCAAAAAAAACTCAGTCAAAAAGTGACTGGGCACAGCTCTCTCCGGATCTGCGCTTGCTGGCGCGGAAAAAGAAAGAACGGACGTCAGCGCGCTTGGGCGCATCCAAGTAGCTACAGCATTGTCACCTCGGCACTACGACACCGCCAATGACGTATGCGAAGCCGTACGACGACGCCTACCGACGCGCAGGGGTACTGCTGACGAAAACTTTCCGGATCCAGTCTGACGCCTGGGGATATTCTAACCGGCGGCAGCAGGATTGCCATACTCCCGGGTGGGAAGATACACTCCGCCAAAATTGACCTGGTCTTTAAAGAATCATTCAACTGATATACACATGAGTAGGATCTCAAAGACCAGTTCAAATCTTTCACAAGACTCCTCCCTGTTATCCCCCCACACATTTGAGGACTAGTGGCTCTCAGCTGGGGACCGACCGCCGCAAAACATTTTCATTTTTACCCATAGGATGGTTGGACAAATTGGTTGTATATAGTACAGCAGAGATTGGCTGATCTCACCCCAGGAACTGAGCTTTCTGATCCTGAAGAGAACCCCGGAATATGGAGGTTCGAAAAGAGTTGAACTTGTGGTGGCCAAACCAAGTGTACAAATTACGGTCTTAAAAATCAAATTCAGAATGTATTCTTGTTTGGCCCAATTATGTATTGTCTTGATTCTTTCTTTGGTTTAGATTTACTTTGAACAACTGGACGTTTGGTTGCTTGTTAGATTGCTGGAATGCTAGTTTTGTCCGAGTAGAATTGTAGTGAGTGTGAAATTGGTGTATGGTGAAAGAATTCCTGTAAACTATTAGGATTCTTTTTGTTAGGTAGGCTTTTGGAGAAGGTAGTTGGGTTAAAAAACAAAATGCAAAAAAAGTTGACTAATTTTCATATGTGAATCTTTTGAATAAATGTTGATAAAATACGGAAAAAGAGGTATGTGGTGACATAGTTTCAGTCAATGCTCCTGGATACAAAGAAGAGCGAGTTGTACATCAGCATTGGCATCTTGTCGTTTCTTATTATATATGGGGATATTCTACGGTAAGGAATCCATCACCAACGTGTCTCTTTCAGATACCCTGTTTACATGTATCACCTTGTGCTCACCACCAGGAAGGTGGATAGGGCATGTGAATCTACCGCACTACAAGCTGCAAACCAATGTGAATAGCCAACGTTACATGCTTGTTGCTTGTGTATGAGTAGCTCACATGCACTCTCAGACTGAATAGCTGTACCCAGACAACTAATGCAGTGGCTTAAGAGCAGAGGTGGAAGACATGTGGAACAAGGTTTTAATCACAAGTTGTAAAAGTAATCTTCTCATCCAATGTGAATGGCTGCAAAATACTGTGAAGCCAAAGTGTGGATTGAGGTTGGGTAGCAGCCTTACGAATTTTCATTGTGGCATCTTTAAAACGAGAGGAATGGGACGTGCATTATGCAGTGCTCTGTTGGCATTGGCAAACAGAACTGAATATGTCTGGCAATCCAACTTGTTAGACATGCTTTCAATGTAGAAATTGTAAGATATGGCTGCGGAGATGCTGGGTATTCCTCATGGAAAGAGGACACTTAGTAGCACTTCATGACCCATCAGAAATATAATGTGTGTAATGTGTAATGTTTTTTCCACTAGAGATTGCGGATGTGGGGAAAAATGTGGTAATACTATATACTGATTAACTATACCACTACTAGCAACAACAAAAAACAAACAAAAAAACACAAGGTTGAGTGCCAATCACAACTCATACGCAGCCTGGCGAGGGGGAGGAAATTGATGAAAACACAAGAGACTTCGATCTCAGAAGAGACGCCACCTGACTTGGAGACCCACATTTGCAAGGTCTTGATGCATAACTGGTAAAGTTTTTCTGTGTGAGACGGAGAGGAGTCACTTGTCCAGGTGCTTGATGAGACCCACAGATGTTTCCATTTTGGCCGTTTCGTCATTTATGTGTGCACCAGAGAGTGAGTTAGAGTAAATGGAAGGTTGAGAATTCACTGCTGTGCCTCTGATGTAAGGCCTGTTAGGTAAAGCCTGGAGGATCTTCTGGCACATATTCTGAGGGAATACCCATGTGCAGCAAGGTCTGATGCATCATCTGAAGCACTAATAACCTGGTTGCAGACCAGGCCCCCTTCATGCAGGATCTCTTGTAGTCCTTTCTACCTTCCTTTGGTAATCTTTCTGTGAACCGGGAAAAAAAGTCCCAAAGAGACCCGTCATATCTCACTAGAAAGGCAGATGAGCTAGCCCACCTTCACAAAAGAAGCAGACATGTTCACATCTTTTTCTCCCCCAAAGTGTCCATCTCCTTGCTGTCCTTCTCTGGGGGCACGCATGACGAGGCAGCAACAGATTGGGTTTTTCTTACAGCGGCTATAATAGAGTCTGGTGGTAGGTCAGTCATCAGGAATAATGGTTCTTGGACTGGGGCTTATACTTTAAGGATCCATGATGGAGCCACTCCCAGGGAGCCCGGAGTAAGGAAAAGTTACCATGCCGGTTTGAGAAGGCCTAAGACCAGATGGAGCAGTGGTCTTGATGCTGCCTTATGATGCAAAGTCGCAAAGATGATTGATGAAGATGATGTTGCTGGGATGTCAATGCTAAGCTTAGCTGCGCCTCTAACCAACACGTCATTGAATGTGGTTATGTCATCTATTGGGGATTCTCTTACTGGTGGAGTGTCTGTTATGACACTGAAAACTTAGAGGTGGTAGACAAGGTAGGAGACCCAATTCTACGATGCTGGGATCGGTGAGACCTCTGGGATGTTGAGGTGGATCTAGTTCTTGTTGTCCTGGACCTTGATCTATTTCTCAGAGGTGTCCTAGATAGTCTGGATCTAGGAGGAGGGACACCTCGCCCCGGAGGAGGAGAAGCCAGAAAAAACGCAGGAGGCGCGGATGGCTTTGTCGATCTCAGGGTAGCCCCAGACGGGGAGTATGTCTGGATATTCAGAGTCCGAGCTCTACTGTACAGGCTTTTTGGACAGCCTTTCCACCCAGTGTGGAGAGATGTTGAGTGGTGGTCTCAGGAGATGGAGACTGAACGAGACTATGTTACTATGAGACTACATACTGCGCATGTGTAGCAAAGTGCTCCTTTTGGCATGGTTACCAACCACCTTTTGCCTATAAATGCAACTTTGCCTATTAATACAACTTTGACTGGGCCTGCTAATCAGGTTCCCAGTGCCTGTGTTCTTTCCCAAAACGGTCCCTTTGTTTTCACAATTGGCACACCTCTGGCCGACATACAAGCCCATTGTGAAAGGTACCAGTGGTACCAAGAGCATTGTGACCAGCGAGGGTCTCTAAGGCCTGCAGCAGGTGTTGTGCCAGCCTAAGAGACCACTCACGAAACACATGCACACTGCCACTGCAGCCTGTGTTCTGCGTGCAACTAAAAGTGAAGTCGACCTGGCACATATCCTTGGGTGCCAGCACTGTCTGAGGCATAGGTAAGACAAAGCAGGATTCACAGCACTAAGGCAGGGTGCACTATACCTCTGGTGAAGGAATAACCGCATGAGCAGATATGCCTCTATAGTGCCTAAATTTATTGAAAAGCATTATAAGTGCATGGTGAAGCCATATCGAATTTATGGGCTGGGAGCTTGTCAATATGAGTTCCACAGCTCCATGATGGCTTCACCATACATCTCAGATTAATGAGCCCACACTGATACCAGTGTTGGATTCATTAATAAACGCACTCAGTGGGCACCTCAGAGGTGCCCCCCGAAAACCGACCCAACCACTAGTGTGTTGCTGACTGGTCTACACCAGCCTGCCACTTCCAGACATGTTTCTGACCCCCTGAGGGGGGAGCTTTGTGCTCTTGTGATTTAGAAACAATGCATGCACTGGGTGGAGGTGCTTCACACCTACCCCAAGTAGGAAAAGCATGCAAAGGCGGTGAGCCTCAAAGCCTTCTTCCCTTCGTTACGCTAGGCAGGGCCTCTCCAGCTAGTGGAGATGCGCCGCCCCCATCCCCCGACCAAACCCTACTTTTTGCAGCAAGGAAGGAGGAGAAATCAGTAAGCAGGAAAGGTGTATCTCCTCCCAGCAAGGACCACCCCTAAGGTGTCCTGAGCTGAAGTGACCCCCCCCCCTTTTTTTAAATAAAAAATAAAAAGACTCCATATTAGCTGAGAATTTTAGCCATAAGGAATAGGGGTATGCCCTGTAACCAAAGGGGGGTGGACATATAAAGGGTGCAGTCATCCCAAAGGTAAGTAGCCCATTGGCTTCTACCTGCAAGTACTTGTAACTACTCTAAATAGAGTATTCAGGGGCACCCCTGAACCATGATCATCAGTATTCTGGAGAACTAAAGGAGGACCCAAGAGCAGTGCAGTAATGGAAGACTCCAGATGACAACTGACTTGACCCCAGCCCTACCGGCCTGCAGCACTTGAAGAAACACGCTCCAAAAAGTGACTAGTCCTGCAGGCCCTGCTACCTCCACAACCCTTGGAGGATGCCTTCCCTAAAGACCAAGAACTCCAGTAGACAGCAGCCCGGTCCCCAAAGAAACACTCAAGAAGAGATCCAGTTCCCTGCTGAACCGCACAACCAGACCTCCTGACCTACCTCTCCACCAAACGCCTCCAGCCTGAGTCTAAGTGGCCCACCAGTGCTAAGAAGGTTCCCCAGCGGTCCCAAGCTTGGGTCTACCTCTCCTGGGCGCCATAACAACTCCTACAGTCTCAACACAAAGGACCCCCCCACCGCTAACAGCGATCAGCTCCGGTAAGGACCTTCCAACCTCAAAGGACACCCTTGCACCTGCAGTCCCCAGGCCTTAGGGAGCTCGACTGACTGTGCCTAGTTGCCCTTCAACATCCCAACTTATCTACAGAGCCACTAGTTCCCTTCGTCCAGCTGCCTGGTCTGAGCATGCAGCCTTTGTTCGATATCTTCAGTCTCCATTGCTTTGCATTGGGCGTAACGACGTGGTGTTGCACTCTGCACCCAGCTGTCTTTATGCCGCTGAGGGTGTGTGTTTGGTGCTGCCTCGTGCCTCCAAGTGCTGGTCCTAACCCCTGGAGATTGACCCCAAACTTTGATTTTACCTACATGCAATCGGCACCTCTTTGCCTGTCCCCAGTCTCCATTGACTAACATTGAGCCCCAGTGACTGAACTTCACCTCTGCACATGCCGCCGCAGGCTGCTGGTGGTGGTGCAGCCTCTACATTTTCCTGACCCTTGCCCAGTGTTGGTCCTATAACTTGAAGACTGGAATTGTATGTGGTGTACTCACCTATTATGTTATATGTTATAAGGAGATTTATATCACGTACTGCTACTCAAGAGTGTCCAGGCGCATAGGAGAACAGTGACAGAGGGGAGCAAAAGAACTAGCGCGACTGAACAGATGAGTTTTGAGTATTTTTTTGAAAGTGGAAAGTTCCTTGGTATGACGAAGGTCATCTGGCAGGGAATTCCATAGTGTGGTTGCCTTAACCACAAAAGACTGCCCCCAAGCCGCGATTGTCGAAATCTGGGAACCACCAGCCGCAGTTGGAGGGCGGAACGAAGAGGACGCCTGGGAGAGTAGAAGGCGAACCTCGAACTAATGTAGGCAGGGCCTGGACCGTGAAGTGCCTTATGCGTCATGGTCAGGACCTTGAAACACACTCGCTGGGCAACGGGAAGCTTATGCAAGTTGCTTAGCTGCTGACGTACGCTCATTCTCTTCGGGATGTTAAACAGGAGCCTGACAGCAGCATTTTGAATAACCTGCAGTTTTCCTAGTAGGTACTCCGGGATGCCGATGTAGAGGGCGTTCGCATAGTCAAGACGCGATAAAATGAGCGCTCTGGCCACCACCGTCTCCCTAGCAGGGTGGGGGAGTAGGGGAAAAAATCTCCTCAGTGCTTGGCACCCACTCCTGTGAAATTACAGCAGTTTTTCTTCTATAGGTTAACATTGAACTGTTTGAGAAATGCACCAAGTGTCCACTTTTTATACTTCAAAATTGATTTTTCGAAACATTTTACTGCAACAAATTATCTTTGGTTCTAAGTAATAAACATACAGAAAGTAATATTTTTACAAAAAATTGGTCTCAGATTTAGTCAGAGTGTGTGCAATCATTTATTACCTGTGTGTACAACAAATGCTTAGCACAGCCCTCTGATGAGCCTAACTGCTCGACCACACTACCACAAAAGATCATTAGTATTATCTACTTTTAGCCTCTGCAAATTCTATAGGGATCCACTGGAATCTGTGCACACTATACCTTACTTTGGTATAGTATATACAGAGCCAGCTTCCTATAGCCAGCAAAACCTGAACTTTGGAGGCAATGTAACGTCCTCATGGTGTTGAAAGTATTGATTTTATTGGTGAATGTGACCTTGAGTGATTAAATCACAAGTGCTTCTTGTCTGCCTGAATGTTCGACGTCAACAGAGTTTGACGAGCACCAACAGTGAGGTGCACACTGGTGAGCCTGCTGAATGGGGCGTATACATCAAGCGGTCTTTTGAAGCAGACTGGCCTGGCCAGTGATATGTGCCTCAACATCTGTATGCTATGCTGAATCGACTTTAACCGGGTCCTTGGCACGGAGGAGTGTCAACGTCGAATGGTGATGCTTTGATGTTGGCAGCTCCGACAGCGATGTAGGCCTTGACACTGAAGGATGGGGCTTGGACGTTAGAGTGAAGAAATCGCTTCGACGCCGACCGAGGTCTTACCATGGAAGAATGCCTTGACGTTGAGTAGCATCGACGAGAAAGCACTTTCCACACTGAACAGACAGCAATCTGCCCCGATCGACATCCTACCTCTTGACGTCAATCGGGATCGCCGTTTATTCCCAACTCTCTAAAGATCGTCCTCTGGGACGGTCTTTAGTTGCGAGTAGGGCGCTTTGGAGGTAGATGGGGACCCTCCAAGACGTCATGAAGACTGTCTTTCCTCTCTCCTGCAGCCCATGCAGGCGGATCTTTTCTCTTGCCCTCCAAGTTCTTCTGGACAGCTTCAGGCAGATATGGCGTAAAGGAAGCTGGTTCTTTGGATGATACATCAAAATTAGATATTGTGCAAAGAGTCCAGGGGTTCACTTTTGAGTGGACAGGAGCTGCCTATGGCAATGCCAAGGTGCTCAGTTAGGGGGAAGAGTGGTCGAACAACCTTAGGATTAACATAGAGTGCGAGACATCTGAAAATACAAGGAGGAGATCCACACCAATTTATAAAAATAGCAAGTATCTTTATAAAGGTTTAAGCATCAGAAGAAAATCGTTCTGGAAAGTACGTTTTTAAAGAGAAATACTTTTCAGTTTGTGAGAAAGTGAGTTCCTGTTGCAGTACCCCCCCCCCACTTTTTGCCCGATACCCGATGCACTTTTCCTAGGTGTGCCCTGGGTCCCTGCCAATCAGTTACCCAGGGCCTGTGTTTCTTCCCTAAAACTATACTAAAGCCTAAACCCAATTGGCATCTCTGGCCACATATCAGACCCTAGTAAATGGTACCCTAGGTACCCAGGGCATTGTGACCAGAGAAGACCCCTAAGGGCTGCAGCACTTATTGTGCCACCCTTAGGGGCCCTGTACCTTGACACCCACACACTGCCTTTGCAGGCTGAGTGTCTAGGTGCAGAACTAAACAAAGAGTCGACATGGCACACATGCCTGTGTGCCATGCCCACAACCCCACTGCCCTGGCATACCTCTAGCTGGGTGCCCTATGCCAATGGTGTGGGCACGGGTGCATGAGCCCTGTGCCCCTACAGTACCCAGGGCCGTTCCTGGGCATATTAAGTACAGTGATGCCATTAAGAGAATATGGTGCTGGGAGGTTGTCATTACGAACTGCACAGCACCATAATGGCTACACTGACAAGTTTGATATCAAACTTCAGCACATTAAACCCACACTGATGCCAGTGTGGGATTTAATGTAAAATGCACTACAGAGGGCATCCTAGAGATGCCCCCTAAAACCTAACCTACAATCCACGTCTGGGCTGAGTGGCTGCCACACAGCAGACATGTTGCTGGACCCCTGGGTGGAGAGCCCCCCGCTCTCCTGGCCCTGCAAAAATGCACATCCTGGGACGAGGTGCCAAGCCTCCTCCCAAAGGATGGACAGGGGGAAGATTCAAAGGCATGCCGCCTCTTATAGCTTCTCCAGATCATTTGCTGTACCCAGCAACTGGCCCCCACCCGTTCTACCCCCACTCTGGCGGGAAGACTGGCGGGAAAAATTACGTCAGGAAGGGGGGTGTGCCAGCCTGTGCCAACCCCACCCCTCAGGTGGAGGAGGCGAGGTGAAGCACGACCCCGGGCTCCGGCCATCTTGTAGATGGGGAGCCCTGCCCAATCCCAGCTAGGCTCCTGCCCCCCTCCCACACCAGGACAGGGACCCATTGGTCCATGCCCATGCCCTACCTGTAACACCCCTAAATTTAGTATTTAGGGGCTCCCTGAACCTTCCTTCCTCAGATCCAGATACCGAAACAAGAAATAAGAACAAGAAAGCAGAAGACCTGCCGTGCAGCTGCTAAGAAGAGGAAGACACCAACTGATTTGGCCCCAGCCCTACCGGGCTGTCGACCCTCGAACCTGCTCCTGCTAACCGCGGCGTCTCCAGTGGTCAGCAACCTCAAAAACCCGGAGGACCTGACTGCCTTGTGACTCTGACTACCTGGGTCTCCCAGGAGCAGTGGTACTGCTCAAAGCAAGTAACAAGCCCTGGCATCAGCCCGGAACCGCAAACCCTGCACACTCTGCACCCGCCAAGCCTGGCCTGTGCTGGAGTGAATCAAGACCACGAGGACGTCCCCCCGGCGATTCGGACTCGGAATCCAGGTCCCAAGGACCCTCCTCGACGACCCCGATGACGCCTGCAGCCTCAGGACAGAGGACCCCTCCAACTGCCACCAGCAGGGGGTAAGATTTCCCAACCTCAAAAGACACCCCTGCACCCGGCGCCCCACAGCCCCCTGTGCCCAACTCCTGGGTGCCTACCTATCCTCCAAGATCCCAACTTACCCCTCAAAGTGTTGGTCGCTCCTGAAGATCCACCGTCCCCGAGCCTGCAGCCTTTGTTCCCTTGACAAGATCCTCATTGGATAACATTGAGCGCCAGACGGCTCAAAAGCAACCTGCACCCAGCCGCCCGAGTGCCTCTGGCAGTGCAACCTGTACCCTATTCTACTTCCCCATTTGCCCTGAGCAAGTGACCAGGTGCCCAGCTCCCATAGCCGCATGGCCCGCTAGCCAGCAGCCACCAACCGAAGGCCCCCTGCCTCTCATTGGATAACATTGGGCCTAACTACCTCTGCACCCGGCCGCCCCTGTGCCGCTGAGGGTGTACTAACTGTACCTACCTGACCCTGGGGGACCCCCGAGTCTAAGCCCAGAACCTTAACTTCACCAGTCGAGTACTCACCTGAAAACCGATGACTCACTTTCCTGCCATTGGATAACATTGACTGGTTTGACTCGAAAAATCTTGTGTGAAGTTTTGAAATGTTAAAATTTTCACCTAAAATCAGCCGAACATCGAACTCCGAAGTACTCACCTGTAATCAGGAGAGAAGCCAGTACTTTACCTTGTAGCCCAGAACTGAACCACAAAAGTAATCACAACCGTGTCTGCTAGTAATTTAAATTTCTGCCATAGTAGAAATTTCATAGAAAAACAGTCAATGGTTTCCTAAGTGTGAAGTTTTGAAAACTGAAAATATTCATATAAAATCAGCCGAATTCCGAAATACTCACCTGTGATCAGGGGAGAACTCAGTACTGTACCTTTCAGTCCAATACTGTACCGTAAAAGTAATCTGTACCGGTTTTACTAGTAATCTTTATTTTCTCCATAACAACCCATTGTCTGCTTTTCTATGAAATTTCTTCTAAGTGTCTACTTTTGAAAACTTGAAATATTCTTTAAAAATCATACGAAATACTGAAACGCAATTACCTACCTGTTTTAAGTTAAGACCCCAGTGCTGGCCACAGGAGACCAGTGCTGGATTACAAAAGTAACGCGATCGTACTTTACCTGCAATCTGAATTTACTCCCATTGAATAACATTGTCAGATTTACATTGAAAAGTGTCTAAGTGTGAACTTTTAAAACAGCTTTATATTCAGGAAAATTCACTACAGTAACTAAAATGTTTTTGCTAATCTGGTTTAATCTTAGACCCCAGGACTGAACCTAGGAACTGGTCCTGGGACTACTAAAGTAATCGGTATAGTAATCAACTGTACTTACATGTGAATACTCATTGAGCTCAATGCTATTGTTTGTTTTAGGATTGTGTTGCTTACTGTCAATACTGTATTAATTGTGTGCACAAACTTTATTGGTCCCTTTGCAAAGTAATTACATGAGAGTACTCATAACGAGAAAAGTATATTTTTATAACTGTTGGTTCTAAAAATAAAACAACTATATCTGTGGATATAAAAACAATTGGCCTGGAGTTCAGTCCTTGAGTGTGTGAAACCTTTTGCTGACTGAGTGTGTACAACAAATGCTTTACACTGACCTCTGGTACTGCCTTACTGCTCAACCAAGCTACCACTGTGGAGTATAAGGTCAGTTCTGACTTTTACCTCTGTTATACCTCTGGGGTTGGTGGACTCTATACACACTGTACTTCATTCTAGTCCAGTATATAGAGAGCCACTTTCACACACAGTTCAAAAAGTCAATTTCTGAGTTCTGCAATGTTAACCTATGGGAGGAAAATCAACGCGGTTTACTAGTTAGTCAGTGACTTACGGGACCCTTCGCCAGAAGTAAAAGTGGTGGGCAAGGACCAACGCAGCACCAGCAGAACACCACCAGCTACACTAGGGCGGCAATAGGGTGGCCGGGTGCGTAGGTGCACAATGTTATCCAATGGGGAACAGTCACAGTAGAAAGAGACTGCAGGAGGGGACAGAGGCAGACAAAGTAAAACCAATGGGTGCATTCGGTTCTTGAAATGCTGGGAGATGTGGGGGCACCTGTGGTCCTCTTCTCCTCAGGACAGACCGCCCAGGTGCAAAGGGTCTTTGAGGTGTCTGGTTTCACTGTACGGCAACACTTGCAGTTGAGGGGCGCCTGCCAACAGAGGCTGCAGGCAAAGTCAGGAAATTCATGAGGAGCCACGCCACATTGGACTCCGTACCGTGAGGGCTTCGGGACCACGCTGACACCGTTGGCCCACTTCGACAGGGGCTGGGGGCTCGGTGCAGTGGTGCCTGGTGGCATGGTGTTTTGGCAGTCCGGAGTTCTCTTGGTCCTTTGTTTACCGTCTGCTGGATGCAGGTAAGAGTTTCGCTGTCCGTCCGGATGTCTTGGTTCGTGAGTGAAGGCTGGCAGCTCTTCTGGGTTTCGGGAACTCTGCAGCAGCTGGACAAGTTGACTTTTGGTGTAACAGGCGAAGTCAGCAGGCAGACCGGCAGGGTTGGCACCACATCAGCTGCTGGGTCTTCTGTGCAACTCTTCTCTTTCATCTTCTTTCTTCAGGTCATCAGGATCTGCTCTTCTGGTGCCAGGAGCTCCCCTAAATACTCAATTTAGTGGTGTTAGGGGAGTACAGGGTAGTAGCCAATGGGCTACTGACCATTGGGGTCAATACACCCACTATATGACATCACAAAGATGGCTACTTCTGAAAAATCGTGTGCACCTCAGCTTAGCCCACCTTACTATGTACTAGACGGGGGGGGGCTCACCTTCTTAAATAGCTAATTTTCCCATCTGTCCAGGTACCAAAGGGGCTCTGGGCAAGGGGGTCAGCATTCTCTATGGTGACGGGGAGCCAGTATCGCATTTCAAAGGAAGGCTAATCATTATCAAAAAGTATGGGAGGGTTGTAACCCTGGACTTCAACTGCAATAGTGTAATTAAGAACTCCTATTCGAGTTAGTTATGGTTATGTGATAGGTGCATTAATTTTGATAATGTTTCTAGATTGCAAAAAGGATGCATAAGAGTATGACACAGTATTCATATTACTTATAAAGACCAAACATGCTCCTAAGAGGGGGTGGCACAGTGGAAGTTACAAAGCAGTAAGTGTGCTTGTGCTACATACAGAAATATATACATGTGACTGATTGGGACAATATGTTGACAAGAACAGCATTCATGATGTGGGTGTCAAAAACCACATTCAAATTTTAAAATCAGTACATATGTTAAAGTTAACATTTCGACACCTTCACACAATATTTATAACAGGGTGATCATCAGGACAAAAAGAACAAGAGAAACCAGAGGGTTGGGGCAAAGACCTACAACCAAAGATGTATATCAATATGTCGTTAGAATTCCTCAGTAAACTGCTTGACAAAAGCAGGGGACTGCACCACCGATTTCTGGTGCAACAGACAGACACTGACAATGTTCTGCTGCTTGTAAATGTGATTGTGGTTTTCAACACTCACATCATGATTGTTGTTCTTGTCAACATATTGTCCCAATCAGTCATGTGTTGAATATGCTACTTACCAGTATGCATCTGTTCTTGGCATGTAGGGCTGCTAACATTCATATCTTAGCATTAGATCGCCGCCTAGTGTTGGGTCCGGATGATCGCACATTGTTGTCTTGGAAGAGTCTTCGAAGTATCCTGAGATAGGTGGCTCCTCCCCTGGACTACAGTGCGCATGGGCATCGGCTCCATCCCCAGATTGTTTTTCGCCATTGTGGCAGAAGATGGAGTGAAAGGTGTAAAGGATGTCCATGCTAATGATTGAATACAATAGTATATCTGCAGCTGCGACAGGCACCGGGGAGGAGGGTGGGCGATATGAATGTTAGCAGCCCTACATGCCAAGAACAGATGCATACTGGTAAGTAGCATATTCAGTTCGAGGCATGTGGGCTGCTAAATTCATATCTTAGCATAGAATACATAGCAGTCCCTCCATCAGCGGCGGTTGCCCGTGCCAGCTGCAGAAACCTGAAAAAGTGTCTTGAGAACAGCCTGTCCTACAGCAGCTTGCTGCTTGGAATGCACATCTACACAGTAGTGTTTTGTAAAGGTATGTGGTGTAACCCACGTGGCTGCTCTGCAAATGTCCTCTAAAGGAATGTTCCCTAGGAAAGCCATGGATGCCCCCAATTTGCGTGTGGAGTGCGCCCTTGGGGGTATTGTTAAAGTGCGCTTGGCCTTTTGATAACAGATTTGGATGCACTTAACGATCCACCTGGTTATTCCTGCTTTGGAAATAGGGTTGCCTTTGTGTTGTGGTGAGAAGGCAACAAAAAGTTGTTTTGTTTTCCTAAAGGGTTGTGTCCTGTCTATGTAGTACATCAACACCCTCCGTACGTCTAACGTATGGAGCATTCTTTCCGCCACCGTTTGTGGGTTTTGGAAGAATGCCGGCAAGTCAATAGTTTGGTTGAGATGAAACTGTGACACCACCTTTGGAAGGAATTTGGGGTTAGTACGTAGCACTACCCTATTTGGATGAATCTGAATGAATGGCTCTTGGATTGTGAGCGCTTGCAGCTCACTAACACGCCTCAGTGACGTAATAGCAATTAGGAAAGCTACTTTCCACGTTAGGAACTGGAGTTCACACGAGTGCAGTGGCTCGAATGGTGGTCCCATCAGTCTGGTGAGGACCACATTGAGGTTCCACACCGGAGCTGGCGGTGTTCTTGGGGGAATGACTCGTTTCAGACCTTCAAGGAAAGCTTTAATGGCAGGCACCCTGAAGACAGAGAGATGCTGCCTATTCTGAAGATAAGCTGCGATGGCGGAGAGATGTATCCGAATAGAAGTGAACGCTAGATTGCACTTGTAAAGATGTAGCAGATAGCAAATGATGTTAGGGATAGATGCATCTAGCGGGTTGATGTCATTGGCTGTACAGTAAATGACAAAACGCTTCCATTTTGCAGCATAGCATGCTCTGGTAGTTGGCTTCCTTGCCTCTTTGATGATGTTCATGCATTCTGGAGGTAGGTTAAGGTATCCAAACTCTAGGACTTCAGGAGCCAGATCGCCAGGTTGAGCTGTTGCGGATCTGGATGCTGAATTTCTCCATGGTTCTGCGTCAAAAGTCTGGGCGTGAGGCGCAGTCTTTGATGTGGCACCACTGAGAGTTCGAGGAATGTGGTGTACCATGCTTGGCGAGCCCACGTTGGAGCAACCAGGATGAGAGTCATCGCGTGCTGCCTTAGCTTTCTTGCCACCAGCGGTATCAGAGGGGCTGGCGGAAAAGCGTACGCAAATTTGCCTGACCAGTTCATCCATATCGCATTCCCCTGCGACTGTGGGTGATGGAACCTGGCGGCAAAGTGTTGGCATTTTGCGTTTTCTTTTGTTGCAAACAGGTCTATCTCCGGATGACCCCACTGCTGGAAGTACGGGTGGAGTACAGATGGGTGTAACTCCGACTCGTGCATTTGATGGCTGTATCTGCTGAGCAGATCCGCCATCTGATTGTCCTTGCCCGGGAGGTGTTCTGCCATGAGGAAGATGTTCCTCTGAATGGCCCACCGCCACATGCCCTGAGCCAGATGAGACAGCTGTGGCGAGTGGGTGCCCCCCTGCTTTTGAATGTAGTACATCGCGGTCATGTTGTCCGTCCGGACTAACACTACCTTGTTGCACAGATGTACAATGAAGGACTTGAGCGCCATGAAGATTGCCATCAGTTCCAGATAGTTGATGTGCATCTTCTGTTGCTGCGTCGTCCATAGTCCCTGCACTGTGTAAGTGAGCAGATGAGCTCCCCATCCCTGGAGAGATGCGTCCGTTGTCAGGATAATCTGTGGCACTGGGTCCTGGAACAGTCGGCCCTTGCAAAGGTTGTGTGGATTCCACCAATGCAGAGAGTCGTATGCCCGACTGGTAACCAACACTAGGTCTGTTAATTGTCCCCGAGCCTGTGTCCACTGATTTGCTAAGCACTCCTGGAGCGGGCGCATATGTAACCGTGCGTGAGGGACTATGAAGATGCAGGAGGCCATCATGCCTATCAACTGCATGAACACTCTCGCTGGAAGGGAGTGTTGCGGTCTGAACTTCTGGATTAGAGACTGCATGCTGTCTATCCTGACTTGGTTTGGTTGAGCCATGGCCGTCAGGGTATTGATCGTCGCACCTAGAAACTGCCGGACACGTGCCGGCTGAAGATGCGACTTTGGGTAGTTCTACGAGAAACCTAGATCGTGAAGGAGGTGAATGGTAGTCGACATGTCCGCGGCGCACTGTTCCGACTTGGCTTGAACGAGCCAGTCGTCCAGGTAGGGGTAGACATGTATGTTCTGCCTCCTGAGGTGCGCTGCTACTGTCGCCAGACACTTGGTAAACACTCTTGGGGCTGTGGTGACTCCGAAGGGTAGGACCTTGAACTGATAATGCCTGCCTTGGATAGTGAACCTGAGGTATTTCCTGTGGGACGGGTGTAGTGGAATGTGGAAATAAGCATCCCTGAGGTCTAAGGTTGCTAAGAAGTCCCCTTGGTTTAACAAGGGAAGAATCTGTTGCAGTGTAAGCATATGGAAATGTTCTGACAGTATATACAGGTTGAGGGGACGCAGATCCAGAATGGGTCTGAGAGATCCGTCCTTCTTTGGAATAAGGAAGTACAGGGAATATACCCCCGTGCCTTCCTCTCCCACTGGCACGAGCTCTATTGCGCCTTTTTGCAGCATCACCACCACTTCCTGCTGCAATAAGTGCAAGTGCTCTGCGGACATAGGCCTTTGCCTTGGTGGAATGTTGGGTGGAGTGGATTTTAACTCTAGACAATAACCGTACTGGACAAGTTGTCGCACCCACCTGTCTGTGGTGATGTTTCTCCAGACGGGCAGGAACTGCTGTAGTCTCCCCCCGACAGGTGTTAAGTGGTCGGGGGGCAGTGACAGAGAGTCACTGTTTGCTTGGGGTAGAGGAGCGGGAGTTGTTGTTCCCTCTTCCGCGTCCTCTGGTGCTGTTTCCTCGGTAACCCCCCTTGTTCTGTTTGGGGTACGAGGATTGTGCTCCACCTCTAGAGAATTGTGATTGTTGACCCATCTGTCCTCTGGTGACTCCACGCGCACCTGAGCGACGAAAATTATTGCCACGAAACTGTTGTGATTGTAGGGCCCCCATAGACTTAGCAGTTTCGGTGTCTTTTTTAATTTTTTCTAAGGTGGTGTCAACATCTGGACCAAACAGTCTATCAGGATTGACTGGCTGATTAAGTATGGTTGTTTGAATGTCAGGTTTAAACCCCGATATGCGGAGCCACGCCTGTCGTCTCAGCATGACGCTAGTGTTAATGGCCCTAGCGGCTGTGTCCGCGGCATCAAGTGCACACTTTATGGCTGCGTTGGAGATCAGTTTTCCCTCTTCTATAAGCAGTTTGGTGCCCTCTTGAAACTGCGGAGGCAGGTGTTGTAAAACTTGCTCTAGGGTGTCGTAATGCGCCCTATCGTAACGTGCCAAGAATGCCTGTGTATTTGCAATACGCCAAAAATTGGCAGCCTGTGCAGCTACTCTTTTGCCTCCAGCCTCTAGCACTTTGGACTCCTTATCCGGGGGAGGAGCTTCACCCGTTGTTTGGGAGTTGGCCCTTTTGCGGGCATTTGCGACCACCAGGGAGTCAAGCGGCAACTGTCCCCGAATGTATGCAGGGTCTGCAGGTGCTGGTCTGTACTTTTTTTCGATACGTGGATTGACCACTCTCGCTCTGGTAGGTTCTTTAAAGATGTCCGCAGCATGCTTGAGGACCCCTTTGAGCATAGGCAGTGTCTTTACTGTCCTTTCAGAGACTGAAAAAGTGTCAAATAGAAAGTCTTCTTCTACCGGGTCAGCATGCATGTCCACATCATGATTAGCAGCTGCCCTCTCAATGAGTGCATGAAAACCTGCAGAATCTTCTGTAGGGGATGCACGTGCACTGAAAGGCTGTGGGTCTTGCCCCACATTTTGGGTGCCTTGGTCACCAATGTCATCATATGAATCTGGCTGTGCATCTGGTTCATTGATGGGGAAAGTGTATTGGTCATCTTCATCATATCCCTCACCCTCAGAGTGTTCTGGAGAAGGAGTTGGGCTCCTTCTTGGAGGAGGCTGGATAGGTTCCATGAGGCCTGAAGCGTCTTGGGGAAGCTTTTTCTTCTTCAGGGGGATGACATAGGAGTCCACTGGCTGTGAAGTGATCCTCCTCTTGTAAAGGGTCAATTTGCCTGTGTCTGAGTCGATAAAACGCTCAGAATCCTCTTCTGAGTCGAGTACCCGACTTGAAAGTGCCCCTGCCGTTGAAGAATCCGACTTCTTTGGCGTCGATTTTGTTGAAAAGGCCTTCGGCGCCTCTTTTGGCGGCAGAAGGAAGAGAAGTTTACCCGCAGGCTTCACCGGAACGTCCATCGGCTTCTGTGGCGATGGCATCGGAGCCGACGTAGCAGAGGCCTTCTCCCTGATTCTCTGTAGTGAAGAGGCAATGAGGGACGCGTCACTTACAGTGGCCTTTGGCACCGACGAGGAGGTCTTGACCTTGCCCTCGGATCCGACGTCCTGTTGGCCCTTCTGTGTTTTGGACGATGATGCCGCAGCCGCCGACCCAGAGTCCTTGGACCGATGCGCAGATGTGCCAGCCTTCGATCCTTGTGATTTTGTCGGCTCCGTCTCCACCACGCGTCCGACTAACGCAGTCCCAGTCGGAACCGGAGCCGTGTCGCTGGCTTTGGCGGGCTTTGCCGGCGTCGCAGCGGTTGACCCATGCCTAGCACCCTTCTTAGAGGATCCCTCCTCTGGCGCCGATTTCGAATCGACAGATTTCTTCGACTTCTGTGGACCGGAGGCCGTCTGAGTCGATGAAGCAGCGGGTTTAGCCGTTTTTGGTGGTACGGCCGCCATCTTAGGGACGCTCGAATCCATAAGTTTCGGTTTCGATTTTGGGTCGGCCATTTTAGGTGTAGTCGATACCGTAGGTTTCAGTTTCGGTTTCGATACTGGCTGCGCAGCAAGTATGTCCGTGGCCGGGCCTGAAGGCGGGGCCGTGGCTTGCGGTACGGGGTCTTGGGTAAGGCCGACAGGCGATCCCGTGACCCGATCTCGATCTTCGTAACCTTCGGGGCATAGCTCGTCCCCTGAGCTATCTTCCGCGGCCCCATAAACCTCTTCGACGTCCCCTACCTCGTCGACGTATTCAAGGCCTTGACCCACGACTCCGTCGTCGTCTTCCGGATCCGCCTCGACCTCCGTCCCGGGCGGGGAGATTTGAAGATGATGGCTCTGGTCCTCCTCTTCTTGGTCGCCGAAGATGTTTTCTGGATCCGGGGCCGCTTGTCTGGCCTCAAGGCGCACCGCGCGCCGAAGCTTGTGTCTTCTTGGACCTGAATCTTGCGCAGGCCATGCAGTTGTCTTCGTTATGGTCTGGTGAAAGGCATTTGTTACAGACCGGGTGCACGTCTATATGTGGGTATTTGGACCCAAAGAGCGGACAGTACTTAAACGGACTCCGCTCCATGCTGAAAAGTTGCGGTCGTGTCGCGATGAGAAGGCCTCGATGTCCGAAGAGTGAAACTACTCCGCTGATTCCGACTCCAAGAGACGGAAGAACTCGAGACCGTGCACAAACAATACCGACGCAAAGAATATAAGGCCTTTTGGCCGTAAAAAAGCTAGTTTTTCTCGGTACAGAGAGACGTCGAGACCGCATCCGAACCCAATGGCGGAAAAAAACAATCTGGGGATGGAGCCGATGCCCATGCGCACTGTAGTCCAGGGGAGGAGCCACCTATCTCAGGATACTTCGAAGACTCTTCCAAGACAACAATGTGCGATCATCCGGACCCAACACTAGGCGGCGATCTAATGCTAAGATATGAATTTAGCAGCCCACATGCCTCGAACACATATTTCTGTACAGAGCACAAACGCAAGTATCCACTTAATGCCACTTCCACTGCACAGTCACTCTTTAGGAGAACCTTTGGTCTTTTTAAGTACCATGAATACTGTGTCATCCTCTTCTGTACTGTTTTTGCAATATAGGAACAACATTAAAATAAATGCACCTATCGCATTACCATAACTAACCCGCAAAGGAGTTCTTTATTACACTATTGCAGTTGAAGAACAGGTTACACTACCCCATATGGACCACTTTTTTAATAATTGTCGATCTCATGTCCCTGGGTTACTGGGTTGCCCCTTTTTTTTTTTTAACATTGAAATGCTAATCAGCAGGTCATCCTGTTGGAGATGGTGAGCCAACCTCATCCCAGACAGGCCTTTGCTCGGTCTCCCGAGAACAAAAGGCTCTCACTCAAGGACACCAGAATAGTGTCTCGGGTGCCAAGCTGGCAGAAACCGGTCAGGGAGCACACACCAGTGGCTGGTAGATTTTCAGGGGACACCTAAGGTGCCCTCTGGGTGCATGTTTTAGTAAATCCATCACTGCAATCAGTGTGAGTTTATCAATATGAGATGTTTGATGCCAAAGATGCCTATCTTCAGTAAAGCCATCATGTTGCTGAGGAACTCTTTTCCACCAGCACCAGCACATGTTTACAAATGGCTTCCCGGTCCATCTGTACTGGCAGTAATTGGACTGACCAGCAAGGATCATATTTCCTCATAAAGGTATGCCCTCACATCTAATATTCAGCACTCTTACTTAGGGCTGTCAGGCCTGCTGTAGGGGTGACTTCCAAATATTACATGCAGTATTAGGGGAAATGGCAACCCGGGATCTGTGACGATGGGTTTTCACTTTTGTCTGCACCAAGAAACACAGTATTCAACGGCAGCCTTGCATGTGCTTGGCGAGGGGTTCCATAGGGTGGCACGATTTGTGCAGCAGCCCTTAGGGGCCCTCTATAGTACCTCAGGTCCTAGGTAGCAGGCTGCCATTTACTAGGGACTTACAGAGTGTGCTAAAGGTGTTGGCAATTTGGAGAACAATTATACTGTTTTGGTAAAGAGTTCTGGCACTGTGGACCTGTGTGCAGGAACCCGGTGCAATTAAAGTAAAAATCGGACCAGTTACCAGGCAAAAAGTGGAGGTGGCCATGTCAAAAAGGCGCAGTTTCCAACACATGACATGTTCATGATACATCCCTAGATCCCAAAGTTCAATTTTCATTCCCTCTGTCTCTGTGACAAATTAAACAAGGCCCTGCACTTGGCAAAATAACCTGCACAAATTACAGCAACGTAATTAATGTAATCATAGAGCTGTGCTTGTTTTTAGAGATAAAATTCACTAGAACAGTTAATGCTAGAAGGAGCAGTCCCCACACTGCATTCATATAAACGAAGGACCACAAGAGTTGAAGAAATCAATTTTTAGCAGTCTACACATGGGTTTTCAAATAAACACAAAGTCCCTTATGCAAAGAAAAAAGCATAAACAGCATTCCATCGCGTGAACTGCACGACAAACGACATAGCGCCTCCCGTATGGGATGTATGAAATTACAACGCATGCTTTTACCACGCATGCCTTTACAACGCGGTTTTTACAACACATGCCTTTACAACGCATAGCGCTTTGGGGTGCTGGATAGTGAATAGTTTAATTTACTATTCCAACTCCAGTCCCCATGGACACTAGGGAAGGTGTTGGATAGTAAATTAAATCTATTCCCTATCCTAGAGCGCCCCCCAGCGCAATGCGTTGTAATGGTTTGCGTTGTAAAAGTTGCGTGGTAAAAGTTGCGTTGTAAAGGATGTTCCCCCATATGTGAAGTAGCTTTACTACCTAAGCTATTTCCTTGCACAGTAGAAGAATGTGCTGTCCCCAAAGACAATGTAGCTAAAATTCCTTGCAGACGTCTCCCCTCAGACCCTGTAGACTCATCCCATATTTATTAGCTCAGTCTGGAGACAAAGAACAGGACAGTATAAAATAACACTGTCTTGCAGTAACCGAGAACCAAGCACCCCACAATATCTATTTCATGTTCCAAGAAGAAAATATTCACTCTGACAATCTTTGAAGAACAGAGCAGCAGGAAGGCATGCTAAATGTTCACCATTTACCTTTTATCTGCTGCAATCAAATCTTAATGATATAGAATCATCAGCAGCCGTGCTCATCCTAGACCTAAGGTAGAGCTGGACCGCTATAGAGAGGAGTTCAAGTAATAGGAAATGAGATAGGCAAGGAGAATGAAAAGCTACTTGCAAGAGCAATTCAAGAAAGATACAGAGAAGGGACTTAGTAGCATGAAAAAAGAAATGACGAGTTGACAATAAGAATGATCAAAGTAAGAAATTAAGAACCACATTCTTCAAAAGCACTGGAAAACACCAAGGCCATGATTTTTTTACGGTGAAAAAAAATAAGTGTAAACACTGAAAACCATCATTGTTGAAAACAAATTATGAAAGCATTTAAAAACACTGCGGACAAAACCACAGATTTCTGAACAAATAGAAGCTGAAAACCGGAATGCCTAATTATATAACAAGGTAAAACACTGGTGTTTGACCACCTTGAATGGCTCTGGCGAAATGGATGGAGGAGTGGACCCCTCCCCTGACTGTGTTGCTCGCAGTGCCTACAAGACCAACAGAACAATGACGTGGAGGAGGGCAAGAGTAAGAGAAGGCATCAAACCCACTGTGGCTCGAGACAAAAGCAAAGAATGCGTCCGAGGGAACTGGTTCCTGGCAGTGACTGGGTTGAGCCTCGATCTGAATTCAATTGACACAGATAGGGGCGAGAGCACATCGACTCCAATGTGCAATGAGACGCACCGCTGAAGATTCTACTTAACTGTCAGCTAGAAGTAACTATTGTGGATGCTTCTTGGAGTTAGGATAAGCGAGAGGCAATAGTGTGTGGTGTTTTGTGCTAAAGACACAGTCTGAGAATGTTTTCATATGGGCGACATGCTTCTAGCTAGGAAGAGGGGTGTGGCTGTCCGGACAAGGGAAGTTCGTTTTTAAGGCTGTAGAGGGAGTCTTAGCCGGACTACTGGCAGGTAGGTAGGTGCGTATATTACACAGAATGAGCAGTGCCCATTGGAGATATAAAGAATGTTAATGGCTTCTTTAAGATCAAGAGATGTGGATGAGGTCATGGCATACACCAAAGATCTCGCCCCAGACATTCTGTTGCTGCAAGAAACACATCTGAAGGGTAATACATGTGATTATGGTCAACTTGCCTATACTGGAGGATTTCATGCTGGGTAGACTAATTTTAGGGAAAAACTTTAACACTATCCCTAATAAGGTCATTGACGTGGATAGACCCACTGTTGCTGATAGATCCTTCGCTCTGGATACATTGGTGAACTCCAGGGGATTAGGTGATGTGTGGTGGCACAGGCATCAGTGACACAATACACACATTACGTTGGATAAACTACTTTTCCTTGAGGAAGCTCAAAAGGCTATAAGGTAGACTTCCTCCGGTAAATCACATGGCCCATTGCTGATGTGTATCAGGGAGGAGCTCGAGGGTTGGTCCTTGTTGCACATTTCTCCGATGGGATGGGTGGCACTGTATAAAATGGTCACATCTCCCCGTTTTTTTTATATGCGTTATGGAACTATCCTTTTGTCTTTCTTTCACATTTTTTGCGGGACAACAGGACTTTGTCACAAAATTTCTGTCAGCAGGAAAGACAGGAAGGTTTCAGAGGTTCTTGTTATGAAGCTCTTTCAATTAGTTTATGAGGGTGGTCTGGGAGCATCTGACCTTCGGATCTACTATTGGGTAGCCCAAATGGTCCTGATAGGAGACTGGCTTTTCAGGGACAAATAGGACTCGTCCCATGGCCTGAAACTAGAGATCCTAGAAAGGGTTTGGACTCAACGCTTCCTATATAGCAGTCCACCCCCACTTGTTAAACACATAACAAGAGTCACTATTCTTTGTGGGTGAGACATCCTAAGGTATATTAAGTAGTTGAATAAGTTGACTAGCCACACTCCATTATGGGCCGGCACTAGACTACCGCAAGTGACAGTTTTGGCTATGGGAAATCTTAGGGATATTATGCCTAGGGGATATCCAAGTAAAGGCTCACATCAATTCTTTTGAGCAGCTAGCAGCAGAGTATGAGCTGCCCAACATAAAATTTTACAGGTACCTCCAAATCCAAATGCCCTACGCAGGTAAAAGGAGGAACTAAAGGGGGTTTCTAACTCATCTGCTGTAGGCCAAACTGATACTAGAACCCTTGGGCCATAAGGGAATATCACGACTCTATAGCTTCCTAATCCTTAACATTCCTGATACACTTTTAGGGATGCACGTTGCCTAGGAGCAGGGCACGGAAGCAGAGTGGCAAGAGAATGAAATGGCATCTAGAGTGCTGAAATCCCTTCCAATATGAGATTGGTCTAGTTCAATTACTTTTACAGAGCCTACTATAGCCTGGAAAGCATTTTGAAGATGGGTCAAGTAAACAGTCCTCTCTGTGCAGATGTAAAGAGGCACCTTTAATCATGTGACCTCCGAGCGCCCCGCCCATCCAGATATTGGCAGAGAATACATATCTCATTAGTGGAGATAATAGGAATTCTATCTGTCCCCATCCCATGATGGCGATACTGGGGATCATGGAATTATGGGTTAACACAAGGGTGCCTAGAACTTTAGCATGGGTGGCGTTTATTTTCCTTGGATTCTTGGCAGCAAAGAGGAACAAAACAAGATTTTGGCCTGTCACCCACAAGGATTGGTAGAGAGACATGGATTACTGTGCGCGGCTGAAAAGATGGTGTATAAATTGAGAGGATGAGATGCCCAACATAAAAAAAATATAGGGGCTTAAGTCTGTCCAGCCAGCTAGAATGTTAATTGATTCAGGGGATTTTACCAATGTTAGGCCACTGCATGGCAGTAATGATATACTGAACTGCAGTTCACCATTCGTGATTAAATTCATCTCAATCATAACAGAATATTTAAAAAAATATGTAAATCACATGATGGGCTAATCTCTGACAAATGCAAACAGACTGGGCATAATTTTCAAAGTAATATTTCTCGTCTCCGACAATATTAGCAGCAAATACTTACATAACAGCAATAAGGTGCTAGCAACATTAAATTTTTTGATGAGCATCTTCATTCAAATATTTGAGGGATGTTATTCTTACCTGATGAGTTAGCCGTTGTGTAAGCAATGGTAGAGAATCTGCAACAAAATTGAACTCATCCGTGGTGATGCTCTGGCAACAGTTGGCAGCAATTGCCAATGCATTTCGTTGTGCATTTATACTGAAAAATTCTAAATATAGTAAGCAATCAGCCAACCCCCCCTGCAACAAAAAAAAAATATATATATATATACACATATATAGAAAAATATAAAGTTAACAGCATACAAAATGTTTTATTGTACCATGAAGAATAATCTGGTAACCTTTTCAAAACAGTTGCCATTAATGACTGTTCTCTCCCCTGAATCACATTCCTACTCCAACACCAAACCATGACATTTCCCATCTGTAATGAAGATGCGTAATATTTTGTAGTTCAAGGTGAATGTGCCATCATTTTAATAATCCAAATTTGTGTGTGACTTGAGGGACAAATATCCAGTGGCATAGCTCCAAAGTGGGGGGGGAGGGGAGGGAGGGGGGGGGGGTGTCACATCTCTGCCGATCAGTCTCCTCAATCTTTTGTGAGGACCATCGAGCGCATGACATAGCGAGCAGAGCATAGAGTTGTTAGTTTATCTTCTTCTAGCTTGGAAATTTGGGCTGCAGTCGTTCCTTCCGTAAAAACATTGGTGAGGAAGGAGGATTTTTTTACGTCAGCTGCCGGAATTCCCCTGCCCATGGATTTAGACTTACTGGGTTAATCATGCATGCTTAGGGTAATCAGATGTCAATGAAAAGAGACTAACTGTGAAGGATACATAAACAGTGTGATGATCAGCTGGTTTCAAATGTTTCTGCGTATTGAGGGAGACAGTTTTCATATATGAAACATTTTGGAACAATTTAGCTCAAATATTCCTGTGCTTATCCTTCGCTCTGAAGGCATTTCCGGTTTAATATACATCACTTACTCCACTAAAAAAGAAATAGATACTCCTCTCTGAGACAATTTGTCACCTTTTTAAGGTTAACACTTTCATCAAAAGTCCCAAATCACACTTTCATATATTCCTTTTACCACAATTATTAATGCCCTTAAAGCTAATCTTTCTCTAATCTGCCTGACTGCAATAGAGACCCAGGGAGCAGGAGATGGTTAACAGCAGTTAGCCAGTATAAATCTTTTAACTTTTCTAGCAGTGGCTTGAGATTTCAGCAAGAAAAAAAAAAACTTTGGATTCTCTAGAAGGCCATATTGTTTCAATATAAAAGTACTTGTAATAAAAATATATTTACTGTACTCACCGCCTGTAGAATGGCCTTACTGTGCCTTCGAGAAAGCATTTCCAGTGCAGTTAATGCCTGCTCTGCAACGTCAATACACTGAATAACTTGCAGCTATGAAGAATAACAGTTGAAGGCATTGAGTGCATTAAAAAACATTTTAAACAAACACCTTGAGCAACCGATCTTTAGTGAATAATTAATAGTGTTTTATAACATGAAGAGTTTTAATATAATTATACAAGACCACAAATGTGTGTTCTGGTCAGGTGCATCTAAAAGGCAGAACAATGAGGCAAGCTTGAATTATAATAAACAGCAATAAGGGATCATGGCATAAGTAAAAATGGGGGAGCTTCAAGTTGGGCACATTGATTTACTGACTTTCAGTTTGGCACGCGAAGATAATAAAGATGAGGTGGAAAATTATTTGAACTGGTCATGGGAAATCACCGTAAAGAGCATTCTAAAACACTGCTTGTAATGGTTTGACATTCATGTCACATACTGTAATTAAATTAGGAAGAACCACACTTAAGTGGAGGCTCAAGACTATCGGCAAAAGGGAGACTGGGAAGTGGGGACTAGTACATGTACATCCGCTATGGCACCAATTGTTTCAAGATTGATCAGTACCAAAAATGTACCACAGGAGAAATGTAGCTTCTAGACATGACCAAAGACTAGAATTAAAAAGACGAAAGGAACACTAGAAAACAGCACCATTACAACATTAGAGCCTTTAAAATAATGACCTATCAAAAAATGAATTTTCGGTAGCCACACAAAACATGTATAACATTATTTTCCCAATGCCACTGATCACAAGCATGTACTGTAAGCCATGTTGGAATTTCTTAATCCGAAATGCATTTCAGAGAGGCACTGCTGTATTTTCTTCCAATAAGTTTTTCTTCATATTATAGTAGAAAACTTTTTCAGAATGTACAGTAGAAACTAGTGTGTGAATAAAAAGTAATTTAAAAAAACTCCATTCATAGCTGCCAAAGGCTAAGTTGCTTGGAAACAGCGGGCTTCATCTATTAATATGTAGAATAGTCATTCATTCATTTCTCTTTACTTTGGTTAAAGTAAAAAAAAATAAAACACTCAGGACAAAACGCAAAATGAACTTTATCTAACAGCACCAGTTAAAAAATAACAATATAAAAACAAGTACTTTCAAATGATTGCATTTCTAAGTATGTAAAGGGCAGCCTGACGTCAGGAAAATTCATCTTTTAACAAGTGTAAAATGAACTTGGTCCATGAATTAGCATAAACACCCCCCCCCCAAATATGATACAAGGCATTGGATCCTCATCTGAAAATACATCACAGCCACGAGATCCAAAGCTCTTCACCTGGTATCACCCTCTCTTCGGAAAGCCAATAAGCAATGTACCAAATTTAGCCTGAACAAAGGTGTGAGAAGTTGGCCTGGTATATGATGTTCACTATTCTAGTGAGCACCTTGCACCAGTCCAAATAACCCTTATGGTGATGGTTGTAAAGTCAACCTTATAGACCAGCTATCCTAGGGGTAGCATGGACAAAGCAGCCTTAGGCTAACACTTCAGAGAGCAAGTGAAGCCAATTGTTTTACCAATAACAATCCCTTGAATACCAAATAAAAGGACACCACACAAGGTATATATCAAATATATATGTATTTATTACTAACACAACCCCTCTGCACTCTTTATGAGGTCAGAGTTCGAGATAAAGCACAAGTTACTCAATAAGCATACTATAAGTTGCACAAATATAATTCTGCCCTAAGGGCCTCACGAACCATATACTTAAGAAGTGGTATAAGAACCACTTCAGGAAGGGTGAATAGGCCTAGGGCCTAGAAAATCGCTGGGGCTACACTGATCAACCAAAGGACTGGAAGTAGGAGACCCACAGGATGCGTGTGCAGTGTCTAAACACACACGCGAGTTACCATAGACTTTCAATGGGAACGTAAAGTTTACGAAGTAGTTGAATTCGGACACTTCCGGGTGGACTCCGAGAAAACCCAGTTAAACTAGGACACTTGGATAGTTGTTACCCACGGTAGCACCGGAGTACTCGAGTTACCTCACCCAGGGAAGCTGGGGGCATAGGTGTTCTTTGGTGTCGGGTTTCGTCGTCGAATCCTATGTAGAGCTGCAAAAAGATGCTGAAGGAGACCAGGAGGAAGATGTCCGGGTGGATCGGAGTCGAAAAGAACCTGAAAGCAGAGGGGACAGAGTCTGGGTCACTAGCCAGTGACCGGGAAGGAACCAGGCGGGAACCAGGCGATGTCGAGATGCAATCAGGTGAGGATGTGACGCTCGTCTCTGCAGCCACGTGGACCAGGAGGCGTCGACGACGACCAGGAGCTGGATACGGACTGTGCCACGAAGGATCTAGCTGTTGGCGGTGTCGGCTTCCGGATTGGAGTCAATGAGCCTTGGCAAAGGCAACCCACACAGGAAGGGAAGATCGGCTTCTGTTCAGACCAGCAAGGTCTGGGGAGCTTCCCCTTTACAGGAAAGCAGGAGCAAGCCCAAAGCAACCAGGCAAGCGGTGTTGACTCAAAAGGATGTCTTCAGGAGGGCCACTAGCCAACGGGCTAGCAACAGCGAAGACGCGTCAAGGAGAAATGCAGGCACAGGCCCCACGTGGCACGTGTGGAGGGCTGAGCTTCGGTGCACTTACTGCTCGGGGTTGGGGCTTCTCAGACCCCAATGCACAACTTCGAGGACGCCTCAGAAGATGCACAGTTAGCAAAAAGCAGGTACTGCAGGATGTCCGGTTCCACGTCTCTCGTGTCCGCCACGGGTCTCAGCTTTGCTGTGGATGTGGGTCGGAGTCAGAGAAGTCTGGAAGTCCAGAGGCTGCGTCGCTAAGTCTTCGGGATCCGGCTGGAGCGTCGACAAATCAAACGGGCAAGTCACTGGTGGTGCCTGTTTGCACAGGGTGGTCACTCCTTGACCACAAGGAAGATTCTTCAGTCTTCTAGCTGCAGTAGAATGTCGAAGGTCCAGAGTTTCGTTTCAGAGTTTCAGTTCAGGATAATCTAAAGTCTCTAGACTCAGCTCCTAGCTTGATACTAATCTAAGGAGCTGGATTACCTGCTAGGTCCTTCCTCTGGGTGGAACCTGGGAAGGGGGTGGTTACACCCCTTTCCCTTTGTCCAGTTTTGCGCCAGAGCTGGGGCTGGAGTGCCCCAGCAACTAGTTTGAACCGGGCTATGCATGGAGCACCTTGTGTGCCCCAAGCAGTGTCATTTCATTCAACCCACCCTGCCCCAATACACTATATGCTGTCTGGGGAGATGCCAGCACCTCCCTAGACAGGAAACCTATTGTCCAGGCCTCCCCTGACGGAGTTTCGTCCAGCAGCAGAAGGTCAGACTCGTGTCTGTGGCAGCAGCATCGATTGTGTGATGCTGAGGCTCTGTTTAACCTTAACCGGGTAAAGCTACAACCACATGTCTTCTCCCTCTAGAAGGGTGGAATGCTACCCCCGCCGCCAGAACTGGCGGGGGGGGGGGGGGGGGGAGATCTGGCGGGGGTAGTATTCCAAAGCGTATGACACCTTACACAACATGTTTTGATAAAGCCAAACCAAAGTTAGCATTAACCGCGAGGATTATAATGCACTTAAGAGTATATGGTATGGCTATATCACAGAACAGCTATAACGAATAGTTTCTTACCTGTCGGTGTAGTTTTGCAGCTTGAAGATCTTTCTGGATTCACTATGCTGTGCATATTCCGCAATCTGGTGGTTGGGTCCGGAATCTTAGTCTTTTTTCTCTTTTTTTGTAGCCCAGGTGGGCGTCGACGTCCCACCATTTCGTGTACCTTCGGTGACGTCGGCATGCTTCGGCGGAAGCTCCCACCCTTGGGCACCATCTTCGGATTATTTTTTCTGTCTTTTTCCTGTGTTTGTAGTGAATCCATGGCTATGTTTGTTAATCTTTTTTTTTTACGTAATTCTTAACGTATCTTGTAAGCTTCAACTTTCTTTATTTCTATGTGTTTCCACCTTCTTCTCCAGCCTCATCTTTCTGGCGGAGGCGGGTGGGTTCGCTAGTGAATCCAGAAAGATCTTCAAGCTGCAAAACTACACCGACAGGTAAGAAACTATTCGTTTTGCAGCTTGAATCTTTCTGGATTCACTATGCTGTGCATAGATTTTGTAGCGGTTTCGTTACTTTTGTGGCGGTTGGGTGGAAGATGAGCGTTGGTTGTTGAATATATGTTGAAGCACCTTTTGTCCTACTTGTGCTTCTTTGATCATCTGTACATCCACGCAATAGTGCTTAGTGAACATGTGCACTGAAGCCCATGTTGCCGCCAGGCATATGTCCTGAATTGGTGTGTTGGCCAGAAAGGCAATTGTTGCTCCTTTCTTCCTGGTCGAGTGGGCCTGTGCCCCTCCTGTTAGCTCCTGGCCCGCTTGCTTGTGGCAGAATTGTATTGTTTGTGCGATCCATCGAGCTATGGTGTTCTTAGTCACTGGTTTACCCATGTAACTGTTTGCGAAGGATACAAAGAACTATTTTGTCTTCCTGTGTCCTTTCGTCCTTTCAATGTAGTGCATCAGTGCCCTTCTTGCGTCTAGAGTGTGGAGCGCCCTCTCTGCGCTTGTCGTGGGGTTTTGGAAGAAGCTAGGAATCTGAATACTCTGATTCATGTGGAACCTTGACACCACCTTTGGCATGAAGTGCGGGTCTGTTCTCATCACGACCCTGTCACTCTGTATCTGGATGTAGGGTTCCTGCAGTGTTAGTGCCTGCAGTTCGCTCAGCCTGCGTAGCGAGGTGATTGCTACCAGAAAGGCCGCTTTCATTGTCAGCATTTGCAGTGATGCTTTGTGGATGGGTTCGAAAGGTGCTTTCATGAGCTCTGTCAGTACCACATTCAGGTTCCAAGCCGGTGGTGGCATTCTTTTTGGTGGCGCTATTCTTTTAGCCCCTTCCAGGAATCTTTTTATGACTTGAGATGTAAAGAAGCTTCTCCCTGTTTCTCCTCTTGTGTATGCCACAATCGCTGCCAGGTGTACCCTCAGCGAGGATGAGCTTAGCTTAGCTTTTATTAGGTGCGTGAGGTACCTTAGCACCGTTGATTCCCTGGTCAGCTTTCTATGGAGTTTTTTCTTGCAGCACCATTGAGTGAATCTTTTCCATTTTCCCCCAAAGCACTTGCGTGTGCTGGGCCTTCTTGCCTCTCGCAGCACCCGCAGGGTGCTCTCTGGTAGTTTTAGATGTGCGAACTCCAAGTCCTCAGGAGCCAAGCTGAGAGGTTGAGGCTCTCCGGCTCTGGGTGTAGAACTTCTCAGTTTTCCATGGAGAGTAGGTCTCTTCTTTTCGAGAACTTGGGGGGGGGGGGGGGGGGGGGGGTCTGCGCCATCTCCATTATCAGTGAGTACCAGGTCTGCCTGGCCCATTATGGTGCCACCAGGATGAGCGTCATGTTGCTCGTCATGCATTTGTTGAGAACCCTGGGGATCAGTGGTATCGGGGGAAAAGCGTAGGCAAATGTTTTTGACCAGCTTATCCATAGGGCATTCCCCTGGGATAGTGCCTCTGGTTGCCTGGATGCAAAGTATTGGCATTTTGCATTCCGGCGTGTTGCAAACAGGTCTATTGTCGGAGTGCCCTATGTGAGAAGTTGGCCTGATATACGATGCTCACTAGTTCTAGTGATCACCTTGTATCAGTCCAAACAACCCTTATGGTGATTGGTTGTAAGTCAACCTTATAGACCAGCTATCCTAATGGTAGCATGGACAAAGCAGTCTTAGGCTAAACTCTTTTGGCATGCGAAGCCAGCTGTTTTACCACATTATAACCCCTTGAATACCAGATGAAAGGACACCACACAGGTTGTTATGAAAATAAACAGTATATTTATTAATAACAACACCTCTGAACTCTTTATGAGGTCAGAGGGCAAAGCACATGACAATCTCTTACGAAAAATACTACAAGTTGCACAAAATTACAATGGTGCCCTAGGGGCATGACAAACCATATACTAAGTAAGTGGAATGTGAAAGTCGATAAAAGGAATGGAGCTGTCCAGAGGCTGTAGGATCGATGGGACCACGCTATACTAACTTCAGGTAAGTAATAGGAGGCCCACGGAACGCGTGTGCAGAGTGTGAACTCACACGCGAGATGCGTAACAACGTCTATGGACAGTACAGTTCAAGTTAAAAGGTGAGTACGGACAATCCTGACTAGATGGGACTAAAACGACTGTAGAACTCTACACTAGGACAGTTAAACTACACTTGAGCACCGAAATGCTCGTGTTACCTCACCCACGGGCCGCGGGTGCATAGGTGTCAAAGTGCGTCGGTTCTTGCGTTGAAGTCAATGGAGCCTGAAAGAAAAGATGCTGCAGGCGACCAGGAGGAAGATGTCCGTTGCAATCCAAGGGTGGATTGTTGAAGGAGACCTGAAAGCAGAGGGGACAATGTTCACAGTCACTAGCCAGTGACTGGAGTGGAGCCAGGAAGGAACCAGATGTTGTTGTCGCGCTCAGGTGAAGAGTGGACGCTTGACTCTGCAGCCACTTGGACCAGGAGGCGTCTTCGACGACCAGGATGGAGTCACGAGCTGTCCCACGCAGGCTCTCGCTGTCGGCGGTGTTGGATCCGGAATCGGCGTCAACAGGCCTTGGCAAAGGCAACCCACGCGGTGAGGGAAGAAAGCGTCTGGTGCGGACTAGGAGAGTCCGGGGTGCCCCTCTTTTGGAAGGGAGCAAGGGCCAGTCTGGAGCAACCAGACCAGCAGCAAAGATTCAAAGGTTCGTCGTCTAGGAGGCCACTAGCCAGCCGGCAAGTGACCAGACAACGCGTCGAGCAGCAAACAAGCAGAAGGGCCCCACGCAGATCTCATGGATGCTGGAGGGCTGATCTTCGGTGCAGGGGCTGCTCGGGGCTGGGGCTTCTCAGTCCCCCAAAGCACTTGGTCGAGTTTACCTCGGGAGTCGTGCTGGAAGAGAAGTGCAGTTTCTTCCAAGATGGTCGGTCCCACGTGTCTTCGTCGCACCCACGGATCTCAGCTTTGCTGCAGATGTGAGTTGAGGTCGGAGAGGTCTGGGAATCCGGGTCTCGTCGGGCTCTGAAGTCTGGATCCTCGAGGGAAGACGACAAAGTGAAGCCGCTGAACGCTTGATGGTGCCTGCAGTTGCAGGGTGGACACTCCTTGTCCACAAGGGAGATTCTTCAGTCTTCTGTGGAGCAGAACGTCGAAGGCCAGAGTTTCTTCTTGTTGAATAGTTCAGGATAATCTAATTTGGAATGGGACCAGCTCCTACCTTTATTCTCCTAAAGGGGGCTGCACTACTGACTAGTTTCCTCCCCTGGGTGGGACCAGGAAGGGGGGTGGCTACACCCCCTATCCTTTGTCCGGTTTCCTGCCAGAGCTGGGGCAGGCATGCCCCAGCAACTGGTTTGAACCGGTGTATGCACAGGGCACCTTGTGTGCCCCAGGCATGTCTTATTCCTTTCAGGCCTATCCTCCCCAATACACAAAATCCTGTCTGGGGTGGTGCTAGCACCTCCCAAGGCAGGAAACCCTTTGTCCAAGCCATCCTCGCTGGAAGGACTCCCAGCAGCAGGAGGTCAGACTTGTCTGTGGTGGCAGCATCCATTTTGTGATGCTGAGGCTCGAGTTAACTTTAACCGGGGTTCACAGTTACATACATGTCGTGTCCCTCTAGAAGGGTGGAATGCTACCCCCATCGCCAGAATTGGCGAGGGGGTAGTATTCCAAATCGTATGACACCTTACTCGACATGTTTTGATAATGTTATACCAGAGTTAGCATTTAACCGCGAGGTTGATAATGCACTTAAGAGTATATGGTATAGCGTTATCATGGAACAGCTATTAGGACTTGGTTTCGCAAGCTGCAAACGGGCTCAGCTCATGCCAGAGCACCATCTCCCATAATTCCAAGCACTCTGCCTTCAGGATTGATAAGGCCTTCCATAGGAGTGACTGATAGGAATATATGTGTCCATTTTAGGGTTAGATATAGGTATACTATATCTATAGCAAAGGGTGTTTACACCACCTTGCCCCAGCTGTCATGCAGCCAGTTGTGTCAGATTTAGATGGCCAGCCAGGGGTGGCATAATACATGCTTCAGCCCCTGGTAGGCCCTGGGTGCACCTATGCCCTGGGTACCTAAGGTACACTGTACAGGGACTGATAAGGTGACCCAGTATCCAATTAGATATGTACCTAAGGTACATGGAATCCATTTTAACAGAGAGAGCAGGAAGCCCGGGGTCCTGAATAGCAGGATCCCAGGCCAACTAAGTCAAAAAACGGCAAAACATCAGGCAAAAACTGGGGGGCAACCATAGTCAGATATCCACCTTCCTACACCCTACCTCCTGAATAGTCTCTCTGTTTCCTGTATGTTGAGTTCCCACTCGTGGGATGCTGAAGTCTGCCTGCTGAGCCAATCCGCTTCTACATTGTCCTTCCCTGGCAGGTGTATGGCTAGCAGGTCTATTTTGAGTGGTATTGCCCCTCTCCAGATTACCTGTGCCAAGCTTGACAGAGGGAATGATTGAGTTCCCCCCTGTTTGTTGATGTAAAACATTGTTGTGGTGTTGTCTGTTTGTATCAGCACCTTCTGGTTGTACAGGTGTTTCTGAAAGGCCTTGAGGGCCAGCAACACTGTTTTCAGCTCCAGGTAATTGATGTGTCTGACCGCATCTGTAGGGCTCCACAGACCCCTCACTCTGAGCCTGTTCATGTGTGCGCCCCATCCCTTCTGGGATGCGTCCGTGGTGATGGTCACTGTTGGGTCCGGTGGTGTTAGAGGTTTCCCTATTGTTATCCTTTCTTTGGTCCACCACTTTATTTCTTCCTGCACCCTGTGCGTTACAACCACTAGATCCTCCCAACTTCCTGTAGCTTGTGACCATTGCTGTTGCAGGCACTCTTGGAGTGGTCTCATCTGTAGGCGTACATTGGGGACCAGGTGTATGCATGATGCCATCATTCCCAAGATCTTGCTCACTGTCCTCACTGTCAGAGCTCGCCCCTTCTGGTAGTGACGTTTCTCCCTCAGTAGGGTGAGTATTCTCTTTTCGCTGGGTAACACCCTGCATTGGACGGTGTCGATTTGAGCTCCCAGGAAGATCTTCACCTGCTCCGGTTCCATTGAGCATTTTCCCCAGTGTATGGAGAATCCCAGGGTTGTTAGCGTTCTTGTGACCTGCTCTGCATGATCCATGCATGTCCTGTACGAGCTTGCCTTTATGAGCCAGTCGTCGAGGTAGGGGTACACGTGCATCACCTTTCTTCGCAGATGTGCGGCCACTGCTGCGAGGCATTAGGTGAACACCCTTGGTGCGGACTTTAGACCGAATGTCAGGGTTGTGAATTGGTAGTGATCCTTGTTTACTGTGAATCTTAGCAAGTGCTTGTGCTGCCTGTTCATGGGGATGTGCAGGTACGCATCTCTGAGGTCTATGGTGGACAAGAAGTCCCCGGCCTTTATCTGCGGGATGACCTCTTGTAGGGACGTCATCTTGAATTTTTGGGTCTTTACATATTTGTTTAGGAACCGTAGATCCAGGATAGGTCTTAGGCTTTCGTCCACTTTTGGCACCAGGAAGTAGCTTGAGTACACTCCCCTGTTCCGTTCTTTGAATGGGACCGGTTCGATGGCCTCTTTGAGGAGGAGTTCTTGAGCTTCCTCTTGGAGCAATTGCAGCTCTCTTCCTGAGTGCTCTTTTCTTTGGCTTTCTGTTTGGTGGTCTCTTTTCCAACTCTATGCAGTATCCGAACTGCATGATGTTGAGTATCCACTTGTCTGTGGTTATTTTTCTCCAATCCTGAAGAAAACTGGTGTTACATGTTCCTTTGTGTCTTGTCCGTGTAGCCCTCTCCTCTTTGTTTTTCCATGCTGCTCCCCCGGAGGGTCCGAGTGGGTGAGCACCTTTTTCTGTGTGCAGTCACTTAGAGGGGGGTTGTTCACCGCCTCTCCTTCTCTGGCACCGTCCGTTTCCTCTTGATCGAAAGGACTGGCCCCTGTTCTGGTAGTTCCAGTTTTGCCTCTGCTGGCCCTGGTGACCTTGGTTGTCACTCTGTTGTCCCTGGTGGAATGCCTGGTGTGATTGTCCTTGCTGGTTTCCACCCCTGCCGTTCGGCCTCCGTGTAGGAGTGCCCCTTCTCATCCCCCTGAATTGCAGGGCCCTCATGGATCTTGCCGTCTCATTGTCTTTCTTCAGTTGGGTGAGTTTCTCATCAACTGGGGCTCAGAACAGTGTTTCACCATTGAAGGGTGTGTTCAGGATGTTGTTCTGAACCTCAGTTTTGAAGCCTGTGATCCTGAGCCAGGCTTGCCTTCTCTCTGTGATGCCTATAGCCATCAGTCTGCTGGATGTTTCAGCCCCATCCAAGGCTGTCTTCAGGCACGAGTTAGCAATGCTTTTCCCCCCTTCCACATGGTGTGATGCCCTATCACGGTATTGCTCCGGGAGGTGCTTGAGCAATTGGCCGGTCTCATCCCAATGCTGGTATTGATGCCTATTCAGGAGGGCGTTGGAGTTAGCCATCCGCCAGTGCGTTGCGGCGTTCCTCTCTATTTTTCTGCGCGTCAGGTCCATCCTCCTGCTTTTCTTGTCAGGTGGAGGCCCAGATGATGTTGGGACGTTGGCCCTTTTTCTGGCCGTTGCAGCTATTATTGATTCTGCTGTGACGGACCCCTTGATGTAAGCAGGGTCCTGGGAGGAGAATTTGTATTTCTTCTCCGTCCTCGGCATGACTGATCTGCATGTAGCCGGGTCTTTGAACGCTTCCTTCCTCCGGTCTGTTATACTTTTCAGCATGGGCAAGAATTGGCTTCTTGTCTGCGTGGGGAGCAATGTTTCCAGCAGGAAATCCGCTTTTGGCTTCGCCTCTTCCAGCTTACCATAAGCTGCTGCTGCCTTCCTGACGACCTCATTGTATGCCCCAATGTCATCCGGCGGCGAAGGCCTAGAGGGGTATGTCTCCACAGCCTCCTCCGGGTTTTCGGCCTTGATGTCCTGCCATTCCTGGTCTTGGGCCGTCGAGGATCCCGAGCCGTAGCTTGACTTCTGCTCCCCATATTCCCCTTCTGTGTAATAGAGGTCCTCTTCGTGCTCCGAGGGCTCCGGAGTTTTCGGCGGCTCTTTGACGTCAAACTCCTCGTGCTCCTGCACCTCAGCGACGGCCGTCGCTGGCTTCGAGGGGATCTTGTAACTTTTCATCGAAGTCTTTCTTTCTCTGAAGGATGTTCTCCATCTCTGCCTCGAGCCTTATTTTCTTTCTCTCCATCTGTGCGGCCCGCTCGTCATCTAGCGTTTAGGCTCCTTTTCCTCCGAAGTCGAAGACCCTATTTCGGGGGCTTGCTTCGACGACCTTGGCTTTTCGCCGGTCTTCGGCCCCCGGGAGTCCTTCTCGAAGGATCCGCTGGGCTCTTTTTCGGAGGATGTAGCTTCGGTCGTCGAAGTTTTTGCCACCGGTTCTCCTTTCGAAGCTCTGGACTCTGACTTTCGAGAGTCTGCCTCTGGGTTTCGAGGCACTGTGGAGGTTTTCGGAGTCGTAGACTCTCCTACCTTGTCAGACGTTTTCCCATCGGTCTCTGCGACCGTGAAGTCATCTGGACCCTTGGCGATGTTGTCCTCGTCGTCGGTGGAGAGGCCCAGTTTGTAAATCGTCGGGGCCTGGCCTTTGCCCTGCATCGTGTGGTGAGCTGTCCTCTGTCTCTCTCGAACTCGGAGTGTCTTCGGGTTGAAGACAGAGCAGGCGTTGCAGTCTCTGCTCTCGTGGTCAATTGGCAGGCAGAGGTTGCAGACCGGGTGCTGGTCCTTCTGCGCGAACCTGTGGTGGCAGTTTTTGCAGAATTTAAAGGGTGTCTTGTACATTCCTGCGCTCAGGGGGCCCCCCTGTGTGCGCATTCCTCCAAGGACGTCGAAGATCTCGAAGTTCTTCCCTTTCTTCGTCGTCTATTCTCTGATGGTCTTCTCCCGATCTTCTCAGGTCGTTACCGTCGAAGAGTTGTTGTATTTCCTCCTTTTCTCCTCCAAAACTTCTGGAGCTTCACGCGATGATCCAGACCCAACGGCGGAAAAAAGAATCTGAAGATGGCGCCCAAGGGTGGGAGCTTCCGTCGGAAGCATGCCGACGTCACCGAAGGTACACCAAATGGTGGGACGTCGACACCCACCTGGGCTACAAATTTTTTTTTTTTTTATTTTTAAAAAAGACTACGATTCCGGACCCAACCACCAGATTGCGGAATATGCACAGCATAGTGAATCCAGAAAGATTCACGCTGCAAAAGGACATGGTTCCGAAAGCTGCAGACAGGCTCAGCTCATGCTAGAGCACCATTTCACATAAAACCAAGCACTCTGCCTCCAGGATTGTTAAGGCCTGCCATAGGAGTGACTTATAGGTATATATGTGTCTATATATAATGGTAGGTATAGGAATACTATACCTAAGCAAGGGGTGATTATACAACCTTGCCCCAGCTGACTGATCAGCCAGTTGTGTCAGTTTAGATGGCCAGCCAGGGGTGGCATAATACATGCTGCAGCCCCCGGTAGGCCTTGGATGCACCTATGCCCTGGGTACCTATGGTACACTATACAGGGGCTCACAACGGTGACCCAATCCCAATTAGGTATGTACCAAAGTACATGGAGTCCATTTTACAGAGAGAGCAGACAGCCTGGGGCCCTGAATAGCAGGATCCCAGGCCAACTAAGTCGAAAACCAGCTAAACAATAGGCAAAAAGTTGGGGTAACCATATAGTCGGATATCCACCTTCATACAAAAGAAATTAATTATCCAAATCAGTCAAACATCAGGTGTGGTTCAATCAACAAGGTAGTTTTCAATAATTTGGATCACCGATGCAGGGTGTTGGCGGTGGGGTATTTGTCCTATTCACAGGAGCCCTTGTGCTGGCCTTGAACCACATCCCCAATAGGAAATCAGTCAAGACCTCTTTAAAGGCAGGAGGGGCTACGAGGAGGAGACGCCTTGCTGTAGGACCTCCGTCAAGGTGTTCATCTTGACTGCCACAGAAGGGAGCTGAAGGTTCAGGACCTCAGCTGCCCTTCACCCTACCATAGCAAACAAAGCTTCCTACATAGGCACAGTAAGCTGGAAAAATCAGAATGAAATCTGGAAAGTTATCCAGTCCACGGACCTCACGTAATTCCTCATATCAGTCCATTTCTTGCTCTGGCTAGTCTTGCAAAGGGCCCAGCTTCCCCTCCAATCTTCCTCCTTCCTAGCCCTTCAAAATAAGGTAAAGGAAACAATCTAGGACCCAAGGGTGCTGTCGGCGCCAATCAGGCTCCAGGTCGTCAGGGATGTGAATGGGCTGGCACTTCCAGTGGGTGCTGGGAGTCTCGGCGTAGAGGCCAAGTCGCAGTGGCACGACCAGCATCGGTCTAGATCCACTACTGGATCCATTGGGGGGTGGGTCGTCATAGGAGCAGCCAGCGTGGAACCAAATGGAGTCCTCTCTGAGCCTACGGGGCCATAAGGCATGTCGGGAGAGTCAGGCTGCCCAAATATCAGGCACTTGGCATCATAAAATTACTTGAGCTGGGCAGGGGTCGCTCCGGCTCCGGGGCAGGTGAGGGAAGCGCAGAGCTGACGCAGGTTCAACCAAACAAGGCCTAGAGCGCTGAGACTCCTCCGTCGTGTCGGATGACCTACCAATGGGGAGAAGTTGAAGCACGCTTTAAATTCTTTTGTTCATGCTTCTTACCTGACCGGCTCGGAGACTGAGTGGGAAGACGAAGATTTGGGGCTCCCAGAGCAGTGCCGGCCCGTCCTCTCAACTGGAACTGAGAACAAGACCTTCGAGGCGAATAACACAGTGCTAAACACGGGGCTCCAAGCAGCTTTAGGGACCGCTCCCTCTAAGCTTTCGGAGCCATAGCCCGGCAGTCGAAGTACGACTTCGAGTCGTGGTCGCACTCCTGCCACAAAAGACAAGCCAGATGTAAGTCTGTAAACAACAAAGCACGGTGAGAGGCACCAAACAGCTTGAATCCAGAAGTCTTCTTGGACATCCTACACATCAAAACAATATTAGACTACTGGTACAGAAAGAAAAGAACTGATGGCGCCTATATAGGTGACATGGACATCACAACAGCGGAGAGGATGCCGACTACGTCACGCGGAGCCAACCAATGCCACTGAACGGCGCAGAACAGTCTTGCTGGATGAAAAATCTTCTGAATTCAGTCTGACGGCTGGGAAGGAGTAGTTTCTGTCCTGTAACTCCAGTTCTGTAGTAGGGGTATCTCTGTTATAGTCATAATCTAGTGAATAGTCCTGCCCATGTGCGTGGACCCCGGAGCAATCAAAATAATCTCTTAAGTTGTCAAAAAATGCAGACCTACACAGACACTTAAGAGAGAATTTAAAGACAGATAATGCAGCCTATATCCACAGGCTACACTGTCCAGTACTTCAACTAGAAATTCCACACAAAAATCCACAAACAGCACAGCCTGTCCAGATTTCTCCACATTGAAAAACTTACTTTTACCAGCAAAACCCTCTGGAATGATAAGAGAGGAAGGAGTGGACAGACAAGCCCCATAGGCTGCCATTATGTGGCTCAGAACAGGATACTGTGCCTTTAAGAAAACTTTCCAGAACTCTCTCAGTATCCCAGAAAGCACAGCAGGTCCCTTTTGCTTGCAGTTCTTTTTGAAGGCGTAACACGCCAGACCTGTAGCATTCCTACATGAATATCTCTCTCCACCGGGGAGGAGGGTGGGCGCTTATGACTATAACAGAGATACCCCTACTACAGAACTGGAGTTACAGGACAGAAACTACTCCTTCTGTAGTAGGGGATCTCTGTGTATAGTCATAATCTAGTGAATAGAATGGCAAGCCCATCACCAAAGCGGCGGTGGAGAAAAGAGAAATAACACCACTACTGTGCGAACAGATTTCGCAGCGAAGCCTGCCCAACCTGAGCGTCTGTCCTGGCATCAGTGTCCAGACAGTAATGCTTAGCAAAGGTATGGACCGACTTCCAAGTGGCCGCCTTGCAGATTTCTGCAATTGGAACATTACGGAGCAAAGCAGTCGTGGCAGCTTTGCCCCTGGTGGAATGAGCCTTAGGTTTACCCCCAAAGGTCTTATTAGCCTTCTGGTAACACAATTGTATACAGGACACAATCCACCTCGAGATGAACTGTTTTGAGGTAGCAAGACAGGTCCTGACTGATCCATAATTGATAAACAATTTGTCTGACCTACGAATGTCTTTGGTTTTATCCAGATAAAATTTCAATACCCTCCCGACATCCAGGGAATGCAGAGACCTTTCCGCTGGAGTTGAAGGGTTCTGAAAAAACGTAGGTAAAGTTATGGTCTGGTTAACATGGAAATCAGATATAACCTTTGGAAGAAATTTAGGGTGAGTACGCATAACAACCTTAGCAGCATGAAATACAGTATAAGGTTCTTGGCAACACAACGCCTGAATTTCACTCACCCTGCGGGCCGATGTAATGGCCACGAGGAACGCCTCCTTCCAGGACAGGTGCTGCAACGAAGCCTTATGAATAGGTTCAAAAGGCTCCTTCATCAATCTGGACAGCACCACGTTCAATTCCCATGAAGGCGAAGGAAGCCGGACAGGAGGGAACACTTTCTTCAAGCCTTCCAAAAAATCTTTGATCACAGGGATCTGGAAGAAGGGAGTCTGTGAAGGGCATTTCCTGTAGGCAGTCAGCACAGCGAGATGAACCTTAATGGAATGGACATTAAGGCCAGACTGCGCCAAATGTAGAAGATACGGAAGGATGACATCTTCCATACACGTCGTAGGGTTATAGTTCTTGGACTTGCACCAGATGCAAAATCTCTTCCACTTGTAAGCATAGGAAGTCCTAGTGGAAGGTCGCTTAGCCTCCTTCAGTATGTCCATACAATCTTCTGATAGATTCAAATGGCCATATTGCACTATCTAAGGAGCCATGCCGCCAAACTCAAAGACGAGAGGTTGGGGTGCACCATCTGCCCCCCGAACTTCGTGAGAAGGTCCGGCCGGCACGGCAGCCGTATGCAAGGAAGGAGAGACCGGTGAAGCAGGCCCGTGAACCACCACTGCCTGGGCCATTCCGGGTCAATCAGGATTATCCGCGCCCTGGACTGGGACAGCTTGATGAGCACCGCCGGAATCAGGGGAATGGGTGGAAAAGAGTACAGGAAGCTGTTCGACCAGTTGATCCATAACGCATTCCCCAGCGTCCCCTGCTGGTAGTACCTGGAGGCGAAGTCTCGGCATTTGCTGTTTTCGGCGGTGGCGAACAGATCTACGTCTGGAGTCCCCCTCCTTGCGAAGACTTCTCCTAGTACTTCGTCGTTTATGACCCATTCGTGGTTTTCCTAAATCAGTCTGCTCAGTGCGTCCGCCTGAACATTCTGCACACCTGGTAGCTGGGTAGCCGTTATCGTCAGTCCTCTGGCTAGAAGCCAGCGCCAGATCGCCTGCGCCTCCTGCGACAGAATGCGCGATCTCGAGCCCCCCTGCTTATTGAGGTAATACATCGTGGTCGTATTGTCCGTCTGTACGAGCAGAGAGTCTGGAAGGACGGATGAAAGGCCTTCAGTGCCAAGTGAACAGCTCTGAGTTCCAGGAAATTGATGTGGTACATGGACTACGTCTGGGACCACGTCCCTTGAATCTGTAAGTCTCTGGAGTGTGCTCCCCAGCCGTGGAGAGACGCATCCGTCACGATAGTCTGTGTGGGAATGTCCTTGTGGAAGGGAACCCCTCTGAGGAGATTCTCCGCTGAACACCACCACTTCAGAGACTGAAGAGCATGTAGAGACAGTCGTATCTGGTCGTCCCAAGATCCTTTCCTCTGATCCTCCAAGCACTCCTGCAATGGTCTCGTGTGCAGCCATGCGTGTGGCGTTAGGAAGATACAAGAGGCCATCGACCCCAGTAGAGAAGACACCATCCTCACTGTTGTAGATGGAGCGGTCATAAGAGCCTGAACCTTCCGAAGGAGTGATAATCTTCTCTCCTCCGAAGGAGACACGCTTGCCGACAGCGTATTGATGGAGGCTCCCAAGTACTGTATGTACTGGACCGGAGTCGGGACCCCAGCTTGTTCAAGAGAACGCACGTCTTCTGGAAGTGCGCTTGAGCTTCCGAGAAGGAGGAGGCCTTGATCAACCAATCGTTCAGGTACGGGTAGACAAACACCTTGTTCTCCCTCAGGTGTGCAGCTACCACTGCCATGCACTTCGAGAATGTCCTGGGCACAGACTTCAGCCCGAATGGCAGTACTGTGTACTGATAACGATTGGCGCCGACTTGGAATCGCAGGAACTTCCTGTGTTTGTGTGCAATGGGCACATGGCAGTACGCATCCTGTAGGTCTATAGCACATAGCCAGTCTCCCTGTTGCAGCTGAGGATAAATCTGATGCGACAGCATGCAAAATTTCTCTCTGCGAATCTACTTGTTTGCTTGTCGCAAATCCAGAATGGGCCTGAACTCGTTCTTGTCCTTCTTGCGAACCAGAAAGAACCAGGAGTACAGACCTCTTCCCCTTTGAGACAGAGTTACGTCTTCTATCGCTCTTTTCCTTAACAGGATATCGGCCTCCGCCTGGAGCTCGCGCAGCTGAAACTGCGAGCTGACCGGCGGAATTGCTGGAGGCGGGCTGGTGAACCTAAGACTGTATCCATTGCAAACAATATTCAGCACCCACTTGTCCCGAGTAATTTTTCTCCACTGCCAGAAAAAATTGAACGCTTCCCCCCACCGGAGTGGGTAACGGATGTAGGGGAAGTAACCGCTTAGGGCCTATCCCCAGCCGGGTCCTTGTTTGCCGCTGCGGACTGCTGACCTTTGCCCTTCTGGAAGGGCCTCCGGAACTGCTGCTGCTGCTGTCCCGAAGTCTGCCCTCGCCCTCTGCCTTGCACCCCAAACCGTCTCTGGAACAGGCGGTAGGTCTTCTCCTTGGGCTTCTCCAACCAGACAGCCGTCAGGGTCTCGGCCTCCGCTTTCATGCGGGCCATTTCGTCGTCCGCATGCTTGCCAAACAGAGTTTCCCCCGAGAACGGCAGGTTGGCAACCCGTTGTTGGGCCTCTGGCTTGAGCGATGTAATGCGAAGCCAAGCGTGGCACCGTTGGTTGACACCATGGCAATATCCATGCGCCGCCAGAAGGGACACATCAGCAGCCGTGCTGATGACTTGGTTCGACACCAATAGTCCCTCATTGAGAATCTCTTGAAAGTCCTCTTTCTTCTCTCGAGGAAGGAGCTCAGCGAATTGCTGGAGGGATTCCCACAGGGCTCGATCATATCGCCCTAGTAAAGCCGCGGCACTTGCAGCTTTCATTGCAGTAGACGCCGTCCCACAGACCTTCCTGCCAGCTGAGTCTAACCAGCGGCTCTCCTTATCAGGAGGTACCGTGGACGACGGGGTGGTGGCATGCTGCTTCCTAGCAGCCGTCACTATGACCGAGTACGGTGGCGGATCCATCCTGAGAAAGGCCGGTTCAGAATCCGGAGCCCGGTACTTCTTGAGGAGCCTGGAGGGAGCCGCCTTCGTCACCGCCGGAGTGAGAAACAACTCCTGAGCGGGCTCTACCAATCCTGGTACTAGGGGTAGCAACGGCCGAGACAGGTGCTTTTTATGTAGCGTCTCGAAAATCACGGACGGCGTGGGCACCATCAACGTGATGCCCAACTTCGCCGCACCCCTCAGCAGGACATCTTGAAATGAGACTATGTTGTCCACTGGCGACACCCTCATCCCCGGGGATTCCGACGTCGGTGAGTAGTCCCTGGTCCCTGAAGAGCCCAATGGGATCTTGATCTGTGCCTCCTGTGGCGTCGCCTTGATCTTGTCGACGAACGGTGACGACTCAGCGATCTCTCCTTCAGTCAGGAATGAGAACGCGATTTCCTCGGCTTCGGACGCTCCGCAGGTCTCAAAGGAGCCGGAGACTGCGGCCTGACCGGGACCCTCGGCTGAGGAGTCCCCTTAGGAGGCGTCAGGTACCGTGGCAGCGAAAAAGACCTCGGCGGAACCGGTGGCAGTCCTTGAGGAGGTATCAGAGGCTGACCATGAGGTGGAACCCGAGGTGGAAGTGGAGGTGGAGTGGGATTCCGTGGCGGAGGATCCTTGGGCAAGGGAGGAGGAGGAGTAGCAGATCTTGGCTTGGGAGGTGTATATACCTCGGAATACACAGAGCCCTGTGACTCCCTCTTCTTCTTAGGCGGAGGCGATGTAGTGTCTCCTATTGGAGACCGTCGCCGAGGCGCCCCAGCGGACCCAGAGGGACTCCTGGCGCTAGAACTCATTCTGCGCTTCCTTGGCGTCGAAGAGCTTCGTCTCGACGTCGACAGGCGCCCCCTTCTCAACGTTGAGTCACGTTTGGACGATGAACGTCTTTTCCTCGACGGCGATCGTTTCCTTCGCGACGGCGAAAGTCTTCTCGACGGCGACCCCCATCTCGACACCAAACGTCCTCTCGACGACGACCTCCTCCTCCTCCTCTTTGACGACGGCGAGCGGCGGTGTCGCCTCGACGGCGAGCGCAGACGCCGGGCCGAACTCCTTCGACGACGATGACTAGATGACGACGATGACACAGTCAACGGCGATCTCGACGGTGGCCTCGTCAGTCCCGTCGACGCCGCTTCAACCCAGAGCCCTGGGGAGACTGGGAACAGACTGCTGTCATCCCTCTCGACGCAGTCGTCGATGCTATCGACGTCGGTGGAGAAACAGGACGTTTGCTGGTCTTCCTGCCTCTGGGGAGCCCCCCAGAGGCCTCCGCATGGGCAGATGAAGCATGCCCAGACCCACCTTGTGTCTGCAGTCTTCTATCTTCCAGGCCTTGGAGCCTGATCTTCATCCTCTCTCTCAGGGTCCTGGTGGATAATGTCTGGCAGATGCCACACTCCTCTGGGACATGAGAAGGGGGAAGGCAGACTATGCACACCTCATGTGGGTCCGACTTGGCCTTCTTCCTCGGACACTCCGGGCATTTGTCAAACAAAGTTTTTGACAAATAAAAGAGTGCACCAAGACACACACAAGGAAGAAAACACCAAAGTACTTCAATAAAAGCACTAACATCCTTGAAAAAGTGAAAAATCACCAAATAAACCCTTGGAACGGGAGAGCTCAATGCTCCAGGGTCCTGCTTGCAGGAGCCGGAAAAAAGAACTGAAAGTAAAAGGGACCTGCTGTGCATTCTGGGATACTGAGAGAGTTCTGGAAAGTTTTCTTAAAGGCACAGTATCCTGTTCTGAGTCACATAATGGCAGCCTATGGGGCTTGTATGTCCACTCCTTCCTCTCTATCATTCCAGAGGGTTTTGCTGGTAAAAGCAAGTTTTTCAATGTGGAGAAATCTAGACAGGCTGTGCTGTTTGTGGATTTTTGGTGGAATTTCTAGTTGAAGTACTGGACAATGTAGCCTGTGGATATAGGCTGCATTATCGGTCTTTAAATTCTCTCTTAAGTGTCTGTGCAGGTCTGCATTTTTTGACAACTTAAGAGATTATTTTGATTGCTCCGCGGTCCACGCACATGGGCGGGACTATTCACTAGATTATGACTATACACAGAGATCCCCTACTACAGAAATTTTAACGGAAGGAATCTGCCGCTAGATGTCTATCATTTTGTAAAAATTCATATTTAAAAAAGTACCTACTTGATAACAAAGTTCTTGGTATCAACATTCGTATAAAAATACAACTAATTGTTCTAAATTAGTCTCGGGTTTATGCGTGAGTGCATGTCTCAGTTATTGCCTCTGTGAGTACAAACCTATGGATAACTGCATGAATACACTACCTCAATAGAGAGCCTTTGTTGTTATCATTTTAACCTCTGTATACCAATAAGGGTAGTCTTGACTCTTAACACGGTGTTCCTCATTTTGGTCCACTATATAAAGAGCCAGAATCCTACACTTGTAACAGACAGAAAAGTTGCAAAAAGATGCTTTTGTGACAGACAGTTTTAGCTTAAAATACTTGGCTTTTACTGTAGGTAATAGTTTGTTATTTCTTGTTCTTGCAATGTATAAAGGATATGCTTCCTCATCTACTATCAGAAATAGCGTTCACTAAATCGACGTCAGTTGCAGACCTCTTGATCCCCATCATCTTACTTTTCATCTTCTCAAAATACCAGGGTGACCCATATGGTGGTCGTTTTCTTTTACACTAAATAGGGACAAGTGACAGATTGTGAATATTGGGATTGTTGCATAGGTTTTCCTTCGCAATGTGAATGTCGGCAAATATTCAATATGGCAAGGACGATTCCTTCTTTGCCTTTCAAGACTGATTTCTCATTAACAGCAAAGAGGAGTTCCAGCCTGACAATCATAAGGTTGCTTTAGCTTATTTCTTAGCAGCTCACAACTAAAGTTCTTCCAGTCTCTCTTCACCTTACTCGACATATTTTCTCCTCTTGATATTTTGATTTAAACTAGATACAGATTTGCTGGACACATTCAGTCGTCCCATATTCCCTCTTTAATGTGTTCACGATGTCTTCTGCTATGATATCAACCCTGGTTGATCAAAATTATTCCATTGTCCAGATACCTAGTCTGAGAACACTATGATGGGCTTTTACTTTTCTGTTTCAATCATTATGCAGCAAATCCTGCCCAGATCTCATCACATTCTCCGTTCAGCAGAGGAACTTCTACTGGGAAAGATCTCTGGCACAGATGTACAGGAAGGATGATTTTTTCTGGGGAGTCCGTGGTTACTGGGCAGTGCCCTGTGCACAGTTTGTTTGTTTACCATTAGTACCTCAGTGCCACAATATTAATGCAATCCAATTTAATGCCAAAGTTTCTTCATTTGTGCACTTGACTAATGGTAGCAAAGATCAGCATCAAAGTTTATTTTAGGAGGTGAAGGGGTGCTAGGCACTCAGATAAAGTATGAAAAAGAAAATAACTCAAACACTTAAGTAATTTCTTCAATTCACAAAAAGAAAAGTTTGTTAAAATCTAAGTAGATGATTCAGTCAAAAATAAAGTGCATAAAATAAAGAAGCAATGAGAAACAACCACAAAAGGTACTGTGTTTAGCACTAGAATTCTAATAACAGATGACGTATGGCACATGTTAAAATATGGAGCTTAGTTTGCATTATCTCAGGACTCTGAAGTCTGCAAGATCGCTCTTAAGCAAACAATTTCCTAAGTTTGCCAAAAAAGATACAGATGAGGACCCTGGACCAAGTTATTGGCCTGGGAGAAGAACTACATCAGCATATCAGTAGTGGGGAAAAGGCTGTCCATCTCCTCTTCCTTCTGGAGGAAAAGAACGGCATTGAGGCACCATACAGGCATGAGATTGGCCAAGAACGATGTACAAGGGTGAAAGTGTAACCTCTTGAGCCAACTGATGCTTAGTTTCGTATTGGGCAGATGTTCGAGGACCTTGTGCCCCATGCCTGAAACATTATGTTGAGCTACCTTCAAACAAAGGCTTCAAATAGCTAGCTGCAGTGCAGGCATCCCTGAGGAGCATGTCAGCTACTCCCGGGTGATGCGGTCTAGTTCCGGGGCAGGCAGGTTGCTTACAAGTCTTTGGCTAAATTACTAGGGCAAGGCAACTCAACAGGTTTCAAACTCTGGCTCAATTGGAGGCTGCACCCACCATGGTGTGAATGTTCCCTTGCCTATACCAGGTTCACCAAATGAGGGTGCTAATTCAAGTATACCTTGATGTACGTATTTCTCGGTGGAGGATCCCTGCACTTTAAGATTACTACTGGTGTAACATTTAGGGAACTACACAAATGTTCACATACAAAGTACATTGGAGATTCAATTCCAAAGTAGGGCACCTACAACAGTCACACTTGAAGCAAACTCTGGATAGTAAACTAGATATAGATATATTGATTGTAAAAGAGAACAGAACAACCATAAAGGGGACTCAAAACTGTACAAACCTCTAAAAGAAGAGAGAAATGTAGTGAAAAAGATACTAACTGGTGAGACTAGCAATCAACATCTGAAAGTGCAACAGAATGGAATGCAGAAAGATTATTAACAAACGTTAAATAAGCATGGATTTTTTAGCAAACCCAAGCCAAACAGCCACAAAATATGGCACTACAACCAATAAGTCAATTTGAGTACACTGCGGAAACTGTAAAAATTTGCAAAAGAGCCTCCCCATATCTAAAATAAATATGGAGACAAAGATTATCAGTAGCACAAAAACTAAACTGTTTGATGTTCCATTTAAGCATTATGATCTTTAGATAAATGTAAAAAATATTTTTGCAAGCAGAAGCTAGATTAGATTCCATTACACTGAAGTAAAATTATCAGTCATACTAGTTACAAAAACGATACACTGGACAAAGAATGCAATTGTTCTTAAAGGACGTCTAGCTTGCCTCCTTAATTGCTATTACAATATTTACCTTTTCCAAAAAGACTGGGATTGCATCAACAACTACAGCAGATGATCTAGGAAGTGCTTCCATCATGTATGTTAAGGCTCGACAGGCATGGTTCATCTGTAGAAGAAACGAGTATTTTCACCTACTGCTCAACAATCGAGAAACAAGTTCAAATACATGCCATGTTTAAAAATCTGTGTACTTACAATATCAAAGTTATGCTCCATCTGCAGCAATGTTATCTGTAAATAATAGAAGGGAAAATATTTTCATAAGAGTAAAAGACAGTCTTTGACACTTTTCAGCTACAGAAAACCAACCATTTCTGACTCGGTCAAGAAGTTTTTACAACGTGAACAAATGCATTTCGCCACATGGGAAAGTTTACTGTCAAAAACTTTAAATGGTTCAATGGTTACCAAAGGCATATAAATTAGTTCTACCAACATAAAACACAGAACATGCTGAATGGGTCCAGTGGCATTTGCAGTGGAAAGTTCAAAGACACTTAGATGACTAGGGTTTGTGTTTTACATGAAATACCAAAGCAAAGCAGAGTTACCTCAAGGGATAAAGGATGTAGAAGAAGAAAAAAAAAAAGAGGGAAACTGTAATGAGTTTACTAACTTAAAATCTGGTGATGTAACTGATTGCCTGCACTAAAATATCCATTATTCAAGCAGCTTTCACTTCAAGTATTAAATTAGCTCCCCCTCTACCATCAGGGTAGATTACAGAGCTAGGTTTGGCAAAAGAAGACAGCCTAGGGAGAAGGAATAAATAGAATGGGTCCCTTCTCCTGTACCAGCTCTGGTGTTGCCAGTAGTTCTAGCTCCGGTTCTTTGGTCTAGACTTTGATCAACTGGTTTTTCTCTCGAGGGGCAGAGTGGAATCTTGTATTCCTTTAAGAAATCGTCAAACTATTTCTTCCTCTATTTTATGCCTCCATTTCTGCCTGGATACATCTTTTCTTTGTCTCTATGTTGAGCACTTTTCTTTTTGACTTGGACATCCACCGCCAGTGCCTTTTTGTTGGTGAAGAAGTTTTGTCATTGTGGGCTGAATTCTCCCTCATGTTCTCTCAATCACTTTCGGAGGACAAGCCGGTTCCGAGGGTTTGCCTCCTACAATATCTTTGTGTTTACATCAGCAAGACTTTTGGGGCTTTTGTTTGATTTGTCAACTTGGAAGCCAAGGTAGACTTCTTGTATTTGGGGCCCCTTTCAGCTCTTTCCCCGAACTCTCCTGCAGTATTCTGTGTTTTCTGCCCTCTGCATCCTTTGGGGATTGTGTCTAAGCACATTCTTCTCAGCGTTGATTGTCTCAGCACCAGAGCCCAGCCATTGTACTACTTGTATGGTCATCGTAGGCTTCCTCTCTCCTGCAGATCTGCATTTGCCCTTGTGCCATGGCTTAGTGTGCCCACCTTTGTTTCTCCACTACTTTGAGGATCTTTGGCCGGACTCAGCCTAGGCATCTCAGCCATAAGATTTGTGGCCCTTGGGTAGACACAAATTGCTATCCTTCTGAGAAACCCTGTGGTGGCATTAACGGCAGAAAATGAACAGAGCGTGCTCCATGTCCCAAATGCATTCTCCGGGCCACGTGGAAGATGACCCCGTGATGTACTAAGGTTGAAAAAGCTAGAGATCAGGTGATCCTCTTTAACACCTGTGAGAAAGTGCCATCTTTCTTGCATGGCATGCCCCCACTTTTTGCTGAATTGCTCATGTACTTTGACTGAGTGTGCCCTGGGCTCCTGCTAATCAGGTGCCCAGGGCCTGTGTTTCTTCCCTAAAACTGTGTTGAAACCTAAACCCAATTGGAATCTCTGGGAACATGTCAGTCCCTGGTAAATGGTACCCTGGGTATCCAGGGCACTGTGACCAGAGAAGACCCCTAAGGACTGCAGCACTTATTGTGCCACCCTTAAGGGCCCTGTACCCTGACACACACACACACACACACACACACACTGCCTCTGCAGGCTGAGTGTCTTGGTGCAGAACTAAACGGAGTCGACATGGCACACATCCCTGTGTGCAATGCCCCCAAACAAACTTCCCTGGCATACCTCAGTCACCACTCTAGCTGGGTGCACTATGCCAGTGGTGTGGGCACAGGTGCGTGAGCCCTGTGCCCCACAATACCCAGAGCCATTCCTGGGCACTGTAAGTGCAGTGATGCCATTAAGAGTATATGGTGCTGGGAGGTTGTCGTTACGAACTCCACAGCACCATAATGGCTAAACTGAAGACTGAGAAGTTTGATATCAAACTTCTCAGCACATTAAACCCGCACTGATGCCAGTGTGGGATTTAATGCCAGATGCACGACGGAGGGCATGTTACAGATGCCCCTGAAACCTAACCAACTCCCAGTGTCCTGACTGCGTGGCTACCACCACCAGACATGCTTCTCGACCCCTGGGTCGAGAGCTTGCCGCTCTCGGAGGCCTGAAACAATGCACATCCTGGGACGAGGTGCCAAGCCTCCTCCCCCAGGATGGGAAGGGGAAGCTTCAAAGGCATGCCGCCTTTGTGAGCTTCTCCAGGCCACTTGCTGTACTCCGCAACTGGCCCGAACCGGTTCTAACCCCTACTCTGGCGGGAAGACAGGCGGGAAACCTTAAGTGGGGAAAGGGGGTGTGCCAGCCTCTGCCAACCCAACCCCTCAGGTGGGAGGTGAGGTGAAGCACAACTCCGGGTTACTGCCATCTTGAGGATGGGGAGTCCTACCCAATCAGAGCTAGGTTCCAGCCCCCCTGCCACTGGAGAGTTGCTGGCTAGGGGGTGTACTCACCCCAGGACAGGCACCCATTGGTCCCTGCCCTTGCCCTACCTGTATTACACCTAAATTTAGTATTTAGGGTCACCCTGAACCTTCCTTCCTCAGATCCCGATTTTGAAACAAGAAGAAGAAAAAAGACATGCCATGCAGCTTCTAACAAGATGACAACACCAACTGACTTGGCCGCAGCCCTGTCGATTCTTGAACCTGCTCCTGCTAAATCCCGGAGTCTCCTGGGGTCAGCAACCTCGAAAAACCCAGAGGACCTGACTGCCTTACTCATCTAAAGACTGGGACCCCCACGACCAGTGGTTATGCTCAAACAGCAACAAACCCTGGTGCCAGCCAGGAACCGTGAATCCAGCACACTCTGTACCCGCCGAGCCCGGCCCGTGCCTGAGTGAACAAAGACCACAAGGACGTCCCCAGGCGACTGTGACCAGGAATCCAGCACCCAAGGACCCTCCTCGACGCTCCAGACGATGCCTGCATCCTCACAACCAGGGAAGCCTCCCACCGCGACCAGCTGAGGGTAATATTTCCCAATGCCAAAAGACACCCCTGCACCTGGCGCCCCATAGCCCCCTGTGCCCAACTCCTGGGTGTCTACCTATCCTCCAAGATCCCAACTTTCTTCTCGAAGTGGTGGTCGCACCTGAACAATCTCTGTCCCCAAGCCTGCAGCCTTTGTTCAACTTCAAATTCTCCCATTGAAATACATTGGGCGGCCGAAGGTCCAAAAGCACCCAGCACCCAGTCGCCCGAGTGCCACTGGGAGTGCAGCATTTATCCTACTCTACTTCCCCACTTGCCCTGAGTAAGTGAACAGGAGCTCAGCTCCCACAGCCGCGTGGTCTGCCTGCTAGCAGCCACCAACCAAAGGCCCACTATCCTCCATAGGGTAACATTGGGCCTACTCACTTTGCACCCGGCTGCCCAAGTGACGCTGAGGGTGTAACAACTGTACTTACCTGATCCTGGGAGACCCCAGAGTCTACCTCCAGAACCTTAACTCTGCCAGCCGAGTACTTACCCAAAGACCGATAACTTGATTTTCTCCATAGGGTAACATTGGCTGGGTTTCACTCAGAATTTCTCTTAACCCCTTCGCTGCCAGGCCTTTACCCCCTCCTATGCCACGCCTTTTTTTGGCTATTTGGGGTAGTGCGCGCTGAAGCCCCTGTAACTTTGACAACATAAGGTATCCAAGCCAAATTTGCGTCCTTTTCTTCCAACATTATGCGGATTCTAAAGGTACTTAGGGTTTGTGGATTCCCCAAGAGGTGTTTTTTGGTGAAAATGGGCTGCAAATGAAAGCGTCTGGGTTTTTCCCTGCAAATGTTTTCAAAAAAGGGGTTGTGGGGCTGAAATCACCATTTTCCGAGCTCTTAGGGGATACCAGACTTTAGTCAGAAACCCAATTTTTTTTTTTTACAGTTTTGGCATTTTTCTGGGACATAGCCTATTTTTTTATTTTTTGTGCTTTCGACCTCCTTCCAGTTAATGGTAGAAATGGGTACAAAAGCAATAATGGACCCTGGATAGCTATACATTTTAGAGAAGTAGACAAAATTCTCAATTTAGCAAAGGGTCATTTGTGTAGATCCATCAAGGTTTCTTTATAGAAACTAACAGTTACATATAGGATAAATTGAAAATTAGTTGCAAAAAACAGCCTGTGTCAACGTTTTGACCTGTAACTCCTAATTATGACAGCTCTTTGAAAGCAATATACCGTTACATCCGCTGGACATTACTGGTTGTGGGGATATATAGGACTTGTAGGTTCACCAAGAACCCGACGAACCCAGAGCCAAAAACTGAGCAGCAACTTGCAATGGTTTTTTATTATATACCGGGTATATCGTTATTATTCTGGAAAAATGTGTACATGGAAAAATCGGTATGAAAGACACCTATGTACTACTGAAATGGGAACAAAATATAGAGTTTAGAAACAGATATTTGCACATTTCCGAAATTGGGAATACTCATACTAGCATGAGAATTATCGGTCGTTTTTTAAAATGACTTCTTTTTTACACAATGTCTTTCATTTGGAAGACAGAAATACGTCAATAGGTAATAACAGTTCCTTTACAAATCTGAATTACCCTAAGCCATCCGATAAAAATGGTACCTCACTTGTGTGGGTAGGCATAGTGTCCACGACAGGAAATGGCTCAAAACCCAGCGTGAACACACCACATTTTCACAATAAAAAATTACACTTTTTTAGCAAAGTGCCTAGCTGTAATTTTTAAACCCTAGCTTTGTCCTAACCTAGGGAAACCTAGCAAACCTATACATATATGAAAACTAGACCCCCAGGGGTATCCATGGTGGGGTGACTTGACTGCCTCTCACCAGGTTCTATTACCCAGAATCCCTTGCAAACCTAAATGTTTGAAAAAAAATAATAATTCACATTTTCCTCACATTTCTTTGGTGTAAAGTTCTGGAATTTATGTGGATCCACAAATTTCCACCCACCCCACGTTCCCTAAAGTCTTCCGAGAAAAATGGTACCTCACTTGTGTGGGTCGGTCTAGTGCCCGTGACAGGAAACGGCGCAAAATCGCAACGTGGACACACCTTAATTTCGCAATGAAAAATGACCCTTTTTTGGCAAAGTGCCTAGCTGTAGTTTTTTTAACCATAGCTCTGCCGGCATCTAAGGGAACCTAGCAAACCTATACATTTTTTAAAACTAGACACCCAGGGAAATCCAGAATGGGGTGACTGGACTGCCTCCCACCAGGCTCAGTTACCCAAAATCCCAAGCAAACCTAAAAAATTATCAAAAACCCCAAAAATGTCCCCACATTTCTACGGTGCAAAGTTTGGGAATCTGTGTGGATCCACAAATTTCCACCCACCCCGCGTTTCCCAAGTCGTCCGAGAAAAATGGTAACTCACTTGTGTGGGTCAGCCTAGTGCCCGCGACAGGCAAGGGCCCAAAACCTACTGAGGAGACATCAAAATTACCTATCACAAAACAATCTGGTTTTGCAAAAGGGGGTCACATACCTCCTTGGAATCCCCCAGGTGTCTAGTTTTTAGAAATGTGTGGGTTTGGTAGGTTTCCCTAGGTGGCCGCCGAGCACCGGGCCAAAAAGCCAGGTGACCCCCCCTTGCAAAACCAGGTAGTTTTGAGATAGGCAATTTAGATGTTGCCGCAATATGTTTTGGGCCCTTGCCTGTCGCTGGTACTTGGGCCTCCCACACGAGTGAGGCACTGTTTTTATCGGGGGACCCGGGGGAACGCTGGGTGGTATGAAATTTGTGTCAGCCCGGTGATGCCACAACTTTCCCTCACGAAAATGTGAAAAAAGTGATTTTTTTTCAGCTAAATTTGAGGTTTGCAGGGCATTCTGGGTAAGGAAACATTGGGGGATCCATGCAAGCCATACCTCCCTGGAATCCCCCGGGGGTCTAGTTTTCAGAAATGTGTGGGTTTGGTAGGTTTCCACCACAGAAATTTGAGGAAAATGTTATTTTGGACACATTTTTAGGTGTGCAAGGGATTCCGGGTAACAGAACCTGGTGAAAGCCAGTCAAGTCACCCCATCCTGGATTCCCCTCGGTGTCTAGTTTTAAAAAATGTACAGGTTTGCTAGATTTCCCTACGTGCCAGCTGGGCTAGGGCCCACATTCCACAGGTAGACAGAGTGTTAAAAAAAAGTTTGAGCCCAGTGGGCTTTCTGCCGGGGGGGGGGGGAATAGGGGGAGGGGGTTTCATCCCAATATGCCCGTAAAGGGGCAAAAGAGACTGGCTAATTTTTGTGGGGATGGGGGCATTGGTATGACCATTTTGGGCAGCCCCCACGCATAAAAAAAGCCTGCGTACTCGCTGGCGCCTAGAGGGAATTTCTCTGGGGGTGGGGTGGGGGTATTGTCATGCCCTTTTTGGGCATCCCCTACACTAATAAAACAAAAAAATCCATGAATTCTAGCGGGCTTTCAGCGCCAGATTGGGGGCTACAGCTCCCATCTGCCTCCAGGGGGGGGCAGAAAGACTAATTAGGGGGTGGGGGGGTATTGTCGTGTCCGTTTCGGGCAGCCCACACCCTAAAAACAATTGCGTCAAAAAATCCCTGGTGGATAGTGGGCTTTCTCCACCTCTGGTAGGATGTAATGGTGTTGGGCGGTGGGGGCATACCACTCTAAAAACAAATGTGCAAAAAAAAATCCTTGGCGTCACGTGGGCTCTCTTTCCTCCCCCGGGAGCAGATTGGGGGCTACTGTCCGTATCTGTCCCCCAGGGGGGGGGGGGGGAGGGGAGGGGGGCAAAAAGTCTGTAATGGTGGCGGGAGGTTGGCGGAATTGGCATTCCCATTTTGGGCAGCCCTCACCCTAAATCACAAGTTACCTTCTGTAACGATATATCCGTAAGAAACAGTAGTTAGTGTTAGATTCCCTACCTTAGAATATCCCCAGGCGTCCGACTGGATCTGGAAAGTTTTGCGTAGCAGTGCCCCTGCGCGTCGGTAGGCGTCGACTGCGGCTCCACGTCAGTCGTCGGCACAGGGATGATGTCGGAGTACTTCGACGCCACCCTCACGCGCTGACGTCAGTTCTTATACACAGCTTTTGCGCGTCAGAAACCCAGAGCCATGATAAAAACCAACACTGGTGCCAAGAAACTAGGGCCCTCAAAGGGAATACCGTAACCCTAGATATCGGTTCGCAGAACGGGGAGGATGGGTGGGGCGGTAAGAAATCTAACACTAACTACTGTTTCTTACAGATATATCGTTATCGAAGGTTAGTAACTGGTGCATCTGAAAGAAACAGGTTAGTGTTAGATTCCTTACCTTAGAATAGATACCCCAGCAATACCAACCCCGGTGGAGGGTCTGCGAACCAATGATCACACCAGAAAGTCCTGGAGAACAGAACGGCCGAAAACGCCATCTCTCCGGACTTGGCTATCCAGGCAATAGTGTCTAGCGAAAGTTTGCAGCGAGGCCCATGTAGCTTCCTGACAGATGTCCTGCAAGGGGACTCCCCGACCCAGGGCAGTAGTAGCCGGCGTGGCCCGAGTAGAATGGGCACGCAGCCCACAGGAGGCTCCTTTTTAGACAGTGAACAACAAGCCTTTATGTACACAATGACCCATCGAGACATGATTAGTTTGTGCACCGCCCGTCCCTTCTTAGCGCCCACGTAACCAAAAAAGAGATGGTCGTCCACCCGGAACAGGCGTGAGCGGTCCAGATAGAATGAGAGCACACGTTTTGGGTCCAAACGGTGGAGCCTCTCTTCCTCTTTCGAGGGATGTGGAGGTGGAAAGAAGGTAGGTAAGGTGATGGACTGCCCAATGTGAAAGGCTGTGACTACTTTGGGCAGGAAAGAGGGACGTGTTCTCAAGAAAATTTGTCAGATGGACAGAGAGGAAAGGAGGTTTAGAAGAAAGAGCCTGGAGCTCACTCACTCTGCTGGCAGAGGTGTTGGCAACCAGGAATAAAGTCTTAAGAGTTAGAAGATGAAGAGGGCAATTGTGAAGTGGCTCGAAAGGAGCGCACATCAAATAAGTCAGAACAAGGTTCAAGTCCCACTGAGGCATCACAAAAGGAACAGGAGGAAACATGCGAGTGATGCCCTTCAAGAATCTATTTACAACAGGGGACTTGAAAAGAGAAGGCTGATCAGGAAGCCTTAAGAAGGCTGAAATGGCATAGAGGTAGCCTTTGATAGTGCCCAGAGCAGAGCCCTGCTGGGCAAGAGAAAGAAGAAAGGAGAACCTCTGAAAGGGGAGCAGAAAGGGGATCCACAGCCTTTGCTGTGCACCATGCCACAAATTTGTGATTTTGAGGAGGGACGCCTGGCTTCCAGATTCACATCACAGTTTTCAGGAGGCAAGTCAAATGGCCTCAACTGTCGCCGCTCAATCTCCATGCATGGAGGTGGAGACTGGACAGGTTCGGGTAGAGGACCGTCCCCTGCTGCTGCGACAGAAGGTTTTCCTGAAGAGGCAGACGAATCGGGGGATCGACTGACATGCTAAGTAGCTCGGGATACCAGTATCTTCGTGCCCAGTCTGGAGCCACAAGGATGACTTGGGCCCAGTCGTGCCTGATCTTCAGCACTCTGGGCAGAAGTGGTATAGCCGGAAAGGCGTACAACAGACCACTCGCGACGAAAAGCGTCTCCGAGCGAGTGCAGCCTTGGAAATTCCAACGCGCAGAACTGATGACATTGCGCGTTCTCTTCTGTGGTGAATGCACAAGTTACTACTTGTGTAACGATATATCTGTAAGAGACATTAGTTAGTGATAGATTCCTTACCTTAGAATCTCCCCAGGCGTCAGACTGGATCCGGAAACTTTTTGCGTAGCAGTACCCTTGCGCGTCGGTAGGCGTCGTCTGCGGCTCCGCGTCAGTCGTCGGCGCCGTGATGACGTCGTCTGAGTACTTTGATGCCGCCTCTGCGTGCTGACTTCAGTTCATAGACACAGCTTTTCCGTGCCAGAAGCGCCGAGCCATGTTAAAAACCAACACTGGTGTCATTGAAACTAGGGCCCTGAAAGGGGATGACCTTAACCCTAGATATCGGCTCACAGGACAGGGAGGATGGGTGGGTCGGTAAGGAATCTATCACTAACTAATGTCTCTTACAGATATATCGATACACAAGTAGTAACTTGTGCATCTGAAAGAGACATGTTAGTGATAGATTACTTACCTCAGAATAGATACCCCAGCAATACCAACCCCGGTGGTGGGACTGCGAACCAATAATCACACCAGAAAGTCCTGGAGGACAGAACGGCCAAAGAAGCCATCCCTCCGGACTTGACTGTCCAGACAGTAGAGTCTTGCAAACGTGTGCAGCCGAGGCCCACGTAGCTGCCTGGCAAATGTCCTGCAAGGGCACTCCCCGGCCCAGGGCAGTTGTAGTCGCCGTGGCCCGGGTGGAATGAGCCCGCAATCAAACAGGGGGCTCCTTTTTAGCCAAGGAGTAACATGCCTGGATACACAAGATGATCCACCGAGAGATGGTCCGCTTGTGCACCGCTTTTCCCTTCTTAGCGCCCACGTAACCAACAAAGAGTTGGTCATCCACCGGAACTGGCATGTGCGATCCAAATAGAATGAAAGCGTACGTTTTGGGTCCAGACGGTGGAGCCGCTCTTCCTCTTTAGAGGGATGCGGTGGCGGGAAGAAGGTGGGCAAGGTGATAGACTGCCCGATATGGAAGGCCGTGACAACCTTGGGCAGGAAAGATGGCTTAGTACGCAACACAACCTTGTCCGGATGGACAGAAAGGAAAGGGGGTGTACATGAAAGAGCCTTGAGCTCACTCACTCTCCTGGCAGAGGTGATGGCAACCAGGAAAGCAGTCTTCAAAGTAAGAAGACGGAGAGGACAGTTGTGAAGTGGCTCAAAGGGAGCGCACATCAGAAACTTAAGAACAAGGCTCAAGTCCCACTGAGGCATCACAAACGGAACAGGAGGGAACGTGTGTGTGATGCTCTTCAGAAATCGATTTACAATAGGGGACTTGAATAAAGAAGGTTGATCAGGCAGCCGTAGAAAGGCTGAAAGGGCAGAAAGGTAGCCCTTGATAGTGCCCAGAGCAGAGCCCTGCTGGGCAAGAGAAAGAAGGAAGAGAAGAACCTCAGAAAGAGGGGCAGCAAGAGGATCCACAGCCTTTGCTGTGCACCATGCCACAAATCTGTTCCACCTGCAGGCGTATACCGACTTTGTGGAGGGACGCCTGGCTGCCAGAATGACGTTACAGACTTCGGGAGGCAAGTCAAATGGCCTCAACTGTCGCCGCTCAATCTCCAAGCATGGAGGTGGAGACTGGACAGGTTCGGGTGGAGGACCGTCCCCTGCTGCTGCGACAGAAGGTCCTCCTGAAGAGGCAGACGAACCGGGGGATCAACTTACATACTGAGTAGCTCTGGATACCAGTACCTTTGTGCCCAGTCCGGAGCCACAAGGATGACTTGTGCCCGGTCGCGCTTGATCTTCTTCAGCACTCTGGGCAGAAGTGGTATAGGCAGAAAGGCATACAACAGACCGCAACTCCACACGCGACGAAAAGCGTCGCCGAGCGAGTGCCGCCTTGTAAATTTCAACGCGCAGAACTGATGACATTGCGCGTTCTCTTCGGTGGCGAATAGATCTAACCAAGGCTCTCTCCACTGCTGAAAGCGGCCTTGCGCCACGTCAGAGTTCAGACGCCATTCGTGATCCATCATGCACCAACGGCTGAGCTCGTCCGCCCTGGCGTTCAGAGAACCTGCCAGGTGTTGTACCACCAGGGTGATGCCCTGATGTTCCAGCCACTGCCAGAGGCGCAGAACCTCCTGGCAAAGGGTCCACGACCCCACCCCGCCCTGTTTGTTGCAGTACCACATGGCGGTGGTGTGGTCTGTGAACACCTGCACCCCACTCCCCCGGACAGAGGGGAGGAATGCCTTCAGTGCTAGACTAATCGCCCGCAGCTCCAAAAGGTTGATATGGAGCCGGGACTCCGCCAGAGACCAGAGGCCTCTGATCTCCGCCTCTCCCATGTGGCCTCCCCAGCCCTGGAGGGACGCGTCCGTCACAACTACGTGCTCCGGTTGGGGAAGGGAGAGGGATCTGCCGCTGACCCAATCGCGGTCCGTGAGCCACCACTGCAGCGGTCTTGCAGTGCCCTCCGAGATCAAGACATAGTCGGAAAGGTTGCCCTGATGCTGGGCCCACTGAAACTTCAGGTCCCACTGCAGAGCCCCCATCCGCCACCAGGCGTGATGCACCAGAAGGATGCAGGAGGCCATCAGCCCCAGAAGCCGCTTCGTCAACCAGACCGAGACCCGGGATAAAGGCCGAAATAGTGGAATCAGAGCCTGAATATCCCGGACCCGCTGTTCGGGAGGATAAACCCGAAACCGCGCCGAGCCGAGAACCGCTCCGATGAAGAGGAGCTTTAGGAGGGGCACAGGTGTGACTTCGGCACATTGATGGAGAACCCCAGCTGATGCAGGAGGTCTGCCTTCGTCTGGAGGTGGCTGACGACTGTCTGGGGCGAGCCCGCCTTCAACAACCAGTCATCGAGGTAGGGGAAGACTGAAACCCCTAACTTGCGCAGATGAGCTGCGACCACCGCCATCACCTTTGTGAACACCCGTGGGACGCTGGTATGGCCGAAGGGGAGCACGGTAAACTGAAAGTGCTCGTGGTCAACCGTGAACCGCAGGTAGCGCCGGCAGGACGGGAATGTGGAAATAAGCGTCCTGCAAGTCCAATGCTACCATCCAGTCTTCTGGGTCCAGGGCAGCTAGGACCTGAGCCAGTGTCAGCATTTTGAACTTCTCCTTCCGGAGGAAGCCGTTGACGTTCTGGAGGTCCAAGATAGGGCGTAGGCCCCCTTTGCCCTTCTTGGGTACCAGAAAGTAGTGGGAGTAACAACCACACCCTACTTCTGGCCCAGGAACGCGCTCGATGGCCCCCTTGGCCAAGAGGGCCGTAACGTCCTCCTGCAGAAGTCGTAAATGATCCCCCGATACTCGGTGGCATTGCGGTGGCATGGCTGGAGGGGTCGTCTCGAAGGGGAGGGAGTAGCCCCTTCGGACGATTTGCAGCACCCACCTGTCCGAAGTGACAGTGTGCCAGTGGAGGAGGTGATGGCGAACCCTGCCCCCCACTGGCGACATATGGGCCTGAAAGCACAGACTAGGAGGGTTTGGAGGCAGATGCTGCGGGGGAAGGTGTGGGCTGACCTTGCCGTTGTCCCCGACGGCCGCCACCACGTTGGGTATAACCCTGCGGTGCGTGGCTGGCAGCACGTGTGGGTACACCCCTTCCGTGACCACGAAAGGAGTGTAAGGCAGCCGATTGCTGGCGCGGGGCCGAGAGGCCCAAGGACTTGGCCGTAGCCCTGGAGTCCTTAAAGCGCTCAAGCGCATGGTCTGCCTTGTCGCCGAAAAGGCGACGGCCATCAAACGGCATGTCCATGAGTGTATTCTGGACATCAGCCGAGAAGTTGGCGGATCTCAACCAGGCGTGGCGACGAATCGCCACCGTCGTTGCCATCGCTCTGCCCAGTGAATCGGTGGTATCCAGTCCACACTGAATAGAATAAAGTGCCGCTTCTCGGCCTTCCACAAGGGCTTCTCCGAGATTACCCCGTACCTCCAGCGGGCATTCTGGCAGCACGTCCGCGACGTATCCCACAGGGAGTGGGTGTAGCGGCCCAAGAAGCATGCGGTGTTCGAAGACCGCAGTCCCAAACTTAGGGAGGAGAATACCTTCTTGCCGTATTGCTCATACCTCTTGGAATCCCTTTCAGGCGGAGCCGACGGGAATGCCGTCTGGGAATTGGAGGCCTGGATCACCAGGCTCTCAGGGGTGGGGTGGGTGGACAGGAAACTAGGGTCGCCCGGGGCCGGGCGGTGGCGTCTGGCCACGTTCCTATCTACAGGCGAACCTGTAGCGGGCCTGGACCAAGTGCCCAAAAGAACGTCGGTCAAGGCCTCATTAAACGGCAGCAAAGACTCAGCCGAGCTTGACTGCGGTTTAAGGACCTCAGTGAGGAGGTTAGTCCTCACGGCCGCGACGGGGAGTTCAAGGCCCAAGGCCTTGGCCGCCCGCGTCAGCACCACACTATAGGCAGCCCCCTCCTCCATAGCCACGGTAGGAGGGGAGACAAAGCCAGTGTCTGGTGATGTGTCCAGACCACTGGCATCCCCAAGTTCACCTGTCCAGTCCTCCTGGGACTGACACTCCAGTGTCAGAGGGTCCTCAGACCCCTCCCAATCCCCCTCATCACCCATCTCCTGGTACCCAGGGGTATCAAATGATGGGGCCGGCTCATGAAAGGTAAACTCTCCGAACGGCGTCTGAAGCGGCGCCGCTCCGGCGCCGGGTCGAAGGAGGCCTCGGGGACGGCAGTGCCCCCTGACAAAGGGTTTGTTGCTGTACCACATGGCGGTGGTGTTGTCCATGAACACCTGCACTACACTTCAGAGGGAAGGAATGCCTTCAGTGCAAGCCGGATCGCCAGCAGCTCCAGAAGGTTGATATGGAGCCAGGACTCCGCCGGAGCCCAGAGGCCTCTGATCTCCGTCTCTCCCATGTGGCCCCCCCAGCCCAGTAGAGACGCATCCGTCACTACTACGTGCTCCGGTTGGGGTAGGGAGAGGGATCTGCCGCGGACCCAATCGTGGTCCGTGAGCCACCACTGCAACTGTCTCGCAGTGCCCTCCGAGATCAAGACATGGTTGGACAAGTTGCCCTGCTGCTGGGCCCACTGAAACTTCAGGTCCCACTGCAGAGCCCGCATCCGCCACCGGGCGTGATGCACCAGAAGTATGTAGGAGGCCATCAGCCCCAGAAGCCGCAGCGTCAACCTGACCGAGACTCGGGAGAAAGGCTGAAAGATCGGAATCAGAGCCTGAATATCCCGAACCTGCTGTTCGGGAGGATAAACTCGAAACTGCCCCGAGTCTAGAACCGCTCAGATGAAGAGGAGCTTCTGAGAGGGACACATGTGTGACTTTGGCACATTGATGGAGAACCCCAGCAGGTGTAGGAGGTCAGCCGTAGTCTGGAGGTGGCTGACTACTGTCTGGGGCGAGCCCGCCTTCAACAACCAGTCGTCGAGATATGGGAAGTCTGACACCCATAATCTGCGCAGATGCGCTGCGACCACCGCCATCACTTTCGTGAACACCTGAGGGGCACTGGTAAGGCTGAAGAGGAGCACGGTAAACTGCAAGTGCTCGCAGCCTACCGTGAACAGCAGGTACCGCCAGTGGGCCTCTTGGCTCGTTTCACTGAAATGACGTCAGCGCGACGATCGTCATTTCAGGGAAACCAGGGGCAGGGGGGTGCCTCGGGAGTTGGGGGAAGATCTTCCCCAGCTCCAGAGGCTATTTTGGTAAAAAGGGAATGCCTCTGGTGCCCGCACCAGAGGGATTTCCCAGGGGATGTTCCATGATGAGCTGGACTCGTCATGGACACAGGAGCACTGTGTCCCATGACGAGTCCAGCTCGTCATGAGCATACAAGGGGGTTAAGTGTTGAATATTGCAACTTTAAAATATTCACAAAAAATCATCCGATCAACAAATCATAATTACTCGCCTGTTCTCAGGAGAGATCCTAGTGCTGTATCTTTGAGCCCAGCACTGAACCTGAAAAGTAATTTTCCTCAATAGGAATACATTGCCTGTTTTTTTCCAGAATTTCTTCTGTCGATTTTCAAAACTTACAAATATTCCTTAAAAATCGGCTGTATAACAAAACCTATTTCTTTTAACTGTTTACAGGAAATGCACCAGGGCTGAATCCAGGTTCCAGCCCCAAGTAAGAAAAACATTAGTAAAGCGATTTTATTGCATTTACTTAAAACTTCCCATTGAGCTCAATGTTATTTTGTGTTTAACTTGTGTTGCATATTGCAACAACTTTAACAATTGCATTCCAAAGTCTCTGGCTATTTGAAAGTATTCAATTGCAACACCTCTTTCTGAGAAAGTATTTATGATACCTACTGTGGTTCTAAAATGAAGTAACTATATATTTTTATATACAAAACCATTGGCCTAGAGTTCAGTTCTTGAGCGTTTGAGACCATTTGCTGACTGAGTGTGTACAACAAATGCTTTACACTGTCCTCTGATACTGCATTACTGCTCGACCAAGCTACCACTTTAGAGAGTAAGGTTACATTTAACTTTAGCCTCTGCCATACCTCTGGGGACTGTGGACTCTGCACACTGTACCTTACGTTGGTCCAGTATATACAGAGCTACTTTCTTACTACACCCAATGCTTTTTTTCAGTGCCATTTGATTTTTGTTTGCTGCTTTCTGGAAAAATAAACTTCCTCTTCTCTAGTCCGTCCGGATAGCTACTCTTACCCCTCAGCTTCCGGACATAATGGGAGGGGAAAAAAAGGGCACAACTGACGTCATAAAGATGTGACAACGCCCACTAGCATTTGCAATTCAATTGGTCTCGCATTGCTGGAGCTACTGGTGTTGTAAATGACAATCTGCCTGTAAAAGAGAGGGACACATTTCGACCCATAGACATAACAGCGAGGAAACACCAAATGTACAAAGCATAAATATTACCGTAGACATTACATAATTAGCTCATGTTTGTATTAAAGGAACCCACAATGTGGTGTGCAAGTGAAAAATATGATGCACTTTGCCACAGCGAGGGAGCTTGGACTTCGTGGCCCAGAATTCTGAGAGACGGGGACGAGTCAGTCAGGGCCAGTGAGCACTTGAAAATGTGCGCTGTTCCCGGCAGTGCAGGATGCGCTCTGTCACAGAGACAGGCCTCGGAAGTTGTGAGCCAGAATTCTGCAGTGTGGGCAGGAGTCTGTCAGTGCTGGATTTCAAACTCAAGCCTAGAGCCAGCTTCCAGCCAGCTCTATACTTAAACCACCTTACTGCATTTCCAGAAGAGGAGAGGCAGACCAGGACCACAAGTCCCAGCCTACCCAGCGGCAGTCGCCACCACAGCACATCCGCTGTTTGCGCCCAGAGGATCATACTTCTGTCGGCTGGGCCCCCGCTGCGTGGGACCCACCAGTGCAAAGACCGGGCCAAGAGCATGCACGTCTGCGCCAGTCAGTGGCCAGCAGAGGCTGGGCCCACTCTCTTTCCAGTGGCACAGCAGCGCTGTCTTTGAGGTCTGAGGAGAGTGTTTGCCCACTATCACTGAACTAGTAACAGTTTGGCAAAGTAAGCAGCCATGGGAAAATGTACTTGCCCACCACCTACGCGTTTCTCTGTTACTCTGGACAGAATGTTGTAGAGGGTGGTTAACATCGTGTCCAATAAGAAAACAAGTTACTTACCTGTAACCGTAGTTTTCCAGTATTGGAAACTTTCATAGATTCATATACCTGAATCATTTCCCTGTCGTCGAGACGGGAGTCTCCGGTACATAAAAAGCAATGCTTAGCAGTATAGCAAACTGAAAAGAGGCCTAGGCCCATTTCCCTTTTGCAACCCATAACCTTTGTTATGTACAAAAGGACCAAACTTTTCCCTTAGCAAATCAGAGCTCCTCACCCTCTAGAACACTCCTGAGAGAACCTTTTGCCCTTTCGGGCACTTGTGCCATAAACACTTTGTGCCTAATCCGAGGTGAGCCTCTCAGGGGATGAGGGTGAGCGTATGTGAATCTATGAAAGCTTTCAATACTGGAGAACTACAGTTACAGGTAACTTGTTTTCTTACTCCAGTATTGGAGCTTTCATAGATTCACATACCTGAATCAGAATAGCGAGCAGTAAAACATAGCACATATTGTTTTGTCACCTACCTCTCCCAAATAGGTAACACATGTTATTTTCACATAGCAGTAGCTGAATCAAAATATCCATAGACATATTGCCCATAAAGATATATATCAAACAGTATACAGTAATAAAATGTGCATATCTTACCAATAAAGGAAGGAGGGATGACAAAGAAGGCTCACCGTTATTGGAAAAGGTTTCTCAGCACAGCTTGTCCCACTGCTACAAAGCCTCTTGCATGAGCATACAGGCAGTAATGTCTGGTAAAGGTATGCATACTCCTCCAGGTAGCCGCCCTGCAGATGTCCTGAATAGAGAAGCCTGAAAACAGAGCAGTAGAGGTTGATACTGCTCTTGTGGAATGTGCACGAACACATGCACTTAACAGCTTCCCCGCCGCCTGATGACAGAATTGAATGGCGTTTGAGATCCATCGTGCAATTCCCGTTTCGACAACGGGAACCCTTTCCTGGGGGCACTAAAAGCCACAAACAATTATGTAGATTTTCTGAAAGCTCTTGTCCTTTGTAAATAAAATTTCAGACAACGCTGAACAGCCAGAGTATGGAGAGTCCTCTCCGCCGCCGTAGATGGTTGAGGAAAGAATATTTTAAGGTTCAATGGCTCATTCAAGTGGAAGTCCGTTGGTACCTTTAGAATACATTTTGGATTATTTCTGAGCACCAACCTGTCCTCTCTAAATTGCAGAAAAGGTTCTTGCGTTGTAAGTGCCTGTATTTCTCCCACTCTCCTGGCTGACAGAGCTATTAATAGAGCCAACTTCCAGGATAGGAATTTAAGATCAGTTTTGTGAATTGGCTCAAATGGTGGTTTCATCAATTGTGATAAAACAATTTTCAGTTTCCATAGAGGAGGTGGAGGCTTGATAGGTAGGTAAACTCTAAACAACCCCTTCATGAACTGTTTTACAATTCTCTCCGACCACAGAGATGGGCCCGTTGAGCTTCTCCTGTATCTAGAGATCGCCGATCCAGATCCAGACTTTGCCAGCTTTAGTAAATATGGGATGATCTGATGCGCCTCTGCTCGCAGAGAAGTTAAGTCGTTCTCCTGACACCACAAGCAGAATCTTTTCCATTTCATCTTATATATCTCACTAGTGCTTTCAGCCCTCGCCTTTGCCAGGATCGCTCTGCATTCTGTCGGAATGTTCAAGCGTGAGAAATTCTCTGTATTGAGGAGCCAGGCTGCTAATTGCAGTGATGTCGGGTCTGGATGCCGCACTTGTCCCTGAGCCATAGTCAATAGTGTTGGTATTGGCTGTAGACATACAGGCTCTGTCTCTGATAAAAGGAGCAGTTCTGTGAACCAGTGCTGCCTGGGCCACCAAGGGGCTATTAGTATAATCCTGCATGGTTCCTTATTCATCTTAGTGAGCACTCGCGGCAGGAGGGGAATCGGCGGAAAAGCCTGTCCATGCCATCGAAAACGCATTCCCCCACGATCCCCTTTGGTGATGCCAGCTTGCAAAGAATTGGCATTTCTTGTTCTGGGCTGTGGCAAACCGATCCACTGTCGGTATTCCCCATTTGGCAAAGATTTTCAGTAATGTGCCCTGATCGAGTTCCCACTCGTGACAGGTCGTCTTTTGCCTGCTGAGAGTGTCCGCTGTCGTTTTCTGATCTCCTGGAAGATGTACAGCCTTCGTTTTAACCTTGTGATTTATAGCCCATTTCCATATTTTCTGAGCTTCTTTTGACAGAGAGAGTGATCTCATGCCCCCTTGTTTGTTTATATAGTGCATTGCAGTAGTGTTGTCTGTTTGCACTAACACCGATCTCCCTTCTACTCTTGGCAGGAAGGCCAACAATGCCAATTCTATTGTCCTTAATTCCAATAGGTTTATGTGAAGGTGTTGTTCCTGTTGTTTCCATCGGCCGCTGACTTGCAACTCTGGAGGAATGCTCCCCATCCTTCGAGAGGCACATCCGTGGTAACCATTAATGGAGCTGGTTCGGCCAGGAAGTAAAGACCTACCGAGATATTGCTTCTGTGAGACCACCACGTTACCGTCTGCAAAATTGGTTGCGTTACTTTGATCTTGTCCTCAAAGGATCCCTTTGCTTGGCACCACTGTAGATCCAAGGCCTCTTGTAATGGACGCATTCTCAATCCACACAGGGGAATGAGTAGTATGCATGAAGACATCGTCCCCAGAATTGATTTGTATTTTCGGACTGAAAGACACTTTCGCCTCCTGAACTCTTTGGCCAGAGAGACTAATCCCAATTGTCTTTCTATGGATGGGAATGCCTTGTTTTGAGACATATCTAGGATTGCACCTAGAAACTTGTGTGAGAAGTTGGCCTGATACAAGGTGATCACTAGAACTAGTGAACATCATATATCAGTCCAAACAATCCTTATGGTGATTGGTTGTAAGTCAACCTTATAGACCAGCTATCCTAATGGTAGCATGGACAAAGCAGTCTTAGGCTAAACTCTTTTGGCATGTGAAGCCAGCTGTTTTACCACAATATAACCCCTTGAATACCAGATGAAAGGACACCACACAGGTTATGAAAATAAACAGTATATTTATTAATAACAAACACCTCTGAACTCTTTATGAGGTCAGAGGGCTAAGCACATGACAATCTCTTGGGAAAAATACGATAAGTTGCACAAAATTACAATGGTGCCCTAGGGGCACGACAAACCATATACTAAGTAAGTGGAATGTGAAAGTCGATAAAAGGAATGGAGCTGTCCAGAGGCTGTAGGATCGTTGGGACCACGCTACACTAACTCTAGGTAAGTAATAGGAGGCCCACGGAACGCGTGTGCAGAGTGTGAACTCACACGCGAGATGCGTAACAACGTCTATGGACAGCACAGTTCAAAGAAAAGGTGAGTACGGACAATCCTGACTAGTTAGGACTAAAACGACTGTGGAACTGGACACTAGGACTACCCTTGAGCACCGAAATGCTCTTGTTACCTCACCCACGGGCTGCGGGTGCATAGGTGTCAAAGTGCGTCGGGTTCTCGCGTTGAAGTCTATGGAGCCTGGAGGAAAAGATGCTGCAGGCGACCAGGAGGAAGATGTCCGGTGCGATCCAAGGGTGGATCGGCAAAGAAGAAGACCTGAAAGCAGAGGGGACAGTGTTCAAAGTCACTAGCCAGTGACCGGTGTGGAACCAGGAAGGAACCAGGTGCTGTCGTCGCGATCAGGTGAAGAGTGGACGCTTGACTCTGCAGCCACGTGGACCAGGAGGTGTCTTCGACGACCAGGATGGAGGCACGAGCTGTCCCACGCAGGCTCTCGCTGTCGGCGGTGTTGGATCCGGATTTGGCGTCAACAGGCCTTGGCAAAGGCAACCCAAGCGGTGAGTGGAAAAGACATATGGTGCGGACTAGGAGAGTCCGGGGTGCCCCTCTTTTGGAAGGGAGCAAGGGCCAGTCTGGAGCAACCAGACCAGCAGTGAAGATTCAAAGGTTCGTCGTCTAGGAGGCCACTAGCCAGCCGGCAAGTGACCAGACAACGCGTCGAGCAGCAAACAAGCAGAAGGGCCCCACGCAGATCTCGTGGAAGCTGGAGGGCTGATCTTCGGTGCAGGGGCTGCTCGGGGCTGGGGCTTCTCAATCCCCAAAGCACTTGGTCGAGTTTACCTCGGGAGTCGTGCTGGAAGCGAAGTGCAGGTTCGTTCAAGATGGCCGGTCCCACGTGTCTCGTTGCACCCACGGGTCTCAGCTTTGCTGCAGATGTGAGTTGAGGTCGGAGAGGTCTGGGAATTCGGGTCTCGTCGGGCTCTGAAGTCTGGATCCTCAAGGGAAGACGACAAAGTGAAGCCGCTGGACGCTTGATGGTGCCTGCTTGTGCAGGGTGGACACTCCTTGCCCACAAGGGAGATTCTTCAGTCTTCTGTGGAGCAGAACGTCGAAGTCCAGAGTTTCTTCTTGTAGAATTGTTCAGGATAATCTAATTTGGAATGGGACCAGCTCCTACCTTTATTCTCCTAAAGGGGGCTGCACTACTGACTAGGTCCCTCCCCTGGGTGGGACCAGGAAGGGGGGTGGCTACACCCCCTATCCTTTGTCCGGCTTCCCGCCAGAGCTGGGGCAGGGATGCCCCAGCAACTGGTTTGAACCGATGTATGCACAGGACACCTTGTGTGTCCCAGGCATGTCTCATTCCTTTCAGGCCTGTCCTACCCAATACACAAAATCCTGTCTGGGGTGGTGCTATCACCTCCCAAGGCAGGAAACCCTTTGTCCAAGCCTCCCTCGCTGGAAGGACTCCCAGCAGCAAGAGGTCAGACTTGTGTCTGTGGTGGCAGCATCCATTTTGTGATGCCAAGGCTCGAGTTAACTTTAACCGGGGTTCACTTTAACCGGGGTTCACAGTTACATACATGTCGTGTCCCTCAAGAAGGGTGGAATGCTACCCCCGTCGCCAGAATTGGCGAGGGGGTAGTATTCCAATTCGTATGACACCTTACTCGACATGTTTTGATAATGTTATACCAGAGTTAGCATTTAACCGCGAGGTTGATAATGCACTTAAGAGTATATGGTATAGCGTTATCATGGAACAGTTATTAGGACTTGGTTCCGCAAGCTGCAGACGGGCTCAGCCAGAGCACCATCTCACATAATTCCAAGCACTCTGCCTTCAGGGATCGATAAGGCCTGCCATAGGAGTGACTGATAGGAGTATATGTGTCCATTTTAGGGTTAGATATAGGTATACTATATCTACAGCAAAGGGTGATTACACCACCTTGCCCCAGCTGTCGTGCAGCCAGTTGTGTCAGTTTTGGCTGGCCAGCCAGGGGTGGCATAATACATGCTTCAGCCCCTGGTAGGCCTTGGGTACACCTATGCCCTGGATACCTAAGGTATACTGTACAGGGACTGATAAGGTGGCCCAGTACCAATTGGTAAATGCACCTAAAGTACATGTTTGTCAATTTAGAGAGAGAACAGCTAGGCTGTGGGTCTGGTTAGCAGGCCCACAGCCAGGGAAAGTCGTAAACCAGTGAAGCAAAAAGCAAAAAATCTGGGGTGACCATAGGATTGCAGACCCCACTCTCCTACAACTTGATCCTTCTGGATGGTTAAAGAGACAATTTTTCCACATTTAAGGTCAGACCCAGATCTGCAAACTCCTCCATGCAAGCTAAAGTTAAAGCTTAAACCGCCTTCTGCGATGGTGCCTTTATCAACCAGTCGTCTAGGTATGGGAATATTTGATGGTTTTGTCTTCGGAGATAAGCTGCCACCGGCGCCAGACATTTTGTAAAAATTCTCGGGGCAGATTTGAGGCCGAATGGCAGCACTTTGAATTGGTAATGGTCTTTGGCCACTGTAAAACGAAGGTACTTTCTGTGGGAAGGATGGATGGGGATATAAAGAAATGCATCCTGTAAGCCTAGGGAGGTCATCTGATCTCCTGGGTTTAAGAGTAGCAGAATATCTTGGAGGGTCACCATTGTGAATGACTGTTTCTTGAGATAGGCATTTAGAGACCATAGGTCCAGGATCGGGCGCCACTTGAGAGCACCCTTTCGGATCAAGAAATAAAAGGAATAACATGCTTTTCCTCTTTGGGAGTTCGGTAACGGTTCGATTGCTCCCTTTTGGAGCATTGCCCGAATCTCCCGACGCATCAGATAGGTGTTTTACTTCTTGGTGGCGTGGGAGGAGGGAAGTGTAGAAATTCTAGAGTATGTCCGAATTTTATTAAGTGGAGGACCCATTTGTCGAATGTTACGCTCTACCACTGATGTAAATAATAAGTTACTCTTCCACCCAAGGGAACATTTGACGGGGTAAGAGGATAAGAATCTGGAGGTTGAAGGTTGTCATTGTCTTTGTCTTTTGCTGTGGTCTTTACCTGAACGACCTCCTCGTCCTCTGGGAGCAGACCTAGAGTAGCTTCCAGACTGCTTCTGGCCGTATTGCTGCCGGTAGTGCTGTGATGAGGAAGAATAGGAGGTGTATTTTCCTTGTTGGTAGCCACCCCTATAAGAAGTTTGTCCTCTTACACTGGCGCCTCGAAAGGGCACCTTACGATACTGCAACGTACCCAAGGCCTTCGCCGTATCAGTGTCCTTCTTAATACTCTGAAATGTCTCAACTACCAGACGTCCAAACAAATCTTCCCTGTCAAAAGGTAGATCCAGAATATTATTTTGGACCTCCGGTCTAAAGGCAGTGGCCCTTAGCCAACACTGGCGCCGTAAAACTGCTGCTCCTCCTAGGGAACGAAAGGCTGTGGTAGCTATGTCCATGGCACAGTCGATGACTTCAGCTGAAGTCCTCTCCCCTTCCTGCAGAACCTTCTTCGCCTCCTGTTTACTGTCTTCCGGAAGGAGGTCGACATATGGTGCTATATCGCACCACATCTGCCTGTCATATCTGCCCAGAATGGCAAGGGCATTAGCTGCTCTGACTAGGAGAGCTGACATCAAGGAGAATCTTTTACCTGCATTGCCCAAACGCCGTCCCTCCCTGTCGGGAGGTGCAGAAATGGACGCTGATGGGTTTTTCTTATTTGTTGTGCTGCCTGCGAAATGAGTCCGGTTTAGGATGGCCCAGCAAACACGCTGGAGCGTCCGCAGGCGCCTTATATTTCTTGTCCAACCTAGCGAGCACAGGTGTAACCATCGTTGGCGATGCCATTACCTGTAAACCTTCCTTCCATACATGGTCGATGATTGGAATGGATCTGACTGCTTTCTGATAGGGCTCTTTAAAGTCATAAAGAAAACATTCTGCCTGAGTTGTCTTCATCGGCAGCTGAAATCTTTTTGCCGCTCTCTCCATCAAGTTGTGGAATCCACCAATATGCACTGGTGGAGAATCCGCCGGCCCTTGGGTAAGTGATGGTGGAGATGGGATTAGATAGTCATCCCATTCTTTGTGGGGCTCAGTTAGCTCCCCTTCTTCATGGTCCTCATCATCCGTGGTAACGGGATCATGGTGGTGTTGGACCTGAGGTGTCTGTGGAGTAGTGTCCAGTAGCGATTCCCTGCTGCAGACTGGAGTAGCCGGAATAGAACGGGGACGTGAAGGAGGAACCTCCTGCAGGACTACTGACGGAGGAAACCTCTACTTATAATCAGCCAACATGAATTGCAAGTCCATCATCATTGAGGATGGCATTGCGACCATCTCCTCCTGAGGTCCTTGTTGGTAGCGATGTTGTGAGAGGCTGTGGTATTCTTCATAACCCTCTTCATCGTCCTCCTCCTGACATTTCACGTGGAGTTGCGATGGGCTACTGGCATACCCGACGGATCCGTCATCCTCCTCCTCATCCGACTCTTTCGCCTCAAAAAGGTGCGATGGAACCAGAGGAGTAATCTTGCTCGGGGAAGTCACTGCCTGTGTGATCTTCTTCCTCTGTTTTTCTGGAGTTTCTCTCGTCGACGAGCCAGTCGACGAGATTGCCGTTGACAATGTTGTTGTCGTTGTCAACACTGCACTAGATCCATTCCTAGCCGACGACGGTCGTCGACGTTCCCATCGAGGACCCCGTTGTCATCACAGTCTACAACGATGATCCGGTCGTCGACATGGTCGTTGTCAACACCGCCGTCGTCGTCACCGGCGTCGATGTTACCAGCGTCGACGCTCCCGTCGACACGGACTCCATCGACACTATCACAATCAAGGGTAGCTTCTGTACCTCCGTGGTTATCGCCGTAGACGATGTCTTCTTCGTCGACACTCTCGCCGACGATCCCGTCAACAAGGTCGATTTTTTGCTTTTCTGTTCAGGTATAGTAGAGGATGGCTTCCTGAAGGACTCTTGAACCAACGGTGGGGTCTTTGAAAGCTCAGAAGAGGCTCTCTTGGATACTTTTTCTTTAGAGGCGTGTCCTTTGCTCTCCTTTTCTTTTGGCTGAGGAGATTTGGAAGGACTACGCCCTGAAGATCCATGAGTGGTCTTTTTTAGAGCCTTCTCAGGACGTTCACCAGGGAGTGAGCCTAAGGAGAGCTTGTTCTTTTTTGAGATCTCGGAGATGAAGAGGCGGACTCCTGGTCACTATCACTCGAGACTACCTCCTTCCTGGCCTTGATCTTCTGAAGCCATATCAAAAGGCGACCCTCACAATCTCTAAGGGTCTTGCTAGAGAAAGTGTGGCATACCTTACAGTCCTTGGCTTGGTGGTCTGGATAAAGACAATAAATGCAGTCTTCATGTGGGTCAACAGTGTAGAGTCTCTTCTTCGCGCAGGTGGCAAAGGCTCTAAAAAGACACTTTTTCTCCTTTCTAGACATTCTACAGGATGTAGATGATAAACAGGTCACAAGAATCTCAAATCTACAAGAGAATAGAATGAAATCAAGTTTCTACAAAGTGGGAAATCCAGAGTTTGAGCAAAGCTCAAAAGGAGACTCACTAGCACAACGTGCCGGTAGAAAATCTGAGGGGCAAAAGGTTCTCTCAGGAGTGTTGTAGAGGGTGAGGAGCTCCGATTGGCTAAGGGAAAAGTTTGGTCCTTTTTTACATAATGGTTATGGGTTGCAAAAGGGAAATGGGCCTAGGCCTCTTTTCAGTTTGCTATACTGCTAAGCATTGCTTTTTATGTACCGGAGACTCCGGCCTTGACGACGGGGAAATGATTCAGGTATGTGAATCTATGAAAGCTCCAATACTGGAGTAAGATTGAGTTAACAGAGCGTAAATTATCATTGGGAGGCAAGGTAGTACAGTCTGGCTCTGCATCTGGTGGGGTATTAGCTGACCGCACACCTAGCATCGAACCTCCTGACCTCTTGCACCTGGTGGTAGGCTCTAACAATGTGATGATATCTAGTGGGAGTACCACTGGTGCTCCAGGTCATGACCTGCTCTTGACTGCCAATAAAGGGTGCCCTAATAACTGCACCAGCCTTGGCCACTAAACGTAAAAGGAGGGCAGGGAAGTCTGATTGTACTATAAGGAAATAGCCTCCACGCACCAGTACATCGCGCAGTAGCCTGTCCTCCTAGATGCATCTATCATCTAGGGCCAGTCCTTCGGTACCACCCTTGAACGGAAAGGCTAGCCACCAAAATTTCACTCAGACGGAAGCCACCACCATCGTATCAGATCTTGAGGAAGCCTTTATCAACACTGTGTGCTCTCGGATAAGTGACCTGATAGACATGAAACTTACACCTTTATTGAAGCGTTTGGATTATTTGGGCACTGTAATGTGCAGTCCCAGAAATCTGGGAGAGACAGTCCATTGGAACGTTGACTTTGCGGGGTGTTTACTCCTTCACCTAACGTTTTACTTACAGATAGATTATCTTATACTGCCAAGCGCCCAGCTGATGACCCTCTAGTCGTAACCTCCTGTAAAACATGCATCCAACGAAGGGAGTGGCTCCTTCACAAGGCCAATACAGCGCCAAAGCCTTCTCTAACCAACGATGGTCCGCAAACCTCGGTAGGGGTCAATTCACCTGTTCCCCCTGTTCTTACACTTGAACCCATTCTTGAAACTAATGGTGACCGGCCAAGTTTGGGTCCATTTAGCAGCATTACACCTGACCTATCGAGGAGGATTCATCTTAGGCCAAATACAGATCTGTTGGGAGTGCCACCGGCAGCCTGACCCTGTGTTTTGGTGCTGGCAGGGGTAGCTACCCTCAAAAAAGAGCAGAGGGAAACCTGGGATCAACTACGTAACAAATGTGCGGACTGGTTGTCTAAGAAGAAGAGGCTTAATGTTTTAAATGTGAAGATAATCATGGTATGAAGGGTTGGGTGGGTAGGCGACTCACCTACGGACATAGAAGGTGATTGCATGGTCATTAATTTTCGTAGACCATCAATGGTGAGGACACTCTTGGAAACCTTATCATTTAGTTTACCTATGTAAAGTTGGAGATCTCCATTTCAGGTGCAACAGGGAGCATTTGTCACAAGCTTTGGAGTCATGAGCACCTGTGATAAAAACTGGATTTTTTTAACATAGGACAAGGATTGAAGCCTAGAATCTTTGGTGGCAACATGTTAAGTTAAGAGAATTTGTTAAGTGTTCACCTGCCCCAGGAGAGGGGCTTCTGGGCGTTGATCACTGATGCACAAAGCAGCAAAAAGTATACAAGTTACACCGTAGAGGAGAACAGATGCAGCATAGGCTGAGAACAGCCAGGTCTTTAACTGCTTCCAAGAGCTCAAATGGTTTTGGATCTTCCCTAACAGAAGAGGCAGAACTCCATAAGGTTGGAGCCAGGACTTGAGGAGCGTCCTCCCCTTCTGGCTCTTCTAATGCGGGGTATAAGTGCCAAATTCAAATCTGCCGAGCGTAAGGCACTAGTAGGCAGATACAGTTGCATCAAGGTAGCCAAACTGGGGTGCCTTGCTTGTAAAGGATCTTATGAGAGATACATGGAGGTTTGAATTGCACACGCTTCTTGATGGGAAACAGAGCAGGATGTAGGGAGGGAAGAGAGTCTTCTGTCAGCTGCATTCTGGACAACTTGTAGTTGATTCAAGACCTCTTTTAGTGCCTAGATGTAGAGCATTCCTATTACACTGTCTAAGTTAGTTATTTTTGTTGTTGTTGTTTTTTGAAGAGCGTGTTTGGAATCAAACAAAAGTGGATCAGCATCCAAGTGTGCAGGGGGAAAAAAAAAGGAAACCACTTCAGTGCGCAGAGTTGGTGCCCATATGCCGCTAGTTTGTCATGTTCATGGCGTGAGTCGCACCTACCACACATATGAGCTTTAGAAGATTTCCCAGATAGTCTGGTGCCTGGGAGGATTCAAAAAGTGAGTTATCAGTGTGGAAGTGTATCTGAAACAACTTCACATACATGACAAACGTACAGATTTTTAAGAGCCTAAACTTTATCTTTGCCCTCAAATGTAGTTAAAGACAAATATAAAACAAAGCACAAATGATGCATGCATGGATTGATTGAGAACCAGATTACACATTTTATGGGAGACACTATTTTTTAGATTACAGAATGTTTTCTGAACTGGGCAAATCAGTTGCACATCGCATATGTATTTTAGATTCTTACCAAAGCTGGAACAACACTCTTGACTGGAAATCCTCCCAATGTCTCTTCGTTGCCCATGACCAGCAACTGACACATCTCAATAACAGCTTGAAGCTGCTGACTTTCATCAGTTGCTTGGAGTCCTTGTAAAAGCTGCTGTGCTTTTGAACCTGAGCAAAACAAACATACACTTAAAATGTTTAATAGGAACTAGTCTTACCAGTCATGCTCTCTACAAGGCATGTGATGAATCCAGAACACTAGTGTTGGAGGTTTTGTGGTGGTGGCTTAGGTTTGGCACATGGTGAGAAGCATGGGCATTGACTCCTCATATGTATATACCATTTATATGAACCTCTACTGTTGACCTACAAATCCTCCATCAACTTCATAACCTTTAGATGTGGTTTTGGATCTATCCTAGGCAAATGATCAAACGATCCTATATTCTGAATCAGCAATTTAGGACTGTTTAAAAGAGATTACTAAGCCTCGTCTACCACATCTTAGTATCCATTCTGGCATCTGTATAAATAGGGAAATGTCATGAACATTTCTCAGCAGAACAAACTGTACCTTTTCATGTTTGTTGAATAGGGGTAGTATAGTAGCTCTACAAATCTGCTCACAATCCAATCTTTTCAATGACTTTACAATCTTACTAGGGACTTTAAACTCTACAAGTTGTTAGGTCAGTTTCAATAAAGCAAATACTATTCATGTATTGAATGCAAGGAAATAGCTATTTAGCTGTAGCACTCCATTTGAGCTTGAAGTGTTGTAGGTTCACATACTGTCCGCTTCTCTACCATCTAGGGTTGGACTCTTAATATTACAAGTTTCTTTTCTTGAAAGAATGCTTTTGGTTAACAGTATGCAGCGACTGACTAGTTGAACTAGAACAGAGCCAAAGAAATATTTTCTGCCATCACAGAAAACGAAACGACCTTTTATGCTCTGTCCCAGATGTAATTCCAAATTTCCCTGTTGAGCTCAGGTCAAATGTTCAGCATGCAAGGTGTTTTATTGCAAGAAAATGATGTAACACCAAACGATCAAAGGGACCCTACTGAGTCCCAAGTGTTGTGTAATCAAAGAATATTAGGATGAGATGGATGTCATCAAAACTTGTGGCACTTGCAATGTCTAGATCGAGGAGAGAAGCTAATCTCCTCACATGATAGAGATTATTAAAGTTCTACACACAGTCGCATAAACCATCAAAGAATCTATATAAATAAAAATGTAAATGTTAGTTTGTTCAAAATCGTAAATCTCCGAAAGTTCTTCCCCGATTGCTCTGAAATTTTGACAACGTTCGATTCGAATACGCAAATGTTTTTATATACACTACATTGGATTTAAATACGCGCGTTTCGAATACGCGCTTGTTTTTAATCGAAAGCCCGAACAGACACAAAAATGTCAATGTTCATTTGGTCAAAATCTTAAATCTCCGAAAGTTCTTCATCGATTGCTTAGAAATTTTGACAACGTTGGATTCGATTAAGTGCGTGTTTATATATACACAACGTTAGATTTGAATACGTGCATGTTTTTAATCGAAAGGCCGAACAGACCCTATCGATTTGGTTGCTGCGCAACAACTACAATGGACACAGAGACAGTCTACATATATTAGGATGGACAGTTGCTGTCAGGATGACAGACCGGGAAGTGGGTGGAGGGAGGGGGGAGGAGTTGGTTTACTTCGCAACATTAAGAAATGACGCATAGAGACAATAGTCTACATATATTAGAATGGACAGTTGCTGTCAGGATGGCAGACCGGGAAATGGGTGGAAGGAGGGGGAGGAGTTGGTTCACTTTGCAACATTAGCGCGTGTTTATATATACACAACGTTGGATTCGAATACGAGCATGTACAATACGCGCATGTTTTTAATCGAAAGGCCAAACAGACCCTATCGATTTGCTTGCTGCGCAGCAGCTACAAGGGACGCATACAGACAATAGTCACAAAAACAAATTGTATACCCACAAGCATTGTGAAATTAAACATATTAGAAAGGTGCGCTTACTCTTTTCATTCTCTTGCATTTAACCAGACAGCAACGCGTGGCCGGGTACAGCTAGTTAAACATAAAAGACTACACATCAGAAACACCCTCAATAGTGAGGTAACTTCCTTGAAAGGTGGTCCATGCCCTATTAGAATGACCCCAAAAAGACATCAAGACAAGGAAATCCAACAGAGGCAACTAGGATTCTCAGCATCTTTGAGGTTGACTGCCCCAATGTTACACATCTGGTTTGAATGCCATTAGGCAGTCTCCGATTGCACGTCATTATTAAGGGGTTGGAAGTACATAAGGATAGTGAGAACATCATTCAGTGGGACTGGCAGGTCTGTGGAGACTCCAGAGATTCAGTAAAATGTATATAAGGGCTCGTGCGGCAGAATGGATTAAACAAGGATGGAAATTAATGAGAGATGCATGACTGAAACAAGTCACACGTGTTACAGTCTGAGGAACAAAAGGAGTTGGGAGAGGACAGTTCCTATTTTACGCATGGGCAGCCCATGACAAATAACTGATTCCCACGTAGAAACCCCCTCACCCTAACAATTCAGTGCTCTTATAGAGTTACTGTCACTAATGGAAATTGTGAGACGGGTATCGTCCATTTATAGGGCTCTACGTGAAGATCAACGAAACAGTCATTGCCTAAAGCAAAAGGGATAAGGACCGCAGAAATCAACTGTCAGAAAGCAATTGAGCTAGGGTGATGAAACATAAGAAAAATGTTGGGTAAAGCTAGATTCAGATGCAGGCAAATCAATTCAAAATAGCTTTATTTCGACAGTACTTGTCATAAAAAGCGATCCAACATAAAATAAGATATTAACAATAAATATTCTCCATTAAAAATGTATGTTATTCTTAAAAAAATCAATTCATCAGAAGAGCGGTTAAAAAGTTGAATAATATGGTTAAAACGCCTGGGAACAGCAAGTATGGATGATGAAAGCGTTAGGATAAACAGGCAAGACGCAGAGGAAAACAGTCAAAAGGTCATAAAAGTCAATAGCAATTCATCAAGGAACAATTAAAAACCAAATCATATAGAGAAAAACCATGGAATGTGAATAATATGGACATTACAGTAAATGGACAGCACCAGGGCTCAGAAAAAGAAAAACATGCAGGTAGCACCCCGTAAAAGAAGGAGCGATGTCATAATTCATAAGATATCAACTCATCATAAAACAGTATAAAAAACAAAATCACATCCCATCATTAGTTCAATAACGGACAGAAAAAATTAGTTGATGTGCAAATTACAGTAGGTGTACAAGACCTGAGCTCAGAAGAGACCATTTGAAAGCATCCCAGACGAGCGACTGTGATCCCGAGGTAGTTGTCAATTTAGGCCATTGCTTTACATGCTAGATTAGTCTCATTTGTAACAATCAAACTCCTATTTGTACTGGCGCCTGTTATCACTGAGCTGAGGATTGCAAATAATGAATGAGTGGTGGATCTATCTATCTGTGCTAGTGGCAGGGCCTGATTAGCTGGGCAAGAGGGTATATGTGGCTGTCAATATAGTTCCCTTAGCTGTGACGTCCTTCCAGCAGGTGATGAAAAGAGAGGCATTAGCCAATGTGATTATCTCGGGGAGGTTATGCCTGAGACGAATATTTGATTTGGTTAGATGGGTACGTAGATCAAATGCCACCATTTATAATTTATCCATATTTATTTTGTGTTTTTCATATAAATGAAGTTGTAAAACTGTGCATTTCTGTAACTATTTACCTGACAGACTTGCACTCATACTATGATGTCTGTAGTTTTTTTAGCTATTTAAGGTGCCAAATATTACATAACAGTACATCCACTGGTAAATACGAGCATTGTACCATAAACGTATGTTGACATTCTGTTAAAGAAATTTCATCCTGGTTTTTACTTCCCTTGCTGTCCATTTGCTTTGCTGCTGGCCTATAATTCATGAAAGGCTGCACAGAGAATTACTTAAAAGAAGCACAATTTTCTGCATTTATCCACTTTTAAAAATAAATGCAGACAGAAAACACATTGTTTTCTGTCTGTATGTATCTGTCAAAATCCGTAAAAACGGAAAACAGAGCCTTACTTATAACCCACCGACAGCCCCTCACATGTTGGATCCATTGAATACTCTCGTTTATTGAGGAGCCCTCATCTTCTTTAGATGAATTGGGCGAGAGTTTTGGAACACTGGTTAAGCATACTACCTTTCCCATACCAGTAACCCTACCTATATTTAAAATGTGGGATTGCTTTATCAATGGGGTAGGGGGCCTGTCGGGGGTAGTACAGCTATGTTAGAATTAGCGTGTTGTTGTTGGCCCTATTATATGCGACCCTACTCTGTTGAGTCGGTAGCAAAGGGACACTGTTGCAGCGTGATGAAGAGTGATCTGCTCCCCCACCACTTGTGCCATTCCTAGAATTACCCATAGTTTACACACCCATCTGTCCCAGGTAATACTCCGCCCCTTGTGGCCCTGCGACACAGACAGGTTGATTTCTCAGCTGTTTCTTTCACATGTTGAATATCAGAAAGTACCGTAGTTAAGGAGTCAGAAAGGCTGCTAACAAGTGCTTTGAGACCTTTAACTTCTTGAACCAAGTCCATGATCTGGAGTTGAAGGGGCTGTTGGGGGTATTCCTCAACATGTAGAGCTTCTGGCAGAGAACTAGGGTGCTTGTCTTTGTGTATGGAGTTAATCTTGGAGAGCGGGGTTTCGTTCCCAAGTGTAAGTTCTGACTATTATGTGTGCGGGTTTCCCTACCCTCGACAACTGCAGACCTCCCTGGGCTATTAGATGTATCCCGAGTGCTAGGCTTGTCCTGAAGCGCTGTTTACCTATTGTTGCAAGAGAGATCAGCAGGGATTAATAAAGGAAAATGCTACTTACCAGTATGCATCTGTTCTTGGCATGTAGAGCTGCAGATTCGTACACTTTTGCAATAGATCGCCACCTGGTGTTGGGCTCGGATGATTGCAGGTTGTTGTCTTCTTGGAATAAGTCTTTGTAGTCACGAGATAGGTGACTCCTCCCTTGGACAATACTGCACATGGTCATCGACTCCATCCTCAGATTGTTTTTCGCCATAATGGGAAATGATGAGTTAGTAGAAGTAAAGAGAAAGGATGTCCATGCGTGTGCATCTAAATAAGATGAGAACTGGAACGGATACGGGAGGGCGTGTACGAATCTGTAGCTCTACATGCCAAGAACAGATGCATACTGGTAAGTAGCATTTTTCGTTCGAGGCATATAAGCTGCAGAGCGTACACTTTTGCATCGATTGTGCCGCAGTGTCTCCCCTAGCGGTGGTCGCTTGTATGCATTGCAGTATTTTGAAACAGTGTTCTAAGGACAGCTTGGCCCACTGCAGCTTGCTGCTTGGCCTGCACATCAACACAATAGTGCTTAGTGAAGGTGTGTAGTGTAGACCATGTTGCTGCCTTGCATATGTCTGTTGTATAGCTCCTATATATCCTTATATCGTGTTAAGTTAGCATAGGTACGTTTCAGATTTAAACGCCATTTTTTCCTTTCTTGCAACTTCTGCACACGACCCTCATTTGTTGACTTAGCTTTCAACCTAGTAGTTTGCCGTGGTGAATGTGAGAATAATATGTTATTGCTCTGATATCTGCTTTGTTTAATAAAACATGTCTGCACGGAGAGTGCTGAAGTTTCAGGAGCAACACGATATGGAATTGTTATGAGGTCTGATCTCCACGCCTTCATAGTCATAACACAAGTGCAGCCTTTGCCAACTTGGGCTTGAGGCGGGATTGATATTGCTTTGCACGAGAATTGTTAACACACTTGATGCGGTGCACATGCAGAGAGAGCTGGTGTATGCTGATGTGATTCCTTCATGCTAGGACACTAAGGTATGGGCCCGCCCTAAAACAACCCAAAGAGACCTTCTTAGATAATAATATAATATATGTGTTAGGGAGGGTGAGATATAAGTGTTGTTAACTCTTATTCATTACAGCATGTTAACATGCTGTCACCATTCGCTTTTTATGTCTTAGTAACTATGCTGATAATTTTGCTACTGATAATAAGTATACTTGTATTATCAAAGATACTGCGCCTGAGAAGACGGCATTAGTAAATAAACATTTCAAATGCACATGTGTCTTCTTTACTCCATGTTCTGGTTTGTAATGATAATATAACGAAAGAGTGTTCATGAGTCCCACGTACCCTGAGGTACTGTAAGTTCATGTTCTGGTTTGTCTAAACATTGGGTGTTTGATATGTCCAATGAGACACTGTAGCTAGCTCGGTAAGGGGTGAGTTGGTTGCTAAGGTAAGTTTTGGGACATCCTAATTTGCCGAGGTTCCACTCCTCTGTGCACAGTTCTGTGTGAGTACAGAAACCCTGCAACATGGCGCCCAACGGTTTCGGTGGTCTTATATCATGACACTCGAGTAGTTTATCATTCATGCCTTAACCCCTTCACATCCGTTTCCGGAAAACGGGGTGTTGGTGAAACCTACCTATTTTTTGAAATAGGTCTTTATTCAAGCTTGATTCTTACTTAAACGGTTTCTTTGAATTTCTACCCAGTTGTGCTACAAAGTATTCTTTGTGTTTTCTTGTTTCCAATTCTGTGATGGCGGCAGCGGTGGCTATTGCGCAGCATAGTCGCGTAGCGATACGCAACCATCTTCAGACGTACCAGGTCCCAGTAGATGGGATGGCTGTGATTTTCGTGGTAAGTGCAGATCCGGCGTTTCCTTACGAGTTGTTTTACTCTTGGGTTACGTTTCCGGCTGTGGACGCTAATTCTGGTTTGTACCACTCCTACACTGCCTCGGATGTCCCGGCTGAATATACGCCATACAGGGCATTGGAAATACCTATTGATCATTGGCAGCATCGAGTTTGGTTTGATGGCGCCCTCCCCCACTCTTTGTCCCGTGCGAGGTTAGGTCCACTCTCAATTCCAGGTACTAATTGGCCTGCGTTGGGTGGCTTTACCCCGCACCCGAATCACGGGGCTTGTACCCTGGCAGAAATTCGCAGGCTACATGTAGTTTCCATTTCCGTGATTCGTGCTTTAGTGCAATACATCGGTCGACATCTTCCTGGTGGTCCCCAGGGGGGTGCGGCCGCTCCCTTGGAACGAGGCGGAATGCGTCTCAATCCAGTGATGGTAAATTCGGTTTTTGGTGCGCGTCCTGTTGACAACGATGACTTCCCATTCTGGCTAGCAGAGAAGTTTGATCAACTGGAGGCGGTTTTTCCGAATTCTACTCCTGCTGATAAACATAGAATGTTGACGATTACTCTACCGAAGGATATTACTCCTGAACTTGCTGACTGTGACAGCTGGGGAAAAACATTTGCGGCAGTTTATACAAGGTGCTTCGGCACCCCGTCTATGACTGCCCTGCCTGAAATCGTTCGACGTGTTCAGAATGATCACGGTCCAGAGGCAGCGGTTGAGTTGGGTATGCGCCTGTGTGGTTCTTTTGAGATTGTAAGTGATCTCATTCTCTCCAATGTTAAAGGAGATGCAGTTAACTTTCAGGTGTCGAATGCTTTGGCTGCTCTGCCCGATGCCGACAAACCCCGCCAGTTAGCAAAGATTGTGGTGGCCGCTTATAAAACGATTGGCCGCACAAGTAGAGGTCTGAAATATTTTCCAGTGAAGGAGAAAAAACAACCACAGGGGCAGTCTGCAGTGACAGATGCCCAGCCAAAGTCCAAGAAACAAAATTGGCCTAAAAAACAGACACAGGGGAAGCAGACAATGCAGACTCAGGGTTCTTTTCCTGCAATAGAAGCTCCTGCGCCATCCGAAAAAGTTTATGATTTGCGCGACCGCGCGATGATTAAATCACCTGATCGTTTTCAGGTTTCTGATCAACGCTCTCCTCGTTCCTTTCAGGACACATCGGCCCAGAAAACCGGTGGAGGAGGAGGGGGTGGACGTGGACGTGGTGGCCAACAAGGACGTGGTCAGTCCCGCCAGACGGACGGCGCAGTGAAGCAGGAGGATTCTACGCCTAGGCGTCCGCAGTTTGCGAAAAAGAAAGTCGCTGCCTTAACAGCGCATCGATATGCCACAGATAGTGAGAACGCGGCTTCGGAATCTGACGTGGGCTCTGACCTTGCTGGACAGCGCGGCGGAGATAACAATAGTCAGAGAGGCGCTGCGTCCACTACTGAGGGTGACAGCGACTGAGGTCTACGTTGTTATAGAAACAGCGGATACGAGACTTGCTCCCCCTGAAAGACTATATGAAATCGTCCTGTTAATTGAAGGTGACATACAGCGTACCGTTAAAGGTGTATTTTGGGAGAATCTGTCTTCCACATATGATATTTTACTTTCGGAGGCTGACTGGCCCCCACCTTTTGTGCTCGCGGCGCCGCGAGGGGAGGAGGTAATCCTACCCAGTTTCGCGAACACTGTCTCGAAAGAGCATGCGCAGCATTTTGCAGAAGAGTGGGCTCGGGCTCTCGCGCCGGCTCTGTACCGTAACCAATGTGGTTGGGATAAATTGTCGCCTTGCCACGAAATTCCGTTGCGGTCTCAGCCGCAGCCTCAACCTCAATATCCCATTCGGCGTGAAGCAAAATCTTCCGTCGCGGAAATCCTTGAACAATTGGAATATCAGGGAGTTATTGAAACGTGTGTGTCACCGATGAATAATCCCCTTTTTACTGTGAATAAACCTGACGGATCATATCGTTTGGTTTTGGATTACCGGCATTTGAACTCGCATTGCCGTAACTGTGCAGTACAGAATACCCACGGCTCTGCCCTAGTGGATAGTCTCGTGCGTAAGCGTTTCAAGACAACGCTTGACATATCCAATGGTTTTTATGCCCACAGATTGGACAGCTTTAGCTCCCAATGGACCAGTTTTACAAGCGCTGGAGTCCAAAAGCAATTCCGGCGTCTTCCAATGGGCTACAAGAATAGTCCTGGTGTATTTACCGCTCGAATTGTCTCTATTCTGGAGGCACTCGACCCTGATGCTTTTTCGTATGTGGATGACATATATCTCACAGACGACGATATTTGGGAGCATCTGTGTCGTGTAAATTCTCTTGTTTGCAACTTCGCAGACATGGGTTACAAATTCAACTTTGCAAAATCGCACATAGCTGAACACACAGTGTTGTTTTTGGGCTATGAGCTCAACAATGAAGGTAGAGGTTTGGCGCCTCACTTCTTGGAGAAGTGCGCACAATTGCGCGCACCAACAACACTGAAGAAATTACAATCCTTACTGGGCTTTTTGAATTTCGGCAGAATTTACATTCCTGAATATGCCCAGCGTGTCAAGCCTCTGTATGCCTTGATACAACCAACTTTCTCAAGATCATGCTGGCTGCCTGAGCATTCAGCCATTTTGCAATCCTTGCAGGCTGATCTGCTCGCTTCTAAATATTTACTGACTCGTGATAACCACACCAACCTGGTAATAAGAATAATTCCTGGGACGGTGGGTTTCACCTACCTCACTTTTAATGAAGGTGACACAGTACCTATTGCTTACAAGTCACACTTGTACACCTCGGCTGAGATGCGGTTTCCCACCATAGAAAAGGTTTTAACTGCTGTACAGATGGCAATTCTAAAAGAACGTGCTCTGTCACAGGGGAAACGCATGCTAGTGGTAACACCCTGTCCTCATTTGGAGGCAGTCACGAAAGCCAGTGTACCTCTAGTGGTATATTTCCTAAGAAAGCCATAGAGGCTCCTAGTTTGCGAGTGGAGTGCGCTCTAGGAGGAACTGTTAGTGTGCGTTTAGCTTTTTGATAGCATATTTGTATACATTTTACAATCCACCTGGCGATCCCGTCTTTAGAGATGGGGTTGCCTTTGTGTGGGGGAAGAGAAAGATACAAATAATTGTTTTGTCTTTCTAAAAGATTTAGTCCTATCTGTGTAGTATAACAGGGCTCTTCTAACATCTAAGGTGTGTAGAGCCCTTTCTGCCACAGAGTCTGGGTTTTGGAAAAACACAGGAAGCTCTACTGATTGGTTAAGATGAAAAGGAGTGATAACCTTTGGCAGAAATTTTGGATTAGGCTTAAGAACCACTTTATTAGGATGTATTTGAAAAAATGGTTCTTGTATTGTGAATGCTTGTATTTCACTAACTCTTCTGAGTGAGGTAATGGCAATAATGAAAGCAGTTTTCCATGTTAGGAATTGCAATTCACACTTGTGTAAAGGCTCGAAAGGGGGTCCCATAAGTCTTGTAAGGACAATGTTTAGGTTCCATACCGGAGCAGGTGGTAACCTAGGTGGGATTATTTGTTTTAATCCTTCCATGAATGCTTTGATTGCAGGTCGGCTCGTTTGCTCTGCTAATAACCCTCTTAAATATAGCCGGTATCCGTTTAGAATTGATGGGGCTGCAAGAATTGAGTTGAGAATTAATATTTGAAAGATTTGTGTTAATTGGATCAAGAAGATCCTCGCATTCGGACAGTAAACTGTCTATGCGATCCAGTACACACTCCCTAGCTACCGGGCTGCGACAAAGCTCTCTTTTAAAAAAAAATGTTGTTGAGGCGTCACCCAGCCCGTCCTCAGAAACTTTCCGTATCCCCATAGTGGCTGATTAGCACCATGTACTATTGAAATATAGCGGAGCAAATTATGTAACAGTAGCTTTTATTTCACGACCAATCAAAGACCTCTTAAAGGTAAATATCGGCAGGGATGTAAAGGGGATGATCTGACCCAGCCTCTTCCGCACCCTAGACTCAAACTTTCCTGGCACTGTTTTGTGCCTCGAGGTGATCGAATTACAGGAATGAGTACTTAGGAGTCTTGGGGCTTTAGTGCGTGAGTCAGCAGTTCATCACCCACGGTCGAGTCCACTTGTTACACTCCTTCAAGTAACCAGCGGAGAGCGCAGGATTCTAAGAAGTACGAGAATGTTAAAAGTTCTGCGGGCTGAAGACCAAGCCCCGAGTAGCAGCAATGCAAGTCTTTTGGTATTTGAATTTGAATTTAAAAAACATTTCTATAGCGCACTTTTACCACGCGGTTTCTTGGCGCTTTTGAGTAGTAGGGAGGCCAACAGGATCAGAGGGGGACTAAGCATTATAAGCTCGGGAAAAGAGCAGGGTTTTTAGACCTTTCCGGAACTCAGTGTAGGAGGGTGTCCCACGGAGTTCCGTCGGGAGGGAGTTCCAGAACGCAGGAGCGAGAACTGCGAATTTTGTTCCGCCTGCCTTTTTCTTTCTGAAACGGGGGATAGTTAACAAGGCCTGATGAGAGGAACGAAGCTCTCTGCCCGGCGTGTAGGGCTTGATGGCGGAGTAAGTGGAAGTGTAACTACAGCTAATATAGGCTCTCCAACAGAATGTCCAAAGCATGGCGGGAGCCCTCCCACTACTGTTGTTGACTTTATATTTATTCCCTCTGCGCCCTATCGAGATCAGTCAACCAAGAGAAAGACCGGGCCTCGATCGGCCGCAGACAGGCCAGAGCGTGCCTGTGCAAGTCCCGTGCTGCGGGAGGCTACCGTGAACTTTATGGGAGGTAGGCTCCTCCCTCACTCAGGAGCGATGGTGGCTGGGTGACCGAGTCCCACCCCAGCTGCAGGGAAACCAGCAAGTGGATGAAGGGTTGTGGCAGCACTGGCCCGGTAACAGAGTACCTGCATCAGCCCTACCTTACTTTTACCTTCCTACACAGGATATATCACACAGTACCAGAAAGCAGCCGAAGAAGTGGGTAGAGAGCGGACTAAATACAAAAGGTTGTGTGGGGTTGTCCAGGTGTTCTGGAACCATGAAGTTGCGCAACTACAAAGGACACAGGAATGTGATGCTGCTAGACTAGAGGTAAAGAACAAGTTACTTGCCTTCGGTAACGCTTTTTCTGGTAGATACAATATCTGCCTGTGGATTCCTCACCTTGTGAATATCCCCCTTGCGTCAGCAACGTTCGGAAATTTTCTTCGTAGCACGTGGACGACGTCACAGGAGTACGACCTCGCGCGTGACTCCGCCTGACGTCACCGACTCCTTATCAGGCCCACGCCGGCGTGATGACGTCAGTTCCGCCCTTTTTTCCGTGCCTTCGAGGCACACGGACGGACCAACGACAGCAAATATGCAAATATACAATGTACACAGTACATACAAATCAAAAACGCACACAAAGTGTGCAGTAGAAATAGCACAATAGCAGAAAACATATATACATAAAGACCAGGTATAACAGAGTGGACAACGGGGAGGCGGGTGGGCATGTGAGGAATCCACAGGCAGATATTGTATCTACCAGAAAAAGCGTTACCGAAGGTAAGTAACTTGTTCTTCTGATAGATACATCTGCCGTGTGGATTCCTCACCTTGTGAATAGAGTCCCACAGCAGTCCCCACTCCCGGAGGAGGGTGTCCACTCTGCTATACCAGGAAATCTTGGATAACAGAACGTGCGAAGTGGCCATCCCTCCTCACCTCGGTATCCAAGCAGTAGTGCTTCGCGAAAGTGTGGAGGGAGGCCCAAGTCGCGGCTCTGCAAATGTCCTCAACAGGTACACCTCTAGACAAAGCAGATGTTGCAGACTTTGCTCTAGTTGAATGTGCTCTAATACCCTCAGGAGGGTCCTTACCCGCCAAGGAGTAGCAAATCTTGATGCACAGGATTATCCACCTGGAATGTGTGCGCTTGTGCACCGCTCTGCCCTTCCGACAGCCAGCAAAACCAAGAAACAGCTGGTCGTCCATCCGGAAGTCTTTAGTCCTGTCCAGATAGAAAGACACCGCCCTCTTAGGGTCCAGGCGATGCAGTCTCTCTTCCTCCTTAGAAGGGTGAGGGGGAGGATAGAAGGTAGGAAGGGTAATGGATAGTCCAAGATGGAAAGGAGTTACCACCTTAGGCAGAAAAGCAGCCCTGGTCCTAAGAACCATCCTTTCAGCATGAATGGACAGGAATGGGGGCTTGGAACTAAGAGCCTGAAGCTCACTTACCCTCCTTGCCGAGGTGATTGCAACGAGGAAAACCGTTTTAAAAGAAAGAAATCTCATGGGACACTTGTGCAAAGGTTCGAAGGGAGAACCCATCAAAAAGGTCAGCACAAGATTCAAATCCCAATGAGGAACCACAAAAGGAGTAGGAGGGAACTTATTAGTGAGTCCCTTCAAAAATCTTAAAACCACTGGAGACTTAAAAAGAGAGGGCTGATCCGGCATACAGAGAAATGCCGATAAGGCTGAAAGATACCCCTTGACCGTGGCAACAGCAAATCCCTGCTGCGCCAGAGAAAGAGCAAACTGCAAAATGTCAGACAAATGAGCCTTCAAAGGGTCAACATCTCTCTCCCTACACCAAGAGACAAATTTAGACCACCTATACGAATAAATGGACTTAGTGGAGTCACGCCTGGCAGAAAGAATGACATCCACCACATCGTGTGGGAGAGAAAAGGAATTCAAGTTGCCCCGTTCAATCTCCAGGCATGAAGGTGTAATGTCTGGAGGTGGGGGTGTAGAACCTGCCCCTCCATCTGAGAGGAGGTCTGCCCTGTGAGGGAGACGGAGCGGCGGGTGAGAGGAGAGGTGGAGCAGGTCCGTGTACCACCCCCTTCTTGGCCAATCCGGGGCGACCAATATGACTTGGGCCCGGTCCTGGCGAATCTTCCTCAGAACCCGAGGAATCAAGGGTATGGGAGGAAACGCGTAAAGGAGTTGACCTTTCCAACTCAACTGAAACGCGTCCCCCAAGGCTCCTTGCATCGGAAACTGGAGACTGCAGAATGACAGGCAGTGAGCATTCTCGCGAGTGGCGAACAGGTCCACCCGAGGAGTCCCCCACATCTGAAAGATGTCGTGAACCACCTCCGGATGGAGCCTCCACTCGTGGTCGGCAGAGAACTGCCGACTGAGACTGTCTGCACGAACGTTCAGAACCCCGGCCAAATGATTTGCCATCAGACAAATCTGATGATCCTGAACCCAGGACCAGAGACGCAGAGCCTCTCTGCAGAGACACTGCGACCCCACTCCTCCCTGTTTGTTGACAAACCACATCGCGGTCGTGTTGTCCGTCAGGACTTGAACTGACTGACCGCGAAGGGAAGGGAGGAAGGCCTTGAGCGCCAAACGTATTGCCCGCAATTCTAGAAGGTTGATATGAAGCAACCTTTCCTCTGGAGACCAAAGCCCTTTGACCTCCAGGTCCCCCAGATGAGCACCCCACCCTAGAGTGGATGCATCCGTTATCACTGTGGCCACCGATGGAGGAAGTTGAAAAGGCTTTCCTTGAGACAGATTGCCTTCCACGCCCCACCAAGACAGATCGCTGAAGTTTCTCTGGAGATCCTCACTGACTCCCTGAGATCTCCGTTGTGCTGATACCACTGCCTGCGGAGGCACCACTGGAGTGCCCTCATGTCCCAGCGTGCATGATTGACCAACAGAATGCAAGAAGCCATCAGACCGAGCAGACGAAGGACCTTCAAGACTGGAACAACCGCTCCATTGTAAAATAAAGGAATAATTTCCTGTATGTTGTGAATCCTTTGAGGTGGAGGGAATGCACGACATACAGTAGTGTCCAGTACCGCACCTATGAACAGGTTGCGCTGGGAGGGCACCAGGTGAGACTTGGGTACATTTATCGAAAAACCCAACCTGTGTAACAACTGAGTTGTCTCTTGCAGATGATGAAGCACATTCTCCGGCGACTCCGCTTCGATCAGCCAGTCATCCAGATAGGGGAACACAGGAATCCCCGATCTTCTGAGATGCGCTGCCACCACTGCCATCACCTTGGTGAAGACTCGAGGCGCAGTAGTAAGCCCAAAAGGAAGGACCGCAAACTGGTAGTGTTGCGATCCCACCGTAAAACGGAGATACTTCCTGTGCGACTTCAGGATTGGGATGTGAAAATACGCATCCTGCAAGTCGATCGACACCATCCAGTCTTCTTCCATCAGCGCTTGAAGAACCTGTGCAAGTGTGAGCATTTTGAACTTCTCCTGTTTGAGATAGAGGTTCAAAATCCTGAGGTCCAGGATTGGTCGAAGTCTGCCATCCTTCTTGGGTATCAGGAAATACCGGGAGTAGCACCCCTGACCCGTTTCCTGCTCTGGAACCACCTCTATAGCACCCTTTCTGAATAGTGCCAGAAGTTCTTCCTGCAGGAGAAGAAGATGGTCCTCCGAACAATAACCTTGGCAAGGAGGGTAATTGGGAGGGAACTCCTGAAAAGGAAGTGCATACCCATTTTCTACGAGATTGAGAACCCAAAGATCTGATGTAACTGATTCCCAATCTCGTAGAAAATGAGTAAGCCGACCCCCTACCGGCCCCACATGATCCAGAATGGTGGATCTAGGGCTGCTTTGCTGATGCGGGTGGGGGTTGGGCATTATTGGAGGAAGTGGAGGAGGAAGAGACTTGACGCCCACGTCCACGACCCTTCTGTCTACCTCTATAGGACTTGTACAGAGGGTTCTGCTGTTGCTGTTGGCCCTGCCTGAAGGGACGAAATGAATATGCTACTTACCAGTATGCATCTGTTCTTGGCATGTAGGGCTGCTAACATTCATATCTTAGCATTAGATCGCCGCCTAGTGTTGGGCTCGGATGATTGCACATTGTTGTCCTGGAAGAGTCTTCGAAGTATCCTGAGATAGGTGGCTCCTCCCCTGGACTACAGTGCGCATGGGCATCGGCTCCATCCCCAGATTGTTTTTCGCCATTGTGGCAGGAGATGGAGTGAAAGTGTAAAGGATGTCCATGCTAATGAAATAAATACAATAGTATATCTGCAGCTGCGACAGGCACCGGGGAGGAGGGCGGGCGATATGAATGTTAGCAGCCCTACATGCCAAGAACAGATGCATACTGGTAAGTAGCATATTCAGTTCGAGGCATGTGGGCTGCTAAATTCATATCTTAGCATAGAATACATAGCAGTCCCTCCATCAGCGGCGGTTGCCCGTGCCAGCTGCAGAAACCTGAAAAAGTGTCTTGAGAACAGCCTGTCCTACAGCTGCTTGCTGCTTGGAATGCACGTCAACACAGTAGTGTTTTGTGAAGGTATGTGGTGTGACCCACGTGGCTGCTCTGCAAATATCCTCTAAAGGAATGTTCCCTAGGAAAGCCATGGATGCCCCCAGTTTGCGTGTGGAGTGTGCTCTGGGGGGTATTGTTAAAGTGCGCTTGGCTTTTTGATAACATATCTGGATGCACTTAACAATCCATCTGGCTATGCCTGCTTTGGAAATCGGGTTGCCTTTGTGTTGTGGTGCGAAGGCAACAAAGAGTTGTTTTGTTTTTCTAAAGGGTTGTGTTCTGTCTATGTAGTACATCAACGCCCTCCGTACATCTAAGGTATGGAGCATTCTTTCCGCCACCGTTTGTGGGTTTTGAAAGAATGCTGGTAAGTCAATAGTTTGGTTAAGATGAAACTGTGACACCACCTTAGGAAGGAATTTAGGGTTAGTGCGTAGCACTACCCTATTTGGGTGAATTTGAATGAACGGCTCTTGTATGGTGAGCGCTTGCAACTCACTGACACGCCTCAGAGACGTAATAGCTATCAGAAAGGCCACTTTCCACGTAAGGAATTGGAGCTCACACGAGTGCATTGGCTCAAATGGTGGCCCCATCAGTCTGGTGAGAACGACGTTGAGGTTCCACACCAGAGCTGGTGGAGTTCTTGGGGGAATGACTCTCTTCAGACCTTCAAGGAAGGCTTTAATGGCGGGCACTCTGAAGACAGAGAGGTGCTGCCTGTTCTGAAGATAAGCCGCTATGGCTGAGAGATGTATCCTAATGGAAGTGTACGCCAGATTGCACTTGTAGAGATGTAACAGATAGCAGATGATGTTGGGAATAGATGCATCTAGCGGGTTGATGTCATTGGACGTACAATAGATGACAAAACGCTTCCACTTAGCAGCATAGCATGCTCTAGTAGTAGGTTTCCTCGCCTCCTTGATGATACTCATGCATTCTGGAGGTAGGTGAAGGTATCCAAACTCTAGGACTTCAGGAGCCAGATCGCCAGGTTGAGCTGTCGTGGATCTGGATGCTGAATGTCTCCATGGTTCTGCGTCAAAAGACTGGGCGTGAGGCGCAGTCTTTGATGCGGCACCACTGAGAGTTCGAGGAACGTGGTGTACCAAGCTTGTCGTGCCCACGTTGGAGCAACCAGGACGAGAGTCATGGAGTGCTGCCTTAGCTTTCTTGCGACCAGCGGTATTAGAGGGGCTGGCGGAAAAGCGTATGCAAATTTGCCTGACCAGTTCATCCATATCGCATTCCCCTGCGACTGTGGGTGAGGGAACCTGGCGGCAAAGAGTCGGCATTTTGCGTTCTCCTTTGTTGCGAACAGGTCTATCTCCGGATGACCCCACTGCTGGAAGTACGGGTGGAGAACAGAAGGGTGTATCTCCCACTCGTGCATCTGATGGCTGTATCTGCTGAGCAGATCCGCCATCTGATTGTCCTTGCCCGGGAGGTGTTCTGCCATGAGGAAAATGTTCCTCTGAATGGCCCACTTCCACATGCTCTGAGCCAGATGAGACAGCTGTGGCGAGTGGGTGCCCCCCTGTTTCTGAATGTAGTACATCGCGGTCATGTTGTCCGTCCGGACTAGCACGACCTTGTTGCTCAGATGTACAATGAAGGACTTGAGCGCCATGAAGATTGCCATCAGTTCCAGATAGTTGATGTGCATCTTCTGTTGCTGCGTCGTCCATAGTCCCTGCACCGTGTAAGTGAGCACATGTGCTCCCCATCCCTGGAGGGATGCGTCCGTCGTCAGGACAATCTGCGGCACGGGCTCGTGGAACAGTCGGCCCTTGCAAAGGTTGTGTGGAGTCCACCAATGCAGAGAGTCGTATGCCCGACTGGTAACCAACACTAGGTCTGTCAATTGCCCACGAGCCTGTGTCCACTGATTCGCTAAGCACTCCTGGAGCGGGCGCATATGTAACCGTGCGTGAGGGACTATGAAGATGCAGGAGGCCATCATGCCAATCAACTGCATGAACACTCTCGCTGGCAGGGAGTGTCTCGGTCGGAATCGTTGGATCAGTGACTGAATGCTGTCGATTCTGACTTGGTTTGGCTGAGCCATGGCTGTCAGGGTGTTGATCGTAGCACCCAGGAACTGCCGGACATGTGCCGGCTGAAGATGCGATTTTGGGTAATTTAGGGAGAAACCCAGATCGTGAAGAAGGTGAATTGTAGTCGACATGTCTGCGGCGCACTGTTGCTCTGACTTGGCTTGTACGAGCCAGTCGTCTAGGTAGGGGTAGACATGGATATTCTGCCTCCTGAGGTGCGCCGCCACTGTCGCTAGACACTTGGTGAACACCCTCGGGGCCGTAGTGACTCCGAAGGGTAGGACCTTGAACTGGTAGTGCCTGCCTTGAATAGTGAATCTTAGGTATTTCCTGTGTGACGGGTGTAGTGGAATGTGGAAATAAGCATCCTTGAGATCTAAGGTCGCTAAGAAGTCTCCCTGGTTTAGCAAGGGAAGAATCTGCTGCAGTGTAAGCATATGGAAATGCTCTGACAGTATGTACAGGTTGAGGGGACGTAGATCGAGAATGGGCCTGAGAGAACCGTCCTTCTTTGGAATAAGGAAGTACAGGGAGTATACCCCTGTGCCTTCCTCCCCCACCGGCACGAGCTCGATTGCGCCCTTTTGCAGCATCGCCACTACTTCCTGCTGCAATAAGTGCAAATGCTCTGCGGACATAGGCCTTTGCCTCGGTGGGATGTTGGGTGGAGTGGATTTCAGCTCTAGGCAATAACCATTTTGGATCAGTTGACGCACCCACCTGTCTGTGGTGATGTTTCTCCAGACGGGCAGGAACTGCTGCAGTCTCCCCCCGACAGGTGTTAGGTGGTCGGGGGGCAGTGACAGAAAGTCACTGTTTGCTTGGAGTCGAGGTGCGGGAGCTGTTGTTTCCTCTGCCGCGACCTCTGTTGCTGTTATTCCTATAACCTCCCTTGTTCTGCTTAGTGAACGAGGATTGCGCCCCACCTTTGGAGAACTGGGATTGTTGACCCATCTGTCCTCTGGTGACTCCGCGTGCACCTGAGCGACGAAAATTGCTGCCACGAAACTGTTGGGACTGCAGGGCCCCCATAGACTTAGCAGTTTCCGTGTCCTTCTTTATCTTCTCTAGGGTGGTGTCAACATCCGGACCAAACAGACTATCAGGATTGACTGGCTGATTCAGAATTGTTGTCTGAATATCCTGCTTAAACCCTGAGATGCGGAGCCAGGCTTGTCTTCTCAGCATAACGCTAGTGTTGATAGCCCTAGCAGCTGTGTCCGCAGCGTCAAGTGCACACTTGATGGCTGCGTTTGATATTAGCTTTCCTTCCTCAATAAGCATTTTGGTGCCTTCTTGGAACTGTGGGGGCAGGTGTTGTATAATCTGTTCTAGGGTGTCGTAGTGCGCCCTATCATAACGCGCCAGGAGCGCCTGTGTATTTGCGATGCGCCAAAAGTTTGCCGCCTGTGCAGCCACTCTTTTGCCTCCTGCCTCAAGCACTCTGGACTCCTTATCCGGGGGAGGAGCTTCACCCGTTGTCTGGGAGTTGGCACGTTTCCTGGCATTGGCAACCACAAGAGAGTCCAGTGGCAATTGTCCCCGGATGTAGACGGGGTCCGCAGGAGCAGGCCTGTACTTCTTTTCAATGCGAGGGTTGACCACTCTAGCCCTCGTAGGCTCCTTAAAAATGTCTCCAGCATGTTTGAGAACACCTTTCAGCATAGGAAGTGTCTTTACTGTCCTTTCAGATATGGCAAAGGTGTCAAAAAGGAAGTCTTCCTCAACCGGGTCGGCATGCATGTCCACATCATGATTGGCCGCCGCCCGTTCAATTAGTGCATGAAATCCTGCTGAGTCCTCAGTCGGGGATGCACGTGCATTAAAGGTCTGCGGGTCTTGGCCCGCACCTTGGGTGTTCTGGTCACCAGTGTCGTCGTATGAATCTGGTTGTACATCAGGTTCATCGATGGGGAAATTGTACTGTTCATCCTCATCATATTCCTCACCCACAGAGTGTTCTGGGGAGGGAGTAGGGCTCCGTCTTGGAGGAGGCTGAATCGGTTCCGTGAGGCCTGAGGCGTCAAGGGGCACCCTCTTCTTCTTCAACGGGATGACGTAGGGGTCCACCGGCTCCGAAGTGATCTTCCGTTTATAGAGTGTCAGCTTGCCGGTGGCAGCATCAATGAAATGCTCTGAATCGTCTACCGATTCGAGTGCACGACGTGGAAGGGGGTCAGGCAGCGAGGAACCCTGTTTCGGAGCCGATTTCGTCGAAAACGCTTTCGGCGCCTCCTTAGGTGGCAAGAGAAAGAGGAGTTTCCCAGAAGGCTTAGCCGGAGCGTCCTTTTGCGGCTGCGGTGATGGCATCGGAGCCGATGGAGCAAAGGCTTTCTCCCTGATTCTCTGCAGTGACTCCGCAATGGGGGACGGTACACTGCCAGTGGGTTTCGCCGCCGACAAGGAAGCTTTGAGCGGTCCCTCGGATCCGACGTCCTCGCGGGCCTTGTGCGTTTTGGGCGCGGAAACTGACTTCGGCGCCTCCGAATCTTGAGGCCGGGGCGCAGACTTCTTGTGCGTAGCCTCTTTGGAGCCGACCTTGGCGGGCTTGGACGGCGCCGGAGCCGCTGATCCGTGCCGACCATCTTTCTTGGGGGCCCCCTCCTCGGGCGTCGGTTTCGATTTTGCAGCATCGGAATCGACAGACTTCCTCGGCTTCTGCGGACCGGAGGTCGACGGAGCCGACGGGTTGACGGGCACCGACTTCTTCACAGGCACGGCAGCCATCTTAGGGACACTCGAGTCCTTTGGTTTCAGTTTCGATATCGGGTCGGCCATTTTAGGTGTCGACGACTCCGACGGTTTCAGTTCCGGTTTCGAAACAGCGTGCCCAGCAAGTGAGTCCGTAGCCGGGCCCGAAGGCGGGGCTGTGGCTTGCGGCAACGGGTCCTGGGTAAGGCCGACAGGCGATCCCGTGTCCCGGTCGGTATCTTCGTAACCTTCAGGGCAGAGCTCGTCCCCCGAGCTGTCTGCCGCGGCCCCATAAATCTCATCGTCGTCTCCTACCTCTTCGACGTATTCGAGGACTTGACCCGCGACTCCGTCGTCGTCTCCCGGATCCGCCTCGACCTCCGTCTGTGATGGGGAGATTTGTAGAAGGTGACCCTGGACCTCTTCTTCCGGGTCGCCGAAGATGTTCTCCGGCTCTGGGGCCGCCTGCCTAGCTTCCAAGCGCACCGCGCGCCGAAGCTTGAGAGTTTTCTTGGAGCGGAACTGTGCACAGGCCTTGCACTTGCCGTCGTCGTGGTCCGGTGAAAGGCACTTGTTACACACGGGGTGTAGATCGATGTGTGGGTACTTGGACCCACAGAGCGGGCAGTATTTAAACGGGCTCCGCTCCATGTCCGTAAAGGCTTGCTGTCGTGTCGCGATGAGAAGGCCTCAAAGTGTAGAAAACGAAGAAAACTCCGCTTATTCCGGCTTCAAGAGACGGAAGACTCGAGACCGAGCGCAGACAATACCGACGCAAGAAAAATCGAGGCCTTCAGGCCGCTAAAAGTTAGTTTTACTTGGTTCCGACAGTAAGACGTCGAGACCACATCCGAACCCAATGGCGGAAAAAAACAATCTGGGGATGGAGCCGATGCCCATGCGCACTGTAGTCCAGGGGAGGAGCCACCTATCTCAGGATACTTCGAAGACTCTTCCAGGACAACAATGTGCAATCATCCGAGCCCAACACTAGGCGGCGATCTAATGCTAAGATATGAATTTAGCAGCCCACATGCCTCGAACAGAAGATCTACCGAAGCCTCTAAACTTCCTAGTTGTCGATCCTCTCATCTGGAGACCCAAAGATCTTGCAGTAACCCGGCTATCTTTAAATCTTTCCAGGGCGACATCCGCCTTTTTCCCCAAAAAGACCAGTCCCATCAAAAGGTAGGTCCAGCAACATGGATTGCATATCTGCAGAAAAATCAGAGGATTTCAGCCATGCGGCCCTCCTGGTTGCAACAGTAGAGCCCATAATCCTGGCAACAGAATCAACGGTGTCCATGCCATTCTGAATAACCATGCGTGCCGCAGCCTGAGTATCGAAGACCACTTCATTAAAGTTTTTTCTATCCTCCTCTGGAAGCTTAGATGATAATTGCTTCACAGAATCCATCAATGCATGGACATATCTACCCAAAAGGCAAGTAGCATTAGTGGATTTTAGGGCCATGCTGCCCGAAGAGAAAATCTTCTTTGCAGACTGATCCAATTTTTTTGAGTCTTTGTCTGCTGGTACCTGAGGAAAAGAACCTGCAGATCTGTTAGAACATGCAGCCTGCACTACTAGACTCTCCGGAGAAGGATGCGAAGAGAGAAATTCAGGGTCACCAGGAGCCACTCTGTAGCGTCTTGCAACAGACCTAGAAACAGCAGGAGCAGTCAATGGTTTCTTCCAGACTTCCTTTATCGGATCAGTTAAAGGCATCAGTGAACGGCAGTGTAGGTTCAATAATAGAAGAAGGAGAGTGCAAAACCTCTGTAAGGATGTTGGGCTTGTACTCAACAGTAGGCAAGGTTAAGTTGAGAAGATCTGCAGCCTTCCTAATAACAACATGGTAGGGTGCCACGTCCTTAGATGGTGCATCAGAAACTGAAGGCAAACCCCACTCAGGAGAGAGCTCCAGACCACTAGCATTCTGTAGGTCTTCAAAATAATCATCATGATCAAGAAGCTCACCCTCTTCCACATCAGAATCTTCACCCCTCTTCTCTTCCAAAAGACGCTGAGCCCTGCGTCTCGACCACTCCATACGAACTGAAGTCGACGGATCCGGTAACGACTCCGACGTAGCCGGTTCCGACGTCGAGCGAGGAGCTGGGGTAACTGGAAGACGAGACTCACGGACTGGCGTGGTACCTCGATCCAAACTACGAGGTCGATCCGGAGTCGGCGAAGCCACATGCGGAGTCGAAGACCTCGGTGGAGCCGTAGCGAGCCAAGGTGTAAGAGGCGCCGGCATAAATGGCACAAATGGAGCTGGGGCGTAAGACTGAGGAATGCCCAAGTTGTAAGCCAATGGACCCATGGGACCAACAGGTGCTCCAGTGGGGTACATTGCTCTGGAGTAAACTCCAAACATCGCATTAAGGAAATGCGAGGGGTCCTGTCCAGGACCAGGAAAAGGAGGGTACGGACCTACCGGATGTTCTCCGACATAGGCTCATTCTGACCTTCCTGATCCACAGGAGTTTCCATCGGAGTTGGAGTTTGAGGAACTACCTCTTCCTCTTCCTCATGTTCCGAAGAATGTTGAGACATCGGATCCGGTTCTTGTTCCAGAGTCGGGGAACATCCGAGAGACTGAGCAGGAGAAGGAGAAACGAAGTCCTTATGATGCTTACGAGACGACTTCTTCGAATCCGAGGACTCCTTTCCCGAATGATGTCTAGAGCTGTGCTTCCTCCTCTTGTGCTTCCTCTTCGAGGAGCTCGAAGCATGACCCGAAGCCGATTTGGATCCAGATCTCGATCTCTCCCTGGACCTCGACCTCGCTCTGGACCTCTATCTCGACGCCGACCTCTACTTCGAACGAGATTTTTGCCTCGACTTCGAGCGTCTCGACGTCGACCTCGAAGATCTCCCAGTCTCTCTTTCTTTTATCTTCGCAAGAAGAAGTTTTGCCTCCCGCTCTCGTAGTGCCTTAGGGTTCATCTTGAAACAGGATCGACAGTTCTTAACGTCGTGGTCTTATCCAAGACACCACAAGCAATCGCCATGCGGATCGGTGATCGACATCATACGAGCGCAAGATCCACATTGCTTGAAGCCTGTCTTCCTCGACGACATCTTCGATGAAGAAAGAAGAATTAAAGGAAAAACAGCAACACTGTAATAGTAGAAGAATACAAAGTATCGCAGAAGATCCCAAAAACCGTTAGCGTCGAAGACGCAGAAAAAAGGGAACTGACGTCATCACGCCGGCGTGGGCCTGATAAGGAGTCGGTGACGTCAGGCGGAGTCACGCGCGAGGTCGTACTCCTGTGACGTCGTCCACGTCGGCGTGCTACGAAGAAAATTTCCGAACGTTGCTGACGCAAGGGGGATATTCACAAGGTGTGGAATCCACACGGCAGATGTATCAGAACTGTGTTTACTATTAGATCACCCTCCCAAAAAAACAGGTATTGCCATGTGACAACTCTGGAATTATTGTTGGTTAAGAGGAGGGTAGTCATAAGATGGATGCAGATGAGTGGTCCAGTGTTCCATCCCTGGTGTAGAAACAAGGGGGAACAGATATTGGCTGAGGAAATTTTAATGTCAATGGTCCATGCAAACCATAAACTAAGCAATCTAGCTGCTGAGGAGATATGCTGGACAGGCCTGGATGAGAACAAAGGGTCTTTGAATTTCACATAAAAAATGTGTACGAAAGACTCTGTTGACGGAATATATCAATACACTGTAGGTTTCAGCTTGGCAACAGTCATTCTAGACATGTTCAATTTGAAAACCCATACAAAGGTGTCGACAAACAAGTAAACTTCAAAGCCCAATATATGAGATGATAGAACAGGCACAGCATGTGCCTAATTTCACCACATTCTCACTGCAAAACATTGGTCACAACCTTAGCAACCACTAAAAGATATGCCTGTCCTCTCAGCCTTTTCTCTGATTTGCTATAGCAGTAAGGCTATTTATTTAAGCAGTCCTTGCTCTCTGATGTGGAAAAAGCATTCAAAATCACAGAGCACTGCATTAAAGTAACGTAACTTTTGCCTCTCGCAATCCATGTATTGTAGTGTATAGGTTCAAGCTGGAAGACAAGGCGAGAAACCAGCCTTTTAGGCAAACACACGCTCTCTCAGATGGTGATCGGGTGATTAAAGTTTATGTACCTCTCTCCAACTACCTACTATAAAAATGTATTCAAGGACAGGCCCATTAGAAAGCAATGCTAACCTAAAGACCATGTAAGATCTAACAAGATATGGAGTTTGGAGGAGGGGGTTTCATGAAGTAGTAGCAGATAAAGTACTACGTTAACATTTACAGTAGCATTGCTGTCTGAATTGCGATGCATAGTAACAGCAGAGCTCTGGGCTGTTGGTGGCAAAATAATTCCAGAGATGTGGTGAAGGAGACTGTTGAGAAATGCTGAATACATTACATATAAATGTATACTGAGGATCTTTTAAATTTTATTTAACACATTAAAATCTAAGTCAGAGAGCAGTTGATTTCCCTAGATGCAAAGCATTTTCTATACTCCTAAAGCCAGGATAAGTACCTAAGCATCAAGGTGTAGAAGTCCATTGGGTGAATAAGGATTGTGTTCCTTACCCTTTAGGCATCTGTGTGGCATGTAGTGCTGTAGATTCACATACTCTGAATACTCCTGCCATCTAGTGTTTGGTCCGGAAGTGTGCAAGTTGTTTTATTTCAAAGAAGTCTTTTGAGTAGAGGTAAAGTGACTCCTCCTCTTGGTGATATGCGCATGGGCATCGACTCCACTGTTAGCTTGTTTTTCCGCAAGTTGGGTGAGAATGGAGTGCGAGTAAGTGTAAGTAAAGAGATGACAATGAATGTGATACTGTACGTAGGTACTGCAACGGCCACAGGTGTCCGGGGATGAGGGCGAATGTACAGCACTCTATGCCCCAAACAGATGCATACAGGGTATGTGAGAAAGTGCCATCTTTCTTGCCTTGGTATGCCCCCACTTTTTTCTGAACTGCTGATGTGCTTTGAGTGAGTGTTCCCTGGGTTCCTGCCAACCAGGTCCCCAGGGTCTGTGTTCCTTCCCTAAAACTGTGTTGAAACTAAAACCCAATTGGCATCTCTGGCCACCTATCAGCCCTAGTAAATTGTACCCTAGGCACCCAGGGCATGGTGACCAGAGAAGACCCCTGAGGGCTGCAGCACCTATTGTGCCACCCTCAGGGGCTCTGTGCTCTGACACCCACACACTGCCTTTGCAGGCTGAGTGTCTAAGTAACAGAACTAAACAGATTCGACATGGCACACACCCCTGTGTGCCATGCCCACAGAACCCACTGCCCTGGCATACTTCAGTCACCCCTCTAGCTGTGTGCCCTATGCCAGAGGTGTGGGCACAGGTGCATGAGCCCTGTGCCCCGCTGTACCTAGGGCCATTCCTGGGCATTGTAAGTGCAGTGTTGCCATTAAGAGTATATGGTGCTGGGAGGTTGTCACTACGAACTCCACAGCACCATAATAGCTACACTGAAGACTGACAAGTTTGGTACCAAACTTCTCAGCACATTAAACCCGCACTGAAGCCAGTGTGGGATTTAATGTAAAGTGCACCAGAGGGCGTCTTAGAGATGCCCCCTGAAAACCTAACCTACAATCCACGTCTGGGCTGAGTGGCTGCAGAGGCTGCCACACAGCAGACATGTTGCTGGACCCCTGGGCCTGCAACAATGCACATCCTGGGCGAGGTGCTAGGTCTCCTCCCCCAGGATGGGCAGGGGGAAGCTTCAAAGGCATGCCGCCTCTGTGAGCTTCTCCAGAACATTTGCTGCCCCCAGCAACTGGCCCCCACCGGTTCTGACCCTTAGACTGGCGGGAAAAACTACGTCAGGAAGGGGGGTGTGCCAGCCTATTCCAACCCCCCCTCAGGTGGGGAGACTAGGTGAAGCACGACCCCGGGCTCCGGCCATCTTGAAGATGGTGAGCCCTGCCCAATCACCGCTAGGCTCCTGCCCCCCTCCCACAGGAGAGGAGCAGGCTAGGGGGTGTACCCACCCCAGGACAGGGACCTATTGGCCCCTCTCCTTGCCCTACCTGTAACACCCCTAAATTCAGTATTTAGGGGCTCCCTGAAGCTTTCTTCCTCAGATCCCGATAAGAAAAGAAGAAAGAAGATCAAGAGGAAGAAGACACGCCGTGCAGCTGCTAACAGGACGACAACAACTGACTTGGCCCCAGCCCTACCGGCCTGTCGATCCTGGAACCTGCTCCTGCCTAATCCTGGCGATTCCTGCGGAAGGCAACCTTGGGACACCCAGAGGACCTGCCTGCCTTGACCCTCTTAAAACCTGGGACTCCCATCAGCAGAGGCTCTGCTGCAACAACACCCCTGGTGCCAGCCAGGAAGCTCCGGACCAACCCACTCTGCATCCGCAGAGCCCGGCCCGTGCCCGAGTGATCCACAACCACGAGGACTAGATCCCCCCCCCCCCCCCCCCCCCCCCCGGCGACTGCGACCCGAAGTCCAGTGCCTAAAGACCCTCAACGACCCAGACTACGCCTACAGCCTCAGGACAGAGGACACCTCCAACCGCGACCAGCAGGGGGTAAGATTTCCCGACCTCAAGAGACACCCCTGCGCCAAGCGCCCCACGCCCCACTGTGCCCAACTCCTGGGTGCCTACCTATCCTCCAAGACCCCAACTTACCCTTCGAAGTGTTGGTCGCTCCAGAAGATCCTTCGTCCCCGAGCCTGCAGCCTTTGTTCCCTTTTCAAGTTCCTCATTGAATAACATTGAGCGCCCGACGGCGCAAAAGCACCCTGCACCCAGTCACCCGAGTGCAACCTGTACCCTATCCTACTTCCCATTTTTGCCTTGAGCAAGTGACCAGGAGCCCAGCTCCCACAGCCACGTGGGCTGCTAGCCAGCAGCCACCAACCGGAGGCCCCTTTAACCCCATTGGATAACATTGGGCCTAACTACCCCTGCACCCGGCCGCCCCTGTGCCGCTGGGGGTGAACCAACTGTACTTACCTGACCCTGGGGGACCCCTGAGTCTATGCCCAGAACCCTAACTTCACCAGCCAAGTACTCACCTGGAAACCGATAACCCACTTACCAGCCATTGGATAACATTGACTGGTTTGACTCGAAAAATCTTCCAAGTGTGAAGTTTTGGAAAATAAAACTATTCATATAAAATCACCCGAATTCCGAAGTACTCACCTGTGATCAGGGGAGAAGCCAGTACTGTACCTTGTAGCCCAGTACTGAATCGCAAAAGTAATCCTTAACGGGTTTACTAGTAACTTGTATTTTCTCCATAGGAATCCATTGTCTGCTTTTCTATGAAATTTCTTCTGTCTACTTTAGAAAACTAGAAATATTCTTTAAAAATCATACGTAATTACTTACCTGTTTTGAGTTGAGACCCCCAGTGCTGGCCCCAGGAGACCAGTACTGGGTTACAAAAGTAACGAGATCGTACTTTACCTGCAACCTGAATTTTCACCCATTGGATAACATTGCCAGATTCCTGTTGAAAAGTTTCTAAGTGTGAACTTTTAAAATAGCTTTTTATTCCTAAAAAAACACTACAATACCTACAACGTTTTTGCTAAACTATTTTCAGCTTAGACCCAGGACTGAACCTAGGAGCCAGTCCTGGAATAACCAGAGTAATCTACAAAGTAATGAACTGTGTTTATATAAGGAATTCCATTGAGCTCAATGCTAAATTGTGTATAGAATTGTGTTGCCTACTGCAACCCCTGAACCTATTGTCTTTACAAAGTGTATTGCCTTTCTGCAAAGTACTCATCTGAGACCTCTCATATTGAGAACAGTATTTTTGATACCTGTGGGTTCTAGAAATAAAACAACTAAATCTTTTGATATAAAAACAATTGGCCTGGAGTTCAGTCTTTGAGTGTGTGAAACCTTTTGCTGACTGAGTGTGTACAATAAATGCTTTACACTGTCCACTGGTACTGCCTTACTGCTCGACCAAGCTACCACTTTAGAGAGTAAGGCCACACCTGGCTTTAACCTATGTTATACCTCTGGGGTTTGTGGACTCTATACACACTGTACCTTATTCTGGTCCAGTATATATAGAGCCAATTTTTCACAGGGTAGGTAACACAATCTGTTTGATGGCATGTGTGGCACTAGATTCACATGCTCTGTATAGATTATAAAGTGGTGCCCTCCAGATAGCAGTGGCTAACCTGTGGGTGTTGCAGTTGTTTGGAAAAGAGTACACAGCACTACCTGTCCTACATTTGCTTGTTGACATGCTAATACATCCACACAGGAATGTTTAGTGAAAGTGTGTGGGGTTGACCATGTAGCCGCTTTACAAATATCAGCTATTGGTATATTGCCCAGGAAAGCCATAGATGCTCATACTTTGCGGGTAGTGTGCTCCCGGAGGTCTGGCAAAATTATTTTAGCTTTGACTTAATATGTTTGAATGCATTCAATTATACATCTAGAAATACCTGATTTTGCTATGGGCTTTCCTATGTGAGGGGGTGAAAAACCCACAAAGAATCGCTTGGTTTTACCAAACTCTACTTCTGTCAATATAGTACATTAAAGCTCTTTTAACATCTAGTGTATTAAGGCGTCCTTCTGCCAACTGAATCCGGTTGTGGAAAGTATCACAGATAAGTCAACTGAATAATTTAAGTGAAAAGAAGGAACTACCTTTGGAAGGAATTTTTGGTTCGCTCGAAGGACTTCCCTATCTCTGCGTAGTTGCAAGAAAGGTTCATCCAAGGTTAGCGCCTGGAGCTCGCTGACACATCAAAGAGAAGTAATGGCTACTAAAAAGGCTACCTTTCAAGATAGGCATTGGAGAGCGCAATTTTATGTAAGAGTTCAAATGGTGGGTTCATATGTCTGTTAAGTACAATGTTGAGAATCCAAGCAGGTGCAGGGGGAACCTGGGTGGAATTACTCTTTTAAGGCCTTCCATGAATGCCTCAATAACAGTGATAAATGTCTGTTTTGCAGGTAGGCTGCTACTGCAGATGCAGTAGAAAGAATGTTTTGCCCAGATGCATCAAACGGGTCGATGTGTTTATCGCAGCAGTGGAAAACAAATATTTTCCACTTTGCAGCGTAACACGCCCTGGTTGTGGGACTGCAGGCCTCTTTGAAAATGGTCATACATTCTGATGGGAGTTTTAGGTTATTCAATTCTATGACCTCAGAAGCCTAATTGCAAGGTTGAGATCCTTTGGATTAGGGTGCCTGACGTGTCTATGATTCTGAGTGAGAAGATTCAGTTGAGGGAAAGCTTCTTGTGTGGCACTACTGAAAGCTCAATTAGTGTGGTGAACCATGGTTGTCGAGCCCAAGAGGAAGCTACCAGAATGAGGGTGAGAGACTGTTGGACCTGGACTTTTCAGCAGGTTTATCCCAGTCTTTTTGGCCTCCTGTTTTTGACCTTGGTTTTGTTGGTTTTAGGACTCTGGGCACTTTACCACTGCTATTAAGTGCTAAAGTGCATATTCTCCCCATGTAAATTGTGTTTATGGTTTGATGTTTCCTTGATTGGCTTATTTGATTTACTACAAAGTCCCTAGTACAGTGCACTGTGTGTGCCCCGGGGCTGTGAATCAAATGCTGCTAGTTGGCCTGCAGCACTGATGAAGAAGTTACTTACCTTCGGTAACGCTTTATCTGGTGGGTACAGTATCTGCCTGTGGATCCCCCACCTTCTAAATTTACCCCTGCGCCAGTATTCCACAGAAACTTTTTCATAGCTCTCCCACATGGACTAGGACTTCACAATAGCACGTCTCTGCTCGCAACTCCGTGTGCCGTCACCGGAGCCAAAAGACGACCTCGTCGGCGTGTCAACATCAGTTCCACCCATTTTTTCCTTGCTCTCGAGGCGAACGGGTGGACCGACAACATATCACAAGTATACAATATAAACAGAAATATACACAGTATATGATTGAAAGAAGAAATAAAACCGGAAAATCTAAAGCTAAGATATATCCTAGTGACAAGCATAACAATGCGAATGACAAAGAAAAACGAGAAGGTCATGCGTAAAAATCTTTCCGGTATACGTAGGTAGACAACGGGAAGGGAGGGTGGGTCAGTGATGAATCCACAGGCAGATACTGTATCCACCAGAAAAAGCATTACCGAAGGTAAGTTACTTGTTCTTCTGTTGGATACATCTGCCTCTGGATTCTTCACTTTTTGAATTGAATTCCAAAGCAATCCCTCTCCTGGAGAAGGGTGTCCACCTACTTATATAAAAAAAAATCCTGCAGCACAGAACGTGCAAAATGGCAGTCCCTCCTCACCTCTGAATCCAAACGATAATGCTTCGCAAAACTGTGGAGGAAGGCCTGTGTTGCTGCCTTACAGATGTTTATCACAGGGACACCTCTAGCCAAAGCTGAAGATGACGACTTCGCTCTAGTAGAATAAGCTCTAATACCTTCAGGCGGCTCCTTCTTGGCCAAGTCGTAGCAGATCTTGATGCACAAGATGATCCACCTGGAAAGTGTTCTCTTGTGGACAGCTTCACCCTTCATTCTTCCCACATAACCAACTAAGAGCTGATCGTCCAGCCTCAAGCCCTTGGTTCTGTCCAAATAGAAGCTGACTGCCCTTCTAGGGTCCAGGCAGTGAAGTCTCACCTCCTCCTTGGAAGGGTGAGGGAGGGATAGGATAAAAAGATAGGTAAGGTGACAGACTGCCCTAGATGAAAAGGTGTAACCACTTTAGGCAGGAAAGCAGCTCTGGTCCTAAGACCCATCTTGTCTATATGGATGGTTGTAAAAGGAGGCTTAGTACTAAGAGCCTTAAGCTCACTTACCAACCTGGCAGAGGTAATGTTCAAGTTCAAGTTCAAAAGACCTTTATTCGAATTTCTTAAAATTCATAAAAGTACCGATCACAATAACAACACAGAATAATAATATATATACATACAAATGATAAAATAACATATGACATTAAATTCCATACAGTGACAATACAATATACATCAGATCATCATACTACGTTTCCATTGTGACAAAAATTAATTACTGTGTTCAGGGATTTTCCATCGATTTACGTGCTTGTATAGCCAGTCTTAAAAAAGAACTGGTACGAAAAGTTAATTCGTCACTGTCCAAAGCAATTAACATACTATATGAATCTTTGAGTGACAGTGGTCTGAATTTCTTAAAATACGGAGTTAAAAACCATTTGATGAATTTAAGATAAAATTTACAGAAAAATAAAAAGTGCAAGTCATCCTGTGAGCTCACACCATCACATGGACATAAAATAGAGTCAGCACTGTGGCGATATCCCAATGGAAAAGACAGCATAAATTTTACAGTGCCTGCCCTTAGACGAAACAGTAGTGATCGCTCCCAGCCAGTCATAGGCAGGGAGAGGTAGGGCGGCAAAGTTTGGCTACACAGTCCGTTTCCTAAATATTTTCTAAAACTTGATTTTTGTGATTCGCTTCGTAGCCTTTCGCTATTATAAAGTGCATATAGTGCATGTTTAACCTCACCTTTGTCCTTTGATTCTATTGTCATAGGATCAGTGAACAAAGTGCCTCTGTCGACTTCATTAAGTGATTTAGAAACTTCCAGAATCCATGGAATCTTCATTCCATGTACACAACTTAAGCAGTCTTTTATGATATCTTGTGTAAGAGCAGCAGCATCATTCCTCCAGATTCTAATCCAGAACAGTGCTGGTCTTGCTCTAATGAAGTCACTTATGTGTGGAAGGTTTAATTCATTGTGACAAATAAAATTGGGCGAGGAGATTGGTGCGCCCAACACTTTTCTGCAGAAGCGATTTTCCTCCCTTTGAATGCAGAAGCTATTTCCTGATCCCCACACCTCTGCTCCATACGTGGCAACAGGTGAGCACTGTAATTTAAAAATCTTTAAAATAGCCCTAGTGGCACCTATTCTCTTTGGGCGGGGGAGACTCAAAACAGAGTTGTTGGCTTTCGAGAACTTGCTCGTGGCGTGGGCCAAATGCCCACTCCACGAGCCGTTCGCAGCGAAAACCAACCCTAAATAAGGAAATTTGGGGACAGATTCCAATTTGTCTGTACCCAACTGAATGGTATTGAGTTTCCTTTTGCCTGGGCCACAGGACATAATAAAGGATTTTTTTTAATTTACACTCCGGTCCAAATCCCTCATAAAATTTACAAAACTATTTACAAGCAGACGAAGGGCATTAGGAGTGCGGGCCATAAGCACCGCATCGTCTGCGTATAGAAGCACTGGAAGTGGTTTCCCTAGAATCATTGGAACATCTGTAGTGACTTTTTTCAGGCAGGTGGATAAGCCATTAATATTAATAATGAACAGGGGTGCTAGAACGCACCCCTGTCTCACCCCCCTACCTATATCAATGGCTCCCGATACCTCTCCACCCATCCCGATACGTACCCGTGCTTTCAGGTCGGTATGGAGATAGGCTAGAAAACTTACGAGGGTGATATCAAGACCATTGATTGAAAGGATAGACCAAAGCTTCGATCTATTCACAAGATCGAAAGCAGATGAGATCCATGAACGCGAGATAGGTGGGGCAGGAGCGGGCAACACTATATTTGTCAATTATCAATTTAGGCATTGCTCCACTGTGCCTACCCCACTGCGGAACCCCATCTGACAAGGGTCTAAAAAGTCAGTATCAGTTGCCCATTCAAGTACTCTGTGGTATATTATGCGACCCAACACTTTTAACGTGTTGTCCAAAAGGGAGATAGGGCGATAATTTGCAGGGTCAGACCTGTCTCCCTTTTTATAGATTGGAACAATAATGCTGGTTGCCCATGTGGTCGGCATGCCTGTTTTTGGAAGAGTATTAAAGAGACTCTCTGGGTATTTATAATCTCCCTTGCGCCTTCTATTGGAAAATTGCAATTTGCAATTAACCAATGTAAGGTCTTGTTTTTAAGGTATATAGGAGTTTCCTCTTGGTCCTTCCTTAGTTTGGAGACATTAACTAGGACAAGGACATAGGCCCCGCATTCTGGTGGAAGATTGATGCGGGAGGGAGCCTGTCTAGTTGTTTTTCGTACTGGTTGGACCAAGATGGAAGCATTTACGGGATTTGAGGGGTGGCCCACCATAGGCACACTAGTATGTTTGGTATTCTGATCCTTCCTTGTGGCTGGGGCTGCATTATTACCATTAGCCGTTGGTTGACTAACACTTATCCCCTTCGGGGGAAATGGGGGGGGTTTGGGTGTAATAACTATATTTGTAGTTGGTGCTTGAGGGGTGTTAAGTGCGGGACCCACTATTTTAGTGGAAGTAGATTTAGTTATGTCATTCACAGTATTTGTTGTGGATAGGCTCTTGATAGGAATAATTAGTTCAGCTATTTGCTTTTCTATCCTAGTAAGTCTACTTTCAATAGGGGATAGATATATGCTGAGAAGTTCACCCAATTTTGCAAACATAAAGTCGGTTACTGCAACAGTGTTGTCAATTATTTCACCATCCTTTACTTCTAACCCACCCTGCTGCTCCTCCTCTCTTTCTTCATCGTCGACACCCTTAGTATTCTCCTTAACCCTACTTGTGTTGGATTTAGAATTGACATCGCTCCCAATTTGATTTTGTTTACTGACCTTTGAGGGTTGGGGCTTAAGTGCGTAATGTTTTTGTATTTTTCGAATGGCGCCCTCACGTCTGCCCCTAGATTCCCTCATATTTTCTACAGATATAATTTCGGGGGTGGGGGTCATATGTAAATCCGGAGTCTTCTCTAAATCCATACTAATATCTGTGTCGGTGTCAGTATCTATCAGGGGGATAGAGGCGGCTAGATTTACTTCATTAGGGATGGTATGAATATCAACACTCGTGTGTAATAAGGGTCTAATGTTGGCAGGCAAGACCTGGGCGGGTGTAGTAGCAGAGGCGATAAGTCCCAGGGACGAACGTTTGGCGTGGGCGAGATCTTGTGAAACCCTACGTTCAAGAAGAGATATACCCTGGTTTATAGCATCATTGGCCCTGATAATGAAGTTATCAATAGGGCCGGTTTTAGAGCTACCCGCAGCAGCTGCTGTTCTACTGCGGCTCCCCCTAGGAGACATTGTAACAGTGGGTGATAGCCTATCACACTTAGAGACTTGTTAGGCACTTCAATATATGTTTATACAAATACCCGAATGCCTGGGGCAAGTAATAAATGGCCACACAATCTCTAAATCAAATCACAACAGATGACTAGTAATCAATCAATATGTTGATACTCCCAGTCCAAAAGTTTATGCAATTGGGACCATGATCCTTAGTCCTCTGTGCAAATATCCGAACTTATAGTCAGAGTTATCGAATATCAAATACCTTGAGGTAGAGATGTTAGAGGGCTACACCCGTCCCGTCCTCCTCCGGCCACAGAGGGCCCGCCCTTGTCCCGGGCTTCTCCCGCGCGCGACTCGCGTGGCGAGAGCGGTGTCAGCGTTTTTGTAGCGCCTCCGGGCGCTCCTGGCGCGTCACGGGCCCGCTACCCCACAGGCTGCTGGGAAGTGTGGTCCGGGTGTCCTGACTGCAACCGGCGTTCCCCTCACGGCACCGCCCGATGGCGTCCCGGTAAGTTTGGCAAAAGTTACTGGTGCCCCCCCTGGCCTCGTGGGGGTCAACGTTTTTGTAGCGCCTCCGGGCGCTCCTGGCGCGTCACGGGCGCGCTACCCCACAGGCTGATGGGAAGTGTGGTCCGGGTGTCCTGACTGCAACCGCCGTTCCCCTCACGGCACCGCCCGATGGCGTCCCGGTAAGTTTGGCAAAAGTTACTGGTGTCCCCCCTGGCCTCGTGGGGGTCAGCGTTTTTGTAGCGCCTCCGGGCGCTCCTGGCGCGCTACCCCACAGGCTGCTGGGAAGTGTGGTCCGGGTGTCCTGACTGCAACCGCCGTTCCCCTCACGGCACCGCCCGATGGCGTCCCGGTAAGTTTGGCAAAAGGCAGAGGTAATGGTAACTAGAAAAACAGGTTTGAATATAAGCCTCAAAGGATAACTATGAAGAGGTTCAAAGAAAGAACCCATCAAGAAAGTCAGAACCAAATTAAAGTCCCACTGAGGCATAATAAATAGAGCACAAGGAAATCTATTAGTGAGGTTCTTAATGAACCTTATAAATATGGGAGACTTGAACGATGATGGCTGGTCTGGCAAACAAAGTAAGGCTGATGTAGCCGACAAGGTACCCTAAACAGTCGCCACAGCACAACCTTGCTGCGCCAAGGAAAGTGAAAAGCTAAGAACATCCGATAAACTGGCCTACAAGGGATCAATCTAATTCTCTCCACACCACTTAACAAATCTGACCCATCTACAGGAATAAACAGATTTGGTGGAGTGTCTTCTGCCGATAAAATCACATCCACCACATCCGGCAGGAGAGAGAAAAAGCTCATGTTGCCCTGTTCAACCTCCAGGCATGAAGGTGCAGACTCTGTTGGTGGGGGGTGTAGAACCCATCCCTGCAACTGCGAGAGGAGGTCTGCCCTGAGAGAGAGACGGAGCGGAGGGTGCGATGAGAGATGATTTGTACCACATCTTTCTGGGCCAATCCGAGGCGATCAATATGACATGGGCCCGGTCTTGGCGAATCCTTCTCAGAACCCGAGGAATCAAGGGTATGGAAGGAAACTCAAAAAAGTAAAAGACCCCAATCTAATTGAAACGCGTTCCCCGCATCATATACCGGAGACTGAAGAATGACAGGCAGTACGTGTTCCCTTGAGTGGCAAACGGGTCCAACCGAGGAAACCCCCACATCCTGAAAATGTTGTGGACCACCTCCGGATAGAGATGCCACTCATGATCGGCCGAGTATTGCTGCCGACAGACTGTCCGCACGCATATTCAGCACTCCGGCCAGATGATTCACAATCACGCAAATCCGATCGTCCCGAGTCGAATACCAGAGCCTCAGAGCCTCTCTGCAGAGACTATACAACCCTACTCCTGCCAGTTTGTTGATGTACCACATCGCGGTAGTGTTGTTCGTCAGGACCAGAACCGACTGACCACAAAGGGAGGGAAGAAAGGCCTAGAGCCAAATGAATCGCCCATAATTCTAGATGGTTCATATGAAGCAATCTTTCCTCTGGAGACAAAAGACCCTTGATCTCCAGATCCCCAGGTGAGCACCCCAGCACAGAGTGGAGACATCCGTTATCACTGTAGCCACCGGAGAACGTTGAAACTGCTTCCCTTGCGACAGGTTGCCTGAAAAACTCCACTATAACATATCCGCTGCAGTGTCTCTGGCGATTCCGACCACCTCCCTGAGCTCTCCGTTGTGTTGAAACCACTGCCTGCGGAGGCACCACTGGTGTGCCCTCATATGCCAGCGTGCACGGTTGACTAACGACGCACGAAGCGAACAGACAGAGCAAGCGTAAGACCTTCAGTACTGAAACTTCTGCCCCTTCTTGAAATAATGAAATCATAGCTTGGATGTCTAGAATCCTCTGAGGAGGCGGGAAGGCACGATTCACAGTAGTGTCCAGTACTGCCTCTATAAACAGATTGCTCTGAGAGGACAGCAGGTGAGATTTGGGCACATTTATCAAAAAACCAAAGTCGAACAACAGCCAAGCAATAATGTGCAGATGATGCAGCACCAACTATGGAGACTTCGCTTTGAGCAGCCCTTTATCCAGATAGGGGAATACCAGAATCCCTGACCTATGAGATCCGCTGCAACCACCGCCATCACCTTGTTCAGACCATTGGTGCGAAGTAAGGCCAAACAGAAGGACCGCAAACTGATAGTGTTGAGATCCCACTGTAAAACGGAGATACTTCTGATGTGACTTCAGAACGGGGATGTGGAAATACGCATCCTGCAAATCAACACCATCCAGTCTTCCTGCTGCAGCGCCAGAAGAACCTGAGCTAGGGTCAACATCTTGAACTTCTCCTGCCCGAGGTAAAAATTCAAGATCTTGAGGTCCAGGATCGGTCTCAACCGCAGGTCCTTTTTGGGGATCAGGAAATATCGGGAGTTACACCCCTGACCCCTTTCCTGCTCCAAAACCCCCTCTATCGCACCTTTCTGTAGTAAGTATAGGACCCTGTGCTGCAGGAGCAACATATGGTCCTCCGAACACCAACCCTGGCGAGGAGGGTAAGGAGGGGAAAACTCCTGGAAAGGCAGGATGTACTCATTTTCTACAAGTTTCAAAACCCAAAGAACTGATGTAACAGATTTCAAATGTTGTAGAAATTGGGACACCCGACCTACGGGACCAACATGATCCAAGATGGGGGATCTAGAGCTGCTTCCCTGTGGTACCGGGGGGGGTGGTGTGGGGGCAGGAGTTTCCCTCTGTACAACTTGTACATGGAGTTCGGCTTCTGCTGCTGACTACCTTAAAATGAAGCCGCCTTACCAAATCCACGAAATCTCCTGTACCCATAGCCCCTAGGCTGGGCCTGCAGGCCTAAGGATCTTGCAGTAGCCCTATCATCCTTGAAACGTGTTAGATCAGAATCAGCTTTTGTCACCAAGAGGCTGGAACCATCAGAAGAAAGATCAAGCAGAGTGTCTTGCACATACAGAGAAAACCCCGAACCTCCTAACCAGGCGGGCCTCTTGCTGGCCACCGAATAGCCCATTACCCTGGCAACTGAGTCTGCTGTATCCAGACCAGACTGGATCACCTGACGGGCCGCAGCCTGCGTATCAGTTAACTTTTCCAGAAAGTACCCTCGAACATCCTCCAGTAACTTAGGAGCCACGTCTTTGGCTGTGTCCATCACAGCGTGGATATATCTTCCCAACAAGCATGTGGCGCTTGTAGACATTAATGCTATGCTTGTCGAAGAGAACACTTTTTTTTGCGGACTGCTCCAGCTTTTTGGACTCCCTATCCCCAGGGGTGGAGGGGAAGGATCCTGCTGACTGTTTGGATGAACATGAAGCCTGAACCACCAAGCTCTTCGGTGAAAGGTGAGAGGTTAAAAAAAGCTGGATTCCCCAGAGCAGCCTTATAGCATCTTGCCACCGCTCTGGAAACTGCAGAGACATACATAGGCTTCTGCCACACTTCCAAAATCGGCTCTGTTAATGCCTTATTGAATGGGAGAAAAGGCTCTCCCACTGAAGGAGTGTAAGACCTAACCTCTGCTGTAGGCAATTGCAGATCCAAAAGGTCAGCAGCCTTCCTGATAACGTCCTGAGAATGCATTGCCTTGGGTGAAGAAAGTTTCCACTGCGGGGAAGTGTCCAAACAACTGGCCTCCTGAAGACCCTCAAAGTTATCCACACAGTCAAGGATTTCTACTCTTCAGCTTGTTGCTGCTGTCCCTGGAACTCCTCTTGTTCCAGTAGCCTCTAGGCCTACCTCGAGGAGCGCATATTCAAAATTGGCGTCGGCTGCACCGGTGACATCTCCACCGGCGTCAAAGGAGGACCCTCAGTAGCAGCCAGCGGCGCCGCACGAAGCAGGGAAGGCAGAGCCCAAACCCAGACGACGCCAGAGATTGCCGGATCGGCGTCAAGAATCTCGGCACCGAGAGATGCATTGACGGAGTCATCGGCATGAAGGGCACAAATGGTGCCTAGGCATAATGTTGGAGGATGCCCAAATTATAGGAGAGCGTACCCATGGGGCCAGCCAGCGCACCAGATGGGTTAGTTACTTTGGCAAACACGCCAGACATTGCATTAAGAAAATGCGACGGATACGCACCAGGAAAAGGTGGATACAGATCCGGAGCCATCTGGTCTGGATGCGACGAGGCCCTGAGGCGGGTCATGGCTGCAGCGCCGGGGACACTGGAGTCGGAGCAGGTGAAGCCCGAGGTGCAGGAGACGTCTCCATGGGCACTGGCGAATTCCCTTGGCTTTGTATAATGGACCTGAGTCGCCTGCGGAGAAGGTGAGGGAGGAGGCGGATGTCATTTTTACCACGACGCCACTGGACTGGAGAAGCAAGCCTTGAAGACTTGCTTTTCAAAGAACGGCGCCAGGACCCATGACTACGCTTCTTTTTTGTGCTTCTTCGTAGACCTCGAGGTGTGCGGGGTCGTCGACTTCGACTTGTATCTCTTGCGGTCTCTCTCCTCCTTTCTCATTCGGGCCATGAATGGCTTCGCCTCCCTCTCCTTAAGTACCTTGGGATTCATCCTTCGATTACGTGATCCAACGACAGGCACCAAATGTAGAAAGCTGGCTCTATTTATACTATACCAAAATGAGGTATAGTATGAACAGAGTCCAGTGAAACCCCAAGGGTGGGCATAGGTAAAAGTAGACAGCACCTTACTCTCCATTTGTGGTAGTGTGGGCGACCATCTTGGCTTCATCAGAGCGTACTGTTAAGCATGTGTTGTACACACTCAGGCAGAAAATGATGTCACACACTCAAAGGCTGAACTCAGACCAATTTGTATAAAAAATATGATTACTTTATTTTATTTCTTAGAACCAAGCCAAGCCTGGTGCAGGTAAGTGAAATAAATGATTTGCAAAATCGTATGCAATATTTTACAATTGAATGCAGGTTCAAATGCAGTTGACTGAATTACAGGTAAGTCAATGTTTCGAAATGACTTTTTAGTTACTTTTCAGATTACTATGCACATAACTTTTTTAGATTACTTTTCAGATTACTTTTGCTAATCAGTGTGATATGCCTAGATATCACACTGAGACAACTCCTATACAAAAGGTAAGTAATTCACTTTTAGTACATAGGCAATTTTTCCATATTCCATACAAACAAAATGGTTACTTACCAGTAGGAGTAGTTTTGCAGCTTGAAGAATTTTCTGGATTCACATGCTGTGCATTATTCCGCCATCTAGTGGTTGGGTCCTGAATGGTCTTTGCTTTTTTTCTTTTTTCCCCTTTTTTTCTTGTTTGGTCGCTGTTGACCAACATTTGGTGCCAGGTACGTCCCCTGTGTGACATCAGACGGTATCCTCGAGGTACACGTGCGTGGTAGCCATCTTCGGATTCTTTTTTCCAGTTTTCTTATGTGTAATCCTTGAAATGGGTATATAATAACTGATGAAATCCTGTGCTTCCACATGTTTGTTTTCCTTATAGGAGAGGCAGAGTGTGATGCATGTGAATCCAGAAAATTCTTCAAGCTACAAAACTACTCCTACTGGTAAGTAACCATTTTGTTTGCAGCGTGAATCCTTTTCTGGATTCACATGTTGTGCATCAGATTATGTAACGGTTCCTCCAGTGCTTTGGAGGATGTGGTGAAAGGAAGGCCTTGCAAACACGTGTTGAAGCACCCTTTCTCCAATTTGAGATTCCTTATTTCATTTGTATATCCACACAATGTTTGGTAAAGGTGTGTGTAACGCCCATGTTGCAGCTGCACAAAGGGAGTCAATGGGTACATTGGCCATAAAGGCTAGCGTTGTTCCTTTCTTTCTAGTGGAGTGAGCGGTTGGTTGAATTGTTCTTTTTTGGCATTGGTATAACATAATTGGATGGTTTGTGCTCTCCATCTTGCAACAGTTGCCTTTGTGACTAGTGATCCTGTACTGGTATGTGCATATGCCACAAACCATTGTTTTGTTTTTCTGATTTTTTCTGTTTTTTTAAAATAATACAATAATGTCCTCCTTATATCCAGGGTATTAAGGCATCTTTCTCCTTTAGTTTTTGAAAAAAAAACGTTAGGAGAATGTTCTGATTTAAGTGATACTTAGATACCGCCTTATGCACGAAATGTGGGTTCGTTTTTAAAATAACTTTATCCTTGTGGATTTGGTTCTTGTATTGTTAACGCTTGCAGTTCACTTACTCTTCGTAGAGATGTTATACCAATGAGAAATGCTGTTTTTAGAGTACTGTGCTTGAGGTCCGCTGTATGCATGAGCTCAAAGGGCTTTCCCATTAGTTGCAAAAGTACTGTGGGTACAGGAGCTGCTCTTGGTGGTGCAATTATTTTTGCCCCTTCCAAAAATCTTTCAATTACTGGTCTTGTGAAGAAACTTTTACATGGTTTTTCCCCTTGTGTATGCTACTATGGCAGCAAGGTGCACCTTCCTGCTTTAGAGGTATATGTTACTATCCAAGAGGTCAGTCAGGTACAAGTAACAACGGTTTCTTGCGTGTTGATTGAACTCATGTTAGCGGCGCACCATGTGGTATATCGCTTCCGTTTTGCTGTATAGCATTTTCTTGTAGACTGTTTTCTTGCCTCCTTTAGAATTTCCATGGTTTGTAGAGGCATGTATTCAGGCGCCAAGCCACTAGGTGTAGTGTTGCTGGCTCTGGGTGTATTCCTATGGAGAAAAATGAAGTTGATGGTTTGCAGGTAGGTACTGATTTGTGGGAGTTGGTATTCTGGGGTTAGAATCAGGGTTCCCCAGAGTCAAGAATGCACTCTTGAAACACCCTCAGTGGGACTAGGGCGGTCGGGTGTTGAGGCCCAATGTTATCCAGTGGGGGATAGGGGCCTCCGGTTGGTGGCTGCTCACGAGCATGGTTGTGGGAGCAAAGCTCCTGGTGTTAGGCTCAGGGCAAAGGGTGATCGGAGTTAGCACACAAGGTGCAACCGCAGCAGTGCAGTGGCAGCTGGGTGCTGTTTTGGTTTTGGGTGCCCTGTTCAAAATGGGAGTTGTCAGTTTTAGATTTTAGCTGCAGGCTCAGTGCAGGAAGACTTCCGAAAAGAACCAACAGATGGGCAGGTAAGTTGGAGGGCTCGGGGACGTAGGTGCATTTTGTGTGTTCTATTACAGGGCCCTGGGCAGCTGGATGCAGGGGTGTCATTTGAGGTCTCCAGGCGATGTTGGGGAGTCCTGGAGGGGTCAATCCACTGTGGACTCTGACGCACTGGGGGACCTTGCCAGGCCCCTCGAAACCAGGCCGTAGGCGACTGATGCAGTGGTGGTTCCAGACGTCAGGTTTTTTTGTACTCAGCAGGCTCAGAATCTGTCAAGGGAGTTTCTTTTGAATAGAACTGCTGTTCACAGGAAATCCAGTCTTTGTTGCAGGCAGTCAGTCCTCCCAGGATTCTGGAGGTAGCTGGCTGCAGGACAAGGTAACTTTTGGCGCAGGATCCCTGGAAACTGCAAACGGGCCGGTAGGGCTGGGGCCAAGTCAGTTCTCCTCTGCAGTCTCCTCTGCTGGGCATTCTCTTTTGTCCTTTTTAGGTTGCGGGAATCTGTCTTCTTGGTTCAGGGCTGCCCCCTAAACACTATTTAGGGGGCATTTTAGGGGTCTCTAGGTCAATAGCCAATGGGCTACTGACCTTAGGGTGACTACACCCTTTGTGTGCTCATCCCACGTGGGGGAGTGGGCTCAATCCCTAATCCTGATAGGGGAGTACCTGCCATCTACAAGATGGCGGGCACTGAAGAGTGGGCTTCACCTCGCCACCCCCACCTGAGGGGTGGGGTTGGCAGAGGTGGGCACACCTTCTGGGCTGGCTAATTTTTCCCGCCTGTCTTCCTGCCGAAAAGGAGGGGAGACAGGAAGTGGGCCTGCTCCTGATAGCAGGAGAGGCTAAGCATCTCATTGCAAAGTCGGCAAGGCCTTTGAAGCTCCCCTGCCACAGATGGCTCTTCCTGACCTGGGAGAGGTGCAACTACCTCTACCCAGGAAAGGTTTTGTTTCTATGCTCAGGGAATGTAGGCTCCCACCCCAGGGGTCCCGAAACCGGTCTTGTGGTGGAAGGCTGGTGTGTACCAGTCAGGGAACCCATCAGAGGCTGGTAGCTTTTTTCAGGGGGAATCTTTAAGATGCCCTTGGAATGCATTTTTCATTAAATATCACACTGGCATCAGTGTGGGTTTAATGTGCTGAGAAGTTTGATACCAAACTTCCCAGCTCATTAAACCAGATTTCAGTAAAGCCATTATGGTGCTGTGGAGTTCGTAATGACAAAGTCCCAGCACTATATACTCTTAATGGCATTACTTCACTAATGTCTAAGAATTGTTCTAGACACTGTAAGAGTACAGGGCTCATGCACCTGTACCCTCACCACTGGTATAGTGCACCCAGCTAGAGGGGTGGGTGACCTATGCCAGGGCAGTGGGTTGTAGACATGGCACACAGGGTTGTGTTCCATGTCGACTCTTCACTTTGTTCTGGACCGAGTGTGTGTGAGAGAGTGAGTGAGAGTGTATGTATGTATAGGACTCATGGGGTGGCACAATAAGTGCTGCAGCCCTTACAAGCCTTCCCTGGGCACGGTGCCCTTGGTACTCATGGTACCTTTTACAAGGAACTGATGTGGTCGGAGAGGTGCCAATTGGGGGTACAAGGTACAGTTTTGGGAAAGAACACAGGCCCTGGGAACCGGATTGGGAGGGACATCAAGTCAAAGTGCATCAGTAGTCTGGCAAAAAGTGGGGAGCTTACTGCAATAGAAACCCAGCTTCGTACACCAAAGGCAATCTTAGGGGGGAGGATATAGCCTTTCAGCTCGAGCGGTCGACCTCAAAGCTGAAGAACCAGGTTAGAGTCTCGGCAACAATGTTCAACATACTGTGATTCTGGGCTAATCACTTAATGACCCTGTGCCGAACAAAAAAATGAATGTGTCCATGTGTAACAAAACTGGTGCTCATGTAAAGCGCTCTAATACCAGAGATCTTCGGGTCTAGTTTGCGCTATATAAAAATCAAATTAATAAATAAATCTTCGTAGGGGTCCGTGATGGACATATGACCCACCCCCACTTTCCCTACCAGGCTTGAACCCGGACTTCTTTTATGTAGCCATCGCACTGCTACCCCACAGATTGAAACTGAAACAATGAAACCTACAAGAAATGGAGTGTGCCAAAAAAACGTTACGCGTCAATGGCATGGAAAAAAGCAAACGACGGCAGCACGCCGACTAGCTCTTCTTATGCCTGAGGAGACGTCATACGGATGCACGAGCGGAGCAGTGCTATTGTGATGACCTCGTCGACATGGGAGAGCTATGAAAAGGTTTGTGGAATGCTGGTGCAGGGTTAAATTCAAAAGGTGAGGAATCCACAGGCAGATGTATCCATCAGACACAGGTAGCCTTACAAAAGTGTCTCTGACCCGCCACTGTAGTGTCTGCGCTCAGTTTTTACTGCCATGTCGACCTGGCAAGTGCACCCACTTGCCAAGCTCAAACCTTCCCTTTTCATACATAGAAGGCACCACTCAGGTAGGCCCAAGATAGCCCCATGAGCATGGTGCAGTGTATGTGAAAGGTAGGACATGTACTGGTGTGTTTTACATGTCCTGATAATGAAATACTAGTTGCTTTTTTAACATTTTACAAGTATAACTTTCCAATAGGAAAATAAAAGAAATGGAATTTAGGCTTACTGAACTCAGGATTTAAAGATACATCTTTTAGTAAAGATGATTTTGATATTGCGTGTTTGAAAATACCACTTTTAGAAAGTGGGTATTTTCTAGTCTAACCATCTAGGTGCCTCCGCCTTTTTTGTATTCGCTTTCTGGGTTATACACTGTCAGGGGCTGGTTTGTGCATTCACACCACACAGACATTTGGAAGAGGGGGGTGGGAGTCGAGATTGTCCTGCCTTTCCAGGGTGACTTATAGCAGGCTGAACAGACCTGGCTGCTATTAGAGTAGTGGGAGGAGTTGTTGCTAGCACCTGAATGGACCGTCGGCCTTCCACAATGCTGTCTCCACCCCCTGGAGTGAGCCTGGCCACTTTGCTGCGTGCCTTGCTGGGTTGGCCTGCAGTTGTTGCTTCTGTCTTGGGCAGAGAAAGGACTGGACTGTTCTTTCTGCAATCCAAGTATCTTTAAGGACCGAATGTCTTAGTGAGTTGACAGGGACATGGGTAAATACTGTGTGCTGTCCCGAAAGCAAGTCCTGCATTTGAAGGGCAAACTCTATTTCAGGTTTGGATGCAGAGTTAGATATGGAAAGGGCCGCTTCCTCTGCTGCAGAAACCTTGTGCAGTTCCTTCTTTGTCTGTTCAACATCAAGTTGTCCAAAGAGGTCAGGTGTCTGTTCCAGATCTCGGCAATGCATCTCCTTCCAACGCACCCAACGATCCTGCAACTTTGTTTTTATCTAAAAGATAGACAGGCATAACAATTTTCCTCATTGTGGTTAAGAGACAGGCACAGGTTGCAAACCTGATGAAGGTCTGTATGCAGGTTTTTTGTGTGGCAGATGGGTCAATCAAAATGGAGTTCGGTGCATCAGCAGCACATTGTAGGTCGAAGCCGATGAGACAAGAATCAAGGCCCGAATGGAGAAAGCCGAACAGGCGATGAATGAAGAATGTCAAATTGACAATCGCAGGATTGCTTCAGTTTTCAAAAGGCAATAGGTAGAACTCAAACGAAAATAATACGATGGGTATGGAGGTTAACAACGAACAGAAGGGAGCCCGAAAGCAGTCTCGACCCGGAGTGCCGAAGAACACATCAAAACCCAATGGCAGAAAGAAAACAATCTAACAATGGAGTTGATGCTCAGCGCAAAATCACAGACAGGAGGAGTCACCTCGTGACTCAGGAGATTTCTTCAATGAAAAACAACTTGCACACGTCAGGACCCAACTCTAGATGGCAGGAGTATGCAGAGCATGTGTATCAACAACCACATACGCTATCGAACTAGACCTTTCACCACCCATAGAGGGAACCACCACTCATTGAAGGTTAGGCACAGCCTGTCTGGGTCAATGGAGGTAGGGTTCCAAGGTTCAACCAACATATAATGACTCATTTGAAAGATTAGCAACATAACTCATATTTAGCACAATACATTTCTTCAGAAAATGTATTCAATCGACATCAACTTTTAAGACTACACCAAGTATCCAAGCACAAGGATAATCTTACTGAAATGTCATTAATTTCTATTTCCCACCACCAAAAAGACTACCACAACACCGGCAACTCAAAAAGGTATTAGAACAAACTGAGTGTCCATTATACTTACTTGCTCCACTTCCAATTGTTCTGTGGAAAAGCTGAGACATTCTTGGGCCAAGTGGACCAAAAAGGTGAGGAGGAAGACCTCTGGCCTCTAACAGTGCTAAAACATAGCAAAGAAAACAAAAACATGTATTTAATTCAAACCTTCAAGTTCCTTCAAAGAAATAAGACTTTGGCCTACATTTTGTTTAATCACAATTACCTTAAAGAACATTCAAACTTCATACTGAGATTCATTTAACTAATTTTCTGAGTTTTTGTACAGGAAGAGCAGCGTGGGGGATGCATGTGGATAGAAAGGTGTGAGGCACAGATGTAGGAGAAACAAAGATAAATTCTCTAGTAAACCCCTAGAAAATCACTGAAATAAAAAAACCAAAGGTTAAAGTAATGTTATATTAAGGTAAAATGTTCAGTAACAACGTTCTGTTTTAAACTCTAAAAACGTCTGAAATTCACTAGTTATAGTTATCTCAAGTAACTGTAGCTTGTGCCCTTGCCATGCACTGCTAATTACCCCACATATTATATCGCCTAGGACATATTCCATGACATAATTGATAATACCACTGCAACCTTTGCAGTGAAAAGTATTGATGAGAACATGGTGGGTGCATGAGCGATAGTTACCTTAGGGAACTAGCTATAGTGCTGTGGTCAACCCCCCAGAGGTAGTCTAACACGGGTGACTGGCAAGCAGCGCCTCACCCCGGACTGATCTTGGCCCCAGCGACCCCATCTCTCTCCCTCGTCCCAGTAGAGCTCAATTTCCCTCCACACCCCCCACCACCCCCAAGGTCTGCCACCTTTTTGGTGTTATGTGGCACCCTGCCCATCCGCAGTTGGCCCCGGGAACCCAATCCCTCAGCACCCATCTCTTAAATTACAAGGAAGGAGGGCATGCAGCCCCTCTCCCCAGGCCAATTTTAACCCAGAGGACCCCATCTCCCGGGACCTGGCCTTATTATAAAGGGGTGGCACTTACACCCCCCCTTCCCAGGCCAATATTGGCTCTGGGACCCATCCCCAGAGGTCTGGCCAAATAAAAATGGGTTTGAGGTCACACCCCCTCTACTTCCAGGCCAATCTCGGCCCCAGGGACCCCATCCTCAAGGCATAGCCAAAATTGTGGAAGGAGGAGGGGGACAGTGCAGTCCCCCTCCAGGGCAGATTTCCGCCCCTGGATCCACATCCCTTGGTGCCAGTCCAGTCAACGGTGGGTACCCTGGAGGCACTGGCCCATCCGGAGGGCATATAGAAAACAAGCACAAGAGACTACCCTTGTTGAAAATAAAAAATTCCAATTTCGCAGCTATATTGAAAAAAAATATGGGTTAAATATGCATATACCCATACATGCATATACATTTGCACATGCATGCATAATCATTTGCACATGCATGCATAAACATTTGCACAAATACGCATACCAACATCTATATGCATAAACATATGCATAAACATACCCATACACACACACTCCCATACGCATACACACATACCCATACGCATACACAAATTCCTATGCGCATTCACATAGAAATATACACAGACATATGCATATATTACTCCACAGCTTGCTCCCAAGTTTCATGCCCGCATGGGGTGGCGCGTTCGTAGGCGGAGCTGCCAATCATCTCTAATGAATGAGAGACTTGATAAATTAGAAGAAACAAAGTTAAACAAGCAGAGAAAATTTCTCAGGGATTTGCAGGATTACGAAGGGGGATGTATCCTTGAATTTAATATAAACTATGAATCCCTGTACAGAGAAAGAAAGCAGAATAATACAAATGCAAGTAGATTCCATGTGAATGGAATAGGAAGCAGAAATGCCAGAAAAAAAGTGACATTCCCCACTATCCCCAAGAAGGGGAAGCAGAAGCAGAGGAGACGGAAACAGAGGAAGAGGAACCAGCAGAGTAAATGGAAAAATGGACACAACTACAGTGGGAAGGAGCAAGAGGGGAAAAGCACACGAATAATGAGGGATGCAGTATATAAAATTGTAATCAACCTTTCCAATAGAATATTAGCACCTGAGGAGGAGGAAGTTTTAATGTTGGGTCCAACACAGACCCACCATGAGATTTGACTATGTGCAGACTAGAATAAACATATTTAAATTAGTATGAAAATAAACTGAAAAAACATTTTCTATCCAAGGTGAAAACCAGACAAGATGGTGGGAATGTGATTATACCTGATGATTATTGTCTGAAAATAAGTGATTTAAACATGCTTGTTACGTTGCATGAACTGGAAAGAGGCAATACAATAAATGAAGAAAAAGTAGAAACATTTCTGAATGGGTTAGGAATAGTATATGGATAGGAGTATCCCCAGTCATTTCAAACCTAGTTCTACATGTACACGACATTCCACATATGACATATGACATGGTAGACTTCATGAAAACACATAGGGGATTGAAGAAGTTGAGAAAAAAAGAGATACAAACATAAGAATAATCTTACTCTGTCACAAATAAAAGCAATAAAAACAATGAGAGGACAAAAGTAAAGTGATCCTTCCTGCCAATACATGTGGTAAAATTGTCAGTTGAAACGTTTAAAATAAAAGCAATGAGACAAATCACCACACACGATTGCTATGAATGAAGATGCCTATCTTTCCACGATAAGAACATTTTAAGACCTGCTCAGAAATTGGAAAAATCAAGGCTTACTTGAGTAGGAGTAGTATGATCATCTGAAATGTAACTTTCCACGTACTCCTGTTTTTTTACCTCTTACCCAAACTACATAAATATGCCAGTAACCCACCAGGGAGGCCTATTGTATCCCAAATAGAGATCACTCTTGAGAATAGCTCCAAGTTTGCTGATCATTTTATCAAACCTTATGTGACAAGCGAGCCCTCTTTTGTAAAAGAGGCAAAATATTCCCTATATAAAAGAGGGTATTAGCTGGGAACATGACTAGTGGGTCATAACATTTGACAGTACATGACTGTACACACACATCAGACATGAGGATGGCCCTGTGGCTATGAAACATTTGACCAGTGAGTTTACCATCACATACAAAGGTGCTATTGGAGATTTTTAAGTACTGCTCAGAAAAAATTGTTTCCCTGTTTGAGGATGTCTCGTACAGGCAAACACAGGGGACTGCACTGCGATGGGCACCTGTTTCGCTCCAAGTTATGCAGGGTTTAAGATGGGCTGGTGGAAGGAGCAGATGTCCATTGCAGAAGGTACCCAGGCATGATTTGAACTGGTTTTATAGCTTCGATATATCGATGACCTTTTTCTGATCTGGCTGGGGAGCATAGAATTAGTGGAGGAATTTGTCTAATGTTTGAATATGAATGAGTACAATCTTAAATTCACATCAGATTAGCAGAGAAAAGATCACTTTCCTAGATGTCGAAATAGAGATAGGCAGTGACACCATCTCTACAAGACTATTCAGGAAATCGATGGCAGAGAACACCATCCTGCATGCCGTAAGTGACTATCCTGAACCACTTAAGTGGATTATTCCGTATGGAGACCTCTTGAAGGCATGCAGAAATTGAAGCATAGAAGAGTCTTTTAACACCTTGGCTGCTAAGGCAATTCCCGCTGGGTGCTGACTATTCAGAATTCCCATTGTTCATGACAAGGTCAGCTCGTCATAAGCACAGCTCCAGTGTACTGCATGACGAGCTGACCTTGTCATGAGCATCCGAAAGGTTAATCAAGAGCAAGGAACAATGATTGGTAGATTTTAAGAAGTGAGATAACCAAAATGGGTATTGGAGACGGCAGTAAGAAGTGTCAAAGAGTAAACTAGCTACATTTACTTCCCAAAAAGTAGGGGGTGAGATTTAGAACTACGTTCAATGAAGCCTTCCAAAAGGTTAAGCCATCATATCTAGGAACTGGCAGATGTTGAAATGTGACCCCATAATACAGAACGCAATAGACGACACGGAGCATCACACAGAAAAGGGAAATCCCTTAGAGACCAACTGATGCAAAGTGAATTCAAAAGAACCCCAATACAGACCACACAGAACTTAAAAGGCTATTATCCTTGCAAGGCTTGTAAGAATAGCGAATGTGTAAAAGAATACTCTGTCCAATATGATAGTGGAAAGAAAGAAATCAAACAATTTCTTACTTGTGACTCCAACTTCGTGATCTATGTCCTGATAGAATCATGTGAAAAGCGATACAAAGGAAGCACCATCTATCCCGTAATAAAACATATCCTTGAATACATTAGGGAAATAGACCATGTTGATAGACATTACCTTGTAGCCCATCACTTTGCAGAGGGGGCAACAGAGCTTTTATACTAAGAAGAGAATCCAATATATAGTGGATTTAGAAACCAAGAAACCTATAGGGCTCAATGTGGAAAAATAATTAAGAATCCACATAGATTAGACCTAGAAGATCAGATGCCTGTCTTGACTCGCTCTATTTTGCTTTTACCAATATATTAATCAGTTTTTAGGTCTCGCGACCTATCGATGCGCGCATGCGCATCGAGCGGAGCGAGAATTCAAGCGGCGAAAACATCATGAAACCACCAGCTTTTTGCTGGCGTTTTCATGCCGTTTTCATGAAGTTCATGTGAACCACGTGTTCAAACATGAACGCGCATCAGCCTCCCTCCATTTGCCGCACAGCACATCAAAGGGCTTCGCCCAGCGTGCGCTCTGCGGCTTCTCGGCTTCTCCTCCCCTAATTACAGCCTTCCTTGCATTTCTCCTCCCCCTCCCCAGCCAGCTTCCCCCAGGCCATGTTCCCTCATCCCTCGCACCCCCTCCTCCTTCAGCTTGAGCTGCGTGAACACGAGGGGCACTATATTGTTTTGACTTGTTGGTGAAATTGGTGGAAACTAAAACTTGTTACTTGCTCGTCACTCCCGTGGGCCGTGCTGTGAGTACTCTGCAGCTTATCCCCTTTCACAACAAAATATCCCTTTCTCACCCGTCTGTTTCTCCCCCACTCCACCTGTGATGCCGCCTCACTCATGTGCTTTCTTTCTCAGCAGAAAGACATTACATGTCAGACAAATGCTCCATAGCCAGGGTTTCAATTAGCTGTTGATGTTTGGAACAGCATGGCATCACAAGCGACAGCAGCTTTCTCTTTTCACAAAAACGTACTTGGCTGCAGCAAGAGTACAAACGTTTTGCATTTTTAAACGTTCCTTGGTGGATCACTTCCCCCTCCTTCGCTCCCCTTCTCAATGAACCCCTCCTATCCCTGCATCCTTCTCTGACTCCGTCTCCCCATTCGATCACACTCATCTCTGTCCTTCCTCCCCTTTTTGACCAGCCCTTTCCGTCATCAGCCAGGGTAGCAGCCGGGTACAATATGTCCTCTTTGACACCCTGCCGTGCAAGTCGTAGGGACTTGCATAACTTACGTTACTTTGCTGCACATATATTGTCAAACTCCTAGAAGAAGATAGTGCAGTATCATTTAATTTTTATATATTGCTGATAACCATATAGACAGTGCAGCACACAGAAGGACTAAACTATTTAGCAGATATCAAGGCAAACTTATTTTAAATTATTTTTAAAAAGCAGCAAAAAAAAAAACAAGCATTGGCATTGCCAATAGGTCTCGCTTGTGGGACCTTATAAGTATTTAGTTTTGCAGCACAATATCCGATTATGCAACAAGGATATTGTGCTGCAAAACTAAATACTTCTAAGGTCCCACAAGCGAGACCTATTGGCAATGCCAATGCTTGTTAATAAGTGTTTTTAGGTCGAGCCTAGCGCATGCGCTGCTCAAGGAGAGGGCCTCCTGGAAACAACACATTGAGAAAGCTTTCTGAACATTTGTGCGTGTGGTCGTCACATTCTATTGGCCTTTGCGTGTGGCTTTCAAAAATGAAAGCACGAAATTGGCCAAAGGCAGGTGCAGGTCCCGCCTTTTCTGAAAATGTGCACTCCCACGGCCTTCAGCTGCCGGGAACGAGCAGCAGCGCGCAGGGTGACATCTGTTGTGGATCAGGATTCTAATTAGCGCGTTCACTTTCACACGGCTGTGAATGTTTACATGTGCGTTCCTGCACTATGTGTACTCACAACAGGTCCTGAACAGTAATGATGATTCCCTTAACCCACATACACATGACGATTAGTATATCTTTATTTTGTTTTTCCCCTAGGTTAGTCTCCTTTCTATGGCCGTGAAAGCATGGTATTTAAAGCATACAAGAATGGCGACTAAGTAGAGCGCTAACTGAGTTACTTTAGGTGGCTTCAACAATTGTTCTGGTGAGTTTATTTTTTCAGGCAGTTTTTATCTTTTTATTTACCATTCCTAAGAGACAACTTGATCTTGTTGGTTTCACCAATTCACACCACCATAGAGATATTGATTTGTGTGGACCCTAATCATTTGCGATACATTTGGCCCCATCAGGCAAACACGCATTTCATATTCGCCCTCCCTGCTGGTGATTCATGGCTTCAGGGTGGTCAGAACTTCATTTGGCTTGCTTCCACTGGGATACACAATTCGGACATTAGCTCACATGGCACGGTTTTCAGTGAGTTTGTATTCTCATAAAAGCTCAACTTACAGACACACAGTGGTGGTTTACAGACGCTTGTTGTGCAGTTCTAAACTATGAACTTGAACCAGAACCAATTAGGCAAATGGATAGTTTTTGTATACCCGGGACAAGATGGTTGCTTAGTAATTTCCCCAGACTTTCTACTAAAACATAGCTCCCACAGATGGAGGGCTCCTCCGATCCCTTGGAGTTGATGCTTTTCTCCAAGGTAGACGAAATAAACGTCAGTGGGCTCTCTCTAATTGCAGCTGACCAGGCAAGGGTCTGGTGCAGCGGGGGGGGGCACTTGGGCTTCTTCGGGCTAAGCAATACTCCACAGTAGCAGCACAGATACAACTTGCGGCTCAATGCTTAGTATAACAGCAGATTGCTCTATGCCTGTGTTGATCTGGTACGGACAAGGTGAACATGTTCAAACTATCAGTGTGTTCAAATGTCAAAATGGATAAATAATGCTATAGTGGAACACACTGCATACTTTAGTCCTCTTTTCCTGGCTAATTCCAGTGGCTCTGATAACCTGCTGCCTTCCAGCTCTTAAGTGCGATTTGCCATCGCCCACTATTTAAGCACTGCTTGAGAGTTGCTAAGGGTGTATATGTAATGGAACTGGGGCTCAGTAGATGTTGTAGCACCCAGGATAGTGTGCTGCATGGCTAAAAACGTAAGGGGTCCTAAGGCGAGGCCTATTGGCTATGCCAATGCTTGTTTTATTTGTTTTCAGGATGGAGAGGTAGAGGATTTGGAGATGGGAGCAGAGAGCATTATGGTCGGCTGAGTTTAGAACTTCTCCTCATTTCTTCGTTCCACACATGAAACTGACCTTACGAGAATGAAGCTAAGAAGGATAAGTTACTTACCTGGACGTTTTGAAAGTTGCTTGCAGCTAGGTCCAGGTTTTGCCCAATCCACTGCCGTGAGGGAAACGACTCCTACCTGGTATCGCTGCTGTGAGGGAAACGGCCATCACCACCATTAACGCACCGAGAGGGGAACGGGCGAAACCACATCACTCAGCAGCCTTGCACCATCCTAACGCAGCACTCGCACCTGGAGGCGCCATAAAACTTGTGCATACCTCCCGCATTGCCAGGAAGAGGCAGGGCAGGGCCACCCCCGTAACCCCAGAACCGAGGGTTGCATCCAGCATCAGGAGCATATTGTTAGGTACTGTGAGCCCCATCTTTAATTGTTTATCCTTTTATAGTTGCATTTTAAACATGAATTAACCAACCTGTACATCTTGTGGCTGAGACGATTAGGATCATTTTTTTTTAAAAGTCCTTTTCGTTTGGACTGATAGGACATGCTATTTGGCTCCTTTATTGCGTGAACTGATGCCGGATGTGCTGGGAGCTACTCTCTGCCAGTGGGACATACCGGTGCATGGAGGGAACAGTATTGCATAGCCTGGGTTTTATAATAGTGTATTATTATAGTGTGTATATATACGGTAAATATGAGTAAGCATAAGCCTAGTATAAGCAAGGGTGCGGTAGGGACCTTGGACGCCTTCTTATTGTGAGCATAATCAGCCCTCATTAACGAGATAAAGCATACTGAGCAAAGGCTATCCCTTGAGCCCCTGCCTCCGCAGAGCAGACTTTCTTTAACTCCCGCAATCCCTGAATCTTCGGTGGCATCAAATCATTAAGTAACCCCATCACGGATTAGTCAGTCTCCACGCATTGTCTTCGATTCAGTGACAGATATAGTCTCCTGTTCGACAAATATAGAATCAAGCCCTGTTAGACCTAAAGTTACGACCAGAGGGCAGAAAGCCAAACTTCGGTCAGATTGTATTAATGAATCCCTCCCTTAAAAAAATAAAAGGAAGAGTCGAGGATTATTGAAACCAAGTAAACCTGCCCAGAGAATAATTGGGAAAAAAGTATTACCTATAACTGTAAGTGAACCCAATGAAGCCCCCTATCCCCAAGGTTCATTTGGCCTCAGGACAGCTCGCCAATAGGAGGGGAACTTTTGGGGTCAGCTTGAAACCATGATGACAAATCTACTGGATCCTATTCTGAAAAAAATAAGTATTGTAGAAGCCAGATTAATAAAACTGGAGGGGATGGTTAGCTGCAAACCCCCGGAAATATTGCCATCTAGTTCGAAGTCTAGCACAGATCACGGGGACAGGTACGAGGGTGGGTTTATCCGCTAGCTCTCTTGCAAACAGACAGGCACCAGACAAGAATAGTTCCAATGATATTACGCCTACAGCCTACTTCCATGGTCTATTCATCGTTTGAAACAGTTGGTCAGTATGACGTCTGCCCATCGCTGTAATTAAATAACAGATTTTCTGTTTTATCCGGGTTTGAGGAGTGTGATTGACTAAGGATCCCTATGCCCTCTGATAATGAGCCTGTTGTATATACTCAGTCCCCAGCAGAGGTAGCTGAGAGGAGCATAGGTGAGATACCCAATAATTTCATATCTTGGAACATTGCAGGGCTGGCAAATAAGTTCCAAGACCCATTATGGGTGCAATTTGTGAAGCAATTCCCTGTAATTAGCTTCTAGGAAACATGGTTGGAGGATTGCAATTTACTCCTGGAAGGTTATAAGGCTTTTTTTGTCCCAGCTACTCCTTCAGCGAGTGTATGTCCCTCGATAATGCCTCTCGAATTTCCTGGCTAACTACATTAAAACCAGCCTGGAAGGGCTAGGGTGCGCTGATCTATTTTGTAACCCTGAATCCATTGTTAAGATGGATGCGGAATTAATTAGGGTAGCCTTCTTAACCTCAAGGAAATTGGACAGGAAGGTGCAAGAGATGCTGAAACCCAGTGTTCGTACGTCTTTAATGCTCAAAACAATTCCGACAACGGAACCATATCCAATGGGGTTTCTATCAATACACAAGAGGTTCTTATTAACTAGGTTTCGGATGAACCTTTTTCACCTCTTGCTAGCCAGGCCTAAGGGATACAGTAGAGGTCAAGTGCTAGCTCCCTGTGGCTGCGACGGACAGTCTCTACAGGATCTGCTGCATTTTATGTACGTTTTATGAAAATCCTCGAAGGTATTTTTTGGTTTCCATTTTAAAAATAATTCATTTTATTCAGGCCCGTCCTGCACTAATGTATCTTCAATTGCTGCAAGAGGACTGTATTAATTTTATAGTGTTTTTTTTAAAGCTACTGTGAAATCCAGGGCCTGTATGAGGTTTAAACAATGGATGATCTATGTAGGATCCATTAGGCCTGATGTTTGCAGTTTGTTGTTGTCCTGAAAAGTTCTTTGGAAGTCACGAGATAGGCGACTCCTCCTTTGGACCACATTTCGCATGGGCATCGGCTCCATCCCCAGATTGTTTTTCTCCATTAGGGAAATGGAGCGTTGCAATAAAAGGAAGGATGCCCATGTAATTTGCATCTAATTAAGATAATACTGGAACAGACAAGGGCAGCCGGGGAGGCGGGTGGGCGTGTGCAACTCTGCAGCTCGACATCGACATGCCAAGAACAGATGCATTCTATTAAGTAGCATTTTCCGTTCGAAGCATATGAGCTGCAGATTGCACACTGTGCATAAATTGTATAGCAGTACCCATTCCGAGCGGCGACCACCCCTATTTGCTGCAGTAGTTTGGAATAATGTTTTGAGAACAGCCTGGCCCACCCTTAGCTTGTTTCTTGGTTTGTACATCTACACAATAGTGTTTTGTGAATGTGTGCGGTTTAGACCATGTAGCTGCACTGCAGATGTCATCTAGGGGAATGTTCCCTAAAAATGCCAATGAAGCCCCTATTCTTCTTGTAGAGTGGGCTTTAGGAGGAACAGGTAACGTACGTTTAGCTTTGTGGTAACAAATCTGTATGCATTTGACAATCCATCTAGCTATCCCAGATTTTGAAATGGGATTACCTTTGTGTGGTGGTAAGAAAGACACAAAAAGTTGTTTTGTCTTACAAAAGGGTTGTGTCCTCTCCATGTAGTATAGCAATGCTCTTTTGACATCTAATGTGTCAAGAGCTCTTTCTGGTACGGTCTGTGGCTTCGAGAAGAAAACGGGCAGATCCACAGATTGATTGAGATGGAAGGGAGAAGTGACTTTGGGCACGAATTTTGGATTGGTGCGCAGAACTACACCTTAGTGTGATGCATTTGCAAAAAGGGTTCTTGAATGGTTAGTGCTTGTAGTTCACTAACTCTCCGCAGAGAGGTAATAGCTACTAGGTACGCAACTTTCCATGTTAAAAATTGTAGTTCACATTTGTTTAAGGGTTTGAAGGGAGGCCCCATTAACATGATTTTATTAATTTTAGAGGTTTTATATAGTGCTGGCTGGACCCGGGGGCATCAGAGCGCTTTACATTTTGTGAGCCAGACGGTCAAAAAAAACAGGGACCCCAAGAACATAACCGTATAGTATATACACAACATATAAGTCATCATATGGGGGACTTCAGGAAGATAAATATGGGAAGACAAAAAACACCATACTGTGGAGAAAGTGATAATTATAATTACATAAGGCACAAGAGCGCTGGGAAAATAGGACAGTCAGGAAAGGGAAGATAGTGGTCAGTTAAGTTGATAAGGAAAGGAAGGGCAGGGCAGTAAGTGGAGGGAGTTGGAGAGGGATGATGAGGGCTGAGGGTTGACGACGGACGGGGGGGTGCAAGGGAATGCGAGGGTGGTAGACAGGGAGGGGATGTGATGAGGAAGGGCGGGTAGGGCTGGTCGCGGGGGGGGGGGGGCCTAAGCATCTACGGTCGGACAGAAGTGGCCGGTGTAGGGAAGCAGAAAGGGGTTAGGGTCCCCAGTATTTATTGAGGAGATGTAGTTTGAGTTCTTTTTTGAAGCTAGAACAGGAAGGATTGCATCGAAGGTTAGTGGGAAGGGCATTCCATATGCAGGGAGCATTGCCGGAAAAGGATCGAGACCGAGTGGTTTTCTTTTTCAGTAAGGGGGGATAAGAAGGAAGGAGTTAGTGCTTCTCAGGGATCGGGAGCAGCCGGCTTTACTAAGTTTGTTAGTGAGGTAGGATGGTGTGTTCTGATGGAGAGTTTTGTGTCTAATGCAGGCCGTTTTGTAAGTGGACCTACCTTCAATGGGGAAATGTGGTTGAATCGTTTGCAGTCTGTGATAAGCCTAGCTGCAAGGTAGAGAACAGATTTTAGAGGTGCTAGGTGGATCTTGGGAATTCCAGTAAGAATGGCATTGCCGTAGTCAATTCGAGAGAGGACAAGGGATTGGCCAGCTAGTTTGAAATCATCTCTTGGGATGAAGGGCTTGATTTTCTTAAGGTGGCGGAGAGTGAAGAGGGCCCCTTTGGCAGAATTGTTGATGTGGACCTTGAGGGTGAGGAGGTTGTCAAGGGAGATCCCTAGTGATTTGACTGAGGCGGACAGGGATAAGGAGCAGTTGAGGGCATTTAGGTCTGTGATCCAGTTCTGAATCGGGAGCTGGTTGTTTTTTGGGGAAAAAAGAATAATTTCGTTTTTTTGGGGGGTTAAATTTGAGGTGGTTCATGTGGAACCAGGCTTGAATCTTGATGAGGGTGTTGTTGAGGTGAAAGATGTCGGCATGAGTTTTAATCTTATAGTAGAGTTGGGTGTTGTCGGCGTAGAGATGGTAGTGGATCCCGGCTTGTTTGAGAATGAGTGTAAGGAGTTCCATGAAGAGGTTAAAGAGAGGGAGAGAGGATAGATCCTTGCGGAACTCCTAAGGAGGTGGGGGTAGGGATAGATAGGCATTTATGGACTGTGATTTGTTGAGTGCGGTGTTGAAGGTAAGAGACAAACTATTTTTGTGTCATACCATTTAGGCCGAATCTATCTCCAAGTACATTAAGTAGAGCAGAGTGATTAACAGTAACAAACGCTGCAGAGATATCTAAGAGGATCAGAAGGCTAGATTTGCCATTGTCGAGTGAGTGGTAGATGTCGTCTACAATGTTGAGCATGGCGGTTTCCGTACTGCATCCTCTCCTAAAGCCAGATTGGAAGGGGTCAAGTAAGTTAAAGTGCTCAACGTGTCTGTCTAGTTGGAGAAGGACGCATTTTTCCAGGGCTTTAGAGAGAAGGGGAAGGTTGGAGATGGGACGGAGTTTGTTGAGGGTGATGATGTGTTTGAGGTTCTGGACAAAATTGGGGGGGGGGGGGGTAGGTCTTTGGTGTAGGAGGAAGGCTTAAGTTTGGTGATGATGTTGAAGACGTCTCCTTCAGTGACTGGTTGGAAATTAAGCCATTGGGCATTAATTTTAAGGACAGAGTTAGGTAGCTTGGGGTCCAGGAGAATGTGGGGCAGGGAAGGGAGAGCGAGATCAGAGTTACGGTGAGTAGTAGCGGGAGTAAGGGGAGTTATGATGGAGGGGGGTAATAAGATGTCAGTAGTGGTGGTAGGGATCACAGTAGGGAGGAAGGATTGCTCAATCTTTTTAATTTTGTTAGAGAAAAAGAGCTATTTCCTCACATCTAGTCGTCGAGGCAGATGGGACAGGGGGAAAAGAAGCAGTTTGATTGCGTACGAAGTTGAAAAGTTCTCTAGGCCTTAGCTCGATCTAGTTGAGTCCTGAAGAAGGAAGCTTTTTGTCTCCAGGTGTTTTTTGTATGACGACCTAGCAAGTCTGAGGCAGGTAAGGTTGGAAGGGGAGGGGTGCTGTCGCCATGATCTCTCCGTCTGAGTGTGCATCTTTCCTTATTTAGCTCTGTGTTAAACCAAGATTTAGAAGGGATATTTCTTTGGTTTTTGAGTTTGAGCGGGGCTAGTATGTCAAGGGTATCAATGACAGCTTTGTTATAGTGTTCGGTTAGCTCGTTCGCATTAAGGGAGGGGGGGATGGCGAGAAGTTGGGCATGGAGGTTAGATTCAAGTACGCCGGGAGGAATGTGGCTAAGATTTCTGGTCAGTTTCATGGGTTTAATAGTTTTGGTGGGCGGGGGAAAGGTATCGGTAGTTATGGAGAACAGGATGAGGTGATGGTCGGACCAGTCTATGGGAATGATGTTAGATAGGAGGGCTAGATCATTGCTGGTAATTATAGCGTCAAGGATGGCTCCTTTGGAATGGGTTGGTGCTTGACAGATTTGATTTAGTTCATTTATTTCGAGAAGGTTAGGGAGGAAGGAGATTGAGGGATCTTTGGTATCATTCCAGTGGAGGTTAAGATCTCCCAGGAAGATGTTTTACAAGTGGAAATTGAGGATTGGGTAAGCAGGTTAGATAGCTAGTCAATGAATGGGTGGGGATTTCCGGGAGGATTACATATATTGTTAAGGCGGATGGGGTTGGAGCCCTGTATTTTGAGTTCAGCTACAAGGTATTCAAAGGAGGAGAATTCGGCGTTATTGATAAGGGAGAGCTGTAGTTCGTCTTTGAAGATGATTGCTACCCCCCGCCTATCCTGATGGGTCTATCTTTCCTAAGGATGGAGTAACCTGGGGGTACGAAGAGGTCAAGAATGCTTGCAGAGTGGACATTTAGCTAGGTTTCAGTAAGAATCGCGATGTCAATGGATTCACTAAGGATGGTTTCAGAGATTTCTGTGGCATGTCGGGCCGCGGAGCGACAGTTAACCAGCATGCAGGCGAGGGGTTTGGGAGTAGGTTTGGGAGAGGGGAGGGTGTGGATGGTGGTGAGATGAGGAGGGGGCCTGGGTGAGGCTGGTGAGCGGGGAGTACGACTCATCCCCAGTATAATGGGGATGTTTGCAAAGGGGGGAGGCGTATACACGGTGTATGAGCAGGGAGGATAGGAGTTAAGGTCAGAGACCTCCCCAGGGGAGAGGGAGCAAGAGGAGCGGAGTGGTCTCCGCGCTCGGCACAGCAGGGGAGTTGTTTTCCACAGTTTGGAGGTGGGAGGGTTTAAAAGATCAGTGCTAGCAGCGTTTCTTCGGGCAGGGAGGTCGCTGGATTTGAGGTTGTAGAAATCGTTCCTGAGTCGAGAGAGAGATCTCTCGTTAGAGTGGCGAGGTAATGTTCGATGTTGCGAAGGGAGTGTGAGAGGAGAGTGGGGGGAAGTAGGGTGTGGGGGGGGAAGTAGGGTGTGGGGGGGAGGAGGACAAGGGGGGGTTCAGATCCGCCCCTTTCCGCCAGTGAAGATCAGGATTTTAATGCGGATTATCGCGGAAAGCCGCCTCTGCCTAGGAGCCTCCCTAAGCTGCGGCCGCCATCGTTGGCTGCTAGCCACGCCCCTCTATTTTGGAAGTTTTAGTGATTGGAAGGTGTTTTAAGAAAATGCTTTTCCATTTAGAGGGGCGTTTGGAATAGAAAATGTAATTCGTTTTAATAGGGGCAGTAAGACTGTAATAGTTGTCAACTATAAGTTTTTGCGGATTACTAATAAGGAGATTGTGTTTGAGTTTTTTCCTGAAATTTTTGGAAAGTTTAGGGGGGTAAGGGATGGACCAAGAGTTGGGACCGTGTTTAGATAGAGAAAGGTCCTGGGTGGGGGAGGGGATATTGAGAGGAGGCATATTGGCAAAGGTGGGGGAAAAATCAGAGGGAGAAGTGAGTTGTGCCGGGAGGGCAGAGGGTCGAAGCTGTAGGGGGCAGGACGTGGAAAGGGAGGAGTGGAAGGATGCGGAGGAAAGAAGGGGAGGGATAGGCCGTGAAGAAGAAATGGAATGGAATGTGATCACAGGATAATAAGAGAGAGAGGGGCCAGAGTCAGGAGAAAATAATTCTAGTAAGTGAGTACGACGGAAGAGGTAGTCAGACGGCGATCAGAGTTAGTGGGATAGGCATATGAGATTAGTTGTGCGTTAAATTCTTCATACAGTTTTGTATGGCCTGCCGGGGATAAAAAGGAAAAAAGATAAAAGGGGGATAGGTAAATAGGTGAAGAGCTGTTATAATAGCAATATGAGGCCACGGACAATAGTGCAGTGTAAAACACCAGACAATACATAAACAATCAAAACTGTCACAATAAGATCACTATAAAGTTATTAATAGGAGGTTATGGGCAGTTAACACAAAATAGAAGTGGCAGTGATAAAAATATATAAAACATATAGGGGTTGGGAAGGAGAGCTGGCAAAACTGGTCAGATAAGAGAAAACAATGAGGGACGAAGTACAGGATAAGACGACATGGTGGCGCCTCCGGTTTAAGGAAGGAATGGATCAAGAGTGGTGCAGTGAAAGTTCAGAGGAGACAGTCATCGGATAGGGGTGTTGTTGACGCAAGAGTCTTCAGACCCTAATTCGACGCCATTTTGCAAGGCTTTCTGGTGGTGGGCATGTTTAGAACCAAAAACATCCCTTAAGTCAGTAACAGTGCCGCAATAAGTCATCTCTTACTGTCCGTGCAGATACGGTCCTCCAGTTCTGGATCGGCCAGTGATTCGCAGCCTCTGCCCAGTTAGCACATGGGTCTAGACTGGGGGCATAACAGACCAGTCACTAGCGCTAGATGAGTTAAATGAGTTTAACTCCCAGTGTACCCACTACAACGTGGACAGTGTGCAAGCCCAGTTCAGTGAATGCTCACATGGGTGAGTAATAGTTTTGCCCTTCCTTAGGATCGGGGTCATGAAGCTCGGGGACATTGGTCGATCCCTGGCTTACCTTTGAGAGGAAGAGAGACAAGCAGCGCCTCCATCAAGGGGGTCGAGGGGAGCAGGGAACACGGCACTGCGGCGCCATGCCGCTGAGCGGAGAGGCAGTTTCCTCGCTGACCTCCTGGCGATCATCACGAGCCTGCAGCCAGCGAGCTCAGCCGAGGCACCTCCACGCATATCTCAGGTCTTCCTCCTCAGCGGGGACGCTCCGACGTGCGGGGCGCTCCCGCCACGACAGCTGGCAGAGTTAGTCTATGCCCCAGGCGTCCGCAGTAGGCACGAAGGACGGAAACTTCGGGGGTGGCACCAGGACCTGAGCACCTCCACCGCGATGCCGGGGGGCGGCCGGGTGAAATCAGCCCAATGCACTTCGACGCTTAGCCTGGGACGCTTAGATGCACGGCTTTGATGTACGGGACTCAGCGCTCACGCAGATGTGTATAAGGATCCCGCGACGCAAGACCCCATCAGCCCTCCAGGGTCGTGCCCTTAGATTCGTAGCAGCTGAATCACCGGACCCTTATCAGCGCTTTGGATCTCTGACAGACCCGGCGCTCGAGCAGCATCAACGATACCCCATGGGCTGGGAAGACCTCGCATCTCGTTCAGGTTTGCAGCAGTCCAGGGCCACATAGGCATTGACGGTCTCGCTCCTCGTTCCGTCAGCAGCAGCAGCAGCAGTCCAGGGCAGTGTCGCAACAACAGGAACTTCAGGTAAGCCAGATGCCACCTTTTACTCCATCTTCGCAGGAATTCAGACGCAGGTTTGTGTTCCCTGCAGGTTCTTGGTCGGTTACCGGTAGGCAAGCAGGCTGGATGGGGGGGGGGGCATATAGAGGGATATTCACCAGAGGGTGATCCCTTGCCACGGAGCTTCGTTACAGAGCACCCACACAGGTGAAGGTGGTACTCTGGGAGGAATTATTCTTTTAAGGCCTTCCATAAAGGCTTTAATAATTGCAGGCACTCTGAATAGAGATAGATGTCTTTTTTGCAGATATGCTGCTATTGCAGCAAGATGTAGTCTAATAGACGTATAGGCTAAGTTGCATCTTTGGAGATGCAGTAAGTATCCTAGGATGTGTTGAATAGACACATCTAGAAGATTAATATTGTTGTTGTGACAATACATTACAAATCGTTTCCACTTGGCTGCATAACATGCCCTAGAGGTTGGACATCTTTTATGACATTCATGCAGTCTGGAGGAAGGTTCAAATATCCAAATTCTAGTATTTCAGGAGCCAGATCGCAAGGTTGAGCTGAGCTGGGTCCGGGTGTCTGATCTCTCCACGGTACTGCGTTAAGAGGTGTGGAGACAGGTGTAATTGTTGGTGCGGTACTACCGACAGTTGTAGCAGTGTGGTGTACCACGGCTGTCTGGCCCACGTTGGAGCAACTAGGATGAGGGTCAGAGAATGCTGCTGTAGTTTGCGTACTACTAGTGGCATGAGTGGTAGAGGTGGAAAAGTGTACGCAAATCTGTTAGACCAGTTCATCCATATCGCATTGCCTTTGGACAGTGGGTGTGGATATCTGGCAGCGAAGCTTGGGCATTTGGCGTTTGTGGGTGGCAAATAGGTCTATCTGAGGTTGTCCCCACATCTGAAAGAATGGCGGAAGAACTTGCATATATAATTCCCACTTGTGGGTCTGTTGTGTTTGTCGACTTAACAGATACGCTATGGTATTTTGTACTCCTGGAACATGCTGGGCTAGAAGGAATACGTTTTGTGGTATAGCCCACCGCCATATGTCCTGTGCTAGTTGAGATAGCTCCAGGGAGTGTGTGCCTCCCTGCTTCTGTACGTCAACATGGCGGTCATGTTGTCTGTGCGGACTAACACAGCTTTGTTTGATACTTGCTTTTGGAAAGTTTTTAGAGCTAGGAATATTGCTAGTTACTCGAGATGATTGATGTGGAGTAACTTTTGTTGTGGTGTCCACCTGCTTTGCATGGTGTGTTGCAGTAGGTGGGCTACCCAGCCGGAGAGCGATGCATCCGCAGTTAAGATTATCTGAGGAACTGGCTCTAGGACCGTCTACCAACACTAGGTCTGTAAATTGACCTTGAGCCTGGTTCCACTGACGTGACAAGCATTCTTGTAGCAGATGCATTTGAAGTCTTGCATGGGGCACTAAGAAAATGCAAGAGGCCATCATCCCTATGAGTTGCATGAACACTCTTGCTGGAAGGGAGTGTTGTAGCTGAAACCTTGTTAGAAGAGTTTGTATGCTGGCTATCCTTGCTGGTGTGGGATAGGCAAGCGCTTTTGAAGTGTTTATTGTGGCACCGATGTACTGTTGTACTTTGGATGGTTGTAGATGGGACTTGGCGTGGTTTATTGTGAACCCCAAGTCGTGAAGCAGTTGTATTATGGCATGAGTGTGTTCCACGCATTGGTTGTATGAGCTGGCTTTTATGAGTCAGTCGTCGAGGTACGGGAAGACATGGATGTGTTGTCTTCGTAAATGGGCTGCCATCACTGCTAAGCACTTGGTGAATACTCTTGGTGCTGTTGTGACTCCGAATGGGAGTACTTTGAATTGATAGTGCTGTCCGTCTTTTACAAATCTGAGATACTTCCTGTGAGCCTTGTGAATGGGAATGTGGAAGTATGCGTCCTTGAGATCTAAAGTAGCAAGGAAGTTGTTTTACGACAGAAGCGGAGGGACTTGTTGCAGTGTGACCATATGAAAATGGTCTGACTGTATGTATATGTTTAGCGGTCTGAGGTCTAGTATAGGCCTTAGAGAGCAGTCCTTTTTTGCAATCAGAAAGTATAGAGAGTAAACCCCTTTGTTTTGCTGGTGCAGAGGAACTGGTTCTATTGCACTTTTTTGTATCAGGGATTCTACTTCTTGCTTTAACAGTGCTAGATGTTCTTGTGACAATGGACGCTGTTTGGGTGGTATGTTTGGGGGGGTAGATGTTAGTTCTAGACAGTAACCTGATTGAATAATTTGTCGCACCCACCTGTCCGATGTGATGTTGGTCTAGACAGGAAGGAATTGTTGCAGTCTTCCCCCCCACAGGAGTGGAATGTTGGGGGGAAGGGGAGGAAAGTCATTGGTTAGGGGTAGAGGCAGAGCGGGAGTTGTTGGTTTTGCCTCGGTCTTTGTTGTTTTTACCCCTGTAACCCCCTCTTTGGGAGCCCTTAGTGAATGTGGATTGGCTAGGGGTTTTGTATGAGGTGGAGGGACTTTCGGAGGAGTAGCCTCTAGTGTTGCCTCTGTATGATGAGCGACGAAAAGAACGTTTGGGAGCTTGCTGTTGCAAGGCTCCCATACATGTTGCTGTATCGTGTCTTTTTTCATCTTTTCTAAAGACATGTCAACATTTGGCCCGAATAAATGTGTCTCATCAAATGGCTGATTATGGATGGAGTTTTGTACCTCAGGTTTAAAACCTGAGATACGTAGCCAAGCAGGTCTACGTAGGAGGGTGCTGGTATTAATTGCTCTTGAGGCGGTATCTGCTGCATCTAGGGCACAGCGAATGGAAGTGTTGGTAATATTTTTACCTTTATAAGTTCATTAGCCCTATTTTTGTATTTGTCAGGTGCATTATGGACTCTAGTTCATCATAATGCGCTCTGTCATATCTGGCCAGCAACGCTTGGGTGTTGGCGATGCGCCAGATATTAGCTGCTTGAGACGCTGTTCTTTTGCCTGAGGCGTCAAGTAGCTTGGATTCCTTGTCTGGTGGTGAGGCCTCACCTGATGTCTGAGAATTAGCACGTTTATGTGCATTAGACACTACTAAAGAGTCTAATGGTGCTGGACCTTTAATATAGACTGGATCTGTATGGGCAGCTTTATATTTTTTTCTCAATTCGAGGATTGTGGACCCTAGCCCTGACGGGGTCTTTAAAAACCTCTGTTGCATGTTTGATTACACCCTTAAGCATTGGTAAAATGGCAGTAGACCTTTGTGTGTTATCAAAAGTGTCTAGTAGGAAATCTTCCTCCACCGCATCTGTGTGTAAGTCCACCCCATGATAATGGGCAGCTCTTTGGACTAGTAGGTTAAAATCTATAGTGTCCTCTGGTGGGGATGGTCTAGAAGGGTATATGTCGTCTTGTGGGACATACGGCACATCAGGAGTGTTGTAATCATTCCATGGATTAGGTAACTGAGGGGGACTATTGGTCCCTGCTGGGTTATGTGCACCTTCATCTGTGTCATCAGAGTCTGTGTCTACATCATCTTGTGGATCAGGGGATCGTGTAGGTGAATGGTGAGGTGGAGTAGGTGGAGGAGGGGCAACAGTATGGGGAGGTGGAGGAGAAGGCACCCTTAATGGAGAGGTTGCAATGTCTCTTATTTGGAGGAGGAGGTGCTGGCGCATCAAGTGGTCTCTTTTTGGTACTGAGAGTCAATTGACCAGTCTTAGGATCCTTGACAAGAGTTTTTTGGTTAGGATCAGGTGTGAAAAGTTTCTCTGAACAGGGTAGATCCTTCGATGTCGAGGTTTTCGCCTCCGTAGGTTTTTTCGGCACCGAGTCGGTAGCTGATTTAGGTTTAGAAGTGTGCCCTTTGAAGTGTCCTTTACCGGAACCTGTTTCTTCAGTTCCGGGTGTTTTAGTTTCCGAAGCCTGTGAATCTGGAGCTTTAGGCGGTTTTTTAAATCTGGAGCTTTAGGCGGTTTTTTAGTTGGCTCCGAATGCGGTTTCGGCATTGATGTGCCGCTGCCAGTCGGTGCTGTGTGCTTTGGTGTCGGAGCAACGGTTGGCGTGGTTGACGAAGATGGCTTTTTCTTCGGTGTTGGTGTAGGATCAGCACAGTGGATAGGCTGGCTCGAGCCCGAGCTGCCTGAAGGCTTAATGGGCTTCTTTGCTGGGCCCGAAGGCGGGGCGTGGGAAGCAGTGTCTCGGTGTGCACCCAGGCCCGAAGGTGAGGGTGTGCCCGAAGCCTTTTTAGAGGGTGTCGAGGAAGGATAGGGGTCGACGATCTTACTTACGACCCGTTGAGCTGGAGTGACTTCCTCGACGTAGAAGTCTTCGGCGTCTGAGGAGCTGGTACTCTCTTCGGCGTGTTGGTGTTCTGGCACGTCAACACCCTCATCAAAGATGTCGTTGGGGATCGAAGCTGACGAGCAGGCCATTGTTCGAGCTAGTCGGTCCCGGATCGTCTTCTTGGAGCAGAAGGAGGCACAAGCGGAAAAGTCTTTAGCCTCGTACTCCGGTGAGAGGCAAAGTTTGCACACCTCATGAAGGTTAAGAATCGCGTCGATGTGGAGCGCGATCGAAACAATAACGTCGAAATGGGTGAGGATTGCACGCCGAAGGAAATCCGGTTCCTAACCGGAGCGCAGGAAACACATCCGAGCCCGATGGCGGAAAAAAAGAATCTGGGGATGGAGCAGATGCCCATGCGCAATGTGGTCCAAAGGAGGAGTCACCTATCTCGTGACTTCCAAATAACTTTTCAGGACAACAACAAACTGCAAACATCCGGGCCCAACACTAGGTGTGCAATCTGCAGCTCATATGCCTCGAACATAGATGTTTTAAAGGTGTGAAAAAACATATGGTTTCTTCAGAGATCCTGTCTGAAGGACCCGGACAAAAGAACTAACTCATAGCCAAACTGCCACTAGAATGCATTGTGGAATAAAGTGCTTCTGGGGGTTCTTAAAGGCACAGGCATCTTTTTAACTTCAGTCAGTATTAGCCAATCTGGCTGTTTATTCTCCTCATGCCTTTGGTACAAAGGTAGCTTTTCCAGGACAAAGTACTGCACTTTCAAAAGCTATTTAATAGCTTCAACTAATTGTTCATCAGCATTTGGAAGGAAAATACATCTATGACAGATTAAATGGAGACTCACTGGAAAATTAATTTGAATGATTGGCATTCTTAAATTGCATTTTCCTCAAGTTTTAACTATGTTAAAGAAGGTGTTCCGGGGTCCGAGCAGGCTGCGGGGAATTAATATTCAACATTTATGACTACCAATGAAGACCCTAGGATGCAGATAGATATATCTTTGAAGATGCAATAGGTAACAGATAATGTTTTGGATGGAAGCATCTAATGGGTTGATTTGGTTATTTTTGCAATAAATTACAAATCTCTTCCATTTAGCTGCATAGCATGCTCTAGTAGTTGGATGTCTTGCCTCCTTGATAATGTTCATGCAATCAGGAGGCAAATTAGGGTACCCAAACTCTAAGACTTCAGGAGCCAGATCGCTAGGTTCATCTGATTGGGATATGGGTGCCTGATTTCTCCATGGTTCTGAGTTAAAAGATGTGGCGAGAGGCACAGTCTTTGGTGAGGAACTACTGAAAGTTCTAGAAACGTTGTGTACCATGGTTGTCTTGCCCATGTGGGAGCAACCAGGATCATTGTGAGTGACTGCTGGCGTAGTTTGCGTGCCACCAGCGGAATCAGTGGGGCTGGTGGAAATGCGTACGCAAATCTGCCCGACCAGTTCATCCATATCGCATTTCCCTGTGACAACGGATGTGGGAACCTGGTGGCAAAGTACTGGCATTTTGAGTTTTCGTTTGTGGCAAACAGGTCTATCTCTGGATGCCCCCATTGCTGAAAGAATGGTTTGAGAACCTGATGGTGAATCTCCCATTAGTGTAGCTGTTGGTTGTGCCTGCTTAACAGCTCTGCTACTTGATTGTCTTTCCACGGCAGGTGTTCTGCTAGGAGAAAGATTTCTTTGGAATTGCTCACCTCCATATGCTCTGTGCTAGGTGAGAACGGTGGAGAGTGTGTCCCTCCCTGCTTCTGTATGTAATACATGGCAGTCATGTTGTCCGTCCGGATCAACAGTCTTGTTGTACAAGTACTTCTGAAAAGCTTTCAGTGCTAGAAATACTGCGAGCAACTCTAAGTGGTTGATGTGCAGTGTTTTTTGTTTGATTGTCCAGAGCCCTTGAACTGTGAATTGAAGTAGGTGGGCTCCCCAACCTGTCAGTGATGCGTCCGCTGTTAGTACTACTTGTGGAACCGGCTCTTGGAACAGTCGCCCCTTGGAAAGGTTTTGTGGGTTCCACCACCGCATAGAGTTGTAAGCGCAACTGTCCACCAACACTAGGTATTTTAATTGTCCTTGAGCTTGGTTCTACTGCCTTGCCAGGCATTCTTGCAGTGGACACATTTGAAGTCGGGTATGAGGGACAATGAATATACAGGAGGCCATCATGCCTATGAGCTGCATGAACACTCGAGCTGGTAAGGAGTGTTGTGGCTGAAACTTTTGAATGAGAGTCTGCATATTGGCTATCCTGGCTGGATTTGGATATGCTTTTGCTACTGAGGTATCTATTGTGGCTCCCAGATATTGTATGTGGGAGGGCTGTAGATGTGATTTTGGGTAATTTATGGAAAACCCCAGACTGTGCAGCAGCTGGAGTGTTTGAGACGTATGGCTTGCACACTGTGCGTACGAGTTGGCCTTTATGAGCCAATCGTCGAAGTATGGAAACACGTGGATGTGTTGCCTTCTGAGGTGTGCTGCTACAACCGCAAAGCATTTTGTGAAAACTCTTGGGGCCGTAGTTACCCCGAAGGGGAGAACTTTGAATTGATAAAGTTGCCCTTCTATTGTGAACCTGAGGTATTTTCTGTGAGCTGGATGTATAGGTATGTTAAAGTATGCGTCCTTGAGGTCTAATGTAGCAAGGAAGTCGTTTTGCTGGAGTAACGGGAGTACTTGCTGTAGAGTAATCATATGGAAAAGCTCTGAGAGTATGTATTGATTTAGCAGTCTGAGGGACCCATCCTTCTTGGGAATTAGGAAGTATAGAGAGTATACTCCTGTCCCTGGATGTTGAAAAGGGACTGGCTCTATGGCTCCCTTTTCTAGCATGGACGCGACCTCTTCTTGTAACAGTGTGATGTGTTCTTTGGACATAGGACGATGTTTGGGTGGTATGTTGGGTGGAGTAGAAGTGAGTTCCAGGCAGTAACCATACTGGATAATTTGTCTCACCCACCGATCTGTGGTAATGGCATTCCAAACTGGTAGGAATTGTTTTATTCTGCCTCCAACCGGTGTCGGGTGGTCCTGAGTGAGTGTGATAAAGTCACTGTTTGGTGGCAGTGGAGGCTCTGGTGTTCTTGCCGCCACGTCCCCTGCCCTTGCTATTGTTTCCCCTATAACCCCCTCTGTTGGAGCCTTTATTAAAGGTACTCTGGGTATTACTTTTGAATGTAGAGGGAGCCTGTAATGTGTTGCCTCTTGCGGAGCTTCTGTAGGAGGAGCGACAAAAGGAACCTCTGTGTTGTTGAAACTGAAGTGCACCCATAGACTTAGCAGTTTCAGTATCTTTTTTCATTTTGTCTAAGATTGAGTCTACTGCTGGACCAAACAGGAAATCTGGGTTAACTGGTTGGTTGAGGATTGTGGATTGCACCTTGTTCTTAAAACCAGAGATGCGTAACCACGCATGCCTGCGTAGTAATACACTAGTATTAATGGATCTTGCTGCTGTATCAGCTGCATCAAGCACACATTTAATGGAAGCATTAGTTATACATTTGCCTTCCTGAATGAGGTCGTTCGCTTTAGCTTTAAAAGGTTCGGGTAAATGTTGCAGCAAACCTTCAAGTTCATCATAATGCGCTCTATTATAGCATGCTAATAAAGCCTGTGTGTTTGCAATCCTTCATGAATTTGCAGCTTGTGAGGCCACCCTTTTGATTGAGGCTTCTAAGATCTTAGACTCCTTGTCAGGAGGGGGAGCATCTCCTGTTTGTGAGTTGGCTCTCTTTCGGGTGTTTGCCACTACTAGTGAGTCTAAAGGCAATTGGGATTTGATATAGGCGGGGTCGGAAGTGGCCGCCTTATATTTCTTCTCTATTTTGGGATTGAGTACACGCGCTCTGGCTGGATCTTTGAATATGTCTGGCGCATGTTTAAGTACCCCTTTTAACATAGGAAGTGTCCTGACATTATCAGAAGTAGGAAAGGTGTCAAATAAAAAGTCCTCTTCTATGGGGTCAGTGTGCATGTCCACATTGTGATATTTTGGTGCCCTATCTAGCAATTGATTGAAAAGAATGGTGTCGTCAGTAGGAGACGGTTTTGTAGGGTATGTGGAGGTGTCTGGGATGGGAAGTGGATCACATGGATCGTTTTGGTCATCCCATGGGTTATCTTGTGCATCAGGGTCTTGTGCATCCGGATCCTGTGGCTCATCAAAATTGTTATGAGGATATACCCCCATGTTCTTTATCATCATACTGTGAATGTGTAGGAGAGTAAGGCACAAAAGGCATATTAGGATAGAGAGGAGGAGGAGTTAAAGGTCTTGAGGGAGATGACCTGAAGTCTTTTTTCTTTGGAGAAACAGGGGAAGGAGTGTCCGTGTCCAATGGTCTCTTTTTCCGATGGTAAACTGTAACCTTTCCTGTTTCAGGGTCTATGTACAGTTTTTATTGTTCCTCACTCACTGGATCAGGATGGAAGAGTTCTTCCTCAACTATCCGTGGCCTTGGTGACGATGTTTTTGGCTTGGTGACTAGTCCGTGACTTTTTGGCTCGATAGCCTAAGGTCGTGGAGCTCTGTCTGGTTCGACTGTTGCTTTAGGGTCGGAGACCTTTTTCGGTTCGACGACTGTCCTTGTCAACGTTCTTTAGTACTGATGAAGCAAGATTTCGCACATTACGCGACTTGCTGAGATCAAGAACCTCGATTTATGTATAACTCTGTAATCCAAATTGTATGTCTTACTAATTTCTTTTATTTTTTGGTATACATGTATCTTAGTGATGCTTGCCTATGTGTTTTACTAATACGATTAATCCTTCTGTTAAAATGGCTGTCGCTTGGGAATTTACTACTGCGCATGCGTTAGTCACACTCACGTGACGTAGTCGCAGTTGTGGTGGGAAAATGTGCGCATGCGTATTTGCCACTAATATGGCTGTCTGAAATACTCACATGGTGAAGCTTGCGCAAATGCTCTTGTGTTATTGTGTGTTGCACTAATCTATAATCGCATAGTATATTTTTACAGTGAGAAACCTAAAGTACAAAATCATGATATGTAGTAAGTTCATTTATTTCTATGTTTTAATTTGTTTTCGCTTACTTTTCATGTACCGCGATATGGGGGGGTCTGAATGAGCCAAGAACCATCTTGAAGGTCCCTTCTGCGCATGTCGCGCAGCATGGGAGAAGGTAGCCTTGAGAAGAGGAACCCAGCCAGTTGGCAGCCACAAGTCAAGATGCTCCTGCGAAAGCCACCTCTGACCCAGCGAGAGGGACTCGAATGTACTGAAATTGTTACAATGAAATCTTTCCTATTGTATTCTGTGTATTCTCTCATGGGAAGCCCAAATTCACTAGGCGGGTCCTTAAGATGCAAAACTAAGCTTGAAGAAGTCTGTTCTGATTGGTGTGTTAACCTATCCTATGTGGGGACCAATCGAAATTGGGGATTCTGACACTTTGCAACATTGGGGGGTGGTATACTGACCCGAAAACAGTATATCTAGCCTAGGTTCAGCTACAGAAATTGTCCGACTTGTCTGAATAGCTGACCTGTCACTGACCCAACGCACTCAATAGGTGACTGAATACAGAGCGCTGCGGAGCACTCTGTCCGAATTTGACCTTAGACTTTAAAGGTTTTACTAAACCTTAAGTGCTGGCGGAGCACTTTGCTGGGGAGTTCGCTAACCCAATCGGGGTTCTGACCGATAACTGCAGAGAGGGTGGAGCGCAGGCGTTGCTTCCAAACTGCGGGTGCTGGTCGTGCCTTGGTGGTCCTGTCCTGATCCTAATCTGGTTATCCTGTCCGGTCCTGGGGTGTCCATTCTGCACCTGCTGTCCCATAGAGGACTGTCCTTCCTTGGGGTATTTCCTGTCCTTGACTGATCCGTGGCCAGGGTTGGTCTGCACACCTTTCTAGGTAAATATAGTGCGAAAACTCTTCACTGCATCGTCTATATTTCTGTCTTTGCTTTAATAAAGACATTTCTTTGCATATGTTAATTTTCCATGCTTTCCGCAACCTATTATAAAGTCATACAGTATATTTCCTTAGCATGTTCCTATGTTTCCCTACCTTTTAGAACACATTTTCTCTCCATACGGTTTATGAAACATTACTGTGGTATATAAATTTCTCCTGAAATCTGATTTGCGTAAGATACTAGAACTATAGCGTGTTCCAATTTTCCCCCTCCTATAGATGTATAGGATTTCCAGTCCATACCTTGCAGTATTTTTCCCAAACAGTAAAAGTCAAGTTTGTGATCCAAAAATGTAAATCCATTTAGTAGATCGCATTATTATAACTTTCTTATAGACTTATAAATGGTTGCCCTGTCACTGTTCCTCTACGGTTATGTTCTTTTTGTTATCTTGATTATTGATTGCCTTTTGACTGTAAACTTGCTAATTTCCAAACCTGATTTCTAGATAAACTTTTAAAACTTCCCAGTTGTCTGTGATCATTTAATGTGGAATAGAAATAAGTTGGGTTTTGTATTTTGCCTGCCTTTCTTTTACAGCTAGCTCCCTGATCCATTGTGGATCTTAGGTACCTGCAACGGTGGATTGGCAAGTCAGGTAAGATAGAAATAAATAGGTAGGAACCAGGGTTACTGGTAGAAGAATTGGTGGGTCATCTGATTAATGTATAGGTTGAACTGAAATTTATGGGCCCGAAAACTATATGGTGAAATTATTGGTTGGGTGACCTACGATCTCTATCAGTAATTTTCTGGTAGTAGAGGTGATGGTTAGGGACTAGTTAAAGTTAGGAAGGACTAGTTAAGCTAGATAAGTTGGATGCTGCTAGAAGTTTCTCTTTTTTGGTTGTGTTTATGCTGCTATGGAAGTAAAACAATTTGCATGAATTGATCACTCACGTAAAATGTTTGCTTTGAAAAATTATGAGATGTTTTAATTGTTTTTCCTATTATTGTACTGATATATGTATTAACACATTTGTAAGTTAAGTGTTTTATGTTGTTGGGAATCCCCGGGGAATTGAATAGCGAGTGGTGAAAAGAATCCACTTGTTTTGAGGTCACTGACTCCAGGAAAGTTGGTGCAGGTTAGGCAGAACTGGAAGCACTAACTAGGGTTTTTTCTGAATGCATGTTTGAATAAATGATAGCTACGAGATCACTGGCAAAACTTCTATCTGATATAACCTAGTAAGGGTCACAGCGGAAGGAGTAGCATGGTTCGTCGGGGCTTGAATGATAGCAAAAGGGTTCGCTGGTGAAACTTTGGGCTTGGAATATATCTCGATAAGAAGTGGATGAGTCGAAAGAAGTAGCAGGTTCCCTAATGCTTGAGTGAAGGGCAGGCAGAAGAGATCTGTCCGTAGCGTGTGAAAAGTAGACAGAAGGAGTTTACTTGCAATGAAACAAATCTTTCCTGTCTAGACACTTGAGTACAGTGGCGAATGTGTATTAGTTGTTAAATAACCAAGCACAAGCACTTTAGAGAGAAATTAAGTTTCCGTTACCTTGTGAAGGAGGGAGTCAGTTGCGGAGCTGCTCTGACGTCACTTTGTGCCGCGCTGGGATTGGTAGACGCAGCGGGTGTGTAGCGGAGCCAAAATTGTAAAGGAGGGGTGAGTGCCGAAGTGTGAGAACTTGTCTCGCGAAAGGCCGCGCACCCATTGGTCGAGACTATTTGAATTCGCGCATTTCATTGGTTGCACGGAAAATAAGAGACGCATTTAGATTGGAAGTGATTTTGTAAACAAAGAGCCAGCTTGAAGGAAATTATATGTGGCATACGTACAGACCGCATACTAGACCAGATCCGAGACATTTAGGATTTGAAAACGATCAGTGGAAAGGTCATAACACTAGCATTATGTACGGAAATAAGAGAAAATTGTCCCTGGTGAACAAAGTGAAGAATTATTTCAAAAAAGACAAACCAATTAGAACCAGAGAAGGTGTTGTCATTCCACCACCTAATACTCCCGCATCTTTTATGATGTTTGATAAAGGGTACCACTTGTGTGTATGGTTGGAAAATTGGGCAGAATACACGAAAGATGACGGAGTATTGGCTTTTCCGTTAGAAGGTACATTTAACGGCAGGATTCTATTTAATTTGAGAACCCGAATGAATGATTTACATCCCAGACCTAGATTAACGCAGTACGAAGCACTAGAGGAATGGGAAATCGAGGCTTTTGAAAGGGACAAGCCCCGAATGGATAAAGGGCTTACAAAATTTTATCCGAAATTGAAGCAAGAGACCCGAGACAAAAAGATGAAGCAGTGGAGACAAAATATGATTGTAGAGGGACTGTTTCCAATGATGCCAACGGGTGGTCCTCCTGGGGGGGAAAAGAAAACAGAGAAATGCAAACACTGGGTGCCCATTGGAGAATCGGATGACTAATTTCATGTGGTGAATCAAACTGGATCACCAACCAACCCCTGCCCCCACCAAGTCTTCAACAAGGCCGACTCCATCATCGCACCCCAACTCCGGGACATCATCAACACCTCCTTCAACACCGCCACCTTCCCGGAGAGCTGGAAGCACGCCGAGCTCAGCGCCCTCCTGAGGAAACCAACAGCGGACGCCACCGACCTCAAGAACTTCCGCCCCATCTCGCTCCTCCCTTTTCCTGCCAAAGTCATCGAGAAGACAGTCAACAGACAGCTTGCCGCCTTCCTCGAGACGAACGGATCCTTCGAACCCTCGCAGTCCGGTTTCCGAGCCAACCACAGCACCGAGACCGCCCTCATCGCAGCCACTGACGACATCAGATCCCTGCTCGACAACGGGGAAACAGCGCCCCTCATCCTCCTGGACCTCTCCGCAGCGTTCGACACTGTCTGCCACCGCACCCTAGTGCAGCGCCTCAGCAACATCGGAATCCAAGAGAAGGCACTGGAGTGGATCATCTCGTTCCTCACCGGAAGAACCCAGAGAGTCCGCCTCCCCCCGTTCAGGCCGAGGCCATCAAAGTCATCTGCAGCATACCACAAGGATCATCACCCAGCCCCACCCTCTTCAACATCTACATGAGCCCCCTCACAGCCATCGCACGCCAACACAACCTCAACATCATCTCCTATGCCGACACCCAGCTGATCCTCTCCCTCACCAACGACCCCGCCACTGCCACAACCAGCCTACACGAAGGGATGAAAGACGTCGCCGAGTGGATGAAGAACAGCCGCCTGAAACTGAACTCAGACAAGACGGAAGTCCTCATCCTGGGATCATCGCCCTCTGCCTGGGACGACTTCTGGTGGCCCCCTGCCCTGGGCACCACTCCCAAGCCAACGGACCACGCACGTAACCTGGGCTTCATCCTGGACTCCTCCTTCTCGATGACCAGACAAGTCAACGCCGTCTCATCATCGTGCTTCAACACCCTGCGCATGCTCCACAAGATCTTCCGGTGGATCCCCACCGAAACCAGGAAGACTGTCACCCAGGCACTCGTCACCAGCCGACTGGACTACGGAAACACCTTCTACGCCGGAACCACAGCCAAACTTCAGAAAAGACTCCAACGCATCCAGAACGACTACGCACAACTCGTCCTGGACATCCCCTGACACAGCCACGAGAGACCTGCACTGGCTCCCCGTCAGCAAGAGGATCACGTTCAGACTCCTCACCCACGCACACAGGGCTCTCCACGACCTGGGCCCCAAGTACCTCAACAACCGCCAGACCTTCTACACTCCCACCCTCCAGCTACGATCGACCAGCCTCGCCCTCGCCGCTGTTCCACGCATCCGCAGAGCCACCACCGGAGGAAGATCCTTCGCCTACCTGGCAGCCAAGACATGGAACTCCCTCCCCATCCACCTCCGGCGAACCCAGGACCACCTCTCCTTCAGGAAGTAACTCAAGACCTGGCTTTTCGAGCAGTAACGGACCCCTCTCCCCCAGCGCCTTGAGACCCCTCCGGGTGAGTAGCGAGCTATACAAACGTTATGATTCATTGATTGATTCGATCAGGTCAAAGCAACGTTAATTTTACATACATAGGCTAACCAGCGGATGGAAAATCCATTATCCATTGAAAACAGTCCAAAATGGCTTGCTCGCGGTTAGACCAGATACTAATCCACAATAAAAGTAGGGCCAAATTAAACAGTTCACCAATATGCATAAGCCCAAGTGCGGTGTGCAAAATTAAATGGGAGCTTGTAGCAGTTAAGTGCATGATCTGCCTACAGATGCGAACCCTAGCCCCATAAATTGTCGCCAAGACACACGGATACTTGTAAATGTGAAGGACTGGGTAGATGACACCTTCCATCCCACGGAGGTAAGTTAAAGGTTACTCTGGCTGCTCTGCTGAGCTTTGAGCATGAACATCTGAACCATGTTTGTCATGTCCCTGCACTACTAAAAGTAACCCATAAGTAGTTAAAGTCATTTACACTGCCTAGAGTGTTCTCCTTAACCATGATCTTAGCCAGGAGTTTCTTGCCAGGTTCACATGCCGCCATGTGCAATTTCCTATAATTAGGGACCAACTTCAATTTGCTCATAAAAGATACAAAGGATTCTATCAATAATCTAGGGCCCCTGGAGTACAATCCTATAAGTACAGCGTTATCTGCATAAAGCAGCGCCAGCAAAGCGGCATGCTTGATTTTTGCAATGTCCTTAGTGACTGATCAAGTTTGAACACAGGTTAATATAAACCGCAATAAGCAATAGAGCCAAAATACAACCTTGGAGCACCCCGGTGCAAGTGGGAAGAGTACAAGCATGGTAAAACCAAAAGGGCAACAACCACTGCCAAACGTACTGGTTTCGCCAATGCTAATTTCCAGACCATTTCAATAAATGAATGCAGAACCACTTTAGTTTTCTGCAGATAGCCTTCCTGCTACTTCCACTCTGAGATAACGTTTTTTCCCTAAAGGAAGATTGGTTGGGTTTCGATCGGTGGAGTGAGATGACAGCCCAGGCTCGAGAGAGAGAGCTTTCACGGGGCTATCTACCACTTTTACTTTTCCCACCCTTGTCTGACCTACAAATAAACCGGTCAAGACTTCAGTTACAGCAGAATGAAAGTGTGGCAACAAAATCTGCATCCATTTAGAAAAAACTGTTCACACAACAATGATACAATTAAAATTCAGTAAAACATTTTTGTACATCTAAGTAACTCATACCTTGTAACCTTCCCATTTCTGAATCATCCGACTCACTCTCCCCAGAGGTGGTCAGGCCCACAGCCCCAGGAACTGAGCTAGAAGCTGAAAAATAAGAAATTATCAATTTTAAAAAAAACTTCAATATAAAAATGGGTTGCTGTGAAAACAACTTGCCTTGAAAATATATTATACAAATAAACATTTACCAAACAGGATTATCGCTTCCTCTAGGCTGGCCCAACCTCAACAAAGACAGTCTGAAAGACTGACACACAAGACCACATCCTCCAATGTACAAGCACCCTGGTTAATGATGCTGGTGAACGAAGGTTTGGAAATGTAAACAGATTGACAAAACAAAGACATGGAGGCCGGCCTTTCAACTATTAATTATCTGAATTACAAACAAGTTACAAAACAATTCCGGACATTAACTTTTCAAGTCTGATTGCGACACAATCCCCTAATATCGATCTATGTGGCCAATACACACGTTTAAGCATGTAACTAAATTAGCAACATGCTGAACAAGTTACTTGCCTTCAGTAATGCCTTATCTGGTAGAGACTATCTAGTCGGACTCCACGTTTGCACTTTCTGCGTCAGAAGGGATGTGTACAATGCCTATATAGGCGCCACCTACTCAAACTAAGTTTCATTTCGCAACTTCCCACGCCAGAAGTGCGGATCTACAAAGAATGAGGATACAGTGGTGTGTATTAACAAGGCGCTTAGTGAGGCCCCCCTAGGAATCAGTCAACGCAGAGAGGCGGTGTTCACAGCCTTGACTTTAGTAGAATGGCACGCAAGCCCTAAGGGAGTTGCTTTTTGGCCAATGTGTAGCAGATCTCTATCGAAAGATGGTCCTCTTCTGCACAGACTTCTTAGCACCAACAAACCCCACGAAGAGTCGGTCATCTACTGCAACTATTTGGTGTGATTTATAAAGAACATGTTATTTTTGGGTCCAGACAATGGAGCCTCTCCTCTTCTTTGGAAGGGTGGGGAGGAGCAAAGAAGGCAGCCAAGGTGATGGTCTGACGGGGAGAAGAGGAGTGGCCAAGATGGCAGCCGTATCAGACGCAGAGTGTGGAGCTCTGCTGCTGGCCCGTAATTACTCCTCAAATAATCCTGCCCACCAAGTCTGCAGCTAAGCGATCAGGCCTGGCTGGTTGCCAGAGTGACTGAGATGCGGGGTATGGTGAATGGAACCAGAGAATCACAGGGTATGTGGTCTGTACACATGGCCCACAACTGTCTCTTGGAACAGCTGTGGTATGGCGATCTCTGCCAGCAGCCACAGGATATATGCTCATCTCCGGCGCAGACATTCATTTTGCTGGTCTTCTGGAGACCTACCTGACCGCAGGGGAACATAGCAAAGTGGGTAAACGCTTGGGTGGGCAGGTATTTGGTACAGGATACCCTGCCTATGCCCGAGGGGTCCTTATCTGGATCGCTCCGGAGGTACCCTTCATGAAGTCAAGAGTACTTGTTGATGAGGCGAGCCGTTACGTAATCCTGGCGGGCACCTTGGATGGGCACCCCTTTAAATGGTGTCATTTTATGCACCGAATACATCCCAGGGAGCAATCTTAGTCACTTTATCCCCAACTATGTTGCTGGACCCCTAGGCCCCATGGTTATGGGGGGTGATTGATATTAACTGAACACACAACACAGACTTGGATTATTGACCCACTGCTGGGCACTCTGCGCATGTATGAGACTAAACAAATCCAACGATGGTCTAGGATGTCCACCTTGCACACACTACAAATGTATCTTTTTTAGAATCAGGTCAAAGAGACAACGGAGACCCAGGAGGGGCGATCAACATCGAACAACCTCCCATGAAAGCATCAACCCAGGGACCCAAACGCAACAGAAAGAAGAACTAAACACAAATCAGTTGATCATTAACATATCATATAAACTGTTGTCATTGGAAATTAAAACCTTACAAAAAGTTACATCATTTGTGCCAACACATCACACAAATAAATTGGAGCTAGATGTACGTGCGTTCAAATTAATGCGGAATTTGAGACTGTTCCACTTTTTTAAAACTTGATACAAAAAACAGAAAAAACTTAAGATAATCAACTCAAAAAATTTTAAATGAGTGGTTCTTACCAAGCTCCAGTAAGCCACAAAACGCTTGATATTTTTGAAAATGTAATCAAGAATGACATCGACAAATCAAATTTCAGATCAAGAACCAAATTACAAAATCTTTCTAAAAAAGAATTTAACATCTTAAAGAAAATATCAAATAACCAAAACATCATCTGCCAAAGGGCAGATAAAGGAGGAGCACTTGTATTAATTGATAACACCTTTTACAAGAGCCAAGTTAATGATCATGTAAGAGACAGAGAGACATACATGCCTCTTGGCCACAATCCAACAAACATTCCAAAAAGATTTACAATGCATCCTCAACAAAGCTCAAGACGAAGGGATCATTACAGAAAAAAACAAGAAATACCTAAGCCAACCATATCCACGGACACCGACCATATATATGCTCCCCAAAATTCACAAAGATCTTAAACATCCACCCATGCGACCAATAGTGACAACAAGAGGGAGCATCCATGAACCAATAGGTAAATTTCTTGATGCACATTTACAGGAACTGGTTCAATCCACCAGAACATATGTCAAAGACAACTGATTTTTTAAACAAATTGGCACACGTCGAGCTACCTGATAACAATGAAATTTGGCTATGTACCATCAACATCAAATCTCTATATACCTCTATCCCTCACAATTTAGGGATAGAAGCTGTTGAAGAAATGTTACTATCAGACATGAATAAAGATTTTCAAATCTTTTTAATAGAACTACTAACTTTCACATTATATCAAAGTTACTTTTGTTGAGAAGAAGAGCATTATTTACAACTAACCAGCACTTCAATGGGCAACTGTGCCGCGCCAGTATACGCAAACACCTTTATGAATGCATTTGAAAATAAATACATTCTCAGTCGAGAAAATTGGCAGCAACACACATTGTTATTTTTGAGATTCATTGAAGACATCTTTCTTTTATGGCAAGGTTAGTTGGAAGAATTGAACACCGCACTAGAAGATCTAAATACAATCAACGACCGGATCCAATTCATCTACCAAACAAGCAATACCTCCTTTTTATACCTTGATGTTCTCATATCGATAAAAGATCACAAATTTGTAACCACTCTTTTAAAAAAACACAGATCGCAATAATATTTTACATTACAAGAGTTTCCCATCAACTACAGCTAAAAAATCATTTACCTCTTTCACAACTTTACAGAATCAAAAGAATAATATCAGAAGAAACAGAACTACAAACTCAGATTGAAACAATGGTCACCAGATTCAAAGAACGTGGATAACCAAATGTGATAATAAAAAATGTAAAAATAGCAATGACTTGCTACAACAGACAAGCCAATCAGAACCACCAAGGATAGCTGTTGTATCCAAATTTTCCACCTTAAGTCACCAATATAAAAGGATCATAAACAAATATTGGTCAATATTAGCAGATGAGCCAGATTTCAACTGGATTTTCAACAATACACCAATATTTGCACACACTAGGAGCCGTAAAATCCAGGAAATTCTAAAACCTACCAACACACCTGAGAGCATGCAATAAAAAAGGGACCATACCTTGCCATAACTGCAGCAACTGCAATAATATAATCAGAGGAAACACAATCAATCACCCATTAAGAGGGACACCTATCAAATTACAAGTGACAGCCACTTGCGACACTTCAAATGTGATTTACCTGCTTAAATGCCCCTGCGGCTTAGTTTGTGTGGGCAAAACAAGTAGAAAAATCAAAACTTGTATACTGGAACATAAAAGCAATATAAGAACCAAAAACGTAGTCTTCAGTTGCAACACATTTCAATGATAGAGCTCATAGTGTAGCGCAACTAAAATTCACTATTTTGGAGATAATCAAAAAATCTGATGATAAAGATAACAAAATCTTACTACAGAGGGAGAACAGTTGGATATATAAAATAGACTCTATCAAACCAAAAGGACTCCATGACCGTTTAGAATTTGCCTGTTATTTATAATGTAACATGTTATAATGTAACTTATCTTTTTCACATTTGCTCATGTTTATATTTGCTTGCTTTAAAACCTTCGGTTTAATTAACATTGTACACCCTGCTTTTGTAACACCATAGCGACACATACTATATACACATTAAACCTAGGTTAAACAATGATTATTCTCAACCTATATGCTACCACAGCATTTGAGTCTTATACCATAAACATATTCAAAGATGGCCCCCACGTTTCTCGACGCAATCACGTGACCCTGAGTCCGTCGTTCGTGTTAACTATCCATAATTAACCGGTGCGAAAAAACACCATAGCGTTCGAACATCCCTATGCAACCAAGCCGAACACGAGAATAACTGAATATGAGGTAAGCTTTTACCGGAGTAATAAATTTACTCAGAACCGGAAGGCTTAGAACACAGTCTTAGCCATAGCGTGCACGCATAGATGACAGTTTCCAGAACAAACGTATAAAAAGTTTGCTAAACGCTTTTAAGGAATGGCATCCTTGAATAACTAATATTGATAGTGTAACCAGATACAAACTGGTGAGATAAATATGCCGATACGTTTTGAGATATTTCGGGGACATAAAAAGACAGACTCATAACCTAACACAGAGCGGTTGTCAACTAGCGTTCTTTATTGATAACAAATACCATCTTGATAACATTCAGTTTGTTTAATACACTAGCTTTTAATATGAGCACAGAGGAATGATGTAGTGAATATTTAACAAATATGCACAACCCCTTCAATTTGATTAGAACATGTAAATCGTTATACTATGCCAACAGGTTTTATAATGATGGAATGTTCAAGGAGTGGAACTCATTTTGTTTACTAAATTTTGATTTAACCTAGATTCCCCTGAAGAAGTGCAATGAAGTGCATGAAATGCATTGGGATTTGATCTCTTATCAATGTGAAGAATTTTGGTTCTATATAAGAAATGCGTTACTTACCTGTAACTGTAGTTATCCAGTATTAGTGTCTTTCATAGATTCACATGCCTGAATCATTCCCCGTCGTCGAGACGGGAGCCTCCGGTATATAAAAAAGTAATGTCCTATAGACATACATAGAAAAGAATAGGCCTAAGGATCTCACCTTAGTGACCTATCCACGTCCTTTTGTAGGAAGGACCAAACAGAGCAGGCCCAAGGGTCCCACCTTGGTGGCCTGAGTCCTTTTGTAAAAAGGACCAAAATAAAGAAAACCAACCAATCAGCAACTACCTCCTTCTAGAACCTTCCTGTCAGGAGCCCAAGTCTCTCAGATTTTCATACGCACCAAGCTAGTTAGGCGTAAACTCGTTAGAGAGATAGGTGAGCCCTGCCAGGGGAGGCGGGAGGGTGCATGTGAATCTATGAAAGACACTAATACTGGATAACTGCAGTTACAGGTAAGTAACGCATTTCTTATCCAGTATTTGGGTGTCTTTCATAGATTCACATGCCTGAATCAGAGTAGCAAGCAATACATTATGCACATTTGTGACGGAACATCAGATATGAGTCTGTAGATAATACATATCACGCGACTGCAAACCACCAAAATGCATTGTCATGTAAATATTAGTAAAAGAATGTGCATACCAGTAAAGGATGGAGGGATGTAGGAAGGCTCACCTCACTGGAATAGATGGCGAAGCACTGCTCGGCCCACTGCTGCATCCTTCATCAGCTCAGTATCCAGGCAGTAGTGCCTGGTGAAGGTGTGTGGGGACTTCCAGGTCGCCGCTCTGCAGATGTCCAATACCGGCACTCCAGCGAACAGCGCCGCAGACGTGGACATGGCTCTTGTCGAATGAGCTTTGACTCGTGAGTCCAGAGGCCGTCCGGCCTTGTCGTGACAAAAGGTGATCGCAGAAGAAATCCACCTTGAAATACTCTGTTTTGTCAGGGGCATGCCTTTCCGTGGTCTACTAAAGGCAATAAAGAGTTGGGATGACTTTCGGAAGTGTCGTGTCTTGTCGATGTAGAATTTAAGACATCTCTTCAGATCTAGCGAATGCAGTGTTCTCTCGGCTGCAGTGGTAGGATTTGGGAAGAATGATCTAAGCACCACTGGTTCGTTAAGGTGGAAGTCCGAGGGGACTTTTGGAATGAACCGAGGGTTAGTCCGCAGAATGACTCCGTCTTCCCTGAATTGCATAAAGGGATCTTGGATGGAGAGAGCCTGCAACTCACTGACCCTTCTGGCAGAGGTTAACGCCAGGAGGAGGGCCGTTTTCCAGGAGAGGAATTTGATCTCCGCCTTATGGATGGGTTCGAAGGGATGCTTCATCAACTGATGAAGTACCACATTGAGGTGCCACGATGGAGGAATTGGTCTTGGTCGTGGAAAGGACCTGAATAGGCCTTTTAGGAATTGTTTTATAAGTCTGTCCGCCCACAGGGATGGGCCCGTAGGAGTCCTTGTGAATCTGGAAATCGCTGCTAGATGCACTTTGATGGATGCATGTGCAAGGCCTGATTGCGCAAGATGCAATAAGTATGGCAGCAGCTGCTGTGGAGTGGTGTGGAAGGGGTGCAAGCCATTAGCCACACACCAGGAACAGTATTGCTTCCATTTTAGTGAGTAGGTTTTATTAGTGCTGTCAGCTCTAGCTTTCGCAAGGACGTCTCTGCACTCCTGCGGGATGTTCAGGTGGCTGAATTCGCGGTATTCAGGAGCCAGGCTGACAACTTCAGAGAGCTCAGATTCGGGTGGAGAACCTGCCCTTGGGACATCGTGAGCAGGGCTGGAAAATGCTGCAGGCGAAGAGGGGGCCGGGCAGAGAGGCGATGAAGTTCCGTGAACCAGTGCTGCCTCGGCCAGGGTGGAGCAATTAGGATCAGAGTGCAGGGCTCTGACTTCATTTTCCTGAGAACCCTGGGTATCAGTGGGAATGGCGGAAAGGCGTACGCAAATACGTTGCGCCATGCGATGGAAAATGCATTCCCGAGGGTTCCTGAGTGGTGATGCCTGCTTGCGAAGCTTGGGCATTTGGCGTTCTCTCTGGTGGCAAAGAGGTCTATTCGCGGGGTTCCCCACTCCGCGAAGATATGCTCCAGCACCTCCGTGTCTAGTTCCCATTCGTGGGAAGGAGACCTCTCTCTGCTCAGGGCGTCCGCCAAGACATTGTCCTTGCCCGGGACGTACTCCGCTTTCAACGTTATTCCATGTTCCAGAAGCCAGTTCCAAACTCTTTGCGATTCTCGAGATAGCTAGAGCGATCGCGTCCCCCCCCCCCCCTGTTTGTTCAGGTAGTGCATCGTCGTGGTGTTGTCCGTCCTGACAAGCACTGGGGAGTTTAGAATGCGTGGTAGGAACGCTTGGAGAGCCAGGAAGACCGCTCTTAACTCCAGCAGATTGATATGGAGCTTGGTTTCCTGTGTCGTCCACTTGCCGTTGATCTGGAGTTCTTGGAGTACTGCTCCCCACCCTTCCAGGGATGCGTCCGTTATTACGTGTGGTTCTGCTGGGAGCAGGAACGGTAGTCCCTGTGACAGATGTCTGAGCGATCTCCACCACTGTAAGTGGTCGACCATGGTTCGAGTGACGCGTATGCGGTCCTCGAAAGATCCCGTAGCTTGTGTCCATTGCTTTGTTAGTTCCTCTTGGAGAGGGCGCATTTTGAGGCGGCAGTGGGGAATGAGCATTATGCATGAAGACATCATGCCGAGGAGGGACTTGAAGGTGCGGACCGGTAGAGTCTTCCGTGAAGCCACTGACTTGGCCAGGGAGATGAGTTTGACCTTTCTCTCCTGAGAGGGGAAAGCTCTGACACGTTCCGTGTCCAGAGTCGCTCCAAGGAACGTGATGACTTTGGCGGGTTCCAGTGCCGACTTCTCGCGGTTGAGGGTCAAGCCTAGTCGATGGAAAATATCCAGACAGGCGCTGGAGGATGAGGCTGCGGCGGTCACGGATGGTGCTTTCACCAGCCAGTCGTCCAGGTATGGGAACACCTGGTGGCCCTGTTGACGGAGGAAGGCTGCCACAGGGGAGAGGCATTTGGTAAATATCCGTGGGGCAGATTTGAGGCTGAATGGAAGGACACGAAATTGGTAGTGTTGTCCTGCTACCGCAAACCTGAGGTACTTCCTGTGCCCTTTGAGGATAGGAATGTGGTAGTAGGCGTCCTGAAGGTCTAAGGACGTCATGGTGTCCCCTTCCTCCAGGAGACCCAGGATTTCCTGTAGAGTTACCATACGGAACGATTGTTTCTTTAGGAACACGTTGAGTGCCCTGAGGTCTAGGATTGGCCGCCACTTTTTTCCTTTTTTGTGAATTAGGAAGAAATGAGAGTAGAAACCTTTCCCCCTGTGGGCCTGTGGAACTCTCTCTATCGCCCCCTTTTTTAACATGGAAGCTATTTCCTGAAGAAGCAACCGTAGGTGCCTGTGGGATCGTTTGTAAGGTGGTGTCGTTGGGGGAATTGAGACAAATTCTAGGGAATGTCCAAACTGAATGAGTTGGAGTACCCACCGATCCGTTGTTATTTTTTGCCAATTTTTTAGGAAGTATGTGAGTTTTCCTCCAAGTTGTAAAGAATGCAATGGTGGATGGGCTGGCCATAGAAACGAGTCATTGGCGGTTGCCAGCAGGTCGTTTTTGTTTTTTTCCTCTGTAGTTCGACTTGCCGTAGGAAGTCTGGCGCCCTTGTTGGTTTTGCCGCTGTTGGAATTGCGGTTTGCTTTGGGAGTACGAATAGGAAGACCTATTCTTGTAGGAACCCCTATATGAAGGTTGTCCTCTTCCTCTGTTGCCACGAAAGGACTGGGTCCGGAATTGCAGAGTTCCAAGAGCCTTGGCAGTGTCCGTGTCCTTTTTAATAGTGGTGAGGGCCGCGTCAATTTGTTCACCAAAGAGGTGCTGGCCATCATAAGGCATATCGAGGATTCTTGTTTGCACTTCCTGGCGGAAGGAGGTGGCCTTGAGCCAACCCCGTCGTAGTACGGCAGCACTTGCCAGCTGCCGGAAACCAGTCATGGCGACGTCAATCGCGCAGTCGAGTTCGGAAGCAGATGTTTGGCCTTCTAAGAGGAGCGAATGAGCCTCCTCTCCGAGATCTTCTGGCAGATTAGAAAGATAGGGTGCAATGTCTGCCCAGAGTTGACGATTGTAACGGCCCAGAAGTGCAATTGAATTCGCCACTTTCACCGTCATGGACGAAGTGGTAGAGAAGCGTTTACCAACCGCATCCAGTTTTCTGCCTTCCTTGTCAGGTGGCGTCGACAGAGGCGATGCTGGATTACGCGAGTTTTTCTGTGCCGCTTGAGTGACTACAGAATCTGCCTTGGGGTGACCTGTGAGGCATGCTGGCGCCGATGATGTTGCCTTGTATTTTTTACCTAGTCTGGCCACTACCGCTTGTATAGAAGCTGGTGTGTGCATGAGCTGTTTGCCTTGTTTCCAGATAAAGTCAATGATTGGGATTGACCTTGTCGACTTCTTAGTGGGCTCCTTGAAATCGTAAAGGAAGCATTCAGTCTCCTGCGTTTCCATAGACATATGGAATCTTTTGGCAGCCCGCTCTATGAGATTGTGGAATCCACCGATGTCTGCAGGTGGTGATTCCGAAGACTGTGGTTCCGGAGAATGTGCCACATAGTCCTGGTCTGCATCCAGGTCTGACTCGTCGTCATAGACTTCACCCTCTTCCTGTTCTCTCTCCTCTTCGTCAGATGAGCGAATGTCTTGAATTGGTTCCTGTACTTTCTCAAGTACCAGTGGAGGTGGTTTATGGCGAGACGAAGGAGCTGGTACCTGTGCAGCTGGAAGTGTAGGTGTAGTGGGTTTCTCCGGAAACCTTTCTTTGTAATCCTTTATTAGGAATTGGAGATCCGAGACGATGGATGCAGGGAGACACACCATTGGTGTAACCTGTGTCTGGATTGGAGTGTGGACCGATTGCTCTACATGGTCCTCCTCCTCCGGCTCCTCGTCTGTGGTTTGACACTTAAGCACCAAGTCTGATGGACTAGTTGCTTGTGTATATGAATCCTCATCTGACTCCTCACCTTGTAATAGGCAGGCTGGAGGTAGTTGTTGCACCTTACTGGGCGACGTCAGGACTGGCGTAATTGGCTTTTTTGTGATTTTGACTGTGACATGGCTTACTTGAGGTGGAAAGGCATCCATGGCATGCGATAAAAGTGCAGACTCTTTCCATGGCCCTGCGGTCGTCGACGGTGCGTGTTAGGCGCCTTCGCCGACGGTGTCTCTGTCGACGGTGTCTTCATCGACGCCGTTTTCGCCGACGGCAATTTCTCCACCGTCGACGGTTTACCCGTCGTCGACGGTTTTCCTGTTGTCGTCGGTATGCTCCTCGTCGACGAGATAGGCGTCGTCGTCGTTGATGTCTTCGACGACGATCTCGTCGTCGACGGTACTATTGTCGTCGATGGAGTGACTGGGATGGTCGACTGCGTAGGTCTACTCGCCGACGAAGGCGTCGTCGAGGAGGTAGCCGACGATGCAGTCGTCGTCGACACTGTCGTCGTCGAGACAGTTTTTTGCGCTGAATAAACCATCGACGCTGTCATCGTCGTCGGGACCAGCGGCTGCTTCCTGGTGACAGGAAGTTCCTTGCCAGACACTGAGGTCTTGCCCTCTGAGGACTTTTTGGAAGTCTTCATAGGAGGGGTGTCTGAGGGGCTAGGGGAAGTAACCCTTGGCCTCTTCAAGGAAAAATGTGAAGTTCCAGAAACACCTTCCGACACCAAGTCATCTGTCTTGGTCTTGAGTCTGTTGAGCCAGAGTAGTAGGCGTCCTTCTCGGTCCTTGAGGGTCTTGTTCGAGAAGGTCCTACATATATTGCAGTCCTTGGCTTGATGTTGAGGGTAGAGACAATATAAACATGTTTCATATTTATCCTCCACATGAAGTCTTTTCTTGCTGCAGGAGGAACAGGCCCTAAAGAGACCTTTTTTCTGGCTATCAGACATAATTATAAAAGTTGAATAAAGTCGTTTTTGAAGAAAGAAGTAGATTCCTGAGGAGAACTCAGGTGGAGACTCCCTAGCACAACGTGCGGTAGAAAATCTGAGAGACTTGGGCTCCTGACAGGAAGGTTTCTAGAAGGAGGTAGTAGCGGATTGGTTGGTTTTCTTTATTTTGGTCCTTTTTACAAAAGGACTCAGATAGGCCACCAAGGTGGGACCCTTGGTCCTGCTCTGTTTGGTCCTTCCTACAAAAGGACGTGGATAGGTCACTAAGGTGAGATCCTTAGGCCTATTCTTTTCTATGTATGTCTATAGGACATTACTTTTTTATATACCGGAGGCTCCCGTCTCGACGACGGGGAATGATTCAGGCATGTGAATCTATGAAAGACACCCAAATACAGGATAATGTACACAATTAACATTGATGAATGAACATGAAATGAAATCATGGATAAAGGAACTAAAAAACAAAGCTTGACAATGTAAATTGTGAGACAATCTTTTGAAGGATTAACGGATTAAAGAGCCATCTAATCGCATATAGCGAACCACACCGCTGTGCTCAGAGGGTCGACACCTACGTTTTAGGGATCGCCTTGCATTGGCACCTTGCACATGATGTCTGGCAGCTGAGTCACCCGGGAGGCAGAGTATTCTAATTATGCACCAGGTCATCAGGTCCACACCAGGTTAGACTATTTCTTCTGCAGTGTGGACTGCCATCCCCTTATATGCAACTCTGAAAACCTGGGTAGGACCCTATCTGATCATAATCCTCTTGGTTACATTAAAGTGGGGGTGGGTGGGTGAGTGAGTGCTCCTGTCCCGACCTGGCGGCTTCAGACAGAGGCTCTGCAGAACAAGGCGTACAAAGGCACCATTGATGTGCACTTCTCCCAATATTTTGAGGAGAAAGCTGGGTCAGTGGATTCCCGGAGGTTGGAGTGGGATGCCATGAAGGTGGTTATGAGAGTGCATTGCATTGCCACTGCATGGGGTGCCAAATCATCTGTCACTCAGTGTTCTGACTTAAAAGGCCTGCTTGCGGACCACAGAGCTTAAGGCTGTGTCGGCACCTGACACACACCCCCAACTGACAGCCTTGCACCATCAGCATCTAGAGGAGGTGCAGAGACTCTGCAACCTGAACTATAAATCATCCCTGTCCTGCCAGCACACCAATGGCAATAAACCGGGGGGCGCTTTGACTTGGTTGCTGAGGTCGGAAGTCCCCAGGACCCTGGTGAGCACCATAAGCAATGGCGCAGGTGGCTTGGAAGCCACTCCGAAAGACATTAATGAGAATGAGGTGTTGGCTCAATATTATGAGAGGCTGTACTCTTCCCCCCCCCCTCGACCTCTCCCATACATTGCTCTGTGTGACAAACTGATTTAAACTTAATCCTGGTCTGGACTGGTAACCAGTGTAACTCTTTCAATGCCGCTCTAGCGGACTGATTCCTGGGTATATTAAGTAGTAGTCTAGCTACCACGTTCTGTACAACCAGTAACCTATTGGTGACTTATTTAGGTGACCCAAGGTATAGCAAGTTTCCATAATCAAATCGAGACCACCTAGAGCCATCCTTGCTCCTCGTCCACTGGAAATATATCTGGAGGCGTACCACCGGGGCATCCTGCCGAGGCCCCTTCGTGAGGCTCTCATAGTGGTGCTTCCAAAACTGGGCAGGGACCCCCTAGAGGTCAATTCTCATCACTGGTTATCAATGTTGAACATAAATGATAAAATTCTGAGTAAGGTCCTGGCCATTAGACTGCTCTCGATGTTTCACTCTCTGGTGCACCCGGACCAATGTGGGTTTGTGCCACTAAGGGCAACGCACTCCAACATTCAACATTTGTGCCACATCATGGATGCAATGACTGGAAAGGCTGACCTTTCTGTGGCGGTCTCCCTGGATTTAAAAAAAAGCTTTTGACACGCTTAGTTGGCCCTATCTGCTTCCGGTGTTGGAGGTGTTTGGGATAGGTCCTAACTTCCTGCAATGGGTCAAGCTCTAGCATACTGCTCCAGTAGTCCTGGTCCATACCTGGTGTCAGATTTCGCAGCTATCCTCTATAGACAGAGGGACTGGTCAAGGGTGCTCCTTCTTTCCAGTGCTTTTTGCACTCTAGGAAAGTAGGATCTGCTTTCATGGTTACCCGCACTTTTTGCTGACAAGCCTGAATGGGATCCCGATAATCAGGACTCCAGTCACTGTGCTCCTTCCCTAAATTTGTCAATGGTAAATACTTTGATACCTCCACAATTGAACACTGGTGTACTCTTGCAAGTCCCAGGTATATGGTACTAAGGTACCCGGGGTCTACCATGGGCTGCACACCCATGAGAGACCACTCAAACTGTGACTACAGGCCTGTCATTGTGTGACCGGGTGCTTGCACCCTTCACCATAGATACAAGTTTCTTTAAATCTGGGGTCACTACACCTAAAGCCTCAGTCACCTCTATGGCAGGTACTTCAGTCCTTAGGGCAGGGTGCTCGGTTATTAGTGTGAGGGTGCCCCTGCATGTAATTGGTGAGTCCCTTGGGCCCTTCTGGTCCCAACGTTGCACCTTTTTCTTTAACCACACCGGTTGCTGCTGGCAAGGCTTGTTGGTGCTCCGGCCGGACACAGATTCCCTTGGTTCCGAACTTCTGACCTGGGACAGCTTGTGAACGGCTCCTGGTCTTCCACAGCTTTGCCTGGTACTCAAAGCTGCAGTGACAAGGTCACCAACATCACTCCTACATATTCTGTCATCAGTGGTCATTGCTCTTCCGTGCCTCCTGGTCACCTCCGAGTGACAGACTCTGTCCCCTCTGCTTGCAGGTTCTTCTCTTCAAGAATCCATCCTTGCGTCCAGGCTTGGTAACAAGCCCATTGAAGCCTTGATTAAGATTTAGAATGCCAAAGAGTAGCAACATCTTATTACAAATATGACATTTGGGGTTATGCTAGCAATCTCCCCTTCCAAAGTGAGGAAAATAGGTTTTATAGAAGCTCCTGTGCTTACCTCAGAGTCACTTCTGATTTGAGGTTCATGAGGAGCTGAGCCAGGGCTCTATTTCCAACCTTCTTAAATTACAACCTCTTTTACTCTGGCTTTCAGTCTGGCTTAAACTGGAGACTGGACTTTGTTAGGCAATAATTAAGGACTGTTTCAGGTTGTATTTCAGAGTTAGAATCCGTGGCACAACTAAATCAGGTCCTCCTTTCAGAATTGTGCTATGTTATGTGTATTTGTAAAGCACCCCATCACCTGCAAAGATATCCTGCCACTGAGTAGGTGTGTGCCTAGCCCAGCCTATGGCTTTGGGCATATTGTTACTTAAGCCAGACTCTTTAAATCCGACTTGACAAGAGATAAAAAGGCATTTCTAAAATATAGAACTATCCTTAGAGAAGAAGGGGATTTGTGTGAATTGTCAGTTAAATCTTTAACTCACCTATAAACGATGCCCTCTATTGAACCTCATTTGGCTTTTGTAACAAAATAGTCACTGATTCTTGTTAACCAGATTTAAAATGAATTTGATTCACTGTCTACTTTGTGTTCCCAAGGGCTGGTCACATGCTTTTGTTCTTAGCCATTGTTGCCATCAGGTTTCACGTCCAGATGCTATTACTTTGTTATGCTTTGCACTTTTATAAAACAAACTGGGGGAAAGCCCAATACTTAAGAATATAAACTTTAGACAGGTTAGTGCTGCTTCAATTTATCTGCAAATGTGGGGGGCGTGGCTGACTGCCGAGGAGAATGGTCGTGCTCTAAGGCGGCTCCTCAGCCCGTACGGCCAAACGACCTCCGCACCTCCGCTAGTGCTGTTGCCGGGCCCGGGGTCTACCGATCACCTGTCTGTGCCCCCTATGAACCCCCCGGCTGACCGCTGGCGCCTCCTGGCCTGCAGATACCGCCGCGAGCAACTCCCGGCGGACAGGACCCCTCGGCCCAAGATGGCGGCCGCCACATAAACAGCTCCCGGGTGTCCTCTACGAGGCAGCTACGGCCTGGCCCTAACCTCCGGTGCTCTCAATTTTGCCGGTCGAGTGTTGGGGGGGGCATTTCCCCACTGATCCAGCCCAATATCGAGCCGCTGGCTCCCGCAGATGAGGCGCAGGACGACCCTTACTGACCTCCCCCTCCCGCCCGGCACCAACATCTAGGCGAGCCCACGGCTTGGGCCTAGCGCCGGTGAACTACGACTTGCTGGCTGGGATCTCTCTGGACTCGCCCACGCCGTGACAACTGACCTTGTCTTGTGCCTGACGGCCTATCTCTGGCCCGGATCTAAAAGTCCACGACGAAGGCGGACTGCTGCATCGGAGGGGCCAGCTGAGAGTTGAGTTCCCGAGGCCCAGTAAGACGCTTTGCTGCTTTCCCCCCCCCCTTTTTTTGGCTGCTACACATCACGACTTCGGCGGGCCACTGGTGACTCCGAAACTGTGTGAGGCTTGGTCCCCTTGGAGTCCCACAGATCAACCCACCCGGACGCCTGCTGCTGGCTCACACTCCGCGGTGAGGGAGTCCTCCTGGCTCCCCATTTCTCATCGACATCTTGCTCCACGGGACCACTACCACTCGGACCTTGAGTGCTCCCCTCACCTATCCCAGGGTTGTCAGTGGGGAGCTCCTCTCCCCCCCCCCCCCTCTGCTCTATTCCACCGGGACTGTCTTAGTGCCTCCGTCACCACAACCTCAGGCGGAGACCGTCTCGGAGATGGCCTCCAACAAAGGAAATAGACCCCCCAACCAGAGGCAAATTAATAAACTGTCGTGGGGCTCCAGGGGGGACCCTAGGGATGTTGCCCCAGACGCCACCATCAAGGCGACGACCCCCCCTCCGCAGGGGAGGCCTCCCCCTACCCTGAACGACGTCATGGAGGCAATTGCGGGGGTTCGCTCTTCACTCGAAACCCGTATTGACTCAGTGAACGTGGAGGTAACGCTGCTCCGAGCCGACCTCCGGAAAATGGACTCCAGGGTGGAGGACATCGAGGTTAAGACTCTGGCTCTCGTTGAAGACACCGCCACACTGCAGCAGCAAGTGACCCAACTACAGAAGCAGCAACACCAGATGGAGGTGCTCCTGGATGACTACGAAGGACGCGCCCGGCGCAATAACCTCCGCATCCTTGGTGTTCCCGAGCGACTCGAAGAGCCGGCCGCTGACCTCTTTGTGGAGAAATTGGTCCTCCAACATCTTCAACCAAAGAACCTTTCCAACTACTTCTCCATAGAACGGGCCCACAGAGTTCCAGGGGGCCACCCAAAAACGGGCGCTCCCCATCGTGGCCCGAGTCTTCAACTTCCGCGACCGTGATGTCATCCTCCAAACGGCTCGTGCGGGTCCACCATTGCGAATAGACAATGCACAAATTATGATCTTCCCGGACTTCACTGTGAAAGTGCAGGCCCGTCGACGCAGCTTCCTAGAGGTGAAGAAGGCACTCCGGGCGCAATCCATCAAGTACTCTATGCTATTCCCCGCGAAACTGCGCATTGAGGCGGAGGGTAAGACTTGTTTTTTTGAATCTCCTGCTGATGTTTGGGACTGGCTCGAGGGGTGGCGACAAGTGAACTCCACCCATAACCAGCGCAGGACGTCCTCAGATCGCTCCAGCGAGGTGGTGCCGCCGGAAAGTCAAGACCTATTCACAGACACTGTGCAGGAAGAATAACGCCGGGCAACCTAAGTTGGATTGAACGGTTCGGCCGCTCCTCACCACGTTGGTGCGTTCTCCGCAGTGACAGTCCGACTTTGCTATCAGACGGTGGATGTATATCGACCCATCCTCCTCAGGAACTCCCTGGCTTGAAGCACAGTCCACCTCCTACCGCGTCCACGTGCTGAGTCCTATGTATCCTTTACAATTTTTCTTCCAGTGTGGGTCGCCATACCCGTTGTTACTCGAACTTTCCATATCACTGCTGAACTCTTCCTGCTGGGGAGGCGCGGCACTCTCTCGCTGCTCGCACTGGGGGAAGGTACTCTACCCCCGATATCGCTCCACCGTCAATGTGAAGTGTTGGTTGATTAACCTGTAGTCACCGGAACTAGCTATAGACACTGCTTCCACTTATCTGGTGGACTATCGAAGGTTATAAGTTAGGCTGGGCGATGCTCTTTGATAGGGTCCCCCCGCTCGCACTACTCACTGTGTGACCCCGGGTACGGGTTCTGCTTCCGACTTAATCACATCAATAACTCCTACCATGTGAATGCTTTTGATGCTATTAGTTGTTTTACTGCACTAGATACCTTCATCCTACTACTGGCCAATGAGGGCACCCTCGGCTCTCCACACTCCTCTTTAATGTTCGGGGGGCGACAGGCACTCTGCCTAGTTGGGGAGTGGATAGTTCTAAGTCCGCGGGCAGGGACGCAGGGTGGGGGGTTGTTGGGAAGGGAACAGTAAGGTGGGAGGGTTTGGGAGGGGCGGGTAATGTTGGGGAATTGCAGTCGAGACTTCTATGGTCTCTGTTCTTGTTCTTGTTTATTCATTGCAGCAGATTCTGGATCGTGGAGCGCGACACGCAGCGCGCCGCGACTTCACATGCTACCTCTAGCGAATTCTCGCCGTTCGACCCGCCTATATGCCGTCTTCAATCATTGCGGTATGCCTATAGCTCAGGTTTTGACCCTATTGGGCCCCATACAGACTCTACAGTGCCCTACTCCCCCAGACCCTCTGTTTATGGTCAATGTCCTATGCACCACACATCATTAATCCGTGCACAATCTCACTTATTTGGACCACCATGACGCCCCCATCAACAACGTCCCTGACCATAATGACGTGGAACGTTAATGGTCTTGGCAATAAGGTTAAAAGGGGGGGTGGTTATGCAATACCTTAAACGCCGCTCTCCGGACCTAGTTCTCCTTCAAGAGACGCACCTCATGGGTAATGCATGCCAGGCATTGAACCGGGGAGGTTATAGATTACTTGTGCATGCCAGTTTCACTTCCGGATCTAGGGGCACCGGTATTCTGGTACGTAAGAGTGTGGCCCTGACATGCACGAAAACACGAGCTGATCCCCTAGGTCGCTATGCTTGAGTGGAGGCCACCTGGGAAGGCAAGCCATTAAATGTTATTTCAGTCTACATCCCTCCAGCCTTAGGTACGGCCGCGCTCCAGACCCTACAACACCTAATGCTCGATCTTCCACAGGGTCCTCTGCTTATCGGAGGTGACTTCAATATGACAATGAACGATACGGTCGACAGACACCCCCACCGTCCCTCACACAAATCCAGTTCAGACTTGTCTACATTTGCTCACAGAATGGGGCTCGAGGACCTCTGGCGCTTGTCCCATCCTCGCACGTCCTACTATACACACTATTCTAACGCTCACAATAGCAGCTCTCGTATAGACTATTTATTCTCACCCACAGCCGATCTTCAGTTCTTCCGCCATCCGGAGGGGCTCCCCAGAGGGATCTCCGACCACTCCCCCCTCACGGTGCAATTCACTCACCACCGTCAGCAGGCACGCGGTCCCATAGTAATCGCGCCCTGGCTTTTAAAAATTCCTGACATACACGATAGCTTGCTTGAACACACTGAATACTACTTCGCCGACAATGTGGGGTCAGTGCCTTCAGCCACAACGATATGGGAAGCGTACAAAGCAGTGATTAAGGGTACAGCGCTAGCCCTCAAAAACGGTTATCGCCGCAAACAGAGTGAACAACTGTTACAAATCGAAACAGACCTGTCTAACCTCGAATCCCTACATAACACACGCCCCACAGATGAGCTATCGGCCCGCCTGCAAGCGAAGCAAATGGAATACAGGGCACTAGCTCTTGAAAAGGCGCAAGCCAAACTCCTGAAAACCCGCCACCGTGTTTACGAGCTGGGAGACAGAGCAGGTAAGATGCTCGCATGGCTCGAGAAACGAGAGCAGGGTTCCCGTTGGATCCCAGAATTGACCCTCCCTGACCAATCTACTGTCACGGACCCGGGCGATATAGCGGAGGCCTTTGCCACCCACTTCGAAGGGGTCTATACCGCCAGAGCCAACTATAACGCGGATGAATCCAAATTACTCTTAGCCGAAATGGGGCTCCCCGCTATTTCTGAGACCGAGATGCGGGAGCTCGAAGCCGACCTTACAACGGAGGAAGTTCGTAATGCCTTATTCTCTATTCAATCCGGCAAGGCAATGGGCCCCAATGGTGTCCCTGTCGAGTTCCTGAAAGGTATGGCAGGTGAGATCCTTCCATATCTCAAAGCTATGTTCGAAGACAGCTGCGAAGTAGGCCGCTTGCCACAAGACCAACGATTGGCTTCGATCGTGGTTATCCGCAAGCCCAATAAACCGGCTGCAGAATGCAGCTCTTATCGACCTATCTCGCTCATTAACGCTGAAGTAAAAGTCCTTGCCAAGCTCCTTGCCACTAGACTCATGACGGTTCTCCCCGCCTTGATACACGAAGACCAGTCGGGCTTCCTGCCAGGTCGCAACACTGCGCTCAATCTCCGCCGTGTCCATAATGTCATGAGCAGGATGCCATACCTCCGTGAAGACGCAGCTATCCTTTCCCTCGACGCAACACTTGCCTTCGATTCTATCGAATGGTCCTACCTCTTCGAAGTTCTCCTTCGTTTCGGCTTTGGCCCCAAATTCATACGGTGGGTCCGGTTACTCTACACTGATCTCTGGGGACAGGTCTATGTTAACGGACATACGTCCAGGCGTTTCCCCCTTCATAGAGGTACAAGACAGGGGTGTCCGCTGTCCCCCCTGTTATTCACCCTCACTCTGGAGCCCCTGGCCCACTGGATTAGAACCGATAATTCCATTTGTGGCCTCCGATGGAATGCTGACACAGTCGATAAGATTTCACTGTACGCAGACGACATCCTAGTGTATCTTTCCTCCCCCAAATCCTCCCTTAACAGCCTGCTACACGTGATAACCAACTTTGGCAAATACTCAGGCTTCTCCATTAATTGGTCGAAATCAGTGCTATATGTTCTTCATGGCCCACCTCCACCTCTCCCGCGAGGCTACTCAATCGAAATTGCCCTTGACGGCTTTAAGTATTTGGGGATTTTCGTTACCCCGGACCCCCACCTGTTCCATGTTCGTAACCTCAAAGGCCCACTGCAGAAACTCCATACAGACGTCTCACACTGGAGATCACTCCCCCTTTCTCTACCTGGCAGAGCTGCCCTATTTAAAATGCTTGCACTTCCCCGGTTCCTCTATGCCCTACAAAACTGTCCGTTCCCCATATCAGACTCCTACTTTAACTTAATCGAAGGAGACCTCCGCCTCCTTCTATGGGACGGCGGCTCCCCCCGTATTGCCCTCATCTCTCTCACGCAGGGATGGTATGACGGGGGCATCGCCCTCCCGAATGTCCGTCTCTATTATTGGGCAACCCAACTGGTCGCCGCCAATTCGTGGATCTACGGCACGCCCACAAACCCTGCCTTCCATTTGGAGAAATACCAGACGAGCTGTGGCGGATACCTCGAAGCTCTCTACGGCAAACACTCCCGTACTCGTTATATTGGCCCAATGTTCCACACACTGTCCATATGGCGCCGCGCCAACAAGAGACTCGGATGGGCCAACACCCTCACATTGTCCACCCCACTTTGGACCTCGTACAGGCTGGGCACCCTCTGTCATTGTAGTGGCTTCGATAAATGGGACACAATAGGCATATCCACTATTGGCGACTTACTTCACAAGGGCAGGCTACTAACATTCAAAGAACTCCAAAACACGTACAATCTGGCAAACTCTGAGGCCTTCCGATACCTTCAAATTAAACACGCCATCCTCACCAACATCCCAGACCTCGCCTCCCACAGTCCTCGCCCCTTGAGGACAGACTCCTGTCCGAGCCCCTTCAAGCTAAAGCGATCTCTTACACATACCGCAAATTGTGCAACAACATGCCAAATTCTTTCCATCTCCTGCGGGATAAATGGCAGACTGACGTTGGCAATCTGGAAGATGCAGAGTGGCAGTCGGCACTGATGTCCCCGCGCGAATCAGCCATCAATCATAGATATCGGTTGATACAGTTAAAAATACTACACAGGACTTACATGTCAGGCCCCCTCTTAGCTAAAATCGGCCGTCGCCCATCTGACCTTTGCCTCCGTCACTGTGGCTCAACGGGCACTTTCTATCATATCCTGTGGGAATGCCCTGTAGTCCACGACCTCTGGCACCGAGCTGTCCTGAAAATGACTGATGCCCTAGGAAAACCGGTCCCTCTGACTCCCAAATGCGCGCTGCTTAATGTATGGGACCCCACAGACCTCACAGTGATAGAACAGCGCTGGGCGGACCTGAGCTTCCTCCTCATAAAGCGTGAGATAGCTATGCATTGGGGTTCGCCACATAAACCGCTCCTGATTAGGTGGGTAGCTGCAATGGATGTGTGCATGCTGTCGGAAAAATCAGTTTACAAAACCAGGGGCTGCCCAGGGGTCTGGGATAAGAAGTGGGGTCGATGGAATGCATATAGGGGCGAATTATGTACTTCCCCGACGGCGGATATGGCTATGACCAGGCAGGTCGTCATTCGGTGAGTGTGGATACGATTACTGTCATGCCATGCGTGCTCTGTGGCAAAGAATGCTGACTGCAAATGTTCACATAGATGTTTCCTCTGCTTTACTTAGTTACCTTGGTTTACAATGAAAATACCATAGACCTATAGATTATCCGATACGCAACTCTGGCTGTTTTGTGCATACCTTGCTAACGCGCCGCCGAGCCCCCGGGATGTCGGCTGAATGGCTGTGTTGTTCTGAGACTCTCGCTATGTGCTCGTATGTACCGCAGCCAGCCCTCAGGGTTGTAGGCTCTATGCGGTGTCACTTTGAAATATACATTAAAGGTCTTGAAAAAAAATTAAAAAAAATTTAAAAAAATCTGCAAATGTTTCCAGACCTTTATACACACTTTGCAGTTGCTAGTTTTCTATCTCTATTTATCAAGAGTATTCTATAAAGTATTGTGCTAACCTAGATAGAAGGGTGGTCTCACTTTACCCGATTTGGAGGTTTACTAAGGGGCAGCTCAACTGAGGGTTCTTGCAGATTGGTGCACCAGAGCTGCTTCTTAGCAATGAATACACATGGATAGGGCAATAAAGGGCCTAGCCACCTCATATGAAAACAAATATGCGATCACCCAGAAAAAACTTACCACAGCACTCCAATATCTACGATGTTTCTGTATGGGACTCAACTGGGAACTATATTTGACCTCCTACCCAACACCACATACACCTATTCACCTCAATCAGGCTCACTTAGACATTTCCACCCAGATCCGTTTGAGAATTGGCAGGATGGAGACTGCCTTATGGTTTCAAATGTTTTTAATAACGGCATAAATATCTTAAAGGGTGCAAAGCAAATTTCCATATACAGGAGAAAATACATATTCCACTATGCTCCATTACAGCATTTGTTGCTACAACCAGGTTGGAAACACACAGTAATGAGGGACTCAACCCCCTTTGAAAAATGTGTTCTGTAAGCTTATGGTGCCACAAGCATAATCTTTCAGTTATATGCACTCCTTTTAAGAGGCGTCTTCATTTGATTACATAGCCCTAAGAACCCAGTATCTAAGATTTGTTGAGGTGGTATTTCCAGATTTTCAATGGTACCTGATCTAGAGAGATCTGCATTAAATCTTATAAGGAACACTAGGAAAGGTAGCTCACCATAAATTGCTACTAGACTAGTATTGATCACAAGGTAAGCTTAACAAGATCTATCAACTGGTGGATCCAAAATGCTGGACAGGAATTGAAGCAAGCAGAGATGTGAAAAATATTTGGTGGAAACGCCTATGCATTCTGCCATTCAAGACTGAGGTTGCCATAGAACTCAAAACTATTTTGGTGCATCCTCTCCTTCAGTACCTCTACCACATACTACTCTGGATGAGATCACCAGTACTGAAGCATCAAACCATGGCACACAGAACAATCTTATGTGGCAGTTTTTGGGGCAGCAAAGACTTCGCTAGCAGAATATTGGGGGGGGGAATGCTCACCCCACTCCCCTCCCACAGGCACTCCAGATTGTAGATTGTTATTGCTATGTAGATACTTAGTTTCAATTTAGCTGAACAAAAACAGGACTTATAGGCAGTTTGGGGGCCGGTGCTTTCACGTTTATTTGAAGGGTTCCCAACGATAATGTACCCACCAAGGCTAGAAACGTTAAACTTATTTAAAAGTGTTAGTAGAGGAAGGGATTAGATGCAAGAAGGTTAACCAGAAGTGGGATTACACAAAGAAGACTTTTTTATTAGTCTAAAGAGGTTTCATTATCATAAGTGGATCAACAATATGGCAGAATAACTGTTGGTACACATGGTCAAAGGCAGAGCACAGCATGGGGTTGACTGCCTACATGGTGTTGGAAGCAGGGTCTGAGCGCAGGTATACGGACGATAATAAAATTATATTAAAAAAAATAGAAATGCACACAAAAAAAAAAACAAAGGTTAAAGTAACGCTATAGTTAGGTGAGAATTTCAATGAGAATGTAACATTTTCAATATGTATGAAAACCACTGAACCACTAGCTACATCCCGTGCCCTCGTCATGGATTGCTAACTACCCCACATATTACAACACTCATGAAATCTTTTATGACTCCATTGATCAAATCACTGCGACATTTGCAATGAAATTATTGAAATAAGACTGTGCATGGTGAAGTTGCTAGTTAGTCACCTTAGGGCCTGTGTTATAGTTACCATAGCTAACTATAAATGGTGAATTTCAGTGGTTTTGAATGCTTTGAAATTCTCACCCAACTATAAAATTATTTTTGCCTTTGGTTTGTTTAGTGAACTGTACATTGGAGTTAGAGGCATCATTAACTATAAAATCCCAAGTGCGTTGATTTAGACCCATTTCTTACTTCCATTTCATAAGAGTGACCGGTTCATTGAAATTCTAAACTTATTTGCTTTCATGCTCTAAACAGATCAACAATTTCTGGAATTCTTCACAAGTGTAAAGATCAACCACAACTACTGTCTGGTCAATTATTCATCAAGATGTTAATTGTAGCTCCTCGTTCAAATAACCTTAAGGACAGGCCCACCATTTTCTTATAAAAATCGAATTTGCCTTTTGGCCACTTAAATGTACCTATATTTTGCTTCCCAGATAAATATCAATCAATAATGGAAGAATGATTACCTGCTGCTCCTTGAGGCGTCTCCTCTGTGCGAGCAGCTGAAGAATTAGCTCCATCCTGGTTGTTATCAGGATCTGCCATTTTATCCTGTCGGCGAGCTTCAGCTGCTCCTCTTTTGCCTAGGCCAGAGCCTCGCCGACTAAAAAAGAAATGAAATTCAGTTTTATGGTCAACATTTTGTTCTCTGTATACTATTAATCTAAAAGCATTTACTTAGTATAATGAACCACCACGTACTACTTCCTAATCAAAGAGTTCATGCATTGTCCTTTTGTAAGCAAACTGGAAAGGTACAAGGACACAGAGAAGGCAAAAGAAGTTACTTGTCTTTGACACCACTTCTAACTCATACCTCCATCCATAAGTGGGTTCCAGAACACTTCATGTGTGGGGAAAAAACTACTGTGTGATAAAGCTAAACACAGTGCCTAAGTAATAGGTAATATGTGTGTTGCATTTGCTGTCATGTAATACAATTGCCACTCTATAAGAGAGAAAACTCTGAAGTACACTGTTTCCATAAGCATGCAGCCCCACAAAGGAAATATTATGCTGTCAATTCAATGCCAAATTCGTGCCCGGTGCCACACAGAAGTTTGATACACTATGGATTGTGAAAGTGAAGGAATTAGGATCTATTCAATGTTTTAACTTCTGTGGCTCTACAGAGGAGAAGGCTGGCGAAGATATCCATGAGAGAATTTTGATGTGAAAAGTAAGCAACATTTTCTTCTCTGGTATGGGATATTTATTGGTCTGTATACAATGAACATAATATCAAGTTCATCCGAAAGGCAGTGAGTGGGATAGAATGAGAATTTCTTATATTATTTTAGATGTATAAATGTGTTTAGGGATACCATACATGAGTGCAGATACTTCCATGTGTGGTGATCCCTTGTCTTAAGGTCCTGGAGCACTCAGAAGTTCCTGGACAGTCTTTAGTGTGAGTAATGCCATTACCACTGATGCCCCAGGCCCACAATACTGGGGCACTTAAACTGGAATGTCATGTTACTCGTTTTAGGCACTTGACTGAGGGCATCAAGAAGAAGCAGCTAAGGCTAGATGCATTAGGTAGTTAGAAAATGAGAATCCATATAAAACACTAAATTGATATCAATGCGCTATAAATGTTTTCGCTTTAGAAAGAAGATGGCTATCAAGTAAGCAAATACTTCAAATAAAATGACAATACACACAACAAAACAGAAGAAACTTCTGGAGCAGAGATGACACCAAAAGATCCCAATCGCTAAGATTTCTTTTAACAATAGCCAATGTCACACTAAGGGGCTCAGCAATATCAAAGCTCTCCTAAAAGGTAATAAATGTGGTTAAATGATACATAGAGAAATCCCGGAACCCACTCTACTCCTTAGGTTCCACTGATGCAAGGAGTGGAATTAAAGTGTCACTAAGGGTTTGGGCTGTCATCCCCCCAACTCCCCACCCCACTCCCACCACCCTCATCCTAATACCTCCTCCCCTACATCTGAAAGACTTTGGAAGGCTTGTGTTACTACAGGGTCATGTCCTGGTGACTGGGCAAGGGACACTATCCAGTCAAGTAGAATCAAAAGCTTTATCATTTTTAAATCGGACTGATGAAATTAGCAGAAAAGCTAAAATTATTGGGAGGTAGCCCAACATCCCAAGTGATCCTTATTGAGCCTGTATATGGGGCACTAGCAGTAATGATTATGGAGGCAGGGTCATCCACAGAACTGGTGGGCATATACTGCAGTGATTGTTGGCACCAACAGGAAGCCGAACAGTTTTGGATAAGGCTTCATTACAGCACAGCTTCAACAGAACCATAAAAACAAACGATAGCTCTATATGTTCTTGAGCCAAACCTGTTTTTTTACAGCCAGCTGAGCCAGATCTCACACTAGCAATGTAAAGGGCAACTGCAAACTTGTCCCCCTGAAGTTGAATGAAAAGGGACAAAGACTGCACGCACAGGATACGTCAGCACAGTAGAAGCTCATTCATGCATGTTGACAAGCATCCCCACAACTCAAATTACTTCCTCCAAGTTCCCTAAGGCAAACTCAGTCTTTCGAGCTGTCCTCCTGCAGGTTGTTCATCAACTGGGCTTTGAGGAGGTATTACAGAGGAATAGGTGAGGTTTTCTGCAGACACAGTTGAGCTTCTCAGCAGTTACGCAAGTCCCTCCCCAGATCATAACAACAAAGCAACTAAGCAGGTGATTCGGACCACCCTAAATTGAGGGTATGCAAATAAATTTTATCCCTGTATCACCTTCCTTCATTCACTGGTGTGCAGGTCACAATGACATAAAGCCCAAGTGCTGGTTAAGGGGTTCAGTACTTCTACCCGTCACCCCCGTCCCCCACCCCCTCACCCCCCCACCCCAAGTGATCAAGGCAGAATAGCAGAACCAACCAAAGAGTGTGCAACATTTCGAAGTTTGTATGCTTTTCCAATACTCAATGAGCATCATGCTTCTATTGTGGACCAAATTTTACATCCAACACCAAAAAGGAGGTGAAAGTAATTGTTCACCAAACACCCTCCCAAATTACAGTACCACACAGAGGCTGCGAATTTCACAGCCTCAGAGGTGAGAGTACACAGTCAGACCAGCTCTGATTGATCATGGAGTTAGTTCTACTGGACTCCGACAGGCCTGCTACAGCTGAAATGGGAAAAGGGCACAGAGAAATGGGCAGGGGGTCTCCTTGAGTCCCATACCCCACAAACATCACCACGCACCTGTATATGGTTTTTGAGGGCGACAGAAGGGTCTATGTGGCGGTTGAAATGTCAGCAGCATAAAATCACCATGCCTAAAGTCACTCGGGAACCACCACTTTAGGTAGTGTTCACAAACCCTGTCCAAATATCCCTGAAACAAAACATACATCCTACGATGTCTGAGACATGATAGGCTACAGACGTCATGCACTCCTTCTCCAGGTATTTGTACTGGATATTCCTTCAACCAGGGCTAGCCAGTAGACAGTCTCCTCAGAAGGGTACAGGTAAAAAGATCTGTGCAGCAAAACTTTAATCGTGCTGCCACCACCGCACAGCCAGGGAACACCACCACCCTCAGTTGGAAAGGTGATACGCACTTTATGTGCCTACTGCACTTCCCCCCCACCCTCCAGCACAGACCGTTAAGCCTTAACCTGGTGTTAAACTATATGGAGTTTCCACTAGTCTCACATGCTTGTCAGGCTAACACTGAATCAGAGTCAACAGGTATTCAAAAATAGAACAGTTCGTACCTGGTGCTAGCACAGGAGCCCGTGGTCTTTTGGCGTGTGCTCCGCCGCAAACTGGGGAGCTCTGCAGGTGGCGATTCGCTGCGTTTCTTTGTCGATTTTCTTAAATCTATGCAAAAGAAAAGATGCACTCCAGTCAAGCGTATATATTTTCTAAAACATGCTGTGAAATCAGGTCAGCGTAAATAGACTACCAAATTGTTACTGAAGTAACTTTAAATGTAGCATTTAAGGTTTACATGATTATGTTACAAAACTAGGTTAAACAGTCTTCATTTCTAACTAGAGGAAGGCTCTGCCCCCCCAGTTGACCGCCTAAAACGGGAGGATGATGCAAACTTTTTTTATTACTAGCGATAATCAAAATATTGAATTGAGGATTTCCACAAATGTAAAGCTTAACTACCTTCGAATACAGTTCACATGGTTAATGCACACCACCACTGAGCTGGGATCTTAAAACCTTTGTTGAGAGAGAACTTGTGCTTCTATATATCAAGTTTAACAAAGCTCAGATCTTCATAATAATTTCTTGTTATTTACTTCAGCAGAGGAATCCCTGACTGGAGAAAGTGGCATCTTCTGTAAGGTGCTCATCCTCCTCTCCATCTTGAGCAGAGACCACTATTACCTGCACCTGTTTTGTGGTATGACAGTTTGTCATCTGAATATGCACTTCTAAGGTCTCTCCCCTTCATGAGGCACCACATCTAGAGTCTTATCATAGCAGCAGAGAACACAGCATTCTGACGGCAATGACCCGCTCATAAAGAGTTAGTTACTGTGTTAACCTAGATAATAATAAAAACAGGAATATAGGAATTCTATTTCTGCCACAATGGCATGAATATTTTAAGAGGAAACTTCAGAGAAGCTCATGCCAGACCGGATAGTTAAAACAATGCAATTCAATGTATACGGTCTGAATCGTACCACGTGCCATGGAGATTGGAGGAGCCTGTTGGGCTGCAGAGAAAATTGCGCAACGAAGGAGCAAATAAAGAAGCCCCCATAAACGACGAGTTAGGCGATAGGAAGACACGTTGCATGACAACAAGAGCAAAAGAGTTGCTTTGAGAAGGTTATACATTTTGATCATGCTATAATATCTCTTAATAGCAGAAAGCTGAATAGGTCTTTCACAGTTATCACTTTATACCTCACACAACAATCAATAGCATCAACGTCCTGCTTCTCAAATGAACTCATGAGGTATTTGACACTTTTGGGCTTCCACTCAGCGTCATAGTCAAGTCATCAGATGGTTGTCAACATCCACAAGAGACCAGTTTTACCCTTACACACAGTTTCCAGACCCAACCACTGGACTGCAGAACAATGCACAGTATGTGAATTTAGAGAGGATTCACAACACTGGAAAAGGACTCCTTCACAGCCTGTTTAGGAACGCTCTATTAGGCAAATCGGACTGGAAAAAAATTCTTCAGAAGCAGTTGCTGCTTTGAGATCTGACATGCAAGCACATCTCTTCACATGCCAAGCCCCCCCCCCTCACTGAACCATCCACCTCAAGTCAAGAGGGAGCAACGCAATCTCTTGTGGGATGATGTGGTAGGTGTTGCGAAGAAGGGAGAGGGCAAATACTTCAAAACCATAAACCTAGCTTTCAATTTTTCTTCCTGCAACCTCGGATTACCAACCTGGTTAAGATGGACTCCCCCCAATTTTGTATAATGGGAGGCAGGTAGCTTCTGAGGAACCAGTGGCTAAGTATAAATATTTCACAGACCCTCCTGGCCAATCCAAACACCATACCTATAGGAAAAATCCATGATTAGATGCAAAATGCATAATGTGTGGCCAACACGGTTTGCCTGCACATTTTTGAGATTGGATATACCAGAAAAGGCTACCAATACTGATGAACTGAGCCAGGGATCTTTCTGGTATGGGAACTCTTAATTTCATAAAAGTGAAACTGCAAAAGACTTTCTTCTTTTGGCAGAGCCTGAAGTGCCATAAGAGCATGATGGATTTCCTGAAAAAAAGTCAGATTAATTGAAAGGCTTTGGTCAAGAAAAAATAAAACATCCCTTGCAACTTCATTATAACGGGAGGAAACAGCAGGAGGAGGGCGGCCTGCCACCTTACTGTAAGCAGCGTTGCTGAAGAGCTCCTCACCTGGCTCACGTCTACCTGGCACCGGCCTATAGCTACCCAGCTGCGCTTCCCTGGACTTAATTACAGGTAACTAGGGAGGCGAACACTGCAGGAGTGGCGATTACTCTCCCCCCCTCACCCCCCTGCCAACTCCCACCCCCTGGCTAACTTTTGCAGAGACTCAGCCTCTGCAGGCCCTACCCATTTTTCCAAGCATGGCCATAGTGGGTGCGCTGGATCAGTGGGTGCCATGACAGTGCATTAGCAAGGGCTCCTGCTTCGCCCACCACAGTGAGAGAATGTACTCTGTGCTAGGTCAGCCATCTATCCATGCTGTGGCCCCGGCACTGAACACTGAAGGACTCCTGGGGGCTGCCCGGCCAGAGACACGTAATTGCAGCATTGGATTATAGATGAATTTGGTTTATCAGATATAGGTTTCTTGAAGGGAGGGGGTATTTCAGGTTGTACATTTTACTCTGCTCCACATCAGAAACATTTTCGGTTAGATTACTTTTTTGTAACCACTAGATATGTTAACACTGCTAGAAATATCAAGTTTGAAATTCTGGCCAAAATAATATCAATATACTTTGAGCATCAGTTTATACTGAGCCATCCTGAATGGCAAGAACACACGATTTTCTTTATGCGATACATCGATGACATCCTTGTAATTTGGAAAGGTTCCAGACAACAATTGGAAAGATCTTTGGTTGAACTTAATACATATAACACCAGAATTCAATTCACGTCAGAGATCGACACAAACAGGATACATTTCTTGGACATTGAAATTTTGAAAACAGCCAAGGGTCTTGAGACTAGAGTTTACCGCAAACCTACTGATGTGAACAGTGCGTTGCACTTCTCAAGTGCTCATCCTTTAACTCTGAAAAAACATCTACCTGTTTCACAACTAATGAGGTTCAAGAGAATCACCTCAGATGACACAACATGTAAACAAGAGATTGAAGCACAAATAGAACAATACAAAAAGAGAGGTTACCCTGAACACACACTTGATGAGGCTAAAAGGACGGTGTCCACAAAGAAAAGGGATGATCTTTTAAAAAAACAGACCAAATCTTCAGTCAAAAGAGAGGTGTACGTTCTTAAACACTCAACTCAGGCTCCCAAGATTAAGTCCATAATACGGAAAAGATGGGAACTGATAGAAAACGAGTCAGACTTTCAGAACATCTTCATGCAACCACCACTGTTTGCGCACACTCGTGCTCAGAATTTACGAGAACTTCTGAAAAGGCCTGGAACACAACAAAGCACCAAGACATTTAAGGGCATGAGAGTGTGGTAATGTTATCACTGGCCATGAGTTTCAACATCCCAAGACAGGAAAATCTATATCCTTAAAACATACATCTGACTGCACAACAGAAAATGTAATTTATGCAATTAAATGCCCTTGTGGCCTAGTTTACATTGGCAGGACCAGCAGAAAAATTAAAACAAGGATCATAGAGCACAAAAGTCGGATCAGGAACAAAAACATGAATTCATCATTATCTGCGCATTGGGTTAATGCCACACATACCATTCCTCAACTACGTTTTACTATCCTAGAACATATAATACCACACTCAGGTATGGACATCAACACCTTATTAGCGCGCAAAGAGACCGAATGGATCAAAAAATTGGGGACCATAATCCCGGGGGGGTCTAAATGACCATTATGAACTCCTATGTTTCTTGTAAATTTCCGTATGGATTTGAGATTGTACAGGGTAATATTGCATTTCCCCATTTCATCAAGTAGAAGTGTTATTTCTTCACGTATTATTTATCAATGTATGCATATTTTATATTATCACGTTCACTTATTTCATTCTGTTTTTTTATTTATTTTATTTAATTTACTCTTTGAGAGTTTACAGCATTCGAGGGTAGTCTAGAACCCTGCATTGAGGAGATTATTGGAACCGCCATATTGGAGCAGGTTGTTTTTGAAGTGTAGTCCTTTTTTCATGTTTACACATGGCTTACATCACGTTAAACACCGGGAAGACTCGCGCATTTTGACCGAGTCTTCTAACTTGTGGACTAACTGAAGTTATCGACTACATTGCTGGAGGCAGGATTCGTTCGAGGGTAAGGGACCTTCAAAATACCAGGGGCTTCATAGTTACGAGTAGATGATTAATACGAATTCACTTCTAACAGCGTCTTCGTTTTGTTTAGGCTTTTTTCGCTGGGAGCGAGTTTTTTCAATCTGTAATTGACAACGTGGATGGTTCACTTATCGTGTCTACACCGGTAAGAAGGGAATGCATTTCCCGATGTTGAGATTTCGTTAGTTCATCCAATTGACATTTGTTACACTGGAGATTTGTATATTTTATAATTTCCATAGAGAGACGGACTGCAGGAGGTTTACATACGGAGTACTACACATTCTAGCAGATTCCTTTTGAATATATCAGACACAGTAGGCACATTATTTCACCTTTATTAGACACTTGGGTCCACTACAGTGCAGATTTACAATTAGGTTTGCTTTTTACAGCATCATTTTACCTTTGACCGGATGACTTCTCCTCACCTCTTTTAAACAGTGTAGGAATTAAGGTATTTGTGGACATAACTTATTATGAGATTGTTTTTAGAGCACACTTATCATCGGTGTCTTTTAATTCTTAAGCACACCATCTACATATATGATTCACAATGGTTAGGACTCTTTTCACTTCATGTTCATATCAGATGTGTGAATCACGGCATGGTTGTTATTCAGTTTTCAATTTCTTCTTGGTTCTTGGACTCTTTTTGCCTTTTGGATTTTACACAGAAACTTTGGTATTCTGGGAGAATGCAAACCTTAGGAAGTTATTAATATGTGACATGTATCAATACTTTTGTTGTAGATTTGTTACCTGAACCTGCCCAGAGAACTTGAACATTGAAGCTTTATCATAACCCCTGAAGAAGGGTTCGGTTGAACCCGAAATGCATTGGGTTGTCTTGATTTGATTAATGTCTTTTTACTTGTGACTCACTGATTTCGGTTTTTTGATTTCATATTTAACGTATGTTTCATTCTAATATACTGAGTTATTATGTTCCAAAGAATGTATGCGAAAAATTGCCAATAAATGTGCAAAATGTTTTGTGTTTAAACATCAGAAAACGTTAGTGAAAATGATTTATTTATAACTTTTGAGGCAGGATTGCCAGAAAGCTGTGTGTTGTATAGTTCTTGGTCTCAAGGACTCCATTTAAGCATTTTATCCAGGGATTGTGGTACCCTTTCCCCATGCTTCGCACGCATATATTTTGATAACTTTAGTTACATTCCGAGTACATTGGTTACTTTCCGGTGTGCAGACCCACCCACATCTACAAAATAATATCAGACCATAATCCAATTAGCCTTGATTTGGATATTGATTTTCGTCCTCCTCTTAGGCCATGGACCTTCGAGCGTAAGTTATTATTCGATCCTCTTTACATTGGGCATATGGAGAGGTGGATTCCGGAGTTTTTTTTAATTAATCATGGTTCGGCATCAATAGAGATGGTCAGGGATGCTTTTAAATCTGGGGTACGAGGAGAAACTTCAAGTTTTTCAATCAATAAACAACGGGAAGTCAGAAAGATAGAAGACACTGAGATGAACAAATTGCGAGATATTGAAATTGAGCTGATGTCGGCTTGTAGCCAAGGGATAAATACACATCAAATTTTGAAAAATCTAGCTATACAAAAGGCAAGAATTTATCAAAGCCTTGCTACAAGATTAGAGCAACAAATTGCTGCCTTTAGATCTGAAATGTATGAGTTGGGAGAAAACTCAGGGAGACACTTAGCTAAGAGGCTTAGACAGAAGGAGGTTTCTGCTAGAATAGATAACATTTTGGATGACTCAGGGCAGCCTCACAATAGTCCATTGGAAATATTAGAGATCTTTCGCGAATTTAACTGTAAATTGTATTCACAGGAAATTACTGGGGACATCGAAGGTAGAGTAACAGATTTCAGTCATCTCTTACCCAGTACCATTCTATCACTAGAAGAATCTGAGCAAATGGATACCCCAATTAGCTGGGAAGAAATTGAATCATCCTTATTGTCCCTGGCATTAGGTAAAGCTGTTGGACCCCATGCTATTCCTCTGGAATTTTATAAGACTTTCCGACAAGTTCTTAAAAAAGAAATGAGTTTGCTTTTTTGGGAGGCTTAAAAAGGGAAAATTCCATCTTCTTGGAAGGAATCAGTAATAATTGTCTTTCTCAAAAAAGATAAATTCCCCCTTAGTCCCTTCATCTTACCGACCCATATCGCTAATTAACTCAGATAGCAAAGTATACTCAAAAATGTTAGCCTCACGTCTTTCTGGTATTATCTCACCGATCGTTTCGAGATTTCAGCATGGGTTTATCCCATCACGGGATACTGCAGATCATATACGTCGCTTAATTACAATAATTGATTGGGCCCAGGCTACTAAAACCACCACTGGAGTGACCCTGCTGGATGCTGAGAAAGCATTCGACACGGTCAATTGGGCATACATGTGGGACTCCTTAAGTAGAAAGGGGTTTGGCCCTGGTATCTTAACTGCTTTAAAAGATATATATCAATCCCCTTATGCCTCAATAAGCTTAGACGGTCAAACATCCTCCCCGTTTTCTATCACTCGTGGCACGCGGCAAGGGTGCCCCTGCTCACCTCTTCTTTTTGCCGTTTATATGGATCTTTTTTTAAATCGTTTAAATTTGTATTTATATATTAAACCAATTCACTTAGCTCATACAGATTATCGTGCATTAGCTTATGCAGATGACATCGTGGTGGTTACAACTGATATAGGAACTACGCTACTTATCAGATAATTTAGCGACACAGTTTGGATCCTTTTCAGGATATAAGTTAAATCTGTCCAAAACGCAGATTTTGTATGTAGGAGACGATCGACCTTCGTCTATAGCTACAGTCTCCGAATTTACATATTTGGGGATCTAGATCTCACTCCCAGTCTCAAAAATTCCTGAACTTAACATGAATCCTGCAGTAATTAAAGTTAATCGGACCCTAGAAAGACTTAATCATCTTCATCTATCGTTATATGGTAGAGCCAATTTGCTTAAAATGCTGATATTGCCCAAATTTATATATATGTTCCGCACAATACCCGTCGAATTTCCTCTTGAATGCTTTAAAAAATTAGAGAGAGTAACCACTAGATTTGTGTGGGGTTATAAACGCCAACGTAGAGCTTATAAAAAAATTATTCTCCCGAAAGAGTGTGGGGGCTGGAGTATTCCTCATTTTCTTTTTTATTATATAGCTGCCTCTCTACAATTTATTAGTCCACTGGTGGTTGGTGATAAAGCTCCAATTCCTTTTTGTAACGCTCCATCAATATATGAACTGGTAATGGGCGAGGAGATAAAGGGCTGCCTACTTAGGGTGGTGGAGCCTAGTCATTTTAAGAAAACGAAATTTAAGATCCTTATAGCGGCTTATAAGGTGTGGAAAATGGTTAGGAGACATCTGGGAATCTCAAAATATAATGTATATGCACCATTCACTGCTTCTGATTTACTTCCTTATATATTTCGGGATCCAAGTGCCATCAGATGGAGCTTTAAAGGAATAAACTATATAGGGGATCTTTATACAGAAGGAAATTTAATGTCCTTTACAGATGTACAAAGTGCTTATGGCATACCAAAAAATGAATTTTTTAAATATTTACAAATTTGCAGTTTCCTACAGACGTTAGGACAAGTAGCACAAGATTGAATGATTAAAATTCCCTTAACTGAAAATATGATGAAAAAGACATTAATAGGTCACTTTTATATGTGTTTGATTCAGGAATTTCCTGATGATATGGTATTATGTCAAACAAAATGGGAAACAGCTTGGGATATCTGGTATGCTTATTTATGAATCCTTTATGTTGTCAAACCGAGTCCTTATTACAGGGATAATGAAATCTCAGCATTACATGGTTATACATGATTTATATTATACCCCCAAGAAAGTCTCGAAATGGAGTTCAACCACTGGAGCTAAATGTAATAGATGTGGCCAATATGCTGCCGATACGGTTCATGTGTTTTTTTCTATGCCCTAAATTGAATGGATTTTTTTTCTGTATTGAACGATTTTTGGCTGAAATTTTGGGATACACGATTAATATAACCAGCGAGTTGGTTTTAACAGGCTGTGCTTCGGGTATTGTATTGCAACCAAGACCGAAAGCCACAATATGTTTCCTCTTTATTTGTATGGCTGTAATAAGGGCCTGTATCAAAAGAGAGTGGATTAATCCTGACCCATTTTCTTTTTTTAGTTGGAGAGAAAAATTATTGATGTATAATTTTGAACTTGCTGTTTACAAAACTAAAGGATTAAAGAGGAGGGCTATGGGAGTAAAGATATGGGCCCCCATTACTGATTGGATATAGGAACAATATTATTATGATTTACATAAGTAAATGCTTTATCCTCTCGCTCTCATGTAAAGTCAAATCCATTCTTTGTGTTATTGTAATATATGACTGATGTTTGCTGCTTTTTTCCTTGCAATAAATAAAAACTTAAAAAAGACGAAGAACAGGATGCTTTCATGGCACAGTTCGGGTGGGGGGATGTGGGTGTTTTGTTGGCTAGTTGGGATATTCTTTTTTGTTATTTTCGTAGTCCATGTACGTGCAGTGGAGGAGGTTGTGTGCAGTGACTGGCTGGGGACACACACTAGTACGACAATGTCAGATCGCATTCTTTTGATTACTTAGAATGTGCGGGTACTGAAGATACCATCCAAGCGCTATAATGACCTTGCATACATAAACTGCAGAGGGGCACAATAGCGTTTTTTGCAGGAGACACACTTGACAGACTGAGGGTAGGGCTCTCCGAAACAGGTGGAGGGGGCAACCCTACCACACAGCATACTCTGCATTTGCAAGGGAGAACTGATTTGGATCAGGCCCGGCGTACCTTTCCAATTGCATAATGCAACGGTAGACCCTGAGGGGGCGCAGTCTTGGTGATGGATCAATTGGACGGCAAGGATCTGGTACTGCTTCATCTGTGTGCCCCGAATTCTGACCAGCATTCTGTCCTGGCTAGCCTGACGTCCCCTACTAACAACTGCATTGCACTATCCAAGGTTAACTGGAAGGTATTCCAACTATGTGGTAGACCACTACTCAGATCAGTCTTAGCCCCAGTCGCCAGCACATAAATCGACAGGGTTTGTCCGCACGTGGCTAGGGCAATGGGAGCTTATACGTAGCTGGCAGGCTCCGAGCCTAATCCTTTCACTTTGCCCTACACAGATATGTTAGTTTGGATTTGATGTTTCGCTGCAATGCCATATATGAGCGATTGGTGGATGCGCAATATTTGGCAAGGACGTACTCTGGCCAGAACCCCTTACTCTGTACTTCTAGTTGGCCAGTCCACAGTGCTCATGTCCCAACCGGGCGACTATACCCCGGTTCTCCTGGCAGAAGACTACAGGAATTGAGCTATCGCTCGGGGTTGAGTGGAACACCCTCAAGGTAGTAGTGCAGGGGCACTATCTCCAATCAGCTGAGGGTACGCACACAACTGCATGCCAACATCAAGCGGCAGGAGGGGGTACTGAATTGTTTGTCCCAGGATCTAGGTGTGGAGGCTGAAGGTAGGGCACATCAATTCGAGGAAAGAGCAATTGTTTGGAACGTTTGAGGCAGTATGACTAAAAGGATTATATTGCTAATGCGGAGAGAGATAAGTTGGGAAGCATGCTGGCTGGTCTCCTCCGAGAGAAGAGCAAGGAAAACAATACTCCAATTTCAGAATGGCACTGGCCGGAATGTGTTCTCTCAGGAGCAGATTAATGGAGTTTTTACTCTGTATTACCGCGAGATGTACGCCTCTGGCGTGGCAGCAGAAGGGGACATACTGTAGTAGTAGCTGATTTCTCCCTTCCTGTTCTGGACCCTGAGACGGCGGTGAGGATCAGCGCCAATATCTCTGTTCAGGAGGTGAAGGGCGCAATTAAGGAGTTGTCGTGGGGTAAGATGTCAATGTCAGAAGGGTTACCCAGTGAGTTCTATGCCTCCTATGCTGCATCCCTGGCACCTAAAGTAACTGAAGCTTAAAATGGGCATATTCCCTCCCCCGCTGAGAGTCTGAACTCTCTAATTCGGTCCATAGACATCCGGAAGGTGTCCAACTCCCTTCACTGGAAAATTCCTATATGCCACCCTGCTTAGGATGGGCCTTAAACTATGTGGCAATATATAGATCATTGGAGCAAAGATTTAAGGGTAATTACTGCAGGGCTCTCTCTGCGATACAATACTCAGTCCCCTTTTAGAGCACACTCCCTCTTACGGTGAGAGGCTGAATACCGGTTTTGAAAAAGGGGATACAACTGCGGTTTTTTTTATATGTTTGCCGCTCTACCAGCGGAACCATTATTCGGGAATTGGACAGCGTCCTCTTGACCCTGTACAGGGGCTTCTCTAGACATTGAGTGGCCCTGCAAAATGTGCGCTTTTCTTGCCATGGTTGAGGAGAACAATGGCAGCACTGGATCTCAAATTATCTTCTTTGGTGGCACAGCTACAGTGAGTGGCCAGCTGGCTTTCTTACCTCTGGGATGCTTTGAGCCACACAGCATGGGTTGCCCCATCGGGAACTATGAATCCGGCTCCAGCTGAAACCAGCTACACATTCGTAGTACGTGGTGACAATATATTGGTTAGGACTGCAAGATGTCTGGACCAGGGTGATGGAGAGGGCAAACACAAGGGTTCCGTATACTTCTGAGCACCCCTTGGTGATGGCACAGTCTTAGCCCACTCCGGTGGGAAATGGGAAGGCCTGCACACGTGGGTTGAGGCAGGTCTCACTATATTGGGAGATCTGTTCACAGGAGGTGATTTGCAAGAGACTTAGAACCTTCCGGCTAGGCATTTTCTTTTATACAGGGCCTTGACAGGCAAGGTACATAGTTGGTGGGATTCGGTAACTGCAGATTTTCCATAACATGACTGCCCCCATAACAGGACTGCCTCCTTTACCTCTTACTTATAACTGGGGAGACTAGGGCAGTTAAACTTGTTTCCCTCCCAGGCCCTATTTGAAGGGAGCCCAGGTGGATTTGGTTCCATTACAACAGTGATGGGTGGCGAATCTTGGGCCCTCTTGAAGACGCAGCTTTGAAGGGGACCCTGGCCTGTACCCCTAAAGTATCCTGCAGTGCAAGGTTTACATCAATTCAGTTTAATTTTTTTGCACAGGACAGCTCACACCGCAACCGCAGCACATCCATGCCCTGTTTAGGGCCTCCTCGGCTTGCCTCCGCTATGGTGTGTGGGATGCAGACTAACATGTTCTGAATCTGCCCTGTGCTGACCTACTGGGACATTGTGTCACAGGTCCTCTGTAGAGCCACCTATAGTTATTTTGAGAGCACCTCACAATTGCGCTTGTTGGACTTCCACAGACAGTGCAGCTCACAAGGTAACTGATAGGTTCACAGATTTTACACTTATTCTTGCGCATGGACAGTTAACGATGAGTTTGAAGTCAGCTGGACGCAGTCATTTGTATAAGTGGTGGAAATAAGGGATTAAATAGGGGGAATGTAAGCGAGAGGCAATCCGGAGGGGAGACAGGGGGGGTGTATAGGACCCCAATCCTACCAGCAAGGGAGGCAGTGATGTATGCTTGCCCTAGACTGAACCCTCAGGGGACCATACGGTGAATCCCTGACAGACCCTGCTACACCCCTAGGGCCTGATGAAGCTGCGGTCAAATGAGTTGGGGTGGTTTAAGGTTGTTAGACAATGGGAGAGTAGGATTTTGTGGGTAGGTGGAGGAGTGTCTGGCCTTGCCCTGGCACATACATACATACATATACATGTATATATATATATATATATATATATATATATATATATATATATGCTGCAAAGTACCCATGTATGGATTGCTCACAACTGTCTCAGTCTGCACATATCTTTATGTGAACACCTAAGTCTCCTTTTATTTCAATGATTCTCACATCTGCCATGTCTGTACCCAATTTTCATAATTTGTATTACTGTGTGAATTTGTGTACAAAGCAATAATATGTTTTACAAAAAATGGAGGATACAGCAGTGAGCAAAACAAGAGGGCAATGTGTGCTCTCATATACACACCCAAGTCCACCGAAAATGTTGCACAGAGGGTAAAGATGGAATAAAACACATTCAGATGAAAATGACACGTGTGTTTGGGAAGAAGGCAACAGATGAAAATTAGCGCACATGTTCACGGAGTCTGCCAGATGGTTAACAATCAGCCAGATATCATGAGCCGGAGTCTCAGACCATAGCTTCAGCACCTTCAGACAGGGGAAGCAAGAGCATGCCACCCTTATTGTTGGTGTATACAACATCACTGTTATGTTGTCCGTTGGGATCTGTACCAACTAGCTGTAGATGGATAGCAGGAACACCTTCAGAGCCAGGCAGGTTGCATTAATTGCGAGCTGGCAAATATGAAATTTTCACTCCGAAAGTGACCAAAGGCCTCTTATCCTCAGTGCATCGAGAGGACGGCCCAAATGGAGCAAGGAGACATCAACAACGTGGGCCACAGATGGTAAGGGACACAAAAGATTCTAGCATATAAGGTGTTCTGTCACCAGCCACAACTGCAGGCCTCTGGGGAAATTCAGATACTGGCCATGAGGATTCCCCAGTGAAAGGAGAAGAGAAACCACAACTGGAGGACACATGTGCCACCGACTGCGGTCTACCAGCCAGATGCAGGAGGTAAACCGGTCCAGAACAGTCAGCGTAAAAAAAAAAAAAAAATCTACCTCCTGAAACACCACATGCACAGGCAGAATGTTCTAAACCCACTTTGAGGCAAGAAGCCCTTGAGGGACAGACTTTCAAATTCCTCCAGATGAAGAAAAAATGGCTGGAAGTGAAACCAGAGGAGGTTGATGGAGCACCTCAGGTCAAAGAGAAGGAAGATAGTGGCCTGCAGGAAGTTTGACATTGGCTTTGGAAAGCATGCCTTTACCAGGCAGCTGTGAAGATACTAAAATAAGAGGATCCCCAACCTGCTACGATCTGGCACAATCATGACATATCCCTACCTCTAGGTGCAGATTTTACCCCAAAGCTTCCTTGAGGCCAATAGACACACCCGAGGGAGCTACGGTGGTGCAGAAAAGGGCCAGCGTAGCCTGGATGAAGGCAGCTATCCAAGTTGTTTTGATGCAAGGGACTAGAAGATTTTGGCTCAGTCTCTGGCACCAGTACCAAATCCAGAGTCAAATAAATAGCCACCTGCTGTGGTACTTCTTGTGCCTCTTCTTGTACTTACTAATCAGTGGTGAGCCAGTGCAAGACCTAGCGTAGGACCTAGATCACTAACCACACTGCTTCCCTTGTCATTCATCTCAAGCCTCTGCTATGAAGAGATTGGCCACTTGCTCCTTGAAATGAGCATGCAGCCACACTGCTCACGTAAAAGCCATGCTTGGACCCCAGGTATCAGACAGAGCTCATGCAGATCGAAATAGTCTTCTGTACCACAGGAATTGCACAGGGAGAAAACTCTGAACAAAGTTTCGAAAATTCTGAGGAAAAATGATCAGAGGAAAGAAACTTTGGGTCCATGCTGAACAGAAAACAAAAAAATAGATGTCCGTGCGTTGGGTGGCACCTTCAGCGCCCATGTAATACCACATCCAAAGTAGAAAGAAATGAGGCGCCATATATTGGGGGGAGAAGCATCCATCAAAAAGAGTGAAGGATAAATATCAATGACCGGACATGTTGCACTCTGTAAGAATGATATAAATGTTGGTAGGACACAAGATCATTAAAGTGACCTCAGAAAAAAGCAGATCTAGGTAAGAGATAGCTGGACAAGTAACTATTACTGAAATGGGAGAGGATACTTCAGAAGGTGAAGAAAATACTACATCACCTACCTTTTTAAACGGTATCAGCAGTGGAGAGAACAGAAGTAATTATATTTTAATTTATGTCACTTGTACAATTTCACTCGCAATGTGGAGGTCGGGTGAATACATTTCATCAAGCCCCTCCACAAAAGAGAAAAAAGCTTCTACTTTTAATTTAAATTGCTTAGCAAAGAAACCTTCAAATTAATTTAGATCTCCAATACTAAAAATAAACAAGACCCTGCAAAATGAGAACTGGCCTAAAATACAATCACCAACATAAAAACTCTACATTAACGAAAGGAATAATAGATTTGACTTGGGTGTACTTACTGGCTAATTTTGCCTGTAGCCCAGACGGTCCAGGTTTAGATGCTTCAGACTTGGAAGACCCTGGGAGAGACAGTTTTGTTTTAGGTAAGCTAACTTTTGGGCTGAAGCGAGCTGCCCAGTCAAACTTAGAAGATCCACTGCTTTTGGTCTGGTCTTTCTCACGACTACTTCTTCGAGGACTGGGGCTAGATGCAGAACGGGATCGCCTAGTCTTGTTCTGTTCTTTTCCAGGTTTCCCTCTTGCACCTTGAGGTACAATGGAAGAAGCAGAAGCAATAGCAGAGGAGGATGAAGATGTAGATGCTGAAGAGGAAGAATCAGTGATGGTGCTACACCCAGCTTTGGCTGAGGTCACCGATTTTGAAGCCAGCTTGGTGGGTTTTGAAGACCTTTCGAAAACACCAGATGCCTCAACTGCTGGCACACCCTTCAAAGAAGATAAACTATCTGTCCTTTTTCTTTTCTGATTCGGGGAACTACCTGAAGCTCCACCCTTTCTGGTATGGATTTTGCTGGTTGATGGCAATTGTGCAGATTTCAAAGGCTGTTCTTGGTCAATGTGCCTCTTCTTAGTCTTGTATGTTCTGTTAGTTTCTGAATGAGCCTCTTTGTGCACAAGCAATTTGGATTTTTTTGCAGTACTAGGAGAATGGGTCCTGGTGTAATCAGGGCTGGCACTGCGCTTTACACCTCGAGAAGTCTCTTTCTTGGGCACGTGCCCAGGCTTCTTTTCTGTATTATTTAAAATGTTGGGGTCGTCTTCTTGTGGTATCAACACATTAGATGAGCTTCCACTTCTAAAAAGAGAAACAATCTTGCATGAGGTTCATATTCTTACAAAGTGCTATATTTAAATACAACTAAAATTATACAAATGACTAACTTCAAATTGAAGAGCCCACCAGTTGATAATGCACAATAACTAATGCATTTGATTGTGGCAAAAAAGCTAAAAAACAGTGCTTTCCCCCAGCGTCCCATCATGCATCAAAAGCAACCTGTATCATAGGAAAACTTCCAAACATCATAAAATGTGTAATATCCTTCATTCCAGATAATACTGCAACACAAACAGATCATTTTCCAGACTGTATGCTTTCTCATCCCTTTTATTAGGTTTCCATGATCATCCCTTGGCGAGTTAACCTAGATAAATTAGCTGAATGGGCAAATTGGGCATAATTAATTATTTACTGCTTTTGCAACCTAGCCTGTCATTAACCAATGCGAATTCAAAAAATATATAACAGCTAGACATTGGCTACCTTTTTTACATAATTTGTTCACTGCATTAAAGAATATCTAAAACTAGTTTTATACTTCTGTTGTAGTTTTATATGTATTGTGAAAATGGGAGGTAAGAAGGGCTAGTGTTTGGTCATCAAAAAAATAATTACATGATTAAACCAACCCCTTACCAAGTAAACGGATACGTGGAGTTTCAACAATCCATCCCACAAACAACTGAAGTGGTGTCTAAAAAACGGTGCGATTTATCCCCATACTGCCTGATCATCAATAAGTAGATGTGACACTAATCAACAGGTTCTATGCCTGTAACAGAGTGTCACCAGACAGCAAAAGCTGACTTAAGTGTAAGGCACAGGTCTGGATTAGAAAGGGTCACCTGAGTGAATCCATGACTGATTCTGTACATCTAGTTAAAAATAAAGCACCTGTGAGGTCCACCACCGACCCCAATATTCAATGAGAATACAGGCCCTTTTGCATGAAACCTAGACCCTTCAGCTCCAGATGTACACAGAATACATCTATAGTCACATGGTCAAAAAGTGAATTCAGGGACTAAAGTCCCTATGTGCTGCAAGAAGGTATGGTCATAGGAAAAGGAAAGCAGCACCTGCTTCAACAGAAAATACAGCCACTTACCTTAGGATATACTCCTCACAAGCACATAGCTTTGCATCCCTCCTGCCTGGGTTCCGCCTTTTATAGTGTAGTAAATTCCCTTTAAGGCCCACTATGATTCTGCCTTATTTTAGCCTAACATCACACGTTGTAGGCTGCTTAGCACAGATGCATAAAACGTTTCATTTAAGCCATGATCTTATTTTAGAAATACACTGCACATTCAGTTCTTCTTGGCATTCAGTCTGAACATTTAGTACAAGGTTGAACAATATGGTGCTATGTTTTCCTGAGATCGGTCAGCAACATATCCTAACATTTAGACAACACAAAGGCACAGCTGCTGTGTTTTATCATGACACTTATCATAGAAACTGAGACTTGCCCTTTGGAAAACAGAGGAGGATTCTACAAGAGAGGAAAGATGCTGGAACAGGCACACCACCCTTGCGCAACACTGAGATGCAGACCACCCAATGACAAATGGCAGGTATGGGGTCCAGTTCTAATCCCAGAGAGATCACTGATATATCACTGTGCTTAAGTAGTGAGGGTAGGCTTAGGCAGATGTCTTTCGCCATGCTAATCGCTTTTTATTGTATACAGTTTCCTCATAATGCTGATTACTTTGCTCAGTTGTATATGTTTTCAAATCGCAGCACAGTTGCTTCATAATAGAGCAAAATAGTTTCAATACATATTGTAAACTTTCCTTGTCTCTATCTTTAGTTTACTGTAGACACGATTAAATAAGGAAACAAAAAGGTGGTCGTCCATTTCCACAGTTCCTTGGGGACTAGAGTGTTGTGTTCTAGGTTGCTAATTTACATTTACTCTGGGAAGGATAGTAGGGCAGGCAAGGCACTGTGAGCTAGTCTAATTTGGGCCCATAGATACTGATGTGGTATGGTGACTCAGTCTCTACATTCTGACATCTTGTGGTCCCACGGACAGTTCGGTTTCCAAATAGAATCCCTGCAAAATGGCACTACCAAAGATGGTCTGGTACTTATCCATGGGTCTCCAGATTAGTTCTTGTGCATGCCATTCATAACCGTTACATCTACCACCGGAGACGTTCGCAGTGCTGGGGATTCATTTAGGAAGCACCATAGTTTGACTGTTGGGGTTTCCAAGCTTGAAATTTTAATAGGACAACTCATTTTTGTGTTTGCTCTTTCTTTCCATTGCTAGTCCAACCATGGTGCTGCCACAGCCTATTCTAATTGCAGACCTGCTGTCCATGCACATTTAAACTGTACATGGCCTTACAAATGCAGGTGACTGTTTTCACGTTGGAAGCCCACAACGGCCACCATTTTAAAGTCTTTTATTCTTGGGTCAACTTCACGGCTGCGGATGCCAATAGCAATACATTTAATGAACACAGTTGTTGCAACACCAACACAATATAGAGCACATCTGCTCTTAAGAATACCACATTCACATTGAGAACATCAAACTTGGTTCTGAGGTGCCCATCCACATGTACTTGCACCAGTACGCACAAGTCCCCTTAACTGACAGGGCTATCTAGCGAGCATTAGCTAGTTACATACTATTCCCCAATATAGTGAATCTCACTGCTCAAGAGCTACGATAATATGCTGGTCTGGTTAGATTATTTATATACACTTAACTCCATATGTTTTGCTCACCTTGTTGGCAGTACCAGCAAGTGCTGACCTGCCAGGGCAAGCCCTATTGCCTTCAGTGCCTACTATAAATTCTGTAATTGTTCATTCAGTTAAGGGCACTTCCACTGAGAAAATACTGACTGCTGTACAGATGGCTATTCAAGAGCGGCCACTTTCACAAGGGAAACTTATTAATGTTTTTACGCCAGTGCCAGCCTTAGAGGCCGTCACAAAGGTTAGGGTTCCCAATGTTAAAGTTCCCCTTCCTAGATGGCTACAATGGGCATGTGGGAGGGACGGGCGGAAACAGAAGCGAGGAGGCCGTATTGGTTTGATAATGGCATGTTTTATTTCAACTGATGACTTGATAGTTACAGGTGGTCGTTTTTCCAAAATAATGTTATAATGTACATCAGTAGGAATTCTTTCCTAAGAAACGTACAGTATGCAGAAGTTCCTTCCCTTTTCCTCCTCTTTTCTTCTAGGCGCTCCTGTATCCTGGAGGGGGTCCCGCAAATCTTGCAGAGGGGCAGAACTACTAAGAAAAGGATCGGTAAGTAAGACTGACTAATTGTAATAAACCTTCACTACACCCAGACTTGAGATCTTATTAATGGATTTGGCGTCAGGTAGGAAGGTGCAGTTTGATAATGTTTGCCAGAAAAGATTTTACTGATGATCAGTAACTTATTCTTCTGATAGACCATTCTAGCCGCAGATTCCTCATCTTTTGAAGAGATAACAAAGCAGTACATATTTGGAGGGGAGTCGGTCGATGGACTCAAACCAGAAAGTCCTGCAGGACCAAGTGGTTATATTGTCCCCCCTAAGAGAACCAAACTGTCCAGACAGTAGTGTTTTGTTATAGTACGGAGTGACGTCCATGTAGCCGCCTGGAAGATGTCTAGATAGGAACTCCACTTGCCAAAGCTGAGGTAGCAGCTATGGCCCTGGTGGAATGAGCTTGCAGTCCTGATGCAGACTGTATTTTGGCCAGTGCATAGCAGATCCTATTGCACTACCGCAAACACCACAAAGCGCTGCTTGTACACCTCTGGCAAGCACCATGTAAAAGATCTGTGCTCTTTTGGGGTCCAAACCATATAGCCCCTCTCCATAGAATATGGAGCATAGAACTACTGCAGGGTGATGGTTTGATCAATGTGGAACAGAATCACAACTTTGGGTACAAAGGCTGCAAGCAACAGCAGAACCAGGGTGTCTGGGGAAAAGGTAGCGTACAGCCATTTAACACAGAGAGCCTGAAGCTCACTTACTGCTCAGATGTTAAGGTGACAAGGAAAACAATATTTACATTGATAACCTGCAACGTACAGCTGTGAAGTGGTTTAAAGGGAGAACATTTCAAGTAAGTGAGGACTAAGTTAAGGTCCCAATGTGGCATGACAAAAGGAGAAGAACACATCACAAAAGGTGATTTAAATAAGGAGTGTTAATCTGGCAACCACAAAAAGGCAGAAAGAGCCAAAAGGTAGCCATTAACTGTGCAAGAGCACAGCCTTGCTTGGCAAGAGACCATACAAATAACAACGCCATAACTTCCCCATGCGTGGGTATATCTGAAGTGCCACACCAAGCTACAAACCTGTCCGAACGACTGACGTGTATGCCGAGGGACACCTGGCTGCCAAGATGACATCCTCCGACTCTGGAGCAAGCAGGAGGTTCTTCAGGCCCGGTTGCAGAACCCTGCCCTTTTGCTGTGACACCAGATCCTACAGGAGAGGTAGCCCAATTGAAGGGCAGATGCTCTCGCCCAAGAGTTCTGAATAGCATTTCCCCATGCCCAAACCGGGGCCACTAGCATCTCTTGGGCCTGCTCAGTCCTGATCTTCGAAGTTCCACAATAAGCGGAGCAAGTCTCCTACCTAGACTTTTCTTGGAAACGCCAGCGAGCATCACTACTGACATGCACCTGCTCCACTGTGATAAATAGATTAAGGGAAGTCTCTCCTTACGGGGGTGGGGGGACCTTGCACCACCTCCGGATGCAATTGCCATCCGTGAGGTGCTACGCATCCGAGGCAGTGTTTATCCACCACGGCATCCAAAAATCCTACCAGATGGTTCACCACCAAGAAAATCATGTGATGGTCCAACCACTTCTACAGGTGCAGTGGCTTCTGCCACGGGGTTTGTTCCCCCACCTACCTGCTTGAGCAATACCATATGGCGTTGGTGTTGGCCATTAGCACCTATACCATCCTTCCTTTGAGCGATGGATGGAAGCCTGTAAACACCAAGTGAATGGCCCTCAGCTCCATGAGGCTGATATGGAACCAGGACTCTGCCAGAGAAGAGAATCCTCTGATCTCCACCTCTTCCAAGTGGGCTCCCCAACCCAGAAGGAAAGCATCAGTCACAACTGTCAGTTCTGCGTGGGGTAGGGAGAGGGGTATGCCGCTAACCCAATCGAGGTCCAGTAACCACCACTGCAGATCTCTTGTAGTCACCTCCGAAATCTTTGTGGTTAGAGAGGTCTCCTTGATGCTGAGCTCAAGACTTCATATATCACCGCAGAGCCCACATATACCGCCTGGTGTGCTGTACAAGCGGTCTTTCCACCAGGCTTTTGTCAAAACCAAGCCAGCCTATAGTCTGTGGGGAACCTGGGACGAGTTTCCAGCATTTAGCATTGAGTTGTAAGGCGGTCTGAATGTACTTGGGAGGGTACTGGCTGCCCTTTCAAAGAAGCAGTAAGGAGCTGCCTACTAATCTAATGGTTGCACTGTAGAGGGTGAAAGACATACCAAACGTTAGCAGACCAGTTGTGGCCACAGCCCAATTACTAGCAAAGCATCAGGTGGCATATTGCTGGGGTAGAGACAGAGCTCAGAGCAGGGAATAGTGGCTAAACACCCTTATTTATTTCAACGAGCAGCTAGAGATCTATGCAGAGCAGATACCCATATCTTACAGACCCAGCAACATTTGGGGCCCATTGAAGGACGTTTTACTTGATGCCATAGAGTACTCATTTGCATCTCTTGCAGAGTGGAGGTGAACACATGAGGGGGAAAACAGCTGAATCTTAGTGGCCTATGGTAGACATTGCAGGAAGGTTTTGTCTCCTGATGAATCTGTGGAGAACAAATTAGAAAGATGTATAGACACACTTTGTGATGTGAAACATGAGTACTGTGGCATTTTTACTTCAGGTTGCATTCTCCTCCGGGTATATAGAGAATATTTCACATATGTATGGACGCACTCTCAGTTAACGTGCCCTTCACTGTTGTGCTGTTGAGCTTGAAACTCAATTTAAAAAACTTCCAATACTCCTCAAGAATCTTCAAGTGCTTCTAGAAAAGAGGTCAAACTCAACCACCATCAGTTTAAGCAGACACTGCAAATGGCAAAGTAAATGCACCTAACCAGATTTTAAGTACTGAAACTCAAATAGAGGACAATAAAAATCCACAAAATCACACGTTGTGTAATTTACCAAAGGCGTGTAACACAATATTAGATGAAGACTGCCAAATCGAATTCATTTTATACACACCAGAAGTGTGAAAGTCATAAATGAGTCATTCTCAGCAATAGTGCCACAGTACAGAGATGCCGAAGCAGTTCTAAAGCAAGCCCCTTCTCTTTATAACAATCAACCAGGCTGGGATAAAGGAGCAAGCCGACAGACACATTATTCCCTGAACGATTAACTAAGTTCTAGCACTATTTCCACTCTGCTTTGGATAAAAAAAATAAAAAAATAAAAAAATAAGAAGACTGTTCCCATATCAGGGTAATAGTACAGTGTCATTCTTCAGAAGGAAACATTTTAGTTAGCTATTCTCTAGAGTGAACATTCCTGGGTGGAAACGAAAGACCTGATGGACAGACACTGAGGGAGTGATAACTTCTAAGTGGACAAGAAAAAATATTCAAATACACATTCCTGCTGAAGATTGTAGGTAATACTCCCAATAAACAATAGATGAATGAGGACATGGAGCAGGAGCATTCCTGTAAATGCAAAACTTTCCAAAATTTCCAGGAGTCTCCCACGATCTACCCCTCAGCTTTTTGAGACACTGTAAAAATGTTAAATCTATTGAAAGTTTGCATACAGATAAACCTACATGATAAGGTAACAGATGTTTTTCTTAAGGAATTACTGAAATCAAGACTTGCAAATTTAACAGACCTACCCATGAAAGAATTCAGATACAAAGTAATTCTGGTTTACTGACATCATAAAGATTCTGATAGCAGAACTACATGTGTAGTCTAACTTTGTGCTGAGACCCAAAACTACACATTAAAGCAAGCAAAACATTGCACAAATAATTTAGAAACCTAAAAAAAAAAGTTACCTTTTAGAAACGTTTCCCTTTGGTTGCCCAGGAGGTGTAGGAGTCTGCACCTTGGGTGACTTAGAAAACGATTTTCTACTCTCAGGAGGGTTAACTGCTTTTTGCTTTTCCTGCCCTAAATTTGACCTGTCAGCAGAAAAGTAAACTCTTATCATAAATTTGAAGCAAATAAAGCCAATCACTTTAGATTACTTAAATATAGAATCAGAAGATAAGAATCTGCTCAATATTTCATATGTACAACTATGTTGATATTAAGTGTGACCAATATATTCATACAATTATTAGTGTCAGTCACTCTATTCTGTGATAAAGAATGAATGGTTAACATAGCGACCAGAAAGAACCTTAGTCCTCTTGGAGAGTATTAGATAGCTCTTGAAAAGTACAAGGATGATCTTGCATTGGAAACTGAAGTATCACTTTAACAGTAGCAAAAAACAGGAGAGGAAATGGCCATTACTAAACAAAGGGTAAAAAAGTAATTAAATTAGACAAAAATTGTGACAACCAAATGAACTGTAGCAAAAGCTTTAAGCTAGTCCCTGTTAAACATGATTCAAATAAAAAACTCCATATTAGTTTAATCTCTATATCTAGAAGACTTAGAATTAACATATCCAATGGAGGCTTACAACCAGGCTTACCAGTAGGACGTTCTACCATGTCACATGTAACAGATGATATTTTTAAATACATACATAAGGCTAAAAAAGGCAGGCTTAGTTCACCAATGCCAAGTAAATAAAGTTCTAATGTTTATACGTATGCTGCCGCAAATTGACGCCTGCTGCAGTGCACCTGAACGAGGGGGTGCTGGCATGATGGAGATGGCCCTCCGTTAAAACTCACCTTCTTTGCTAGACTTTCCACCAAGACCGACACCAGCACACCAAGGCTATTTCATATAGCAATGTTTTACTGTGACGCTGTCAATCATTTCGGCCGTACTCCGGCTATGCTAACATAAGGAGGCTGCCATTTTAGATACCACCTTTAAACAGGGACATCTCCTCCGTTATGACAAAGAAGCATAACCACACTGAAAATAAAATGGCTTTATTATTTTATCTTTTTTTTTTTTTAAATGTACTGACCCAGTAATCGCTATATAAATACAACTGCCATCAGAGTCTTAGGACAGGGCCATCCTGATGGAGCGTCACGTTAGTAGCATGGAGGAGTGGTGGGCAATGTAAGTGAGCATATCTGTTTGGCCGATCATTTTAGGACAGCCAAACCAACAAGCACACTTCTATTTCTCCAACCCGAAATGTATTGCGCAGCTGGGTGGAGAACAGGAACAGACCCTCTGCCTGAGCGAGCTTCAAGTCAGCCCACTCAGGCCAATCACTGCGTTACTCTCATGCTGGTAAATAGTATTACCCGCATGACAGCAGCATCTGGATTGGCCCTTGGGAGCCTGGGAAGTGCACCAGCGTAGGGAGAGGAGCACAGAGGTGGCAGGTTAGTGATTTAATTTATTATTTCCCCCTTACCTCCCTTTCCACACCCTCGCATTTGTGTTGGCGCACCACTTTTAAATTAGAGCAGCCGCCACTGCCTTTAAAGTGTTCATTCTCCCAAAAAACATAAAAATACAGTTTCGCATTTCATCATGCTTTTCACATCATAAAATAAAAAATCATGTGTTAATTCATTCCTCTCAATTTATGCTCACTAATGGACAAGTTACTTACCATCAGTAACACAATATCTACTAGAGACAATATCTAGCTGCAAATTCCTTTACTTTGAATTTCCCCAGGTGCCAGACTGGATCCGGAAACTTTTGCATGAGCAGTACCCCAGCATGCGTTCAGGTGGCTCTGTACGGCTCCTTGTGACGGAACCGCCTCAGTTAGGACAACACGGTACCTATATAGGCGCCACCCAGGTGTGCGATCGTCAGTTCTTTTACTTTTTCTATGCCAGAAGCGCAGAACCTTGAAGTGAACAGCGCTGTGTGCGTCACAATCGGAGCCCCGAAAAAGAATTCACCCTACCCTATTAAAGGAGTACGAAGAGCAGGGAGGCATGGGTGGGTCTGTAAGGAATCTGCAGCTAGATATGGTATCTACCGGATAATGCATTACCATAGGTAAGTAACTTGTTCATCTGATAGACACATCTAGCTTCAGATCCCTTATCTTTGAATAGATAGCCAAGCACTGGCAAACGTGTGCAGAAATGCCCACGTTGCTGCCTGGCAGATATCCAGAACTGGACCACCACGAGCCAATGCAGTGATCACAGTCTTCCCCCTGGTGGAATGGCCCTTAATCCTCAGAAGGTTTCCTTTTAGCTAGAGTGTAGCAGATCTTAAAAACAGAGAACGACCAACGTTAGTTTCTGAACTACCAGGCCTTTTTTTTAAAGATTTTTTTAGCTACCACGTAATACGAAGACTTGGTCATCCACCGGAACTCGAGTGCTGTCAAGATAGAACAACAACACTCTTTTTGGGTTCAGGCGATGGAGATGCTCCTCTTCCTTAGAGGGACGCGGGGAAGCATAAATGGTGAGCAGCGTGACAGACGGACCCAGATGGAATGGGGTTACCACTTTACGTAGGAATGAGGCATGGGTGAGAAACACCACCTTATCCAACTAGCTTCTGCAATGCAATAGGTCTCGCATTTTGCGAGTTTGAGCTATTGGCATTGTAAATGACAATTACTTTTATTTATGTTTTGGTTTTTAAAACATAAATAAAAGGCATTTTCATTTACAATGCCAATAGCTAAAACTAGCGTAAATGCGAGACTTATTGCATTGCAAATGCTGGTTTTAAATGCTGGCATGTATGGACTGGTAGTCCCCTGTTCTGATGGCAGCGTTCGTGATTTAGTGAACCAAATAATATTTATATAATATTCTCTCTCGTGTGGCAGTTACGGGTACCATCATTTCAAGAGAAAAATACGGGTCATCTGTTCACGTTTTAATATTCTGCAAAGGTCCAGGGATGATTAAGTAGAACTTTATATTGAGTTGTCTTCATTTGGCCTTTCTGTGCGTTCTTCATTTGGCCTTTCTGTGCGTTTCGTTTAATAATCAGTCAGGGGTCATTAGGGCAGCTGTATAACATATTGTAAAGTGTTTTCTTTTAACATTTACTGTTTAAATTATTTTACTCATAAGGTGACCATATCGCTTTTAGGTGTTTTATTTTTCATTTTTTTGTATCGGTATAACATTAAAACACCGGTCATGCCGTATAAAACCGGATAGGTGGAAACCAGAGTGACAGCGAGAAATTCAATATTTGGAATCAGACTTTTTTGCATTCACAGACATTCTTTCGTTGCTATGGGGTAAAATAACCAAGTCTGATTTTTGTGTTTATTTGTTCTTATTTTTAAAAAAAAGTGTGTGACACATTGCATATTTAATAATACTCAGCAGGAAGAGACATCACATGATTCCACCTCATTTGGGCAGTTTCAGTATGACATAGAAAATATTACAAAGTACCCGATCTCAGTACTGCTTTTTTTTGTGTGCATAACACAACCAAAGGAAGATAACTCCTACCTTCAAAGAATTTATTTTAGGCAAGTAACACAGAGGATTTAGGGCCGGCCCTGCAATGAGCATAGGGTCACCTTCTAGTCTCTTGCTCGAGGAATCCCAAAGTACTTACTTCTCGATTTTTTGAATATTCGTTAGCGCTGGACAGTTTTTGCTGGCCAGGTAAACACATCGGGAACCTCCGCCAATCACAAACCTTATGTGCAGTCTGGACACGACGGACGCGCCAATCATACAGTGCTAGTATAGGAGCAAGCGGCTTAAAATGCAATTAGGATTGAAGCACTCAGTAATGGGCAGGGCCCCCCAGCACATTACGTTACCTTCACGCCCTATTGGCTGCATGAACCAGTAAGGGTAAGCTGTTTTCCTGCAGGATACAGAGTCTATGAAACAGGCTGTCAATTCATTCAGCTGATGTACACGAGTATTATGCGATTATGTGATGAAAATCCCAGAATGTGTTCGTATAGCCCCTGATGAAAGACCCTTGGCAGAGACGAAAGATATACACTAGAGCTCAACTAACAAGGAGGAGACAGAAAGAAACGGGCAGACAAGCCCACGAGTGGGGCCCGCGAGAGGTGAGCGTGCGCTGTAAGGAATGCAGGAAACCTGCTCCATAACAGATGGCACCCTGCGCGCCACTGCTCGCTCCCGAAACCCCTAGGCCAGGAGAATGAAAGTTTTGAGGAAAAGCGGGACATGCACCCATCTTTGGCCATTCGCGTGCTTTTAATTATTGAAAGCCACACGCAAAGGCCAATCTGATGTGTGGGAGGAGGTAGACCACCACGTAGAAGGCTGTTGGAAGTCTGAAGTGATTCCAAGAGCAACACATGCGCGCTGCACTAGGCGAGACCTAAAAAGGTCATCATGTTGGGAGACTTGCATGATAAAGCCTATAATTCACACACCCTCGGGGTAGATGTTATCGCCACCAGAAAGGTTGTCTTGATGGTAAGCAGCTGGAGGTGACAATTGTGCAAAGGTTCAAAGGGAGCAAACATAAGGTATGTGAGAAGCAAACAAAGGTCCTACTGCAGCATAACATAGGGCGTAGGAGGAAACGCATGTACAAGCCCTTTCAAAAATCAATTTACTATAGGGGATTTGAACAAAGTGGGTTGGTCCGGCAGCCGCAAGAAAGCAGACAGAACTCTTGAGAGTACCCAAAGCAGAGCCATGCTGGGCAAGGGTAAAAATAAAAAGTTGAATATTAGGTAGAGAAGTAGAAAGAGGGTCAATAGACCTTTCTATGCAATATTTTACAATTTTATGCCAATGGCAGGCGTATATCGTCTTAGTGGAGGGCCGCTAAAATAAACTTACATACTTTGGGAGGAAGGTCGAAATCCATCAACTGTCGCTGCTCAATCTCCATGCAAGGAGGCAGAGAATTGACAGGTTCAAGTGGAGGACCCTGCCCTGCTGCTGCAACAAAAATCCTCCCCAAGAGTAGCCTAATTGGAGAATCGATGCTCATTCGAAGCAGCTCTGGATACAAGACTCTTTGTGCCCAGTCCGGAGCCACATGGCTTGGGCTCGGTCATTCTTGAGCTTCTTGAGAACTCTAGGCAGAAGTGGTATGGGTGAAAAGGCGTACAGGAGGCCTGAGCTCCACTCTCAATGAAAAACATCGCCGAGCGATAGCTGCCTTTGAAACACCAGGGCGCAAAACTGCTGACATTGCACGTTCCCTGCTGAAAGAGCTTGCACCACCTCCAACTGGAGACGTAATTCGTGATCCATTAGGCATCGATGGCCGAGTTAGTCTGCCCTGGAGTTTAGAGAACCTGCCAGGCGTTTAGCCACCTGAGTTAAGCCCTGCAGTTCCAGCCATGTCCAGAGATGCAGGGCCTCTTGACAAAGGGTTCACGACCCCCCCTGCCCTACTTATTGCAGTACCACTTGGCGGTGGTGTTGTCCGTGAAAATCTGCACCAACATCCCCTTGACAGAAGGAAGACAGAAGGAAGAAATGCTTTCAATGCTAGCAAAATCGCTGAAGCTCCAACAAATTGATGTGGAGCCCCGACTCCACCATTCTCCCCGGTTCTCTACTTCTCCCAGATGGCCGCCATATCCCAGGAGTGAGGTTTTGTCACTACTGTGAGATCTGGTTCAGGAAGGCAGAGGGGTCTGCCTCTGACCCATTCATACTTCGTCAACCACCACTGCAGGTCTTTTGCTGTTCCCTACAAGATCTGGACCACATCAGAGAGATTCCCCTGATGCTGCGCCCACTAGAACTTCAGTTCCCAGTGCAGAGCCTGCATACGCCATCTGGCATGATTTACTAACAGAATGCAGGAAGCCACGAGTCCCAGCAGCCTCAGAGTCACTCTCAGCGAAATCCAGGATAGAGACTGAAACATCTGTGTCATAGTCTGAATATCCTGTACTCGCTGCTCTGGAGGATAAGCCCGAATCTGCACTGTGTCCAGAGCAGCTCTGAAGAAAGGGAACATCTGAGAAGGAGTCAGGGCTGACTTCGGCAGGTTGATGGAGAATCCCTGCAAATGCAGGAGGCCTGCCGTAATCTGGAGGTGGGAGACAACAGCCAGGGGTGAGGACGCCTTCAACAACCAGTTGTCGCTTTACGGTGAAGACAGAAACTTCTAACCTGCGCAGATGATCTGCGATCTACATCATCACAGTGGTGAAAACTCAAGGGGCGCTGGTAAGGCCTAAGGGAAGCACAGTGAATTGAAAATGCTTGTGGCCTACCTTGAACCGCAGGTAACGCCTGTGGGCCTGCAGGATGGGGATGTGAAAATACACATCCTGCAAGTCCAATGCTACCATCCAGTCTCCTTGGTCTAGGACACACAAGACCTGAGCCTACATGAGCATCTTGAATTTCTCCTTTTTGAGGAAGAGTTTGACGGTCTGAAGCTCTAAAATAGGACAAAGACCTTTGTTCTTTTTCAGTATCAGAAAGTAGTGATAATGGCAACCACTGCCTACTTCTGAAATCTGAACCTTTTTTATAGCTCCCTTGCCCAGGAGAGCCCCAACTTCCTCTCGGAATACTAATTGATCCGCCACCAGCCGTTTTTGAGTTGGCGGTATAGGAGGAGGGAAACAAAGATAGGGAAGAGAACATCCATCCTGAATGATCTGCAAGACCCATTTGTCCGATGGTATAGACCTCCAGCAGAGGAGATGGTGTTGAATACTCCCTCCAACTGAAGTAACATGGCCTTGCAGAACCAAACTAGGAATTCTTAGAGGCTGCAGTTGCCTGGGGTTGAGTGGCAGAGGTCTTCTGGCTACCATTACCACGAGGTCGGAATGAACCGCGTCCACTTCCTCGCACAACTTGATGGAGTCTGCGCATGACAGTGGTTTGGATATGGCGGACGAGATTAAAAGCCCCTTCAATTGCCACGATAGGGGCAAAAGCTAGACTGGCCATGAGGTGTAACTGAGAGGCCCAAGGATCTGGCCATAGCACAAGATTCGTTAAAGCGCTCCAAAGCAGAGTCAGCTTTCTTACCAAAAAGACGAGTCCCATCAAACACCATGTCCATTAGGTTAGCCTGGACATCACCAGTGAAAAGCAAGATGTTCTCAGCCAGGCATGGCACCATAAGGCCGCCGTCATCGAAACCGCTCTACCCAGAAAGTCAGTCATAAAATAGTTTTCCCAAAGGGTGTGCGAGAAACTGCCCAATAAGCATGCAGTATTCACCGACCGCAATGCCAGGCTGGTAGAAGAAAACATCATCTTTCCAAGTGCGTCCAGAGTATTCTCTATCCAGAGGAGTGGAAGGGAATGCGCCACGAGATGTGAAGCATGAACAACCAAGCTCTCAGGTGTGGGCTGTTGGCTGAGGAAACTTAGATTGCCTGGTGCAGGGCAATGGCGGCATGCGATTGTCCTGTTCATAGGACCCTCTGTGCTATGCTTGGACCACATGCCTAGAAGGACATCTGTCAGTGCTTCAGTAATGGGCAACAGGGGTTCAGATGAGAAAGCCCCAGGCTGAACCACTTCGGTCGAGAGTTTAGTCTTGACCTGCACAGAGGGCAGCTCCAGGTCAAGGACCTCTGCTGCCATCCTCACCACCATGGCATATGATGCCCCCTCCTCCGTAGCCACACTAGTTGGAGAGCATACCAGTATCTGGAGATTGGTCAAGTCCATTGGCTTCTCCAAGATCCTCATACCTGTCCAATTGTTCACAAGGAACATCTAGCTGGCATTTCGAATGGTCCAGGGACCCTCTTCTCAATTCCCACCCATGCCTGAAACTTCTTCTGGGCTCCATCGGAGCTGGAGTCTACGTTGACCGGCGTTGATCCGACTCTGAGTCGCTAGGTATCAGGATGGGGCAGGTGGGACTGGAGGCATTGACTGAGGGACAGACAGCAGGGAAGGCTGAGTTAGCACAACAGGGTCGACACAGAATCGCATCCTAAGTCCTCCTTTCCGGCAACCCTCTGAATTTTCCAAGATACCCCAACCTCTTCTCATTTTTTGACTTCTGATATAATTGGAATTCTACTCACTTGCCTCCTGACTTGTGCACAGCGGACCCACCACTACTTCAGCACAGGCCAGTGCAGAATCCCATTCCTAGACCAACGTCACTCTGCAACCCAAGCACTCTTAAGTATAACACAATGCTGTTTGCATCAAGTATGGTATCTCAATGAAGAGGAAAATCAAAGTAACTAGTGAGAAGAAGGGATGGACATAATGTAGATTCAAAGCACATCAGATTGTATGCCAATGTTTGGAAGAAAATGTGTACCAGATAGAATATCATAACTGTATTTGTGAAATACATGTTCATCCAAGGGTTTGTCGACACTATATTACAAATGATTGTTATCCAACTCAATGGTACACATACTCTGGTCACTTTATTTTCCTTAGGGGATTTATTTTTAACTACAGCTTGGATTTACTTCTGCTCCCATTCAGCAACTATGGTTTTTCTAACTGTCTTGAGTATTTGTTTTATGTGATTTGTTTTCACTAAGTGCTTGTAGCAACCACTGCTGCGCTCCTGACAGTTCCAGACAGGAACTGCAATTATTAAGAGCAATTTGGAGAAATCATCTGTGTAGAAGAATAGGAGAGCAGCTTTCAAATGTACGCACAGAGAAGAATGTAATTTCTCAACATTTTCAACAAAATTTGTTTATTCAATTTACCTTAAAAAGGTAAGGAAATGTCCCTCCTAGACTCGGAGAACAGCATGTCTGAGATGTAGATTATTTTATGGCAGTCATTTTTAACCTGGCTCATTTTTTCCAGCTTGGCATTTCTCTACCTCTCTAATTAAATTTGGTTGAACAAAGCACTATGTTTTTGAACAGCCGTGACTTTTGTAGTAGAAACATCTTTTAAACACAAGCATGCATAAAGAACACAGGTTGTGGTTTTAGTATGAAAACTGAAGTACCCTCACAAAGATGTTCCTTATTTTTTACACTTGCAAAGGATGTAAATCTTGTGTTTGCTTCTGCTAAAAACAGTTACCTTGTTTTCTTCATGTGAATAGCGGTAGTGGGGCAGGGGAGTCGCACCGTGAACAATCCAGAGTCAGGAATAAAAATATTTAGTCAACATTCATCAACAAGCCATCAAGAGTATCTCCTGTTGGCAGGAGAATCCTTTGCTTTTGTGCACTCCTCAAGGTCTCCTGTGTGGTGAAAATGACACTGTGGGCAGCAGCCCAGCTTAGAAGGAACATAGGTTACAGGTGTGTGTACAAGTCCTCTTCCATATTCAATCCTGATGGAAGTCTTTATTTCTTTATCATGTTTCTCAGCAAAATGAAAGGCCACTGGATAGAACTAATAGTTTCTTACCTGTCGGTGTAGTTTTGCAGCTTGAAGACCTTTCTGGATTCACTATGCTGTGCATTATTCCGCGGTCTAGTGGTTGGGTCTGGAATCGCAGTCTTTTCTTTCTTTTTTTTGTAGCCCAGGTGGGCGTCGACGTCCCACCTTCTGGTGTACTTCCTGTGACGTCGGCACGCTTCCTGAGGAAGCTTCCACCTTTGGGCGCCATCGTCTGATTCTTTTTTCTCTTGTTTTTGTGTTCTGTCGGTGAATCCTTGGCAAGTCTTTCAAGTTCTTTCCTAAGTAAATGATTTTTCACTTTGTCCCTTAAAGTGTCTCTTTGTATTTCATTCTTTGCATTTCCACCTTCTCCTGCCTCATCTTTCTGGCGGAGGTGGGTGGGTTCGCTAGTGAATCCAGAAAGATCTTCAAGCTGCAAAACTACACCGACAGGTAAGAAACCATTTGTTTTGCGGCGTGAATCTTTCTGGATTCACTATGCTGTGCACAGACTTTGTAGCGGTTTGTTATGTTTGTGGCGGCTGGATGGAAGATGAGCGTTGGTTGTTGAATATATGTTGAAGCACTCTGTCCTACTTGTGCTTCTTTGTTAATTTGTATATCCACGCAGTAGTGCTTAGCGAACGTGTGCACTGAAGCCCAGGTTGCCGCCAGGCATATGTCCTGAACGGGTGTCTTAGCCAGGAAGGCTATTGTTGCTCCCTTTTTCCTCGTAGAATGGGCTTTTGTCCCCTCTGATAGTTCTTGCACTGCCTGTTTGTGGCAGAATTGTATCGTTAGTGCGATCCATCGGGCAATGGTGTCTTCTGTTACTGGTCTACCCAGGAAACTGGTTGCGAAGGACACAAAGAACTGCTTTGTTTTCCTGTGCTCCTTCGTTCTTTCTATGTAATGCATTACTGCCCTTCTAGCGTCCAGAGTGTGCAGTGCCCTCTCTGCGCTTGTGGATGGTTTCTGAAAGAAGCTTGGTATTTGTATTGTTTGGTTCATGTAAAATCTAAATGTGTTGTATTTGTAAAGCGCACGGCTGCCCACGCGACGGGGCGTCCCAGCGCTGCACTTATACCGCTGTGGAACCCTTCCTGGCTTTTCCATGTGAAATGTCCACTCCTGATCACCCCCAAGGTGAAGCCAGGCATCCAAGCGCTGCTGGGGCCGTTGTGGAGATTAAACAAGTTATTGCCCAGAGTCACAGAGTAGGACCCATGATTAGACTAGGCACCGAGGCGAGAATTATCAGGTCCGGGGAGATTGAGTCCAAGAGCCGCCGAGGCAGGAATTGAACCCTGGTCCCGGGCCAGACCTCTGCATCAGGGTCTTCCGCTCTAACCATTGAGCCACGCTTCTCCACCTCGACACCTGAAACCTTGAAACCACCTTTGAAGTGTGGGTACGTTCTCATTACCACCCGGTCATTGTGTATTTGGATGTAGGGTTCTTGCAGCGTTAGTGCTTGCAGCTCGCTTACCCTGCGCAGCGAGGTGATTACCACCAGAAAGGCTGTCTTCATTGTTAGCATTTGTAGTGAGGCCTTATGGATGGGTTCAAAGGGAGCTTTCATAAGTTCTGTTAGGACTAAATTAAGGTTCCATGCCGGTGGTGGCATCCTCTTCGGTGGTGCGATCCTTTTTGCCCCTTCCAGGAATCTCTTTACTACTTGTGATGTAAAGAAGCTCTTTCCTGTCTCTTCTCTTGTGTAGGCTACTATCGATGCTAGGTGTACTCTTAGTGAGGATGAACTTAGTTTTGCTTTCAGCAGATGTGTGAGATATCTTCACACCGTTGATTCCCTTTTCATCTTATTGTGTAGTTTTTCCTTGCTGCACCATTGTGTGAACCTCTTCCATTTTGCCACATAGCACCTTCGTGTGGTAGGTCTCCTTGCCGCTCGTAGCACCCGGAGGGTGCTCTCCGGTAGCCTTAGGTGTGCAAACTATGTCTTCATGAGCCATGCAGCTAGGATGAGGCTTTCTGGCTCTGGGTGTAGTACTTCTCCGTTTTGCATGGAGAGTAGGTCTTTTCCAGAACTTGTGGGGTGGTCCCTGTGCCATTTCCATTATTTGTGAGTACCAGGTCTGCCTTGCCCACTGTGGTCCCACCAGGATCAGTGTAATGTTGCTGGTTCTGCACTTGTTGAGTACCCTGTGTATCTGTGGTATCGGAGGAAAAGCGTAGGCAAATGATTTCGACCAGCTCATCCATAGGGCATTCCCCTGGGATCGTTCCCCTGGTTGCCTGGATGCGAAGTATCGGCATTTTGCATTCTGGTGTGTTGCAAATAGGTCTATTGTCGGTGTTCCCCACCTCCTGAATAGCCTTTGCGTTTCCTGTGCATTGAGTTCCCACTCGTGGGATGCTGATGTCTGTCTGCTGAGCCAGTCCGCTTCCACATTGTCCTTCCCTGGTAGGTGTTTGGCTAGCAGGTCTATTTTGAGTGGGATGGCCCATCTCCATATTTCCTGCGATAGGTTGGATAGTGTGACTGATTGTGGTCCTTCCTGCTTGTTGATGTAGAACATCTTTGTTGTGTTGAGTTGTCTGTTTGTATCAACACTCTCTGGTTGTACAGTTGTTCCTGGAAGGCCTTCAGGGCGAGGAACACTGTCTTCAGTTCCAGGTAGTTGATATGTCTGACCGCATCTGCTGGAGTCTACAGACCCCTCACCTTGAGCTTGTTCATGTGTGCTCCCCATCCCATTTGGTATGCGTCTGTGGTGATGTTCACCGTTGGGGTTGGTGGTGTTAAAGGCTCTCTTTTTATTATGTTCTCCATGTTCCACCACGTTATCTCCTCCTGCACTGCGTGTTACAACCACTAGATTTTCCCAACTTCCTCTAGCTTGTGACCATTGTTGTTGCAGCCATTCCTGGAATGGTCTCATGTGGAGCCGTATATTGGGGACCAGGTGTATGCAGGATGCCATCATCCCCATGATCTTGCTCGCTGTTCTCACTGTCAGAGCTCGCCCCTTCTGGTAGTGGCAGGTCTCCTTCAGCAGGGCCAGTATTCTTTTGTCGCTGGGGAACACCTTGCTCTGAATGGTGTTGATCTTTGCACCCAGGAAGATCTTCACTTGCTCTGGTTCCATTGACTATTTCCCCCAGTGTATGGAGAATCCCAGGTCTGTCAGCGTTTCTGTGACTCGCTGTGCGTGTTCCTTGCATGCCCTGTGAGAACTTGCTTTTATTAGCCAGTCGTCGAGGTAAGGGTATACATGAATCCCTTCCCTCTGCAGGTACACTGCCACGGCCGCGTGACATTTGGTGAAGACCCTTGTTGCGGATTTTAGTCCGAAGGCTAGGGCTGTGAACTGGTAGTGTTCTTTGTTGATGGTAAATCTTAGTAGATGTTTGTGCTGCCTGTTCATGGGAATGTGCAGGTAGGCATCTTTGAGGTCCATGGTGGACATAAAGTCTCCGTCCCTTATCTGAGGAATGACCTCTTGTAGGGATGTCATTTTGAAATAGTGTCTTTATGTATTTGTTTAGGAACCTTAGATCCAGGATGGGTCTTAGCGTTTCGTCCACTTTTGGTACTAGGAAATAGTTTGAGTACACTCCCTTGTTCCTTTCTCTGAATGGAACTGGTTTGATGGCCTCCTTTTGGAGGAGTTTTTGTGCTTCCTCTAGGAGTAGCGCTAGTTCTTATCCTGAATGCGCCTTCCTTTTTGGTTTTCTGTTTGGTGGTTTCTTTTCCAGTTCTATGCAGTATCCAAACTGTATGATGTTCAGTATCCATTTGTCTGTAGTTATCTTCTTCCATTCCTGGAAGAAGTGTTTTAGTCTTCCTCCTACTGGTGTTACATGGTCGATGTGCTCCACCCTCGGAGGGGTCGTGTGGGTGGGCAGGCTTTGCGTGACGGAGTCACTTTGAGGTGGGTAGTTGGCCCCCTCTCCTGGTCTGCCCTCATCCATTCGCCCTCCCGAGAAAGGAATAGCCCCAAGGCTGGTACTGCCAGGTTTGTTTCTGTTGTCCCTGCTGTGCCTGATTGTCGCCCTGGTGGGCCTGCTGGAATGTCTGGTGTGACTTTCCCGGCTGGTTTCCTCCCCTTCCGTTTGGTCTCCGTGTCGGGGTACCTTTTCTCATCCGTCCGAATTGTAAGGCCCTGGGGGGCTCTCCGACCTCGTCCCAAAGCAGGTACTGGTGTCTGTTTAGCAGGGCATTGGAGTTCGCCATGCGCCAGTGTACCGCTGCATTACTCTCTACTTTCCTCCCAGTTAGGTCCATCCTCCTTCTTTCCTGGTCTGGTGGTGGGCCTGATGTTGTAGGGACGTTTGCCCTCTTCCTAGCTGTTGCCGCAATAATGGAGTCCGCCGTGACGGATCCCTGGATGTAGGGAGGGAAATTGGAGGAGTGTTTGCATTTCTTCTCAGTCCTGGGCGTGACAGACCTGCAGGTCGCTAGGTCTTTGAACGCCTCCCTCCCTTGGTCAATGACACTCTGAAGCACGGTGAGGAATTGACTCCTTGTTCGAGTGGGGAGCAGGGTCTCTAAGAGGAAGTCTGCCTTTGGTTTTTCCACCTCCAGTTTTACTCCATAAGCCGCTGCCAAGTTCCTGATGACCATGTTATAGGCCCCAATGTCATCTGGCGGCGAAGGCCTCGAAGGGTACGTCCCCACAGGCTCTTCCGGGTTTTCGGCGTCGAGGTCATGCCACTTCAGGTCCTGCGTCATCGAAGATGCCGAGCCGAAAGTCGTTCGCTGGTCATCGTCGCCTTCTTCCTCGTAGTATAGGCCCTCTTCCTCTAGGTGTTCCTGGGGCTCGGGAGTTTTCGGAGGTTTTTCGGCGTCAAACCCCTCTTCCTCTTCTATTTCAACGATCGGCGGCGTCAACAGAATCATGAACCTTTTCATTTTCTCGTCGAACTCTCTCTTCCTTTGCAGGATGTTCTCCATTTTGGCCTAGAGCCTCCTCTTTCTTCTCTTCATCTCGGCGGCATGTTCGGCGTTGAGCGTTTCGGCCGATCTCTTCGACGTAGTGGTCTACGTCGAAGCAACCTTCGGCTTCTTCTCCTTCGAAGTCGAGCGGTCCTTTTCGGGGACGTGCTTAGACGACCTTGCCTTTTCGCCGGTCTTCGCCGCCCGGGAGTCCTTTTCGAAGGATCCGCTGGGCTGATTGTCCTTGGATGTAGCTGCGGCCCTCAAGATTTTCGGCGCCAGTGCTCCCTTCGAGGACTTACTCTGATTTTTGAGAGTCTGACTCAAGCTTTCGAGAGTCTGTCGGGGGTTTAGGGGTCGATGCCTCTCCCACTTCCTTAGATGTTTTTGTTCTTATCGGTCTCTACGATGTGTAGTCATCTGGTCCCTCGGCGATGTTGTCCTCTCCGTTGCTGGAGAGGACGAGGTCCCGGAGCGACGGAGATTGGCCTTTTCTTTGCATGGTGTAGTTGGCTCTTCTTTGTCTCTCTCTAACCCAGAGTGTCTTCGGGGTGAAGGCGGAGCAGGCGCTGCAATCCTTGCTCTCATTGTCGACCCGCAGGCAGAGGTTGCGGACCGGGTGCTGGTCCTTCTGCGCGTATTTGTGGTGGCAGTTACGGCAAAATTTAAAAGGTGTTTTGTCATTACTGCGCTCAGGGGGCCCCCTGTGTGTGCATTCTCCGTTGGACGTCGAAGATCTCAAAGTTCTCCTCCTTCTTAGTCGTCCCGGCTTGGTGATCTTGTTCCTTGGTATCTTCTCCAATATTTTCCGTGTAAAATTCGTCTTTTTCCTCTTCTTTCCTCCAAAAACTATGGAGCCCTTCAGCGACGATTCAGACCCAACGGCGGAAAAAAATAATCTGAAGATGGCGGGTGGGAGCTTCCGCAGGAAGCGTGCCGACATCACAGGCAGTACACCAGAAGGTGGGACGTCAACGCCCAGCTGTACTATAAAAAATAAAAAAAAAGAAGAAAGAAAAGACTACGATTGCAGACCCAACCACTAGATCGCGGAATAATGCACAGCATAGTGAATCCAGAAAGATTCGCGCTGCAAAACTTCTTGCTCAAACGGGTTGTAAGACTCGCTTGTGGACCTAATGAATTGTGCTTCCTACATATAGTAGCCTGCACAGACAAGACAGTGCGTAGACTGCATACTCCATTCTGCAGTTATACGTTCCTCTAATTTTTTGTGGGGCTTAATTAAAAGGTGTAGCGTACAAAGTTTTATTAACTCCATACTGACGCATTGCATTTACTAAATTTTAAAAATCCATGGCTTCCTTTCAACCAGTTTATTAGCATTAATTTCTGGGCTACTTCTTACTAACTCATCACGCATAGATCTTGCTCTTCTGAATATGAATATTAGGGTGAACCGTAGTTTACATGGCAGCAGGGGGCCTACGATGGGATCATTTTACACCAAATGCCAGCTTTACTCCTTTTCCTAATGGCTTCTCCCTCTGTGCTACAAGTTGTGATGAATTTGAGCTGCAACTGAGCTTCTACCCTTTTGGGTTTTTCCTTTCCAATCAGCACAACTTCCCTCTTTCTTTTGCTTACTTATCAATTGCTCCAAGATTTCGTCTCTATTTTATTCCATTAATGCTGGGACACCCACAATTTATATTCGATTAATATTTTACCACCTTGCCCTTGTAATAGAGCGACACAGTCAACTGCACATTTATTGTTCTTTTGCCATGTGTACAGTCAAGAAAGGAAGATTTTTAGTATTCCCCTTTTAACAAAATTTTCTATTCACAACCCAGCTTCAGCTTTCTTTCTATTTTATCAACTAGAAACTCAATTTGTTTGCTATGCACTTGCTTCTTCCTTATTGGCCGCTGTGAGATCTCGCAAGGACTTTAACAATTTATCCATAGTATTCCAAGAGTCACTGTTTTAGCGGTTGGTACTTACTGTAACTCACGATTGCGGCTGTTGGTTAAATGTTATGTACCTGTATTGTTTTATCTTGCAAACATTACAGGCACTAATATTTTTATTGGTTTATTTTCATGATTGTGGCATTCCAGTTGTTATGTGATTGCAATTTGCACTTTTTTTAACTTCTATTTATCATCTGCATTGAAATGTTTTCATCTGTGTACTTTATGCACCAGAGTGGTGCGAAATAAAGTTGCTTCTTGCACTAATCGTTCTGTAAATCCCCTTTCTAGGAAATGCAAAGTCGTTTCCAACTGTGCCTTCTCAAATTCCTTGTGTTCACTACACTTTCTTCACACCTACAAGGTTTTGCCATAAGGTATACTAGATATAAAACTTCTGGAACAAATGCCAAAAGTTACCCCGAGTGCTAGAACCATTCTGTCACCACCTATACAACCCCTATTTTGTTTACGTAATATTTTTAAACAACTGGGTGGCTTTGTAAAGTGGAATAGGGGCAAATACAGAAAAAATAAACATTACTTAACCATAAACTTAGTTCTCATTTATGGGTATGTTTTTACATACATAAAAAACCAGTAAAACATCTCAGCACAGTTGCAGGATCGTCCAATCAAATTTTACAATAGTATTTGAAATAAAACCATAAAGCAGATAGTAAATGTACCACTGAAACTCAAAAGCTTTTTTTTGGTTAGGGGGGGGATAAAATCAAAATATGACACTTTTGGGGAAATACAACAGAAGTTTATTCCTGGGAGCAATCTGTGAAGCATCTGCATATCGAACACAGAGGATTTGGACTGTGGTTATGAAGGAAGAGAATATTTTGTGATCAGTCCATCAGATTCTGAGGGCATGGCAGTTCAAGAATACTACAATAGTCTCTTCATGCAATGTTCCTCCTGGCTGAGGAGACCTTCCTTTCACCAGCTACTCTTTTTAGGACGCATACGGATTAACTCCAATGAAAGAAATGTAAGGCTGAGATACAAATCAGCATGGTTGTGAAAAAGAGCAAAGGTTTTTTTTGTTGTTTTTTTTAACAAAGACAAAAATATTAATGAGGACACAGCTATCAGCACAGGGTTTGTGGCCACTGGAATGGTTCCAGCCTCCAAAGCATACATTTCCTTGTTCTAATACCCAAGAGGAGCACCATAATGTTGTGAATAACCACAATTTATGGCCAACTACGTGATCTCTGTTGATAATTAAGTTAACATGAAATGGCTGGGAAAGTAATTCATTCTGTGAATAATCTGGTCTGTTCATGATGATTTTTGGTTCACTGGCATACACAATATAAGAATATAAATTAATCTTAATGGTTGAGATTACTTACATTCAGCAATATTATATGGAAGATTGTGCCTGCTCCCGGTCATATGCACAGCCCATTTCCAGCTTTACTACCTCAACACAAGCACGTCATCTCAGGCTTTGACCTGGTGTGTCACTCAGGAGAGGACTTTTATTGCAGGGGATGCTATGCTAGACAGGTGAGCGAGCTGCCCACAACTTTCTAACACCAACTCCAGCAAGGAAACGCTCATCATTGTTGGTCTAAGAAGACCAATCTAAAAACTCATCCTGGTTTCCTTCCTAAAGCTACCTCACAGTTTCCACTTAATCAGACAATTTCCCTTCTAACAATACCGGATGCTTCTTTACAAGCAAAGAGGGGATGTCCATGACTAGATGGTAAAAGAACAAACAATTACATTTTGATAAGACTTGACAAAAGATTTGCAATAGTTAAAACAACTATTAATTATGGGGTTCTTCACACTGTGCGGCTTCCACATAACAGACTACATTATACGGATAGTGTCCTGTATCATATTACGCACCGAAGAAATGTAACAATTGCTTGTAAGTCTTATTATATAAGAAGCAAAGTGGCTACAGCTGCTCTCGTGACAAACGTCCTTGGCCCGAATAGTTCCAATGTGATCACTTGCAGCCCATTTTATACATTTGCTTACAACAACATCGATTCAGTGTCCAAGATAAATAGCCCGATAGTCAACTCCACTCACCACCTCTGTATCCTTTTGCCATAAACGTGGTTATTTTTCCTTACTTACTTTGGACTCCTGTTCTGACGTAGGCTTTATTGGCAGCTTGCAATTTTAATCCATGTATATGGACATCAGCTTCATAATGGTGAATGGGAAAATTACCTGTCATGGAGTTACTCTCTATATATCTTATCACCCACAACTCCAACAAAAGCATAGTAGAAAAGTTAAGTTATTTCAGATGCTTAAGCTATTATTCTTCAAAATTGAGCTCTGATAAAACCTGAAGGTCGAAATTTTGCACTGCAAGAATTCTTGTTTTCCTTTTATTGGTCCACTTTCAATTATTTTTTGTTCCTCTGAGCATTATGCAACTCTCCATAGAGTCCTTAACTGGTGCACTTGCTTGCCACTCATTTCTTCCATATTGGGCTCCATCTTGAATACCAAATATTTCTAGAATGGGCTGCCATCTTGGAATGGTATTGTCCATAGTGAATTACTGCAGTCCATGTCAAGATATGCAACATGTTTAGGAATTTGTCCACAGGAGCATTACAAGAATGATACTATACAAGTTAGCATTCAAAGATGGCTGCCAAGTGCGATAGTGTCTGTTTTTTCTATTTCACCAACAATCTCACTCTTTCCCGAATACTGTGCTTGTGGCGAATATGCAAATAATCCTGTGCTCATGGTCAACAGACAATTTCTACATGAGAATAGCGGCGCTGGATGTGTGTCCATTCTCAATGGTTAAGTGTGGTTCTGTACTTGTGTGAAGAACACAAACTTGCAATTCATTGCTGCAAGCTCAGCATTCTTCTCCGGGTCATTAGGCCAATGGTAAGGCAGGGGAGCATCAGGAGAAAGAAATCCTCAGCTCTTCCATCAAATGTTATTATTCCATCAACTGTTGTTTTTGCATTTGTCACCCCGAGTGGGACGGGTATGCTCAGACGCGAGTCCCGTGCTCTCCGTGCCACTGGAATCAAGCTATCCTGGCTGAAGAGGGCTGAAAGCCCGAAACCGGTCCTAGGATGTTTGTTTCCAGTCCAGGGAGGACCTGGCTTGGCAGTTCGAGCTGGACTGTTCCCATGGGGCACAGGGTCAAGCCTTAATTGCATATGGCTAGGTTCAAACTAGAATGGAATGGTGAGCAAAAAAACGATGGATTTAGGCCCAGATCTCTGTACTGGGGTGAATGTATGACATTGTTCTGCATTCTGTCCATCAACTGTTGTTTTTGCATTAGTGAGGCATTCACTTATTTACTAACCCCATGCACTCTGCCTTATTCTGAATGTTTCCCATACGGTGAGGTTACTATGGGTCAGACAATGAGACTTTGGATTAGGAATGGCATATATTAGAATCATCTTAATGTTTTCATTGCAGTTGGTTATTTGTTAGTTAAAGCTATCACTACAGGTGGGGAGCAAGCACAAGATGTGATCTCTGGGTCTTTTGCACCTGCATCCCCACCGTCCAGTTTTACCCGGCAGCTCCTGCAGCCATCACCCTAAAAAAGCTTATGCACAGATAACTGAGCGGTAGAAGTTCATACTGGTGTTATAAATGAAAGTGTACTGAAGTTGGAGCTTGAGAAACTTAGCAGATACAGGGACACCCTCAAGCTCAACACATTGGGGGTGGATCAGCATAATGGCACCCATCCCTCAATCAATTTTCTTGAAGACAGACTACTCACCAGTAAGGGTCTCAAGGCGCGGGGGAGGGTCTGCTGTTTAATCGAAGAACCAGGTCTTGGGGTCCTTCCGAAATTGCAGCAGAGATAAAGATTGCCTGAGATGCAGAGGTAGGGAGATCCAGGTCTTTGCAGCTAGGTAGGGGAAGGATCTTACTCCAGCAGTGGCCCTGCAGATCCGTGGGATGGTGACCAGGGCCTGATGGGCGGAGCGGCAATGTCTGGTGGGAGTGTGGAAGGAGAGGTGGTGGTTGAGGTATGCGGGTCCAGCATTGTGGAGGGCTTTGTAGGCTTGTGTGAGGAGTTTGTACATGATCTTTTGTTGACCAGGAGCCAGTGGAGGGGTCTCAAACGGCCGGTGAGGTGGCTGCAGCGGGTGATGTTCAGGATGAGCCTGGCAGAGGAGTTTTGGATGTTTTGTAGCTTCTTTTGGATATTTTGTAGCTTATTTTGGAGTTTGTGTGGTGCCTGCGAGGAGTGTGTTGCCGTAGTCGAGTCTGCTGCTGACAAGTGCGTGGGTCATCTTTTTCCTGGACACTGTGGGGAGCCACTTGACGATTTTCCGGAGCAGGCGTAGTGTGTAGAAGCAGGATGAGGAGATGGCATTGATCTGGCAGTTCAATGAGAGCGAGAAGTCCAGGATGATGTTGAGGTTTCATGCATGGTCTGTGGGTGTGTCAGGGGTGGTGGAGCGATGCGGGCCACTAGGAGTTCTCCCAGGCGGAGGGGGTGGGGCCCAGGATGAGGACTTCAGTCTTGTCCAAGACGCGCTTGAGGCAGCGGTCCTTCATCCAGGTGGCTACTGTCTGCATTCCGCTGTGTAAGTTGCTCTTGGCTGTTTGAACATTGCAGAGCAGAGGAGAAGAGGTACTGTGGAAAGGTCTGTTTGTATCATATGCTTGACAGGGTTAGGCACCTTCCTGTTGTGTCTGGATTTTCAGAATAGGCAACACATTCCTTTACCTACTTACACAGCAATTGAAGTTGACTGCAACAAGTGCTTCCAAAGACAAGCCACAGACTGGATGGAAACGGCAGTAAACCTATTTAAATACATCCTGGGCCATCATAAGTAAATAGGCTTGATTGAAGAGGACTGGAGAGCTACATAGGAGCAGTCAGTTACACAAAGACAAATATAGCTCAGCAAAAGAAGATCTGGACTAAGAAGGGGGAAGAAATTATGGAACTGCATAGAGGGGAAAAGGAGGAAAATTAAAATACAGGACAAGAACAAACCAGGTTGGCAACGAACGCGACAACAAAAATACCTCAGAAGAATTTTCAATCAAATGTGCACTGATTCAGGCCTCCTTAAATAGTGATGTCAGAGGAAGGAAAATGCTACTTACCAGTATGCATCTGTTCTTGGCATGTAGAGCTGCAGAGTTACACACTATGCATAGATGGCCACCTAGTGTTGGGCCCGGATGTTTGCAGTTTGTTTTGTTGTAGAAAGTCTTTTGAAGTCACTAGATAGGCGACTCCTCCTTAGGATGATACTGCGCATGGGCATCGGCTCCATCACCATATTGTTTTTTGCCATTAGGGAAGTGATGGAGCTGTACAAGAAGTAGTGATGTCCATGTGATTTGTATCTAATTAGATAATACTGGAACAGATAAAGGTAGCCGGGGAGGTGGGTGGGCGTGTGGGCGTGTGTAACTCTGCAGCTCTACATGCCAAGAACAGATGCATACTGGTAAGTAGCACTTTCCGTTGAGGCATATGAGCTGCAGATTACACACTATGCATAGATTGTATAGCAGTACCCACACCTAGCAGCAACCATCCGTATCTGTTGGTTGTTTGAAACAGGGTTTTTAACACAGCCTGGCCCACATTGGCTTGTTGTTTAGTTTGCACATCTACACATTAATGCTTTGTGAATGTGTGCGGTGTAAGCCATGTAGCTGCTTTGCATACGTCATCTAAGGGGATATTCCCTTAGAATGCCATTGAAGCCCCCATCTTCCTTGTTGAGTGGGCTTGGAGGAATTGTTACCATGTGTTTTGCTTTTTGTTAACACATTTGTATGCATTTAACTATCCATCTGGCGATCTCTGATTTTGATATAGGGTTGCCTTTATGTGGTGGCGAAAAAGACACAGTTGTTTTGTTTTACGAAACGATTGTGTTCTTTCGATATAGTACAGCAGGGCTCTTTTAACGTCTAAGGTGTGTAGAGCCCTTTCTGCGACTGTTTGAGGCTGCGAGAAGAATACGGGCAGCTCAACTGATTGATTTAAATGGAATGGTGAAATGACTTTAGGCAGGAATTTGGGATTAGTACGAAGAACCACTTTGTTATGATGCATTTGCAAAAAGGGTTCTTGAATGGTAAATGCTTGTAGTTCCCAAAATCTTCTAAGAGAAGTAATTGCTACCAGGAAAGCTACTTTCCAAGTTAGGAATTGCAATTCACATTTATGTAGTGGTTCAAAGGGAGGACCCATTAACCTTGTAAGAACAATGTTTAGGTTCCACACTGGTGCTGGTGGCGTTCTGGGAGGAATTATTCTCTTGAGTCCTTCCATGAAAGCTTTAATAGCTGGTACTCTAAACAGAGTCAGATGTTGTCTATTTTGTAAGTATGCTGCAATAGCAGCAAGGTGTAGTCTGATAGACGTATAGGCTAATTTACACTTTTGAAGGTGTAAAAGATATCCTATGATGTGTTGTATAGACACGTCTAAGGGATCTATTTGGTTGTTTTGGCAGTATATGACAAAGCGTTTCCACTTAGCAGCATAGCATGCTATGGTAGTGGGACGTCTAGCTTCTTTAATGATGTTCATGCATTCTATGACCTCAGGAGCCAGATCGCTAGGTTGATCTGAGCTGGGTCCGGGTGTCTGATCTCTCCATGGTTCTGCGTTAGTAGCCTTGGAGATAGATTTAGTTTTTGATGTGGCACCACAGACATTTGCAGCAGCGTGGTGTACCACGGTTGTCTAGCCCAAGTTGGAGCGACTAGAATGAGTGTCAGGGAATGTTGTGGTAGTTTGCGCACCACTAAGGGAAGTAGTGGGAGAGGAGGAAAAGCGTACACAAATAGTTTTGATCAGTTCATCCACATCGCATTGCCCTTGGACAATGGGTGTGGGTATCTGGCGGGGTATCTGGCGGCAAAGTTTGGGCATTTTGCTTTATCGTGGGTGGCAAAGAAGTCTATCTGAGGTGTTCCCACATTTGGAAGGACGATGAAGAACTTGCGGGTGAAGCTCCCACTTGTGGATCAGCTGTGTTTGTCGGCTTAGCAGATCTGCAATAGTGTTTTGTACTCCTGGGACGTGTTGGGCTAAGAGGAAGATTTTTAGCGGTATAGCCCATCTCCATATCTGCTGAGCTAAAAAAATCAACAACCTCGAATAACATTTTAATCCTATAATTCAACCTGTACGTCTTACTAATTTCCCTTTATTTTGGGTGTTGGTGTATCGTAGTGACGCTTGCATATGTGTTTACTAATACAAATAACGCTTGTCCCTAAAATGGCCGCCGCTTGATGGGTTGCTTCTGCGCATGCGTTAGTCACACTCACGTGACGTGACGTAGTTGCAGTTCTGGTGGGAAAATGTGCGCATGCGTACTTGCCTCTAAAATGGCTGTCTGTGTCCTAACGTGGTGAAGCTTGCGCAAATGCTTTCGTGTTCTTGTCTGTTGCACTAACTATAATGCCATAGTATAATTTTCAATTTAAGGAGTATAAAGTAGCTACTCATAGTATACAGTGAATTCATTTATTTCTATGTTTTAATTTGTTTTCGCTTACTTTCCATGTACCGCGATATTGAGGGTCTGATGCAAGGCTCAAGACTCCATATTGAGATGATGTTCTGCGCATGACCGTATTCCGCCGGTGGCATTGACGGGGTGCCAACTGAAGGTCCCTGCCAAGACGTGCCTGGGAAGATACACCTTCACCCAGCCGGAGAAGCTGAAATGTGTTACATTAGAAACAAATTTATTTCTTTCTATTGTATTCTGTAGAATCGGTCATGGGAACCCCAAAATCAATAGGCGGTTCCAGAATATGCAAAACTAGGCTTGTAGACGTAAATTGTGATTGGTGTGTTAGCCTATCCTACTTGGGGACCAATCGAAATTGGGGATTCTGACACTTGCAACATTTGGGGGGGTGGTACACTGACCCGAAAACAGTATAACTAGCCTAGGTTTAGCTAGAGAATTTGTCCGACTTGTCTGGATAGCTGACCTGTCACTGACCCAACGCACTCAATAGGTGACTGAATACAGATTGCTGCGGAGCACTCTGTCCGAATTTGACCATAGACTCTAAAGGTTTTACTAAACCTTAAGTGCTGGCGGAGCACTTTGCTGGAGAGTTCGCTAACCCAATCGGGGTTCTGACTGATAGCTGCAGAGAGAGTGGAGCGCAGGCGTTGCTTCCAAACTGCAGGTGCTGGTCGTGCCTTGGTGGTCCTGTCCTGATCCTAATCTGGTTTTCCTGTCCTGGGGTGTCCATTCTGCACATGCTGTCCCATTGATGACTGTCCTTCCTTGGGGTATTTCCTGTCCTTAACTGACCCGTGGCCAGGGTTGGTCTGCACACCATTCTAGGTAATTATATAGGGCTGAGAACTCTATACTGCACTTCCTATTTTCTGTCTTTGCTTTAATAAAGACATTCCTCTGCATACGTAAATTTTCCATGTTTTCCGCAATCTACTATATGAAAGGCCGTACATTTATTCTCTATAGCATGTTCATATGTTACCCTACCTTTTAGTATAATTCTCCATACTGTTTATAAATTACAGATGTGGTTTATAATTTTCTCCTGCAATCTGATCTGAAGTAATGATGTTAGAACTATAGCGTGTTCCACTTTTTTCCCTCCTATAGGTGTATAGGATTTCCAATCGTTTACTTTTGAAGTATTTTCCAAAACAGTAAAATCTAGTTCGAGATCCATTCCCGAACCTGTTTAGCATATTTTATTTGTTATTACTTTCCTATAGACTCCTAAATGGTTGCCTTAGTTTTCTTCCTTTACGGTTATGTGCTGTTCGTTATTTTGATCATTGACTGCCTCTTGGTGGTAAATTGTATGATCTCTGAATTCTAGATAAACTTGCAAAACTTTCCAGTAGTCTGTGGTTATTTGATGAATACAGAAGAAATAAAAGTCGGTGTTGTATTTTGCCTGCCTTTCCTTTTACAGCTAGCTCCCTGATCCGTTGTGGTCATAGGTACCCGTAACGGTGGATTGGTAAGTCGGGTACAATAGAAATAAATAGGAAGGAACCAGGGTTACTGGTAGTGGAGTGTTAGGTCACCCGATTAATATATGCGATAAATTGAAACAAGTATAGGGGCCTGGTACGTGTATGATGAAATTATTGGCCGGGTGACCTGCGATCTCTATCAGTAATTTTCTGGTAGCAGAGCTATGGTTAGGGACTAGTTAAAGTTAGGTAGGACTAGTTAAGCTAGATAGGTTGGATGCTGCTAACATTTTATTGCTGCTACAAGGGTAAACAATTTTTGTGACTTGATCAATCACGTGAAATGTTTGCTTTGAAAAATTATGAAAGGTTTTAAATTGTTTTTCTTATTATTATACTGATATATGTATTAACCCACTCGTTAGTAAAGTGTTTTATGTTTGTTGGGAATCCCCGGGGAATTGAATAGCGAGTGGTGAAGAGAATCCACTTCGCTTTGAGGTCACTTACTCTAGGAAAGTTAGTGTAGGTTAGGCAGAAACTGGAAGCACTAATTAGGGTTTTTCTGAATGTATGTTTAAATAAATGATAGCAACGAGTTCGCTGGCAAAACTTCTATTGTGAAATAACCTAGTAAGGATCACACCGGAAGGAGTAGCAGGTTCATCGGAGCTTGGGTGATAGCAAAAGGGTTCGCTAGTGAAACTTTAGGCTCTGTATATATCCCGAAAAGAAGTGGATAAGTCAAAGAAGTAGCAGGTTCCCTAATGCTTGCGTGAAGGGTAGGCAGAAGAGATCTATCCGTAGTGTGTGAAAAGTAAATGGAAGTAGTTTACTTGCAGTGAAACAAATCTTTCCTGTCTAGACACTCGAGTACAGTGGCGAATGTGTATTCGTTGTTAAATAACAAAAGCACTTGCACTTTTAGAGAGAAATAAAGTTTCCGTTACCTTGTGAGGGAGGGAGTCAGTTGCGGAGCTGCTCTGACGTCACTTTGTGCCGCGCTGGGATTGGTAGACGCAGCGACTGAATAGCGGAGCTGGAATTGTAAAGGAGGGGTGAGTGCCGAAGCGTGAGAACCTGTCTCGCGAAAGGCCGCGCACCCATTGGTCGAGATTATTTGAATCCGTGCATTTGATTGGTTGCACGAAAATAAAAGACGCATTTGGATTGGGAGTGATTTGTAAACAAAGTCACTCGCAGAAATCGTATGTGGCACACGTATAGACCGCATACTAGACCTGATCCACGACATTTAGGATTTGAAAACGATCAGTGGAAAGGGCATAACACTAGCATTATGTACGGAAATAAGAGAAAATTGTCTCTTGTAACCAAAGTAAAGAATTATTTCAAAAAGGACAAACCTATCAAAACTAGAGAAGGTGTTGTCATTCCGCCACCTAATACTCCTGCATCGTTCATGATGTTTGATAAAGGGTACCATTCGTGTGTATGGCTGGAAAACTGGGTGGAATATACCAAGGATGACGGAATATTGGCTTTCCCGTTAGAGGGTACATTCAATGGCAGGATTCTATTTAATTTGAGAACACGAATGAATGATTTACATCCCAGACCTAGATTAACGCAGTACGAAGCTTTAGAGGAATGGGAGATCGAGGCTTTTGAGAGAGACAAGCCCCGAATGGATAAAGGGTTAACTAAATTTTATCCAAAATTAAAGCAAGAGACCCGAGAAAAAAAGATGAAACAGTGGAGACAGAATATGATTGCAGAAGAACTGTTTCCACTGATGCCAATGGGTGGTCATCCTGCGGGGAAGAAGAAAACAAAAAAATGCAAACATTGGGTGCCCATTGGGGAGTCGGATGATGAATTATTAGATGACATGTTCATGATAAGTCCGCCTCCTTATAATGAAGGACACAGACCCTCTAGTGAAGGGGATAATTCTCGGAGACCTCCTCCCCGGGAGGAGGCCAGATCAGTAAGTGTAGGAGAGGGTTGTCAAATACCTCCGTATAATGAGGGTTTAGGACCCCTAGGTACTAGAGATATCGGTCAGAGAACACCATTCAGTGGGGAGTCAAGATACTCGAGAGAAAGAGACCTCTGCTCTAGACCTCCCTACGAAGGTGAGGCAAGGCCCTCAACTTCAGGAATTCCGTTCACAAGACCCCTGTATGAGGAGGAACCAAGATCCCTAGGCACAGGAAGTTTGTTCCCAAAACCTAATTATGGTGAGGGACCAAGTGAGACACATCCCACTGCCCAGAGTTATGCTCCAACCTTGACCCCGCAGGTATTACATGAAAAATCATTAGACAGGATACTGGAGGAAAAAGAGCGAGAGGCTCTAGCTAAACAGAGCCGAAATAATTCAGAAAATCTCCCAGTTAAATACAAGTCCTGAGGCCTTGACAATCCCAGTAACTATTGGACCCGGGGTTCCGCTGTATGGGGATAGACAGGGAAGTCCAAAGACTCCAGTTATTACTCCAGTTATAGCACAGCCAAGACCAGAGCCCTTAATCGTGGATGACCAGACCAGTGAATGTGAGTCTGAGGTCTCGTTAATGGATTTGCCCATTAGGGGTGCAGGAAAAAGGTTACAGAAAAGACATAATCCTTTCAATACGAGGGAGATTCAAATGGAATCGACTTCGGGTACCAAGAGTGTCACGTTGGTGACTCCTGAAGAGATTGAAAGATGGAGTCGAGAATTAGAAAAACAAACTCCTCAGTCGAAACCTTTAGATATCTTCAAGCTGAGAGTAGAAATAGAAGAACCAATGGCAGGAAATGTAGGTTTAGACAGATTAAATACCTATTCTGAAGAAGAGTTGCTGTTTATCGGCAAGAGTTTTACCCGGAATACCAGAGTGCTCCATGAGAAATTAACAGACACTGCAGCTAGTATGGGAATAGATATTTCAAAATCAAAGCCACTGCAGAAACTCTATAGAGCTGATTTTTCAGACAAAGATCGGGAAAATATGAATGTGTCAGGGAAGAAGGCGCAGGTCAAAGAATTATTGACTGTGTTGCAAAAATGGGGAGACGTAGAAAAGTGGAAAGCCAGGTGGGCAAAGAAGAAAGATGAGGCTAGATCTAAACAGACGTCTTCGGAGTTCGTTCTAAAGGAAGCTGACAAACCTGAGCAGTTATACCCTATGCGTGAAGTGCCAGGTGGAAAATACGTGCACGTTCCATGGTCTAGACAGGATATTGTGTCCTTTACCAATGACTTTCCCAAATTACGAGAAAAGCCTGTGGACTGGTACAGGCAGGTGGAAAGGTTTGTAAAGGTGCAAAAGTGCTTGTGGAAAGACCTGGATGGGTTTTTCGACATTGTGGTTCCTGTGGATTTATGGACCGAATGCAAGGTTGCCATTGATTGGCCCAACAAAGAGTATACAAGGGACCCTGTTACAGGTGCTCCCTCTGATGAAGTAATGAGAAAATATGATCAGGTCATGTTACACCTGAAGAAGAAGGTGCCTGCAAAGGAAACTGATTGGACCAAAATAGATAGAACCACGCAGGAAAGGGATGAGTCTGTGCACTCCTTTTATGAAAGACTGTTACAGGTGTTCAAAACATACAGTGGTATAGATAACATCGAGATGAAGGATATGACCCACTTCATTTACAGGTTTGTAAACGGTTTAAGACCTGAAAATTGCCAGTGGATTAAAGACAATAAAATTTGTTGGCAGTCTAAGAAAATGGATGAGGTCTTACGGTACGCAAAGTACTGTGAGGACGAAATGGCAGATAAGCGAAAGGCTCTGAAGGAAAAGGTTATGTGGGCACAAGTGAAGCTAGCAGAACAACAGGAAAAGCAATTGAATAAGATGAATAAGAATACCCAAAATCAAGGCTCTGGGGGTGGTGGGAAGCCAAATGTAAAAATGAGCAGAGAAGAGGCTAAAAAGAAATTTCCCTGCCACCAGTGCGGAGAAATTGGGCACTGGAGAGACGAGTGTCCATATTTACAGCATGATAATACCCAAACCCCTGATTTAACTCCACAGACGCAGAATGAAAAACCAAGAAAGACCCAGCATCAGGTAAAGGCAAGTCAATTGCCCCGAGCGCCAAAACCAAATTATAAGGGAAAATCACCACAGGGTGATGACAGAGATCTGGGGAGGCAATGAGAATAGAAATACAGCAACTTCGCAGTTTCTGTTGAATGATACTTTTCTCTGTGACGACCAATACTGATGGGGCCTGAGAGGGGAGGACAAGGAGTGTGTACTTGGCGCCTCCTTGCCGGTAGACCAGTCAGGGCCATACATTGAAGGAAAGGTTGATGGAAATGATGTCACCTTTCTATTGGACACTGGTGCTACCCGTTCTACTGTGAGAACAGCGGACGTTCCAAACCTACCCCTCTCGGGAGAAGCAATCCAAGTAGTGGGCGTGTCTAATCAATTGATTAGTACCCCAGTTACTGAGCCCATGGAGATCACAATAGGGAATTTCAAAGAAATGCATAGATTTGTAGTTTGTGATACCAGTCCAGTAAACTTACTGGGACGTGATTTGTTGTGCAAAATGAACTGCACCATCTTTTGCACACCAAAGGGCGTCGAAATTCAAACCCCAGACGAGGATGGCATATACAAATTAATGTTAATTAGACCAGACTCAGAAATTAAACAAATGACTATACAAGATTTACCCGAAGAACTCCAAAAGACAGTGAAACCAGAAGTATGGGACTTTACTGGAAAGGATGTAGGATTAATGGCAAATGTAGACCCAATTAAAATAGCCATGAAAGAAAATGCAGTTTATCCCAATACCAAGCCATACAAAATGAGTGCCGAAGTGAGAGCAGGAGTTGCCATTGAAATAAAAAGATTGCTAGAAGCAAACATCATACAAGAAGTGATGAGTAGCCCATGTAATTCCCCCATTATTGGAATCAAGAAACCTACTGGCAAGTATAGGGTAGTGCAAGACCTGAGAAAGGTAAATAAAATCGTTGTTCCATGTTGCCCTATTGTTCCAAACCCAGCAGTGATCCTGTATCAGATTCCCTGGGATGCTGAGTGGTTCACCGTGATAGACCTATGTCCTGCATTCTTTTCGATCCCATTGCATCCAGACAGCAAATTTCTTTTCTCATTTGCTTTCGACAGTCACGTGTACGTTTGGAATCGGGTCCCTCAAGGGTACACAGAAAGCCCCTCTATCTTTAATCAGATTCTGAAAAAGTGCCTTGAATCTTTAGTGTTACCTGGAAAATCTGTTTTGGTGCAATATATAGACGACCTTTTGGTGGCGTCTAAAAGTCATAGAGATTGTGTTATTGACACCATTGCTTTACTGAATCACCTAGGTGAAAAAGGACATAAAGTGTCCCCTGACAAATTGCAGTTCTGTACAAAGTCAGTGAAATATCTGGGGCACCAGATAGAAAAAGGCATCAGAAAAGTTACCTCCGAGAGTCAAAATAATTCGGAACATGCAGTTACCCCGTACTCAGAAAGAAGTCAGAATGTTCCTTGGGGTGGTAGGTTACTGCAGGCAATGGATTGTAGGATTTGAAGTCCTGGAAAAGCCTTTGATAAAAATGACAAAGAAAGGAGCAAAGGACCCAGTGGAATGGGATGATGAAAGTTTAACAGCATTTACTAAATTACGAGAATGTCTGTGTACAGCCCCTGCTTTAGGGATGCCTGATTATTTCAAGGAATTTGCACTATTCTGTGACACATGAGATAATTGTGCACTGTCAGTCCTGACTCAGGAGCATGGGTTGACTAGACGTCCAGTGGCATATTTTTCTGCCACTTTGGATCCAGTGGCTGCTGGATTACCCGGATGTCTGAAAGCAGTAGCTGCAACTTGCACGAGTCTAGAACAGAGTGAATCTATTGTCATGGGACATCCTGTAACTGTGTATGTTCCCCATGCAGTTGTGATTTTATTGACCAGAACTAAAACTCAGTATCTCACCCCTAGTCGGCTGACTAAATATGAGAGGATTCTCGTGGGTGCTGCGAATGTAGTCATACTCGGTGCAACATTCTGAATCCAGCTACCCTGCTCCCTGACTCAATGCTTGCAGAAGCCAAGGGAGAGGACGAGCATGACTGCATTGACCTGACAGAATTCAGTACTAAACCCCGCCCAGACATTAAAGAAATGCCTTTGCCTGTGGAAGATGAGGAGCTGTTCGTGGATGGCTCATGTATGAGACATGAACTTGTAGGCCTAAGTGCTGCTTATGCTGTAGTCTCTGTAGACGGCATTAAAGAAGCATCCTGTTTATTTGGAGTGAAGTCTGCACAAGTAGCCGAATTGATTGCATTAATAAGAGCCTGCAAAATTGGAAAAAACAAAAGAATAACAGTATATACTGACAGTCAGTACTGTTATGGGGTTGTGCATGACGTCGGCCAATTGTGGCTACAGAGGGAGTTTCCGACTTCTTCAGGTACTCCCATCAGAAATGGAAAGATTGTACAAGATTTACTGGAGGCAATCCAATTACCAAAAGAATTGGCAGTGGTCAAATGTGCTGCTCATAAATCTGGCATTGACCATGTAACTTTGGGAAATAGATTTGCTGATGAAGTGGCCCAACATTGTGCCAGAAATCGCATGTCTGTAAATGTCAAACTGCGAGGACCTGGAAACAGCTGCCAACTTATGGTGTTTGAGGAGGTGCCCACTTGGGAAGAATTGAGAGATTGGCAGCATGCTGTACCTTCAAAAGAGAAGGAAAAATTGAAGAAACTTGGTTGTCGACCGAGAAGTGAGGATGGTGTCATTGTGGGCCCAAATGGTATGCCTCTGTTGCCTAGACATCTGCTTGCTTCTATGGCCAGACTGATACATGGAGATTCACACACTGGTAGGGACGCCATGGTTCTGGTTTTCAAACAAACATGGTACAATCCGAAGTTCAGGAAGGTAGCAGAGTCACTCTGCCAGAGGTGCTTAACATGTCAGCAGTTTAACGCTGGGAAAAGAACAGTAGTCGAATTGGGAAAAATTGGAAAATCAGGAGGTCCCTTTGTAAGAATACAGATTGACTTTATCACACTGCCTCGCTGTGAGGGAATGAGATATGTCCTTGTCATTGTCTGCCTGTTTTCAAAATGGGTGGAAGCCTACCCTGCTAGAAAGAATGACGCCATAACTGTAGCAAAATTGTTACTACGAGAATTAATACCTAGGTTCGGGGTTCCAGTCACTATTGAATCAGATAGGGGCGGACATTTTCAGAATGAGATAATCGATCAACTCTGTAAAGCATTCAAGATCACAGGTGCTGCACTGTGCATATCGTCCAGAGGCTTCTGGAGTGGTGGAGCAAATAAATGGCACTATAAAATCGAGACAAGGAAAGATGTGTGAATCTACAGGCATGAACTGGATAAATGCTTTGCCTCTTGTTCTGATGGGACTTAGAAGTATTCCAGACCGAAAAACAGGCCTGAGCCCTCATGAGATCCTGATGGGAAGAGTGATGAGACAAGCATGGGTACCAGGACATAAACTGCTAAACATTTCTGATGATTTAGTACTCGAGTACTGCAAGCAACTGGGTGACCAAGTGCGTTCTATCTCTCGCCAGATTGGGGAAGACGCCGTCGCAAACCCAACGACTCCAGTCCATAAATTGGTTCCAGGCGATTGGGTCGTAATAAAGAAGCATACTCGTACAAATTGCCTTGCACCGAAGTGGGGAAAACAACGCCAAGTGATACTGGTGACCACGACAGCGGTGAAGTGTGCCGGCGTTCCAAAGTGGATCCATGCCAGCCATACACAGAAGGTGATTCCAGACGAGAAAACTGACGCTGAAGGTTGTCCAGCTGAGGGGTCTGCAGACGTTGGTCCTGAAGTAGCTGATGACGAACAACCGAGCACCAGTCAAGATGATTGGATACCCATAATCGACCTGACTAATTACCCAATCAGAACAAGAAGTCAAACCTACGAAGATAGAGAGTGGGATAGAGGAGGAGGAGATAGGCACAGGCGAAGATCCTCAGATTATTGAGATTCACGTCAAGTCTGAGGAAGAAGAAGGTCAGACAGGGACAGAGCAAGTGATCGACACGCCTCCACAAACTCCTGAAGTCGAAAAGGGACAGACCAGAACTAGTGTAAAAGTTCGAGCAGAAGAAAATCAAGGGATCAAAGTGCTTGAACAGGATCAGGTAGAACTAGAAGAACGTGTTCAGGACACAGAAATAGAAACGCCCAAAAGCCAAATCCAGTATACACCTGAACAAGGCCAGCTTAGTGACCAGGCAGAAGAAATAGAGACAAGACCTGGAACTAGTCAGACAGGAAGGGAAGAATCAGAAGTGCCACAAGCAAATGAAAATAAAAGAGCATTAGAAGAAAGCCAAAACACAGTGCCAGCCAAAAGACTAAAGAAAAAGAAAAATATCGAACCCAGATATATCAAGAGACTGAGACTGAGACTAAAAACAGTAGAAGAGAAACTTGAGGAAAGACGAAAGAGTTCCCGTATAGCAGAACAAGCGGGAGAAAGCTCCAAAAGAAGAAGTGACCGAATAAAAAGACTGAACGAGAAATATTAAGATCCTGAATGGACATATTTGATCTTGGAGGAGTTTGAGGATCTTGATATAACTGACGAAAGTGACGAAGAACAGACAGCTGATTATTCTGCCGAAGAAGACGAACCAACCTGAATTTGCTCAGTGTAAGCTATCTGTGAAAAGTTACAAAGAGGGGTTGAAAACTTCTTCTGAACGAAAATGTCTGATTCAAATGTGAATGGGAGGCCTAGACGCAGTTGTTGTAAAACATGTCGCAAAGTATGTATATGTAGTATAGCTATAGTGTTAATAATTTGGATAGGCCTAACAGTTTTCATTCCTTATATGGTGAGCAAGAATACTAATATTGACCCTACACAGACGGTAACAAAAGACACTGAAGAATTGACAACACGAAGTGTAGAAAGACGTGAGAAAACACTTAGTCCCAGACAAACCAGACCAGACTTAGAAGCATCAGATGAGGAAGGACTACATTATCACGGAGTTAAGAACCAGACACATTTAAATGTATTTGCAAACCTGTTCGTGCATTATGTAGAAACGATGGAGATAGAAGACTGCTATGTCTGCATGAAGCTACCTACTTCTGTAGCTGAAGGCGTGACTTATCATCACCTGCCCTTGACTTATGGAATTTCCTGTAGTATTTTAGCTAGCTTATTTTACAAAAGAGGACCGTTACAGTACTACTACTCTGACGTGATATTTTCTGAACTTCCAATACGTGGAAATCTGAATCCTGTACATACTAAAAGTGACGTTACACGTTATATGGGAGAATACTTTCGGACTATAGGTACCATAGACTCAAATGAAGCACACAGAGATAACTTGACCTGTTCATTAAATGAACAAGAAAAAATGTTTCTAAACATGGCAGAGAAAAGAAGGGAGAGTTTCCAAAGAAAGGCAAATAAGAGACAGAAAACTCCTAAATGGGCTGAAAACATGGAAAGCACCTCAAATGGTGGGAGTGGTCCTGCTTTGTTGCTGGATTTCGAGAGAAAAGGGAAACTCTGTCTTCACCGCGAGAAGACTAGTTATTATGATAACATTTTCATTGGTTCCAGTCAATGTGAGCACAATTACAAGGTAATTGGAGGTTGGGGTTTCAAAAATGGGTCAGAACCTGTGTTTCCCGGAATTTATTATATATGTGGAAACAAGGCTTATTTCAAATTGCCGAATCACTGGTATGGAAGCTGCTATTTTGGCATTGTCTTCCCGAAAATATACCATGTGAAGGAAATTGCTGGAAGCAATGAAAACACTAATGGCTTAGTGCATAGTAAAAGAGAAAGCGTAGGTGAAATAATGGGTAGTATTTTTAGTGCACTGATACCTGGAGTGGGAGTGGTTCTGAACACACACAGAATTTGCAAATTATCCACAATAGTGGATGTGTTGTCTACTGACACAGCTCATGGATTTCTGTTGGTCAATACCGAAATGGTTGCGATCAGATCAATGGTTTTGCAGAACAGACTTGCGCTTGACACCTTATTAGCAAAAGAGAGCGGAGTCTGCCGGATGTGGAAAGCGCAACATTGTTGCACTTACATACCGGACAAAAGTGTACAAATTAAAAAATATGTGAAGAACATTACAAATTTGGGAAAAGAACTCAAACCACTGGAGGTTGATAGTGCCTGGAAGAGACTTACTGATGGTCTCTCCGCTGTAGGTCATTGGTTTGCTAATTTAGGTAAAGGTTTATTGTTTAAGGTACTGATGCCAATTGGAGTGATAGGTTTCGTCATATTTCTCATATTTGTCTGTTGTAAATGCCGCAAACACAAAGAAATACACTGTGAATAAGAGGTGTGAAACGGAGTGTGGATGAACTTGAATTGGAAGACTTAAATAATCAGATTTACAAAAAGATGAAAAATTCTCACCCTGATAAAGATGTGAAAGAGAAATTAAATCGAATGTTGGAAGAAATCGAAATGCAAAGTGTGAGAAAAGTTGGCATCTGGTTCCATTAGTTTGTGATGATAGTAAATATCATCAAAGAGGGGATTGATGAAGCAAGATTTCGCATATTACGCGACTTGCTTAAAATCAAGAACCTCGAATAACATTTTAATCCTATAATTCAACCTGTACGTCTTACTAATTTCCCTTTATTTTGGGTGTAGGTGTATCGTAGTGACGCTTGCATATGTGTTTACTAATACAAATAACCCTTGTCCCTAAAATGGCCGCCGCTTGATGGGTTGCTTCTGCGCATGCGTTAGTCACACTCACGTGACGTAGTTGCAGTTCTGGTGGGGAAATGTGCGCATGTGTACTTGCCTCTAAAATGGCTGTCTGTGTCCTAACGTGGTGAAGCTTGCGCAAATGCTTTCGTGTTCTTGTCTGTTGCACTAACTATCATGCCATAGTATAATTTTCAATTTAAGGAGTATAAAGTAGCTACTCATAGTATACAGTGAATTCATTTATTTCTATGTTTGAGGGTCTGATGCAAGGCTCAAGACTCCATATTGAGATGATGTTCTGCGCATGACCGTATTCTGCCGGTGGCATTGACAGGGTGCCAACTGAAGGTCCCTGTCAAGACGTGCCTGGGAAGATACACCTTCATCCAGCCTGAGAAGCTGAAATGTGTTACATTAGAAACAAATGTATTTCTTTCTATTGTATTCTGTAGAATCGGTCATGGGAACCCCAAAATCAATAGGCGGTTCCAGAATATCCAAAACTAGGCTAGTAGACGTAAATTGTGATTGGTGTGTTAGCCTATCCTACTTGGGGACCAATCGAAATTGGGGATTCTGACACTTGCATCATTTGGGGGGTGGTACACTGACCCGAAAACAGTATAACTAGCCTAGGTTTAGCTAGAGAATTTGTCCGACTTGTCTGAATAGCTGACCTGTCACTGACCCAACGCACTCAATAGGTGACTGAATACAGAGCGCTGCGGAGCACTCTGTCCGAATTTGACAATAGACTCTAAAGGTTTTACTAAACCTTAAGTGCTGGCGGAGCACTTTGCTGGAGAGTTCGCTAACCCAATCGGGGTTCTGACTGATAGCTGCAGAGGGTGGAGCGCAGGCGTTGCTTCCAAACTGCGGGTGTTGGTCGTGCCTTGGTGGTCCTGTCCTGATCCTAATCTTGTTTTCCTGTCCTGTCCTGGGGTGTCCATTCTGCACATGCTGTCCCATTGAGGACTGTCCTTCCTTGGGGTATTTCCTGTCCTTAACTGACCCGTGGCCAGGGTTGGTCTGCACACCATTCTAGGTAATTATATAGGGCTGAGAACTCTATACTGCACTTCCTATTTTCTGTCTTTGCTTTAATAAAGACATTCCTCTGCATACATAAATTTTCCATGTTTTCCGCAATCTACTATATGAAAGGCCGTACATTTATTCTCTATAGCATGTTCCTATGTTACCCTACCTTTTAGTATAATTCTCCATACTGTTTATAAATTACAGATGTGGTTTATAATTTTCTCCTGCAATCTGATCTGAAGTAATGATGTTAGAACTATAGCGTGTTCCACTTTTTTCCCTCCTATAGGTGTATAGGATTTCCAATCGTTTACTTTTGAAGTATTTTCCAAAACAGTAAAATCTAGTTTGAGATCCATTCCCGAACCGGTTTAGCATATTTTATTTGTTATTACTTTCCTATAGACTCCCAAATGGTTGCCTTAGTTTTCTTCCTTTACGGTTATGTGCTGTTCGTTATTTTCATCATTGACTGCCTCTTGGTGGTAAATTGTATAATCTCAGAATCTGAATTCTAGATAAACTTTTAAAACTTTCCAGTAGTCTGTGGTTATTTGATGAATACAGAAGAAATAAAAGTCGGTGTTGTATTTTGCCTGCCTTCCCTTTTACAGCTAGCTCCCTGATCCGTTGGTCATAGGTACCCGTAACGGTGGATTGGTTAATCGGGTACAATAGAAATAATTAGGAAGGAACCAGGGTTACTGGTAGTGGAGTGTTAGGTCACCCGATTAATATATGCGATAAATTGAAACAAGTATATGGGCCTGGTACGTGTATGATGAAATTATTGGCCGGGTGACCTGCGATCTCTATCACCCCCCTTGTTTGTTTATGTAGTACATATTATTATAGGAGCTTATAGAGCGCCTGGTGACGTCTCTCGACGTGTCCCCGACATAGCTGTCATATTGTCTGTGCGGACTAAGACAGCCTTGCCCGACACTAGAGTATGAAATGCTTTCAGAGCTAGAAGCACGGCTAGCAACTCCAAATGATTGATATGGAGTAACTTTTGTTGCGGTGTCCACCTGCCCTGCGTGTTGTGCTGCAGTAGATGGATTCCCCAGCCGGAGAGCGATGCGTCTGCTGTCATGACTATTTGGGGAACAGGCTCTAGAAATGGTCGTCCCCTGGAAAGGTTTTTGGTGTTCCAGCATTGCAGAGAACGATGAGTCCGACCGTCTACAAACACTAGGTCTGTTAAGTGACCTTGAGCCTGGTTCCATTGGCGTGCTAGGCACTCTTGAAGTGGACGCATTTGCAATCTTGCGTGAGGTACTACAGATATGCAAGATGCCATCATTCCTATGAGTTGCATGAACACTCGAGCTGGTAGCGAGTTTTGTGGTTTGAATTTTATTAGGAGAGTTTGTACACTTGTTATCCTGGCTGGAGAGGGATAAGCTAGTGATAATTGGGTGTTTATTGTAGCGCCGAGATATTGTTGTATGTGCGAGTGGTGCAGGTGCGACTTGACGTAATATACAGTGAATCCCAAGTCGTGAAGCAGTTGAATAGTAGCTTGAGTGTTTTCCACACACTGTTTGTGTGAGCTGGCTTTTATGAGCCAGTCGTCCAGATATGGGAAGACGTGGATGTGCTGTCTTCTTAGGTGTGCCGCTACTACTTCTAGGCATTTGGTAAACACCCTTGGCGCTGTTGTGACTCCGAATGGGAGCACTTTGAACTGGTAGTGTTGTCCGTCTAGCACAAATCTGAGATATTTTCTGTGTGCTGCGTGCATGGGAATATGAAAGTAGGCGTCCTTGAGATCTAGAGTGACAAGGAAGTCGTTTAATACCAGTAATGGGAGGACTTGTTGTAGTGTGACCATATGAAAAAGATCCAACTGTATGTAAATATTTAGAGGTCTGAGGTCTAGGATAGGTCTTAGAGATCCGTCCTTCTTTGATATTAGGAAATATAGGGAGTATACTCCTTTGTTTTTCTGATGCTCTGGTACTACTTCTTTTGCATTTTTCTGCAGGAGGGATATTACCTCCTGTCTGAGCAATGTTAAATGTTCCTGTGACATTGAACGTTGCTTGGGTGGTATGTTTGGGGGGGTAGATGTTAGTTCCAGACAATAACCTGATTGAATTATTTGGAGCAACCACCTGTCTGATGTGATGTTTTCCCAGGCTGGCAGGTACTGTTGAAGTTTTCCCCCGACAGGAATGGAATGAGGCGGGGGAGCGTGAGTTGTTATTTTTGCCTCTGCCTTTGTTATTGTTACCCCTGTACCCACCCTTTTGGTAGCCTTTACTGTAGGTAGACTGTGTAGGGGCTTTGCACGAGGTGGAAGCTGTGTCTAAAGTATATCCCCTGGTGGCACCTCGATAGTTTGAGCGACAAAATGAACGTCTGGGAGCCCGCGACTGCAGGGCTCCCATAGATTTGGCGGTGTTGATTTTTTTTTCATTTTCTCTAATGATACATCTACCTCGGGTCCAAATAGGTGTTGTTCGTCAAAGGGTTGGTTAAGAATGGCGCTTTGTACCTCGGGTTTGAACACTGATACGCACAGCCAGGCGTGTCTGCGTAGCAAGACGCTGGTGTTAACTGCCCTAGAGGCCGTGTCTGCTGCATCAAGGGCACACCTAACGGAGGTGTTTGTGAGGTTTTTACCCTCCTGGATGAGCTTGTTTGCTCTATCCTTGTACTTGTCAGGGAGGTGCCTCATTAGTGACTCTAGCTCATCGTAATGTGCCCTGTCATATCTGGCTAGCAGTGCCTGTGTATTGGCGATACGCCACATGTTTGCTGCTTGAGACGCTGTTCTTTTGCCTGATGCGTCAAGTAGCTTAGACTCTTTATCTGGTGGTGCAGCCTCACCCGAAGTTTGTGAGTTTGCTCTCTTGGGTGCGTTGGAAACTACAAGTGAGTCTAGTGGTACTGGGCCTTTAATATATGCTGGGTCTGATGGGGCAGCTTTATATTTTTTCTCTATCCGATGGGTTAATGACCAGAGTTCTGACTGGGTCTTTGAAGACTTCATGAGCATGCTTGACCACTCCTTTAAGCATGGGCAAGATAGATGAAGACCTTTGTGCATGGTCGAAAGTATCCACAAGGAAGTCTTCCTCAACAGGGTCTGTATAAATTTCTACACCATGATAATGTGCAACCCTGTGAATTAATTCATTAAACCCTATAGTCTCTTCTGGTTGGGAAGGCCTTGAGGGGTATATGTCATCCTGAGGGACATCTGGGGTAGTATAATTGTCCCACGGGTCTGGGGATCCTGTGGGCGCTGTTGGATCAGGTGTGTTACACACACACCCCCCCCCCCCCCCCCCCATATCGTCAGAGCTATCATCCCTGTGTGGTGTAATAGAAGATGCTGGAGAATGTTGTGGTGGTGGTGATGGTACAGGTGAAAGAGAAGGGGGAGGCAGTCTTAAGGGAGAGGTAGCCATGTCCTTTTTCAATGAATGCGGAGCTGGTGTGTCCAGTGGTCGCTTTTTTGTAGCCAAAACTAGGTGTCCAGTGATTGGGTCCTTGGCCAGAGTCTTTTCAGCAGGGTCTGGGTAGGATAAATCCACTGCAGGGGATTGTTCTTTTGGTGCGGAGGAAGTCTTGTGCACAGAGATGGCTTGCTTTGGTTTTTTGGCAATGTCTTTCACTGGGGAGGCAGCCGACTTTCGGCTCCGAAGCTTTTTTCGTTTGAGTGTTTTTTCAGTTCCGGTATAGTTTTTGAATCCGATTACCTTTTTGGATCCGATGATCTTTTCGGTTCCGGTGGCGTTTTGGAATCCGAAGCGGGCTTGCTTGGTTCCGGCCTGGGTTTCGGTGCCGAAGGGGTAGTGGTGTGCTTCGGTGTCAATGACTTGGAAGTCGGGCAGTGGTCTTTTTCGGTGCCGGTATGTGTGCGCCGGCACCGTGTGAAAGTCGACTCAAACTCGAGTCGCCTGAAGGCTTGGTTAGCTTCTTAGACTGGGCCGAAGGTGGGGCAGTAGAAGCGGTTTGACGGTGTGCACCCGAGCTGGAGGGCGAGGGTGTGACCGGGGCCTTCTGTGTCGAGGAGTGGTCGGGGTCGACAGTCTTACTTACGACCCGCTGCGCTGGAGTGATGTCCTCGACTTCGGAATCATCCGCTTCGGAGCTGCTGTCGACGTCGTGCTGTTCAGGGACGTTGACGCCCTCCTCGAAGATGTCGTTCGGAATCGGAGCTGAAGATCTTTAAGCCATTGTTCTCCTCGCTCTTCGGTGCCGGATAGTCTTTTTGGAGCGGAAAGAGGCACAAGCGGAACAGTCTTTCGCCTCGTGCTCCGGAGAGAGACAGAGGTTACACACCCCATGCAGGTCTGTGTGGGGAAACTTTGACCCATATTGAGGACACTTTTTAAATGGCGTCCTTTCCATTAGCTGGAGTGGAGACCTAGGTAGGCCCGAAGGCCGTAGACAACGACCGGAATCGAGATCCTCGATGTTTGAAGATTAGCGTCGAGTGGAAAGCGTTTGAAACTAAGTTTTGGTGAGGATTGCGCGCCGGAAAAAATTCGGTTCCATCACGGAGTGCTGGAACACATCCGAGCCCGGTGGCGAAAAAAAACGATCTGGGGATGGAGCCGATGCCCATGCGCAGTATGAGGAGTCACCTATCTCGTGACTCCGAAAGACTTTCTACAACAAAACAAACTGCAAACATCCGGGCCCAACACTAGGTGGCCATCTATGCATAGTGTGTAATCTGCAGCTCATATGCCTCGAACATTATGTTATAAAATAAGAAAGTGAGGTAAACATTAAATTAATACCCCATGCTGGACTGAGATACGCAATCAGCCAGCAAATGGGATAGTGGAGATCTTGATGTTGGGGAACCATCTGAAAGATAACATGTAGGAGAGTGGCAAGAAGGGAGCCATGATTCTCCCTAATATACTATAGCATGCTATCTCCTTGGGATAAGAAGGATTAGTTACTTACCTGTAATCCTAGTTCTCTTCCAGGGGTATACTCAAAGTCATAAGCACTGAATTATCTCCGCCCATGAGCGGGAACCCGGAACACAAACAATATACATATATATGTGTAAATATACCAAAAAGTACATAGTACTAAACTAATTATACACATATACATGTATAATACCCATAATATGCAGCCTAACATATATACATAGGCTAATAAAGCCAAACTTACACAAATTCTGTAGCATGAAAATATGCTGTATATAAATGCAATAAACAGGCATGAGCCTAAAATGCATTTCATAACCATAAAAACCTTTTATTTTCATCAAAGAACCTGTTGTAAACAGTTATTAGCCTAAAAGGCTGCATATGAAAAAATGTCTGTGTACAGAAAATCAGACTGGCACCCTGCCTTTAAGGCCCCAGAGAATCTGCACACTTTGCCTTTAAGGCCTCCAGGAGAACTCTGCTCCCATAATGCCCACAGGTGACAGTTAGGCCAGTTCTTTTGTACGGCACCGTAGACTTAGCAGGAATCTGCACTTTAAAACCTTTACAATAATAACCTATCGAAAACTCAATGCTACTGCTCGCCCGGGGAGGGTGCTTATGACTTTAATTAGTATACCCCTGGAAGAGAACTAGGATTACAGGTAAGTAACTAATCCTTCTCTTCCAGGGGATACTCATTAATAGTCGTAAGCACTGAATAGAGTAGCAAGCTCATACCCACCAGAAGCGGGCGAACAGATAAGTGCATAGCCACACTTTTAAACCATAGTGTTCAGCTAGAATTAGCAAACAAATTTCTGAGGGATGCTTGTCCCACTTGTGCATCAACCTGCGCATCAGAATCTAGACAGTAATGGCGTGTAAACGTATGCACTGAACGCCAAGTAGCTGCTTTACATATCTCTGACATAGCCACATTCCTAAGGAGAGCTATGGTGGAAGCTTTCCCCCTCGTAGAATGCGCCCTAGGTCTACCTGATAAAGACTTGTGGGCTAGCTGATAAGCCAGTAGGATACATGACACTATCCATCTAGAAATGGACCTCTTGGACGCTGCCAAACCAGTATTCGTAGGACCATAGTTCACGGTCCGTGTGCCTCAAAGACTTTGTTCTGTCTAAGTAAAATTTCAAAACCCTTTTCAGATCTAACGAATGTAGAGCCCGTTCAGCTGGGCTCGAAGGGTTTGGGAAGAATGTAGGCAATGTTATGGTTTGATTAATATGAAAATCCGACACCACCTTAGGCAGGAAAGCAGGATGAGTTCTGAGCACCACTCTGTTTCCATGAAAAATAGTGAACGGTTCCTTGCAACACAGAGCCTGGATTTCGCTCACCCTACGAGCAGAAGTGATGGCCACCAGGAACGCTACTTTCCAAGATAAGTGTTGTAAAGACGCTTTATGTATGGGTTCAAAGGGGGGACCCATTAACTTGGTCAACACCACATTAAGCTCCCAAGGTGGAGAAGGAGACCTGACTGGAGGATACACCTTCCTTAAACCTTCCAAAAAATCCTTCACCACAGGCATCCGAAAGAAAGATATCTGTGTTGGCGATTTTCTATAAGCAGTTATTGCAGCAAGATGGACTTTGATGGAACTAAACTGCAAACCAGATTCAGCAAGGTAAAGCAGATAAGGTAAGATCACCTGTTCTTGACCATGAATAGGGTCAAGACCCTTACTCTGACACCAAAGGTAAAAGCGTTTCCTCTTAAATCCGTAGGATTGTCTTGTAGAAGGCCGCTTTGCCTCCTTAAGGATGTTCATACACTCCGGATTCAGCTGCAAGTGCCCGTACTGGATGACTTCAGGAGCCATGCTGCCAAGCGCAGGGAGGGCAGGTTGGGATGAAACACTCGCCCTTCCTGTTTGGACAGAAGATCCGGGCGACAAGGCAATCTCCTGTGTGGCACTTCTGACAACTGGAGGAGATCTGGGAACCACCACTGGCGTGGCCACTCTGGGCAAATCAGTATCATTCTGGAGTCGGTCTTGTACATCCGGTTGATCACTGCCGGTATCAACGGTGTCGGTGGAAAAGCGTACAGCAAGTTTTGACACCAGTCTATCAAAAGGGCATTCCCTTGAGACCCTCTCTGTGAGAACCTGGACGCGAAGACGGGGCATTTTGTGTTTGCCGCGTCTGCGAACAGATCGAGGTCTGGTGTTCCCCAAGCTTGGAAATGCTGTGCGCGACCTCTTCGTTGAGAACCCAGTCGTGCGCTTCGACTAAGTCTCTGCTGAGGTCGTCCGACTGCGAGTTGAGACTCCCTGGCAGGTGAACCGCTGTTATTGACAGGTCTCGTGCTAGCAACCAATGACAGATGGTCTGGGCTTCTATGGACAGAGTCCTGGACCTGGTACCCCCCTGCTTGTTTAAGTAATACATTGTGGTTGTATTGTCTGTTTGCACCAGGAGGGACGAGTCTGTAGAGATGGAGCCAGGGACTTGAGAGCAAGATGGCCCGCTCTGAGTTCGAGTAGATTGATGGGATATCCTTTCTCGAAGTCTGACCATAGCCCTTGTACCTGCAGAGGGCCCATATGCGCCCCCCAAACTTGGAGAGAGGCGTCTGTGATCAGAGTCTGCGTTGGTGGGTCCTGATGAAAAGGAACTCCCTTCATCAACTGTCTTCTTCATCCACCACCGGATGGAATCTCTTGCAGACTGTTGGAGATGAATTCGATCCTCCCAGCATCCCGTCCTCTGCTTCCACTGATCTTCCAGACACGGTTGTAGAGGACGCATATGCAAACGTGCGTTTAGAACGATGAAGATGCACGATGCCATGGACCCCAGGAGAGAGGACACTTGCCGAACTGTCGGATGTGCAGACTGAAGGAGAAGAATACACTTCGCCTTGATGGATAACCACCTCTCCTCCGAAGGACACACGTTTTCTTTTTCCGTGTCCAGTTGAGCACCCAGGTAGTGGATCTTCTGGGTGGGGTTCATTATGGACTTCTTGTAATTGACTTGAAGACCCAACTTGCACATGAGGTGGAGGCATATCGATAGATGTTCTTCCAGTAGAGATGGGGATGAACTCTTCAGAAGCCAGTCGTCCAAGTACGGATATATGAAAATCTGTCTCTTTCGAAGACCAGCCGCAACTACCGCCATACATTTGGAAAATGTTCTGGGAGCTGATCTCAGGCCGAATGGGAATACTGCGTACTGATAGTGATGAGCAGCTACTTGAAACCTGAGAAACCTGCGATGTTTTCTGGATACCGGAATATGAAAATAAGCATCCTTCAGATCGATGGAGCACATCCAATCCCCCTGATGTAACTGGGGGAAGATCTGATGAAGAGCCTGCATTCGAAACCTCTCCTTTCGAATGAATCTGTTAAACAGTCTCAAATCCAGAATGGGTCTGAACTCCATAGCTGGACCTTTTTACTTTACGAGAAAAAAAAACCAAAAAAAAAAACCGAGAGTACAGGTCTTGATCTCTTTAGAGGACGCATGACAGGGGGTGGCTTCTTGAATCTCAAAAGGTACCCGCTCTGAATGATACCCATCACCCATCTGTCCTTTGTGATCTGTTTCCACTCGTCCAGAAACCACACAATACTTCCTCCAACCGGAGTGGCACACGGTTGTGGAGGAAGCCTCCGTTCATTGTTTTTGAGGCTGTTTGGTAGCGGATGACTGCTACCTATTTCCATTCCCTCTGCCTCGCCCAGGTCGCCGCTGTTGGAATTGCGACCTCTGTTGATTCTGGCCTTGGTTTTGCGAGGACCAATTCGTCTGTTGGCTCCTCTGCTGGAAAGATCTCTTGTCAAAGGGACGAAAATTACCCCGACGTTTAAATTCTTTCTTCTTTTCAAGACCTACGGCCTTAAGAGTGTCCCAACTCCACTTTCATCTTGGACATCTCATCGTCAGCATGAGATCCAAACAGAGTCGAACCATTGAACGGTAAATTCACTATTTTCCTCTGCGCCTCAGGCGCCCAGGAAGGCGCAGCCAAGCTGAACGCCTAGCACAAATACCGTGCGCATAGCCATGCGCTGCCAGATCCGCCGAATCAGCAGCCGCGCTAATGCTCTGGTTAGCCACCAGTCCGCCTTCTTCCACAATCTCCAGGAAATCCTTTTGATCTTCCTTAGGGAGTTTATCCGCAAAACGAGCCACCGAGTCCCATAGCAGACGATCATAACGGCCCAGTAAAGCTGCAGCACTGGCCACTCTCATGACCGACCCCGAGGTGTTAGCCATTCTTCGCCCAAAGGAATCCATACTCTTGCTATCCTTTTCAGGTGGAGCAGAAGAGGTAGATGCTGCAGAATGCGCTTTTCTGACTGCCGCCACAATAAGTGAGTCTGGAGGTGGTTCAGAGCGCAAAAATACTATATTCTTCTGGAGCCTTGTACTTTTTTGCAATCCTAGTAGGACCTGAACCCACCGTGGCCGGAGTCAAGAATGTTCTCATTGCTGGTTCTATCAAACCGGGCACTAACGGCAGAAGAGGCCTGCCAGACGTCTTGTGATGCAGGGTTTCAAAGATGACTGACTATGTCACTTGGGGAACTGCCATCTTGATGTTGAACTTATTCGCCGCACGACATAGTACATCATTAAATGTGCTCAAATCATCTACGGGAGACACTCTGGAAGGTGGAGTAGATGATATAGTGGGAGAATAGTCTCTATATGAAGACCGTGAAGAGGACGAAGATGACGTAGAAGATGGTGAAGGGGTTCTACGCCGTCTAAGAGGAGTTCTCCCTCGAATGCTCTCTCACTCGGGATTTCGAGCGTGATCTTCTATGCAGCTCCGTCTGAGGGACCGGAGCCCTCATCCCCATCAGACCTGCATATGGACGCATCTTCCAATGTCTCAGGCTTTCCAGCCACCTCGGTGACATGTTAAGAGGCCGCTCTGCACGCTCAGGTGAAGCCTCAGGTGAAACCTGCACAATATGCAGCCCTGCTGAAGACTCGGAGACTACACTCCGCTCAGATTTTGATGAGCCAGATGGAGTCCGTTGTCTGGGCACCAATTGTCTGTCATCTGACACGTGCCCTGAGGTTGAGCCAGAATGCGCCACCACAGAAGAGTCCTGGTGCACTGCCTCTTGACCCGCCGCAGACCTGTCTTTTTGCTGACCCTGCGGTGAAGATGCCACTAAAGGTTGTGGACTTATATCTGACCTCGACAAAGACCTAAGTGAGGTCCGAGAGGCTGGTCTTGATAGTCTCGAAACCGACCTTTCATCAGGTGGGGGAGACCTAGACTCTGACACTCCATGCTTCGAGCCCGAAGCATGTTTCGACGTCGAACTACGTCGCGATGGAGACCTCGACCTTCTGTTCTTTTTAGGTCTCGACGTCGAACTCTTAGACGCCGATCTTCCTTCGCCTCTCGACGTCGACCTTTTTCTCGACGACGACTTAAGTCTCTCCCTCGACCGTCGTCTCCCCTTCGACGTCGACACTGGATCCTTGACGCTGAGCGCACCTTTTTTGACGGCGACGCTCCCTGGAGTCGATGTTTCTTAGTTCTACCTTCAGGAGAAGCTGTTCTTCGACGTTTGGGTTGAGAAGATGGCTTAGCAGATGACAACAAGCTTTTGGAGCCCTTCTCACCACGGCTTTCTCTCTCCAGAAGGCCCAGCAACCTCATTTTCTCCCTTTCTCTTAAAGTCCTATTAGAAAGGTTGAGGCAGTGATAACACTCTTCCACCTTATGAGAAGCTGGAAGACAAACCACACAAACAGAGTGTGGGTCCGTTTTTGACATCTTCCCACAGGAAGGACATTTGCAAAATAAAGGTGGCATTCTGACTAAAAAACACCAACAGTTTAGTCAGAAAAAGGTATTAAACCACCACAAGAGTAGTATATTATCAAAAAAGACAAGAAAAAACCAACTTCTGACAGAAAAACTGCCAAAAATTAGCCGAGCTCAAGTTCCAGGTTTCTCACAGAACAAGCCGGAAAAAATAACGGACCCAACTGTCACCTGTGGGGCATTATGGGAGCAGAGTTCTCCTGGAGGCCTTAAAGGCAAAGTGTGCAGATTCTCTGGGGCCTTAAAGGGTGCCAGTCTGATTTTCTGTACACAGACATTTTTTCATATGCAGCCTTTTAGGCTAATAACTGTTTACAACAGGTTCTTTGATGAAAATAAAAGGTTTTCATGGTTATGAAATGCATTTTAGGCTCATGCCTGTTTATTGCATTTATATACAGCACATTTTCATGTTACTGAACGTGTGTAAGTTTGGCTTTATAAGCCTATGTATATATGTTAGGCTGCATATTATGGGTATTATGCATGTATATGTGTATAATTAGTTTAGTACTATGTACTTTTTGGTATATTTACACATATATATGTATATTGTTTATGTGTTACGGGTTCCCGCTCATGGGCGGAGATAATTCAGTGCTTATGACTATTAATGAGTATCCCCTGGAAGAGAACTAATGCTACCCCAATCTTTTCACAAACCAAGATGGAGTACAGGATGTGGTGCAGTCACATACAGTGTCCTTGCCTTGACATCTCAAAGGTTGGTACTAGACTCTGCACTGACTACGTGCTGCAGGTAAGTGCGTGTCTTTCACAACCTCTACCATGAGGCTAAAGGCCAGCACAGAACCCCCTCCCAGAGTACAACATGAAGGTGAAAGTGAGGTTCGGTCTAAGGCTGTGTCAACAACTGGGGCTGAAAGCTGAAGAATCAGGCTACTTATGTACAGGCCTTCATCTGCAACACTTGACTGGTCAAGGGAGACAAAGCCAAAAGCGATAGCACCTCGTGATAAGTGGTGCCTGCATAAAATTGTTGCTCTGCCTGTGCAGGGGAAGTCACCAGATGCCCGTCTACTCAACAAGCCGCTGGAACTAGGTTAATTCCCACTAGAGCTGAAAACCCCAGACATCGGACCTCTCGTCAAAAAGAAAAGCCTCAACCCATGGGACCCAGAAAACTGCACGCCCATATATAATGGACCATACTTAAAATGTTTTGAGAGAGTAGTGGGTTCACTCACCTCTAACTTTGTAGAACATTATGGCTTAATGTCATTCCAACAGCCCAGCTTCAGACCAGGCAGAGGCTTAGAGACAGCCATCATATCTTTCTGGGATGATTTAAAATTCACAGTGGATCAAGATTAGAGCAGCTGAATTGTTGCTTCTGGATTATCAGCTGTATTTGACACTGTCCACCACCACACACAATACAAAGACTCCACAACCTCGGAATCCATGAAAATCCTTTAAAATAGATTTCTTCTTATCATAGACAGACCAGGTGTAGTTTACCTACCACCTTTCACATCACATCTTCACACACAACACTGTGGTGGTCCACAGGGGTCCATCATATCCCCTCTATTATTCAACACCTAACTTGCCCCTCTACCAAATCTGAATAAATCGTACAACTTCACATGTCAAAACTATGCAGAGGACACCCAAATCATTGGAAAAATGGATATCACATAAATGTGATATTTTCACAACATTAAATCGAATTAGGATTGATTTAAGCAAAAACAACACCTTTGGTGTTGAATATATCTCCAAATGAACAGGCGTGAAATAACTGAAGGGATTTGTAATACAATGCTGGACAATTTGAAGAACTTTAATGTAGCCCACCAATGCAGGAGAGAGACAGACAGACAATATTTGACAGCTTCTGTATTCCTCACAAAGACACTCAGATAAGGGATGATAATAAAAATGCCCATCCGAACAGATCTTTTCCCTTCGCTCTCCCTTCCAACCAGGAAAGCTCAGGACCACAACTATACGCAAAATCTCAGACTGGACCACCCAGTGTAGTACCCAGCTATGCAGGCTATTTCATAAGAAATACCATGGAGGGACCTGCAGAGCTGTTCAAAACTACCAGCATGCTAAAAACCTTAAACCCGCACACCTGTCTCTCACACTTCATTTACCACACTGCTTTGTGCTGCGTTCCACACATGGTATCCGCACCTCAGTGGCCATCTCGCAAGACATGGAAACACTTCCACATAGGATCAAAACAAAGACAACATCCTTTCAAATCACAAATCCTACATGCTGTAGCATGGTATCCATGTAGGCAAGCACTCAGCATATCCACGTAGGGGTAGTAAGCACTATATAAGTTCTGCAAAACAATATACATCTTCAAGGTAAGCAGACGTCGAGTTATGGGTAGTAAATCCATATCCTCTTTTGTGCACTTAGATTGTCGATATTTCATCCCTTTGTATTCTGGTCACAATATTGTGACCAGTTGATATTATGTCCTTGATATTCACTACGATAATCACTGGATTCGATTTGAATTAAAAACACAGGTTTATAAACGCTACATTAGAGGAAAGGGGGAATTCAATTTCCCAAAAACATACATGTGTGTGCAAAATGTATGTGGGTGTGGAAAAATAAATGTAGTGGGCACTGCATATCAAGGGCTTTATAATTCAAATGTGAAACATTTGTTTTTTAACCATCGCTTCAATGTAGTCAGGTTATCAGTAAGCATAAATCACATTACATTACACCTGCCAAGACAAACATGCAAATGTATTTGAAGTAGTTAGGTCATATTTTATAATTATAATTATTAGCAGAAGTGGATTTACCTTCCACCCGATGAGTCGTCTTGTGGATGGGTCCCGGCTGTGTTCCTCAGTGAACGTCGCAGTGACCCCCCTGGATTGTTATTAGGCCGGTTGGACATTGGCACCTTTCTCCTGAAGGGACATACCCTTTCCAGATATTACCATTCACTAGATCAAAATAGAACAGAAAAAAAGAAATCATACCATGCTGAGAAAGGTTTATTTTATATTAAATTCAGATTAGTTGACCTACCTAATTTTGCTTTCAGTTACCAAGGAGACAAACTTTGGACCAGTATTCAAGCAGTGGATTAGTAGGTGGTTTGCTGTGATCTATGCTAATCAGAGTAAGAAAGTAAAAGGTAAACTTGGTGTTGTCAAGTCTTTAACCTTTGGGACAGGGACTACACAAGGGTGTGCTCATCTACTGATTGCTGTTTGCAGTTTTTGGACCCCTCCCCCTAGTCTGCTTGAAATTGAGTGACTGGCTAATGAGGAAGTTTCAGTGATGCTGGGATCAGGAAGACAGAATTTCGTATACAGATGCGGTTATGCTATATGTTATCAATCCTGGCCATACCATCGCTTTGCTCATATACATATTCAAGGAATACACTAGACATTTGAGATTTATTAACAATTCAGAGTAATCAGTTGTTTCCGTTGGCCACTTTGGGTGGAGTGGAGTGTATGGGGTTAGTCTAACTGCCCCTTTGAAGGAGAGCTTAAACACTTGTAAGCAATTAGGACTAGGCCAAAAACAGAGTTCTGAGACATATTTATGATGAGCTGTTCCTTAAGTTTAGGAATGAAGTGCAAAACCCAAGAAGCCAACCCTTTCTTGCTGTTAGCAGGGTGGCAATATTCAAGACAATATCTAGACCCCAGTTTCACCGTGTAATTAATGCAGAACAACAAATTGTAATTTCCAAAAGACTTTTGGCACAATAAACGAAACCCTCTAGACCCTCTTATGGAATTGGGATGTGCTGCTTGTCATGGTGGAGATGATGTGGAAGAGTATGTACAGGAGGGCAGATTCTGGTCCCTCACCCTAGAACTAGCACAGCACATTGCAGCGGATCAGAATATAAGATTGGGATTTTAACTTAAGGAAGAGCCCTCTTTGAAACTAGACAGGTTGGAGATGGGGGAAAACAAGAATGGAAAAAAAATCTTGAATATGTTGTATAGAAGACCTAGCTTGCAGGCCCATCTGTTGGCAGCAGAGATAGTGGTATGCTTGTGGAACACCACAATGCGAGGGTGAAAAAAATACACTGACATGTGAGACTCCTTTGAGGGTAGGGGTCAGGCTGCCTAGCTTTCCTGGTCTACATGGGCTTTATAGGCTTATCAGTCAGTCACACAATTATTTTGAGATTACAACAAATTATAAATATGTGCACTATAAAATAAATGCACTTCATTTCCAATAATACACAGCATGATTGAAGACAAAACACCAACAGTTTTTTAAATCATGATAAAATACAACCACAACATGGTCATGTATTGAATCAAAGTAATTCCAGCGATTCACATTGCTTTATACTTGCTCCAGTACCAGGCATGCCAAATAAAATATAAATGCAAAATGAAAATTAAATGGCTTGGTGCATTTGCATATTAACATCTCCTACTCCCTGTCATCAGTCCCATATTGTATAAGGACTGGTATAAGCCATTGGTGGTTGATCAGATGGGGGATAAAAAGGGGAATCCCCATTTGAAACCTTATCAAAAGCAATCAAAGAGACATTTGGCCCTATTTAGATACTTCTCTTTGGGAAGAAGGTTCTTATCCAAATAATAGCTTTGGCCCAAAAGTGAGTCCAGACATCCTATTCAAAGCTAACGTGTCACCATAAGTAAAATACTATTTTTTTTAATCTGTTTTCGGTAGGTACATTCAAATTAGAGCTGGATGGGGTGGCAAAACTCCCCAACATCTCCAGACAATGTGCTCTGCATAGCTCAGTATATTTCAAATATATATTGATCAGGGATATTCTTCGATTTGGTGGGCATTCGGGACTGGGTATCAATTGGAGTAAGTCTGTCCTGTTACCTTTGACCACCAGCACCATTGAATGAGACCAGGAGTTCCCACTGGCATGGGTATTTAGGTATACAGGTACAGCGCGATGCGGAACAGATGCTACGGCTCAACCATGGCACATGGATGTATTTGAGGATGTAGGGGGCGTGGGAGGGACTGGATTGACCTTCATGGACCAGTTTATATTTGCCAGGGTGCAAAGAGCGCTGCAAGCCAAAATTACAGAATACCCCCCTCCCCCCGAGCCGCAGTCCTTCCAACCTCTTTCCCTTGTCATACCTGCCCCAGACGGGAATCGACTGATCTCCAAACTATATACAGCTTGCATGTCCCTAATACTGTGCCATGATAAGGTTAGAGCGGCCTGGGAGTCAGATCTGGGTCACCCCATTCTCATTGACCAATGGGCCTTCTGATGTGCGTAGACTAGGGAAATTTCACTAAATAGCAGGCATTAATTGTACATTTTAAATTCCTTTGGAGACCATACATGACCCCGGCTAAGCTTCACGCTATTGACCCCTCCCGCCCCCACAATTGTCGCAAATGTAGCAGCCCGTATGCAGACTTCCCTCACGTGACCTGGACTTGCCCTAGGATTGTTGACTTTTGGACAGTTGTCTTTGAAACACTATCGCAAATGACACAACTGGAATTGGCCCCCCTACCCAGAGGTTGCGTTTTTAGGATATGTATGCAATCTACCTACGAAAATTTGCAAATGTATTGCTCTGGCTAAAAGTGAGATTGCGCTTCATTGGGGTAGTAACACATCTCCAACTAAAAGTGCATGGCTTGCCAGTCTCATTCTTTGCAACACTAACTGTGAATTATACGCTACGCTACTCCCACCTAAGTCCCGACCGAAGGATATCTGGAACCCACTCAAGGCAAATTTACAGGCCTTGGCACTTGGCTACCCGGCACGCACTCCAGATGGTATAGTTCCGACGGGTGTGGGTTGAGCAGGCTAGAGAGCAGACACCTTTTTGAATAAGTATCAGTCGCTTGGGCGATGGGTGCTTGCTTCGCTGTGGTGGGTATGGGGTCTTGATCACCAGGGGAATGTGTGAAGGTAAAAAAAAAAATGAAAACATTACAAATATACATAGTTATTGGTGAAGCCAAGTTACTAGAACATGACTTATAGAACAATTACCAGAAATATCAGAGAAATGGAAGGGTGACCCATTATCACTTGAATGATTCCAGAAGGAGGGAGCCTCAAAGACTTCCTGGACAAACAGCTGTTTAATGTAATTTTGATTTTTCAGGAAACTTTTCCCAAGAGTCAGTGTTGCTGCTTCCGCCTGGGGTCACCCATATTGTCATCTCCACAAAAAGGAAGAGAAACAATATGAGGAAATGGGGTGCATTATATTATGTGGTTGTAAGATTGCACCGTGTAATACACTTACCTACTCATTTTAGGTCCAGTAGGTTTCATCTGTAAAACCGTCAGCTCAACCATGGGTAGCTGTGGCACTGAGCAGCAAGGCTTACAGAGGAACAAAAATCAAGCATTTAAATAGTACCAAAACAATTGAAGAAATAGACACACCACTCAAGAAACCCAAAACCAATTTATAAAAATAAGACACTAGAACGAAAAAGATAGAGTTCCAGAGATCTAGATTTTACAAGCACAAATAAATCAAAGCAATTCACTAATCCGTGAACAAGCCTTGGCAAAGTCAACGAATTGGAAGCTTAGAAACATTTTCAAGGGAAACTTTGTTAAATATCAATGCTGTCGGTTAAATACTAGGGGAAACAAACTCCAGAACAGAGCTAGTCAGGGGGACCAGCAAGGGCCTCAAGAACAGTTAGCTTCACAAGAGGAGCAGTCCATCAACAGTCCTGGGTACCTTATTCGCCTTGCAATGAAATCCTATGGAGTGGTCCGGATTCAAGGGATGGAGGATGCGGACGATTATCTAAGGATGCTGTGGATGAGACATGGTCGATGGGGACTTCCTGCAGGGCTTCCTCGGTTTACAAAGGTGATGAGGGGGTCTTGGTTACAGTGTGGATCTCTCACAAAGTCCTGTAGTCTGACCGAAGTCTTGTCGCCACTGGACTACCAGTCACAAGTTGTCACCGTCTCAGGCCTTCCTTCCAAGGGTCTCAGAAACTCTCCAATTGCACTCCCAGGCTCAGCAAATGCGGGTTCAACTCTGTGGGTCGGGTCTTGGTTCTAAGTGCTGCACAATGGCGTTGGAAGCGGCTTGAAGAGTTTGGGCTACTAACTTTCCCCAGCAGGCTTCTTCAGCTGTTGTGTCCCTGTGCTGCAAACAGGAGGGCTAGTCAGTTCTCTTGGCTTTATTTAGCTCTGGAGACGGCTTCACCTTGAGCCGGTCACGGCAGGCACAGTTCCGCTCTTCACTCGCCAGCATGTGCAGTCCATGTCGGTGCAGCCTCTCTTTGCTGGTCCCTTGTAGCAGCAGGGTAGTCATTCTTTCGAGTCAGTCGAGATCTGAAGTTTGGGTGCCAGGGGTTCTCCACGTACGCTTGGAATGTGCCCTCAGGGCAGGGTACTGTTGGCAGCCAGAAGGCTTCGAGGTTCCCTCCCTCCTGTTGACCACTTCCTGTGGAGTGTGGCACCTTGCTTTTTCCAGGATGCATCACTGCTCACTCCCAAGATGGCAAAACCCCTCTCATGGTGTACAGACCTCCCTAGCCCACCCCCAGAATGTAGCTACCTCAGGGCTACACGCTCCTGGAGAAAACAGCTTGGCAACTGGTTTCACCTCTCTGCCTCCTGTGCTAGCCTGTCCACCTCAACAACAGGGCAGCCCTTCCCCATGGGCTACACATCTGAGCTTCAGAGGCGGCTTATCCTTTGAAGCCTGCCTTTTGGTGCCAACACCAGTGGCTTACTGCAGGAGGGAGGTGACACCTCCTTGGCCGAAAATCCCTCATTGTTCTCCTTTCTGATACTTGTTAGCATGTCTCTATAGGCGAGCAGAAAGCAGGCTCCTGGAGTAAGCTCCATGTGTGCCTGGAAGGCACAGGAATCTAAAAGGCAACAAAGTGGCAGCGTTGCTAAAGCTGTAAACTGCAACAAGTTACATTAATTTCGACTTGAGATACAATTAAGGCTTAATGTAAAGAGTTGTTTGATACCTTTGCGTGCCCAATTTGGTCGCACTGTTCAGGAATTAGCACAGCTGAGGGGGTCAGCGTGTAACCCTGAACACGCCAATTGAGCAACGACGTCTTTGAACAGTAAAAAAACTATTTTCACGTGATTCATTTTCAGAGGTTCTGAGCGTCATATGTTGCACCCCGCCTTTAGGGATCAGTTGGGTTGCCAGAGGGGTGACTTACAAACATGTCCAGGGAAGTGGTGACTTTGGCATTGTTTTCAATGGCAAAGTCGGCCTAGCAGTGCATGACTGCTTCAACAGTCTGCAGTGGAAGATATGTTTTTACTTGGGAGACCACCAGGATGGCACAATCAGTGCTGCAAGTCCTGGGGTACCTTCTCTAACTTACCCAGGGTACCGTTTACTAGGGACTTGCAGGTAAGCTAGCCATTTTCAACTGGGTATAGCCAATTCAACACACTTTAGAGTCCGGGCTTTGAGTTCTAGTTAGGAGGCCTCAGTGCACTCCGTCACAAAACCAGCAGCATCAGTCGAAAAACGTAGGGGTGATCATACAGAGGCATTCCCTTACGAACAACAATTCCATATATCTTCAAATACAATACAAGAGTAAACTAGAGCCTGGCAGTCAGAGAGAAGAAAGGCGCCTCCATTTAGGTCTCCGCAATAATGTCAAACGTCACAGAGAGAAGTCAGCCAGGTTCAGCATGGGGCTAGAATTATTCAGCGGTCAAGGCAACACACCCTACTGTGTCCTGCACATGAAACAATACAAAACAAGCATTGGCATAGCCAATTTGTCTCAGCAATTGGAGTCCCAAATATGCTAGAATGATTCAAATATTTTCATGCCACAATGGGAGAGTGCGCATTTTTTATCTATTTAATAAACTTGGGACTGCTATTAAACACATTTAAAATTGCTTTGTGTTGAAACAAAACCTTTGAGATATTATTCATATTAATTACTTCAGCATATTTTAAACTATCTTAAAAGGAGAATACATTTTAAGTTTTATCGTTTCATTTACTGTGGCACCGAACAAGTTTGCTTTCAATTAGGGTCTGAAGTTACAAATAAAATTATTATTAAATACAGATATTCAATTATTTTGTCCACACACCTACCGTATTATAGCAGTGGTGGAAAACCCAAACATTTTAAAGAGGGCCCCCCCCCCCTCCTGTGCTGCCTTGTAACCCACCATCCAAGAGGTGCTTTATAAAGAGTGTGTTTGATATAGCAATTAGGTGGATTAAGCGCCTGCTGAACAGCTCAGTAAGGAAAATGAACTTAACTGCATGGAAGTAAGATATGCTTTATGAAAAGTATACGCACTGCAGTGGCTCAATGGGGTGAGCACCTGCTGAGCAACTTAGAGTGAAATTGTTAAAATCACAGATTCGGGTCTGGCAGAATTACCACTGCCATTCATAGCTCTAACATTTTAAACAAGCATTGGCATAGCCAAACCTTATGTGTTTAGTCAGAACCTTTGGCTATGTTGTAGAGCATTGTGGCTGCTGTGCATTATGTTGAAAAGTTATAATAAAAAGTGTTAAGCATTTTTGTTATCTTTATGCAAACGAAGACATTATATACAAGAAAAAACCTGGAAAAAAAAAAAAAAAAGATTTGAACATTGAAAATGTCTTTTTTGTACTTGCACTGCTGGCAAATTCTTCCTGCCTGTTCTCATGCTTGTTTGTTATAATTTTTTTTGTTATGGGGAGCGGGACATAAATAACGGGAGGGTGGAGGTTGGAAAACAGTAATTTAATTAGAACACCAGCAGTGGACAGACACTAGAGGGGAATGAACTGATGCCAGATTCCAAGGGCAGACTGACGTGATGCTTAGGTGGTGCGCTGATGCAAAATGGTGGTGGTGAATGATGTCTGGTGCTCAGATCGTGACACTATATGGTGTGGATTGGAGGTACGTTGTGTATTGTGGAGTTCTGGAGTAGTAATATGTTGCTTGGTGTGTGTGTATTGGAAATATGTGGAGTTGGATTGTGTGGCCTGGAACTGTGGTGTTGAGTGAATTTATGCTTAGTGACACCACTACCTTGTTTGTATGCTGGGAGCGAGAGGAGCAGCCCTTGAACTAACGGAGTGGAGCAGCCTTGATCTAGCGGACCTAAGCAACAGCTCGCCTGGATTCAGCGAGTGCAGCGCCTTACCTGGGCAGCAGGAGTCGGGTGTTCTGTGGGGCGAACTGAAACATCGTGAGGGCTTTGACCGACGCACGCAGGGACTCAATCTCCCAGGAGTCCCTGCTAGACAGATATCACCTGGTCCAGAGTTGTGTCAGCCCCGCCCACAGGTTGCCGCACGCTCTATATATTAGATCCAGGTCACCGCTGCGCGGGAGCGCCCCGGGAGAAGCCTGGGACAAGGGAGGGACCGTCTGGCCGTCCGGGGCTGGCCGAGGCTAGGCTGGGCCACCCCCCCCCCCCCCCAACTTGTCCCCCATTATATTCCCATTATTACCGCATTTTGATATATCTTGTAGTTTAGCCGTTTTGTGGTATTTGTCTCCAAAGCATAGTGTGTTTGCTCATGCCAATGACAACCCGCTCTGGTATGGGAAAGGGGGCTGGGGGAGGTTCTGTCAGTGGCACGATGGATCCGTTTATCACTAGAGCCTTTTCGGTTATTGAAAAAGAGATCGCTATTACAGAGCGCCGCCTCTCACACGAGTTCCTTAATCGTAAGCGCTCCTCCCTAGGGCCACTGGGTTTGGCTGTATCCCCAGTGCAGATAGACGAGCTGCCTGGTGAAGCTTCATCTGGTTCAGATCTGCCAAGAATAGGTGCCATCAGGGCCAGCCTGGATAGGCTGAACGCCCTTAAATGTAGTATACATCCGACTACACAGCCTGCATTGGGGCCTGCTCGGTCTCTAACCGTAGGGGGCCAAGTTCCTAGTAGCAATTCCACAATCCCAAAGGTACCCCCTGTGCAACTAGAGGCAGCGACCAATAGAGGAGTCAGACCAGCACCCACTAAACGGAAAAGAGCCATAGACCAGCGAAGGGCTGGTTACCTTAAACCCTCAAAGATGTTTAAGGGAAAATGTCTTAAGGGATGTGTGAAATCTACAGGGCTGGGGGTGACCAGGAACCACCACACTAATATTCCTACGCACGGAATTCTTCTGACCGGTGCCCAGGTCAGATGTACCAAGAGAGAGCAGGAGAACGAAAACCAAATGCCCATCCCCATATTGGCCACTTCCCTCGAGATGCCCCCCTTAGCTCAAATCGAGAAAATGATGAAATTTCTTATACTCCCGGTCCTTGAGAGGGTGAAAGTCTTGACGGAGAGGCTTGATAGATTTGAGCAAGCCACTCTTGATAATTTTTTCTCACTCAAGTCTTTAATTAAACTACACACCAAAATCAGGGAGGGGGTACCAGAAATGTCTAAAGACCAGCAGATGGATCTAATACTTTCAGAGGTGAGGGGCCAAACAGCACCAGAGGAAGCCACAGGGCTTCAAGCGTGTGTTAACACTGCTATACAAGGTGGATCCATTCACACCAATGACCAAACCAGTAAAATTTCTAACTTGGTTAAAGGGACCAAAAGTCGCTGCCAAAGCCTGACTGCCCAGAGCAAGGCTACCAATACTATTATGGGAAAAAGTGGGGGCCAAAACGGTAAACAGTCTGAATGAACTCATATGCCCACCCCAGTCAACAGGGGAAATATTGATCTTCCCCATATTAACCTACCACCAGAATGCCAGCCGTATGTAGTCGTGCTCACTGGGGTTCCACACCGCAAGTCTTGTAATCAAGAATCGTATGACTAACTTAAAAATAAAACGATGTCTTGGTTAAATGAGAATAGACCTCTTCCTAGCTCATTTGATGGACAGGTTCTCCAGGTGAGAAGAGTTAGCTGGGTCGGGAATCGAACTAAGGACTCAACTGGAGACTGCATTCTGGTCAATTTCAGGGATGTCAGGGTTGCTAGGTATATCTGCAACCTACAGTCTGGCCCAGGGAATTCGGGAATTGGCACATATGAACTCAGCCATTTCCAATCTTTCCCCGCTTTCCACTCGAACGCTAGCCACCAGTCCAGGGGTTGGAGGGATAACATGTTCCACCCTCAAGATGATTTTTACTCCCACCAGTGCTATATGCCTATGGCAGGCCGAGCAGTAAACAGGATGGGTTATGGCTGGTGACACCGTGCTCACTCCCCTGTTAAGAGCCCACAAAAGGATGCAGATTTGTCTGGGCATAGAGAGGTGACAGAGGTGCTGGAGGGTGGAGTCCCAGATCGGTTTAACTCTGTCTCCGGCGTGTCGGATCCAGTGAATATCTGTAGGCCTGGTGAGCTGGAGGACATGTCTATGGAGCCTGGTGTTGGGCTTAGTTCGGTTGCTACACGGTTTCCTTCTGAGTAAGTAAATATGAATAATGATGTGAGGATCCTCAGCTGGAATATAGCAGGTATCTCCAGGAAACTAGATGTTCCTGATTGGAACATATTTATCGAGTCTTTTGGGATATGTATCTTCCAAGAGACCTGGAGTGTGGAGCCCTGCCACAAGGTTGGTTATACTACATATTTTGTACCAGCAACCCCTGCCCATTCTGGAAGAGGTCGTCCCTCAGGAGGCCTCCTTATATGGGTTAGTATTTCCCTGGGTTGTCACACCAGGCACCTAGCAATCAAATCCCCAGATATACTAAGACTGTCAGTCAGGGGGCCACCGAGAGGGTGTACTCTGGAGATATTTAACATTTACGCTAGAGGCACTAAAGGTGGCTCTCAATCCCTAATTATTTCTATGCTTGAAGAGGAACTTAGTAAGTGTAGTAAGAGCTTGCATGTCCTGGTTGCAGGGGACTTCAATTGTACTTTTGAGCCCCTTGCGGCTGAGGACATTCTGGGTACTTCCGATGTAAGAAGGGGTATTCCTGCCCTTACTATCCCGCCCATTAAGAGATGGTCCCAACGGTCCATCCAGCTTAACACCTTAACTCTGGAATTTAGTTTAAGGGCAGCGAATGGTAGAACATCATCGGACCCTTCAGGAGCCCATACGTTCAATAGGGTAGACCACTCCTCAAGGATAGATTACATCTTACTCGATTTTAAGCTTTGGAGTTTCATGCGTGACATGGAAGTCCTGTCTACCACGGATAGCGACCACAATCCGCTATCTTTAGGTTTAGACTCTTAGTGGTTGCTCACAAATGGCCTACATGAACCACAATCATTAAGAACAACCTCAGAAGTTCGTCCGTCAAATGGAGGGAGGCGCCTTAAATGGTGTATGGTTGCCCTGGACGAGGTGAAAGTTCAGAATATAGGGGCTTTGATGGAAGCGGCCCTGACCAAGCTGGACACTACCTCCTTGGATCCCTCAGAGGTATTTGGGCTCTTTTACAATACCACTAATGCCTTGGGAAACCCATTTATAAAACCGTGTAGGGACTCACTTGCAAGGGAGCACCAGAAACCAAAGTGTAATTAGGGCGAGTTCTCTAATAAGTGTCGGCAGACGAAATCAGCCCTTGTGAAGGCTGTCAAGTTGAAGGACCCAGAGTTGATTCGGGCTGCTAGGAAGGATTATAGGCTCTCCATTAGTGAGGCAAGGAGGGATTGGGATGACCAGTTCTGGCGTGACCTAAAGGTAGCCAGTGCGGGGAGGGACTCCAGTGGTTTCTGGAACTTGGTAAGGACCAGGAACAGGCCTGACAGCACCCTTATTACATGCAACATTACTGTGCAAACGTAGTTCGATCACTTTTCCCTTCTTTATTCCACCCATCTAGCTGATAGGCAGGGGTTGACTACATTACCATCAATAGGCCACTCTGGGGAGAGTGTGGCCCTCCCCTTTACAGCTAAGGAAGAGGAAGATGTGATAAAATCTTTAGTGCCAAATAAAGCAGCAGGCCCTGACGGGTTACCGGGGGATCTGCTCCGCCTTAATCATAAAAAATGGGGAGGCTGATCTCATCCTTACTTAATGCTACCTTTTATGGTGCGGCAATTCCAGATTCTTGGAAAGGGGCTGAGGTCGTCCCGATCTTTAAAAAGGGCTGTTGGGACGACCCAGCTAATTATCGCCCTATACGCCTAATAGATTCTACCCAGAAGGTAGCTGGAAAGGTGGTTCTTGGGAGAGTGCTCCAGTGGGAGGTTAAGAACAAAATGCTTTCGGATTTCCAAGCAGGTTTTAGGTCAGGCACGGGGACCATTGGGCAGGTTTTTAGATTAATGCTCATATACTGGAAGGTGGTTGTACTAGGCAAAGGCAGTCTTTATCTCGCTTTTATTGACTTAAAGACTGCCTTTGACCTGGTGCCCCGGGATGGCTTATGGGGGGTACTTTCTGACTTGGGGATCCCTGCATATATTTTGTCCTTACTGGTGAAATTGCATACTGGAAACTTTGCTCAGGTGAGATGGGGTACTCAGGGCCAGAAGACCGCTAAAATCACAGTGAATAGGGGTGTCCGCCAGGGATGTGTTCTTGCCCCCACTCTGTTCTCATTGTATGTGAACGGAGTGGTGGAGCACCTCTTGAATAAACCATCTGACGCACCACCCTCCCTGGCGGGCAAGAAAATACCAACTCTCCTATTCGCTGACGATACCCTCCTCATTTCTAAGTCCCCTGTGGGCTTACAGAGCCTTTTGTATAGCTTCCAGTCTTTTTGTACCAGTAGGGGGGCTCAAAATCAATACCGATAAAACTAAGTATTTGGTGTTGAATCCACCCAGGAAGCTTGGTCGACCACCAGTATTGAACCTTGTGCCCCTTGAAAGGGTTAAGGAATTGGACTACTTGGGTATCCGTCTATCTGACTCCATGCCCTCATCTCCAGAAAATGTTGCTGGGCCACAAAAGGGTTGTGGGGGTACTTCTTAAAGAGCAGCGCTCGTCCTCATTTAAACCTACTGCCCCAGTGTTAGACATCTACAAAGCAAGAGGAGTTAGCGCAGCACTTTACGGGGCAGAACTCTGGGGATCAAACATTGATCATCTCTCCAGATCTGAGAAAAAATTTCTGAAGGATTTGATGTCCCTCCCTCAGAGCACCCCGACGTTGCCCCTGTTGCTGGATATGGGTTGCCGTTCGATTAAAGACCAGGCCCAACTCTGCCCGTTATTATTATGGGCTCGCCTGTGGAGGGTTCCTGAACTTGCTAGTTATGCGGAAGGGCTGTTAGAAATATTGTCGATGCCTGGCTGGTCTAAAAATTGTGTGGCTCAAAGACGTCAAAACTTTGCTTGGTGAACTGGGGCTCGGGATGCTTGGGTATCTAGATGTGCTCACCCCAAAACTGTCCTCAAGACTATGTACTGGCAGTGGGTAGTCAGCAAAAGTAGTTCCAACCACAAGCAGAGCAGGACAACTATCGAGTTCCTCAGGATCAAGGACGTGGCCTTCTGTGAACCTTACCTGGACTTGATTTCAAAATCTTTTGATAGGGCTTTGTATTTTAAGTTTAGGGTGGGCTTGCTACCAGTGGGAGAATTGTCTGCTCGCTGGAATATTCCGGCGCAAACTTCTCCCTTTTGTGTATTCTGTATTTCTAGAGTGGAGTCTGTTGCCCACTTCCTATTTGAATGCCCGGCTTACAAATCCCCAAATCCAGGTGGCTAAAACCACTATGCAGGGAGCTAGGTACCAGACATCATATAGTCGCTTTGCGAATTTTGATGTCTGACACCCGGCCCTTGTATGTTTGTGGTATGTCCAAATACCTAGGTTGGGCTTGGTCGATCAGATTTAAACGGCTTAATGTCATTGTTTAATTGTGGTCATGTACTTAGACCTTTTATGTAATTTATTGAAAAGCACATTATTTTAATTGATTAGCCGATGGATTTTAAACGTTGTGGTTTTTAGGTTTTGCCTAGCGAAAGCTGCGCTCTGCGCAGCTTTTTCGCGCAGGCGAAATCCTGTTGAGAACTGTAGGGTGCTTTGGGTCGGCCCTCGTCATTGATTGGCTGGCTCCGTAAACGGAGCCTTGCCATTGGACGAGGGGCCTGTCCGTCAATGCCGGACCAGACACGGGGGCGTTCCTGACATTCTTTGCCTTTTGCCGACGTCACGGGACGCCGGGAACGCCCCCGTGTCTGGTCCGGCATTGCCGGCACTTCTGCGTCTCTCCTAACCCCGTGACTGGCCGGCCGGCCAATCCTAGCGCGGCCGGCCGGAAGTGCCCGCCCCCCGCAGCCCGGGGAAGAAGGAGAGGAAGACGGCAAGCACTATGGCGGCGCCCGCGGGGAGACCGGAGAAGTGCCTCTCCAACCTGCCGCTCTGTCTGGGCTGCCCAGCCTGTCGCTGCTCGCCTCCCAGACCGATCGAGAAGTGCCGCCGTCGCAAGGTGCAGGTGAGTCGATTTATTTGTTTGTTTTTTTCCCTCCTCCCCTACCCTCCAAGCCCCTGCCCCAACCTGTCTTCCTCCTCGTGGCCGGGGCTATGTTTAGGGGCGCTAGGCCGCCCGCATGGCCGGGCTTTGTGTGCCGGTTACGGGATGCCTGGGAGATCCACGGAGGCTCTTGAGCCCCTGCGGGGGGATACAGGGGGTCCGCTTTGTGTCCCACCGCTGGCTGCAGTCTGCTCGAATGTTTTTATTGCTGCCCGCATTGCCCCTGCAGCTTTCTGCTGATGTGTTGGCTTTGTGTGCCGGTTACGGGATGCCTGGGAGATCCACGGAGGCTCTTGAGCCCCTGCGGGGGGATACAGGGGATCCGCTTTGTGTCCCACCGCTGGCTGCAGTCTGCTCGAATGTTTTTATTGCTGCCCGCATTGCCCCTGCAGCTTTCTGCTGATGTGTTTTACAGCTGGGAACCGGCGCTCGCTGGTCACATACCGAAGAGGGGGGTCCGCTTTGTGTCCCACCGCTGGCTGGTGCAATAACACTAAATTGCTGAAAGCTCATTTGTACTGCTGACGCGGCCATCATTTTGTTTTCATGTAACCTCGGTGCCCGGTAATGGCCCATAAATAAAGCTTTGACATCCCAGGTGACGCATGCCTCGATTCCGGGTGGCTCCGTCTCCGCCGTGTGCCTTCATGTGGAATTTTCAAAGACGGGTCATCTTTGGGTGTAAGCCGACCTGCTCTCCTCTGTTGTGTTAAGGGGCACCTTGTGTGTGTGATTGTAGCTGCCGGGGCACTCTCTGTGCAGGAGGGAACTTCGAAAATCACCCTGCCTGGCTCCAGTCGAGCAGCCCTGTCCTTCAGCAGATAGAATGATTGCTTTCAGTGCTAATGACAGGTTGGTGTTATTAACTGTTCCATTTGTTAACTGTATCGAGCCCGGGTAACATTCCGGCATTTTTAAATATTTATCGCGCTGCCTGTGCCTTGGTACTGCACAGAAACGTGCAATAACACTAAATTGCAGAAAGCTCATTTGTACTGCTGACGCGGCCATCATTTTGTTTTCATGTAACCTCGGTGCCCGGTAATGGCCCATAAATAAAGCTTTGACATCCCAGGTGACGCATGCCTCGATTCCGGGTGGCTCCGTCTCCGCCGTGTGCCTTCATGTGGAATTTTCAAAGACGGGTCATCTTTGGGTGTAAGCAGACCTGCTCTCCTCTGTTGTGTTAAGGGGCACCTTGTGTGTGTGATTGTAGCTGCCGGGGCACTCTCTGTGCAGGAGGGAACTTCGAAAATCACCCTGCCTGGCTCCAGTCGAGCAGCCCTGTCCTTCAGCAGATAGAATGATTGCTTTCAGTGAAAATTGGTATTCTGTTGCCCTTTGTACATCTGTTAATCCTTATCGTCATGACAAGGGGAGGGAACGGTGTATCATCTATTAATAAGCGATCTGGAAATTAATGTCTGTGCTCATATTTTACTACACGTTTAAATATGCCTATATATCACCGTATTTATATTTTTTATATAAATGTATGTGCATTTTCTTGTATATATACACATATACCCCCCCCCCACACACACACACATACATATATCTATATCTTATATATGTACACACACGTGGTATGTATGGCAGGTGTATGTAACATTTATCATCCCGTATGATCGTCAGTTTCCTAATAAATGTAACCCACTTCTCTTGACGTTAAAAATATCGTTACTAAGGTTGACGAGTTAAATTAATCCAGTTGATAACTGGTTTAACGAAGGGAAAGCTTTGTGAGTATACCTTCAGTGAATATTCATTTTCTACATTTTATAGTGCTTCTTAGACTGCTTTGGAGATTACGAAGGGAGGAGCTTTATTCTAAAAATCAATATGCATCATATTCAGGCTGCAACTTTATTGCAGAATTTTGACGTGATAGACCGATACATTTTGCCAACGTCACCGAGGGGCAGCGTTTTAAGGAAATCATTTTCCAGAATGGATGTGAGCAGAAAAAGCCCGTGTGTGGTCAATGAAATCGGAAACACAGCGATGTAATTGTTCTGTTCTCGCCGAGAACGAGAATTACTCTTCATTTTGCTGTGCCAAGGACTTTTTAAAGCGTTAACCTGATGACTTGTTACCGTTGCCATAGAATCAAAAGATGGATGTATTTTGAGAATGATCTGTAGACTGAGTAATCTCCAAGCAGCGATCACCCTCGAACAGGGAAGGACGACCATGCTTCCCAGTAAATTGGACCTTTACCACAGAGGTTAATAGAAAATAAATTACTTTCCCTGTTGGTGCAAACTTTATGTACGCGGTGAAATACATATTCATCACGGGGGAAGAGATGGCCTCCTACCATCCAGGTGAGAGGCAGGCAGGCTGTGGGAGCACAGTAAGGTCCTGTTTGTTGCAATAACATCTGTAGCACATTAGAACAGAACCTGATGTCTCGGAAGATCAGCAGACTCCTCACGAGAGAAGCACTAATACAGGCTGTCTTAGCCATGGTGATCTCTCATTTAGACTGTGCCAATTCTCTATACTTTGGCATACCACTGTATCTCACCAGAAGACTGCAGCTAGTACAGAACCAGGCTGCTAGGTTGATCTTTTGGCAACCCAGATCCCTCTGATGTGCCGTTCCAGTCTTTCTGTTCTACACTACAAAGTTTGGTTGGTCAGTTTCTTCCTTCCTCTCGTTTTTATCCTTTATTTCAGCATTGCGAAGATTTGGTTGACTTTGGGCGGCACATCTTTACTTTGTTTGTGGAAAAGAGCGATATTTATTAATTTGTTGACTGCTGTGCCCAGAGTCGATGACTTTTCTCACAGTGCATGTTGTACATTATTTTGAGAGAAAACATTGTTCATGAAGTTTTGGGATCCCACCCCTGCTCAGAGCGTTGTTTGTTGTCAGGTGTTCACAGCTTAGCAAATTTAGGAATTTAATTGGTCTCATGTCCTGATAGGGGTAATAATACTGGGGGTGTGCTACCGCGCTATCCAACCACCGTACGTCCTTTGTTCTGCAGTGAGGAGCAGTGAAGAATTTCGGGGTCCAGAACGTAATATAATGTTTCTACACTCCGTGTGCCCCTGTTGCCTGCTTGTGCTGTGTGGGTGTGTGTGGAGGGCTCTGTGTAGCTGTGTGTGTGGGAAGCTTTGTGTGGCTGTGTGTGTGGGGGGCTGTGTGGGTGTGTGTGGGGGGGCTCTGTATGGGTGTGTGTGTGGGGGGGCTCTGTGTGTGTTTGTGTGTGTCATTTGCGAGAGATAAAGCTAGTGGCATTGTAAATGGCAATGCCATTTATTTATGTTAAAAAAACATAAATAAATATAATGTCAAGAGCAATGCCAATAGCTCTAACTTTAACAAAGGCAAAACCATTGCATTGTAAATGCTTGTTAACTTGTTTTATGTAATTGCTTTTAAGATATCTTTTATCGAAATAAAGTTGATTGACTGACTGGCTTAGTGAAATTGTGTCATGGTGTGCAGTGCATTTATGTTGATTGGTGGTAGTGGTATAGAGTGCATTTTTGTGGAGTGTATTTATGTTGCATTGAGTAGAGTAAATATGTAGGATGTAATTATGTGGTACTGAGAGGTGTTATGTTGAGTCTATTTATGTTGCATGGAGTAGTGTTATGTGGCATGTAATTATGTGGCACTGAGTGGTAATATGTGGAGTGTATTTATGTTGCATTGCGTAGAGTGTAATTATGTGGCTTGTAATTTTGTAGTACTGAGTGGTATGTGGGGTGTATTCGCTGCATTGAGTAGAGTGTAATTATGTGGCGTGTAACTAGGTCACACTGAGTGGGATTATGTGGAGTGTATTTATGTTCCACTGAGGATTAAGTTTACCCTAGGAAGACCCAGGGTCGGAGGGGGCGTAGCCCAGTTTTGATTCTATAGATGTTATACATTTTCAAGTCTGGGGTGTTGGTGGAAGTCGGGTGGCCTGGAATGTTGCAGTGCTCGTGTTCAGCAAGGAAATTCACCTTCTTAAAGTGTACTTTAAGGACTCCAGTCATGAAAGGGTTTTGCGAGAGGCATATGCATTTATGAGGAAACCACAGATCATTGTGTGTGACACCAGGTAGCTAAATACCCATCTGCTACTTTCTAAAAGTCTGTTTCAATCTATTTATTCATTTTAGAAGTCAATGAGAGGTATCAACCTGAGAACATTTGGCAGCCTGCACAGCAAACCCCTGACCGACCTACACTCTGCTGACGAGGAACAATAATTCCGAAACACCGGTGTCCAGAGTTGGTGCTGCAAACTTGCATATACACACGAACTTTCGAAATAGCGCACTCGCTACAGAACTGCATCTACCGTGATGCTCCTGGGGTTCACCCGCTGGTGGGTGGAGTCGGAGTGCGACCCATTGACTTCTATTTATTCATTTTACTTTAAACTAAGGATGCCAGGATATGTGGCACAATGTGAATAAAATGAAATGCCATCCTCACTAGCCTTGAAATATGATCCAATCCAAGAACCGGCAGCTATTACTGAACGGATCCAGGGCGGGCCCAGTGAAATCTGGTGAATTTGTCACAGTGAAGTTTTGACTCCAGGACACATTCAGAAGCACCCACATGTCTGCTTTTAGTTCGGAGCAGCAACTGGAGGTAAATGGGATTTATAATTTGAACTTCCAGCTGGGCCGAATACAAAGAACTCAGTTTTAGGGATATCACCCTTCTTCTGAAGGAGTCTCATCATGGTTGGGAGGTATCTGAAGACTAACAGCTAAATGCCAATGGGATGGAGGAAAACTTTACAAGTATTTAAGAGAAACTATATTTTGGAGACAGTTTCTTGACTTTGTTGAACTCATGCATGTAAAAGATGCATGCACAATAAGATTGACATTTGTAGCGTCTGTTGGGTAATCACATTAACAACAATTTAAAAGCTTTTAGTCTTCATTTAATTTCCTTTATATCGCTACTCACCTCAATGTAGGGTGTCGCAGCGTTTTATATCTCGCAAACGAGAGACAATTAATCATTTCTTAAGTAAATCAGTGTACAGAGAATGTTACAAAAGACAATGAGTGTTACAAGGTTTAGGAGCTACATCATACAGATATGAATGCTTGGTCTGGGAAAACAAAGTCGGGATCTAAAACGTAAAGCAGTGGCTAGGAGGGGAGAGAGGATGTGTCTAAACTAATAAGACTTTAAAACTACCCACGGGGACAATTGTTTAAGCTTTTATAATACCGAAAGTGGAGGGGAAAATGAGAACCTATGCTTTACAGTTTGCATGCCAGTTTGATTCTGGTTCACAGCTCACTGTGCTATACTAGAAGGATGTTAACTTATGTGCTGCAAACAGAAGGATCTGACAAAAGCAGGAATACTCCGCTATCTAGATAAAATACAAATGTGATCTGCAGGTTGTGCTTTAACTTTCTATGATGCTTTATGAGCAGTCAACACTGACTAGACATAAATCAACTTGCTGGAGAGATCTGTGTTATCACAAGACTTATTTACTGTTATTGTCCCCTGAAAATTACTGGACACAAACACCTCTGCAGCAGGTGACTAAAATTCAGTCCGTTTGTGACCAATTAAGTAATATGCATTTGGCAAAACAATGGCTGTTGGGAGAGTTTTTAGGTCTCGCGACCTATCGATGCGCGCATGCGCATCGAGCGGAGCGAGAATTCAAGCGGCGAAAACATCATGAAACCACCAGCTTTTTGCTGGCGTTTTCATGGCGTTTTCATTCAGTTCATGTGAACCACGTGTTCAAACATGAACGCGCATCAGCCTCCCTCCATTTGCCGCAGAGCACATCAAAGGGCTTCGCCCAGCGTGCGCTCTGCGGCTTCTCCTCCCCTAATTAGTCATTTTCGCCGCTCCCCTGCCCGCCGTCTCGCATTTCTCCTCCCCCCTCCCCTTCTCTGCCTTCCTTTCCCGGCGCACGCATTTTTTTTTTGTTCAAGCATTTCTCCTCCCTCCTCCCCCTCTACAAGACATGCACGTCACATATCGTTTGCTACCTCTTGTATTTTGTTGCTCTTGATACTTGCACAACTGTCACTATTGTCTCATGTAACGTAACGTTTGCTTTTGTAACATGCTCACTTGTTCTTGCTCATGTCCGCCCGTTCAAATGTGTGTACTTATTGAATCAGTGTAAACGGGTTTGTCTAACCTAGTTACCCAGTTGCATGTCTGCAGCTCTAGCCGCTAGACCACATAACCTCCCACTCCCAGTATAATAGCGATCACAAAAGTGATATTGGTAGATTTACCAAAAAGGAGAAACACTCCATGAAATGCAAACGTATTGTTTTCGTCTTACATTGTTTGATTACATCCAAATTGGCCATTTTGTGCGTTCTGCTGTTTGCTTTCCTTCCACCCCTCCTCACGTTACAATGTACTCCTCCTAAAGTAAATACATCTGAGGTAATGTGACCCCTTCCAAGCCGGCCGTTACTCATCATAGCATTCAGGCGCTCAGGAGGCCTCGATAATGTGATCTGACCGTCTTTCAAGATACCCCTGCGCCCCAGCTCTTAGGTGAGTGAGCTCTTCCCGTCGTTAGCCCAGTCGCAGCCTGTCGCCCTTCCTGCCAGATGGCCTCCGAGCTCTCCCTGTCTGCCGCGCCCAGTCAGGGGCGATGAGAGACGGGTCTTACCGGCACGGACCGTCGCCTCACTGAAGGTGGTAATGACGCTGTGTCCCAGCACTTCCAGGGGAGCCTTTCAGCGGCCGCCATTGTCATGTTAAAGTCTCTGTGCGCGTGAGCTTCTCACAGGGCGTCAGGCCCCTCACCCTCCACAGACATCCCGCTCCATCGAAGCCTCCCCAGCGAGGTACCTAAGCCTAAACGTGACAAAACCCTGTCTTTCAAGTCACTGATTATTTCTGTGTGTTATCAGGTGTGTTAATTTAATCAAACTTAATTAAACTGCATTACAACTACAATTAGATTTTGTTGCTCTTGATACTTGTACAACTGTCACTATTGTCTCATGTAACGTAACGTCAGCCCCTGTTAATACTGTGGCCTCTGCTGTGGCCTCTCCACACGTGTTTTGTTAAAGCGCCTGGAAGGATTGGGGGCACCTGTAGACCCTTGCCATGTTGTATCATTTTATTTACCGAGCCTACAGAGGTGCAAACGGAAAGGGGGTGGGGATATTGTGCTTCAAAACTAAATACTTATAAGGTCCCCAAGCGAGACCTATTGGCAATGCCAATGCTTGTTGTTCATGGAATTCGGAAAACAGTTACTCTGCTTGCATTCAAATTAGAAACCGTGCAAAATTCACATCAACTTTCTGAAAAGAAATTAAAAGATGTATATAAATGCCTCAATATTCTACAAAAATTCAAATATACCCCCTGAAGAACTTATTCTGAAGGCAGACTGACACGCTTCACACCATAGTGATCGGAGACACTAGATATCTTTTCTCTTTGTAGCCTCAGTCTCCAGCCTAAAGTTTGACATCCACCACCACACATTACTGACCTGGACATATGCATAAGCAAACAGAGTAGTAGTGTGAACAGTCAGAATTGTTCACTCCTAACTCTGCAAGAGCTTTTAAGGACACATGAGACAATCTCATCTAAAATCAGCAAACAGGCAAAGGAGAACAAAGTAGTAAGATTCAGGGGGGAAGGGAGGCGGCTCAACCCAGTGCAGTGTACCAGCGCACACTAATTCACCCTGCTGCTCAGGCCTCGCACTCACTTTTAGGGGCCTCAAAAGATTCAAGAAGGAGCCACCTTGAACCTCTGAAACTGTACTTTTTATTCAGGAAAATAAAATAAGAGATTAAGCATCTAAAAGAAATTCAGCTTGTAGTGGACATTGCAGTGTAGATTTAAATAGCACTTACACCTGCCGAGGTGTCGAGGTGTTTTGCAGATGTGTACGCTAGTTTGTAGGGTTAGTGTTAAGTCTTCTAGTTAATTGCATATTAGGCTGTTTTAGAGTGGTTGTCTTCATTAGTTGCGTGCACTAGACCAGCTGGACGTTACTGTAGATCTTTAGTTATGTATCGACTTGTATTTTTAAATCAATCAATCCATTTGTAAGCGCTGCGGGGGGGGGGGGGGGGGGGGGGAGGGGGGGGTCTGCTACTGCTCGAACAGCCAGGACTTGAAGTCTCCTGAAAGTCAGCAGGTCCTGGGTCTGTCGTAGGCAGAAGGGGAGGGAGTTGGAGGAGAGGTGGGAGAAAGATCTGCCGCTGGCGGTCGCTTGTCGGATGCAGGGGACGGTGGCGATGGAGAGGTCCGCGGAGCTGGCGGTTTGGGGTGTAGAAGGGGAGTCCTTTGTAGAGGTACGCTGATCCGGCGATGTGGAGTGCTTTGTGAGCGTGGGTGAATAGCTTGAAGGTGATCCTCTTGTTGACGGAGAGCCAGTACGGGCCTTTCAGGTGGGCTGTGATGTGGCTGTGGATGTCGAGGATGAGGCGTGCAGAGGCGTTCTGTATGCGTTGTAGTCGTTTTTGGAGTTTGGCTCAGGTTCCAGCGTAGAGGGCATTGCCGTAGTCCAGCCTGCTGCTGACAAGGGCCTGGGTGACCATCCTTCGGTTTCAGTGGGGATCCATCTGTAGATCTTGAAGAGCGTGCGGAGGATGTTGAAGCAGGAGGAGGAGACGGCGTTGACTTGCTGGGTCATAGACAGCGATAAGTCCAGTATGACCCCCAGGTTGCGTGGGTGGTCAGTGGGTGTCGTTGCAGCTCCCAGTGCGGCCATCCACCATGAGTCATCCCAGGCAGAGGGGGTGGATCCGATGAGGAGGACCTCCGTCTTGTCGGAGTTCAGTTTCAGGCGGCTGTTCCTCATCCATTCTGCGATGGCCTTCATACCTTTATGGAGGTTGGTTTTGGCGGCGGTGGTGGGGGCCTTGATGAGGGAGAGGATGAGCTGGGTGTCGTCAGCGTATGAGAGGATGTTGAGGTTGTACGATCTTAGCAAGCAGAGCCATGTAGACGTTGAATAGTGTCGGACGGACGATCCTTGGGGTACGCAGCAAATGATTATGGTGTCTTTAGATCGGAATGGAAAGAGGCGGACATTCTGGATTCTGCCAGTGAGGAAGGAGGAGGTCCAGTCCAGAGCTTTGTCACAGATTCCTGCGTTGTGGAGGCGTGTGCATAGGGTGTGGTGGCAGACGGTGTCGAAGGCAGCAGATAGGTCCAGGAGGATGAGGGCTGCGGTTTCTCAGTTGTCCAGCAGGGCCCTGATGTCGTCGGTGGCAGCGATGAGGGGTGTTTCGGTGCTGTGGTTGCTGCGGAATCCGAATTGGGACGGGTCCAGGATGTTGTTATCTTCGAGGAAGGAAATCAGTTGCCTGTTGACAATCTTCTCTATTACTTTCACCGGGAATGGGAGTAGGGAGATGGGCTGGAGGTTCTAGAGGTCCTTGGGGTCCACCTTGGGTTTCTTGAGTAGGGTCTTGATCTCTGTGTGCTTCCAGCTTTCCAGGAAGGTGGCGGTCTCGAAGGAATTGTTGATGATCTTGCGGAGATGGGGTGCGATGGTGGAGCTTGCTTTGTTGAAGATGTGGTGCGGGCAAGGGTCTGATGGTGAGCCGGAGTGGATGGTGTTCATGGTTTTGATGGGGTCTTCGTCATTGACATGGGTCCAGGAGAGCAGGGGGTCGGTGTGGCTGGGGGGGGGCGGAGAGTCTGAAATGTCGGTATCTGTCGGGGCCTGGTTCTTGAAGCGGTCGTGGATGTCTGCGATTTCGCAGTGGAAGAAGGTGGCTAGGGAGTCGCAGAGGTCTTGCGATGGCAGGATGTCCGAGTTGGAGCTGGGGTTGGAGAGTTCCTTCACGATGTTGAAAAGCTCTTTGCTGTTGTGTGCATTATGGTCGATGCGTTCTTTGAAGGAGGTCCTTTTGGTGGTTCGGATGAGTTGGTGGTGTCTGAGGATGGCGCTCTTGTAGGCTGAATTGCTGTGCAGTGTCTATTTGTGGTGCCACTTGTTCCCGAGCCTGCGGCAGGCCTGCTTGGATGCCTGGAGCTCGGCAGTGAACCAGGTGGCCTCTCTGTCCGAGCGTCTGTTAGAGGGTTTCTTGATCTGGGCGAGAGTGTTGGCGCAGTCGTCAATCCATTGCTTGAGGTTGCGGTGCGGCTGTGTCGGTGTTGGTGGTGTCAGTAGGTAGGTTTCAGGTGAGGGTGATGTTTAGCTGGTCTGCAGTGACTTTGCTCCAGCAGCGGTGGGGGGCCCGTTGTGTGTGATGGTGCTCGGTGGGCTTCTCTAAGGAGAAGTGGATGCAGCGGTGGTTGGTCCAGTGGAGTTCGGTGGTGTGGCTGACCGTAACGTGGTTGCTGGCGGAGAAGATTGGGTCGAGGTTGTCTGGCGGAGTGGGTGGGAGTTGTGACGAGCTGTTTAAGTTCGAGGTTGGCAAGATTGTGGAGCAGGGTGGTGGAGTTGCTGTCGTTGGTGTGGAGGTGGAAGTTCAGGTCACCAAGGAGGATGTAGTCTGCGGACGCAAGGGCGTGCGTGCTGATGTAGTCTGCAATGGAGTCGCTGAACTGTGGCCGGGGGGGGGGCTGTAGATGAGGGTTCCTCTGAGGGTGGTGTTGGGGTCGATGTGGATCTAGAAGTGCAGGTGTTCAGCGTTGAGGAGGGGGTCGTTGGTGCTGGTCGAGATTCTGAGGGTGTTTCTGTGAACGATGGCGATTCCTCCTGCTGCTGCTGCTCAGTTAGTGAGATCCCTGTGGGTGATCTTGTAGCAATCAGGAATGGCTCTGGCGATGTCGGGTGCCGAGGAGGTGTTCCTCCAGGTCGCCGTCGGGAAGGCGACGTCAGGGGAGGAAGAGTCGAGTAGGTCACAGAGTTCGATGGTGTGCTCAGTTCATTTGGCATCTTAACCTGAACCCAGGTTTGCTAGTTTGTTAAGGAGTATGGCATGCAACATAATACAGCGTTGCTGGTTTGTGAACTATTCTTTCAGGGCAGACGCTTTATCAGTACTTAGACCAGGAGCCCAAGAAGTGCAAATTAGCTTGGAAGAGTGGTAAGTTAAGGATGAAGGTGCAACAAAACAGCTCTGTACTTAAGAGCTGCTAAACTCTCCCTTCAACAAACCCTGGTGCGAAAATTACTAGGCTTATAAATCCCTTGCCGAAGTCCCAAAGCTGGCACTGTAAATATCGCCAAAATACTTACCATTCAATACAGAGACAAATTTGGTCACGGTTTTTCAAAGGAAAACTCTCTCCCGTGAGCAGCAAAAACTGCTGCTAGCAGTTACAGAGCAACAACTATTGGAATGTTATGGGGCATTTCAGGTGGCTTGCGCAAGCAGGGAGAACATTAACCAGCAAGACCCAGAGCGGGGACAGAAGGCCTCCTGCCATACGCCGTGGGAACCTTACCGCACTCCCACCGTGAAAGTGAGAATAAATAAATTGCTGAGGAGATGATGGGAGGGGCGCACCTGAAAGCTAAAAAAAACAAGCCCACGAGTGGTGTGCACGCTGTAAGACGCAAAAGTGAAAGCTGAAACCTGATACGGAACAGATGGCAGCCTGGGCGCTCCCCGCTGCTAATTAAAAACAGATGGCACCCGGCCATGCTGCTGCTCGCTCCCGAGCACCCTAGGCCAGGGGACAGAGAAGGCAGGACATGCACCTGCCTTGGGCCAATTGCGTGCAGTCTTTTTTAGAAAGACGCATGCAAAGCCCAATAGCGGGTGATAAAAAAAAAAAAAATAAGCATACTCACGAGCGTGTGTTTAGAGTTTAAAAGCCCTTACTAAAATCCTCGCAGAGCAGCTCATGCGCGCTGGCTCAGTCAAGACCTAATAAAAACGAAATAACAGTCAAACTAAAGAACATAAAATCACACATAACTTAGACAAGCACTAGTTGGTACAATTTCAACATAATTCTCAAGAATGCACCCACTACAGCAGATTGATGAGTTGAGGGACTGCTGCTCAGCTCTTTGTGCAACGTAAACTAAACTGGGAGCAAATCAAAGATGCTGTCAGGATTACTGCAATCACTCAGCCGAAAACCAGAGCGAAAAGGTCTAAGTGTCTGCGCTGGGGAACACAGAAGAAACGTTTTGGCAAATTGCGGCGACATCAGGGTTCAATCGTGTTGCTTCGCCACTGTGTCAAACGCATCAAGTACTCTTTCCCTAGAAAGATGGAGCAGACGTTACCGCTTGCCTTCAGGCCAGCGGTCTAGTGTTGCGGGCAGCTGAGCTCGTTAAGCGTGCGTTCAGTGAAGAGAAGAGAACTGCGCACTTCAATTTGGCTTCGGATTGAGGAGCAAGTGTCTCCTCCTCACGCCGCAATTTGAGAGGAATACATAATCTTAGTTACTATTCGAGGAACGCTTATCGTTTAGTTAGTTAATTGTAGAGCAGTAAACGGATGCGCGACGTGGGAGCAACTTCAGACATCGAGAATTCATCGGACTGTAGCTGCAGAGACAATTGGTGAACTCGAAGTAACAAACGTTACAGGTGAAGACAGTCCATATTCTCAAGAAGGATAAGGTACCGAGAGTTTTTCAATTGTTATTTCAGTAGAGCCATTGTCCATTGAGGAAACCTGCAAGAGTATTCTGGAGGAGTAGTGTTGATACTTTCTCCGTTTGAGTAAAAGAGTGAAGCTAATACACTGCTGGTAAGAACAGTGGCAGAACAAAAAATATTTACAGAGTAATAAGGTTCTGAGCGAAATTAATAGTGAATTATTCCTGTTAACAGATATCAGTATTCAACTTCCATCACCAACCACAATAGAGAGCAGCAATAGCCCAGGTCTATCAGGGGTAAATTTTAAAGAAACCCGATAGCTAAACCATACGGTTGAGGAAAGGTTACTGTGTGTATATATTCATGTTGTCTCCACAGGTGCAGTGACTATTCACCTAGCTGAACAGACCAGAAGCGGACGAGGACTCAAGTTCTTCTACGCGGAGGCTGTCTCTGTTTTTCCTCCCATTCCCCTTTCCCCCGCGTTTTAGCTGGAACTCGGACTTGTTTAATCGTCTGGGCGACGGTTGAGGCGAGGGGGTGTTGGGAAACATCGTCTACTCCTGTGTCCTGGCTTGGAAATCTGACAGATGCTGTACAAAAAATGCATTTACTATGGCCATCACTGGTATGGGAGTTTAGCACCTGCCACATAGCGGGCACTATGAAACAATGGACAGTTGCAGGCATTCTTCCCAGTTCGGAGGCAGCCCTTGTTTGCCTGAGCAGCATTAATAGATAACCTTTGTCATCCTTCTTTATCACAGGTAGGTTAATTTTTTTGTTGTTTTATAAATCCTTTTATTATTGAAAAAACAAGAAAAAACAACGGCAGATGCCTTACATCATGGAGTAAGGAACAGTTATACAAACATATGGTGAGTAATAGACGGATAATCCCCAAGGTGAAAGCTGAATCTCAAGATGAAGTGGCGTACGGCCGTATAAAATACAATAAATATATCAGTCCAAACTTATCGACATTATTCACAAGTCCACCACCCATAGGAACAGGATTTAAAAAATATGGCAATTTCGAGTGGCGGGAAAGCGTAACACGATAGAACAGTGGGCAAAACAACGACCGCTACCAGCTTGCAGCAATTAAAGGCAATACATTGTAGAAGATCTCGTAAACACAGCCACCCCTAGGACCCGTCCACCCACCAAACAGGATAACCCCTCAGGAAGGCACCCAATATCAGGATATGAATCGGATTTTGAACATAAAAACGAAAACAAAGACAAAACAATAAACCCATCCCCCCCCCCCACACTGCACCCCTGCATATGGCTGTCGCCTAACCCCAACTAGCAGTGTGCCTGTCACCCCAACTAACTAAGTTCTAAAAGGAGAAAATGGGGGAGGGCATTTCCGTACGGGCTCCCGGTTCCCTCTACCCCCCGCCATAAACAAGCAACCCCTGCGATGAAAACACAATTCTATCCAAAAATACATAAAAAGCAAAATCAGGGGGAGCCGTAATACACCGCCCAACCTCCGGTGAGTCCAACATTAACAAATCCCACATCCATTAAGGCCATAGTATCCAACCCAGTTGATCGATCTCAGCCTTGGCCCTTCCGATCTATCATGTGAACCCCTCCCGGTGGGACCACCTCGTCCACAGGAGAATCAAAGTGCGAAAAGAGCCCAAAAAAATTCAGTCCGAGACAAATCAAAAACGTTAAGTCTTTAAGAACCCCATCCGCACAGAAAAGCTCCCTCATTGACGGAAAGTCCCAATGCGGTTTCCTCCAAAACCGTACTGTAACCAGCGAGGGAAAAGATGGTGTTGTAGTCCAGAAACAGTTACTAACAGGAGTCTCCGGGAAGGGAACGCCAATCAATTCTCCCACAGTCCGCAGTGATGGTAAGCGTAACAATACGTTCGAAGCACCATGTTCACGATCCTTCAATGCACTGACCAAGGGCTTCGACACCTCTTGTCTCACGGGGTCCTCGTCCGGAGTCAAAATGGTCATCGTGGGAATCTTAGCTGGTTGCAGTTCTTGCAGTGGAGCAGAGTCCGGTCTCACAAACCCTGTCTCAAGTAGGCCCGCGATCATTTTGTGAACCAGGGCATCCACATGTGAATGAAGTGGCCCAATGGCTGCCAATACTGTCTTCAGCGACGGCTCACGCTCCGTCCGGTCCATCTCTCCTCGCTCAGAACCGACCATATTCACTTCCCCCAGAGAGCCCGGTCTCTCCGGCGGAACAGACAAGAGCGGAACGGACGGCGTCGGAGGGTGACTAATCGTTCTCCGCGGCAGCGATCTGTAATCCGCTGCCGCGAGCGAAGACCCCGACCCACCGAACCCCGGAGGCGGCAAACCGGGTCCACGGGACAGGGTCCTCCACCCACAGCCGCATTCGTGCCACGTCCCCTCTCCCTCCAACCCGGCTGGGCCAGTACTCGAGGCCCCAGCTCTCCAGCTGGACTAGGCCGCAAACTTTAACTCGACGTAACTCCGTCTACCAAGCCGGTTAAGTTCTCGGGATTGCACTATCGGAATGTACACCGGTTCATCCACACGGAGGTCGGGCGTAAAAACAGGATTATCGACAGGATCATCTGGCAGGAGACGGAGGTCGGCGGAGCCGGGAGCCTAAGCAGCCATCTTGTTTGCTAGCGTAGCTCCTCCCCAGGTAGGTTAATTTTAAGATGTGGCTTTAAGGACACAGATGCCAATATTAGAAATGTAGAGAACTGGTTTAAAATCCTGTCGGCATAAGCTCAACATCCTGATATTCTGGGCAAATCACTTCATGTTCAGAAAAAAGCAAAACATGAAACGCAGCAGTGTAAGACAGGCCACAAACACACACCAATAATAAATGCTGAAAGCAGCAAAAAAAAGTACATTTTACTAAACAAAATAAATATAAAAACGGGTAAAACAGACCGGCTGTAGGTCCCCAGCACAGGAGGAGGAAGCCGTGGCTGCGGGCAACAGGAGCCAGGCAGCAACATGGGCACGGCATAAATAAAAAAATTAGAAAGTAGTCCCCGAAACAATGGATGAAAATAGCAGCTAAATATGTTTAAAAGAAGTTGGGCAATGCTGTCGGGGAGGGCTAAACACCGGAAGAGGCATGTCATATGCATGCCCTTGACAAATGGGGAGAACAAAAGATGGAGTGACAATGGTGCCAGCAAATGGGAAGCCTATGGGAGGGCTGTAAGACCACACAGCATGTCTCTGTTTACGATAGCGCACACATGTTGTCTAGAGCCATGGCCTAAACAGGCATTTGCAATGCAATAGGTCTCGCATTTACGCAAGTTTAAGTATTGGCACTGTAAATGACAATGCCTTTTATTTCGGTTTTAAAAACTAAAAGAAAAATAAAAGGCTTTGTTATTTGCAATGTCAATAGCTCAAACTCGCATAAATGCGAGACCTACTGCATTGCTAATGCTGGCTTTGAGAATCTGGTCACCCTATGAATTATATGTTTGGATGCAATGACAGAAGCAGCAAATTATCAGTCGGCAGCACTCTATGCTAAGCACAGATTTGTAGCTCTCTTTTTAAGGCATGCCCTAATTACATTAGCCTCGCCCCTTTGAGAGACCCCACAGCTTTTTAATTTCACTTAAAGCCCTGTCTACCACCTTTAATTCGCCAATAGTTGCGCTTGGCTCCCCACCCACGGTTCTCTTGCATCATTAAGAAGAAATTGCGCCTGTATGTGAACACAACAGCAACGGCTCCAGTTCTAACAATAAATATACACTCTGTGTACAGAGGCAAAGGGGCGGGTTGGTTACAGCTGCCAATAAACTGTAAAGTTGAAGGAAAATGATCGCAAATTTAAACCGGCGACAAGCACTAAAACAGTAAAGACAAAACGCCAGTGTCTGCAGTGTGCATCAACCTCCGTCAGGGTTGGCTGGAGATACGGAGAGGCCCTCGCAGACATCACTCGTCGCCCTCTGCATTCCTGTCCTAACTCCAGCTTTTTGTAACTTTCTCTGCTTGAAGTCACTTCACTCTTTCCCAGGGTGAGAGCACAGCCTGGGCTTCTGCGGGGAGATAAAGGGACTTTCAGCAGGAGAAGTTGTGCAGCCTTTCAGGCACACCTCCTTAGCCCCCAGAGTAGTTCAGTCTGGCAAGGTGGGTGTCTCCCCTCGCAGCAGCCTCCAGTTATCTTCCAGACAGCTGATTCTGGCAGTGCAGCTGGATGTCCCTGTAGCATGAGAAAGGGGCGCAGTCTGGGCATGCGGTGCGCTGGGAGTGAGAAAGGGATGCGGACTGCTGCGGTTGCCTGTGCCAGGGTGCGTATATGGGACGGAAGGTGCTGAATGCAGAGAGGAAGATGCGCTGATTGCACCAGTCACCGTGGTGCTGGGGGATTGTTTGTTGAAGAAATAACCCTGTGTTGAGGTGCAGTACTGAGAGAGGGCCGGGGCGAGAAACTTGGCGCCTAATTTAACAATATTCTGTGGAGCTGCAATCACTTGGGTTGAGAAATTGGCGCAGATTTGGGCAGTAACCAGTGTGGTTGCTGTTGCGTGTGGGAAATTGGTGCAGATTGTTAAAATTCATTGCACCCTCTATTGCGTAGGTGGGGGGCTGCTGAATGTGATAGTCACCTGTGAGAGTGAGACAAGCTGACTGAGTCAACCCCCTAGGGAGGGCGGGGATGAGTGTGCGAGGGAGCTGAATGTTCCAGCCTCCTGGGGGAGGGGGCGGCCGGTGGTAGTCACTTGTGGGTGTGAGGCAGGCTGAATGTAGCAGCCTTCTGGAGAGGTGCAGTTGTACGCTGCACTCCGACTCCTCCTTCACTGCCTCCACACATTATGTGCGCGCGAGCAGCTCTAGAAGAGCACACGGGAAATGGCATGGTTGCAGAGTGTCCAGATAAAAATTGCGAGGGCAGAGGGACTTGTGCTAAGTGGATTGGTTAGCAGAACTAAGCGGGTCCGAGGACGGCTTTTTAAATCCGTAAGCATCGCCTGGTATGGCTCCTGGGTATCGTTTGGCACTCATGTTATTCAACACCCGGGTAAGCGCGAGCGCCCTTGCGAAAGCAGAGCGCACAACTGAGAACTCCTCTGCAGGGAGTTGCCATTGTTGTACTACAAGAAAAAAGTGATTGGCGGCTAATTAAGAGACGCTGTGTCAAGCCGCGAGCAAACGATCCAGTCCGGGTGGGCGACCCGAAAAGGAGACAGGGAGGGAACAAACAAGCCTCACTCAAATAAGAAAGCGAGCGTTTACCACAAAGTGTGACTCACGCCAATAAAAAGCACGGGCGGAGCTTCCACTCCACTTCCGAAATCTCCTTGATCACAAGAGGTCTCGCAGAGCGAGCAGCGCATGCGCTGCAACGCTAGGAGAGACCTAAAAGAGAGTACAAGAACAAAAGTAGAGAGCAGGCAAGAACTCAGATCAAAGGCCTGGAGGCAGAACTAAGCCATGATGGCAAACCAGATATTGAATACATGGGTGGCCCACAACGTACTGATTTGTGACCTGCTGCATGATACTCTGGTATCCCAGCCACCAGGTGTCACACTCACTCTTCCAGACATAATCTGAAATATTGCGGACCCTGGTAAATGTACAATGCAAGAAGAAATAGGAAAGCTTTGGGAAGGTAATCAAATTGCCTTGGAGCCCAACTTCTTGCACCTCGTTGCATCACCAATTCAAGGCACCCCAACCAGGAAGGATGGGAGCAGGGAAAACCGCGCAACACCCCAAAGGAGGTTCTCTTGCAAGGTCAACACATTTCTGTGAAGAAGAGAACGGGTCTTGTGAAAACATGGCCAAAAAGTTGGCTTGAATTTGCTTAAGTCATAACCCTAACTAAGGGTGCTGTCGGATCTGTGTATCTGGGACCTGGGACCTAAACCTCTATTTGGTAACTAATATAAAGACTGCTCACCTTCACAAAGCCCCCCACCCAGTGTCACACTAATGCCGAAAAAACAACTAGTTTTCTCAGACTTCTCTTATCGCTAAAAGACAAAACGGACAACGCCACAATTAGCGAATGATAGCAGAGGTCTTCCTACAGTGGGCACAAATTGATTTGAGATGGGGTGCAGGATCTGCCCAAGAAAAGCAATTAGTATGCCCCTGGACAACATAGACAAACATGCTGAAAACAGTGCTGTGTGTTTAGAGAATGAAAATAGTTTCCACTCTGTAACAGGTCGTCAGTAGCTTCTTTTGTCACTCATATCCTGGCTGAAAGTAGATGTCAAAGTGGTGCTCAAATAACTCTTAAAGCCTCCTTACCCCTCATTTCTGATAAAGGATCATACAATGTTTAACATTTTGCACTTTACGGAAGACCGGGCTGCCAGCAGCCATAGTTGACTCGTTAGCATTTGTAAAAGGGGTATCTAAATTGAACTACAATGTCTGAATTGTAAATCCGTTCAGAGCGGCCAAGTGGCCCCATTTCTTGTGAAACAACTACAGCCAGCCATAGTATTTTTAACCAACATTGCAATGCATCTTGGGACTTGTAATCACAATGAACTCTGAGAGGTGGGCTAAAAATAAGTCAGTATGCAAAGTGATTTTGCCTAAAATGCCAGAACTGGCTGGAGATGTTGCACTGACATGGAACCAGTTGGTGTATGGGTAAGATAATGCGGTAAGATACAAAGCTCCCTTACACATATTGCTTGCTGCTTTTCAAATTCATAAATCACTTTTCTTGTAGGAAAAAGTACATAAAACATTGATTTGAACAAATGTTCTTAACATCCCCCCTCTAACCTACAATCTCATGTCAAATAAGTGGTTGGCTGGCCTAATAGGTTTTACCCTTCAAAAATCAAAAGCACTACTACAAATCTGCTGTGTATATATAATTTTTTAGCAGGTATGCTCTTAACCACCCATAAAATTCTTCAGCTTGCATGCAGTATTTAATGTTTTAGTGAATGTGAAAAAATATGTTTGTCAATCTGGGGAAGCTGTTGTTCATTCTTAAAGACCAAGGGTGAGGGGAGTATTGAAAATGTTGAAGACCATCAATCACTATGTACAATCACTTGTACTCATCACACTTCTGGTAGCCCATATTTGAGCTTTAATCAGAAATTAATCAGCACTCTGTATGCAACAACACCCCTCCTCTAAATTTTAAACTCCAATATAAACTGGACAACGCCTCGTAAGGATCACAACACTAAAGTCATAATGTTAAAGTTGCCAGATAAACAGTATTGTCACACCACTACAATATTCACCCTAGAAATATGCAGATAAAACCACATCATAAATAACACACACAATACTGCATCATAAAACTCTGACCTATGTTAAGATGCTCATTTAACAAGCATGGGGGTGGAGTGGGGTAGAATGGGTTGGAATGGAGCAGGGTGGTTTGAGATAGATTGGAGAACTGGGGAGATTGGGCGGAGCTGGAGAGATTGGGTGGAGTGGGGTATGTTGCAGTGGGGTAGACTGGAGTGGATTATAGTACTGTAAATCGAATAGAATGGGCTGGGCTAGAGTGGGTGGAAATGGAGTAGATTGTTGTGATGGAAGGTAGATTGGGATGGAATGGGTAGATTGGAGTGAGGTGGAGTGGCTTAGAGTGGAGTGGCTTAGAGTGGAGTGAGTTCGAGTGGAGTGAGTTCGAGTGGAGTGAGTTCGAGTGGAGTGAGTTCGAGTGGAGTGAGTTCGAGTGGAGTGAGTTCGAGTGGAGTGAGTTCGAGTGGAGTGAGTTCGAGTGGAGTGAGTTCGAGTGGAGTGAGTGTGGTACATTGGGGTGGACTAGTTTGGGATGGATTCAAGTGGGATAGATTTGAGGGAGTCGGGCAGACTGGAGTAGAGTTGGGGGCAGACTGGAGTAGAGTGGGGCAGATTGGGTGGAGTGAGGTAGGGTAGATTGGAGTGTGGTGGATTAGATTTGACTGGAGAGGCTTGTGGTAGTATGGAGTTGATTGGGGTAGAATGTAGTGGGTAGATTGGGGTAGAGGAGTGGGGTAGAAAGAGGTGGGTTAGATTGGAGTCTGGAGTGAGATTGATTGGTGAAGAGCGGGGGAGGATTGTAGAGGGGTAAATTAGAGTGGAGTAGGGTAGACAGGAATGGAGTGGTGGTAAATTGGAATAGGGTGCAGTGGAGTGGGGTGAAGTGAGGTAGATTGTGATAGAGTAGGGTATACTGCAGTGGGGAGATGGGGTAGATTGGAGTGTGGTGGTTTTGAGAGGTGTTTATAGTAGGATGGACTGGGGTGGGTGGGTTAGACTGGAGTTGGTTGATTCGTTAGACTGAGTGGAGTGGGGTAGACTGGGTTAGAGTGGGGTAGACTGGGTTAGAGTGGGGTAGACTGGGTTAGAGTGGGGTAGACTGGGTTAGAGTGGGGTAGACTGGGTTAGAGTGGGGTAGACTGGGTTAGAGTGGGGTAGACTGGGTTAGAGTGGGGTAGACTGGGTTAGAGTGGGGTAGACTGGGTTAGAGTGGGGTAGACTGGGTTAGAGTGGGGTAGACTGGGTTAGAGTGGGGTAGACTGGGTTAGGGTGGGGTAGACTGGGTTAGGGTGGGGTAGACGGGGTTAGGGTGGGGTAGACGGGGTTAGGGTGGGGCAGGTTAAAGTGGGGCAGACTGGAGTAATCTGGAGTAGATTGGTGTGGAGTGAGTAAATAGAGTTGATGTAGATTAGTGTGGGGTAAATTGGTTAGCGTGGTGCAGCTTGGATCATAGTGAAGTGGGGTAGATTGGGTTAGAGTGGTGATAGATTGGGTTAGAGTGGAGATAGATTGGAGAGTAGTAGATTGGAGTAGGGTAGATTAGCTTCGAGGGGAGTGAGCAGCATAGATTGTAATGTCGTGAGCATAATGGTGTGGAATGTCGCAGATTGTATTAGAGTGTAGAGGCATGTCGTAGCATGGCACAGTGTGGAAGGTGCTGGAATGGCGCAGTGTGGGGCATGCATGATGTGGTAGCTCACTGCGATTACAGGCAACACATTTTGAATTGAGATGCCCATTGCATTCGCACCAAAATATGGTTTTACTGAATAAATGTGTGCAATTGGCATCACCTAGTGTATTGAATCTAATTATTTGTATTCTTCTAATGAGGTTGTCAAATGTGGTTTTGAACTCTGGGGGTGAAAACAGTGGCAAAGCAAGAAGTTATTGCAGTCAGTTGTTTTTGTTGTATACTTTTGCCCCAAGCCCCACTAGGGGTAATTCATTCAGTACATCAAGAAATTATATGACTGAATGCAGACAGGATGGGTAAATCTGAGCATCTGTTTTTTTTTTTTGGTCTGGTGATGTTATTTTCAAGAGCTCCTCCTGGACACTTCGATTAATTTCACCCTGTTTTCTATGGCTTGTTGCCTACTGTTTTTTGCACAAATCTGCACTTTGCATTGAACATTGATATCAATTATCAAACATGAATCGCAGACCGTTTTCCTATGGCATTTCCTTATAAGACCTTGTAGTTTTTCACAATACTGTTACCCTCGGACGAAGGGTTTTCGATGTAAATGCTACTGTTGACGAACTGAGTTGGCATATGCTGCCGATACATCTTTGGAGCTGTATCCTGAATGAATTTGGAATACTGGCATCACCACACCAGCAATAAAGTAATTAAAGCATTGGACAACCGTTTCGTTTTGATAAAATTATTCCAACAGTTATAATTTTGTTCATATTTTATTTACGTTTTCGAAGCCAAGTGGGATTGTAGGTTGTGCACCCAGTGTCTGGGTTTACCATTCGGTCCTCAGCATCAAGCTGCCTGGAAGGGAGAGCCTGACATTTTACTTCTGTCTTTGAATGTGCAGCAAACATGACTAAATAAGAACAAGCTGTAAAGGCCTGTTTACAGAAAGAGTCCGTGGAAGAATATAGTAAACAATGTTTGGGCTACGGCAGGAACGAACTCAAGATGGCTTTAGTCAAATAAAGCCAGCAAATGGAAAGTTAGAAAACTTGAGTTATAAACCACAAAGCAAATTGTAAGCAACAGGCGGAATGCATTCCTAGATGAACTTTCTGAAAGTCCCCAAGATGCACTTAGCAGACTTCGACCTAAAAAGTACCATTTCCGAAGATTGGCACATGTGCAGTTTTTGGTGCTAATGTTAGGTGGCGATAAAAAAGCAGTGCTTCCAATTAATGAATTTTAACATTATGTGAACATTACATCGACACTAGTGGCGTCCACCATGAACCCTGCTACCCAAACATACAGGCACACACCGTGTATACTGACACACTGCTTCTGTGCCACCAGTGCAAAAAAGTGCTAGAGTCTGTTGGTTTACATCCACAGCGCCAAAAGCAGTTATTCAACTTCTTTAGTTTAAGTCTGGAAATAGATATGTCCAGTGTTGCACGAATCTTGGAAGTTCTTCCACAGACACAGCTGACAACCAGTGGCTTGTGACTAGTTAAGGCAGTAGCAATCTGAAGGAAAGCACAACAGTGGTACGGTCACCTGAATCACAACACAATGTTATACAACTGAAACAGATTAAAAAAAAATCTTCAGAAATTAACTGATTATAAAAGGTGAGTACTCCAAGTTCTCATTTACAAGATTGTGGACGTTTGTAAAAAGTTAGTAACAAATTGTCTCTAAATGGCCTTGGGCCACACAGAAGTCACTGTTGGTGTGGGAGGAACATGAAAGAGATGGTAGGATAACGTGCAGGCAACACGGTGTGAACCTCTGGGGGAATCATATGAGAAGTGGAGAGAAAAGGCTAGAGCTGGTAGAAAGTTTGCTGGCATAGAAAATGTGTTATATTAAAAGCAGGTACTGTGCTGAGGCACATTCTTGGCAGAACCACAACTCATAAAGGGATGCTCTTCCAAGTTTCAGAAAAATCTCAAACCTGCAGAACAGTGTACAACAATCAATATATAAATGCGCATAGAGTAGAACAAAAACGAATTAATGTAAATACAAAATCATAATCAAGTTATACATCTGCAGAGGCAATGTACAGAATAAAAAGAAATGAGGGACTATGTTGGTGAAAATCCTAGTGCATTGCTGATCCAACCCAATCTGTAGTAAAACAAAGATGCTATGTGAGTGCACTATTGGAATTTAAAATACAAATGAAAGTGCTTACAATTTTGGCCGAGATTCAAAACGGCCACATGCCTCTCACGCACAGCGACAGCCTTATGCTCAGGAGAAGAGCTGGACAAAAGGAGTCTGACGTGCCAATCTGTGTTGTGGCAAGTGGTTCACAACTGCAATAAAAGAAGTCCGCATTAGATTACAGAACAAATACAAACACCCATTTAAAATGGAAGATCAGTCTATAAATATCATCTAGCACAAGGTCACTTTAAGCCTTTTTACAAAACCCCAAACAGTCAAACAAATGGAACAAACAAGCATTTGCACTTCTCGATTCATACTGTCCAATAGATTCAGATATAAGTGCCAAGTTAATTGAGATATCTGAACAGAAATAGCTGTTCAATCCACATTTTCTCCTCTTGTGAAATATCGGTTACCTCACTTTTCAACATAACACAAGTTTGTGCACGACAAAAAAACATTTAAAAAAATGAGATTCCCCAAGCAACAATAGCAAAGAGTAACATTTATCTACCTGTTACAGAAAGCAATCTGCAGTGAGCACAGGATTCCAAAGTACTTTAACAGTGCGGCGCAGGGAAGAGCGGCGCAGGGCAGAGCGGCGGTGTTGCAGTGAATTGGTTTGGGGTCGCCTAGACTTGAGAGATATAGAGTGCAGTAGTGTAGAGTGGAGTAGAGTAGAGTGCACTGGCATGGTACATAGTAGAGGGGGGCAGAGTGCACTGGCAGAGGGCAGTGGTGCATATTAAGAGTGGACAAGAGTGCACTGGCAGAGGGCAGTGGTGCATATTAGAGTGGGCTAGAGTGCACTAGCAGGGTACAGTGGTGCATATTAGAGTGGGCAAGAGTGCACTGGCAGGGTGCACTGGTGAATAGTAGAGTGGGCAGGAGTGCACTGGCAGGGTGCAGTGGTTCATGGTAGGGTGGGCTAGAGTGCACTGGCAGGGTGCAGTGGTGCAGGGCAGACTGGTGTAGAGTGCACTGGCAGGGTGCAAGGCAGGCTAGAGTGGCGCAGACTAGAGTGGCGCAGTGACATGGTGTGGCGTGGAGTATAGTGGTAAAGACAAAGTGAGTTCCAATTCAACTTGTATGGATCATGTGCTAGACACGTAACTTTGTACTGTAATAACGGTTATGCAACAGACCATGCAGATATATAAAAAAACACATACAAATGATAAACAAATTAATATGACAGTATCAAAAGAATTTATTACAATTAAAACAATATGGTCACATGTAGGTTAAAAATCTCATTCTTTTTTTACAAAAAAAAAAATATATCTCATATTCTTAATACATTATTAATGGTAAACATCACAAGAAAACTAAATCGACGCAGCGTTTCGGTAGGATGCATCTCCTTCACCATCTTCAGGACAGAGTTTACTACAACTGACTTAGCATTTTAATTTGCTGGAAAACAGAAGGGGAAATATTCCTCTGTGGCGTTTTTATTGATAATGGAAACCTTAGTATTGATAACCACTCAATGAGGGTTTTGTTCGTTGGCGCCACAGATAAATCACTCTGGATAAATATTAAAAAAATAATCGTATCTACATTGATACATCCATAGAGTAAACAAATGTGCTGTGACTTAAAATATGATTTTTAGATGATATCTGAGTTTTTTGCCGTTTTCGAGAATTGGCGATTAAGTACTGGTGTGGTTGCTCTGAGAATAATGCAACAGAAAGAATAACAATTTGTAAAAACAATTCGGCCTCCCTGCTACCAACGAACAGCTTCCGGGTCAGGATACCCCGTCCCTTTTCGCAGTACTAGGGTTCCTCCCTCTTTTCCTCGATAGTGCAGTACAGTAGCACACAGAGCAGTGGCACAGAGTAGATTGGCATAGAGTGCACTGGCTTTAACTAAAGTGGGGTAGTGCGCAATAGTGTAGAGTGCAGCGGCATAGAGTGCAGCGGTGTAAAACAGAGTAACTTAGAATGGAGTGGCGTAGACTGCAGTGGCACAGAGAAGATTGCTTCAGAATAGAGTGAAGAGACGTAGAGTGCAGTGGTGTAAAGTAGAGTGGGTTTGAATGGGTTGGCATAAAGCGATGCAGAGTATATGGTCAAAGTACAGTGGTGTAGAATAGGGTTGGCATAAAGTACATTGGTTTTGGGTAGACTGGTGTAAAGTGGCATAGAGTTGCGCACAGAGCTGAGTCGCGCAGGGTAGATTGTTTCAGAGTAGGGTGCAGTGGTGCAGAGTAGATTAGATTAGAGTGGCATAGAGGGGAATGCCAGAGTGCTCTGGTGTACAGTTGAGTGGCACAGAGCAGTATGCATGGGTATAGAGTGCAACGGCATAGAGTGCAGTGTCACAGAGTAGGGTGGAGTGGTGTAAATTGCAAAGAACAGAGTGGTGTAGAGTAGAGATGCGCAGAATAGAGTGGTGCAGATAAAAGTGCAATGACGCAGTGGGGAAGAGAGTGGTGCAGAGTAGAGTGCAATGGTGCAGTGCAGGGGGGGGGGAGGGGGAATAACAGAGTATGCATGGCAGAGTACTGCCATTACAGACAACACATCTTCAACTGAAATGAAAACCACGATAATGTGTGGAAAGATCATCACCCAATGTATGGAGTTGATTGTCAGTACAGTTCAGTTTTAGACATTTACATTTTGCTGTGTGCTAGGGGAAAAAAACAGCATTACAGGCTTCCCCACGCACACCCCCAAAAGGCAGCATGATTGTCACATACATCCTCTCACTTTGAAGCCAGAGAAAGAAAAATAGACACCAAGCTCCCTGCACGAGAGAGACGGACATAGGTCCTATGGCTTTGAAAGCACAGCAAATGTAACTAAATGAGATCAAGATTTAAAGGTGGGTTTACAGAAAGCGAGTCTGTGGAAGAATACAGTAGACAAGGTTTGGGCAACGGGAGGGATAAACTCTAGCTGGACACCCTAGAACAAATAAAGTCATAAAATAGAAAAACAGAATATGTGAGTTACAAACCACAAAGCCAATGGTAAGCAATAGACGGAACCCATTCCTAGGTCAACTTTCTGAAAGTCCCCTAGATTTCTTCAGCAAACCAGACAGCTGCACTGTCTGTGCGCCCTAAAAATGAATAAAGGGAGTTTAAAAGCACCTTTTCAGAAGGCAGAAGCTCAGCAGCAAACTGCAGCTGACTGGCTTCATGGAAACAAACCAAAAAAGGCTTTAAAGTTAAAAGAATTATTTTTTCCCCTAAATGCACCAACGGGGGGGGGGGGTGTTCTGGGGAGCCATGGTAGATGCGGAGCAGCAGAAAGGGCAGGGCAAGCAATGGACTAACTTGGGGATACAAGAATGGGCATATGAGGGAGAAGCAGCACAGGGAAGAGAACAAGAAAAGCCATGTACTCCCATAGAGTGCAAAAGAAAGTGAAAAAGTAGTTTTTTTACTGAACAGTGAAAGGACAAGTCATCCAGTCAAAAGGATGGTAAACAAGCTACACTTCAGATGTGTGACGAACACAAAAAGGAGGAGGAAAAATCTGTGAATAAGAAGTAAATGAGTGACAAGAAATCCAACCAATGATGAGCAACGGGCTGAACCAAATCCCTGCAATCATTGGTGTTGTTGACAATTGGTCTTTCAACAAGAGAAATCGAAGACTGTGTTTAGACAATACTAAACAAATGAAAAAGGTACTCGGGAAAAACTTCCTAGGAATGTCATAAGCAAGTCTAACTTTAAGGTATTCATTTAAATCTACAACGGTAATTCACTTTATATTGTGTATCTACTAAATATCCCACAATCAATCTTCAAACGAAATTCAGCTTTAAGATGTTCCTTATGTCATTTGCTCAATTCAGTGATGAGAGAATTGTGGAAATTTACATCCATGTATTAAGAATGGACACGTATTAACTTTTTAAGGTGTCCAGGCAACACAAAGACAACTTGATAGGGTGTTCACCACTGAGAAACATAACAGCTCAGTCAACTTTTGCACCCCATTTAACAGGTCATTGGCTTACGAGCAAAAACAATGCAAGAATGGGACTAAGCAATATCTTGTATCCTCAGGATTCCACCTTACAAACAAGTAAACATCCAACATTTAAAAATTGTCGGTCTTTAATATTTCTGATGTAGGTGGTTTAAACAGCACAAATCTAGTTTCAAATAAATGGCCAAAAGGTGGAGGCTGCAATCATCAGGGATTCAGCGGCTACAAAAAACTATGGAGATGCTCAATGGCCATGTTGGACATGCAATGTGTACAAGAACTGCAGACTTACAATGATGAAGATTTAAAAGTCCTGGGGTTCTGTGAACACATTCCCACACAGAAGGACACTTTTAGCCAATAGTCCCTAATAATATTTCACAGATCAGGAAAGCCATCTACAGATACTTTCCTTTGTAACTAGTTTTCACACTCCTTTCGCCCATCAAACCTCATGAACAGTTAACAGTATGCCAAGACTTGAGTTCTGTGCATAATCATTCTGTGATCTGGTGTGGGTAACCTTTCCATCTTTTAGGTAAGAGAATGGAGGAAGTACTTAAGGGAACAACCAAAGATATATAAAATTCAGTGGCCACTTTTGCGTGAAATGGCTTCACTCTGAGAAAACCCTGGTGAGCAGATAAACCAACTTTCACGTGGGGCATTTCAAAGGTTAAGAATGAAGTACAAGTGATACAAGTGGAAATCTGTTCCGCAGGCCTTCTAAAAATATAGCTTTAACCAGCAGATTAAAAAGTAAAGCCCGACCTGGAGAGTAAATGCACAGAGAAAAGCAGTTGTGTACACTTTTACGATGCTTTTTCTGTTAAAATCACTGACAACTGTAGGGACTGTGGAGTTTCTCCAACAGCAGCAAATCTAGAAACGAGCTAGGGCACAAAGAGGCAAACACTGCTCATCTACATGTGTAGATGGAATTATGAAGCGAAAAGTACATTAGCATATAGGAAGCATGCATTAGATGATCCCTCCTCCCAGTCTGATAAGGCAGCCGGTCGGTCAGTAGGAAAAGGTGCAATGCTGCAGGCTAGTTCAGATGGAGAAGAGGGTGATTAATGCTGCCCAAGATTAGTGGAGGCAGATTTTCTGGACTGCTTTCTGAAAAACAAATATAACAGAAGGCATAATGACGCCGGAACGTCAGGGAGCAAGAAATATAACCTGGACCAAGAAAGGGCACTTTTTGTTTAATCTGTTCATAAAAATAGAAATCCCTACCTACTTATAACGTCAATTTTTATTACTTTGTTTAATAACTATCAATCATTATTTGCAGACTATAACATGCAGAGATAGCCTCCTGTCATTCTCCTTACTTGCCAGCGACGCTGTTGAACAAATGTATCTACCTCTAGTCAAGCTACAGAGCTTTATTTCTTCCTCACACAAAAACAATTGGACCCACTCAGTGCTGCTTGTTAAGTTAGTACTTTGCCATTGGACTGTGTCTGAACTTGTATCTGATGGACCATAAAACTGAAGGAAAACACGAGGCTGCAAAGCCTCCACAGTCCTTACTACCTGGATCGAGTTTGTCGAGAATTTTGACGAGATCTCTTGAATGCTAAACACCCATGTGAAGTAAAAGAGAAGTGTGTATAACTTGTATTGTGGTAAAATGGTATACTGATAACTGACACGGTATAATTATTGATGCCAGATGTTGCAAATGCACTTTAAGTTTCATCATGCCTGGTTTTGCCGTATCTTTAAATATGAGGTCATGGACAAAGCATTCAATCTATGTGGATCCAGTTTTTACTCATTAAAGAGGGGCAGTTTGGTAAGACTGAATAGTTGAGGACATTGATTGAAGTCAATAAGTTGCCATGCACTGGTCGAGCCAGTAGGTTGGACCTTAGCAAGCCTAAAATGAATGTGTTTGCAAAAAAAAAAAAAAAGCAAATAAAAGTTTAAAAGTACTAAAAAGTCAAAAAGCCAGGCTAAAGGGAGAGTACATAGGTTTTCAAAAAATATATATAAATGGTTGTCCCAGCACAAAAATACATTAAAAAAACTGGAATTTAAAGGAGTTGGTCCACTAGCCTTGGCTCTGAAGCAAACTTCTTTGTATGTGGATGTGCACAAGCAAAATATCACTCACAAAGAAGCAAACTCATGGTTTCAAAGTGGGTTGCCACATTAAGTCTTCTGCGGTGGGCACAACCACTGAAGTAGGTAGGCTGCGGTGGGCACGACCACTGAAGTAGGATGGCTGCGGTGGGCACGACCACTGAAGTAGGCTGGCTGCGGTGGGCACGACCACTGAAGTAGGCTGGCTGCGGGGGGCACGACCACTGAAGTAGGCTGGCTGCGGGGGGCACGACCACTGAAGTAGGCTGGCTGCGGGGGGCACGACCACTGAAGTTGGCTGGCTGCGGGGGGCACGACCACTGAAGTTGGCTGGCTGCGGGGGGCACGACCACTGAAGTTGGCTGGCTGCGGGGGGCACGACCACTGAAGTTGGCTGGCTGCGGGGGGCACGACCACTGAAGTTGGCTGGCTGCGGGGGGCACGACCACTGAAGTTGGCTGGCTGCGGGGGGCACGACCACTGAAGTTGGCTGGCTGCGGGGGGCACGACCACTGAAGTTGGCTGGCTGCGGGGGGCACGACCACTGAAGTAGGCTGGCTGCGGGGGGCACGACCACTGAAGTAGGCTGGCTGCGGGGGGCACGACCACTGAAGTAGGCTGCGGGGGGCACGACCACTGAAGTAGGCTGCGGGGGGCACGACCACTGAAGTAGGCTGCGGGGGGCACGACCACTGAAGTAGGCTGCGGTGGGCACGACCACTGAAGTAGGCTGCGGTGGGCACGACCACTGAAGTAGGCTGCGGTGGGCACGACCACTGAAGTAGGCTGCGGTGGGCACGACCACTGAAGTAGGCAGAACCACTGAAGTAGGCTGTAGTGGGCAGAACCAATGAAGTATTTTGTGGTGGGAGAAGGAAAATAGGAATGATACTTGAAAACACAAATGAATTCAAAGTGCAGGCTGAAAGCCCTTACATACATATATGTATTTATTAAGAATTTGGGGGGAAATGCAAGGGTGGCTCTATAGATAAAGCAGTCTCGAACAGACCACAACAGAAAAGTATACATTTTCCACACATTTAGTAGACATGCTTTTGGCCTGTGGCAAATCAAAAAGGTTGTGATGCACAGCAAATTTTACAGATGAGGTATGTTTTATTGTGGCATACAGATGGGCTTTGTACTTGAATAATAGGTGTTGAGGGCAATGAGGAGTCTTAGGTTGACTTCCTGTCTTGTTTTTCTTTTTTTAGATTGTGAGAGCATCTATATACACTTGCATATATGAAATAGGTGCATAAAAATAGAATAGCCTGGCATGTTACATAAGGATCAATATTGGAATCACCTGATTCAAGATACTGAGGTGAGGACGCTTGATGATACAGACTCGAAGATACATAAAATCTTATTAAGTCTAGAGTCTTAATATTGAGGAATGATATTATTCATATCATTACACAGAATATTCCTTGAGTGCAGTACATATGCAGTCTGGCCGAGACGAAGTACAACCGGCGTCATGGTACGATGTCTTGATTGGAGACATATGATAAATATGATTGGATATTGTTGTAGCCCATTGGAGGTGGTATACTGACCAGAAACCTTTTACATGAACCTTTACATTGCTATTCAGATGCGTAACAAGATAAATGAGAGAATGCAAATTTTTAGGTTTTTATTTTTGGATCACAGGGTAAATGTGGGAACATGGCATGAAAGCTCATTGGAGGAGATATATATCCACATTGTATACCCAAAAAGATACCAATATATTGCACTACGTCCCACTCCATGTCACTCAACTTCATTTGATGAGTAAAAATGCAAGAATAGACGTATACCATGAATTGGTTTTCTGTGTTTAAATGCGATGGTGTTCCACAATATACTTTGTTACTTGGGACTATGTATTCTGGTTTCCACTATAAACACGAATGTATGGGGTGTAGTGTATTGTTTACACACTACAACTAATATCTTGGTTTTTTTCCCCAGCCCTGAAGTAGGTCATGGGAAACACCTAACATGACAAAACACGTGTTGACTGGGCAATGAAAGAAAGAAAATAAAGAACAAAAGAAAAATAATTTCTCACTTAGATATTGGGTCTATATTTAAAATTAAGTGTGTGCTCTGCTTTGGAAGTATTTAACGGTGCCATGACAAATTTACTGAGAAAACTCTTTCGGGAATATATGTGCCAGATATTTGAGATTTTGTTCAATTGTTAAGGTTATTGTTTTGACCTTGAAGGGAATAGAAATGTCAATATCATGAATTTGGCCTACAGCATTGTTTTAGACCAAGCGTCCAAACCCTTTCTGCAGTAGCTTAACAGGGGTTGAGGTAGTCTAGAATATACCACTGCACTCAAATGTAGTCTAAGTCTCCTTTCAGTTTATCCATTGTGAAAGGTTTATGAATGTTTGACTCAAAAGCAGTATGCATTGGTTAACAATCAGCATTTCTTCCCATAATTACTTGTGACCATCATGAAGGAAGTGAAACAGACTCTCCTATTATGAAAGATCAAGCAGGCCTACCCTGGATCGCTCACCACCGACTTCAACTGTATGATTATGTCTAATGGGGTGCTTCCAGAAACCACAAGCTGAAAGGGAAATCTCAGAAATACTAACCTCACGAAGAGGGCAAATTGTTAAATATCAGATAAACATTAATACAATTTACACAAATGATACCTCAAGGTTAAGCCGCTTTCAAATGCCAAACATTACTGCAAGAAGGAGAATCACCTTTAATATTGCTTCATACAGGAATTTTAATATTTCAATACACCTATGCTATTCTTCATAAATCTTTATTGACTAGTTTTATGGCGGTAACATTGGTTCATGTAATGCAGCTATGCCTTAGATGCTGTTGATCTGAAAGCAAACTTTTTCCAATGTACAGCTAGACCATATCTAACATGGATAGGATTGATGAAAGATCTTACGTTTAAAAATAATAACTAAAGAAAAAATATTTAAAGAAAGACTAGGCAAAATCTGTTCAAGTTCCACCTCCTTGCATGATCAAAGGTTGAACATGGTCACATATTTATGAAAGCACAAAACCACCTCATATGCGAGCAGAGAAATGTATTCAGCCTTCATAGAATTAGGATAAAACAGTATAATTTGAGAGTTGAGTAGACACTACATCAGTGCAAGCGTTGGTGCACTCAAAAATCCAGTTTTCATTCATAAAGCAATGAGCAAATTAATATAGTAACCAAACAGCATAACCACATTAACACACATTAAATGGTTTGAATGAAAACGGGGAGCAATCTGAAAAGAGATAGCCACGGAAAAATACAATGATCAGACAGCTTATCTGAAACTTGCTGCAGAATGTGACACCTAGAAAACCAGGAGTCGGCAAGATAATACCATCTTTGCTACTGATCAACACTCCAAGGTATCACTTTAATGCTACTGTCCCTTCTTAAAGCAAGTAGCTGGTGCAGGAGTCCCAGCACTAAATATTAGCTCTTTTAGCATGAAAGCAGTGTATTCAAAACTGCAAGTGTTATGTTCTAATCTCCAGATAGCAGAGAATTGCAGAGCCAGTTGCATGAAGAGGTAAAGCAGTAACAGTACAGAAATCTAAATTATGCAATACAATATGGTCTACAACATGGGATCTTTAATCTGTGGGCCTCTGGGGGGCCGTGACTATTTAGAAAATTAAACAAAATTAGCAGATTTATTACGTAAATACATTGAAAAAGCAACAATAAAAATGTTAAACTTTCTTTAAGTGTACAAATTTGAAATTGAAGGCTACAAATATTAGTTGGTACCCTTGGCTTGATTCATGGGACCAGCAAAAATACATCAAAAATAATTTAGTATGGGGGGCGTGGCCAACAGCATGGCCGGTTAGGACGTGCTGCGACGGAGCTCCCGCCGAGCTGCCTCAAGATCCGACTTACTACCGAACCTGATCGCAACCAAAACGTAGGCACCTGAGGTGTCCTGCACCTACTGCGAGCGAGAACCGTTCACGGAATTGCACCCGGGAAAGAGCAAAGTGGCCCGGAATCTCCCGCTCGCACGCCGGACTGCACCAATATGGCGGCTGCCACCGCGAGTGCGAGACGAGCTCCGTGACTGCGGGAGCTGGGCACCCGGGCGCGACTGGAGGAAGGTGAGCGGCTGTGTCCCTGGCCTTATACACCCCGGACTGGCGCCTGCTTCAACTGCGCTTTCCCGGCGGGGGTTTGACGCCGTAGGGAGACCTGCACCAAGATGGCGACCGGAGTGCAGTGGGGACATCGGAGGGGTTGAGCCCCGCGACCCGGTCTCCGAACACCCAGACACACGGGATCCGGCGCGACCGCTGGTGGGGCAAGGCGGCCATCGGAGGGACCCGTAGGGAGCCCCCCCTGCAGTGTCGGTGGCAACGACCGGGTAACGGAAGACTGGCCCCGCCCGCCTCCTTGAGCACAGTCAGTCCCAGCGAGGTCCGGACCCCCAGGCAATGCCAGAGTGAGTGCACGAGACCGTCCTAACCCGAGGGGCAGTCAGGCAGGAGTGTCCCGGTGGTCGGGGGGCTGTGGCAACTGCTGGGGAGCCGGTGATTCGACGGCGGCGGTGGCGCCCCCAAAGTGAACCCAGGCGCCGCTGGCCTGCCACGTGAAGTGAGGCCCCGAGACCCCCGGGGCCCACACGGACTGGGGTCTGAACAGTATTCTTGGGGGGATTCGGGCCTCCGACACCCTGAGGAGCCCGGGAACAACTTTCGCCCATAGTACTCCATCACGTGGGGCAGACAACGGCCCGGACCACCGCTACTCATCATGGGCAAAAGGGAGACGGTACCGAAAGCACCGAAGCAAGGCCCGATGGATAATTTCGCTGCACCGCGCCAGGCGGTGAGTGGACTCCCGGCGGCCCCGGGCCCGCGCTCGGATACAGACCTGCTCATGGAGGCCATCCACGCATCACGTACCGACATACAGGAGTCGGGAGCGGCATTGGAGACCAAGATCGGCGAGGTGGGGTCGGAAGTGACACTCCTGCGACAGGACTTTCGGAATCTATCAGAAAGGGTCACCAACGCGGAGACGCGGATAGGTGAGGCGGAGGACTCCATCACTGCCCTACGGAGAGACATGACGGAACTGCAGGCCTCACATCGCCAACTCCTCTGGAAAGTGGATGATGCCGAAAACAGGGCACGCCGCAACAACCTGCGCTTCGTAGGATTTAGAGAAGGATGTGAGAAGTCCAACATGGTGGCCTTTCTGAAAACATGGCTGGTGGACACTTTCCCGGAGGCGCAATTCTCGAACTGTTTCGTAATAGAGAGGGCGCACAGGGCGCTCCTTGCCAAACCACCAACAGGAGCACGGCCGCGTCCGATCATTGCACGCTTCCTGAACTTTGCCGACAGAGACTTGATTTTGAGAGAGGCGAGGAAGCTGGGAGAGATCCGCTTTGAAAATACGCACATCACGATTTTCCCAGACTATAGCCAGGAGGTACAGAAGCAGAGGCGATCCTTTGATGCAGTGAAGACGAAACTCAGAGACCAGAAAATCGCCTATATGCTACTGTTCCCGGCGAAACTTAAGGTGCTCTTTAATGGACAGACCCTCTTCTTCACACACCCGGAGGACGCCTGGCAGTGGCTGGAGGAGCGACCGATCCTAAACAGCAGGGAGATAGCCAATCGGGATCTGCTGGACAGGTCCGTGAGAAATGCCACCCACTGGGAAATCCCTAAGGCGCAGAGACTGAAGGCTAGAAGATCCAAGAGGCGGACCCCAGTGACACCATATAGGGGTCAAGACACAGGATTGGTGCGAAGGGGGCGCTCGGCCTCACCGACCGGGGCGAGTGGCTCAGGATCAAGATTTGCAGCACTGCGCATCACGGCCCGCTCGGAGGGTGAGGACGACGAGGTACCAGACTGTCGCACATCGGGCGGAGAAGAAGAGGAGGAGATAGAGGGACAATCTGATCACCCACTGGTACAAGAGATCCGTGTACTGGAACAGGACCTGTCGGGACAGCACAGCACACCAGAATCTGAGATTCCGGACTCTAAATCATGAACGGATGCAGACCCGCAGTTAGGAAGAACCAGGCACCCAATTGCAGAGAGGCGTGAACAGACTCTCTGATACCTGACGGTTCCATGGGACTGGAATGGCAGCTGGTCGCAGGGAAGCACGCAAGTTGGCACCCCCTTATGTTTCGTTTTGCACTTTTGCGGTGTTTTTGAGAGTTTGTGAGGGAGGGTATAGTGGGTGGGCGACAGACCTACTCCTGCTGAAAGTCATGTCCCGCTTAGGGGCACATCTGGAAGGGGAGGGAGGTGGGGAGGGGGAGGGGGGAAGGGGTTTTCTAGTTTGTTGGGGTTGGGGAGTGGGTAGGAAAACAAGTTGGGGACATTGGGGGGGATGTTGGTTACTGGAACACTCATTGGGAAACAGTCAGATGCACAAGAATCCACGTGGTCGCAAACAGCTGCTATGGTCTCCTACTGACCTCCGGACAAGCAACACAGTATGGCAGATACACTAACGACCACTGAGAGACCTCAGAGGGGGGTCTCCATTCTGACATGGAATGTTAATGGATTGGGGTCCAAAATAAAGAGAGGATTGGTAAACTCGTACATCAAAAGGGTCGCCCCAGACCTTATCCTCCTACAGGAAACTCACCTTAGGGCAGGCAAATGCACGTTCATAGCGAGGGGGAGATATAAAGTCCTGACTCACGCGGGCTATACGTCAGGAGCCAGGGGAGTCGCAATCCTAATCAACAAAACACATCCCTTTACCGTCACACGCTCGTGGAGCGATCCACAGGGTACATACGTGGGAATACAGGGGTTATGGAATAGACTGCACATGACAGTTATCTCAGTATACGCCCCGCCAAAACTCCAGGCGCGCACACTCAGGGAAGTAGCATCCATCCTATTGGACACGGCAGACACGATGCAGATAGTGGGGGGGGACTTCAATGACGTCATGTCGGAAGAACTAGACCGTTCAGGTGCAACACGCAGAGGGGGGACACAAACGGCATTGGCAAAATACATGGCGGAGATGGGACTCACCGATACATGGCGATGGCGACACCCGACCCAGGAGGCGTTCTCCTTTTACTCAGGGGCCCATAAAGCCTTCTCCAGGCTAGACTACATTTTTATGGCGCGGCAATACCTGGCGGAGGGTGACGTGTTCGCCTACAAAGCAAGGGGGATATCAGACCACTCACCTCTGTATGCACACTTAGGGAAAAACACGGAGAGGCGAGAGACAGAGTGGCGCTTGGCAGCGTGGGACATACAAACCCCCGAGATAACACGAGGACTGAGGGCGGATATAAAGGTGTATGTGGCGGAGAACGAGGGTTCAGTAGACTCCGATATTACCTTCTGGGAGGCCATGAAACCGGTGTTGAGGGACAGAATCAGAGGGAGACTAAGGGATGAACGCAATAAACGGCACAGGGAGGCTGCAGGGCTAGAAACTGAAATCCTAGCGCTTGAAAGGGAATACCATGTACACAAAGGGGAGGGCGTACTGAGGCGGTTGCAAGACAAACAAAGGGAGTATAGACAACTGGTCTCTAATGAGGCGAAGACACAATCGCTAGCAACATTGCACCGCCTATACGATGTAGGTGACAAGTCAGGCAAACTTCTGGCATGGCTTAGCAGGAAAGAACGAGCAGCAAGGTGGGTGGAAAAAATCAGGAGAGACGGGGGTGACATGAAAACTACAGACAAGGGCATTGCAGAGGAGTTTGCACTCCACTATGAGAATTTCTATAGAGGCAGAGACCTCGGAACAGTTGACGAGGCCCTACAGTATATGGAAAATGTCGATATCCCATTACTGGAGGCAGAACTCAGCGCCCCATTGGAGGCGGACATCACATTGGAGGAGATTAGTATAGCCATAAACAAGTTAAAAACGGGGAAAACACCGGGACCCAACGGGTTTCCGGCGGAATTTTAAAAAAAAACGGCCGACTTTCTGACACGTCATCTGTTGGCCCTATATGTTGAAGCTTACGAGATAGGGGCACTCCCACGAGACCTAACACTGGCGACCATAGTACCGATACACAAACAGGGCAAGCCAGAGGAGGATTGTGCCTCATACCGCCCCATCTCACTGCTGAACATGGAGGTGAAAGTGCTGGCCACGATTCTAGCGGCTCGTCTCCGGACAGTCGTTCCAGACCTTATACACACGGACCAATCAGGGTTTCTGCCGGATAGAGCGACAAAGCTTAACCTCCGACGGACACACAACTGGCTCCAAGAAGTGAAAGATGAGACGGAACCGCACTGGTTTCTGTCCTTGGACGCTGAAAAAGCGTTTGACGCAGTACACTGGCCCTTTCTCGTGGCGGTGCTGAGGCGGTTTGGTTTTGGTCCCCACTTCCAGAAATGGATAGGGCTGCTGTACACGGCGCAGAGAGCGCGGGTACGAGTTAATGGATGGTTATCACGTGAATTCCGTGTAGAGAGGGGCACCAGACAAGGATGCCCGCTGTCCCCGCTACTCTTTACACTCACGATAGAAATATTGGCGGCTAAAATTCGGCAGAACCCGGGGATCCATGGTTTCACGTGGAGTAATTCAGGGGAGACACAGGAAAAGGTTTCATTATATGCCGACGATGTCTTACTGTACATTACGAAACCAGAGGTCTCAGTAGGGACGTTGTTCAGAGAGTTGGAGGACTTTGGGGCGATGGCAGGCCATACCATCAACTGGCACAAATCAGTCTTGTATACGCCGCAGGGACCAGTGACAGAAGTGACTCTGCCAGACCGTTTGCTCACTACCACGGAAGGGTTCCAGTACCTTGGGGTCTATATCACTCTGGACAAGAAGCTCTCGTTTCAGACTAACGTAGAACGAATAATGAAAGAGGCAGTAGAGGATATGACGAGATGGAGGCTGCTACCGCTCACCCTCCTGGGTAGGGCGGCAATGTACAAAATGATTACCTTACCAAAATTCCTCTACGCACTTCAGAATGAATACTACCCACTCCCGACCACCACGATCACCAAAATCCATGCAGACCTACGATCATTCCTATGGTTAGGCAAACAACCACGCATCGCACTCCAAACACTCCAACGACACAAATACAATGGAGGGATCTCACTGCCGAACCTGGAGGCATACTACTGGGCGGAACACTTGACCCCCATAAATGACTGGTTACATGCACCAGCGGACCACCCGACGTATGCATTAGAAAGACATAACTTGTCTGCACACAATATACTTCACTACTTGTATGGGGGGAGGGCAGGGAGAAAGCTCCTGCCCGCTACCATGATCACGATTCGAGCATGGACACGGGCCACGAGAGCCACGGGGTGGGAGGAGAAACCTACACGCCAGACACCACTATGGCACTGCAACTGGTTCACGGAACTTCAAAAACTGGAAGGCTTCCAAAGGTGGGACGATATAGGGATATCTACCATCGGGGACGTGATTAGGCAGGGTGAGCTGAAGACTTTCGCAATGTTCCAGGCGGAGTTTGGATTACATCACACACAACAGTACAAACATTTGCAGCTAGTCCATGCTTGGCAAGCACAGAAGATATCACTACAAGATATACCGGAATATTCACCCCTAGAAGGGAGACTCTTGCAGGAACACATACTACACCAGGCAGTGTCCCTCACATACAAAACACTCACAAATAATATGTTTGGAAATTTGGCGAAACTCAGGGGAGTGTGGGAGGCGGAAGTGGGGCAATTGGAAGATTTAGACTGGGAGCTGATCCTGATGCACCCCCGAGAAGTGGCCATTAAGTCACGGCTAAGGCTGATTCAATTGAATGTGCTGCACAGGACATACTTTGATAGGAGGAGTCTCCTCAAGATGGGAAGGATAACAGACGACACATGTCTTCGTTGCAGGGCCGAACAAGGGGACTTCTACCACACTATCTGGTCCTGTGCGGAGATTCAACAGTATTGGTCTCACATCTTCACGGAACTGGGGGAGGTACTGGGAGTAGAGCTGACACTGGACCCGAAGCTGGCACTACTGGGAATGGTGACCGAAGTACACCTGCCGCGCCCGCATATTATTTTCCTGGTGCTGGCATTAGTAGTGGCGAAAAGGGACATTGCAAAATACTGGGGGGCAGCGGAAAGGCCGGAAGTAGAGGAGTGGAGGAGAGGGTTGGACCTCTATATGGCGGCAGAACGAGTGACTTACAAAGCGAGAGGTTGTCCCAAAAAATTCCGAAAGGTGTGGGGTAAATGGAGACAATACCATGGCCTAGAAGCCGGGCGCTTGGGAGGTCCCTCATAGACGAACGGAGAGCAGAGGCGGGAGTGGGAGACCACCTGATAAAGATATGTAATCGGTGGCAATCTGGAACACTGAGAACTTAGGGACACAACACATGTAAGGTGATGTACAGTATCATGGGGAGGGAGACGGGCATCAGCAGAGTGGGCACAAAGGATATTGATGGGCTAGTGGCACTTAGTTGGCTGCGCATGTGATCGAACTGTTACCGCATTGAGGGGGAAACCAACCAGTTTTGTGAATGGGGGGGGTGGGAGGGGGGGGGGGGGAGTTGTGGGAGGAAAAATAACACAAAAAAGCAGGTTTGGGGTGTTACTTGAAGAGCTCGCAAGTCATGGAATAACTGCAAATTACTCAACGAAAATTATGTCGCCGCCCGGCCTCCGGGTTGTGGGCATGAAGGCTGTGGATATAGAAACATGATGTGAGTTTTCCCATGCTGAATATGAGCTTGCTGTGACTATATTCTTTTTTACCTGCACAAAAATAAAATTTATAAAAAAAAAAAAAAATTATTTAGTATGGACGAATGATGGCCTCAACTGAAACCCTGATGTAGGTGACAAAAGAGCGAGCCAGTATTAATAGACAAAGTGATGTGCCAAAGTCTAGCATATTGCTTTGTCTTTTAGCCATAGAAGCCCGTTTTGAAAAGCGCCAAACTTCACACTAAATAAACATTTTGTAGACTTCTGAATTAAAGATAATGTCATTTTGTATTTCTTTGATTTCCACTTATTTCACTATTTTTGCCTAATGCTTTGCGGTTTAAATCTTAGAAATTGCTTAGGCACGGGTCCTTGGTTTCCAGTAGTGATTCAGCAGGGGTGAACAGAAACCAAAAGGTGCCGACCCGCTTGAGTATAAACACTACCATTTGAAGACACTTATTTGACTAGCAAATTCACAGCCACTAAACGAGCCAAGGTAGTTCTTTTTAGCCACAGCCGAACATGCTTTCTTAGGAGAGAAAAAAAAACCAAGAGCGAAACTGTTCAAGAATCTTTTATTCAAACTAAAACTTAAATGTTTAGGATCAACGCATATGTTATGTTATGTTATATTTAATTTATACAGCGCACAGCTACTAAAAGTGTCCCGGCGCCAACTCCAGAAAGTTAAGATTAATCCACACTCAGAACCAAGGCTAAAAGAGCAGCGTTTTAAATTTTTTCTCAAAGAGCAAAGGGTCCTGAACACTCCTAAGAGCCAGCGGTAACAGGTTCCAGGCCAAACCTGCTTTGTGGACGAAGGAGTTACCGCCTAGCCTATGGCGATTGAACCAAGGATTCTACATTAAAAGCTGATCCGACGAGCAAAGTGGTCTAGTAGGTTTATAGAAGACATCTCTTCTGCAAATAGATAGGACGTAGCCTATAAAGAGCGCAATGAACAATGGACAGCATTTCCAATTTAATGCGAGACTCCACAGGGAGCCAATGCAGGGTACGTAAATGGATACGAACACTGTCTAAAAGAAAGTCCCAGTAGCAGTCTCGCGGCCGCATTTTGGACCACTTGCAGTTTCCTAGTCAAATAAACAGGGCTGCCGACCAAAAGGGCATTGGCGTAGTCTAAACAGGATAAAATCAGCGCCTGGACCACAGTCTCCTTAGCGCGGACTGGCAAAAAAGGAAGAATTTTTTTTTAAAGATTTTCAGGGTGCCAAAACATGTCCCTGTCAACTTTATTATCTGAGTTGAAAAGTTCAGGTCTTCATCAAACCAAACCCCGAGATTTTTGGCAGTGCCCTTGCTCGCAGTAGGGCGGGGGAAATCTGGAGGCCATAACCTATCCCTGAAATCCACTGGAAATGAGCCATACAGGAGTTCTTCATATTTTTTTTTTTCATTGAACTTCAACTGTACGCTCGCCAACCAGTGGAACACCGAGGCTAAACAATGTTGCACAACCGCCACCGAGTCCTCTCCCCTCTTCCAAGAGAACAGGAGTTGTGTGTCATCCGCATAAGCCATCACCTTAGCCCCCAGAGACTCCACAAGGTAAACCAGTGGAGTCACATAGATGTTAAAGAGAAGAGGGCTAAGGGATGACCCCTGCGGAACACCAGTAGACAAATGCATCGGCGCAGCAGCACAGGGAGGAAGCTACACCTGCTGTGTTCTGCCCTCCAAAAAGATCAAATCCAACTCAAAGCCGAACCCGAGATACCAATTGCCATTAGGCGATCAAGGAGTAAAGAATGAGGCACCGTATCGAATGCCGCCGAGAGATCAAGCATAACCAAGGCGACTCTCCCGCTAGCATCCAGGCACTCCCGGATCGACTGTTACCTCCAAAAGTGCTGATTCCGTGCTATGAGCAGCACGGAACGCTGATTGCGCTGGGTGTAGCAAGCCAGCCACCTCTACAAAGTTGGTAAGCTGAGATGTCACGACCTTCTCACAAACTTTAGCCAAACTTGGCAAGAGCGAGATAGGCCGATAATTGGCAGGAGACAGCAGATCAAGGGACGGCTTCTTAAGGAGGGGCAGGATCAGTGCTTGCTACCATAGCAACGGAAATTGGCTTAGCGAAGCGACCGATTGATCACAAAGTTGACCTCAATATTAATTGTATCAGCCACCTCCGCTAGGAGCCTAGCGGCACAAGGGTCTTTAGGCGAGCATGATTTAAGTGCTTTGAGAATTCTTAAGCGACGTAGCCAAGTCCACCGGACTGAATGCAGAAAAGGAGCAAACGCAGCTCCCTCTCCTGTAACCCCAAAGGAGCAGCCCTCACTGTCTTGGGCCCATTCGAAAAATATTGCTTGATACCAACTATTTTTTCCTGAAAGAATTTAACCAAGGTATTTGTAATATTCTAGGTTTGTTCTATACTATTTATTAATACCTTGTCCCTTTAAATATGACTCCAATGTATTCTTAGAACCTTGCTATGTTCATGATGTGCATTCCACTAGGGAAGCACTCTACCTTAGACTCGGACTGAACTGGTTGGCTGTTTCTGTATGCCATACAATAAATCTATCTCAACCTACTCTACTGCCTCCCTTGGATCATTACATAAATTTACTGGCGACGATGCGTGCTGTGTAATACCCTTGGGCCTGGCCATCAAGAGATAGAACTTCGTTCCTGCTTATTGTTGACCACCCGTCACTTTAAGGATCGAGTCGGCATTTCCTACTTCAACACGGAACAATCAAACGGGCTTACGGAGGTACATTTCTACCATTTCGGAATTATCTACACTTAATTCCTACAAATACGGAGACATCAAGAAAGAATTTCGAGAACCACATCCTTCGTTGAACTATATCAACCGACTTCAAACAAAGACTACCTGAAAACTGTAAGACTATTTATTCTTATTTATTTGTCTTATTCATCGTTTGTGGTTACTCAGACTTCTACTTTATTTTACATTCCTGATACTTTTGCTCTGCCTTGACTTTGACCGTTGTCAATTCAAAAAAAATTACATTTCGTACCTCGAGCCATACCTCGAGCCCTTCTGTAACTGAAATTCTGATCCTCTGCATTCTGTTTCCGTGTGCAGTCCTGTGACGTCTATTCAAGCCTCCATGTCAACACGTTTGTGAAGAACGTTGTGAAGAGCGTCATACGTCATCACACAACGTCTTCTATTGTTTCTTTTCATTGGACAAATACTTTGACTGTCAGGATTGGTCCAACCATTCGCCTTTATGACGTACTGAACATTCTTCATGCATTCTCCGCTGATGCGCACAGCTCTTACCTTCATTTTCGCGCATTCACCGCTGATGCGCACAGCATTCATTGCTTAGCAACCATTTGTTCGCTGATGTGCACAGCTCCCGCTTTCAAGTTATTTATGCGCAAAGCTCTCCACTTGTATTCACAAACTCTCGTTTTCAACATATTTATGTGCACAGCTTTTCTTGGACACTCGCTGATGTACACAGCTCCTTTTATTTAAATTACGAACATAAAACACTGTTTTTTATTCTATGTATTTGTTCCATATTTAACGCTGGTACACACAAATTTTATCATATACAACTTCTGACTCACATTTCTATTTATACTACTCACTTTACTTTACTGATTTTATTGAAATTTTTTTTAAGTTATGTCTACTCTACAGTCAGTTAATCCACCTCCAGCTTTTCTAGAAACTCCTGGCGAACCTTCTATAAGGTGGGAAATCTGGCATGATGCTTTTGAGAATTATCTAGGAGCTATAGGAGCATCTAGATTTCGCCCTGAAAGGAAGAAATGTCTTCTTTTACACTCCTTAGGCTTTGAGGGCAGGTCAGTCTACAAACACCTCCCTGACCTACCTGTCACTGAAGGTGTTGCTTCGGATGAATATAGTGACACCGTTCAGAAACTTAAAATACGTTTCGATAAACAACCTAATCTTATGGTTCGTAGACACACTTTCTTTAAGAGAAAACAAGCTGATTCCGAAGATATTGATACTTATATCTCTATCTTACGCAGATTGGCATCTGAGTGTAAATTCGAAAACTTCAATGAACAACTTATAAGAGATCAGTTTGTGTGTCATTGCAAGGATAAAAACATTAGACAAAAGTTGTTAGCATTGAGCGATCCGTCTCTTGATGACACTATTAAATTAGCCAAAAGTGTAGAAACATCTATGGTTTCTCTCAAAGAACTGGAGGACAAAGTTATTGAACCTATAAATGCCTTAAGTTTAAATTCTTCTTCTAGGTTCAATAAAAAAAAAATCTATACCGAATATCACTAAAGGTAAAGTTTGGAATAAAACTGTTTCCTCTCAAATGTGCATAAGGTGTGGCAACCCCCAACACCTTAAAGGTTCTTCTTGTCCTGCTTCCAACGTTGTGTGCAACTATTGTAAAAAGTTGGGACATTTTGCTAAAGTCTGCTTAAAATTGAAAAACAAGAAAAGTTTTGATAAACCTGTTGTGGGTGTTGTAGATTCTGATTCTTCTTCAGATTCTGAGATAACAACTATTGGAGTGGTCTCTGATTTTCCTGATGAATCAATAATCGAAGGTGATCCTGATTCCTGTGTTGACCCCATCATTGATGTGACTGTTGGGGACAAAATTTTGAAACTCCTTGTAGATTCTGGTGCTAAAATCACCATGATTGATAAGGATTTATTTGACATTACATGGAACAACTCTCGTCCTCTTCTTCCTCCAGACCGCACTCCTGTGTCTTACGAAGGGAGGAGGATCAGTCTCCTTGGCTTCTTTGAAGACATCCTATGTTTTCAGGGAAGGAAAATTAGAGGAAAAATTTATGTTGCTATTAAGGGACTCAATATATTAGGTTGGTTCCATCAGGGTCTTTTCGGAATGACACTTAAACCTGGTGCGAGAGAACAAGTTTTTATTGCTACATGTTCTGATTATTTAGAAATGCTCAAATGCAAGTTTCCCTCTGTTTTTAGTTCAAAATTGGGCAAAATAAAAGACTTCAAGCACAAGATCATTGTTAAAGAGGGATCAACACCTGTTAAACACAAACTTAGGGGTGTACCTTTCAGCGTCAGAGATGATTTGAAGAAAGAACTAGAAATGTTATGTGAGTGTGGTGTGATTGAACCTACTGAATCCTCTCTTTGGCTTTCGCCTTTGGTCGTAGCCCGTAAGAGGGATGGCAAACTTAGGGTCTGTGTTGACCTTCGCTCAGTCAACAAAGAGATTTGGGTAGATTCTCATCCCCTTCCCCGCATTAACGATCTTTTTGCAGCTACCAAAGGAGCAAAGTTCTTCACCAAACTTGATCTAGCCAGTGCCTACCACCAGGTTGAGTTACATCCTGATTCCCGTCACATTACTGCTTTCATTTCCCCTTTGGGTACGTTTCAGTATAAACGCATGCCTTTTGGCCTAGCGTCTGCCGCTTCGGTATTTCAAAGAGTTATGGGTAATATTTTGCAAGATGTTAGGGGTGTAACAGTCTTCCAAGATGATGTGTTGATCTTTGGCAAAGATGTAAGTTCTCATGATTGTGTTTTGGATAATGTTCTTAGTTTATTTCAAAGTCATGGTGTTGTTTTGAAACTTGAAAAATGCAAATTCATGTGTACGGAAGTTGAGTATCTCGGTCACATTTTGACACAAGACGGAATTAAGCCTAGACCTGGACTTTTGGACGCTATTTCCAAAGCTCCTACTCCGTCTGATAAAACTGGAGTTAAATCTCTTCTGGGTATTTGTGAATACTACTCCAGGTTTATTCCCCATTATGCGACCATTGTACGTCCTATCAGCAATTTATTAAAAAAAGGTGTCAAATTTGTTTGGTGTGAAGAGTGTGTCCAAGCTTTTGAAGAAGTGAAAACTTCCCTAACGTCTGATTCTGTACTTAAGCCCTTTGACCCTGCCTTACCTAGTTGCCTTACTGTTGACGCAAGTAATGTCGGTCTTGGTGCCACTTTAACACAAAACGAAGGTGGTGTAGAAAGAACCATCAGTTTTGCTTCAAGAGTGTTGAGATCGGCTGAGATTCAATACTCTGTGATAGAAAAGGAGCTTTTGGCTTGCACCTGGGCCATTGAGAAATTCAGACCGTTCATTTGGGGTAGACGTTTTTTACTTCAAACCGACCACAAACCTCTAGTTAACATCTTGGGTGGTGGCCTTACCAAGTGTTGTACACCCAGAATTTTAAGAATGGTCACCAGGCTCTTACAATACAATTTTGATGTTGTGCATATTGCCGGGGGGAAAAACGTAAGGGCTGATTTCTTGTCCCGCTTTCCTCCCACTGTGTGTGACGATGATGTCGACATTCCATTTTCAAACCTTATTGAAGAGGATTGTGATGATTGCTTAGTTGCTTGTGTGGACATTCCTGAGTTACAAATTTGTTCTGAAGTTGAGTGGAGAAAGGCTTTTGATAAGGATAGTATTCTTCAAGATGTTTGCAACTTTGTTAAGGTGGGCTGGCCACGTGAAAAAGTGTTGTCTGCTTCCCTTCAACCCTTTTATAAAGTTGGGCATGAGATTTCCATTGAGGACGGTATTTTATTACGCAATGATAAAATTATCCCTCCTTTTGCTTTTAGAAAAGACATCATTACCAAAGCTCATGAGGGTCATTTGGGTTGTTCTCTCACCAAACGAAGAATTCGCGAGATGTTTTGGTGGCCTGCCATGGATTCAGACATTGACTGTTTTGTTGCAGAATGTTGTATATGTAAATCTTCTGATAAGAGTCTCAAGACTTGGGTTCCCCCTCTTATGCCGGTGGAATGTCCTGATCGTCCCTGGGCTAAGCTGGGTGTGGATATAATGGGTCCCTATTCTATGCTCAGTGGAAGTTTCAGGTTCATTTTGGTCTTAGTTGACTATGCTTCCAAATGGCCTGAGTTTAAACTAACTAAAGACGCAGATACCAAAAGTGTAATTGAATTTCTTTGTGATGTATGGAGCAGGGAAGGTTTTCCTGAAGTATTGGTTTCCGACAATGGGAAACAATTTGTAAGCCATGAGTTTGTTGAATTTCTCTTCAAGTCTGGGGTCAAGCATGTCAAGAGCTCCCTTTATCATCCTCAAGGGAATGGTCTCGTTGAAAGGATGAACAGAGTAGTTGGCGACTGTGTAAAGTGGGCTAGAAGTAGCAATGTTGAGATCAGTAAAGCTTTAAAGAGCATGATTTGGTTTTACAGAACCACCCCTCACTCCTCCACTAAGATCTCTCCTTTTGAGTTGATGAGAGGTCGAAAGCCTAACACTTCATATTGTCCTGGGTGGATGTCCAAATGGATTAAATCAAGTTCAGATGTTTCAAATCTCATGTCCATTGTTAAAAATAATGTCTCACTTGCCCAGTCCAAACAAAAGGAATATTATGATGTAAGGAAAGGAACGAAAGAGAGTGTTTTGGAAGTTGGTGATTATGTGCGGATCAGGAAGTCTGGACATGTCAACAAAGGGGAAAGCAAGTTTGGACCTCCTGTAAAAGTTGTTAAAGTCACGGGTAATGCCATACAAGTTGAAGGAGGTTTCTGGTGGAATCTCAATAGAATTGCTAAAATTGTCCGTGACTCTGGGGTTCTCTCTAAAGCTAATTCCTCCTCACATGTTTCTGAAAATCCCTCCAACACTTCTGTACTCAACAATACTTCCTCCGCTGACACTAGTACCAGGAAGAGCTCTCGCATTGTAAATAGACCTTTAAGATTTAGAGAATAAGTTTACAAATGTATTTTGTAATTAGACTGTTATTTATCTCTACTCTTCTTTAATTTTCCCTTGTAATTTTCTTTTCTCAAGACCATTCATTCTTTTAAGAAAAAGAGATAATGTAATATTCTAGGTTTGTTCTATACTATTTATTAATACCTTGTCCCTTTAAATATGACTCCAATGTATTCTTAGAACCTTGCTATGTTCATGATGTGCATTCCACTAGGGAAGCACTCTACCTTAGACTCGGACTGAACTGGTTGGCTGTTTCTGTATGCCATACAATAAATCTATCTCAACCTACTCTACTGCCTCCCTTGGATCATTACAGTATTGCACCAGGTAACAGAGGATGGTATCACCGCCGCCTGGGCACTAGGAGCCACAAAACGCTGCACAATGGCGAATATTTCTTTGGAATTATTATTGGCCCGCTCAATGCGAGCTGAAAAATAACAGCCCTCGGCTAAGCCAATAGATGAGTAGTAAAGTTTCTGTTTGGCTCTACGTGCCTGTTTGGCAATGGGACAATGGGACAATAGCCGCTGGAGCGCCAAGCTTTTTCCAGGACCTTGTACGCGTGTTTCAATGTTCTCAGCTCCGAGGTAAACCATGGCTTAGAGGACGACTCTCTCCTAAACTTACTATGCACAGGGGTGGAGAGAGCACTGACCGAATCAGAAATCCAATTGGCAAAACTGGACACATTATCCTCCAAGCTTCCAAGAAGGAGAGGCCATGCTGCTGCCAAGCGGCCGCTAAATTGCCCTGCGTCCAGTTTCCTAGCAGTAGGGGGGGCGATGGTAGCTGGCAGGCCGGGGCGGGCGTTGCACAGCCCACGAGAAGAATATGGGGAAATGGTCAGACCAGGCGACCTGTAAAGGCTTCACAACAGATATAGAGAAATTAGCGCAGATAGGATCAAGGGTATGTCCCCCTTGGTGGGTCGGATGCTTCACCTATTGAGAGAACTGAGCCATCTGAAGAATCTCAAGAAAAGCAGCTGAGTCTACCAAATTTATAACATCAAGATGCAAATTAAGATCCCCCAGAAGCAAATAGTTCGAAAAGCGTAATGATCTATCTGCCAAAGCATCCCCATACGAATCCAGAAAAGCCTTAGCTGGCCCCGGTGGTCGATATAATAAAGACCCCCCAATGTGAAATGCGGAGATAGTTGTAGGCTAAAATCCAGAGCCTCACAAGCCCCCCCACAAGGAGGATGTTTCACTATACAGAGACCAGCAATCTCTATAAAGGATGGCCAGCCCCCGCCTCTACCAACTGGGCGGTCCAGGCAATGGATTTTATAGCCCGTCGGGGTAGCCAACGCTACAATCGTGTTGGAAAAAGTATCGAGTCAGGTCTCAGTGATAAATAAAAGGTCTAACGGATTGTCAGTAATCAGATCTGTAATGTCAATAAAATGCTTCCTCATGGATCTTACATTCATGAGACAAGCATTAATGACACCCTGAGAACACAAAACAGTGGTCAGAGTGTCCGAAGGTAGCTTCGTACTGAAAGTACCCATAATCAATACAGTCCGTGCTGCTGACAGACCCTAGCTGGTTAACCTTGCAGGATGTACATATGAGAGTTCTGTAGGACTTGAGCACAAAACTCAAATACTGCATGATCAATCTGTTACTATTGTCGGGGGTAAAACCGGCAGAGTGGCTCGCCCTGAGCCCTGTCTTAGCGCAGACGGGCTTGCCTTCGGAGCCATCGGCACGTTCTCCCCAAACACCCGGCAGAAAAGGAGAAATACAACTCGAGTTTTGCATTTCCTTTCCTGATGTTTTTTGGGGAGTGGCTACCCTCCTGTGCCATAGAAAAGGAGCTGTCGCTCTTGGAGACATTGGCGAGTATATTATGCATAGCTCTAGCCCCTCGAGGCATAAAATTAGCCAATAGAATATATGTAGTGTCACTGCATGCAGATGACACACAGATATATTTGAAGGACCAGGTGCAGTCAATTACTATTCTACTTAATGAACACGACAAATTCAAAGCTTTGGCCGGTCACAAACTGGGGCAAATCCAAGCTATCAACACATGGCAAATAACAATATATGGATAAAACATTAGATTCCAAGTTTAGACATAAAATGGAAGATATCTCAGCATTCATGTAATTACTGACAAACATTCACAATACATATTGAGCATGTAGAGTATTGGCTGGGCTGACCAAAAAGATTTTTTTTTACAAAGGTGCTTCTACCTGCTAAACACTTCTACGCATCTTATTCCCTTTAAACTGTCTAAGGACCTAAATACACTTTGTACATTGGCATGGGCAGGCAAATCTGTGGATCAGTGTTTGGGGGAGGGGACGGTTCTATATAGCTACACAAATATGGCATGTGGCAAACTGGTTTGAATATAAACCCCAACTGGGAGGAAAGTTGAATAGCAGGAACTCAATCGGAGAGGTGCACCAGCATAAGCATTTATGAGACGAAGCAGGCCAAACATTTACCATATGAAGACAGACAGTTGGGAAGGATGGATCACAAGCAATGCATACAGGGCTAACAGGTCTATTCTTTATTCCCAACATTCCAGTATGGTGTACAAAACCATAAAAAAGGAAAATTAGAGAAATATCCATAACCAGCTGGAAAGAGAAATGATGCAACAATTGCAGATTGATATCAGAATAATGAACTAATTTTGCAGAAGCAAGAGAGATTTTGGGGAATTAGTCGGTCCAGTTCCTCAAGACACAAAGATAGCACATTCAACCACAGAGTTTTGGGCTACATTCTCAGATAAACCTAAGATAACAGCTACAATATTGATTACATTTAACCAGACAGAGGGGGAACACAACGAAAGTGCAAGATGGGTACAGTATTGCCCCAACCCAATAACAAACTCTGATTGGAATAAAGCATGTGAACAAGTTAAGTCTTTTAGCTCACATGAGATTTAAGTTGACTCACTACCTGCACAGAACCCACACCACACAACAAAAACGGCAGAAATATACCCAAGACAGGTCCCAAGGTGTAATTGATGAAGTGCAGTAGTGGCTGTTTTCCTACTTTTGGTATGGGCTTGAATATTAATGAAAAAGTGTTGCCATTCAGTAATAGAAACTACACCACACAGCACAAGCAAGGCTATGCAAACATATCAAAATGCCAGCTGAAAAAATTTACAAACAGAGAGGAAAAACAATGACAAACTGATTCACAACATATGGCTACTTACTAACTAAAGTGTGCATAGCTATTAATTGGATTGTAGCTCCCAAATAAGAGTAACATAAAAGAGACCCGATAGAGTTGGCCCTGACTGATGAAAAACATTTTAAACCTACCAGAAGGGATGTAAAACATAAGACAATTTTGCACAGTTGGCAGAAATGTGGACACTGCTCATAAGACACCAGATGCCCTTACAAAGAACAGAGGACTAAACAACATATTCAAATCAGAGAAAACAATACTAGGTGATACACCAGATACATTAACTTTTTACAACATGGAAAACAGATGGGCGCGAATGAAAGAATTGTGTTGTTGTAACAACCTGTCTGAAAACTGTTCTACTGATTTTAACACTATAAATGAAAATACTTTATAGTATATCCAAAACAAAAAAACGAAAAAAAGACCAGCTCATTCTACTTGTGCTCCTCAATAACGGCCAGCATAGGGCTCTCTTCGATGCCCAAGCATAAACAGAGTAGGAGATCATAACATGCACCAAATGGTGGGGGCTTAGGGTGATAGTGGCTAACCAGAGGATGTTGCACCCAGAGATGACAGCCCATCGCTGCCTTAGAAATGTAGACATAAGAGATGCACCAGGGAAGGTGAGAGGAAGAGGGCTGAGACCACAGCGTAACCAAGCCACTGGGAATAATAGATGGAATCAAGGGGAGCGTACTGGGAAAGTGTCTCGCCAAAGATAGAACACAGAATTCCTGGGGTCATCCGCCAGCTGAAATTAGTTGGTTAGGAAGTTCACTATGCCTCTGGTCCACACCAGAACCTCATGGCTGAAGGATTGGCAAGAGCACTGCAAATATCCATGAACAATGCTTCACCGAGTCATAGGGCTACACAATGAAGGCTCAAATCTGCAGCCTCAGGAGGGTGCAATAAAGATGATTTTTCCCTCATCACAAGAAGAATCAAGCAAGACCAAATTGGAGTCCGACGCAGGCCCAGCAAAGTTAAAAGAAGTTGACGGTGGGGAGAGTTATCCCATCTACAATCTATTTCAAAGCAGATATCTGGTTTACTGAGAAGACTGGCACTCTTCAGAACGCTGTGGAAGTGCTTGGGGCAAGCTGGATGGCCTAACAATGTGACAAGCTTAGAGAGGGAGAAAGCAAAATCAGCAAACCAATTTAGGTTAAGAAATCGGGTATTAATGCACAGAATTAAAGGACTTCATGCTGGCGGAAATCCAGACTGAAAGCCTAGAGAATGTATGTAGCGGGAACGGTTTGAATACTGGGGTCCTTGCACAAATACTGCAGAATCCCCACTGGAGGAAAGAGGAGAAGTGCTAGGCAGTTTTCTGGCCTTGATCAATGAGGAAAAGTGTCAAATCACGTATAGTGCACTTTAGTCGCTGCAGAGATCACAGACTGGTAATGTGGAGCATGCAGCACCTGTGATGGTGACCTTTATGGCTTCAGAGTGGAGGGAGAGGGTATTGGAAGGCAGGGGTTAAGACCAGAGTTTTATTGCACAATGGGAGACTATTCTCTTTACAGTGCTGCAACACTAAAGAAAGAGCCTTACATGAGTAATGAGGGGGCTAATGGAGAGAGGTTATGTGGTCTTAGTCGGGTTTCCGGAAAAGAGTGGACCACAAGGAGAAAAATAGGTTTTAACAGCTGGACTCAGCTAGGATCTGTCCTTTAAAGCCTACACTCTGCAGATACCAGGTGATGATATAATGTAGTTGTTGTATTATTTTGTTGGAAGTGAAATTTAATAATATGGATGTGCTGAGCAGCTATGGGATGATTCTAATACATATGTAACACAGCCTTCTTCACATTTGTTATGATCACCTTTCTTATTTACATGTCAACACTGACCTAAACTCAGACATACCCAACAGTATTCCACAACCATCATATCAATATCTTTTTCTAGCAAAGAGTTAGCAAACATTGACTGATTTAGATTTCTGATGCTAAATATTAGCCTTTAGAACCCATAATACTTTTAGAAGACAGCTACTTTTCTTCAGAAAAGGTGTTGGGCGAGCTATTTTAAGTAAGCATGCAAGCAAACTGGATTTGGTGTAGGTGTTGGAGTTAAAATAAACTTCCTAGGGGGCAAGATCTTAGATTTACACTACAATGGGTTAATCACAATGAACATTTTCTAAATGTTCATTAATTCACAACTAATATTCAAAATGCACAAACTGGTTTAATATAAATACCAAAGAATCACTAAGAATTAAATACAGTGACAGATCTAAGATTTGGTCTGTGAGAGGTGAGCGAGGACTGTCAAAGTTAAGTCTGACTGACCTAGAAGCATAAACCACAGGTACACAACAAAAACAACTACAGAACATCACCATATGCATGAAACCAGGAAATGGTCCACAACAGGTCTTTAAAACACCTATCTGACGGTCACTTGCAGTCAATCTTTCCAACTTGGACCTTGTTACCATATGCATTTGATTTACCACCTGAAAACGTGAAACAAGAGCTTCTATTGAAGCCACCACATTGCACAGCGTGATTCAAGAGAGAACAATTGAACAGTTTTACAAAAAAGTAAGTTTGGGTTAGAAATCTCACTTCATTTCAGACATTCGAGGCAGTACTCATTCCCGGCTACCCAAATGAAAAGTCTGCAAAATAATCAAATAGCGACCGTACCATCTTTCCAAGGACACTGTTCGCATGCCCATTCCATTACAGCTCAAGAATGGGGACAAATCAGGTTGGGTTTTAAGTAGGAAAAAGGAGCAACTCTAAGTGCTATAAGTTTTTTTTTTTTTACAGCTGTGATTGTGACATCACCAAAGAGACCGTGACCTAAGCACATAGTAGTTAACAATGCAGACAAGCACCAGTCACTACTGTGGTTATGGCACCAGCCTCTAGGGTGTGGGGGGAGGCAAGAAGTGATTCTGTGAAAGTAACTATCAATTTATTATCACCAACTTCGAGCAAGTGACAGGGATGACTTGTGCAGTTAGAGCGCACCCATGGAGCTAAACTGATGGGAATTGTATCAAATGAAGAGATAGCAAAGAGGAATCACAGCTGTTGATTTGCCACCCATGATCAGCATTTACTTTTGCATTATATCTAACAGTAATGCCGAAGACCAGAACGTCAGCAGCCCTACAGTAAGAGATCCTCAATACTCCAGAAACTGGCACTCCATTCCAAACCACTACAAAAATGCGGGTAAGGGATCACTGGGAGGCCAGCACCTAAATTTGTAGACCGGAATAGCAACCATAGCGCAAATTGCAACTTAAACTCCAAAATAAAATCTCACTGCAGTTCAATCTCGACCAAGATATAACTCCTGGATGCATCCGCCCATCATAATCAGGAGCTGTAGGGACGGATTAAGTTTTTGGTATCCAAGAATGTTTGATTCTCATATAGCACCCTCTACACTGTGGGAAGATAAGGCAGTAAATCAAAAAGCAACTGGCAACAAAAATAGGCAATCCAAGATAATGCTAAGAAACCTGTAAGTCTATTCTCTCTAAACTCTCTTAGCTTGAATCCAAAAAGCAGTTTTCTGCAAAGGAATGTGGATCAGTTCATACGAATGTTTTATAAATCAAAGATTTACAAAGCACAGTTCTAGATATATTTGCAAACCCATTTTAAACATAAAAAACAATTTGAATTCACAATCCTTAACTGACTGTTAAGTCTAGGTAATTCATTCTTAGCAGCTTCTGAAAGCAAAAGACACAAATGATGGAGGGAATCCAGGACAAATCTACACTCACCCCCAGGCAAGAGATCTCGGTTAAATCCATCGTTCTTTTGTTCACCATGCCACCCAAGTTCAGACCCCAGCCATATGCAAATCAGTCTTGATCCTGTGCCTTACAGGAACAGTTCAGCCAGAACTGCCAGGCCAGGTCATCTCTGGACCAGAAACAAGCATCCTAGGACCGGTTTCAGGGTTTCACTCCTCATAAGCCAGGCTAACTTGAATCCAGTCGCACACTGAGCCCAGGACCCATGTCTGGGCATGCCTGGCGCACTTAGGGCAAGAAATCCTAAGTGGGCATGGTATGTCCAGATGTGTGTCCCATGCTCGCCATGCCACTGGAGTCAAGCTAGCCTGACTGATGAGGGGTTTTACCCCGAAACCAGTCCCAGGAGGATGCTGGTTTCCAGTCCAGGGAGGACCTTGTCTGGCAGTTTGGGCTGGACTGTTCCCATAGGGAGCAGGATTAAGACTGATTTGCATAAGGCTGGGTTCAAACTAGAATGTCATGGGGAGCAAAAAAACGATTGAATTAGGGCCGGATATCTGTACTCGGGTGAATGTATGACATCGTTCTGAATTCTGTCCATCAATTGTTATTTTTGCAATTAGCAGCTTCTGAAAAGCAATCCTGCCATTGACCAGTTTCAATCCTATCTTTTCGTTTTGATTGAAGTATCTTTTACTTACAGTGCTTCACAAAACAAAAACTAAGCGAAACATATCAAAATCCCCACAGCTTGGAGAACAATGATCAGATACAGTTTTTCACATGACATTCCAACTAATATCAAAGAAATAAGGACCTATCTGGTAATCAGCACGCAAAGCTTTACAAAAGTGAAAAAAGCACATGCGTACCATTTCAAAAGTAACAGGAGCAAGACCAAAGTGCCTCAATGAAGCAAATATGCACAAAAGAAAGTCAGACCAAAAACCCAAAAGAAATCTAACATACACAAGGCCACTTAAATCAAATTCTGGAAATGCCAGAAAGCTTTTTTATTTAGGTATACATAACTCCTCCCCCATAACATTTAACCAAATTCACAGGTGCTTTGTAATGAGACTTCTTAACTAAATGTGAATGAAGGTTTGAACTGGCACTAAGCTAGAGCGGCTGGACTCTTAACCACTTCCACGCTAATGACAAAGCCAGCTCGATATGGGCTTTACCTATGCTGCGCTCATGACGAGCTGGCTTTGTCACAAACAAGCCATTTTTTACTTCTTCAGCGCACAGCGGGAAAACGCGGTAGCGCTGAAGCAGTTAAGGAAGTTAGGAGAAGCTCATTCTGGTTACAGTCAAGTTATAGATTAAGTGGCTCTTTGCTTGGCTAATCATGTAGGATGCAAATAGGTGGCTTAGCAACTTGAAAGTTATCATAATGTTCAGGATTCCAACCAAGACTTACATTTGTAGTATACGAGAACAGAAGTCAGTACATAAAAGGCTGAAACAAAAGCAATAGCCAGTCCAATCCTTAGATCCGAAACTTAAGGCTCAAGGCTACAGATTTAACCAACATCCCCCTTTCATTTATCTGCCAAATTTGCAGTGATAGCGATAAATATTGTTTCAATCATTCATATTTATCAAGCAAAGGTAATACGAATAGATATGCAAAACCAAACAAGCATTGGCAAAAACCAATAGATATGCCCTTGGAAAGAATGCAATGTTTTATTTTTTTTGCAAATATACGCAATAGACATTATTAGAGTAAAAGAAATACAAAATTAAAAAATACCACTGTCTACAGGTGGTGCATATTTGCACAAAAAAAAGTAAAGAATAAACTAATGGAAGAACAAATCAACATCAGCAAAGCCAGGAGGCCTGGCCTTGGCAAGCCTGAAGTTTGTCTCCCTCTTTTTGAAACTGCTTCCCATTAGAAGGTGAAAAAGCAAGAAATAATTGATTAGTTTTCCTGAAAGTGTTGGTTCTGTTGCTTTAATACATTTAAAACTCATGACATCCAAAGTATGAAGAGCTCTTTCTGCAACAGAAAGAGGTTGCGGGAAGAAGAAAGGTAATTCTAGAGATTTGTTAATATGAAAAGGTGAGACCACTTTAGGAAGGAACTTTGGGTTTGTTCTGAGGACTACTTTGTCTCAATGAAGTTGGAAGAATGGTTCTTCTAAGTTTAGCGCCTGGAGCGCACTGACACATTTGAGTGAAGTGATAGCTGTTAAAAAAGCTACTTTCCAAGATAAACAATGGATTTGGCAAGAATGTAGACGCTCAAACGGAGAACCCATGACCCTTGCCAGGACGATGTTTAGATTCCATGCTGGGGCTGGGGGAAGTGTTTGGGGGAATTACTCTTAAGTCCCTCCATAAATGCTTCAATGACCGGTATTTTGAATAAAGATATATGTTTTCTGTTTTGCAGGTAGACTACAATCCCACCAAGGTGTAAGCATATTGAAGTGTAGGCTAGAGCTGAAGTTTAAAGATGTAACAGATAAAGAATGGTTTGTATTTGTGCATCTAACAGGTTTTTCTTATGCGGACAGTATTTAACAAATCATTTCCATATGGCAGCATAGTATTTCCTAGTTGTAGGCCTACGAGCTAGTTTAAGAATATCCATGCATTCTTACCGGAGGTTTATGTACCCAAATTCTAGAACTTCAGAAGTCATATTGCAAGGTTTATTTCCTTGGTATTTAGAGGTCTTATTTCGCCATGGTTCTGTGTGAGAAGGTCCGGGTTGAGAGGGAAGCTTCTGGTGTGGGCCTAGTGAGAGTTTCCAGTTATGTGGTAAACCATGGGTGACGAGCCCAGGCTGGAGCTATCAGAACTAGGGAGAGTCTTCCCGAGCTTTCCGATTACTAGTGGAAGTAGTAGGAGAGGTGGAAAAGCTTGGGTAAATATCCCTGACCAGTTCATGCCTACAGCTTTGCCCTTGGGTAGCGAGTGTGGGAACATGGACGTGAAGTTTGGGCATTTTGCGTTTTCTGTGGTTGCCAAGAGGTACATTGTGGAAACCCCCATTTGTGAAAGTATGGTAGGAGAACTTTGGGGTGAAGTTCCCATTCATGGACTTATTGCGTCCTGCTGGGAAGGTCTGAAACTTGATTGCTTGTCCCTGGTACGTGTTCAGCAAGGAGATGAATGTTGAGGTGTACTGCTAAGCGCCATATGGTCTGGACTAGCTGCGATAATTGAAGAGTGAGGTCCAAGGCAGACACTGAGTCACCATTTTGCAGTAATGGTATGATTTCCTGAAGGGTGACCGTGTGGAAGTGATCTGTTAGGATTCAGTGATTGAGGGGTCTGAGATAGGGAATCAAAGTGACCTTTCTTCTTAGGAATGAGAAAGTATAATGAATATAACCTTGTTCCTGGATGTTGAACTTGGACTGGTTCTGTAGCTCCTTCGAGTAAGAGAACAAATATCTCCTGTTTGAGGAGAGTTAGGTGTTGAATGGATAGTTTGTGTTTGCAGGGTAGAATATGTGGAGTTGTGATGAGCTCCAGACAGTAAGGAGGAAAGATGAAGGAAAGTTCTCACAGACTAATAAGAAGCAAATGAGAGTAACAATGGAAGGTTATGGGTGGGCTCTATGCCCACTGTAAAATAACCATATACTTGCAACAGACAGCACTTGCGCTGATTTGTAGGCAAGAAGTAATGATGTACGGGTCAGCATCATGCTGTTCCCTGATCAGTTAGCAATCTACTTATTTTAAGACTACAGTGTTTGGATGGTGCCAGAATGTGATCAAAATCCTCACACCATACACAAGGAGATGTTCTGGCAATGCATAAAACTATGGCCACCAAGACAGGGAGGCAGTGTTTCACTAACAGTGATTTACTTACAGTTGGTCAAAGTTCTTGTAAATTGTAGTGTGAAAAATCTTTTGTTCTTTCTGTCTCTCAAACTGTGTGGGTTCACCGTTTTAGCAAAGTCCACATTCAGTGAAAACAGTTTCTAACCCTTAGCAAAAAAGGGTCTCACTGGCGAAGATGGATTGCAACCACATTTGTCGTTGCGAAGCGTGAATACTTAGACACTGCCTATCTTCCACTGTACCATCATAGGACGAATGGTGTCTGAATTTAGCTCAGCCTCACATAAAAGGCTGCAAAATTAAATGTTTGGTTTTGACCAAATAAGAGACCAGTTCCTGGACTACTGCTTCTTCACATAGATCACTCAATGTCATAGTCATGTGGTTTTCCTTGATTCTTCTGTCTGGACTGCAATATTGCATTGTGTGAATTCTTATGGTATTGATTAGGCAGCCTCTGGAAAATTGTTGTACCTTTGTTTAGTATTACCTCGATATGTTGCCTCCCCTTTTACCTAATTTATGTCCCTTTCCTACTCTAATAGTCATTGGTCTATCTCCTTGATCAAAGACTCTTGCACATTGATTGATGTGTTCTGTTGATATGACGACAGCATTCATGCTCTGTATATCTCACTGGTTCTGTACGGTCATAACTTTTTTTTTTAATGAAGAAACTTTTGTAAGCTAATACATTTATCTGGTTCGTTTATGTAAGTGCTTCCCATAAGGAAATCCGGAATGCTCGTAAGAATATCATGACATACATGGAACTCAAGTACTGCATGCCCTGATTTAACCCGTACCATATCTGTGCAGTTAGAAACCCCCAAGTCTAACCTTACCTGTGTGTTTTTTAAATAATTTTACAACAATTAGATTAGTAACAGCCCTTTGATAAAACCCCATGGACCTAAAAAAGACAAACGCATTGATATCCCATTATCAAACACCCTAACCCATTGTGTTAATACATTTTCATAGTGTTGGGAAACTTTCTACTTGATCGCACATAATGTATAACTCGACAGTTAAACTGATAAAGCCTGCGCCAAGAAGGTTGGCATGTTCAGCAAAGACCAATTTTTTGAGTTTGCAGGATAAAAGTAAGAACAGCCAACAGATCTCTGGGATGGGAGGGTAAACTGACATTGGCCACCCCCTTATGGGATTCCGCGAAACTGGGAAACCTGTGGCAGAAAAAGTGATTCGATAAGAGGGATATGGTTGGTATCTCCCGCATCCAAGACATATGGGAAAAGGGAGACATAAAAGTTCACTTCCCTGCAAGAACAGCATGAGCTGGCTGACTCAGAACATTTTCGCTACATTCAAATACGACATGCCTTACGCTCAGCCTTTCCCACGGGTTCCTCCCCCCTGAGTCCTCTCCACTGGAAAGTAGGATATTAGATGGACACCTCCCTGAGAAGTCCATCTCCCTGATTTATAATAAATTAATACATAACATGGAGGACCCTCTTGTACGGCTCCGCCAAAAATGGGTGGTGCACAGGGACGGAGACTGGCAGGAGGCTGTGTCATCTCCCAGAGTGGTAGCTATCCCAGCAAGACTGCAGCTGGGCCAACTCAAAATCCTGCATAGAATATACATGACAAGCCTAAATAAGTGCTAATGGGAAGGGCACCCACCAGGGACTATCGTAGCAATGCGGCCAACTGGGCACGTTCCTGCACATCATCTGGAAATGTTCTCTCATCCAGTTCTACTGGAGGGAGATTCATGGAGTGCTGGGGGCAGTCCTGGGAATCCCCCTACTCCCGAAGGCGCGCAGGTGTTTGCTCAACATGTGGGAGCCCACTGACCTAAACACACACCTAAAACAGTGGACCACATTGGATTTATGGTGGCTAAAAGGAACATAGCCCAGGTGTGGAGGGCAGCCGCTCCTCCAACGCTGAAAGACTGGAAGACAAGCATGGATTGATGCATGTTCCGTGAAAATACGGTCTATGTGGCGCGAGGCTGCCCTAGGAAGTGGTCCCGGATATGGGGGCCATGGAATCTCTATAGAGGGAATATTTGTACCGCGCGGCTACAACTAGCCCTTGATGACTTGCTTTCTCCTTGATTTGTCCAAAAAGTGTAAATTGTGCATTATTGTCAAATTTGAAGGTGCCTGACCAGATTGCATAAATTACTGTAATGTGTTTTTGATGTCGATGACCGTTAATAAAAAGAATTTTTTTTTAAAAAGAAATTGGGCTGCGAGATTATGAGAGCAATTTATTAAAACTGAAGAGCAGTGCTCTCTAAAGTCTCCCATTTTAACATCTCCAGTGAAGCTCTTTACACATGACATAGGAGTACCAGCTGAAAAAGTATCCAGGGAAAGGGATTTTAGTGAATTATCAATGAAGCAATTTACAACTCCGTTGTGATTTTTTTTTAATTTAGAGACAAAAGTATAATCATGGATTTTCTGTTTAAAGGACTGTGGTCTTAGTGATCGCATGTTTGAACTGAAATGAATGCTATTTTGCAAGTATTCTAAAACAATAAGAAATCAGGCGTGTGGAATTTAATAAAATATCTACTTGTCCTTTGGGAAGGTTGCTTCATAAATCTAGTTGTCTTGTAACAAAATCCACTAGTCCCTTTTGTGCCATGTAATGCGGAAACAAATTATGGCAGCAATCTAATTATATAAGAGCTCTGAACTCTCTGATTATGCCAGTGCTCCTTCCACAGTAGGGTTTTAATACTAGCAATTTCCTTATATTGCCACATTTCCGCAGATCTACATACTGGGGCTTAAGGTAACGGTAAGCAATTGTTCCAGGGTTGGAATGCCCTTTTGAGTCTGTGCAAACCTACTAACGTGCATGATTTAAGGGTTTCCACCAACTCTCCTCTAATCTTTTCCCATAAGGAGAAAGGTTGGAAATGTACTCCTGACAATGGCAGCCAAAAAGTCTTCTAGAGTTGGGAAAAAAGTGACTGGAGGGAAAGTGAACTTGCAAGCACTCAGATTATAGCATGAGCAAATCTACACCTGCATATTTGCTCATGCTAAAATGCAGTTCACAAGTATTTTCTAGGAATGCTATTTCTTGGCCTACTTCTGTAAAGTGTGTGGATGAACGAAATCTGTATATCTGCACTTAATGCAAGGAAGTGGGGCGGGGGGACTTTTGAGACTTAACTGGGTCCCCAATTAGGACTGGCCTTAACCATGACCTTTTGTGTTTATAAAAATTCTGTCTCTCTCTCGGTCTGTGAGTGACAGCATTCTGTTCTTTCACAAGGAGCATATCGACACAATCGTTTTGATCAGTGTCAGGAACTACTGTGGCAATGTGTGCTTTTTGAGACCAAAAACAAATTTTGCTTTTGTCAATGTTTGTTATAATGGTGAAGGTCTGGCAGCTCCCACACCAATAAGGTTTTATAAAAAACATGCCAAAACAACTAACACATTGACAAAACCAAAAGGATGACCAACAATTTCCGACCTACTGGCTTTACCAATGCTAGTTTATATTTAGGTTTCCCATAATCGTATTAATACCGGTTACACTGATTTTCCATTATGAACATTTTTGGGAAATACTAGCATACATCAACACATTTTACTAAATGATGCTGAAAAGAAATGCCACCAATAATGTTACAGTATTTTAGCCAAATGTTTTTTTTTTTGTGAACTTTATTTTGAAAGCAAAGAATTATCAATTTTGCTTTCAAGCTTCTGCAAATATTTGCATCTAATCAGAAAGCATTCCAAGAGCATTATACATAGCCTCATATTGCAAAACATTGAAAACGTGTGTACATATTTTTATGCTGGAACCATTCAGTAGTGCAGTCTGAGCTTACAGCATAACCCTAATAAAGGCCTTGCATTAATGAACCAAAAATACAAGTTTGAACAGCATTAACACATGGACACAAATATAACCTTAGCTGCAGGCATCCATAATATGGTCCTGTAAACTGGCAGCCAAAGGGTTTGTGCTGTAGGGGGTTGGACCTGCTTGTCGAGAAGACAAAATACACATGAAAAACATGTTGCCCAAGCCCCCAAACAAAATGTCATGGGTGTCGGGCTATAGGAATTCCACATCCCTGTAAGTAGTAATATATTTATTTACACACTGAAGTACTTTATGTGGTGAGTGTTATGTTGATGTAGAGATAGTTTTAATGTTTGACATCTTGGGTAGTGGAATGAATGCATTTATATATTACTATACAACAAATGCATATATTTTTAAGTGAGAGGAGTCAGTGTGAATGATTTTCAAAAGGCTTTCATTCGCCCTTTCACCCACAAATGGCATCGCGGAAGGCTTTAAAATAACCTTTAAAAAAGTACGTCTGGATGTAAGAACAGGAAACTAAGAGGGGAAAAAAGCTCTTTCAGTGCCCTCAAAGCCCTAAAACAGGAACCACATGCAGTGCGGTGTTGAGTTGATTTAGGTCATAAGGTTAGAGGATCTCCCAAGTTTGCTACACAAAAAGGCAGACCCATAAGACGCTCAGCAGGCATCCTGTTCTGTAGTACAGGACTCAATCCCACAGTTCATAAGTACCGGTAGGGGCTAAAACCTTTGCAGGGTGACTTCAATGAATATTCGAATATGGGCTCTACAAACATTTATTGGATACTGGTCTACAAAAGACTGTTTCTAAGAGTTTACTCCTGAATTTGACAGTCTTGTGACCCTGGTCAAAGTAAATGTTAACTTGCAGAAATATTAGTTAGTTCCACGCATGGGGCAGTTCTAAACTTTTAACATTATTTAGCCATTTTTAATTAATTATTCCTTTAGAAAACTTGGCTTAGTACATTTCATGGTTCACTTCTGCATGAACATTAAGCTAAACAACCAATCCCCCCCCCCCCTAAAAAAATGCACTGCAAACACATGTACAATGAAACCAGATATTTTAAAACTAAGACATCTGTCAGAAGCTGTTCAGGGGCAACAAGGCTAACTGCCACTTGAGCCCTGGTATCTGTCCTACTATGGCTCTTCAAATTGGGCCAAGTACAACCCTGTCGACACTCAAAAGCAAGGAAATACGGGTTTGTATCCCCGACTGTGTCCGACAGAAGATGCAATATCCTTCCTATCCAGTATCCTCTCCCCTCCAAGGTAACCCTAGCCCCTTGTATCTGGTGGTAGAGGGATTCATTAGGCACAGGTACAGACCATCACTATTATCAGCATGAGGTTAAGAGAGCACCTTGGTCACTTGTTCTTATCCTTGGTTTACTTTAGTATTCAATATTTTTATTGAGCAAGAAACACAGTACAGGTATAAACAATCAAGAGGTCAAATCAACCGTATCTTCCGGAGCTGGGGCTCGATCTCAGCATAGGGGTCGGGAGTATGCAGTATGTCTCAATACGAGATTATACACAGCAAGCCGCCTACAACCCATGAAAGTATCCAAGTCTCTGTGTGACTTCTATGTAGCGCAACTCAGTCCCTTTGATCCAGTCACAGTGAAACCTCATCATGCCTGTGCCAAGGCCATATAGTGGGTAAGAGACTCAGTATACACCTTTTGTCTTTGCAGCAGCCTTTCCTTGGTGACAACATCGTTGGGTAGAGTCAGTATGGCTGGTCCAGAACCACAGCACAATCCTCAATTTCAACCTTCAATTTAGGCCTCACATGCCATTCAAAGTCACAGCAGCGATGTGCTGTTGCGGCCACCCAGGTTGACCAGCTAAAAAGTTCTGGTCTAACGTGTATGCTGTCGCAATCGCTTTATGTGTGACACCCAGGACAGGGGCAATGGTAAACTGTCCACTATGAGAGCACGCTTGACGCAAACCTGCTGATCACCGGGCAAGTCCTGGGCCTCACATTGTCAGGGACAGGCCTAGGCCTCTTCATGCATGCATGATCACCATGAAGCCAAGGACACAATACAAGTCAATGTACCAGTTTACTGTAGGAAACTTAGCAGGGTACAGAACAGGTCTGTGGATCATGTAGGGGCATTCCTATTCCAACAAAACTTAAGGAATTCATCTAGGATCATAACAATTTAAATATCAAATGGGATATAACATGTGAACTTGAGGCTACTATAAGAGGGCTGGGGACCAAGCTCCATTCCTACCTTGATAAGGCTGCCCCAAACAACCTATAAACGTTGCTATGTAGTTGATGCAATCACATGTGATGCGCACATGAACTAAAGCCAATAAAACACCAAGAGCACAGTTTCAAATGTTGATTAAGTTAATGGCTTCCAGACATTGACAATCGTTCGAGGTTAGAGATATCATCAATATAAAGAAAAAATATATATTATGCAACAGTATTTCAGAAAAGAGCTAGAGGTCTTCAAGACCTATAAAGAATTGAACTCTATCTAGTGAAAGCAAATCCATTTATCCTCTTCTAAATCTGACCAGCTTTTAATAAATAAAAAAAAAAGGATCAAACATTGGTGCCATAATCTCAAGACTGCATAGACACCACCAACTTACCCACCAAAGCCAGTGATCTCCATACCAATTTCATTACAAGACAGGAGGCTACTATTATGCAATAACTTTTACTGCTGTCCGAAACATTCTGGCCTTTAAAGAACATATTACACCAAAAACTGAACATTTCATTGAACATAATATAATGTCGTAGTAACCAGGTATCGTCCTCTTTTATCCGCTGCTCATGGACTTGTTTATTTGGTCTCTGTACTTTCCTATTACTTTTAATACAAGCTTTTTCCTTTGCTAATAATATAAGAGGTATAGTTTGAAGATCTCATTACCATAAGTGTGCCTTTTACTAAGATTGTATTAAGAATGTATTCTGGTTGTTTTATTCCTTAAAAACAGAAAATAATATCTGAACTGACGTGGAAGGTAAGTAAATTACCCCTTCGTTTTGGCACCCTTCCAATTTATGGTTGGATTTTACTTTTCAAATGACTCCTCAAATGTTCTATTTATTTCTAAAGAAAATGCTCTTAAGAACTACCTGACCTAAATATAATTGTGGTCGCTTGGCAGAACGGAGCCAACGGCCTTTCCGTTATCGCAATCCACTCTCCAACGCTCATGTGTGGCTCAGTGGGCCCCTGCCTCAGCTGACTGTCTGCTCCTTCGACACAGCCAACGTCTGATTGCTTCTTGCCTGCCTGCCTGTCTGCCCCCACAACACTCGCGGGGGCGGGGCTCACTTTCCCCATTTTCGCTCAGGCGGGATCTCCCTTTGGGACCCAACGAGCAAAAAATAAACAAATCAAGGATGGCCGTGGCCGCTTGCCCTGTACGCTGCCATGACTACACAGAGCTGAATGGCAATACATTGCAGAACCGTTTTAATAGGCTAATCCTTACCGGTTGGTGCTGCAAGACCAATTTATTTCAACAACTTGCCTCTAGTATATAAAAATATATATATTAACACTAAAAATATCAATTTCTATTGAAAAGGCTACTTGGTAAGCACTGCCTTATATATATTGGAATTAATACTCCAAAAAAAAAAACTACAAGAGTTCTTGCTCTTAAGAATTAGTTATCCCAAGATGTCAGAGAATGAAATACAGTTCAATTAAGTTACCCCCTTACAGAGAATACACTATTGAATCAATTTGAGAAACTGCTTAAGCCCTTATTGAAAGAGGCAGCCTTTAGTAAAAGGAAGAGAGACCACATTGTGGAGGATGACTCAGCTGATATCTCCGAAGAGGAGAACCCTCCACCCAAGAAGGGAGGTAAAGCTTTGAATAAGACGAAGCATCTTGAACCGCATGATAACCTGCATGCTGGAAAAGACCGGGTATTATCCCTAGGTAGCCTGTGCGCTACAGATGATGTGGGTGCTCTTAGCGGCACAAAGAGAAAGATCGACCATTTTGGAGCAATAAGTGCAGGTGTCCCTCGTGACACAAGAAGACCAAGTGACCTTCACGGCACAAAAGATTTAATTTCACCAACGGATGATGATTATTTACTACAAATTAATTCAGACGATGAGACAGATGAATATATATTTGACCCCTTTGAGAAATTTGACAATGACCTCATTGATGAGGATCTAGACAAACCCAGTAATTCCAGCTGCATTAAAGACCCAACCGGTTTGGAGATGTTTAATCCCTCTTGCTTCACTCACCCTAGGGGATCTGACTGGTGGCCTTTGGACCACGTAGCAAAATATATCAGATTTTGGATAAGGAAACCCCTTGAGAAGGACACACGGAACTTAATGAGGGCAGAAGGCCCTTGACCCTTTTTGGATAGTAAATCAGGGATGACACCCAATTTAATGACCTTCCTGTTGAAAACCGGAAGAGATCCTAAAAAGGGACTGGAACGTTGTCTCAAGCAATGTCAAAACAAAATGCTGGACACTCTAGGACCCCTGGCTAGAATCCTAGATTTAGCAGAAGAAGCCTATATTGAAAGGCACTCCAGAGGATGTAGAACTCCTCCGAGGATGGAGCCAACATGCTCTATGCCTTCTCGGTAATGCCAATGCAGGGCTTACTTTGGAAAGGAGAAGGGCTATACTAATGCGAAAGAACCCCAAATTGGGAGACCTGGCAAACAAAAATGTCCACGGTGACACAAATGCCTTCCACTTTGGCTAACATTTTGTCAAAACTCCACCTTCACTGCCTTTAGGATGGCCCAGTCAAACATGACATGTTTGGAGGCATAATTTTTGGAAGGGCTGACAGGATGGGACTGGCTGTCAGTCGTGGACACATCAGGTCTCCCTTCTACCAACAGAATCAATGAGGTTATGGAAGATACTTCAGTTGAAACAACTCCTTTTTTCTGCAAAGAGGCCACAGCACTCGTGCACGAGGCAGAGGTAGATTCCAAGGTCAAGGACAGCAAGGTAAGGATCCTCCCCTCTGGTTCTTTCCACTCAAAGGTAGGGGGAACACTACACTTCAACCATTGTTGGTCCTTATTAACAAACAACTCTTGGGTTCCAGATATTATAAAGTGACTCAAAATAGATTTTAATCGCAACTCCTTACCAGCCTCACCAACCAAGGGAACTTACCCTAGACCAGGAACAATCAACTCTCGTAGAGACAGAAGTAACTCAAACGTTATCAAAGGGACCTATATGCAAGGTAAAAAAACTCTGGTCAGGGATTTGTGAGCACAATATTTCTAGTCAAGAAAAAAAAGACACCGGTTGGCACCTTGTAATAAATGTGAGGGAACTAAATATTTTCCTTGTGTACAGACACTTTAAGATGGAAGGTATCCATTTTATAAGGGATGTCCTACAAGAGAAAAAATGGCTTGTGAAGCTGGACCTCAAAGATGCTTATTTTTCAATCCCTATGGACAAATAATCTCAGAAATACCCAAGATGTCTGGAAAGGAGTGACCTACCAATTTTGTTGTCTCCCCCGCAGCCTCTCCTCAGCTCCATTGGGTTTCACCAAAGTTCTGAGACCAGTGGTTGCCTCCCCGAGAAGAGGAATTTGGCTAGTAATCTATCTGAACATATTATTGATGTCTCAAAGTCAGGAAGAACTACTAATACACATGAAATGGTCAGTGGAACTTTGATAAAGATTAGGATTTACTATCAAAGAGAAATACGCTATGACCCCAACACAGGACCTAGAATTGCAAGGATTCCAGGTAAACACAATTTCGACCCAGTTACAACTCCCCCTGAAGAAGTTGTCCAAAATAAAAAAGGAAGTAACTTATGCATTGTCCAAAAGCATAGTAAGCTTACAGGAACTAGTGAGACTAGTTGGTTTCTTATCCTCATCTATTCAGGCAATCTCCCCAAGGCCACTCCACTACAGGGCTTTTCAAAGACTGAACTCATCAGGGCTAAAGAAGGGCCTTTGGTATTCAGACAGAGTTCCCCTGTCATTGGAGGCTCTAGAGGACCTCCTATGGTGGCTGAACAATCTAGACAGCTGGAATGGGAAAGCAATCTCCAGGAACAACCCGGATCACACTCTGGAATCAGATGCAAGCAATCTAGGCTGGGGTGCAAAATTAGGGGAAACGGTCCCAAGAGGAGCTCCCACTCCAAATAAATTGCTTAGAAATGCTGGTACTAAAACAACAGCGTAATTTTGATCAACATAGACAGCTGTCTCCTATATCAACCGCTTAGGAGGGGGTAAGGTCAAGGATACTTCCAGGTCTTGCCAAGAAAATGTGGTGCTTCTGTTGGAATCAAAAGATAATTCTAAAAGCAGAACGTATCCCTGGCCATTTTAACACATGGGCAAATTAGAATTCGAGGTTTCTAAGAGATCCAAGCATTGGAAGCTGAATCCAATAATCTTCAAGAAAATTCAGGACCTATGGGGCCCCTTACAAGTGGACCTTTCTGCCCGCAGGTTAACATTTCAGTTGGAGACCAGATCCCTAAGCCGCTGCAGTGAACACTCTGGTCCAATCTTGGAACAAACTGAGATGCTACGCCTTCCCTGCCTTCGCACTGATTGAAAGGGTTCTGCTGAAAGTTCGAACGGAGCGTTGCTGCTCAATTTTTATTATGCGCCTTTGGAATACTCAAATAAGGTTTCCAGGGGTGATGGAATTGGCAATGGAGGTCCCACACCTTATCCCAAGGAGTTTAGACCTTCTTCAGGAACAAGAAGGAAAGGTGCACCCTCTTCTTCTAGAAGGAAAAATAAACCTTGCTTGGAGGATTTCAGGGGTTCAGGAAGATACTCTGGCCTTTCAAGAGAAGCTAAAAACCTACTGGATGAGTATTGGGCACCAGGAACAAGGACAAGATACACTGGTGAATGGAGAAAATGGTGTAGTTAGTGCCTGGAATGGGATCTGGATCCCACGGACGCTCCTGTAGTAGACGTAGCCGATTACCTAGCAGATTTATTTAAATCAGGTTTATGCTATAAAACAGTTAACTGCTACAGATCAGGAATTTCAGCAGGCCAGTTACTGTTAAATGATTATTCTAATGGCCAACCCCTTAATAAGTACATTAATGAAGGGAATAAGACTTAGACGCCCTCCAAGGGCCAAATATGACTCACTATGGAATGTTAATCTATCTTCGACCTTTTCACCTCTTGGCCTGACCATTGTTTTTCGGAAAGATAAAAGTTATCGATTAAATTAGCAACCTTACTTTGTCTAATATCCTTAAGAAGGGTGTCAGATGTTAAGGCACTACAGACCTGTAACAAAGTCTATTCCCCAGATGGAGTACTTTTTGAGATATGGAAAAGGACCAAAACTACGTCTGAAACTATTTTTTGTCCTGCTTTTACTGATTACCCAAAATTATGCATGGTGAGTTGTATGAAAAGCTATTAACAAAGAATGATTGATGTTAGACCCAACGACGAAAGTCAGTTACTAATATCCTTTGTAAAACCCTATAAGGCAGTATCTTCTGCTACAATTTTGAGATGGGTAAGAACAACAATGTTTGAAGCAGTGAGTTAACTTATCCAAGTTTGGCGGACACTCATCCTGTGGCGCAATGGCCAGTAAAGTGTTGGGGTGGGGGATCCTTTACTGATATTCTAAAAGCAGCAGACTGGTCTGTGGAACACATTAGCAATGTAGCATTAAAAAGCTTTGAACTTGCATAATGGTAGCCTCTGGTCTTGTAATGAAATGACAATTCTCCAATTAACATAAAGAGAGAATCTTGATTTCATTAAAGACAACGGAGACTAACATTATCCCACCCACCACTCCCTGGTGGATTTTAAAGAAAATATGTATATTCGTCGTTTACAGATACATATTACTAAAAGTTATACATTTCACACTGTTTAATAGTTTTTTAATCCCTTAAGCAATTTATATTACCTGTTATTCTTTCCAGACACAGCGTCACAGTGAGAACTTCTTACTTATCAAATGCACTAACAAAGAAGTCAAATTAACAGATACTTTACCTTGTCGCAGCTCTAAGAGGACGTTGCCTGGTGACCATGACATATTATGTTCTATGGAATGTTTCGTTTATGATGTAATATGTTCTTTAAAGGGCTGCATGTTGTGGGCAGCAATAAAGGTTATTGCATAATGTTAGCCTCCGTTGTCTTTAATGAAATCAAGATTCTCTCTGTATGTTAATTGGAGGATCATCATTCTTCTGCTTCACAATGGTATGAAGTACTGATATACAGCAAGTAGGCAAAATTAGAGATTTGAATTCATTTTCTGATTCGATGCCAGCTAGAGCAATATAAAAACAATATCTAAAATCTGGATGAAGACCACAGAATGCTAAACAATGCATTGCCTTCAGGGTGATATCTGCTAGCACTCAACTGCAAAAGCAAGTAACTTGGCACTGGCAAATCGAATGGGCTTAGCCTATGCAATAGGTTTTGGCAATGTGTTTTAGCCATTATGTACACTGGTGTGCCTGTTCAGCAGGGAAAAAGGTTGGTGGAGTGGGGTAGATTAAATTGGGGGAGTTGGGTATATTAGATCGGGGTAAAGTGGAATGGGATAAATAAGGATAGAGTTGGGTGCGGTAGATTGGGTTAGATTGAGTACAGTGGGGTAGAGTCAAGTAGACTAAGTGGGGTAGACTGGGGTGGAGGGCGGTATAGGGGGTAGATTGGAGTGGGTTAAATTGGGGAAGAGTGAAGTGTAGTGGCTCGGAGTGGGATGCAATATTGGGGTAGATTGGAGTGAGGTAGATTGGGAAAGAGTGGGGTGCAGTGGATTGGAGTAGAGTGGAAATAGTAGATTAGAGTGGGTGGGTTAGATTAGGGTGGAGTGAAGAGGATTACGGAAGGGCAGATTGAGTGTGGCAGATTGAGGTGGGGTAGGGTAGACTGGTCAGAGATGGGTTGTGGCGAGTTAGATTTGGTGGCATGTGGTAGATTGGGTAGAGTGGGTAGAGTGGGTAGATTAGGGTAGAGTAAAATGGGGTCATTAAATTAGGGTAGCGTGGAGTAGAACGGGGTACAGAGTGGAGTAAATAAGGGTAATTAGAGATGGGTATATTGGAGCTTGTTGGAGTTTGGTGCGCTCGATTGGAGCGGAGTTCAGTAGATTAGGGTACAGTGGGGTGTGAGTGGAGTGGGGTAGATTAGACTGGAGAGGAGTTGTATAGATTGCAGTGGAGTAAACTGGACTGGTGTAGATTGGAGTGGAATCGCATTGGGGTACAATGGAGTGGGTTGAATTACGGTGGAGTAGGTTGTTTGGGGTGGCGTGTGAGAGATTGGAGCAGAGTGCTGTAGACTGGGGTGGGGTTGACGGGTTAGACGGTAGTAAAGTGGAGTAGACTGTAGTGAAGCGGAGTAGACTGTAGTGAAGTAGTAGTAGATTGGAGTGGGGTAGAGTAGGGCGGGGTAGGGTGGGGTGACTGGAGCGAGGGAGGGTAGACTGCGGTGGAGTGGGGGTGGGGTAGACTGGAGTGGAGTCGATTGCAGCAAAGTGGAGAGGGTGGGGTAGAGTGTGTTTGAGCGGAGTAGATAAAGGGTCTTTGGAGTAGGGTAGATAGAGGGTCTGTGGCATGGGGTAGAGTGCAGTGGAGTCTGGAATAGAGTTGGGTAAATTGGACTAGGGAAGTCTGGAGTGTGACCGATTGGAGTGGCGTTGGACTGGGGCACATTGGAATGGCTTGGAATGGGGTAGACTGGAGAAGAGTGGGGTAAATTTGAGTGGAGAGCAGTAGACTAGGGTAGATTGGAGTGGGTGGGGTTGACTGGGTTAGATTGAGTGGAGTACAGTGGGGTACATTGGAGTGGTGTGTGGTAGAGCGGAGTGGATTATAGTAGGGCAGATTGGGGTGAAATGGGGTAGATTGTATTGGGTAGGTAATTTGGGGTGGGGTAGATTGGAGCCGAGTAGACTGTAGAGAAGTAGGGTGAGAGACTGGGGTACACTGGAGTGAGGTAAGTGGAGGGGGGTGAGTAGCCCCTTCGCTGCTTGCGTCAGCCAACGGCCGTCGTGCACAATACCTCCGTAGTGCTGCGCATGTCCGTTGGCCGACGCGGCACCACCCACTACGCTAAACCGCCGCAGCGGAATTGCCGTTGCGGTTAAGCAGTTAAGGCAGTGTGTTGAGTCATTAAGTGAAGTGGCGTTGAGTGGTGTAGCATAGTGTCTTAATAGTGGAGGGGCGTAGAATAGAGTGGGGTGCGATAGAGTGGAAGGTCACAGTGTGGAGTATGCATGGTAGCACACTGTTTTACAGACAACACATTTTCAATTGAAATGACCATTACATTTGCACCAAAATACGGTTTTAGTACACAAAACGAAAATGTGTGCAAAAGTCATCATCTAGAGCGTTAATGTATTTTGATCGTACTCAAATATTGGTTTCCATCACACTTCAAAAATGCAGAAAAATTATGGATAGAGCAATGGTAGCAGAAAAAGACGTCTTTAAATACAGGGGATGGGATCCAAGTGGGGTGGCTGGACCAGATATAGGGGGGACATATGCCTGTCTCAGACAGTTGATTTGCGACGTGAACGACTCAAACTGGTGGACGTATCTATATGGACAATGTGGTTTTGCATGGGGATATGTAATGTGATTGTCTGAATGTCAACCAACTCATGACATTTATATGTATACTGTGACCTTGGTGCACTGCTGCTTTGTTTTCTTTTGATCAATAAAAAGTAAGGAAAAAAATGCAGAAAATGGCCTTCATTTGTAATAATTCTGATATATTCTGAAAAATTAGCACTGTTAATTTTTTATTGTGCGCTAGGAAAAAAAACATCCTACGCCCTCTCCGCTTACATGGATACTCAGCAGGATTGCTCAGAAGAGGGAGCTTGACATTTAACCTCTATATTTGAACGCACAGCAAATGTGACAAGATTTAAATGTCTGTTTACAGAACGTGAGTTTGTGGAATAATACAGTAAACAATGTTTGGGCAACAGGAGGGGCAAACTCAAGCTGGGCAGCCTAAACCAAATAAAGCCAGAAAATGTGAGTTACAACCAACAAAGCCAATAGAAAGCAGCAGGTGGAATGCAAGCCTAGGTCAGCTTTCTGAATGTCCCGAAGATGTACTGCCTGGTGGGATTCAACCTAAAAAGGTCCCTTTAGATCCATCTAACCCACAAAACTTCAGGCCCTGCCTTACATTGCTAAAATCATATAAGCAGAGGTCAATGATCAACTGAGATGCTACTTTTAAAATAAAAAAGTCTTGCTGCTATTCAAATTTCCATCTTGTTTAAAGCCCTCCTGGGATACAGAAACTATATTGATAGACAGGTTAGAAAAATTAGACTTGAGGCAGAGGGAGGAACGGAGCCCCTATTATTCTAGGTCTACTGTGTGGCATTTGACTCTGTGGATCAGACATTCTCCTCAATCTAATGGATCAATAACTAAAGAAATGGGGGCACTGCCCACAAGTGGATAGACCATTCCTCTCCTACACGCCCAAAAGTACATTTATAGGCACCTTTGTCTCTCCTGCCACCTCATTTACCTTCAGTACCTCCCTCTCCAACCCCCTTCAAGTCTCCAGTCAGTCCGCTCTGCTTTTCAATTGCTGTTAACTTCCCTCTGGTCAAATAGACCAAGAGTTGTGGTCACCAGTGTCAGCTCTATAATGATGATACCCAAATAAAGTTTTATCTCCGCAGGAGCGTTTGTGTTCCATCTGAAGAGCAAGTCTGCTCGAGAATAGTTTAGTGATGGATACAATATAAATTGCTTTGCCTCAGTGGGAATAAGACTGCTTCTCAAGCTCCTCTACACTGCCTTCATTTAGCCTGACTGATTAGGCTCTGCAAATCCCCTTTCTCGAGTTCAGTCAGTAAGGATTATAAAGTTAATTTTCAACAGCAACCTCTCTTTCAAACCCCAAGTGAAAGCGGAAAGCGGTGTTAAAGTATTCTTACTTCCATATTCAATTTCAAAATTCTATTTCTTGGTGCAATATTAACAAAGGTAGGTTCTAATATTGATTCAGTGGGGGTCCCCAGGTTCCAGTAATGATTAATTGGGGGCCCACAGAACTAAAAAGGTTAAGAATCACTGGTCTAGAAATAAGTCCATCTCGCAAAGAACCCACTGAAGTTGGCCTGTATTACAATTACAGACCAATTTCCCTTCAGAACAATGTGCCTTAAGGGGAACCTTAATAAAGCCCTTACAACTCAAGTATCTGACTGGCCCAGTTACCCATCACGTACCCACAAGATGCCTCTGCTCCAGCAATGAGCTCAAAATAACGCTGACAAAATATAGATGCAAAATGCAGATGCAAAGAAACAGTTGGAAAGTCTCTTAACACTGCTGGGGTGAAGATGTGACACTTCATGCCTTAAAGGTTATTTATTTATTTTTTTAATACATTTTTTTTTGCATCTCATGGATCAGAAGGTACACATAACAAAAAGGGAATTAACACAAGAAGAGGGATACAGAATAAAAATTAAAATCACTTTTGGTACAAAGTTCATACATATAAATCCGAACACAGAAGCCAAATAACAAAATCAGATATTACAGATGATAACAGTTAGAACATTTAGAAGATTCCATTTACAAAAAGGCGTCCCAGATTTTCTCAAATTTCATTAACGATTTTGTGCCTCGTTGTTTGGCCAGAGCATATTCCATCACATAAATTTCGTTAAGAAGATACCACCATTCCATGATATATGGAGAAATGGGAGAAATCCATGCACCGGCTATTATTAGCTTAGCACATGATAACATAATCGTGATTAAGGTTTGCTGGGGCGTATTAACTGAACGAATATCCAGTAAGATTAAAGATGCCGTGAGAGATGGGGAGTATGTTCATTTTGTTTCATTATTTTGTCTAAGGCCGTCCAAAATTCAGATAGCTTAGGGCACGAAAATAACATATGTTCCAGATTCGCTGTGGCCAAAGCGCACTTGGGGCATTTAGTTCTTTCAGTATATAAGGCATTTATTGACCATTTTGAGATCTTTTCGGGAGTGTGATACAGCATACAAGTAGTTTTAAATTGCTGAAGCCTCAAGCTAGAAGAAGAAGTGGAGCCATTGCTATTCCGAAGGGATTGACTAATCATAATCGGGGTAATATTAGTCCCCAGCATTTGGCTCCACTTTACCGCTAGCTTGGAGCAGTCAGCTACCTTATACGTCCCGAATCCTTTATATCCAATGCTAATTAGAGATTTATTCTTTTCAGAATACAGATAATCCCAAATATCTGAGTCCGATAACTCAAAAAGTTTCATTTTCCGAATAAAAAAGTCATACATCTGTATATATTTAAACCTCATTAATTCCGTGACCTTATATATAACCTTTAGTGACTCAAAAAACCCTGAGCCCCATATAAGTCCCCAAGTGTTTTTATACCACATATGCCCCAACTATTAGTTCCCCCATCATTGAATATTCCAGGAAGACCAGGATTCCCCCATAATAAGAGTTTAGGATGATAAAAGGAGGTGTGACAAAAAACCAAAATGTTGCGCCAGATTTTGACAAAATCCTTAACCGTCTTAAATTTCACTCTTTTGAAATAATTAGGGTCGTTAGTCCTTAACAAAAATAAATTAGAGTCTGTGTTTAGCATGAAGATAAAAAAATAAAAAGTTTATTATCAGTACCAAGTAGACCCCGCAAGCGTCCTAAGAAAGTTGCCCAAAAATATAACTTAAAGTCTGGGAAATTCAGCCCACCGTCCTCAGGGGCAGCCTTAAGCAGCTCCATAGACCGCCGGGCTTTACGATAACCCCAGATGAAGCTGCTAAAAATTCCGTCCAACTTCTTGAAAAAAGAATTACTCAATGACAGAGGGATAGAGCGAAATAAAGAAATTTAGGCAGTATTTTCATTTTGATCAAATTGATCTTACCTATAATATTAAGGGGAATTTTATGCCATTTTTTAAGCGTCATTATCGTAGTTTTAACGAGAGCATCATAATTGATTATTATTATATCTTTAATTTTGGCTGAGATTCTTACCCCTAAGTATGTAGCTGTCTTACACAGTCCAGATATTACTGTTGCCGGTTTATAATTGGCGATAATTTGGGTTTTGTTTAAGTTTAGTTTGTAGCCAGAGACATCTCCGAATCTGCTTGCTTCACCAATGATTCCCTTCAATGCCTTTAAAATATCCGTAGAAAATATGGCTATGTCATCGGCATATGCCGTAATCTTCAATAAATGAGGACCCCGCTTAAAGGGAAGGATATCAGATTGTGACTGTAAAGCATGAAGAAAAGGTTCCATAGATAAAGCAAACAAAAGTGGTGACAGAGGGCACCCCTGACGAGTGCCCCGTGATATGGAGAAACTAGAGGAAATCAGGCCAGCATAACATACTTTCGCGGTTGGGTTATCATACAATGACTGCATCCAGCCTAAGAATTTTCGGCTAAAGCCAAATTTAGCCATTACTTGCCATAGGTAGTCCCACCCCACTCGATCAAAAGCCTTTTCTGCATCCAGCAAAATCATACCGAGCGGGGTGGGTTCTGTCTCTGAAATATCAAAAGCAATAATGGCCATATTAATATGAGCCGTAGTGTCTCTGCCTGTTACAAACCCATGTTGTTGCGGGTTGACTATTTATGGGATGAGCGGAGCCAAACGAGTAGCCAAGATTTTGGCAAAGACCTTAGCGTCAGCGTTAACTAACGAAATAGGACGGTATGAACCACAGTCCTCTGCTGGTTTATCTTTCTTTAAAAAGAAAACCAGTTTAACCACGTTCCAAGACCTGGGAGCTTTTCTGTTATCACCAATAAAGTTAACAACTTGATGAAAGAGAGGTAATATTTCTTCAATACAGATCTTATAAATTTCAAGGCGTATAGCGTCTTCCCCAGACGCTTTTCCAGAAGGCAAGGCACAAATTGCCTGCCTAATCTCTAATTGGTTAATATGATCAGATAACTGGTATAGCTCGGGTAGATCTAAATTATCTGGAGTGTTATCGGATAAATAATCCTGAATGCAGGTCGAGGTCGGGTAAATTTCAGAGGTGTATAATTTCTGATAATTTAGAGAATTTATCCAATATCTGTGATGGTTCTTCGTATATAGTATTATTTGGGCCAATCAGTTTTTTGATCCGGGAGTTAGCTTTCTCATCCGCCACTTTATAGGCTAATAGCTTCCCAATTTTGTCCCCGCTCTCATAATGACTGATATGATATTTATTCAGTTTTATGCTGCTTTTTTCCCAAAAGATAGTCCTGAGTGTCGTTTTTAACCTCCCTAGTTGTAATCCTAATTCAAAGGCATTAGGTGAGCATAACCTAAGTGCCTCAGCCAACATACGCTCAGCCGATAGGATCTCACTGATCAATTTGTCCATTTCCAGAGATTTGTGATCCTGTCTAAAAAGAAATTGCTGAGTGAACCCCCGTATACTTGCCTTACAGGCATCCCACACTGTAATACATGTAGTAGAATTAATATTGAGCTCAATGAAGTCTAAAATATGTGCCTTAAGTTGAGTTATAAATAAAGTATTAGTAAACAAGTGTCTAGGGAAGGAAAATGCCCGAGGTGTAGGATGACTGTGCTCAATATTAAATGAGAATAAGATAGGTTATGATCTGACGTGACACGAGGGAGAAGTTCTATAAAACAAGAATTCAGAAGAGTGTTTGATGACCAAACCATTTCAATACGTGAACAGAGTCTATGAGGGGCCGAATAGTATGTGTAACCAGGTGCATCAGGTTAAATACTACGCCAGACGTCCTTAACATCGTGAATGCGTCCTATTTCGAGGATAGCAGCCCGAGTTTGTCGCATACGTTGAAAGGCATCTCGCCTGGTAGTATCAAGTTGATAGTTTATAATGCAATTAAAATCACCCATCATCACTAATTCTCCCTCCCATCCCAGCAGTTCTATATTCAATTGGTCAAAGACAAAAGCTTCATCAGTATTAGATCCGTAAACCACACAAAAAACATATTTGCGTTTCTCTATTATTAATTGAGTAATAGCCCACCGGCCCCTCTTGTCACATATGGATTTACAAATTTCAGTCTTGAAACGAGTGTCTTTAAGAATGGCGACCCCCCTTATAGAAGCATTATAATTAGAGCAGATTAAAACCTCATATCCCAACTGTCCCAAAATCTTTTTGTCCTTATAAGCAGTATGAGTTTCTGATAAAAAGTCAAGATGAGGTTTATACAGTGCTAGTTCTTCCCTAACCAGACGTCTTTTGCTTTTATTGTTAAGTCCGGCAACATTCCATGCTAGGCATTTTAATAATAGTGACATATAAAATTAGGAATCAAATTAATCTTTTTATTCTGTAATATTCCTTCATACAATGCTCCCTCAATCATTTTTTTTTTTAAAACTTCCGTCCTGAGAGCTTTTTTTCCAAAGTAAGCCCCACCACCCTACCCCCCCACGACCCCACCCCACGTCTCCACCCCCCTCACACCCTGCTCCCTCAAGAAGGAGCACCCCCCCAGTTCCTGCTGCCGAAGTATTGGCAGCTAACTGGAGAAGCAGCATCGGCTCGACCTGCCCTTGACCAGCTTTTCCTACACAATTGAAAAAGAAAAAAAAAAAAGAGACAACCTAAAACAAAATTTAAAAAAAAGGGAGAGAGAGAACCTCTAAGAGAGTACATAAGCCAGAGCAATACATTTTTCCCTAGCTATCTAGCTATTTAGTTCAAGAGAATGTGCTTAATTCCCTCTCGGCTTCCTTTACATCCGCAAAATGAAATGTATGTCCTCCTTTGATAACTTTTAGGCGAGCCGGCTCCTGTAAAAACACTTGGGCGCCCAGGATTTAAACGGATCAAGTAATTTACGCAATTGCCAGCGTCTATCCATGGTGGCCTTGCTAAGATCCGATTTAACAAAGAAGGACCAATTTCCTACAATGACAGGGGTGTTTGGTCTAGCTTTTAAAGAGACTGCCTGTCTTAAAAGAAAATTCCCAAAATGGATAAGGAAAGGCCGGGGGAATTTGCTCTGTTTATTCCTCAAACCTAAAGGTAGCCTATGTGCTCTCTGAAGTTGGGAGTCCCAATACCATTCAGACAAGTCTGTAAAAGCCTTCTGGAGTAAGGTCACGACAAACGCCCTAGGGTCCGCCCCCTCGCCCCCCTCTGGTATACCAAAGAGTCTCAGATTGGATCGTCGTTGACGATTTTCCAAATCCTCAACCATTAACTGTAGAGTAATAAGCTGGGCATCATGCTGGCTAATAATTGATTCTGTTTGTGTCGTTCCCTCTTCCACCTTACCCACCAGCTGCTGTAACTCATCTATTTCTTCAGAGAGCCCCCCAATCTTAAGGGTAATGTCCTGCAAACTGCTCTGTAATTTAGTGTTATCGTCCCGTAACAGAAAATGTTCTTGAGCTTCTTTCCGGTGGTTCGTCAATGTTTGCAGGATAATGTCAAAAGGTGAGTTAGCGGATCCCTGCTCTCCCATTGATGTTATACCAGTAGTTTTTACAGATATTAAAGATCCGAGAGGGGCTGATAACATAGGTGGCGTTAAAGGTATTGAATCAGCAGCATAACATTGGTTAACCGGCGATGAGGCATGTTGAAGATGGCGGACTGAAGACGCCGGGGAGAAGCAGCGGCTAGTTGGCGCTCCCTACCTTTGACCTGCATGAAAGAATTTTGAATGCAGGCAACCTGATTGTAGCTGCCCGGACTCGATCATGACTGCTCCACCTCAGTGAGCGGAAAACGGAGAGCGCTGTGTGGTGTGCGGAGCTGAGCAGCGAGCTGAGACTGAGAAAAACGGATGCAGCGGCTGTTACGGTGTTGCTCCCTGATCGCCCGGCATTCCATCCCGCGGCTGATCGTGGGCTCGGCTGGTCTGGGCTAGGGTTTGGGCTCGTATCCCAGCTACAACTTGCACAGGTTCGCTCAGAATTGCAGGAGACGAAGAGGTCGGCGTTGTGCACCGGGCGGATGATGGCGCCTAAAAATGTATCAAGATCTACACGGGCAATTAAGAATTCGGTGCTGGATGTGCCGGTGCCCTCACCAGTCTCGGACCCTGGGATCATCACTCTGCAGGATCGCTGCAGGCGAAAAAGGAGGTACTTTTATCTCTGGATGCACCCGGTGCAGGAAAATCGGTTCTCCGTCCGCCCATTTTGATAGTGCCCGCGCCTGGTGAGCGAAAAGTGAAGGTACTGGGAAACGTTACTAGGGAAACCCCTGAGGAGGTGATAGCACTCGAAGGGGGTCATGTTGATTTACTATCCCCTGGGCAGGGATCAGAGATGGGGGAGCATGGTACAATTATGACTCCCACTGATGTTTTGGGGGAGGATGTCGCCGTGGCTGGACTATTGGGAAGCATACAGGATGCGAATACAGTCGCAAATGCTACTACTACCATAAATCTACAATTGGAGGAGGAAGCAGTAGGGGGGGGGTATCAAACGACGGGTATGAAGATGATGATACTACTGAGACTGGTTCCCCATTAGGTACTGCTAAATATTTGGCGAAAAGGAGAGAAAAGGCAAAGTCAAAACTAAAGAATAAAAATAAGAAGGGAAAAGGCCTCAGACCTGGTCACACAGGTGTTCCCCCACTAATCTCTGCTCCTCCCCGCAAAAAAATCCTTACTGGTGGAGAAAAGTCCCCTAAGGAAACGGATCCAAGCCAAGGGACTGGTAAAGAGTATGACGCTTAGGTTATCTGGCACTAGTCCGCCTGATCAGGATGACTCTCAGGTACTTGCCGGACTAACAGAAAACGTTTTACCTACTGTAGGTCAGATACATTCTATTGCTACAGACTTTGCTCCTATAACGTTAACCCCGGAACTGATCCTTGGAGCTAAGCACCCAGAAATGGGCACACCAACAGAGGCTGTCCCCCCGGACACCTAAAGCCTCATGCCTTAAAGTTTCGATCACACCTCCACTCTCCTCCTCTTTAACATTAGACTGAGGTCTTATGTTTGGAACCAGAGAAAAAAATCAAGTCTCCTTCAAGATCTCACAAATGTCAGGTTCTGGGAAAGGGTCTTTTGTACCGGACCTCTTGCTGACTAGACAGACTATTTGTATTGTTTGTCTTGTACAAGCGGTCCAAAGCTTACCTCAATTTACATTACTGTATTTTGAATTTAAAAAACTACAAAATTAGACCGGAATCTGGTGTCGGGCGGTCCTTCGACAGAGAGATGTAGAATGGTTGAGACTGCATGGATGGCTGAAAAAGCATTAAATCTTACGCCCCTGGTAAAGCAGCACTAACCGGGCTTTTTTTTTTAGATTGTATTAGGGGAACAAGGCTCTAAGAAGAGGTCCTGTACGAAAAACTGGTACAAACAAAAAGCTAGTCAAATACCCTATAGGTGGTGTGTGTGTGTGTGTGGGGGGGGGGTTAAACATTGCTAGCAAACTTGCTCCCCCGGCAAACTGTAGTAACTTCTGAAGATACTTTTCTCACCTACCAAGTACAGATAGCAGCACGTCAAGAATAAATAGTTTAGGTTTCACAACTAAGGTGTGTTTCCCCTGCAAGCCATCCTTTTAAACCGGACTGTCGCCTAGGAAAATAATGAAGGCATTTGATTCCTGCTTTAGTTACCAAGTTGTGTCTGCACAAACCTACTGGAAGCTTGGGTGCCTGCAGCAACTGAGGGCAAGAAGATTGAAGAAGTTACCAGTCAGGTGCAGATTGTGTTCCGTGAGAGCAGCTAGATATTGATAGCTGAATAACAAACTGCAAAATTTCCCAAACATCAAGTACACTAAAATGTGGCTTAGCGCCAGAGTCACACTAAAAATCAAGAATTTGAGATGCATCGCTTCAAAACTTTCTCACCAGATTGAAAAATACACTGAAAATTGAACCATTTCCTGATTTGAGCAAACACTTTTCTGAAGCTATCAGTATCGACGAAGTAGGCTCAGAAGCCCAATCCGCTATGGTCAAACATCTTTGATCAAGACCACTTGACTATCAATCCCTGCCCCAAGTTCAATCAGCAAAAAAATGAAGGTGCATTACTGCTCGGCTACCAAAGCCAGATGCCTTTGCATTGAAACTGTTCCAGTCTGTTGCTGGCGTTAACTTGGGTATTCAAATCTTGCATAGTTGCTCAGCACTGAAACTGTCTGTGGTTGCACCTTGAATTTAGTAAAAAGGCTGTTTTAGAAGGGAGGTAGAAATTATAAGACTGTATTTCAAGTATCCTCAATGTAATAGTTTTTATTAATTTATCAATAAACTCATCTTTAAAAAAAGTATAGTGCATCAGTCTTCCTAATATTGTCTTGTGAACCATGTCTGCTACCAAAAACAAAAGCTGGGTGGCAAACTCAGTAATCCCTGGTCAAATTATTTAAACAAATCAGTGGGCAAACTCCAAATAGACTTGGTTTGTGCTTAATAACAAACTGCTTTCACATTCAGCACTTAAAACGATCCTTAAAAAGGCAGACAAAATTGCATTCAATGCTATCTGATATGGCCAAATTAAAGTCAAAGTGCACTCCGCTGTTTGAAGCTGTGGCCACAGCATACGACACCCACGATCCACCTTGTCTTAGACCACAGCCATCCTCCAGCGCTCGGTTGGAAAGATATACTTAAGACAAATCATAGCTGCAAGGTTAATGTGCCTACAGACTAAAGCGACGAACACAAAATGGCACACCCTTTTCAGAATAGTCAAGTGCACACAATGCAGATATAAAAAGGAAATGTGTAAACACCCTTTGTGTTGCTGCCCTCCACTATTAAATCTTCACCGCACCCTGCTAAAACCTTTGTTCATCAAACAGGGAATATGAACCTGCAAAGAGGCAACAACCCTGGTTTTTAACAGAGTGGAGCTGTGTGACTTGGTGAAATTTGGCATATACATAAGACTGCTACAAGTATGAATTAAGGACATTAATAATACTGATCACTGCTCCAACTATAATCACCCTAACAGTGAATTTTAACGTTTTATATGGCTGGTTTAATCCACTCGGATAGATCTTTAAAAAAAAAATTTATTAGCCGCTCTCCGAGCCCAGGATTAGAGAACTATCTGCTATATAATTCCCAGTCTGTATGCACTGTATACACTGTTTTGTACACGTAAACTAATTTGCACAGTAATTAGCTGATATTAAGCCACAGGTATTTTTCATGCTTCCCAAATTCTCATGACATTGATTTAAAATTTGCCCAAAACTGCTATATATTACTTACATTACCTATGCTTGCGTTTAAAACAATATGCACATGTACTGTTTGCATAGCTAAGCTATTTTGCATAGCAATTATCTGGTTTCTAGCCATAGGTAGGTTCACGATTTTGACATGTTTATGACATCTACATAAATTTGGGATATAAATGTGTAATGTCCTTGATGACCGCGTATGCACGTCATTGCAACTTTTACAGTATCCCTCCTTTCTTGATAAAACTTCATTTATATTTAGGCCTTTGTACATATATTGTAATTTTTTGAATGGATTATACAAAAAAGGAATATTGGCTGAAGTGTTTTGTAATCAGGTAATTGCTTCCATTCCAGTAACAGACCAGGGGTTTGTAGATTTTGATGACAGTCGGTCACTCCACTGTATACAAGATATACCTATTTATATTTAAAAGTTGCAACAAACCACTGAATAAAATGATCCATGTATTTTTAAATTAAACAAATGATGTCAGTTACGAGGACAGGACTAATGCAGCCCTGAAATCAGGCATGCTGCTTAATGGAGATGCTAGCTTGCCAGTGAACAATCTGAAATGTAGAGTCTGAAATGGAAATCCCGAATGTCATAGCTCTAAAACAAACACACAAAAACTATCCACTCGATCTATCAATGTTTTTTATTTGAGAAATAAGCTTTCAAGCGGCACCGATTTGGAAAGATACGGTGGTACCGTATTCCTTCTTAACTAACTCTCACCCCTCTGAAGAGTTAGTTCACTTAAATCATGCCGACTATATAACGATGGCAAGGGCTTTACTGTGCGGGAACACACATTCACTCTCATCAAGGTTCTAGGCTGACCGCACAGCTTATGGGGTTTACTTGGACATGGGGGAGGGGTCCAATTTTTGTAAGCAAGGGGGTACAAATACCGGTGAGATGATGCCAATCTTACAAGTGTGTCACTTTTACGCCATTCAAATAAGTGTGTATCATATGTGCCTAAAAATAGAGTGGAACACCGAGGCTCAGTGTGTGTACAAACACAGGAAGAAACGCAGCACGCACAAGTGGCACACAGAGGCAGCAAGCACGCCAGAACGCCCGAGGTGCGGAGAGTGACCGCAAGCCGGACAGCGCAGACACGGAGAGGCGCCTGCATACCCTGGGAATAGGGGTCCGACGCCACAGAGGCCCAGGACTAAGTGACACCCTCCGTGCGCGAGCGCTGTAAACACGACACCGGGTTGTGACTGGCCTGTGAGCGGTTGCACCTTTGTTCACGCCGGGACCGTTTGACAACCACAACACAATGCGCAAGGGCATAGACGAACTCCGCAGGGTCCTCCTCTCTACCAGACAATTATTTATTATACCGAGCAATCTACCCTCTCACTCCCAACCCCCAAAATAATAGAAAGGTACTGAGAGGATACAGACAAAGGCAACCAGACGCAGGAGACAGAGCACAGCGACCCCAGCAGGACTCACTCTGCCCCATTAAATTCACAGCACCCCAACAATAAAGAACTCCTCAAGCACTCGGGAATAAAAGGAGGTGCTCGTACTTTAGGCGACACATTGGGAAGGGGGGCTATTTGTAAGCTACACAGACCACGCGCAACTAAGGACCCTGTATTGTGACACCCCTCTCCCGTCTATCCCATTCACCACTGCTCGTCCACCCCATCAACAAAGGAGCTCCTCTAGTAAAATAATTCGTATCCCACCAAACACAACACACATGGGATTTTACTGAAATATCAGGAACAGTTTTATGCACACCCAACATTGTTAAACCACATCAGATCTTCTGCATACACCCTGTAGAAAACGAAGAACTTCCACTGCCGCCACCAAGATCCATGTCAACCTCCTTACCTCCACCCCATTTAATAGCATATACTCCCCTAATGTCTCACATACACAGGACACATAGTAGCCCGTCCCTACAAGGCCCAATCATAATAGGCCTAACCTTCAACACAATACCTTGTAAGAGGTGTTTAGGCGCCACAAGAGGACGCAGCTTCGGATACTATTGCCTCCGACACAAGGACCTTGCTGCCAGTGGGGGTAACTCAGGTCCTTCCGCCTCTCCCCCTCCCCCAGGAGTATTAACACACAATAAACTTTTCAACACATGTCAACAAAGGCCCAGAGGGCCAGGGAGCGTCGGATCAGACCCAAACAGTGAGAAGACTCCAGCTCTCACTGCCTATATCCCCTCACCTCGTTAGGCTCCCGGGGTGCTCCTGCTCCCCCGGCTCTACTGCCTTCCAGGATCAGCTGCAAACGCACATCTCAGTCTCACTCCGCCGTCTTCCACGCACTACTTTACCCGTCGCATCACAAAACTGAGAATCATCCCTTTCCCGACCACCCAGCGAATGCCTCCCTGAGCCGCCTCACCTGTGTCCCGCCTGAAGAGTCCCGCACCACAATCCACCCCGCCGCTGTCTCGAAAGCGCCCCCTGTCTCAGCGCCAGCAGTGTCCTTCCGCCGGGTCATGACCCCCTGGGCTCCTCTAACTGTTTCCCCCGGGGTCACCACTCTCCCTGTTAGTCTATTTCTGGACATTGTACATTGAGTGGTGTTCTTACCTTTGTTCCGTGTCCACCCCGCGCCCGACATAAAAAATTAAAATTGTTTCGTGTGGCGTTTGTCTTTTTTTCCGGCTCGGTGACCTCTAAGCCCCGCCTCTTCCTGGTTGCCCTGGAGACCGAATAAGCGTCCCAAAATGGCATCGTGGTTGCCTGAGATCATCTATGAAACGAACGGGCAGGCTCCAGCGCCCAGCAAAGACTTCTACCAGGTGCTCATCACACAGGACGAGGTAGGTTCAGGGCTAGGGTAGGTGTCCTGCAGAAAAAGGGAGTTGGGCGATGGGGGAGCCTAAGGGAGGGTGCAGGAGACCATTGGCCCCACTTGCCTAGGGCTCCCCGAACAACATTGCACACCTCTCGCGAGCTCTTGCCGCTGTAGTTCCTTACTCATTAATGGGCGTCGCATTTTTCATTTAGCCTAAAAGCTAAAGTAAACATTTAGAAGCCCACGGAAGACCCTTTTCCAAGCAGGGTCCCCTTACTCTGCAGCAGAAGCTGATATGTCACGCCAGGGGACTTCATGTGGCCCCTTGCTCTATTGGCATTCAGCCGCAGACGCTGACGTCATGGGCGACGGTTAATCAGCTCTAATAAATGCAGACATTTTAACGAGTCCAGTAATACGGTTAATTTAGCAGTGATTGGCCAGTGGTTGGAATCATGCAGAAGTAATGTGGCCATGTTGACTAACTCAAAGATTTAAGAATTTTTACTGTGAATCTCAAATGGCACGTGGCTTCGGGATAGCAGGTAATGGCCAATATGGTGCCTGACACCCTTAGCGAGACTTAACGTTTTTAGCATTTTTTTTGTAGTTTTATATAACGTCAACTCGCCTCGAAGGTATTGGAACACTTCACATGAGCACCAGTTACATTACACTAGGAGACATGGAGTTGTCATAGTGGAAGTTGTTTGGCTTGTTCTTGTGATGATACAATTAATCTTCAAATCCCATTATGTATCCTGCTGATGTATAAAAAGGAAAGGACTGACCAAGGTGTCGGTGGAATCTTTCACTCTACATTAAAAGCATATCTGCCAGGCCCTGTTTACCTCTCATTCACTCCAGGTTAAATGTCACACCTTTGTGTCGAGTCGTTACTGACTCAATGACCACGCGGACAATGGTTTCTGGGGAGCTTCTTTATTTAGGTCCTACAACTCTGGTGGTCAGTGGTGAACTGCCCCTTCTTCCCCCAGCTCCTCCCTTTCCTCCCGCCCTCGGCTTTCCCTCGGGCTGGTCCTAGTGCCTGACCAGTGTGGTCACTGGGCACTGTCCATTCCTAGCCATTCACAACCTTACATCTCCCCCCTCGGTGGATGATGACACAGTGGCATTGTCCCTGGTCAAGTCACGAGTTCGTTTCTTTACGGTTCTTCAATCAGGCGCGATGGTTTCTTGATCACCCGTCTGGGGCGTGCTTGGGGGTCGGAGTTGTCACTCTCATTCTCGTCAGTGAGTCCACTGGGCAATGGGCTGTTGATTGTCAGTGTCTCGCGGTCTTCTGGCTCCGCTTTCGGATCAGCCAGCAACTCGGTGACATTGGGTCCGCACTTTTTGAAGTATGTCACGTTTCTGGTGAGTCGCTTCCCTTCGGTCTCTGCTGTGATCATGGTTCCTTTCTGTTGGATCACTTTGAGGGGAATCTCACTGTATCGACAGTCTGTCTTCCGGTGTTGCTCTTGTCTTGCTAGCACCCAGTCTCCTTCCTTTATTTGCGGGGGGGCCGCGTGGCGTCGCTCATCCGCATAGTCTTTCATCTTTTCCTTCTTTTCTTTGTCTCTTGCCGCGATCTCTTCGTGCTCAGAGTCAGTGTCCAGTTCTGGCGCCGTTGGGGTCATCATTGGTATTCTAGTGCGCACCGGGCGTCCTAGCATGACGGTAGCGGGACATTTGCCCGTGGTAGAATGGGGCGTGTTTCTATATGCCCGCAGCACTTCGTCAAGTGCTGTCTGAATGCGCCTCCCGGTGATTTCTGCTTGCTGGAAGGTCCTCTTGATCGTGGCCATGAAGCGTTCAATCATTCCATTGGCTTGTGGCCAGAGCGGCGTGATCTTGCGGTGCGTGAAGTTGAGGTGTTGTGCGAACTCAGCAAAGTCGTGGCTATTGAACGGTGGTCCATTGTCCGACTTCACCACTAGGGGGATTCCCCATGCGGCGAAGACCTCGTCTAGGATGGGTATGGTACTTGATGCTTTTGTGGAACCGCACAATTGGGCGATGGGGAATCTAGAGTACTCGTCCATGATGACTAGGACGTATTGGCCCGATTTGATTGGCCCAAAGAAGTCAATGGCGATGTGTTGCCAGACGCCCTCCGGTAGTGGGGACATTTGTAGTGGTGCAGGGGGGTCCGGACGACTCACGAGTTGACATTGCGGGCAGTCCTTTAGTGTCGCCTCCACCATTTGGTCTAGGGTTGGGAACCAGACTCTTTCGCGGAGTGCTCTTTTTGTAGCTACCACACCCCGATGTCCTTCATGCGCTAAGTGAATGACTCCTTGTCTTAGTTCTCGTGGTATTACTATTCTTTTGTCACGTAGAATGAGTCCATTGGCAGCGATCGACAGGTCTTCATGGACGTGTTTGAATGCCGCCATGTCCGTGTCGTTTTGTCCATTGCTTGGCTGGCGTCTCCAGCCATTGGTTTGGATCAAGTTTTTTACTTCCTGCAAAGTGGCATCCTTTTCGGTCGCGTCGCAGATGGCATCTAGGGGTACCGCCGGAGGTCTCGCTTGATTCACTACGAAGTGAATGTATTCGTCCGCTATTGATTGTTCTGATTTGTCATCTTTGATGGGGTGTCGTGACATGTAGTCGGCCGGGTTTGCATCTTTGCCAGGCTTGTGGATGATGGTATATGTATATTCTTGCAATCTTAGGCCCCACCTCTCTATTCTTGGTGGCATTTTTGCTTTTGGGTTTCCAAAGATCGTGGTCAGGGCTTGATGATCAGTTATGAGTGTGAAGTGCTTATACACTTTGGAGGAGGATTGTAAGCAATGCTCCTTTGCACTGTGGGCCTTGTTTCATTATTTTATTTAGAAATATGAGAGTGAAACTGTGATCAGTACAAGATGCTGCTGGCTAAAACTAAAAAGTCAGGTCTACCAGGAATGGATGTGAAATACATGACCAGGAACCACACAGTGGCATAGCTTAGTCAGTGAGATTCGTAGTTGTAATTCTCAAATAACCGAACAAAATATGCAGTGGGCCATAGTGTGAGTGGGTGAGATGATCGAGGTTTGAGATGGACTGTTTCCCCGGGGAGCAGGGTCAATACTGTTCAAGTTCAAGAAAAGCTTTATTCGGTTGCTATTTAAAACAGACATAAAAGCACAGCAAAATTATATACAAAATGCATTACAGATTAAATACACAAAATTAAAAGAAACAATTAATTTACCGTTAAAATAAAGGAAACCAATTGCAGCCATTAGCATTCTGGAATATTTATTTTCCTGATATAAAGCACAGCTTTTAAAAATTGCGCTAGTCTCCACGCTATGTGTTCATTATCTAATAGCTGAAGTACGAACATGGCTTGGCGGCATTGTCTAAGACCTACGTTTTTTAAAAGTGGAATAATCCAGACTTTCCTCTGTTCCAGGTAAAATGTACAAAACAGGACTACATGTATAGTAGACTGGTCAAACATTTTATCGCAGGGGCACAGTATTAATTCACGTGACCAATCATTTAGTTTAGGAAACGACACACGTCTATGTATGATTCCCAGTCTGAACCTAGTTAAAAGAAATCTGTCAAAAGTGTTTGGTACAAATAATAAATAAGGCTCCATCCCCATAGTGGTTCGTAATAACAGGTGATGTCTCACTGTGTTTTTTTCTGACATTTCCCCCAGCAATCTATTTGCTTCCAGAAGCTGGAGACCATCTTTCTTTAAAGTCTTTCTTGGGATTTCCATCATAGATATAGGGTTTAGGAAATATTCTGGGTGTCCCAGATCGTTCATAAAATCATGAACAAATTGTAAGTGCCCTCGCTGATTTAAGAATATCTTTTAAAATTGCCCTATTTAACTTTGTCTGGTCCTTGCACCAAACTCTATACCACAACAATATAGGCTCAATTTTTATAAGATCCACTATGTAATGTGGTGCCAGCTCATCATGACAAATAAAGGAAGAGGTACTAGGTGGTACAGAGAGAATGTGCCTTAAAAAATTATTTTAGAATGTTTGTATGGAAGTAGAATTTGTGAAGCACCACACCCCAGCCCCGTAAATTGCCATTGTCACGCATTTGCTTTATATATATATATATATATATATATATATATATATATATATATATATATATATATATATATATATATAGCAATTCCGGGGGAGGTTTCCTACCAAATTTTTTAGCAACCGATAGCAACGCTGTTGTGGATCTAGAGCACAGCTTTCCAAATTGTGTGGCGCGACACGACGCAATGACATCTGCCGGTCGGCCGATATTAGGGGAATGCAACTCGAGCCCCCTCTCTCAGTGATCGCGACGTGCATGGCGGAAGGCGGAGCAGCTGCAGAGCGGAGCCTCGTGAACAGGAGCTCCAGTGAGTATTGACACGCCCCCCCCCCCTCCCCTCCGGGAGTGCTGCTCACGGCCCTGAGCGTGCGGCCTTGCTGGGACACCGTGATAGCGGAGCCGCCTTTACCCCACCATCCCAGGCACTCGGTTGGTAAGTAGTGAGGCTTAGACCATCTTGGGGCACTTTTAAATCGCGAAATCTTCTGTTCGCCGGCTCCTCTTCGACGGGGAGCCAGACAGCATAAATACAAGGCCGTGCGCGCAGAACCCAGGGCTTCTTGGTTATATTTATTATCGGTGTACTTTAACTTCCTGCGCGCTCACTGAAACTTCAACTCACAGCTATGAGTTATACGTGGCGACAACAAGTAGCAAGTAGCAAAACCTTATAATAACCTAAGGCAGTAGCCAATACGTCAAACAATATTTGAACTTCATGTTCGTTATTTAAAAGGCTCATGGGGAACCTACTGCGATAAACTGAACGGAAAAGCTCTCTCCTATTAAAAACAAATTCATTGAACAGCACTGGCTTTACTCATCCGTGCCTCAATGTTGAGTTTCCGCACTGACACCCAAAAGCACGGTTCCTCCTAACCCTGCAACTACTCAGTTATTCACCGCAGAGAAGGATTAATTCAAGACGCCACAAAGCCCCCTACCGGTGCCATTACAAGTCTCCCACGCCCAAAGTCTGCCATCATGGGTGGGACTCCTAACTACACTCTCATGGGGTTCCTGCTAATGTGGTTGGTGTGGACTAGGATAAAAAAACACACACACATACATATATATGTGAAAAAACTGATGTGCCGCTAGGCAATTATGACCTTTGAGCTGCATTGTTCACCAAACTACTAATGTTGCTTGTATGTGCTCGTGTTACGTCCATACACCTGGTTCTTTTGTACACAGACTGCACCTAGCAAAACAATTTTTTTTCCAAAGGCTGATCACAGATGATTAATCAGACTTCTGATTAATTTTGGCTCGAGTGCCTATGAAAGTGCCCGGCACCCAATCAGTTACACAAGTATTTGCTTTTGTTTTTTACCTTATTCGGTCCTCTCTTTGTGTCTTCGGAAATGGTTAATTGCACAAGTTATGCTTCTCTTAGCAGAACAGATAGAAGAATATACATACTCCCCTACCTGTCTAGCTCCAACACAATACAACACCTTTATCATCTCTTTGATTAAGCAAACCCAGCTATTGCTTTTCCCTTTGAGTCTTCCTACTAAAGGGGTGGCAGAAATTACCACCGTCAGGGATTTGTTGCTACATTCCACTTCTGTGGCTTCATTGTATGCTGGATAGGGGGAAATAACAGAAGACCTGCACAACAGAGGAAGGAAGATCCAAACACAGTGGCCTGACCATGAAAAGGAATTCTGAAAGTTGCACCTTTCCAAGTGGAGAGTCATATCTTTCTGCACGCAGTAGAACATCCACCTCCTTGACGTTATCCAGAAGTGAATTCTACAGGACGGGTACAAATAATGGAAATAAATCTGTTAGTACCAGATTGGAGCTGGGGGGGCTAAGCAATCTAAAAGGGCATGCCTGTGGCTAAAGTATTTGTTTTTATTTAAATGTAAGTGCCTTTCTATCTATCAGACATGTTTGATAAGGTATCAGAAATTGTGCAGAAGAAAAAATGTCATCAGGTTTGTCACATAAACATAAGATTGTGTCAGACAATTATTAGTGGAGGGGTTTAAAAAGCAGATTAGCAGACTTGTGAGGCAGATAGTAATGTTGTTATCTAAGGGTTGTGAGGGAAAGCGGTCAGCTGATTCTATGAATCGTTTTTGGCCACTATAGGTGTGGCAGGGTATACTCAGACATGAGTCCCTTGCTCACTGCTCCATCAGGATTCAAGCAAGCCGGGCCGACGAGGCTGAAATGCCAGAAACCGGTCCCCGGTAGCTTGTATCCTTTCTGGTGAAGAATTGGCTTGGTAGTTTGGTCTGCCCTGTTCCCATGATGCACTGGGCCAGGGACAGACTAATTTGCATATAGCCAGGTTCTGAGCTGGGATGGGGCAGTGAGCTAAATAACGGTGATGGATCAAGCCCTGATCTTTGGACTGGGTAAGAGTGGTCTGCTTAATTCAGACACTCTGTTCATCACCACCCCCTTTTCTGAATCGTTTTTGGCCACTATAGGTGTGGCAGGGTATACTCAGACATGAGTCCCTTGCTCACTGCTCCATCAGGATTCAAGCAAGCCGGGCCGACGAGGCTGAAATGCCAGAAACCGGTCCCCGGTAGCTTGTATCCTTTCTGGTGAAGAATTGGCTTGGTAGTTTGGTCTGCCCTGTTCCCATGATGCACTGGGCCAGGGACAGACTAATTTGCATATAGCCAGGTTCTGAGCTGGGATGGGGCAGTGAGCTAAATAACGGGGATGGATCAAGCCCTGATCTTTGGACTGGGTAAGAGTGGTCTGCTTAATTCAGACACTCTGTTCATCACTACCCCCCTTTTCTGAATCGTTTTTGGCCACTATAGGTGTGGCAGGGTATACTCAGACATGAGTCCCTTGCTCACTGCTCCATCAGGATTCAAGCAAGCCGGGCCGACGAGGCTGAAATGCCAGAAACCGGTCCCCGGTAGCTTGTATCCTTTCTGGTGAAGAATTGGCTTGGTAGTTTGGTCTGCCCTGTTCCCATGATGCACTGGGCCAGGGACAGACTAATTTGCATATAGCCAGGTTCTGAGCTGGGATGGGGCAGTGAGCTAAATAACGGTGATGGATCAAGCCCTGATCTTTGGACTGGGTAAGAGTGGTCTGCTTAATTCAGACACTCTGTTCATCACCACCCCCTTTTCTGAATCGTTTTTGGCCACTATAGGTGTGGCAGGGTATACTCAGACATGAGTCCCTTGCTCACTGCTCCATCAGGATTCAAGCAAGCCGGGCCGACGAGGCTGAAATGCCAGAAACCGGTCCCCGGTAGCTTGTATCCTTTCTGGTGAAGAATTGGCTTGGTAGTTTGGTCTGCCCTGTTCCCATGATGCACTGGGCCAGGGACAGACTAATTTGCATATAGCCAGGTTCTGAGCTGGGATGGGGCAGTGAGCTAAATAACGGTGATGGATCAAGCCCTGATCTTTGGACTGGGTAAGAGTGGTCTGCTTAATTCAGACACTCTGTTCATCACCACCCCCTTTTCTGAATCGTTTTTGGCCACTATAGGTGTGGCAGGGTATACTCAGACATGAGTCCCTTGCTCACTGCTCCATCAGGATTCAAGCAAGCCGGGCCGACGAGGCTGAAATGCCAGAAACCTGTCCCCGGTAGCTTGTATCCTTTCTGGTGAAGAATTGGCTTGGTAGTTTGGTCTGCCCTGTTCCCATGATGCACTGGGCCAGGGACAGACTAATTTGCATATAGCCAGGTTCTGAGCTGGGATGGGGCAGTGAGCTAAATAACGGTGATGGATCAAGCCCTGATCTTTGGACTGGGTAAGAGTGGTCTGCTTAATTCAGACACTCTGTTCATCACCACCCCCTTTTCTGAATCGATTCTATGTTTAAGGCTGGATTTTATCTTGGGTCCAAGAGAGGTCTTGGGGTAACGCACAATGCACATATTTCAACTCTAAGAGCAAATGCCAGACACTAAATGTTGCTGGCTGGATGTGATCGATGACTTAGAGGTGGAAGATGATGGATGTAGCTCCTGTATTCTAAACCAGCTGTTTCTTCACGAGGTCAGAAGAGAGGCCAATGTCAAGGTAGCTGGTATAGTCACTCTCAGAAAATGCAATGGCTCATATCAGAAAAAACAGGTGGTAAGCATAATTATTTTAGCATGCCTGGGGTGGTAGCCATCCCTCACTCAGTGATCGCGACGTGAGGTGTTGTGTGTGGGGTTGTGTGTGTGGGGGGATGGGGTTGTGTGGGAGGGTGGGGTTGTGTGGGGGGGTTGTGTGTGTGTGGGGCTGTGTGGGTTGTGGGTGTGTGTGAGGCTGTGTGGGTTGTGTATGTGTGGGGGGCTGTGTGTGTGTGGGGCTGTGTGGTTGTGGGTGTGTGTGTGTGTGGGTGGGGGGGTGTGTGTGGCAGTATGCAAGTGACATCATGGTGCATGACATCGCATGAAGTAACATCACAGCTTGTGACATCACAGGTGCCATTACAGGAAGTGGCATCACAACTAATGAGCTTACAGGAAGTGAGATCAGAGATTAAGACCTCACATATGTTAAGCAGGTCTATCATGAGTGCATTTGAGCGCATTACAATTTTTAACTAATTGATTTTTGCATTGGGGTTGTGCCAAAAAGTTGACACAAGCCAGACACAAAATCTGGGCCTCAATTTACATGGTTAGGGGCCTATTTACATGTCCCTTGTGCCGCCGGTGCATCAATTTAACCATGCGAAAAAGTGACATACCGATGGTGTAAGGTGCTTGTGCATGAGCGCTTTATTTTTTAAAACCCTACCACAAAGAAATTGGCAATAAGGAGTAGTCAGGCAGTAATCTGTTCTGCTTAATTGGTGGCAAGGTCTGGGTTTTAAAATATATCATGGGGTTAAGGCACATCTTTCCAAACTGTGTGGCGCAGGTTGCTTGCACAAACCTAACCTTGCTTACACTCAGTTTTGCCAGTCACTGGCTTTGTTACACCAGATTAACAATTGCTTTATTAACCTTCCTGCTTTCTCAAATTTGCTTGGAAATGCAGCATTTGCCCACTACTTTTTCAAAAATTTCTCTGGGGGAACCCCTTAGGTGGTTCGGTGGTTCGGGCTTGCTCGCTGCGCTCGCTCGGGTTACCGCATCACTCAAACATTTTTCATAAAAAGGTGTGTCAGCAACATGAAAAGTTTGGAAAGCTGTGATCTAGAGAATGCCAATTTTTTGGCAGATACAGCTGCTGTCCATGAATCTTGCTGATTTAAAAAGTATGCCTAAATAGGAAAAACATTTTATAGATGATAGCTTCTCGCCATCAATATACAGTTCACGGGTCCTCTGGGTCCCTTGCCTGCATCTCATGACCTAGGTCTTAGCTATATTAGTTTTGAGACCTAGATCCCCCATAAACATACTAAAGCCATCCAGGGCACGTTGAAGGCCGTTTTGAGTGCGTGCCATCAAAACGGCATCATCCGCATACAATAATGCGGGAATAGGGCAGCCCTCTATCTGGGGGTAATCTTTGCCCCGGAGGACAAATTCAGCTTCGAGGCCATTAATGTAAAGATTAAAAAGGAAAGGGGCCAAGATACATCCTTGTCTGACCCCTCTTCTGAGCGGAAAGGCTTGAGTGCATTCACCTTTCAGACCAAACCGAACGATTGCGGAGGCTCCACTGTACAGCCGCTTTAAAAACATAATAATTTTGTAGTCAACCCCTATCCTTTCAAGGACCTCCCACTGATTATGGTGTCTGACTGAGTCGAAGGCTGTGGTGAGGTTGACGAAGGCCAAGTATAAGCTACCTTTTTTTACTCTTGTATACTTGCCTATCAGTAAAGAAAGGTTGAGGGACTGTTCAACGGTTCCAAGACCATCGCGAAATCCATATTGGAGGTCAGATAATATCTGGCTATTATCCGCCCAATCAGAAAGGCGGTCCAAGATGACCCTCCCAACCACTTTAACTGTGGAATCCAAAAGGGAGATGGGTCTATAGCACCCCGGATCTTCACGATCTCCCTTTTTGTAGAGTGGAATTATTATGGATTGTGCCCAGGTCTAGGGAAGAGTGGATTTTATACTAGCATTAATAGCCTGGGTTAATATAGCCCCCCACAAGGGAATATTATGTTTAAACATGTAGACCGGGACCCCATCGGGTCCTGGCGCTTTGCCGGGCGAACTTCTTGCTAGCGCCCTTGTCACTTGCTCCAGGGTGATTTCTACATCAGTTTGTTCAGCAATGTTGGTATTATCAACTATGGAATACCCTACAGGATTCCCCTGCTCATTATACAGCTTTGAGAAATGGGTAATCCAAGTTTCTTCTGCTGTTTCCACAGAGGGGCAGTTACAAGGAGAAAGGAAAGGGGTCCTCAATTCCTTCCAGAACACTATATTATCTTTCTGCTGTGCGGCACTATGCAGTGAGTCCCAAGCTTCATTTCGTAAGGTTAGTTTCCTGTCTTTTATTGCCCCATTGTAATCTATTCTTGCTTGTCGTATTTTGGTCGGCGATCTGGGTCGTGTATGCAAAACCTTTTTCAGGTTGGCATATGTCGAGTACATTTAGCGTCAAACCAACCAGAGGATTTCACCTTATTACTAAATTGAACTGTCAGCAGATTTTTTGTCTCCCTCATAATATCTATGAAGGAGTTCACGATGGCTTAATCTGGGGCGACCTCGCTCAAGCAGGTGTCCAACATGGGCCTACATTTACCTATAGCTTTTTCGATAAGTAAATCTGCTTCCGCTTTCTCCCACTTTAGTGAATAGCCATTGGTTTTGCTCAGTGTAACATCTCCTGTCATTCGAGTAGATTTCACTATCTTGTTAAAACTGTAGAGAGGTAGTTTAAGTTTTAAAAGGAGGGGGAAATAGTCACTTAGGGCTATTTCGCCCACTTTGAATGAAGAAACCAAATGCGAGTGAGAGCGTGAGGTCCAGATTAAATCAATGGTGGTAGTGTATCCTCTTCCATTAAAGGTGGGGGGCATACAAGAGGGATTCATTATTAATGAATTGGCTAATCCAAGATCCAATTTAAAAATTAGCTCATTAAATAAATCTCCCGTCTTTGAGTGATTTATATGGCTACTAGGGTCAGTACTGATTTGCATTAGATGGACCCCTGGGATTGATTTAGTGTTTGGTGAACAAGTACTGAGTACCCTTTCTGCGAAATTCAAGGTCTGCCCACCCGATTCCGAGTTTGGCGAACTGCAAGTTTTATGCTATCAGTAAAATGTACTTAGTCAGTGTAGTAAGTCCTTCAGCAGCCCAACAGAAAAGAGACTGTTAGAGGTAAACTATCCAACTGTCTGCCCAGTTTACAGTATAGAGTCTGATAGCTTTTATTTTATTCCCCCTTATATCCAGGTGTATCTTGCTGTTGAGGGACAGTTAAAAAAAGAAAAATTGCCCCCACACCATTGGAGAAAACTTCTCGGGTGCGGTGGTCATGTTTTTTTCCTTTTTTCAAAAACAAATTCCCGCCTTGGAAGTTTGTTTTTGAAAAATAAAAAGCTTTGGAAAAGGTTGATGGCCGCCTACCATGTGTGACAGAGCTGTCCGGCAAACCTTTCCTATACTGACAAACAAAACCATGATGACGGAAAGGGGTCACATCCCAAATACGCCCCTGGACAACCAGGCAGTGATGCAAGGTGTGTCTCTTAAGTCAACCCTTTTGTACCATGTCACACTTCTTGTGACACACCTGCTGTAAGGAGCTGGCTCTGCATATACTATACCAAAGTAAGGTATAGTGTGGACAGAATACAGTTGATCCCCAAAGACTTACAGAGGCTAAATTAGATAATACTTAAAAGCTCTATTTGTGGTAGTGTGGTCGAACAGTTAGGCTTATCAGAGGGCTATGTTGAGCATTTATTGTACACACTTAGGCAAGAAATGATTGCACACACTCACAGATTGAATCCAGACCAAATGTTTTGTATAACAAAGTATTACTTTGTTATTTTATTCTTACAACCAAGAGGAACTCAGTTGCAGGTAAGTAACAGTTTAAAAGTAGCAATACTTTTCAAATGCAGTTGGAATTGTTTTGCAAGGCAGTAAGCAATTCTTTACAGTAATAGAAATACTTTAGTGCTATCGATATAGAACAGTAGAATTTTACAATAGTAACAGTTAGACTTTTGTATGCAATAGGATGAGAAGATAATGTAATCCCTTGCGAGGAAAACACTGTTATGCATTAACAGGTAAGTACTTTACTTACAAGTCCAGTCTTCAGGCATTTTGAACTAACATCGGGCAAGGGTCAGTTCAAAGTAGGTACTGCATCACCTGTGGCATTGGGGCGGCTGGGTGCACGGTTTGCAGGTAAGTACCTGCTATTTCATGGCACTTGCCGCAGGGGTTAAGATCAGCACATGGGGGGCAACAAGGCAGCACCAAAGCTACCCCACCGGTGTCACAGGGCGGCCGGTTGCAGGGTGCAAAATCAGCAGCTGACGCCCAATGTGTTTCAATGTGGCATCTCGGTTGCACAAAGAGGCCTCAGGCTTGAGCCAGGAGGCTGAATGAAGGTGACCACCAGCTGGGCAGGTAAGTTGGAGAGTTAAGGGACACATTGGCACTGTCAGCTGCGCTCTACAAGGTTGGGGTGGAGGATGCAGGGGTGCCTTTTGGTGTCAGGTTTACATTACCGGAGCCAGTTGCGGTCGGGGGGGATCCTTTGTGTTGAGGCTGCAGGCGACTTTGTGGAGTCCAGGAGAGGTCAGCCACCGATGAAGACAATGTCAGGATTGCTGGGGAGACTTCACAGGACAGGTGTGCCACTCAAACTCGGGCCGTGGTCATCGGGTATATAGAGTGGCAGGAGTCGCAGATCCGCCTGGATCCGGAATCAACTATCCTTGAAGATAGAGTTTTTCTGGACAGGGCAGCTGACCTCGGAGATCTGCTCTTGGCCAAAGAATGGCAGTCTTCCTTGGGTTCTTGGAAGTCGCTGGCCATGGGACAGACGTCATTTTCTTCACAGAGTCTTTGAGCTGGAGACAGACCAGTTGGGCTGGGGCCAAATCAGTAGTATTGGATTTGTATAGCGCTCTGTCACCCGACGGGTATCCTGGCACTTAAGATTATCCTGCAGACGCTGTGCAACATGCAACTATACAGCAGAGAAGACAAAGGCACTAAGGCTAAGCCATGTTAGTCTCTAGGAAAGACCCACGTTTTCAGCTTCTTTCTGAAGCTCTGCAGATTCTCGGTTTGTCTGTGATCAAGCGGTAGTTTGTTCCACAGACACAAGGCTGCAGAGCTAAAAGATCTTCCTCCCAACCAGGTCATCTTAAAACAGGCTGTACATACTAGTTTGGCAGATGATGAGTGGAGGTTTCTAGCTGGGACTTACCAGGAGAATTTGCTCTGCAGTGGTCTAGGTCTCACTATGTGTACTGTTTTATGGACAATTCAGAGTGATTTAAACTGTACTCTCTGCAAGATCGGCAGCCAGTGGAGATCCTTCAGTGATAAGGACGCCAAGGACCTACATTGTCTATTCAAGGCTAGCTTGGCTACTATTATTTGGATTCTCTACAATTTTTCGATCAGAAACATTGGTGCTTCAAGTAGCAAGGCGTTGCAGTAATCTAGCCTGCTCATGATGACACTCCACCACCTGTGTCCTGGCGTACGTTGGTAGCAGCGGAATTATTTTCTGAAGGGCTCTAAACAGAGACATGGAAGTGCTGATTGTTCTGTTTACTTGCAAGTCTAGTTGTAAATTACTATCAAATAGTACCCCCAGATTACGTACTGTCTTCGATGGAATCAGCAGATTATCTGTTGGAAGAGGCCAGAAATCAGCTGGGAGAGGCGAGGTATCTTATTCGCTGTGCAGTGTACAATCTCTGTTTTACCCCCATTAAATTGCAGAGAACTGTCCCCAAGCCATTTTGAGGTTTTTTGCATACATTCATGGAATCTTTCCAGAGACACTGCTTTAGAGCCTTCTAGTGAGAAAATAAGCTGTGTGTCATCAGCATAATTCACTGCTTCGATTCAGAAGGATTTAATAATGGAGATGAGAGGGCGCAAATAAATATTGAATATGATCGGTCTTATTGCTGATCCTTGAGGGACTCCATGCCTCCTAGAATTGTTTTTAGAGACAAACAGAGGAATAGCCACTGCTTGCTGTCTGTCAGACAGGTATGACTGAAGCCAGTTGAGCCCCGTCCCTCGAATCCCAAATTCCCTAAGCCTTAGAAGTCGAATCTTATGAGTCACCGTGTCAAATGCAGCTGACATGTCCAGTAGTACCAGTATAACCACCTGACCGGTGTCAGCATGCATTCTCATCTCATCCAGGACTGTCACCAATGCTGTCGCCGTGCTGTTGAAGAACCGGGTTTTAGAACCCAGCGGCGCCAGGGACACGCCCAAAGTCTTCGGGTTCTCCTGTCTTGGCAAACAGAGACACTGAATACTTCTAGGTGACGTCCGAGATCAAATTTATTAGCTGCAGCTAGTAACAGTAATCTCAGCAATACAACACGGTGTACAACTCAAGAAACTGTTCAAATTTCATAGAGCAAGACATCACCTTTTATACACAATATTCTCATTATAAATGTACACCCACTGCGCAAAATTCTGACCAATAGGACACATTTTCTAACTGAGTATCACATTAACAAAAACCCAATTTACAGTAACCCAACCCAAAAGTTAATTATTAGGACTGTCCCAAATTCAATCTTTGCAAGCCGGGCAAATTTATAATTGAAAGCACTACCCATGTAATGAAAAGTCGTAAGGAAAGAAACAATTCAGGTGTTGATTAGGATAAGATATGTGCAAGGAAACTAAAGGTTAACGAGGTCCTGAACATTGATTGGCAATCTCAGACAACGATCAGCCAGAGAAATTGGCTTCGTGAAGGGTCAGTTTCAGGTGAAAAGGTCAGCGTCCTGCAGTTCACTCACAAGTCAGAAAAGGGCCTGTTTAATGCATACATGAACAATGAGGCCATGCAACTTTGTTCGTTCGGTTACCTCCACGGCCTACGTGAGGGCAACACAAAATGGCGTTATGAGCAACGCAAACAAAATGGAGTCCGGTCCCAAAAACCACGGAACCTCAAACCCTCCTTTTGCCATTACGTAGGCAATGACCTAAACTCACGTCAATCTGAATCCAGGTCTATATCTATTCTCATCAGGTCATCAAGGTGTTGCTGTAACATCATCTTATTATCCTTCGCTTCTCTCGGGACTGGTCTTCTCACACAGATTGTAGCACAAAGACTACAAATGGCGGGACCACACTGGATGCATAAGCAAAACGAGAAAAAGATTGCTAGAGCCATACCAAGAAACATCAGAATCTTCAATCCCCATTTGGACAGCAATTCCCAAAACCATTCTATCAATGACCAGTTCCCTTCGTCTACATGTATAGACTCAGCGGACTTATGTAACCTCAAGATGGCTTGGTACACTGTCGGGGCGTTATCTGGTATGAAAACGCAGCAACTAGACCCGATCAATTTACATACTCCACCTCTATCTGCAAGTATAATATCTAAAGCAAAGCGGTTCTGTAATGTCACAAGGCGATCCGCTTGAAGCTCAGCTGTAATATTGCTAAGGGCACCTGCAGTCTCATTTATAGTGGCTTCGACCACTCTCTTAAGCTGACGAATAGTCCTACCATTAGCCATAGGACCCCAAAAGGGCAGGAAACCCTTTAAGAAGTCTCCAGCTTCTTGTGCGACAGTATCTTTCGCATCGATAACACCTCTACCATATCTTGTCCTATGGTAGTTGAAAGCAGCTGTGTACGTAGGGGGAAGCAAAAATGCCACATAACATGTGCCTGAAAAGTCAGAAGGCAACCATGTATATGCTCTATCATGACAAACAAAATACGTGCCTTTGGCTGGCACGAACGGTGGAGATTTCTGGGATGTATAGACATAGGTGTGCACACACACACTCTTACCAAGCTGAGCTCTCTGATTCTGACCATTACCTTGCAGACAAAAATGACCTCGGTGGGGTACGATCCAAATAGGAGGAGACCTTTTCTGTCTCTCTTTCTCTGTCAGACTAATGCTATATCTCGTCTTGTTCCAACCAACATATGCTCGTACCTCATCTTTAGGGATAGCATTATATGCATCAATATCTCTGACCATATCTACTATTCCCTTTATCAAGGCATTATTATTCGCACTATCTTTGACGGAACGTACAGGAGATGCTTCATTCGCATAGATAAACATTGATTGGAGTGCCCATACTGACCCATTAGGCGAAAAAGGCAAAACCAAATATGGCATTCCCTTATCAGTCGTATGCGGCATAACACCACACACCCAACAATTTGTGGTAAACAAATTGTTCACAAATTCTAATCTTCGTGTCTGTTCATGTTCAGGCAACGTATGAAACTCATGTGGGGAAACCGTAGAAAAAGAAAGAGTAGGTTGGGAGGTAGATGCAAGCGTCTGTTGTGATGCATAGAAAATCCAACCCACACAAACCAACGTAATGTTCAAAAGCATAAGAAAACACATTATTAAAAAACATTTGCTATGAACCGATATACACGTTTGCACTCTGAAATCAACTCTTTTAACACCCTTGTCGGACTCAAAAGACTCCATCCTCTAACGTGCTGCTCACGGCAATTTTCCTTCTTCACTTAAGTGTGCGTCAAGATCGTACTAACGACCCTAAACCACAGACCTTGTGTCAATACGCGGCTCACCCCTTAAGAACTTATACCGTGACCCTGCAGCTGAGTCCGGATGGTGACTCGAAAAAGGAAAAAAGCAAAAAAGTCTCTTGATCTGACAAGGTGTATTTCACTACATAAAAAAAAATTCAACTTTATTAGTCCGTTTCAAAAGCCTTTTTCGATCTCAAATTATAGCGTTCTTTGCCAGGCACAGTCTGATCCTTAAAGAGGAGTTCCGGATTCGTCGTGTCTATTCTCAAGGACGGAGGCACAGCAGCTTGCAGAACATCATCATCCTCGCGTTCTGACTGAGTCCATGTCAAATGTGCATCACTAAAAGGCACGAATCTGGGAACCCTCTCGCACTCTGAGTCAGCTAGTCCATCCCTCACCCACTTGTCATACGGTAAGGGCAAAGGAACTTTCTTAGTATGGGTGGCATGCACCCAATTCTTTTTACCAGCTACTCTAACAGCAGTCCTAGTGACCATCAACACCAAAAAGGGTCCAGTCCATCTCGGTTCCAAGTTTTTGGTGCGCTGAAAATTCTTGATGAGAACTGAATCGCCAGGACCGATCACGTGGCCTGGATCTGTAGTAGCTGTCGGCAAACTGTCATAGACCTGTTGGTGGAGAACACGTAATTTAGCAGTCAAGTCATGTAAGTAATCCACCAACATAGGGTTCTCAATATCACTATATTTCTTGGGGCGAGGCACACTCCAAACATTCGCTGGACGACCAAACACTATTTCGTATGGGCTAAGTCCCACACGAGAATGCACAGTCGTCCTTGTTGACAAAAGAGCCAACGGCAAGGCATCCGGCCATGTAAGACCAGTGCTCGCTTGAATCTTAGCTAGTTTCAGCTTTAGTGTGCCATTATAACATTCAACAAGTCCAGCTGACTGGGGGTGATTCGCAGCATGGAACTTTTGACTTATCCCTATTCCAGCACACACTTTCTTCATGACTTGACCCACAAATTCACTCCCATTGTCCGACCATACAATTCTCGGCAAACCATACCTAGGGAAATACTCTTTGAGCAAAACCTTGGCTGTAGACAAGGCAGTATTATCCTTTAGGGGGTAGGCCTCTATCCATCTGGAAAAGGCGCAAACAACCACAAGGACATACTTCAAATTGTTGCATCTCTCCATGTGTATGTAATCTAACTGTATCACTTCAAACGGATACGTCGGAGGCGCAAAATGACCAGCTGGAGTTGGAGTTCCCTTGCCAGGATTGTACTTCAAATAAAGCATGCAATGCTTCACCACGTTCTCAGCACATTTCGGAATTCCAGCATTCTGCCATACTGGAGCCAACAACTTACATATCCCTTTTGAACTGATATGAGCCATTCCATGAGCCATAGTAACCACTGGGAGCACATACGCGTCAGGCAACAACCATCGCTGGTGTTCTGACAACTCAACCCGTCGGATCCAACATACCCATACTTTCTCTCCACGTACTCACTTCTTTTTCCGTAGCTTCAGCCTGAATCATCTTCACACTTTCTATTGTGTCTTCACACATTCCACTTTCCACAACCCATCTTGCAGGACCTGCCACATACATACGGCTCATCATGTCTCTCGCCGTTTCCTTCGCAACTTCATCCGTAAACGCATTCCCTCGACCTACATCATCCACAACTTTCTTATGCACTACACTTCACATTTGCAATCTGCTTTGGGAGAGCAAGAGATTCCAAAAGTTCATTCACTAACTGCCCATGCTGAATTTTTGTGCCATGGGAAGTAAGGAATCCTCTTTCTCTCCACAAACGTCCAAAACTATGGGCAACACCAAACGCATACTGGCTATCGGTATAAACATTCACTCGCTTTCCCTCTGACAATACACACGCTCTAGTCAATGCAATCAACTCTGCTGCTTGCGCAGAATTCTGTGCTATGCGTGCTGTCTCAACAACTGTATGTAAAGTTGTGACGGCATATGCTGCAGTCGTTTCACCATTCGGAAGCTTAAGACACGAACCATCTACCCATAAAGTACCATCAACATTCTCAAGAGGTCAACTCTAGCTTTCGTTTCTTCCTCTGTACGAAGAAAACAATCATGCTGTTCTTGAGCATCCGTCTCTGTAGAGATCGGCAACAACGTAGCTGGATTCAACACATTACATCTTTTGATGTGAACATGGCTAGCCAAAAGTGTCAACTCATAACCTGAAAGAGGTGCACTAGTAAGGTGCTGAGTCTTGGTCCTGTTTAATAAAATATCCACTGCATGTGGGACCATCACAATCAACGTATTATCCAATACCAAACCAGCAGACTGTTGGATAGAAACAGCCGCTGCCGCTGTAGCTCTCAAACAGCTCGGCAACGCTTTAGCTACCGGACTAACGTCGCTGAAAAATACGCACATGGACGTTGCTTGTCTCCAAACTGTTGAGTCAACACTGACAATGCACAACCTTCTCTCTCGTGAACATACAACGTGAAAGGTTTACTGTAGTCAGGAGTACCCAATACCGGAGCCGAACACAATGCATCACGTAATTCAGAAAAACTTTTCTGACACTCATCAGACCAAGGGAGAGGATGCGGAGTATCTTTCAGAGTCCGCGCCAACAGAGGTTTCGCTGGCAGGGAAAAATTAGGGATCCATTGTCTACAATACGAGGTGATACCTAAAAAGGCACGCACTTCTCTCTGTGTGGATGGCACACTCATTTGCGCAATCGCTTGAATTCGTTCTGGGGTCAACCTTCTTCCCTCCTTCGACAAGAGATGACCTAAGTAGGTTACTTCTTGTCGGCAATACTGTAACTTGGAAGGTGACACTTTATGATGAAGATCAGACAAATGTCGTAACAAAGAAAGAGTAGCCTCTTTACAAATTTCTTCGTCATCAGCGGCAACCAACAGATCATCAACATACTGGATAAGAGTAGCACCAGTAGGCAACAGAAAGCTATCAAGCTGAGTTTTCAACGCCTGACTATAGATGGAGGGACTTTCACAATAACGTTGGGGAGCTCTCTTAAACCGGAAGCTTCGTCCTCCTAAAGAGAAGCCAAAAATATCCCTTCTCTCCTCAGCAATCGGAATGCTAAAGAAAGCATTCTTCAAGTCGATAACAGAAAACCAGGCTGCCGAAGCAGGAATCGGAGTCAACAAAGCAGTGATATCAGGGACAACAGGAAACTGTGGCACCACAATCTTGTTTACCTCTCGAAGGTCAATCACAAACCGGTACATAGGTGGCTGAGAAGCATCAGTACGCTTAAGGACAGGCAAAACCGGACTGTTACACACATTACCTCTCGTTTCCTCAACTACACCCTTCTCAACCAGATCATAGACAATCGCTAATAGAGCTCTCTCGCCATCACTAGATATTTTATACTGTGGGATACGAGGTAGCCTAGCATTCGATTTGAGGGTGACAACATAAGGTGGAATCTGCAAAAGACCAACATCATTAGGACCTGTAGCCCAAAGTGTATCAGGAAGAGAACGCAATTCCAGTGGAAGACAATTTTTAGACACATACATCGGAGAAATCACTTTCTTACCTAGGGTAAGATGTACTCCCGAAGGAGAACAATGTAATGTTGCATACAATCTTTTCAGCAAGTCCAAACCCAACAGATTCTCATTACAACTAGTCGTCAAAATAAGAGGAGCTTCCAATTCACAAGGGCCAATAGAAAGGGGCAAAGGATTAGAAATCGGGTTACAAACTGGGGCGCCTGAAAATCCTACAGAAACATTGGTCAAGCCAGACAAAGGTGCGCCAGGAAGTTTAGAGTGCATAATAGAACTCTTCGGCGTGCCAGTATCCAAAAGAAAAGGTACTGTCACACCTGATGTAGTCACTTCAACATAAGGTCCACTCTGGTCTACTGGACCTGACACTACTCCCTCTCTTTGCCCATGGCTGTCCTAACTATCATTATAACCAGCACTCTCACTATTGACATAATAATCATCAACATAGTACTGTGCAGACTGACCACTCGGAACATTCTGTCTGTCAAAATAATTTGCAGAATTCTGAAGGGAAGAGGAACGCTCATTCTAGGGTAACACACCACGTCCCCTACCCCTAAGAGCTTGTTGGAAACCACCACGACCTCTCTGACTAGATACACCATTCGCACGCTGTAACAAAGCCGGGCAACTATTCTTGAAATGACCTTCCTCTCTGCAATAAGCACACTGATTAGGACCAGGAAAGAATGGCGGAGCATAAGGCTCAGGCTTCTGTAACAATCTCTGAAACTGTGGAGGTTGCTGAAACTGAGGCTGATTCTGACGAGGCGGATAAGCTTGCTGCAAAAGAACTTTCGTATTTAAATCTTTAGTTTTCTTCTCTGCTTTATCCTTCTCATCTTTATCCCTATTCTCATAATATTGTGCAGTAGCCAATATCTGGGCCGATGAAGAAACAGCCCATGAACTCTCAGAGTCCTTTAACTTATTAGAAAGTTCGGGAAGCAAATTAAAGACAAATTTGTCCACGAACAACCTTTGACCACCTTCTGTTCTCATGTCTTGACCACTATGATCGATAAACGTTTCTTCAAACCCAGTGAAGAAATCAGACACACTCTCGTCTTTCTTTTGTTTGCATGCTGCTAACTTATCCCAATTCACTCGCAAAGCAGGCATCATAGTTTTCATTAAATTAATAATTCTACCAGGTAATTCCGCAACTAAAGGCTCAGGTTTGGCACCTCCTACCTGCCGACCATCTGCAGCAACAATATTAGCCCACGTATCTCCTAATTCTTGCGCATGATTCTCATGACGAATCTTCGCCCACAAAGGTTGAGGAACTACATTACCCATTAACATATCTATGTCAGCTAAATTCATAATACATGCATCAACTGTCTGGGACAACTCCTTGTAATAACCAGCAGGATTCTTACGGGGATCAGGTAAGGTCTGCTTAAGAGCCAAGACCTCTGCTCTCTTTCATGGAACATGTACCCACACTCGCTGAAAATGGGCCTCTACGGCCTGAATACCCTGATTAACAGTAGCAGCAACAGCCTCTCTCCATACAGGGGGAACTTCTCTCATAGGATACTGCTTCACTTTCCTCCTAACAGAAGGATCAGGTTCGTACAATGACTGAGACGGGAGTCTAGTTCTGAAGGCAAGTATCGTCTCTACAGCATCAGTAACATCAGATTCCACTATCGTCCCTTTAGCAAACTCTGACTGAACATCAAGCACTTCCTGCGGAATCGGACCCAACTCATTATCTTCCCATTCCTGCCGCAGAAAAGCACACATTACATCAAAAACATACCTTTGCTTAGGCGGCTCCCACTGAAAGAAAACATCCATAACTGCTGGCAAATTATACCTGAAAGCATTTAAAATCCATCTACGAGCCAACAGATCCAACACTGCTCGCTCTTCGGATCTAGGAAGCTGACTACAACTCTGCTTACGTTCCGAAACAGGGGTCATACTCAGTGGCCCAAACAATGGAGACAACAAATTGACAACAGTTTCGGTCATTCGTTTTCGAGCAGAGGGAGAAGAAGTAGGCGTAAAAACAGGAAAGTTAAAATCTTGAGACAAAGTAGGAACAAGAGCAGTAGGAGTCTGAGATGCAGAAGCAGAAGGCAAAGGAGTTTGAGGCAAAGCTGGAAGCAAAGCTTGCGACCCTAGAGTGGGTTGCGCAGTAGGAGGCAAAACCATCTGTGGAGCACCGGGTGACTGAACAACAGCAGAAGGTTGAACAACAAAGGGTGGAACAACCGGGGGTAATGGAGGTGCAGTAGCACCCTGCACATAAGGGGGTGGCAATCTCAGTAAATGAGACATCAAAGGATCTTTTTCAGGGTCTTCCATCACTTTCGGAGGAGAAGACGGCAAGGCCGGATAACATTTATCTATGGCCATGCAACGCTGTCTATCTAAGACTTCACTCGCACGCTCTTCTCCATCTTCCTTAAACTGCCTAGCAGCTTGTAGTACTGACATATTCTTATCTTTCCTATCTCTCTTTGCTTGCTTAATTTCTCGCGGTTTGGCTTCCTTTCGCCAAAGGCGGAAAGAGTCAAACATTGCCCGCCGGGCTTTCTTCTTAAATAGCGCAACTTCCAGATTATATAAAATATTTAATTCAAAGCTACCATGTTGGGGCCATCGTAAAACACCATCTTTTTTAGTATAGCGGACCCATACTTCATTATAAGTAATAGGACCCACTCCGTGTTTTGAATAGAGCTCATAAGTCGGAGTTCCAACCGGAGGTATAGGACACGAATCCTCCAATCGGGAATCCCTGTTGCAACCACAACTAAACCATTTCCTAATTTTGCTAAGACCAGGCATCTTATAGCTCACTAATCTAGCTTCAAACTTCAAGGGGTTATCAACTATCGATACACTCGTAAATATACGAGCCCCTCGGCTTCGATTTTTGCAAAAATCAATTCAAACAAAACCAAGAACCAAAACAAAGTCGTGGGAGCGACCCACTTATACTTAACCAAATATCTGTCACGCCACCAGAAGACCGTCTATCGTCTCGCTTTACAAAGGATCAATCAAGGGTCCAAGACAGGGCGACAGTCAGGGCAGCAGTCCTTCGTAGCCGTTGGAAAGCGGGAAGCCTCGCAGAAAAGACCTTCGGTCCACGTCGACATGCAGGGGTCAATGAAGTGGCGGCCTTCCTCCAGAATTTCCTCACGGGGCTCCTACGATCCTCAGGCTTGGACCGGTACCGCTGAAGCCGCCCCACTGTTGGGCGCCAACTGAAGAGCCGGGTTTTAGAACCCAGCGGCGCCAGGGACACGCCCAAAGTCTTCGGGTTCTCCTGTCTTGGCAAACAGAGACACGGAATACTTCTAGGTGGCGTCAGAGATCAAATTTATTAGCTGCAGCTAGTAACAGTGATCTCAGCAATACAACACGGTGTACAACTCAAGAAACTGTTCAAATTTCATAGAGCAAGACATCACCTTTTATACACAATATTCTCATTATAAATGTACACCCACTGCGCAAAATTCTGACCAATAGGACACATTTTCTAACTGAGTATCACATTAACAAAAACCCAATTTATAGTAACCCAACCCAAAAGTTAATTATTAGGACTGTCCCAAATTCAATCTTTGCAAGCCGGACAAATTTATAATTGAAAGCACTACCCATGTAATGAAAAGTCGTAAGGAAAGAAACAATTCAGATGTTGATTAGGATAAGATATGTGCAAGGAAACTAAAGGTTAACGAGGTCCTGAACATTGATTGGCAATCTCAGACAACGATCAGCCAGAGAAATTGGCTTTGTGAAGGGTCAGTTTCAGGTGAAAAGGTCAGCGTCCTGCAGTTCACTCACAAGTCAGAAAAGGGCCTGTTTAATGCATACATGAACAATGAGGCCCATGCAACTTTGTTCGTTCAGTTACCTCCACGGCCTATGTGAGTGAATTTGAATTTGAATTTGAATTTAAAAACACTTATAAAGCGCGCTTTTACCTGGCGGTTTCTTGACGCTAAGGACTTTTAGAACCCAGATAGCAGCTGTGGAAGGACTAGGCTGGGAATGCTTGCAGGAAGAGATAGGTTTTTAAGGCCTTACGGAAATCATGATAAAGTGAGATAGATCGAACGTTGGGGGGAGGAAATTCCAGAAAGTAGGGCCGAGGACCGCAAACTCCCCCCCCCCCCATCCTCATCTTCCTGAAGCGAGGGACAGAAAAAAGGGATTGAGAAGAGGAGCGGAGCTCTCTAGCTGGTATGTAGCTGGAGATTGCCGAATTTATGAAGGCTGGGGCGGTTCCAGCTCGGGCCTGGAACGCAGTGCAACCCAGTTTGAAAAGAGCCCTCTCCCTAATACACAAAATGGCGTTATGAGCAACGCACACAAAATGGAGTCCGGTCCCGAAAACCATGGAACCTCACTGTATGCGGTCCGAAACCCGAATTGGACTTCGTCTAATAGATGATTTTCTTCTAAGAATTGTGAAAGAGCTTTCCTAACTAGTCTTTCCACAATCTGGATAAGGCAACCAAGAAATTGGTCTGTAGTTGGATAGGCATAGGGGATCCAGTGTGGCTTTTTTCAATAAAGGGGTCACCACTGCCTTCTTCCAACACCCAGGGACTGTACCACTACTCAGTGACTGACAGCAGATTTGGTAGAGCCTAGAAAATAGCTCAAGATTGAATTATTTCCACAGTCTATGCTGAAGGGGGACCATTGGCGATCCAGATGAGACACTTAAAGCTGTTTTATTAAATTCTTCATGTGTGGGTATCTGAAACTGACCCATAGTTACCTGTGTATCTTTGTCTGTTCCCTCATTCTGCTTCTCTAACATCACTGATTCCAATGAATCATTTGTATTATTCATCCCGGCCTCCTTATTATGTTCAAGGCCATCAATGGTTTTATTAATTTTCTCTTCAAAGAACACTTCCAGGCCGTCGCATAGCTCTTGTGTGACAACTGTCTTATTTTTCGTACTGTCGGGTTTGGACAAATCCTTCACTATATTAAAGATTGTCCTGACCCTATTGGGTGCCTGTAGGAAGAGTTTCTCATAGTACTCAGCTTTAGTTTTAGCAACTGTTTCTTTGTAAATGTACAGTTCTTTTCTTAAGGCCAGTAGTCGTCTTTCAGGCCCGTTTGCACAACGTCTTCTTCATCCTTTTCTTCTTGGGTCACAATATTCTGACGATCAAGGTTCAGGGATGCCCCTAAATATTGATTTTAGGGGTGTTACATGTACTAGATGGTAGCCAATGGGCTACTTGGCTTTATGGTGACTACACCCTTAGAATCTTCCATCCCTTTGGGGAGGGGGCATCCCCCTAACTTGATAGGGTCAAATCCTTACATTCAAGATGGAGGCTTTTCTATGGAGGGGTTCACCTCAGTCTGGGGCATGTTAGAGGTGGTCCAGGCAAAGAGGAGACACACCTCTCCTGACTACTTATTTTCCAGCCACTCTTGCTGCCAACAGGGTCAGAGACATGGTGCAGACCAGTCAGCTGGACACAAGGGAGTTGGTTGTTATTCAGGGGACTTCTATAAGATGCTGTCTGAGTTGCATTTTGTAATAAATCCAACACTGGCATCAGTGTGGGGTTATTATGCTGAGGAGTTAACTCCTTAGCATTCAGTGAAGTCATCATGGAGTTGTGGAGATTCTAATGACAAACTCCCCCCCCAACCCATGTACTCAGTATGCCTCCACTGCAGTTACAATTTATGTGAATGGTGCAGACACTGTAGGGGCACATTGATCATGTAGCTGTGCCCTCACCTGTGGTATAGGGCACCCTGCCTTAGGGCTGTGAGGCCTGCTAGAGGGGTGACATAGCTATGCCACAGGCAGTGGTTGTGTGCATGGTGCACAGGGATGTGTGCCATGTAGACTCTTACGTTTTGTCTGCACCATAACACACAGTCTGCAATGGCAGTTTGTGTTTGGTGTGGAGTTTCTGAGGATGGTACAATATATGCTGCAGCTGTTAGAGACCCTCTCTGGTCACAAGGCGCTTGGTACCACTGGTACCTTTTACAAGGGACTTGTATGTGAGCCAGATGTGTGCAATTGTGGAAACAAAGTTACAGTTTTGGGAAAGAACACAGGCACTGGGAACCTGATTGGCCCGGTGCCGACCCTTCATCCCCCTCTAATTACCGTCCTATCTCCCTTCTGCCCTACCTGGGCAAGGTTCTAGAAACCCATGTTACCAGCACCCTGAGCACCTACGTGGAAGCTAACCACTGCCTCTCCCCTCGGCAGGCGGGTTTTCGCCCCCTCCATTCTACGGAGAAGGTGGTGACCTCAGTGATGGACTGCCTACGCGAGGGCATTGATACCAACCTTCCGCAGGCCCTCATCCTTTTAGATCTGTCCGCCGCTTTTGACACGGTGGATCATTCCATCCTCCTTACCCGTGTCAGGGCGGCGGGCATAGAGGGCCTGGCCCTCGCCTGGCTTGAGTCCTTCCTGAGTGATAGGGCTCAGGCGGTCCACCTAGCTGGTTTCACTGCTGCCCCTCGTGGGGTCGTATGTGGAGTCCCCCAAGGTTCCTCACTTTCTCCCCTTTTGTTTAATTTATACATCTACCCCCTTATTTTTTTGTTACAGCAGCTGGAGGTCACGGTGTTTAATTACGCCGATGACCTCCAGCTAATCTTTAATCTCTCCCACTCTTCCTCATCATCCCTGAACGTCCAATCCGTCATGCTGTTCATTCAGGATTGGATGAACTGCAACCACCTCAAACTCAATCCGGACAAGACGGAATTAGTCCTGACCGGAGGTGGTTGCAGTCCCTGGTCTCCTTCCCACTGGCCTCCCCCACTTGGTGTCCCTCCGATCCCTGTCCCCAAGGTCAAAACCCTTGGTATCTTTTTGAATTCCTCACTTTCTGTTCACTCCCAGGTCAACTCAGTTGTTTCTTCCAGTTTTTTTTCCCTTAGAATTATTAGGAAGATCTCTCGTTTCTTCTCTCTACCCGCTCTAAAGATCATAGTGATGGCTATGGTGCTCTCGCGCCTTGATTACGGCAACATCATCTACAACGGCGCCCCAGCCTATGCCATTCGCCGTCTGCAGCTAGTGCAGAACCAGGCTGCCCGCCTGATTCATGGCCTGCCTAAATTCCATCAAGTTACTCCTTTATTGCAGGCCCTGCACTGGCTGCCGGTGAAAGAACGAGCCTTGTTTAAGCTTGGCTGTACCACCTTTCAGGCCAAAATGGGCACCGCTCCGGAGTTCATCTGCTCCGCCATCAAGCCCTACACGCCGGGCAGAGAGCTTCGTTCCTCTCATCAGGCCTTGTTAACTATCCCCCGTTTCAGAAAGAAAAAGGCAGGCGGAACGAAATTCGCAGTTCTCGCTCCTGCGTTCTGGAACTCCCTCCCGACGGAACTCCGTGGGACACCTTCCTACACTGAGTTCCGGAAAGGTCTAAAAACCCTACTCTTTTCCCGAGCTTATAATGCTTAGTCCTCCCTCTGCTCCTGTTGGCCTCCCTACTACTCAAAAGCGCCAAGAAACCGCGTGGTAAAAGTGCGCTATAGAAATGTTTTTAAATTCAAAATTCAAATACACTCAAAGTGTATCAGATATTAGTGAAAAGTGGAGGGTAACCATGCAAAAAGGGACACTTTCCTACACCTGCCCCAAGCAAATATCCGCCTGGCTACAAGGTGACCACATTTTCAGTAAACATGTATCATCCTAAAATAATTAATCTAAATGATGAACCTCCAACCTTTTCCAAAGGAAGTGCAACTTCTGATCAATAAAATTATCTAGGGATTCTAACCGACATCACAGTTGCAATAGTAACTACATTAGACAAGATTACATTAGTGGCCACCACATGCAGGATTACTGCTAGTGATCAACCCAGCACACCAGATAGCATTTCCAGCAATATTATAATGCATTGTTTTATGTATACAAAATGTTTCTCTACAGAAGTTATGAAATGATGGGCATAGCAGCAAGTTTCTTTTGGTCCCAAGAACATACTTTCATGAATAAATCTCCCCAATGGAGAATTCATTGCCTTGACCTGTCAGATTTAAATACAGTTTGGAATGCCACAATTGTGTATCCAAACATCTGCTTTCCAGTTTCTGATGTTTTTTTTCATGTTTGGTTAACATACTCAAATCTGCTAAATAAAATGTAGGCATTTTGCGCAACAAATCCTCCTTTGCATCAAAATAATTTCCATTTTTAGGAAATAGATATTTAGCCCCCCAAAACAAGCTTGCTATTCTTATCAAGTATTTACTCATGCAAATGCCTCCCATGGATTGATTATGCCTCATGAATATATCACTTTCCATGAATGGCTACCATAAGGCCAAGAATGATTATGGCATGCCAAGTATGGCTACCATAGCGTTAAAGGCAGACACTAGAATACCAATGATGCCCACAGTATGCCAAGGATAGCCTGTTATGCTAGAACTACCTTCTGCCCTTCTGCTAGGAATGGACATCATAATACCAAGGGTGCCCACTAAATGTCAATAATTTGCATACTTTCTTTATCACATTTATACAGCGCCAAACACCAAAGGTTTTGATAGTGCTTTACATGGAACCGTGGTGCTATCATAGTCCTACAGTGAACACACAAAATATGGTCACTGTAACAGTTAAACAATTGGAACTATATACATCAAAACAAGAATAAAGAGAAGGGGAGACAAGGAAGAAGGCAGGAGAACTAGAGGGAATGACAGATTGGAAGAAAGGGGGATTACAAGAAGGAGAAGGCGGGGGATGAGGAGGAGTGAAATCGATGAGCAGAAGGGGTGGGAACTGAAGATAAGAAAGCAAGAAGAAGAAAGAAAAATAAATTAGAATGGAGGAAAGCAGAGAAAGTTAGAGAGAAGGCTGAACAAGAGTTAGGTGGTAAGGTAGGGAGGCAATGAGAGAGGGGAGAGCATGAGAGTTAGAGATTGGAGATGGAGTGAGCAGTGGATGAAGAATGTGTGAAAGTTGAAGTGAGAGTGAAGTACAAGAGTGGTAGATGGAATGGACAAAGCTTTTGAACAGAGCTGAAGCACAAGAAAAGATGGAAGGGGTGAAGGGCAGAGATAGATAATAATGGAACAGGAGTGGAGGGGAGAGAAAGGTAAACAAGCCACAAGGAGAAAAAGGAGGAGTGTAAACAAAGATGAAGTAAAGAGGATGAATAAGGGGATGAGCCAAATGGAATCGGAAGGCGGGTAGCAAAAGCGATTGCAGCAAGCAGGATATTAAATCAGATTTCTTTAATTTAAATAGTAATTTGGCCCAGAAACATTATCTACGATTTGCTAAGATTTGTCTGAGGCTGAGTGCATTCATAAAATTGACATACTTAGGAACCAACTTCTCTAGGCCAATACAATATGTGAGACAAGTGCATCATCAGAGTAGTGGTGGAAATAGCCTACCTCTCTCCTGCGGAGGATCTGCGGGCACACAAGAAAGTGCTTTCTCTCATCCATTAATATGTAGGATAAAAAGGAACGGGGCTTATGTGAACCCCTACTGTACACTTCTAATCAAAGGGAGTGGGACACTCCCCGTTTCCGCTGTACCTCACTGACACATATTCGTGCATGTGGGTCTATAGTAACCAATACATTAGGTCGTCATTGCCTCCCACATACTTCATGATGGCCCAAAGCTTGAATCTGTACACAATATCAGAAGGACAGGAAATCTCCACAAATGCTAGATGAATGGCCTTCTTGAAAAAACTTGGGGCAATATGTAGAAAATTAAGAAAAGCAATTTCCAAATTGCACAAACCCTAATGTACTAAAGAAGATATTTTAAAATAACAATTTGTAGTGGGGTCGCAAATCGACATGCTACATGAATATTAATGAGATAGGTCGCACTTTGTAACCCAAAGGAACCACAGTAATCACAGGGTTGGTTGCCTGCTGGGGTCAGTATACCACAATGCCTGTGATATCTTTTTAAAAAAGCAAACAATTTGTCTTTGAAATGGAGCCCATTTTCCTTAAAGGAAATTGGGATGCATTTCAAAAGAAAAATAGAATATTTAAGTTTCTTTTTTTTTTTTTTTTTGAGTAGGCATTGGTCCATGGGACCATTGCCTGATCTTAAAAAAAGATATCTTTTTAAATTCTCAAAAGGGAAGGGGTCCCCTGGGAACCCCTTTCCATTTGCAAATGGTTACCACCCCCTTCGGTAATCAGTAAAAAAAAGTAACGTTTTTCGACCGTCATTCACTTGCAAAACATTAATACATACCACACAAATCTGTATTTGGAAGGGACACCCTTAACACGCCCCTTCCAAATACGAATTCACAAACCCAAATTGTGATTCAGTAACGCGTTACTGAATCACAGTTTGGCTTTTCTACATTTAAAAATACCGTTGGGATTGCAAAAAAGCTTCTGTGAATCGGGCCGTTTGTGACCTCCAAAAAAAGCTTTATATATATATGGCCCATAGTTTGCAGACATCAAGTAAGAATTTAAATACTTTTCCTGTGTTCCCGGCCCCTCTAGAAACCAGATGCAAAAAGAACAATTGATGGACAGAATGCAGAACAATGTCATACATTCACCCCAGTGCAGAGATCTGGGCCTAAATCCATCGTTTTTTTGCTCACCATGCCATTCCAGTTAGGACCCAGCCATATGCAAATCAGTCTTGACCCTGCACCCAATGGGAACAGTCCAGACCGAACTGCCAGGCCAGGTTCTCCCTGGACTGGAAACAAGCATCCTAGGACCAGTTTCGGGCTTTCAGCCCTCATCAGCCAGGATAGCTTGACTCCAGTGGCATGGAGAGCACAGGAGCCACGTCTGGGCATATCTGTCCCACTCGGGGTGACAAATGCAAAAAGAACAATTGATGGATAGAATGCAGATCAATGTCATACATTCACCCCAATACAGAGATCTGGGCCTAACGCCATCGTTTTTTTGCTCACCATGCCTTTCCAGTTTGGACCCAGCCATATGCAAATCAGTCTTGACCCTGCACCCAGCTGGATGGCTGAGATATTAACTGATATCTATTTGTGCAACTTACCGAATAAACATCACCTAGTAACTTTTCTGGAGTCAAGAAAAAATAATAGAATCTAGCAAGAAGAGTCACTACAATCATCTTTTTTCAAATACGGGTGATTTCCATTGGACACAAACTCTCAGTCAATGGCAGGGGACCTCAAATTGCTATGAGAACCTTACTGGGATATAGGGTCTACAATTCTAGATTTGCTTTATATCGTTATAAGAGGAGCACATTTCAGCCAGAAATATTATTTAATAAATTATCCAAGATTGTGGTAACTACTTCTGCAATCCCATACAACTAATTTCCTTTCACTAGCCAAATTTGACCTACAGTTAGAAATGTCATAATCACCAAAACTGTATAGTGACATAAATGAGCCAGCCACATTCCAAACTAATCTCATCCATTGCAGCCGAAAGGCAGCTCTCTTTCCTCTGCCAGCGACCACATTCCACAAAATTCTATGATCAGCGGAATCACAAGCATCTGCAAGATCATCCCGGGGTTTACTATTACATACCCAGTTGGCCGATTTTACAGCCCTTTTATATTCACCATACATCTGCTAATCCCCTTTTGATTATGAGGTGAAAACCTTTGCCACGTTTCATAATTTGTATCTTGCTTTGGCACTTAAGGAATTATACCACTCATTTGAGTGATCTTTAGCCTCATCATTACTTTATGTGGTCAGGAATCCAGCAATAAGCTGATTTAAAGTATAAAACCCTTCTCTTGTTTTGGAATCAACTTCCTACAACTCCAGACATGCCTTTAAAGTAAGTAAACCCATCACTATTTTTGTGTTTGGCCAAAACCGAGGGAGAGGCCATTTCAATGTAAGAAATGATAGGGGGTTTCCACCTAGTAACCAAATATAAGGAGACGTCTTTGAAATCCTTCACTTATGCCCTGAATGTATTAAATGATTAGTTGTATAAGACTTTCATGATAGCTACTACACTTTCCTCAAGTCCCATAAAACCTTTAACTTCCTTTCAGCCAAAGACACTGTCATTATCCAAAGTGGCATTGCTGCATCAAGAGCACAGCTTTTTTTCTGGCATCCAGAGCAAGGTGTAATCTCTAAAGAGCATGCCATTTTTGATCTGTGAAAGTCACTAGAATTCATTATCTTGAGGACAATGTAAAGCAAAATGTATGATTCTCAGCTATTTGCTTTCAAAGCAGGGAAAAGCCTAGGGGACAATGGGAGAAATAGGTTAAAACAAGGTCCTTCCATTCCATGTGGTTGGAAATGATATCTATATGTGAAGGTGTAGCGTAGCATTTAGTCTTTTTCATGGGTGTTTTAATGTGGATAAAATATAAAGTCATAATGACATTAAAATCAAAATCTGCATGTCTGACTCCTTTGCTCTTATCAGGCACGGGCCATCATCCCACCAGCTTCTCCATCCACCCTAATTGTCTCCCACCCACTCTTCGCCCCACCCAATCTCTCCCCCCTCTGTTGGTTTTGATATTATTGCATGGTTGGCAAGGTTTATCATCAACTCCCAGTACATTGACCGAGACAAGAGGTTGGGAATGGCGCTACAAGAACTGGTGGCCATAACAATGTACTCAGCTTGCTGATTCTAAGGGTGGACTAAACTGAACTCTTAACTTGACTCAGTCACATCCCTGGGCTAGATTGGCCACCATATGGCCTGGTTTGTGGGGATTCCCCTTCTACTCATCTACCAATTTGTTAATGTTTCCCTGCTGTATTTTTATACAAAATATAAATAAAAGTTGCAAAAATAATCAAAATCTGCATTAAGTCAGAGTAATTCAGAACAAGCATTTACAATGCAATGGTCTCGGCTTTGTTAAAGTTAGAGATATTGACATTGCAAATGGCATTTCTTTCATTTTTAATTTTTTTAAAAACATAAATAAATGGTATTGTCATTTACAAAGGCAATAGGTGAGCATAAGAGAGTAGTAGAGAGTATTAGTGGACACAGAGCCACACACACACAGAGCTACACACACACACAGAGCCATACACACACACAGAGAGCCACACACACACTGGCTGAGCACACAAAGCATACAGGGCAGAGCGGTGCAGCCGAACACATATGGGGCGGTGGTACTGAGCGCATACAGGGGCGCCCCGGGCAGCACTGCTAAGCACAAACAACCAGTGCAATATAGAGGGCAAGGCACAAATGAGACATAGATGGAGAAAGAAAGCAGTGACAAAGTGTTTGAACAAACACGGGGCAGTGCTTGACGAGCACAATCTCTGGCCCCAAAGAGGAACAAGAGGGTTGTTTGTTTGATCCCCATTCGGGATAGTCAGAGTATGTATGAGTATCCTCCACCTTGCATGTATACAACCCTCACACTCGCGCTCCCCATCCCTAAAGCCAGCATGCCAACTCAGCCGCGTGAGGTTAGAGACCAACCGGAAACGTAGATTGTTAGAAAGTGCGATGCCAGATGTGACGAAGGGACCCCCAATGTAGCGCTGCCAGTGCTGCTTCTGTGAGTTCCCCTCCACTCTTATGGGATTCCCTCGGCTGCTCAATCATACGATTCCCTCCAGTGTTCCTCTGCTGTTTGTGAGCCTCGCTGCGCTCCTGTGAGGTTCCCTCTGCTTCTCCTACAATTCTCCAGTGTTCTTGTGAGCTACCCTAGTCTATGTCTGTGAGTCCCCATGAACTCCTGGGGGGCTCCCCCCGCTGCTCCTACGATTCCCTTTAGTGCTGCAGTGAGTTTCCTTCTGCTGCTCCTGTGAATCTCTCCGGTGTTCCTGTGAGCTTCCATAGTCTGTGAGTTCCCCTGTGCAGACTGTGCTCCTGTGGGATTCCCTAAGCTGCTCCTACGATTCCCTCCAGTGTTCCTGTGAGTTTCCCTATGCTGGTTCTGTGACTTCCCCTGCGCTCCTATGGGGTTCCCTCTGCTGCTCCTACGAATTCTTGATTGTTCCTGGGAGTTTCCCCAGTCTGTGAGTTCCCCTGTGCTCCTGTGGGGTTCCCTCTGCTGCTCCTATGATTCCCCCCAGTGTTCCTGCGAGTTTCTCTACTTCCCTGAGTGCTCTGAAGCTCCTCCTGTGCACTCCTCTATGCTGCTCCTTTCACCCCCCCCTTTGCTGGTCCTATACGTTCCGCCATGCTGGTCCTGTGAATTTTCCTAGAATGACCGTGTGAGTTTCCATCTGATATCCCCGTGAGTTCCCCTGCGCTCCTGTGAGTTCCCCATAGCAGGTCCTGTGAGGTTCCCAGTGCTGCTTCTGGATCTTTCCTTATGCTGCTCCAATTAATTCTCTAGGGCCGCTCCTGTGGGGTTCCCTCGCTGCTCCTGTGAGCTCTCTTGCCCTCGGATCCCGAGTTTTGCCCCTGCTTGTCCTGTGAACTCCCACGCGAGCCTCCCCGCTGCAATTAGTTACACCGTCCCGGTGCCCCTCTCTCCTGTGTACCTCGTGGTGCCCTGCGCCGCCTTACCTCTCCTGTGCATCCCCTCTAGTTCTCCTGTGTGTCCACGCGCTTGTCTGTGATCACTCCTGTCGCGTGCGCGAGGTCTGCAGTCACAGGGCGCGGAGCACTGCTGCTGAGACCAAAGAGGGTACGGGCAGTGCTGCTGAGAACTCACAGGGAACAGAAAACGATCACAGCAAAGATGGCGCCCGCGACCTGACAATCGCAACAGAGGAGGCCATTGGAGTCTGTCCGTGGCGTCAGGAGGAGGTGAAGAACCCCAGGGCGCCGATGTGGAATACCGGAATGGGACCCTGAGCCGAGGTGCGGCTGAGAGCGGCTGTCGGGGGTGAGCGGGGCTGGAGGAGTTGGCGGGGTCTTGACAGATCGGACCTCCTGGGCTGCCGAGAAGAGGAGACTAGGTCAGCTGGTGGCTAGGTGAGCGCCGCGAGGGAGAGCGGCGGTAAAGGGGCAGAGGCAAGAAAAGCGAGCACAAACGGGTCAGAGGCAAGAAAAGGGAGCACAAACAGCGAGAAGCGAGCACAAACAGGGGGCAGAGGCAAGAAAAGCGAGAAGCGAGCACAAACAGGGGGCAGAGGCAAGAGAAGCGAGCACAAACAGGGGGAAGAGGCAAGAAAAGCAAGCACAAACAGGGGGCAGAGGCAAGAAAAGCGAGCACTCACTGGCTGAGGCGGAGGACTCGGACGTTCTCCCTTGCTTGTCTCCGCAGAAATGACTCCCAGAAAAGCCCCGTCATTTTCGGATTCTGGGGCGTGTTTTTCTTTCTCTCCTCTTCCCATTGGCTGGAATGTAAAATTCCAGCCAATGATAAGAGGAGGGAAAGAAACTAAACCCCCCCCCCCCCGAATCCCAATAAGACGGGGCTTAAATGGACAGACGCCCCTCTCCTCTAATGGCTGGCCTCCGTTTAGGAAGCCAGCCAATGGAGAAAAGGAGCGGGTTCAAACCCCACGCTGAAAAACATAAGATCTCGCCGGCGAGACTGCGCAAGCGCAGCTTACGCAGGCCGAGACCTAAAAAGAGCGCAACCGCTGTAGCTTAGGCAGGGTTCTGGGTTTGCTTCCGTCTAGTTCGGAGATTGTCTGGTGTGCAGGGGAAAGTTCCCAGGAGACAGTGGACACCCCTGTCTGGTCCTTCTACAGACTGTAAATGGATTAGAGATCACTCTGTAAATTTGGACTTATATAGAAGACACCAGGTTGAGTATGATGGCATATCTCCTAAATCGAGGCCTGAACCCCATGTGCTCGAGGACACTGTCTAACAAGAAGTAGTCAACCAAATCAAAAACCTTTTTTAAGTCAACCAGCAAAACGGAGCATGGATCTTTCATTTGGTTAAAGTGGGCCAACGCCACATGTACACGGCATGTACAGTGTTGGGCACTACGGTTGGGTATAAAGCCACAATGATCCAGGTGGACCAGCGAGGCCAGTAGTCTCTAAAGTCTATTTGCTAGGGCAGAGGTGAAGATTTTAACTTCTGTATTGATCAGTGATCATGGGTCTGTCAGTGTCATTTGTATACTGACATTATGTATGAACCTAGATGTAAACATTATCTGCAACACCTAGTTTAGAAGCAGGCTATATTCTGGAAGTTAATGTTGATATATTTAGGGTAACATTTACATCTCTGAGGAGGACTTTGGTCCTTAATTCATTAATTATTGATGCCAATTTCAACCACAATTTCTCAATCATATTTAGAATTATAAAATCAAAAATGTGTTGCAATACATTCCATTTGAGCTAAATCATTGCTCTCCCCTCTCACAAACCCTTTTGTGATGGAAAGTTTTCAATTTAAATATTTGAAACACACATCATTGGTAACTCTATATATTAGTGGAGATTTCTTTATATTGTGGGGGACATTTTATGCAACATCTAGTTTACATGCAGGCTATATTCTGTAAGTTAATGTTCATATATTTAGGGTGAACACAAGGAGATGATGGACGAAGCCCTGAAACTTTTCAGACACTTACCCCCAATCACAGCTCTGGGTTGAATCCATCATCATACTTTAGCTCACTTCGCCACCTCAGTTCAGACCCAGCTATATGCAAATCAGTCTTGACCCTGTGCCTCATGGGAACAGACCAGCCCGAACTGGCAAGCCAGGTTTTCCCTGAACCGCAAACAAGCATCCTGGAACCCGTTTCGTGGTAACACCCCTCATCAGTCAGGCTAGCTTGTATCCAGTGGCAAAGTGAGCAAGGGACCCACGTCTGGGCATACCCTGCCAACTGAAGGCAAACAAAGCAAACACAAGGAGATGATGGATGGAGTACTGAATCTTTTCAGACACTCACCCCCAGTCACAGATCCGGGATGAATCCATCATTGTTCTTTAGCTCACTTCACCACCTCAGTTCATACTCAGCTATATGCAAATCCGTCTTGACCCTGTACCTCATGGGAACAAACCAGCCCGAAGTGCCAAGCCAGGTCTTCCCTGAACCGGAAACAAGCATCCTGGGACTGGGTTTGGAGTAACACCCCTCATCAGCCAGGCTAGCTTGAATCCAGGGGTGAGGTGAGCAAGAGACCCACGTCTGGGCATACACTGCCAACTTAGGTCTAACAAAGCAAACACAAGGAGATGATGTATGGAGCACTGAAACGTTTGACACTCACCCCCAGTCAAAGATCTGGGTTGAATCCATCATCGTTCTTTAGCTCAGTTTGCCACCTCAGTTCAGAACCAGCTATATGCAAATCAGTCTGGACCCTGTGCCTCATGGAAACAGGCCAGCTCAAACTGCCAAGCCCGGTCTTGCTTGATCCAGAAACAAGCATCCTGGGACCGGTTTCGGGGTAACACACCTCATCAGCTAGGCTAGATTGAATCCAGTGGCAAAGTGAGCAAGGGACCAACGTCTGGGCATACCCTGCCAACTTCAGGCGAACAAAGAAAACACAAGGAGATGATGGACGGAGCACTAAAGCATTTCAGACACTCACCCCTAGTCACAGATCTGGGTTGAATCATCATTGTTATTTATCTCACTTCCCCACCTCAGTTCAGACCCAGCTGTATGCAAATCTTACTTGACCTTATGCCTCATGAGAACAGATTAGCCCGAACTTCCAAACCAGGTCTTCCCTGAATCGGAAACAAGCATCCTGGGACCGGTTTCGGGGTAACACCCCTCATCAACTAGGCTAGCTTGAATGCAGTGGCAAAGTGAGCAAGGTCCCCACACCTGGGCATACCCTTCCAACTTAGGGCAAACACAAGAAGATGATGGACGGAGTGCTGACACTTTTCAGACACTCACCCCACTCACAGATCTGGGTTAAATCCATCATCGTTCTTTAGCTCACTTTGTCACCTCATTGCAGACCCAGCTATATGCAAATCAGTCTTGACCCTGTACCTCATGGGAACAAACCAGCCAGAAGTGCCAAGCCAGGTCTTCCCTGAACCGGAAACAAGCATCCTGGGACTGGGTTTGGAGTAACACACCTCATCCGCCAGGCTAGCTAGAATCCAGGGGTGAGGTAAGCAAGAGACCCACGTCTGGGCATACACTGCCAACTTAGGTCTAACAAAGCAAACACAAGAGATGATGTACGGAGCACTGAAACGTTTCAGACACTCATCCCCAGTCACAGATCTGGGTTGAATCCATCATCGTTCTTTAGCTCAGTTTGCCACCTCAGTTCAGAACCAGCTATATGCAAATCAGTCTGGACCCTGTGCCTCATGGAAACAGGCCAGCTCAAACTGCCAAGCTCGGTCTTGCTTGATCCAGAAACAAGCATCCTGGCACCGGTTTCGGGGTAACACACCTCATCAGCTAGGCTAGATTGAATCCAGTGGCAAAGTGAGCAACGGACCCACGTCTGGGCATACCCTGCCAACTTCAGGTGAACAAAGAAAACACAAGGAGATGATGGACGGAGCACTAAAGCATTTCAGACACTCACCCCAGTCACAGATCTGGGTTAAATCCATCATCGTTCTTTAGCTCACTTTGTCACCTCATTGCAGACCCAGCTATATGCAAATCAGTCTTGACCCTGTGCCTCATGGGAACAGACCAGCCCGAACTACTGGCCAATGCTTATTTACGGATCAGGGAAGACCTAGCTTGGCAGTTCAGGCTAGATTGTTCTCATGAGACACAGGGTCAAGACTAATTTGCATATAGCTGGGTCTGAACTGGGTTAGCGAAGTGAACTAAAGATCGATAATGGATTCAACCCAGATCTGTGACTGGGGTTGAGTGTCTAAAAAGTTTCAGTGCTCCATCCATTATCTCCTTGTGTTTACTTTGTTTGCCATAAGTTGGCAGGGTATGCCCATACGTGGGTCCCTTGCTCACTTTGCCACTGGAATCAAGCTAGCCTGGCTGATGAGGGGTGTTAACCTGAAAGCGGTCACAGGATCCTTGTTTCTGATCCAGGGAAGACCTGGCTTTGCAGTTTGGGCTGGACTGTTCCCATGAGGCACTGGGTCAAGTCTGATTTGCAAATAGCTGAGTCTGAACTGGGGTGGTGAAGTGAGCTAAAGAACGACGATGGATTCAACCCAGATCTGTGACTGGGGGTGAGTGTCTGAAAAGTTTCAGTGCTCCGTCCATCATCTTCTTGTCTTTGCCATATATTTAGGGCAACATTTACATCTCTAATTAGGACTTTAATCCTTAATTTATTAATTATTCATGCCAAATTCAACCAACAACAATGTAGCAATCGTATTTAGAATGATAACCTCAAAAATGTGTAGCAATATATCCCATTTGAGCTAAACCACTACCCTTCCCTCTCTCAACCCCTTTTGTGATGAAAAGTTTATCAGTTTAAATATTTGAAATACACCTACTTGGTAGCTCTATATATAAGTGGAGATTTCTTTATATTGTGTGCGATTAAAATATTTTGAGTTGCTCTGGACACATTTTTCATATTTGTTTCGTTGCATAAACTATGACCATAGAAACAAAGGGTGTATTTTTTTTTTTTAATTAATCAGTTGTCCGTACTTCAGAGATGATGTCACACTTTGCTAAGGGTGAGTTGAGGTCTGTTCTACACAATGCAGATTATAGCATTCCTTGCTGTAGGTAGGGAGTCTTGAAGTCCTACTGATATGACCTGTTTCATCACAATGTCTTAACTAAAGTTTGAATCTTCATGCATTAATAGAATACCGTAAACCTTATAAGATTTGGATGTAAACATTCAAGGAAACATTGCATATATTAATAGGAGGTCGACTTCCTTGTTCTACTTTGTCTTCTTCATTTTAGCATAGGCATATGAATGGCACTCATTATTTTTCTTAAATAATATAATCATAACTGCAGACATGCAAATAGCTAGTGTACAGCCTTCTAAGGATATTCTTAATGTATTAAATGTGCATGAAGTTGCAGAATAACGGTGTAGAGTTCTTTTCTCTAAGTACAGCAAATGCAGTGGCGTAGAATATCATTTAACGAGTTTGGTGACTATAATCTATATGGCTATCTCGAGTGACATATGTATACTAATCTACTGTCCTGTAACGTACAATAGTATCTACAAAGGAGCTTAATTGTTATATATGGCTCAGGGAGAATATGATTTAAGATGTACTTTTGTGATTTTCAAATCGATGCTTGTTTTATTTTTCAGCATGTCTGAAAATGTTTTTAAAAACAAACAATTTACAATGTTTGGTTGACTTTTACCATGTTATGTGATGCTCCATCAAAAATATTATTGCAGGCATTTGAATTTCGGTGTTGCCTGCCAGAAAATGATGAATCGTTATTTACTATGTGTTCTACATTCATGAGTCTTATTATTACATATGAAATACAGGTGATTTTACGATGGTGGAAGATCTCTCTTCGAAGTGAATATCGTGATGCAAGACCTGGAGAGTATAGAGAATCTCACCAGGATTTCCTGGATGATACCTCCCTGCAAGGTACATAATAAATATTTAGTTGTTAGTTTATATGTGCCTGACATTTTTTAACCATCAAAGTTGTCTATTTGAATTCAGACACCAAGGCAGTTGTCAGCCATGACTACCCAAGTTCCGAGCTAAATCCTTGTTCTTTGGAAATATAATTTAAAATGAGTGTATTATATTTGCATCATACATCGACACAACTCAATATCTTATGCCAACACACCCATCATAATATGTATAGACAACCACCTTCAAATATCCCCACAACCAACATCATATGTCCACACAACCAACATCATACATCCGCGCAATCAAAATCATATGTCCACACAACCAATATCATACACCAACATATGACCAGTATATGTCTACACAACCCCAAAAATACAAAACTATACCTACAAACCAATGGCAGCACACTCACCTTCATACATCTCATATGTCCATCTGACCCACCATCATACGCCAACGCACTCACAATCGTACTCAAACATATCTACTATCAGATATCTACACAATCAATATTATATACCAATGCACAACAATCGAAACTAAACAGTGCAATACCCTACTAATCTATTATTGAAAGGGAGCTAAAATTGGCTAATATATTAACAGTAGCTTCACCATAAAAAAATAAAAAGTAATAACAATCGCCTAATGTCTCAACCCCACCATTCAAAGTAAGCCTTAGCGTACTCTCTTTACTACATCTTACACATTTTCAAACACTATATAACATATCATAGAACATCATTAGTTGCATGATACACAAACCCACCATCATATTGGAAAACACCAAGCATTATACAACCACCCAACCAATATAATATGACTTTCACCCACCTTTTTAATTCCGCACAGCCACTAGTATATACACCCAATATCACACAACCATACAGCCATATTCATGTGCCAAACCCAACAACATACATTTATACACCCACCATCAATTTCCACACATCTTCCATATGTCAGAATCCACCATTATATATTTACCAACTCACTCTCTTATTGCAACACACAAACCATCATGCACATCCCCAGTAGTGTACAGTATTGCTCCATGACCTTAGTGATACCATCATACAACCCTTATTGCATGTCTATGCATGATCAATGGAACTTTGAAACTCATATCATGTTAAACATTCACACGTTATTGGGCTGGGAGTTAAGTTTGACGTACTTTGTCAGGACTGAGATATGAGCTGAAGGCAGCACCTAACTCTTATATGTCACAACTTTTTTATTTTCGTATGTCAGAATCACTGTTAGCATGTTAGTTAGCCTCAACTCCCTTCGATCTCTTTCAACTACATTTTTCTTTCATTGTTTATTGTTCAGCCAAAGGTTTAACAATGGACAGTCAAATATATTACTTAATAAGAATCCCCCCAAAAATGTAAAAAAAGAAATCATACATGTTAAATATACTAAACTTAATGTACGCTATCCAGAGCTTCAGTTGTGTATGAGTTTCTGATAACAAAGGTATTATATTCTTTAGGTCATTTCCACCAGACACTCAGGCAGTGCAAATGATTTTGCATAACTGTAATTAGACTAGACCATCATTATATTCCATAGATTATTCAACAAAATAATGCATTTTTCTTTTTTATCATACTATTCATGTTAGAATTTGTTATGGTACAGTGCTTGAATGGTAACCACTAACAAACAGTAACCTCTTATTTTATGTATAAAGGTTATTGGGTGTTTTTGAAACATACATAAATATACCCCATCCAGTCCCCTGACTTAGTATATCCAGGACCCTCAGTCTCCACACGGCCATCAAACCTTCTAATCACATCAGCGACCCACTACCACCTCCCGTCTTCAAAGAAATAAAAGCTGCCATCCTCCCCATTATGGTCAAAGATTGTTAACACTTCATTATTGCAAGGCACTAGCCACAACTGCCTAAAAGCAGCACAGGTAACCTCCATTAAAAAAAAAAACTAATGCAGACAGTGTGGATCTCAATAACTTATGCCCTATCTCCAACATTCCCACTCTGGCGATTCTTTTAGAAAAGTGCGTGCAGTTGCAACTCTGCGTACACATTGAGAAATTCCAACTCATGGATCACCATTGTTAGATCTGGGGGTCTCTATTTGGCAATGGTATTCACCTTTGTCCAAATAGGGACCCTTACTTCTAAGTCAGGATAAGGGGATTACACTCCTAAATAACCCCTGCTCACCCCCTTGGTAGCTTGGCATGAGCAGACAGGCTCATCTCAGAGGCAGTGTGTTAAGCATTTGTGAATATACACAGTAATACAGTGAAAACACTACAGATGGAACCAACACAGGTTTTTATAAATGTGAGAAGTTGGCTTGGCATATGATGTCCACTATTCTAGTGGGCACCTTGCACCAGTCCAAACGGCCCTTATTGATGGTAGGTTTAAAGTCAACCTTTATAGAAAGCTATCCTAGTGGTAGGTGTGGAGAGCCGCCTTCAGGCTAAGACTTAGAGGCGAGTTAAGCTAGTTGTTTTACCAATTATAATCTCTTGAATGATCAAATGAAAGCACACCACACAAGGTATATATCAAATATATATGTATTCTAAACACAACCCCTCTGGACTCTTTATGAGGTCAGAGGTAAAAGTACAATACAAGAAGCTTAATTAGCATACGATAAGTTGCACAGTATACGTTATGCCCTAGGGTCCTCACAAATCATTTACTAAAATAGTGGTATAAGAACCACGTGAGAGTTAGAAAGCAGGCCTAGGGCCTGTAGAACCGCTGGGGCTACCTATAACCACCCAAGGTTAGGATGCAGGAGGCCCACGGGAGACGCGCGCAGTGTCTAAACACAGCCGCAGATCACCATTGACTTTCCATGGAGAACGAACAAGTTACAATTTTAAAGATTAAGGGCACTTAGAGGTGAACTACGATGGAACCCTTTTAGACTAGGACACTTCAAGAGTCAAGACCCACGGGAGCACCGGAGTACTCGTGTTACCTCACCCAGGGAAGCCGGGTGCATAGGTGTCTTTTGGTGTCAGGTTTCGTCGTCGATTCCTATGGAGAGCTGTGAAGAAATGCTGCAGGCGACCAGAGGAAAAGTGTTCGGGTGGATCCAAGGGTGGATCGGAGATGTGAAGAACCTGAAAGAAGAGGAGACAGAGTCTGGGTCAGGAGAAGATGCCAACTGATGTCGGTGATTTTAGGTTAAAGAGGTGAAGCTTGACTCTTCAGCCACGAGGACCAGGAGGCGTTGACGATGACCAGGAGATGGATTCGAGCAGTCCCACGAAGGATCTAGCTGACTGCGGTATCGGAATCTGGATTGGACCCAACAAGCCTTAGCAACAGCAACGCACGCAAGATGACAAGATTGGCTTCGGTGCAGACCAGCAAGGTCTGAGGGACTCCTCCTTTGGAGAGGAGTGGGAGCATGTCTGGCGCAACCAGGAAGGCTCAAGAAACAAAGGATTGGCCTTCGTGGGGGCTCACCAGCCAACGGACTAGGTACCGCGAAGGCGCCTCGAGCTGCGGTGAAGAAAGGGGACTCACGGGTCACTCGTGGAGTGCTGGCCTCTGTACTTCAGTGTAAAAGGAGCTCAGGGGAGGAGCTTCAAATACCCCAATGCACAACTTTGTGATACCTCGGGAAGTAGGTGCAGTTCCAAAAATGCAGGATGTCCAGGAGTTCCGGTCCCACGTCTCTCGTGTCAGCTACGGGTCTCAGCTTTGCTGGGAGCTCGGGTCAGCCTGAGAGATGTCTGGAAGTCAATGTCCTGTGTCACAGATTCATCGGGATCCGGCGGGAGCCTCGAAAATGCAGACTGGCTAAGATGCAGTTGGTGCCTGTTTGAACAGGGTGGTCACTCCTTGACCACAGGCAAGATTTCTTTTGTCTTCCAGTCGATATTGAATGTTGAAGGTCCAAGATATATGTTGCAGAGTTTCATCCAGGGTAATCTAAAGTCCTAGGGACTGGGGTTCTATACTTATTGTGAGTTTAGGGGTTGGACTAACTCTAAGGTCCCTCCTATGGGTGGACCTGGGGAGGGGGTGATTACACCCCTTCTCCTTTGACCAGTTTCGTGCCAGAGCTGGGGCTGAGTGCCCCAGCAACCGTTTTGAACTGGGAAATGCATGGAGCACCTTGTGTGCCCCAGGCAGTGTCTGAAAAGCATTCACTGAATGCAACCCACCCTGCCCCAATACACTAAAGCCTGTCTAGCACCTCCCTGCCTGGACAGGAAACCTATTGTCCAGGCCTCTTCTGCAGGAGTTTCGTCCAACAGCAGGAGGGCAGACTTGTGTCTGTGGCAGCAGCATCCATTTTGTGATGCTGGGGCTCTGTTTAACTTTAACTGGGTTTATCAGTAACTACATGTCTTCTCCCTCTAGAAGGGTAGAATGCTACCCCCGCCGCCAGACATGGCGGGGGGTTTAGTATTTCAAAGTGTTTGACACCTTACATGACATGTTTTGATAAAGCCAAACCAAAGTTAGCATTAACCGCGAGGATTATAATGCACTTAAGAGTATATTGTATGGCTATATCATTGAACACCTATAAGGAGATGGTTCCAAAAACTGCAGAGGGGCTCAGCTCATGCTAGGGCACCCTCTCACACAAAACCAAGCACTCTGCCTTCAGGATTGTCAAGGCCTGCCATAGGAGTGACCTATAGGTTACTAAGTGTCTATATATAAGGTAGATATAAGCATACTATATCTAAGTAAGGGGTGCTTACACCACCTTACCCAGGCTGCAAGTAAAGACCTGTGGTGTCAGTTTGGAAGGCTAGCCAGTGGTGGCACAATACATGCTGCAGCCCCTGGTAGGCCTCTGGGGTCCCTATGCCCTGGGTACCTAAGGTACCATATACAGGGGCTCACAAGGGTGACCCAGTAACCAATCTGGCATGTACCTAAAGTACATGGTATCAATTTAGAGAGAGAACAGCTAGGCTGTGGGCCTGATTAGTGGGGCCACAGCCATACTAAAGTAGAAAAACCAGTGAAACACAGCAAAAAGTGGGAGTAACCATAGGAAGCAGACCCTACTCTCCTACAATAAAAATAAGTATTCTTCATATGAACTTAATATAAGACCACAAACGACAAAAATCCACAATACTATACTTAAAGTTGACTTAAAGATGATACACGTTGCTTAGTTCATAGTTGATGATAAATGCGACACATATCTCATCAAAGTACCTGAATGCTAACACAAAGTGGCAAAAAGGCTCGCAAAAGGGGAGATGTGTCAGTTCCGTGATCGGAGGGAAGTGATGTGTCGTGCCTCAATGCCTGTGCAGAGTAGGGGATGCGTCGTGATCCTTACCGGTGCGGGGTTGATGTGTAGATTCTCGGCTTGCGGTCCAGTTGCGATGCACAAGATGGCGCCTCGATGCGATGATCCTGGTGCGATGTGAGAAGATGGCGCCCTTGATGAGGCGATGCGATGACGATGCGTAGACGCCCTGGCAGCCTTGCGACGACTCTGAACTTTGGAGCAGCGACAGGCTCTGCGACACACTCCTCCGGTGATGCGATGGCGACTCTCTTGATGGCGTCACGCTTCTCCAGTGATGCAACAGCAGGCAGCTTTGACGAAGACACGCTTCCTGGGAGGTGCGGCGGCGGCACGCTTCTCCGGCGATGCGACTATCTCAGCTGCGGCGGCGACACGCTTCATCTCGATGCGTCGCGCTTCCAGCTCCCAGCGACACGCAAATGTCTGTAGATAGAATTCCGAGCAAGGAAATTCACAGGGGGAGCTGGTAGTGAAGTCTTTTGTCCCTGAGACGTCAGCAGTAGGCAAGCACAAGTTTAAGTCCTTGGAGAATATTCTGTAAGATGATGAAAGTCCCTAAAAAGTTCCTTCTCGTTTCCTTGTCGATGAAGAAACCACGGCAGGCCAACCGAGCAAACAGCATACTGGCAGAGGGGCAGTCCAAACTCCTGCAGCTTCCTTGGTTCTTCTCCTTACCAAAAGGTTACTTGTTCCAGAACTGATCTAAAGTTCTTGGGACTGGGTCCCAATATTTATACCCCAAAATCCTTTGTTCTCTGAAGGCAGAGAGGCATCTGCCTAGTCCAAACCAGTTCCTGAGCACTTTGTTTACATGACTCCTTCCTTCCTTTCACAGTGCAGGGCAGAGACATCAGACGCCCCACGGGAGGTGGAGCCACCATAGGGGAGGGAAGGCACAGCCCTGGAGCACTTTGTTGACAAGATTCCTCCTCTCCTTTCACAGTGCAGGGCAGAGACATCAGACACACCACAGGAGGTGGAGCCAGCATTGTAGTCCCAGGTGCAACTCCTCCCTCCCATCTAGATGCAGATCTCTCTATTCCCCGCTTGTCTGCCCCAGCCTGTCTCCTGGAATCCCCCAGCCCTGTCACTCAAAACTCCAGACAAGGAATACACAACCTAGCAGAGGCAGGCCTGGACAGTTAGGCAAGAAAATTCCTACTTTCTAAAAGTGGTATTTTCAAACACAGAATGTTAAAACCACCTTTACTAAAAATATGTATTTTATCATTCTGAGTTCAGGCATACTAAATTCGAATTTTTACCATGTTCCCTGAGTCAGTTAGGATTATAAGAATGTAATAATCTAACTGCCCATTCTGGCCTATGGAGAACAGGTAGCCTTGCAACAGTGAAAAACTAAAATGGCTGTAACTCACTATTAGGACATGCTACACACACCAGGGCATGACCTACCTTATACTTACAATGCACCCTGCCTTTGGGCCTACCATAGGGGTGTCTGATATGAAGAAAAGGGAAGGTTTAGGGACTGGCAAGTGGGTGCACTTGACAAGTAGACATGGCAGTCACAGACTGCACACAGGCCTTGCAATGGCAGGCCTGGCACACACTTTACAAGCTGTTTCTGTGGGTGGCACAACCAGTGCTGCAAGCCCACCAGCAGCATTTGATTTACAAGCCCTGGGCTCACATGGTGCACTGTACTGGGGTCTGACGAGTAAATCAAATAACCCAATCATGGAATCCCTAATCAATACATCAATTTAACATAGGGAGCACTTGCACTGTGGCACTGAATAGCAGTATCACAGTGCCCAAAGCATATAACCAGCAAAAACATATAAAAACAGAGGAGGCAATCAGTAAAAATGGAAGGGAAACTCACACCAATGATGCCAGGTCTAACAACCATCAATCTGGCTTTCACCGAGGTCACAGCACGGAATCTGTACTCAATCGCATTATGGATGACATTTTAAAAATGCTGAACCAAATGAAATCTATCCTCCTCATTCTCCTTGACCTATCATCTGCATTTGACACTGTTAATCACGCCAAACTACTATCCATTCTTGAAAACAGGATGGGCCTTTCAGGGATTGTGCTGCAATGGTGTACTTCGTTCCCCCACAACAGATCCAAAAGAGTCCAGGTGAATCAATCCCTCTCTCAGCCCTCTACAGTAACTATGGATGTTCCTCAAGGGTCCGCCGTGTCACCAATACTCTTCAATCTATTCTTGGAACCACTAGCAAATGCTCTGAACTCCGCGAACAATTTTTTTCATATGTATGCGGATGACACTCAACTATATCTGAAAATCACCTCCCCAGAAGATTTCATTACACTACCCTGATGAACGCGCAAAATTGGTTCACGGAGAACCACCTCCTGCTCAACGCCTCCAAAACGGAATTCCTCCTCATCACTCCCCCTAATCACACTCCCAAGATCGACCTCTGGATGAGACATCTTATAGCTTTCAACTACTCTCGCCACATTATTGCGTCTGCGAAATCCCTAGGAATTACAATAGACATGCACTTGAACATGAAGAATCAAATCCGCAATGTAACCTAGGGAGCTAAGTACCAGATGAGTATACTAAGGAATCTCAAACCATTCCTCCCACAGGAAGAATTTAAGCAGGCCGTGCAAGCTTTTGTACTACCAAGGCTAGACTACAGTAGCACCATGCTTTATGGTCTTCTCAAACATAGCCTGGCCCCACAAAGAGCTTCAGATTGATTGATTGGTAGATTGTTTCTTTTTGTACCAGTAATCAATCACATATCCCCATCCCTGAATACCTAAACTGGTTGGCTTACAAAGCAAGAATACAGCTATAGATTGCCTGCATGACTCACAAAACCCTACATTTTAAGACCCCAATTTATCTGGCTTAAAAGCTAGAACTATCAACAGGGCTGCAAATCCTCACAAATTGCAAGTTCACTGCTTCTGAAACTGCAGATCATCCCCAGAAAGAGTCACAGAGCCTTCTCAGGCATTGTCCTGAAGATTTGGAACTCGCTTCCACCAGACGTCCTTCGAATCTCATCCACCGCTTCTTTCAAAAAGGAAGTGAAAAAAATATTAATTAACAAGTTTCTACCCTAAAGAGCCTTGGCTCTACTGCTTATTATTCTGCCTGCTCCTGTGATGCCCTAATTGTTTACTACATTGTTGTGCACTTGGGAAGCCCAGCATTACCATGCTATACACATCTATATAATGAATGTTCTTTTCCCTCTATTGTATCCATACTATCCTAACTGTGAAGTGCTCTGATACCCACTTGGGTCTTGTTTGCTCTATACAAAACTTTATAAATAAAATAAATCGATTTAAAACCAGTAATTACCCTAATTTCTGAGTCAATCCTTGCAACAGCCATTGAGTGTCCCAATTGTAGTTCACCTTCACTTCCCACTGTTCTACTTAGCCCTCTCTGCAGGGTCACCCCCAAAACTTTTGCCTTCACCCCTCCTATTTTTGCTAAGTTTTGATTTTGTTGGCACTAGGACTGTGTGCATCTTACCACTGCTAACCAATGCTAAAGTGATTGTGCTCACTCCCTAAAGTATGGCAAAATTGGCTTACACCTGATTGGTATATTTAATTTCCATAAAAGTCCATAGTAAAGTGGTATACTATATCCCCAGGGCCTGTAAATTAAATGCCACTAGTGGGCCTGCAGCACTTATTGTGTCAACCACCTACGCAACCCCTTAAAACATGTCACAGGTCTGCCATTGCAGCCTGAAAGCAGTTTTAGACAGACACATCGACATGGCAAAATAACCCCTTTGCCAAGCCTTAAACTCCCCTTTTATTGCATCAAAGTCACCCCTAAGGTAGGCCCAGGGTAGCACATAGAGCAGGGTGCATTGTAATTAAAAGTTTGGACATGTACTTTTAAGTTTTACAGGTCTTGGTAGTGAAAAAACCCTAAATTATTTTTCTACTACTGTGAGGCCTATATTTCTGATAGGATAGCACTGGGTTGCCTTGCTACATTTAATAAGTGCAAACATTTGATTAGGACCCCTCTTTAATGGTGAAGTCAGATTTTAAGTCGCAATCCTGAAAATGCCACTTTAAAAATGTTGTCATTTTCCTGTTCTAATTATTTGGTGCCTGTAGCCTATATCCTTGGTCCCATGACTAGGTGTAGCTGGGAGTTAGCCTGTGTGTAGTGCTCCCAGACAGTGTGCAAAGGGGAAATAGGTGTTGGCAGGAAAGGAAGTGTCACCTACCACTCTTACATATCACCAAGGCTCTGCCTGAGGCCACACGCAAAGAGTTTGACATTAGGCTGTTGGGACCCCAGACAAGCTGGGGCCAGGGTGGGGAGGCAGAAAATTTCAGATACCTCTAGGGGTGGAAACCTCCAGAACCTTCTCTTACTTCAATATGGTTATCGGGTATAAATAGTGGACACTCAGACCCAACTCTTCAGTAGACCTCTGGACCTGTGGAAGACTCAGAAGGACTGCTGTGCTGCTCTGCAAAAAGGGCTGATACTCTGTTGCCCTGCTGCCTGAATGAGAAGGACTGGACCAGCACCTGGACTCTACCTGCTGTGACTCTTGCCCCCAAGCAGTGACAACCCAGTCCTGGACCTTGGGAGTGGGCCTTAAGATGCTTTGCCAGCCCTTCTATGATCCTCTGAGCAGAACCAACGCAGTGCAACACATCTTCAGAGCAGGACCTTGCATCACAGCCTGTAGCTTCCTCAGGACTTCCACTGCGCTACACATCTTCCACACAGGACTTGGCATCCAAAGCCCCTCTTCAATAGCTTTCTCGACGAAGACGCAGGATTCTCCCTTGCAACCCAGCAGCTTCCTCGGAGCTGCTGCTACACAACGTAACCTCAACATGGGATCTCGCAACACTCTACAACCAGGATTTAGGGTACTTTGTCCAGCGGGCCTAACTTGGTCCTTGTATTTGGCCCACTCTTCACTGTGGTCAACCTGAACTTGTGACTGTGTCCGAGTCCGGCGCGACCAGAAGACCAAAGTTTGCACTTTGTGCTTCGAGCAGCCGCGGCCCCTGCAGGTAAGAGCAGTGGGGCGGTAAGACCGGGTGGGGGGAATTTCGAGAGACGGCCATGAGGGAACATTTTATTATTTACTTAATTTTCCCTTGTGGTCATCTCTCAAAGTCTCCCCCCACCCGGCCCACTGCTCTTACCTGCAGCAGCTGCAGCCGGCTTCTAGACACTATTGTCACTTAAATCTTTAAAATTGCAAATTGTCCTGATGAAGACCCGCTTGTGACGGAGAATAAGTTGCGCTCTGACCTATGGTCGAAACGTCGATGTTGCAACCAGACTAGTCAATGCAGCTTCCCTGACTGAATCATAAAAATCATACAGGAGATGTGTATTCATGCTTGAAATAATGGACAGTTCAACATAACCCCTTTTTATGTTATCCATTTCATGTAGTATATGTACAGCACTTTTTTCACCTATCACCACAAGTCACCTTTCTTGCACTTCAATCACCTTATTGTTGTGTATTGTATTGTTTTATTGACAGCTTTTTGCAATAATATGTATTCATATAATACAATTTTCAGTTTGTGACTATAAATCGCTGGTCTTTGTGGTGTGTTCTAAGTATTACGATTAGGTACCTAAAAAATATTGTTGAACCTGTGTATCACTTGTCTGTATTATTGGTTATTACTAAAGTGTACAGTCATACTGTATTTTATATGTTGTACAAAAGAAATGGCCTCTTTCCCGACAGAACCACTCCTTCTATATTGCACATACCCAGGTTCTGAGCGACACAGGGTCACCCCATTACTACTATTGGTTTCCTTTGTTTGCTATCAGCTGCCAGACTAGTGAGGACGAAAATTCAATATAAAGGAAAAACAATATCTCCGTGTTCAAGTAGGAAACAGGTTTTCAAGATTGGACCAAAGACACAGGCCCAAAAATATTTGAATCTCTTTGTTTTTATAGCAAACAAAAATTCCAAATGTGTTAGTGTTAATAGCAGTGGTAATATTTAGTAAGAAAAAAGCAAATAAGAACTGGAATAAGGTACAAACACAATATAATTCAAGCCTGTGAGTAGAAGAAATACTAAAATGGGAGTATAAAATCAGGAGATATTGGATGGGTGTGGTAGTGGTGAACGAACAGCAGGAGAATTGGACAGATAATCAAAATGGGTACACTGCTGAATATAAGAACCTTGATCAAAAAAGTGAGAGCAGTACTCTGTTTTGAACAGAACAAATGTGGATAGAAGTTTTTTATTGAAATAAAATTACAGACGAATGTTATAGGTGCAGGAAAACATTGAGCTAATAGACTTTAGCAGAAATCTTGACTGAAGTTAGATAATGGCAGCTACACGGTCCTTAAAATTCATGATAATGCCATAGAAAATATGACATTAAAGGTAGTGGGGGAGTTTAGAGCAAGAATTAGTGTATAGCAGAGTCGGAATAGTGACCCTTCACAAAAAGTAGGAAGTATCCTCAGTTGAGCTCCATGATTATATCCTATGAAATCAAAGGAGTACATGAAAAATAGAGATTTGCCTCTGGGGAGATGATGTCTGATTTCTACCACTTTAATATAAAAAAAGAAAAAGTATGCCTTATACATAGCAGGTTTTTACAGGTGTATTACATGGTTTAATTGAGGTTATGCATCTGGCCATATCTGAAGGAGTTAAGCAGCACAAATACAAGGCAAAGGATAAACTAAGGACTGGCCAGGCACCAGGACCTGATTAAGACTTTGATCTACAGGTTACTTCATTACAAACTTCACTGATATGATGTCCACCTTATTTCAAGTGCCATAGGCAGTATATCGGTCACATTTCTCATAGGGTAATCCTTCCGCCAAACTCTAAATCAGGGCCAGAAACACTTCTAAAACGGTTCCAGTTATGGTTCCTTTGGTATGGAAGTAGATATGCCTGTAAATTCTCTCTGTTTTTTTGTAAAAACGAAATGTATGCAAAAATAGTTGCCTATAACGTTTATGATGCAACATTCAAGAACACATACCAGAGACAGTTTCTGTAGTGTCCAGTGACCAGCAGCCAAATAATAAATAACCAGCATATGTAAAGCACACAGTTACCTCCGGATAGGTGTCTCGGCGCTGGGGGCAGTCAGGAAGATTAAGCGAGCTATTGCCCAGAGTCAGAAGGTGTTGGGCTAACATGCCGCCGGTGCTGGGGAATCAAACTGTGAGCCCCCGTGTTCTGAAGTCAGCCACCCTGGCCCTGCACCACACCTCTTCCCTTGGGAAAGGGCCTATTTCCAAATCATTGTGCTCCATATAGAATAAGATTAAGACCATAACACCCCAAGGAACGAAGCCCCTCAGGCCAGTGATCTGGTACTCTGCCAGGTTTATGGATCTGCAAAGAGGTGTGTGCCTCTCCTCTCAGAAGGAAGTGATGAGGAGTGTGCCAGAGCTGTTACTCGCCAGGGAGCATGGCCAAGTACCTCTGCAATACCACATACATTGTAATAAATGCTTTGCTCATTATGGCGTAGTAAGGATGTTCAGATCAAGGCCATTGGCCCATTCTTTGGTGAACAGTACTTGCTTCCATCCACAGGTGCTGAGGTTCTCAAGCAGTGCAACATATGAGATGCTTCAGCACTATTACTTCAAATTCTACATTTTTCTACACGCCTTTTCATACAGTAGTGCCTTTTTGAACCTATTACGCTGCAGTAAATTTCAATCCAAAATTGGCAAACGAGAAACACACATTCGATTCTAACAATGAGCTGTGTTGGGTGTTAAAGGACTCGAACCCTCAAAATGGGACTACATGAACCCAAAAGCACTTACCTGTTGTAAACTGCCTTGGCTTTAACTTTCAAGTCTAGTACACTCTCCAAATTTTGGAATTAATTTCTTTTGTTATATATTTGTTTACATTTTTGTGTTCAATAGCATATTGTGCTTTATAATATAATATGTGTGATGGTGCTATTAATTCAAATGAGTTTCAAATAATTTCTAAAAATAACAGTACCACATACAGTGAATGATCTCTGTGCGTGTTATGTATTAAATTGTGATGTAACTCTTGGCCAGTGGGGGTCCTGATTTAGTGTTTAACTGTTTCCTCCCCCATGGGCCTTCATTGGATCAGACCTCTTAGTGACTGTTCCTGTATGATGGGCAGTGGAAGACAACATGCACAGAAGCAGAGAGCTCTGGCTTTACAATCCATGTCTTTTTTTTCTGCACAAGATGCTTCATAATCTTGCATTTGTAACCTATCCCCTACTGCGATGTTAATTATTGACATTTTGTTTTTCGAAACACAGCTCAAGTTGCCATAGTGTTTGGTGGAAATACCCTGAACCACGTCCTCAATTTGTGCCGAGGCAACTTTGATTTTCTTGAACGACTTCCTAAATCACTTCTTTTAAACATTATTACCTTCCTGGATCTTGAAGATATTGCGAGACTTTCACAAACTTCACGCACGTTTCAAAAGGTAAGAATTTAATGTTATCCATCTAGCTTTCTGACCAGTGAATATTTGACTAATCCTGGAATATCTATTTCTAAATGTTTATGGGCTATCAAAATATAGACGTTACTCTCTCAATTATTTTACGTTTCGTTTGTAAAACCTGTTCACTGACAATATCAAAGTATGTTGCAGTGGGAAAATCGTAGCATGAGCCTCGTGGGACTTTTATAATCTAATTTTGAAAGTATGAATATAAAACAGACACAACTGTACGTTAGTTTGATCTTTTTTAAAACATTTTATTTATTCTCAACCTGAAAAAGAATAGAAATGGCTAATGTAGGGCCATTCCTAAAATTAAAGTGATGGTCTGATTTTTTTTTTTAAGTTTGAATAATTACAGGAGTACTTGTCAGAGGCTGTGACTGTCTGAACATGGATGATATGCTTGTGTGTGAAAATATCACACCACATATATAAGGGGTTTGCCCAAATCCTCCTCTACTTTCTGAGCTATCAATGTATTCGAAAAACAACAAAAAAAATGATGTGGAGGAACAAATATCCTAAATAGTCAAAATAGTATACAATTAATTACTCCTATATACTAGTTCACTGTCCTTTCAAATTCATATATATTTTTTTCAATAAGTCGCATTCATTATTCATTCCAGATCAAACCCATATTTTATTTCTTAGTTCATATCTGGTTAGGACCAATCTTTTTTTTGTGTATCAACTTTAAAGAGAATAATCAGACAAAAATATATACACCATACATATACAACACATACAAAATTACAACGGATCAAAAAAATTATTGATTTACTAGACCCCACATTTTTTACAAGTGTCTGTTCCAAAAATACATTGCGGTCCACTGTAAGGTTATCCTTTGCACATTAGAGGTATCTTCTCCACCTCAGTGCCAACTTTATTGTGTGCAAGTCCGTTATTATATCACAATAATCTTCAACGGATTCCTTCTTCAATTGTCAACGTGTTTCAGATTACTTGGGCCTCATCAGGACAGGGGTACGAGGCAAAACCGCTCACTGGAAAGTATTGTGGTCTTGCCGGAGTGTAGGAGAGGGGCAAATCCTAACGTCACATGGCGTTGTCTCAATTTGTTAATAATCCAGCCCTACTGCTGCTGCTGTAACAATCCTCCAATGTAATTTATCTGTGCTAGAGAGCTAATCTTAAGCCACAAATGTGCCCTTTATCAATCATTTATTGCGGCCCCATTCAAACTATCTACTACTGTTTCCTCATGATCTGGCACACTTCACCATGGGCTCCGTCAGCGTCTCTGTGAAAATATAGCATGCGTACATTTGGTTGTTTGTGGGTGTTTACTACCTTTTGCAGGTGTACCTTTTATTTTTATTTATTTATTTTTTGGTGTTTTGTATATCGCGAACAAGACCCTTTCAGGTGACAGAGTGCTCTATAATAATGAACCAAGGAAATTATAATACAAATTGTGTCAATGTACAGGGATGAAGAACAATAATTGCCAAAACATAAATGGTAAGAGTGGGAATAGGAACAAAAGGACTGGACATAATATTAGGTCAGGCAAAGAACAATAGGCAACAGAGCGCTGTGTAAATGTGAACTAGACACAGGAGAAAGAATAGTGCTGAAACCCAAGGGGGTGGGTAAGGATGTCTATAGAGTCCACGACAAAAACAGGCAGGGATAAGTTGCTCCTTATGGTGAGGGAGTTAAGACCTCAGAGTGAGAGGGATTTGTTGGATAGTAGAATTTTTACTTCATTTCTGAAGAGGAGTGTGAATGGGTTACTTCTGATCTCGGGAAGGAGAGAGTTCCAGATTTTGGGGGCAATTTCGGAGAAGGATCTGTTGTAAGTGTTCTTTTCTCCGACATTTTTCTGTCTTGAGTAGCAAGGATCTTGTTCTTCTGGAAGGTCTGTTTCTACCTGATAGTGTCAGTTTCTGAGTCAAGTTGGATATGCTGCAGCCTTTTATGGCTCATACATGCAATTGTAAGGTGGATCCTAGCCTCATAGGGTAGCCATTTCAGTGGTTTGGAGGTCAGGGGTGATATGATCAAATTTGTTTAATCCAGTGATGAGCCTGGCTGCTGAATTCTGGGTAGCTTTTAGAGGTGAAAGTGAGATATTCGGTAGGCCTACCAGGGTGGCACTACCATATTCTGATTTCGGTAATACAAGAGCCTGATCCGCTGTTTTGAGGTCAAACAAGGGGAGGAAGGTTTTTTTTTCCCTTAGATTATGTAATTGATGGTTAACTCCTCTGGTAGCGGCACTGATGTGTTTTGTCATGGAGATGGTTTTGTCCAAGGTTATACCTAGCGATGTACTAGAGTCACTGGTTTGTGGGGTTCAATTCAAGGCAGCACCTCCCCAGACAGGGTTTGTGTATTGGGGCAGGGAGGGCTGCATCAGCAGATGCTTTTCCAGACACTGCCTGGGGCACACAAGGTGCTCCATGCATAGCCCGGTTCAAACCAGTTGCTGGGGCACTCGGCCCCAGCTTTGGCGCGAACCTGGACAAAGGAAAAGGGGTGTAACCACCCCCTTCTCCGGTCCACCCATAGGAGGGACCTAGCCAGGTAGTCCAGCCCCCATCCTTAGTATAAGTATAGGAGCTGTGTCCCTAGGACTTTAGATTACCCTGGACGAATCTTTGAAAGACATATCCTGGACCTTCGACGTTCCATTCTGACTGGAAGATGGAAGATATCTCCCTTGTGATCAAGGAATGACCACCCTGTTCCAACGGGCACCAACAGCACCTTTGCCGGTCCCGCATTTTCGAGGCTCCCGCCGGATCCCGAAGAATCTGCGACACAGGATCTGGACTTCCAGACCTCTCTGACCCTGACCCACATCCACAGCAAAGCTGAGACACATGGCGGACACAAGAGACGTGGAACCAGAACTCCTGGACATCCTGCATTTTGCAAGCTGCACTCCTTCAACGAGTTATCTCGAAGTTGTGCTTTGAGGTGCTTGAAGCCCCAGCCCCGAGCACCATTTGCACCGAAGCCCAGGCCCCCACACTCCGCGAGTTTTCCGTGGGCCCTGCTTTTGCATTTGAGCTTAACGCGTCTTCCCAGTTCCTAGTCCGTTGGCTAGTGAGCCCCCTGAAGACTCCATTTTGAAACTAACTCGCTTTCCTGGTTGCTCCAGGCTTGCCCCAGCTTCCGTGCAAAGGAGAAGCGCCACAGACCTTGCTGGTCTGCAACAGAGCCAATCTTGACATCCTGCATGGGTTGCGGTTGCCAAGGCTTGTTGGGTCCAATCCGGATACCGACACCGCAGTCCACTAGATCCATCGTGGGACAGCTCGAATCCAGCAACTGGTCATCGTCGATGCCTCCTGGACCTCGTGGCTGAAGAGACAAGTTCGACTACTTCACCTGAAATCACCCGACATCGACTGGTTCCTTCCTGGTTCCTTCTTGGTCACTGGCTAGTGACCCAGACTCTGTCCCTTCTGCTTTCAGGTTCTTCAGATCTTCGATCCACCCTTGGATCCACCCGGACACTTTTCCTCTGGTCGCCTGCAGCACCTCTTTGCAGCTCTCCATAGAAAACGACGACGAAACCCGACACGAAAAGACACCTATGCACCCGGCTTCCCTGGGTGAGGTAACACGAGTACTTTGGTGCTCCCATGGGTCTTGACTCTCGAAGTGTCCTAGTTTAAAAGAGTTCCATCCTAGTCCATCCGGAAGCGTCCTTAAATTGTATATTTGTAACTTTTACGATCTACGTAGAAAGTCAATAGTAACCCGCGCCTGTGTTTAGACACTGCACATGTCTCCCGTGGGCCTCCTACTTCCTAACCTTCCTTTGGTCGATTAAAGTAGCCCCAGCGATTCCACAGGCCCCAGGCCTGCTTTCTAATTCTCTTGTGGTTCTTATACCACTTACTTAGTATATGGTTTGTGAGGCCCCTAGGGCATAACGTATACTGTGCAACTTATTGTATATTAATTGAGTGACTTGTATTGTATTTTTACCTCTGACCTCATAAAGAGTGCAGAGGGGTTGTGTTTAGATTAAATACATATGTATTTGATATATACCTTGTGTGGTGTCCTTTCATTTGGTACTCAAGGGATTATAATTGGTAAAAGAACTTGCTTAACTCGCCTACTGACGTCTTAGCCTGATGACTGCTGGTTCATGCTACCACTAGGATAGCTTTCTATAAGGTTGACTTTACAACCACCATCAATAAGGGTCGATTAGACTGGTGCAAGGTGCCCACTAGAACTAGTGGACATCATATGCCAGGCTAACTTCTCACACAGTTGGGTACTGTTTTATTGTCAGAGAAAGGGGGGATTGCTTTTCCAGTTTGACTGGTGTGTTATAATTATGAACTGTGTTTTTGGTCGATTTATTGCTGTGTCTAGTTGATTTAGGAAGAAAGATGCTTTTGAAGTTTCTGATGTGCCTATTATAGGCACTTTGTCTATTTTTAGCAGTTTGAGGTTGAACAGGGAGGGGGTATCTCGCCATGCTTTTTCTGAGAGTCTGAGGAGTTGGTGTTCCTCATTAAGGTTACAGTTGAACTAAGGGTTTGTTCAGTTGGTCAGGATTCTCTTTAATTGTTTGGGTGCCAGGGTGTCCATGATTTTTGCCATGGAATTGATGTAATCCTCAGTAAGGTCATGAGCGGTCTTCATGAAGGGAGGCAGTAGTAAGATGTCTTTACTATGAGCCAACATGGGGAGGGGTTTAATGTTACGCGTGTCTCTGAGCCAGTGTTTGGCTCTCAAAGGTTGACCATTAGAGATAGGTGCCCATTCTGAGATGAAGAAGGTGATGCAGCGATGGTTAGTCCAGTCGCAAGGTAGGATGGATTTAATTTGTATAGTGTTCTGTTTTCAAATGATTCAGTCAAGGGTCTCTCCCTTGTTATGGGTTGGGCTGTTGAAGGCTTGGATAAGGTTATGGTCCTGGAGGAAGAATTTGAAACTGTTCACTCGAGGGTCGCTGGAATTGTTCCAAAGAATGTTGAAGTCACCAAGAAAGATTTCGGTATTGTGTTATTCTGTGACAGACGACATAATCTCCATGATCTGTTCAATAAAAGTGTGATTATCTCTGGGGGAATGGTAGAACATGTTAAGAGAGCACCTTGAATTGTGATTGGTGGTGATGTTAATCCTAAGGTATTCGCACAAGGTCAGTGGGAGAGCAAGTGATTGTTTCAAAGATCGAGTGGATCTATATAAACAGGCTAGGTCGCCACCAGGACGTCCTACACGGCCTAGTCTGATGATGTCATGACTGGGAGGGACTAGTAAGCAGAGGATCAGGGTTGAGGATTCGTTCAACCAAGGTTTCAGTAAGCATAAGAATGTCCAGGTCAAGGGTATGTATGAGATATCGTCTTTGTCCGCTGCGCGTTTCACAGCTGACATGCAATTGAGTAACGCAGATTTTAGGGATGTTTTGAGGGTAATGGTGAGCATGTGTGAGATGGAGACTTGTTTGAGGTTCATTTTATTAATATACCTACTGCTGGGGTGGGATGTCCTGAGGGGGTAAGTGATAATAGTTTCGATTATTGTAGAGGGTAGAGTGTGGTCAGTTGAAACATGGTTGTAGGAGTCTATGAGGGAGAGTATATTGTTGTACGATAGCCGACTGACTAGTCTATAGGGCAGGGAGGAATGATTATGGTTTAATGTGAAGGTCCAATGTATGGCCATTGAGTGAGCATGGTAAGAGACAGATTGGTAATTGGGAGTTGAAGTGTAGGCAGTCAGGAGGTGAGACAGATGTGAAGACCATTGATGTTCCAGGTTGGGGTTGATGTGAACTATTTTGAGAATGTCATCCCTAATCAATTGCAGTTAAGAATGATAGTATCAAGAGTAGAGTCAGTGAAGCGACTCCTAAGGGGTTCCTGGTGGGGGAAGCACTGTAGTGTAGAGAACTAGCCAAATCTGGCAGCTGGGGAAACCATCGTTGGAAGGGTTGATGATCAAAGCCTTAGTGATGGATGGCTGAGAGGGGCGGTGGAGTATTGATCGTGTAGAGACGAGTGTAAATGTTGGGATCTATAGAATAGTGGGCAGTGGGAATGTCGAAATGGTGATGACGTGAGGAAGTGCTAGCATTCACATTGAGGGAGTTAGACTGCAGTGGAGCCTGAATAAGGGTGGCTGATCGCCATGGGAGAGAGGCATAAGTGGGGCATTAGATGAGGTTATCAGATGTGGAGGAGTCAGAGGGGAGTTGTGAGGGGTTGGCGGGCGGGGTGGTCATGTCCCGTTTGTCCTTGAGGTAGGAAAAGAGATCTGTGAAGAGTTCAAGATTTCGATATAAAGATTAAATGAGCATGGTGCTGTTATAGTTTAAGGAGATGGTGGCATCTGCATTGTATAACGTGGAGGGCGCAATAGTAAGTTTGTGATTGGTGGGATTTTCTTGGTGATGGTGGTGTTGAATGAGGAAGATAGAGCTTTCCTCCTTAGCACGCAGAGTGGTCGTGAAGATGAGGTCATTCAGTAGGGTACCCTTAGTGTAACAGAAATAGGGATCATTAATAAGAGTTTCTTTGTTAAGGTTGAGGATTCTGTTTGAGATGTCTCATGGCATTTTTTGTTATGTTTGTGGAATAGTTTATTAAAAACGAGTCCATACCTAGGGCGTTCAGATTGTTGGTAATGTGGGAGGAGAGAGCTGGAGAGCTATGTCCTTATCCGGATTGTTGTCCCCTTAGGCGCAGGGGTGATTGCACTTGTGTGAAGGGGCAGGTAAGATTATTTACTGTACATTGACTGAGGTTACTTATCCAAACTAGAACCAGTAGGTGTCACAGAGCATAAGTCCAACTGATTTAGTGTTCATATAGGTGCATGGGTACAGGAGGTGAGTGGGCGCAATTTACAAAATGGAATATGTAATGTAGATACAGAGTCGAGTGGACTAGATATACAATATATGAAATACCGTGAAAGGGCTGATTACAAGATTGGGGGTCTGACTACCGGACCGCCATTGTGGTGGTCTGGAGTACGCCGCCAGGTTGGCAACATCGAGGCTGATGTTTTACACGTTTACTGCTGGGCATTACGAGTTTACCGCCGTTTACCGCCAGCGGCTTTCTAACCGTGGCAATGCCTCGGCACTGCAGCGCCTGCACAGTAATGCGCACACTGTTGGCATGTATCATGTCGTGCATGGCACAAAGTGCTCACACTACAGTGCTATAATGGGGGGCAACAACATGTGCCCCCAGCCACACTTTCCAATGGGCTAAAATTTCCCTGCCTTTCCATGGCAGGATGCCGCCATGAAAAGGTTGTTGACAATGCAACTTGCAATTCCGGTGGTGCCTGCATGAGCACCCAATACCCCGCTGCTTTCCTAACCGCTGCTCCCGCGGGATCCATGATCCTGTTGGTGGCGGCGGGTTTGAGGCAGTTCGATGCATAGGCGGCGGTTCGACCGCCACCGCGGGTAGAGCAGTCTTCAGACTACCGTACTCATAATCTGGCCCTAAATATTGAGCTGAGCAGATGGAAATAATCATTATACAATATACAGTACAAATACAATGCCAATACACCTGGCAGGAGTAGTAAGCATATCAAGGCATGGGCAAATGTTTTGGGCCTAACATATAGTCTGTACGTGCATGTTGTGTGACAAAGAGATATGATCGTCAATATCTCAGAGTGAGATGTTCGAAATATAACATAGAAGGGCTATTGGGAGAGCTCTAGAAGATGCCTCCCCCAATACAAAGTTCAACTATACAATGAACACGTCTAGGTTAAGACTTAGCCAACTTGACCACCCTGGCTAATATGGACAGGGCCCTAGCATCCGTTCTGGAGTGTCCACTATGGGGCATCACAGCATATTATCAGTTAAAATTAAACATTAGTAGTCGGGAATTTGCCAAAGACGACTTGCAACAGCTATGTCATATGGAGCAGCCATCCTGACCAATGGGCGAGTGCAACGAGTACTCCAGGGAGAATTACGTGACAGGCACAGGAATGCCACAATAAGCCCATCAAAAGATTGGCTCTCACTTGAAATGAGGCTGTTATGTGAATTCACGTTTTGTGAACCACTACTGTGAATTTTCAGTTATACAGAGTTTTTTTTTGCCTAAATATAAGGTGTTCACCCACATACCCTTTTGAATTTGGCCTAGAGGTTTTTTAAATGTTTAAATTTTTTTTAATCTAAGCCCTTTGCAAAGTAATCAAAAAGGTACCCGTAATGAAAAATTCTAATCGGCTCAAAAAGATGAAACTGAATAGTGGAAACTACGCTCCTTTTAACACTGGGGTACTGTGTTGTATACTTTTCACCTTGTAGGATCAGTCCTATTCATGGATCCTGGTAGATGACCTATGCTGTTCAGGCAGTTATTGTTAACCAACTTATAAAAAGCACCCAACCAATTTGGCAAATTGGAAACAGTAATGTACTTGCACTTAATGGAAATGTTAATGAACACTAATCCGTGCAATTACCTTTTTCACTATCCCCTATGTAGAGAGCCCCTCCATTGCTCTGTTGCCAAAGAAAACGAAACATGGCAAAAGTTGGGAGATGCTTGCTATTATCTCATGAATGTGGAAATTGTGCTAGTTGCTGTTGAGCTAAACCTAGGTCCTTCTTCACACCAGCAGATCTCTCTGCAGTGATTGCATCTAATGTAAAATGAAAACCTACAAATAAAGTTAAACTAATAATAACAAAGCATCAAAAGAGAAATTTCAGGTAAAAGGAATAGAGAGGGAGTAGATTGTGTTTGAAACTTGTTTTGAAAAGTGCCAATTTCAGCCGATGGTAGTAAAACACTGTTGAACTTCGGACATTAGGCAGGGAGAATGGCTGCAATCCAAAAGGAGGGAAGTGAAGTTGGACAGAAAAGAGACAGAGATAGAACGCGTAAAGGTTGATTTAAGGAAAACGTATTAGAAATAAAACAAATACATATGAACAAGTATTAGAACTTGGTAAACTGTGATTACAATTAATAAGAGAAAAAAAGGTAAGGTGTTGTAATAAGAAACCACAGGTTTGACGCACCGTCAGATATGAGAAATTTCTAAAACCAAGTTGGAGTGAAGGGAGATGGGAAAAGTGCTGGACACCAAGCTGACGTAAAGTCGATTAATCATGTCAGTTTCAGTAATACAGAAATTATTATGTGCGACTACCATAGAAAGTAATATGAAAATATAACAGTCCTGTTCAGGAAAGATCATATGGTAATTGTAATCATCAGCTTGGTTTCTCAGATATTCCTAAACTTTCATTATTAATTAAAAGTTCAATCCTAACCAAAATGGACAACTGTTTTTTAAATGTGGTTATTTGCTGCCACATCAAAAGAAAGGTAATTCTCCTTGTAACTAATTTGATTCCCACTTGTATGAAAATGTTTGCATGTTTTTTGATCCCCTGGTGTTAGATCGAGTCACAGAGGTTTTTATCAGGAAATTCGTTGAAATCCAGAAAATAGGCACCAAATAAACTACAGGTGGATTAAGGATCGTAAATACAAACAATGTTCTTCCAGAGTCAACACTTAACATAACATAACATTTACATAACATAACATTTAACATAACAACACATCTTGAATATTCCTTCTGATTAACTTTGCTATGAAAACATGGAGTTCGACTTTAGGCTCATACATGGCATCTTATGTCAGTATCTTTAGCTTCAAGTTAGATTGTTATTAAACACTTTTAGCCTTGCAGGAGTTCATGATCAAGACCTTATATTCGATAAAACACAGAAAAATAGATGATTAGGAAAAAATAGATGGGGGAAATCAGCATTAGAAAGACATAGGAAAGGCAAAGAAATTGTCATGTGATTTTTGTGCCCATGTACTTTAAAAGTTAATAATGGTCCAGGCCTGATTTCCCTTCTTTTTACTGTATTAAAACAAGTCTAATCTTGTTGGCAGAGAATTCAAAATTTGGTTTGAGGCAGTGAAATATTTCTGGCCTTTGCCTTTTTTATTCCCCAAGCTTATTCCAGGAAACACAGGACTCTTGATTTGACTTTCTTCCTAGAAAGTCTGATTATTCTATAGCTCCCTTCCCTGTAAATGAGTGCCTGCTAGTATCTGAGATTTCATGCTTGCTTTTGATATATAGGTAGACTATTTTTTCTGAAATTTCAAATATAAGCTACATACTAATTGCAGTATTGAGACATTTGACTTCAAAATTTAAGTAAATATTGTAGTGCCAACACATACCATCACCTGTCCTTAACAGTCATAATTATTACATACAGCTGCATGCTCACTGCGTTTCATTAACATAGGTACAAATGTGTCAGGTTATTACCTCTTCAAAAATATGCTTAAATATCATCTATCTAAATTGGGGGCTATCCTAAGAGTACATTTTACTAGAGGCAGATTTACCAGGACCTAATTTGAAGTTGATGAGCATAACCATTACTGTCAACCTCCACAGGAGAGTAAAGAGGTGCATCCTCAAGTATGTCCTCTTTATATCAAAACTCTGCTCACCACAGATACTTGAGTTCACAAACCCATAGTTCCCCCAGTCTTTTCACAGTTGGGAAGCAAGAGATCATCTCACCCACAACGCATCGTGGCATGCTTCATCATCGGTGACCTCTAACACTGGGAAAGAAACAATGCCACCCCAGCGGACTCGACCGATGTCCGTGCCTTCGGGAGTTCTTATCAATCTTTTTTATTTTCTTTATTATTGAATACTCCTGGTATCGATTAAACTCAAACAGAATGATCCATTGATGATATGTAATGATTCATCTGACCATATGGAATCCCTTAATTACCAACATGTTTCGACCTGTAGGTATGCCAAGGATGGTCAAAGGTCTTTGTCAGGGTATTGGGACTCCCTAGTTCTGCTATGCATTTGTACCATGCGAGAAAGGAGAATTTTCCCTGTCAGTAAAATGTCTAATTGGACGTCACCTGTGTGTCAGAACAAAAACCAAGGAATATTAATCTGCGTCTGTATTATGACCCAAAGCTGATAATGAAATATGCCAAACATTTAGATATTTCATAACCCCTTAGAAAAGAGACCCTACTCAAAGGGAACTCTGTAAAGATAAAATCATTAACAACCACCATCAAGTGAACACTACAAACAATGAATTAGTATGAAAAGTATTTAGATAAGCATGTTTGACACCGAACACAAATGTCATGCATTATAACTCAATAAACTTGGTGTTGGTATAACAAGACCAAACAAATCTCTTTAAGGTCTGGAGCTACGCACTTACCCGAGTCATACTAAACTAAAGGCTTCATGGCTCAGTGTGGGGAAACGCCTCCTTTGTAGTCACACTCTTATCATGTGTATGAAAATACCATGCTGGACAAGGAAAAACACTTTAAAACAGCCCACTGTCACAGGTTGGCACACTGTGGTAAATAGACCACTATTTTTCAATTAATTTGAGTCATCCACTGTCCATGAGCCACACCTAGCAATCATTAAATTATTCGTTTGATCATCCTTGATATCTGACATATTTTTATGTAAAAGCCCCATTATAAATTGTGTATTATCACGCTTGTAGCAACGTAGCGTTGAACAATGCACATATAACATACATACGGTTAGGAAATAGACAGACATGCATGTTACTATTATTTTGTTGCATGTTCCAAGCATATCGCAATCTGACCTCTATGGGAATAGTGCTTGGAATGCTAATACTCGACTCAACTGCTATCTATGTCCTCTGTTCAATAAGGCTGTTAAGGTAGGTCCATGTAAGTTGTGTGTAAGGGCAACAATGTACGAACGTGACTGTGGCTCACCCGTATCGCATTCACAGCTGACGATAAACCAAATGTATCAACTAGCATGCTCTATGGCGTACTTCAACCGTCAAACTACTCTTGACCAGAAAGCTGACACGGCTTACTGTATATGCACCCTGTGCTAAGTAACACAAATGCTGTAAAACACACACCAATGCTCCCTGATTGCTAAAGCTCGTAAAGTAAGGTATGTGCCAGGGGGAAATGTCCGACCATGACAAAGGCTCACCCGTATCATACTCACTGCCAGCATTCAATCAAATGTAGTGACTGGCACACGTTCTGGCGTACTCCAAACATCATGGTGCTCCAGATTGGAAAACCGCTGCCATACATCCTCACTCGCTCACTTGCTTCGTCAAGAGGAGCGTGCTGCCCCATCATCTAGTATCCTGGTGCTCTGAGCCTAGATTCAGCTCTTAAAGAGTGCAGCTAGCCGGCCACCTAACGACCGCGTGGATGCGCTGCTGTCATCTCTAGTAAGGGCCCCTTTGAATTAGCTATGGTCTTGGGTGCTATGAACATGTAGTCCATAGAACAAGTAGACTGAGTTTAATGCAAGAGAAAAAGAATTGTTTGCTGAAGACAGGATTAGGTAAAAAAGGGAGATTGAACATCCCTTAATGCAGTTTTTACAAAGAGAATCAACATCCTGTAGTGCACTGAGGGTATACACTTCATACCACATATAAGTTCATCCTCAGCTTTCTATTAGATATGTTTATAGTAGATAATGATGTCTGTCCTGCGCATTCATTCAATTAAACCTAATAAGGATGCCTGTATTTAAAAGAAGAGGCCGGATCACTTTGGAGAGTTAACAACATACTCAGTTACAGAACGCAGTACTGTGAGGAATACTGTTCTCCAGACAGGCGACCCGTTATTTTTCTTATTCTCAGGGTAATGTAAACCCAGATCAGGTGTTACCTTGCTACTTAATCACGGTGATTCAGGGGCATATCTCCAACTTAGTATGACCTGCGGCAGACTATAGATGTGTCCATTGTACCCCGTCGTTTAGGCCTTTTTTTTAGATATCCCCTAGTGGTGTATCCATCTCTGTTCAGTGTAGAACAGTCTTGTAGTAGTGTTTGTTCCAAATGAGGAGATATGCTCTATAATGGCCCATTCAAAGTTTTTGTCAGTATGGTTATATTCAAGGAAGTATCTTATAGGTTTTGTTGTATTCTTTCGACATCTAGTGGCTCAAGTCCAGTTGTTTTGCCTTTTTTCTGAGTCTACAGTCATTTGAATGGCCCACTGGAGCAAGACCCCCTATGGGTGGTAGATTCCAGGCGTAAATTAAGTTGGGTTTTTTACTTTGGACTTTGGAGCTTGTGTGTACCAATTCGTCTTTTATGGATTTTACTTGTTTGAATGAGGACATTGGCTTTTCCAGCTCAAATGACCCTAATGTTAAAATGTTCCAATGCTTCCTTACAATTTTCTGCACCATATTTGAATGCTGGCTAAACTTTGTCACACACATCAGACTTTCAGTGATGATTCCCTGTGAGGTTTGCAATAATGCATCTCTTGGTGTATTGGAAGCCCTCTTCAGAACCTGTGTATCACTTTCTGAGGGCATTTCTTGTCTGCTAGCTTCACTGTTAGACATCGTGCATGCTGTAGGAAATCCTGTTTGTCATGGCAATTGGGTCAGAGCCTGAGAAATACACCAACTGGGTGGTTGTCCCTGAGAGTTACTGTCCTACTGCAGTAAGTTGTTCCGATATGTGGGATTGTGGCACAACTCACTTTTCCGAGCGCAGTCTACAGGTCTTATCATGAGGTCCAAAATTGGAATTCCTACTTTGCTGTGAGACATGGTTAAATTAAGAAACTCGTTAGTCTCATTAAGCCACAGTGCAAACTAGAGGCTGACCTGGCCATACCACAAATATATAATTTATATATAATTTCCCAAAATGTTCAGTTTTCAAGGTAGGGATTGCAATCCCTGTAAATATACTATTAATCGAAATAGCGTATATATAGGTAAGCCACACTTGGGGCGAAAGTACTGCCCATGGGTTTGTAGGTAGAAGTCATCTTCAAACCTGAAGTAAATTCTGGTCAGGGCCTTATGTGCGCAGTCCAATATAAATTCCCTTGGTGTTATGGCTGACCGTTCCAATTCAGATAATTGGCCATCAAGTACTTTAAGGGACACCTCTGGTGGTATGCTTGTGTATAGGGTTTCAACATCTAGTGCCATCAGCAATTGATTGTTGTGGTCAAACTGTATGTATGATGGTATTCTGCTCACTAATGGTCTCAGGAAATGGTCCACAAACTTTAATAGTGGTTCCAATGCTGATCCTATGCCTCCTACAATGGGGCTGCCTGGGGATGGAATGTTATCTTTATGGCTCTTCAGTAAAATGTAGAAGTACGGCACTACCGGATTAGACTTCTTTATTAATTCTGCTTCGTGCTTAGTGATCCAATCATTTTCTTCAGCCTCTTTGATTATATATTTTATATCTACAACAATGTCTTGTGTTGGAGTCTTTACTCCATTTTTAAAATAATTTCTGCTCTTTTTCTGTAGTTTTTTACATTCTCGCCTACACATCTCAACTAGTAATACTATCACATCTCCGCCTTTGTCCTCTGGCATTATTAGTATCCCTGGTTCTTGTGCCAGATCCCTCAATGCTTCCATTTCTACTTTAGAAGTGTTGTGAAAGTGCCTGACGTTTTTGTTAAGTGCATCAATTTCCTTGCTCACAATGTTTTCAAAGGTTTGTACCTCTACTGGTAAGGTATTACTTCGTGGATTAAACCTTGATGTTTTTCACAAGCCAGTGTTGTTGTTATTTTCTTTTATAGGTTTCTCTCTGAAGAATGCTTTAAGGCGAATTTTTCAAAAACTTTCTGCCAAATCTTTCCTCAGTTGGAAGGTATTGTGTCTCTGAGTGGGCACATATCCTAACCTGCTGTTTAATACTTTAAGGACCAGATTCCGATGTCGTTCGGAAGGCCTCCGAATCAGATTTGGCTTTCCCAGATTCGATTCGTAGCCCTTGTTTCCTAATGAATCGTACCCAGGTCCGAAAAAACAAGTACGATGTGAAGATTGCGTATGCGTTGACCGAATCGTTTCCGGGACCCAAACCTGCCTGTACGGCTCATTTGTAGCCGAATGATGCCACGCAATGGAGCTGAATTCTGACTGTTTGAGTACGATTCGGACAGCCGCTCCGCCTTGGTCTATTGAGATGAAACAGCTGTCGGAATCATGCTTAGGAGTGTGTCCATGGGTCCCCCCGATCCAAGCATGCACAGTGTGGTGGGCACCCAGGAGCATGTTTCGCTCGGAAAGCCTTCCGGATCCGATTAGTACGGAGGGCTTTTCTAGCGATATTGGAATCTGGCCCTAAGTTGTGTGTCTGTAAGTATTTTGTCAGTCAAATTGACCACTACACCCTATCTCTGCTCGTCCCTGGTTGTAGGGATTGCTTCCTCTGCTGCTGTGGGGTGTTCCACTGCACTCTGGGACCCTTTCTTCTTTCTCTGCCCCTCCCTCCACCTCCTGCTAAAAAAAGGCATCTGGGCTTTGACCGTGGTAGGCTGCCAAACGGGGTTTGTAAAGGGGGCCCTTGTTAAGGATTCCAACCCATAGGTGGCTGCTGGAATTGCAGTCGTCTAAAATATTGTTTTTGGTATTGTCTCTTCCTATATCTAGTTCTGGGATTTGGGGCGTCTGTGTCGCTGTAATCTGATTTGGAAGAGGGAGATTTTCCAGATGAGCTGTTCTCTCAGCTCTGTTACTTTGGAAGTCTGGGTAGGAGTAAGAAAACACCCTTTCCATGAATAATTTCTTTAGATCCTTCTGAAACTTCCCTATTTTAGATGTTGTAAGGTTTTTTTAAAACTCATTAATGAACTTGTTTGTGTCATCCAGTTTCTTTTTAAACACAGTGATAGACAAGTGTTTTCAGTGCTGTTTCGCTGACCTTTATTTTGATCAGCAGAGCCTTTTCTGGTTGTTATCTACATGCATTTCTCCGCTGCACAACTTTGCCATTGTAAACTTGTTTATGAGGTGAATTTACAAATCCATAGTTTTGTGAGATCCTCTGCTTGTTAAAAGAAGTTTAGAAGTTCTATCAGCAGAGGAGCAGTATAGTCAAAACATTCCATTAAACACATATGGACAGAGAGAATTTCCAAAATAAACCGAAAGTGAACATTTTTCATTAATTCAAGAAATTTAATTCAACCATCAATTATTTAAAAAAAACACAATAACGTTCTGAATGTTAGGCACATACATTAAAAATCGGTGCTCAATACAAATTCAAAATGTGTAAGACTATCTGCGAAATTTGTTCCACTTTTAAGTATTTTTTAAGTGTTGCTCAATAATACTATTCTCTGTTTTCTACAATATTTTCAACTGTTAATATCAAACATTCCAATTATGTGTAAATATTACCCAAGCAACAGAAACATTCTGGCATTACCATGGTGTTCTGTTGAAGTAATCATTGAAGCAGAAGTATTCAAGGAAACATACTGGTATATCTTTTGCAATAAGGATACTGTGAATCACTGTAATATTGCGTGGCCCCCCCAAAAAGTATAAGGAGATCAAAAAGGTCATCTTGTTTAAGTGCGTTGACAGCAGTTGGGAGTGACATTATCGGGGCGTCTGGCTCAAGTTCTTCAATACTACATTTTAAGATAAGCAGCTGTCAAGGCAAGTCACTTTCATATGCAGGTTTACTTATCTCACCTCTAGTTTCAACTCATTGAACGTTCAAGTCACTACTGGCCAAAGGATCAGTCATCGAGTGCAGAGAGAAGTGACCAGTAACATTGAGGTCTCCTTTTGATATTCAATCTTTGACCCTTATGCACTTAAAGCTAAAACGGATAGTGGGCCAGCTACAGGGGTACTGTACTAGCAGGTGTTGACCCTAAGCTCAATGTTCTCAATTAATTATTATGCACTTTTAACTGTAATCTACTCATCGATTTGTTGTGTGAAAAACACCTTTTTTAAGTTGTAGGTGGAGTCTTAGCTGAAGCATTAGCAACTCATCACTCATTCAGATACATGTAGTCTTGACTTAGAAGAAAATATATGCCCTCAGGCCTTTTGCTAAAATAGATTTCTGGATAGTTCCAATAATAGCATCTCAATGACAATGAGGTGGAGCAAATGCCCTTTAATGTTGCTTCTTTATCGCCCATCACATCGGTTCTGAACCACGCTCTTTGAGGTCTATGGTTTCGCTCCATTTTCTGATTCTGCTTCCCTTTTGATATAGTGAAATATCACCTGTGCATCAATCAGAATTACAGTTTATGGGAAACTTTTACTAAATTCATACCTCATAGACTGGTAAATCTAGTGCTAGTTGCTACAGGGCTTTCTGAGGGGCTAAATCATGTGATGAGACCTACCTTTCTTCTAGACCACAATTTGGATGAGAGGTTTCCACTCTCTGTTATGGTTTTTAACTTCAGGGTACCTACTTCAACCTTGCTGCTGTTCTGGGCAAATTTCTCTCAGTGTTGTGTGATGTTATGACAGCTTTTTCAGACCAACATTTCTCTTTTGTATTGCTGGTTTTAATTCCCATATAACAACAATTCTGATACCTTTCCATAGCCATGCCTCCCCGTCAGGTACGCCTGACACATATATTTGCCTTTCAGTGTAACACCTTTTGAATTCATCCAAAAACGTTCAATCATCTAATAGAGGAATTCAAAGTTTAGATGGTAAACACCATTAGCACCATTCGGTGGCTCTCGCTGCAGCGCTTACTTTCAAGTCAAAAAAGTTTACTATTTGTTGAATAATTATTGTACGAGGCTGGATTAGTATATAGTGCACGCTTATTTAATTATAGCACCTTGCACTAGTCCAGACAACCCTTCTGGTGATTTTAGTGGGCTTAGGCAACCTTATAAAGCTCTCTAAGTGGTAGCTGTGGAGAGCAGATTTTAGGCTTATCCAGAAGGAGTTTTAAGCAGCTTGTTTTACTAGTTCTAATCATGGGGTGTAGGTTAAACAAAAAATAATCGCACAGTGTATATATAAAATTGTTTTATTTATCACACAACACTCACTAACACATAGGTATATCTCCTACCCGGAGGTATAAACACAAATACACAATAATTCAATTGCAAATAGGTAAGTAAGAACACACAGTGGTCTCCACCGGGGACCAAACCATATACCAAACCAAATACTAAATAAATGGAATGCAATCTGCGCTCGAAGTTCGGACTTGGACCAGGAGACTCAGAGGAGCTGGAGACACAAGGAACCACCCACGGGAAGTACCCAGGAACCCCAAGGAGACTGTGTGCACAGTGTAAACAGCCACGTACTCAATAGTGGTCAACGAGAAACTCGCTGTTGCAGTTTTGTAGAAGGAGGACCCTTTCCAGTGGACCCTGAAGAAACCTTGTGGAAAACAGAAGGTTGAAGACATATCCCTGCTGTGTATACCCCAAGAACCAGGATACCTACACCAGGGAAGACGGGTGCATAGGTGCGAAGTGACGTTCGAAACCGCTGTAGACCACAATAGAGGACTTGAGTAAAGATGCCGCTGACGAAGACTGTGCAAGAGTTTGGTTGAATCCAAGGGTGGATTCTTGAAGAGAAGAACCTGCAAGCAGAAGGGACAGATTCTATGCCACTCTGAGGTGACCAGGAGGCATGGAAGAGCAATGCCCACCAATGACGGACGGCCCAAAATTGTTGGCGGTGCCCTTGTGGGTGCAGCTGTGAGGACTGGGTGACACTGAGGAAGACATGCACAAGCTGTCCCACGTCGGAAGTCGAGAGCTAGGGGTCGGTGTCCGGCAGAAGCACCAACAAGCCTTGGCAGCTGCAACAGAGAGCGAAGAAGGAGCAATGTTGGGACCAGTAAGGTCCAAGGTACTCGCCACAAGCAGGAGACTCAGAGCAGGCCCTGAGCAAGCAGGGGAGTCTACTGGAGCAGAAGAAGACCCTCGAGTACCCACAGGCCTAAGGCACAGGAGTTGCGAGAGTACCTTGAACAGCTCACCAAAGATGAAGGCACATGGTGCAGAGTATGTAGTGAGGATGCTGTACTCGGCAGTAAGAGATGCTTGAGGCTGGAGCTTCTTGCAACCTGAAGATCTCTGGAGTGCAGAGCCAGCAAGCCTTGGCAACAGCAAGATGACCTGGCATACAGGGGTTCGGTCCCAGTGGTTCCAACGAGGGATACTTGCCTCAAAATTGCAGAGAGGACAGGTCAGGTCTCGAGGGAGTTACAGACCGACCACCTGTGTTGCTGACCCTTTCGAAGTCTGTGGGATGTCCGGAGCAGCATACCGGTCAGCTTTGTTGCGGTGCATGAAGATACAGGGAAGTGACTCCTTCACTCCAAGGGAGATTATTTTGGGTGTCCGTGATGCCCACAGGTCTGTTGAAGATCCTGGAAGAAGCACAGACATAGACAACAAAGCAGACCAGCAAGACCAGGAGCAGCAGGTGTTTTCTTTGATATAGTATCGGTTCTAGGTGAAGTCCTGCGAACTCCTAGTGACTAGATGGTTGAAGGGAAATGTGATTTCAGGCTTGAGTTTTGTCCCAGGATGAATCTGAGGACCCACCCACAGTTAAGCCCATTTATACCCTAAGAAAGGGGTTAGGACAACTCAAGGGTCCCTCCCAGAGAAGGGGCTGGACAGAGGGGAGGACACTCACATGTCCTTGTCCAGTTTTGCATTTGTCACTCCGAGTGGGACAGGTAGGGCCTGATGTGGGTCCTGTGCTCTTCATGTCACTGGAATCAGGCTATCCTGACTGATGAGGTGTGAAACCTCGTAAATGGTCCTAGGATGCTTGATTCCAGTCTAGGGAGGACCTGGCTTGGCAGTTCGGTCTGGACTGTTCCCATGAGGCACAGGGTCAAGACTGATTTGCATATGACTGGGTTTAAACTGGAATGGCATGGTTTGCAAAAAAAACGATAGATTTAGGCCCACGTCTCTGTACTGGGGAGAATGCATTACATTGTTCTGCATTCTGTCCATCAACTGTTCTTTTTGTATTTGTCAACCCGAGTGGGACGGGTATGACCAGAGGTGGGTGCCGTGCTCTTCATGCCACTTGAATCAAGCTATCCAGGCTGATGAGGGGTGAAACCCCAAAACCCCATCCTAGGATGCTTGATTCCTGTCCAGGGAGGTCCTGGCTTGGCAGTTCGGCTGGACTGTTCCCATGAGGCACAGGGTCAAGACTGATTTGCATAAGACCTGGTTCAAACTGGAATGGCATGGTGAGCAAAAACACTATGGATTTAGGCCCAGATCTCTGTACTGGGGTGACGGAAATGGCCCTTTTTGCAGGGTTATCCCCAAACTTGTTGCTTCTTTTTCCTTTATTTTTCCTGATGTGTGGTTGTTGGCTATAGGACTCTGGGCACTTTACCACTGCCGATCAGTGCTAAAGTCCATATGCTCTCTGTGTAAATTATTGTGATTGGCTATCCATGATTGGCATATTTGTTTTACCAGTAGGTCCCTAGTAAAGTGCACTGAGTGTGCCAGGGCTGGTTATTCAAATGCTACTAGTGGGCCTGCAGCACTGATTGTGCCACCCACATTAGTAGCCCTAAAATGGTGTCTCGGGCCTGCCACTGCAGTGCCTGTGTGCATTTTGTGAACTGCCATGTTGTCCTGGCTAGTGTACACATTTGCCAGGCCTGACCCTTACCTTTTCTTACACGTTATAGACACCCCTATGGTAGGCCCAAGGTACCCCCTTGGGCAGGGTGCAGTGTATGTGAAAGGTAGGACATGTGCTAGTGTGGGTAGCATGTCCTGATAGTGAAATACTGCCAATTTTGTTTTTCACTATTGAAAGGCTATCTTGCCCATAGGATAGAATGGGGAATGCTGTGTAATATGTTTACCTGCATGTCTTCCCATAGCAGCAATATGGAAATTTGGAATCTGGTATCCCTGAACTCAGAATTTATTAACACATAATAAAGCACCTTTTAGGGAGGATGGTTTTTAAGTTCAGTGTTTGGAAATAGCATTTTTAGAAAGTGGCTATTTCTTTGTTCAACCTTTCTGTGTGCCTCTGCCTGTTTGTGAATTGACTGTCTGGTTTGTGAGTGACAGGGGCTGGGGTGGGTCCAGGAGGCTGGGTGAGTCAGCACTAGGCTGAATAGACCTATCTGCATGTAGAGTAGTGGGAGGAGTAGAACCTGGGTCTGAATAGGGCTTGGCCTTCATTCCACAATGCTGACTCCACCTCCTGCGGTGCGTCTGATGGCCCTGGCCCACACTTACAAAGGAAGAAGATGTGCACTGGCAGAGTGCACCCAGAATTGGTTTGGACTGGGTCCAGGATCCCTCACACATGAAGAACAAAGACTTTTGGGGTATAAATATCTGAGCTGAAACCCCTGAACTTTAGACTAGGTTAAACGTTGTGATCAAGAAGGAATCTCTGCCAAAGAAGAACAGCCAGGAAGACTGAGGAAAAGTGCTGCCATTGCTGTGTGTCTGGGAGCTGATCTGCAGTTGCTGTTATTGCTGAGGAAGAGGACCAAGGGACTTTCTGCTGTGTGCTGTGTTCCCCTACTTGAAGAGGAGCCGTGCTGTGTGTTTTGTCCCTCTTAGGTGAACTTGTCTCCAAGGGCCTGAGAAGATCTGGACTCCTGTTGAAAACTCAGGGAATCAAAAGTTTTGCCAAAAACTCCTACAACTTGCCCTGCACCGTGCTCCGATGTTTCTACTGTCTCTGGGCTAATCGTGTGCCCCCAGGACGTCACTGGTGCCGCCGTGAACCCTGCCTAGCCTGCCCGCCTGTCTATTCTCCAGAAGCATTGTGAGAACTGCAGATATCCCCGCCGCCAGCCCGTGACCGAGTGAAACACTGAGGGCCGGTTTTAGCACCACCGGCCCCCGATCCCCAGAAGTGCTGCGTGCATACTTTAAATTGACTGCCGACTGCCTGGGCCGGGTTTGCTGTACAGAGGAGCCGCATTGCAGCAATAGCAGAGCCGGAGGGTTGCCTGGCAACCAAGAAGCATTCCAGAGGCAGTGTTGCTGTGGGAGGAACCGCCCAACCGGGCGGCAGCACCGCACTGAGCCAGAAAGTGAGAGGCGCCACCGAACAACCCGACTCCGCCACAGGAGAAGAGCTGTTGGAGACGAGGCCGGCCTGAAGACGTCCAGCGGGAAGAGCAGAGACGACGAGGCAACCCCCAGGTAACACTCGGACTCGGGTCAAGTACCTGGAAGGGGGTTTAGAAAGAGGCAGTGTCCTAGCCGGTGGAGCCCCCAAGCCCGGTCCTTCCCGACAGCCCGTCCCAGCACAGCTGACGTGCTGCGGTAATGGGGCCCACTCTCAGGAGCTGGGCGCTGCCCCACAAACTAATTAAAGCCGCAATTTAGCTACATTTACAAAGGAGGCATCTTGTTGAGAATACCCACCAAGTGCAGCATTCTTTTGCTACGGGTGCAGCGAGGCGTATTGTCGTCTGTGAAGGACAGTGTCCTACAAGTACAGCATTTTTTAGATATTAGTACAGCTGGGGCATTGTTGGTAGGAGCACATTTTGCGAGTGACTTCCCACACGCTGGAAACAAGAGTTTTACAACCATACTGAATCTACAAGTACCTTTACTTTTACAAGTACGTTTCTTTTTGCAAGAACATTCTAAAGAACACTTCTTGAGAATTAGGATTAATTGTGTATGTTGGTGTTATGTCATTTTGATTCTGCCTAGTCAAGATAAAGAGATTTATATTTTTATAAATAACTTGTGTGGCATCTATTTGTGGTGTTTCACTGTGTTACTGTGAGTGTTGGTACAAATACTTCACACAATGGTCTTGGGGATAAGCCTGTCTGCTTGTGCCAAGCTACTAAGGTGGTGAGCAGGGGTTATCAACAGAATGTTTCCTCTTACCCTGACTAGACGTAAGGGTCCCTATTTGGTCAAAGGTACCTACCTCTGCCAACTAGAGACCCCCAGATCTAACATGGGGTGAATTTATGACATTGTTCTGGATTCTGTGCATCAACTGTTCTTTTTGCATTTGTCCAGTTTCATGCCAGAGCCAATGCTTCATAGAACTGGTTCCAACTGGAGTATGCAAGGAGGGCACCAAATGTGCCCTTCAAAGCAGTCTGGTGGCGCTAGCAAGCGTCCCCAGCCCAATACACTAAGTCCCGTCTGGGGAGTGGTCACACCTCCCTGTGACAAGAAATCTACTGTTCTACCCTCCCCTGCTTGAGCTCAGCTGAGCAGCTGGAGGGCAGAATCGTGTCTGGGGTATCAACAGTATGTTTCCTCTTACCCTGACTAGACGTAAGGGTCCCTATTTGGTCAAAGGCACCTACCTCTGCCAACTAGAGACCCCCAGATCTAACATGGGGTGAATTTATGACATTGTTCTGGATTCTGTCCATCAACTGTTCGTTTTTCATTTGTCCAGTTTCATGCCAGAGCGAGAGCCAAGGCTTCAAAGAACTGGTTCCAACTGGAGTATGCAAGGAGGGCACCAAATGTGCCCTTCAAAGCAGTCTGGTGGCGCTGGCAAACGTCCCCAGCCCAATACACTAAGTCCTGTCTGGGGAGTGGTCACGCCTCCCTGTGACAAGAAATCTACAGTTCTACCTTCCTCTGCTTGAGCTCAGCTGAGCAGCTGGAGGGCAGAATCGTGTCTAGGGTCTTGCTGGCAGACCCTGGAAGGCTGTTACTGGGGGTACTAGGGGCTTCCCAGAGGAGCACCCCAGTGCATGGAATCATACCTCCCACACCGGTCACGGTGTTGGGGCATGAGTCCAACATGTTTGCTACCAAACATGCCAAGGTTTCGGCACAGTCACTATATAGTTAGCCATCGCGTAATGACGGATGGCCACTATATGTGTCAAAATGGCTGACCGCACTCACAAAGCCTGGAGAATCGACTCCTGGGTTTGTAGGGGTGTCCTGCTCACACACTTATAACCCAGCAACCTGCCTTTAGGATTGAAAGGCCTGCCTTATGGATGACCTATAGGTTTTATGTGCAGTGACCTCAGATTTCAGAAAACCTATATCTGTTGCAAGTGGTGCTAGCACATGCTTACACAGGCTGCAATGGCAGGCCTGAAGTCACAGTTTAAGTGGTCTTTCATGGGTGGCATAATACATGCTGCAGCCCATCGGAGACTCCTGGTGTACCTATGCCCTGGGTACCTCAGTACCATATACTAGGGACTTATAGAGGTACACCAGTAGCAATTTGTGGAGATTTAGAAGTACTTACCATATCAAATTTAGGGAGAAAGCACAGTGACTGGGGTCCTGATTAGCAGGAGCACATTTAGACTAGTCAAAAAAACATACTGACACTAGCAAAAAGGAGGGATACTCATGAAGGCAGATCCTACTTTGCTGCAATTAATCTAACAGTTGTCTAGCCTGTGCTGTGAACATGGGCACCTTCTATGTAAGTATCCTCACACAACAAGGTGTGACTCATCTGTGGCACTTTTGAGGTAGCCCTGTGCTTCGTTTGCTCTTTATTTATGATGCTTTTATCTCTGTTTAACCTGTTGCATGCATCGGACGGCCCGAGCGTCCGACGTCACGGTGGGCGTGTGCGTCGGACAGCCGGGGGCCGTCCGATTTGCGCACACGTGGAATTCGCCTGCTCTGCGAGGGAATTCCAGCCACGCCCAAAGGGTTAATGTGCTTTTGTTACTGAGGATCAATAACACAAGTATAATTGGGGTGTAATTGTTCCCTGATCCAGTGGTGTTATCTTCCATTCATTTAATGTGTCACAAATGCAATTTTGCTATGTACATAACAAACAGTTAATGAGTGCATATGAAAAGGAAGAATATGTATTTTTGTTGCATCATTGCCTTCATATACTTCATGCAGTGCATCATCCTATTCCTTCTACGAAACTGAAGCAAAGCAGACAGTAGGCAACAAGGATGAAGATTAGAACTTAAAGACTTTACAAGCTCTATACAGGAGATCTGACACTTATTAGTTTGTAGCTTTTAGTTAGTTTGTGTGTGCTAGTTGTTTGTTGTGATTATAGTGGATACTCTAGTCACAAAAAAACAACAGATAAATAACTCAAGTTTTTTTTAGGAATGGAGATTTACAGAAACGAAGGTCAAAATTGCGATTTTGAAATCGGATTAGAAGCTAATGACAAAACTCGAGTTCATTTTTACTGGCTGCCTTTTGAATGCATGACTAAAGATGATGGATTCAGGATTACTGTTGTGTTGTGTGACATTCTAGTCATCCCAAAACCCAAGTGAGATTCTCAGCATGTTTGTCCATCCAAATAACTGTAGTGGGGCGACGCTGTTAGGCCCGGGCATTCCTGGCTGCCATCTTGGACTTCCTTTGAACCTTCTGCAGCTGCCACCTGTTACTGCAGAACACTGGTGAGCAAGTAATGAAGGAGTCCCCAGTGGATTGTTTTGCAGATCTCCATGCGACTGGAGCAAACTTATTTGATTAAGTGCTATGAAACTTGCTCCATTCAACATGTTTACTGGTGCAAGAAGTTTCTGAAACGCTAAAAAGCAATCTGTCAGTGAACCATAAGGACAGTTGAGGGGTGCCTCAGAAGCAGCATTTAGCAACATTTTCACTGGGGCATAGGAATATTATAAGCCCTGCGAGATGCTGTTATATTTATGCTGACTGAAGGCTAAAAAAGGGGCTGACTAAGTGGGAGAAATATAGTACTTAATTTGTAAAAGCAAATATTAAGTCTGTTTCCCAAAGTATTTCTTGGAAGTCCACTGCACCTTAGACCTGCCACCACCCACCTCCTGCCACTACTGCCAAATACCAGTGACAGAAGTACCTACGTATATTAAATCGCCGCTGATGATTTCTGCTAAAACAAAAGGACACACAGTGCATCATGTGGTGAGTAAATACATGCCAGTGTTTTTAAAAAAAGGTGTCGGTTCTGAGCGCCAGCAAACACCGACACAAATTAAGCACTGGCCGATGCAAGTAGCCTTTGGCATACTAACCTCTCCCAGGTTATCAGTTGAGATTTTTGCAGACTGCTCAGATAAGATGTAATAAAATGAGATACAGAATAGTGGCAGCCACAATAACATTGAAACAAATGAAAGTAAATAGGTGTTCCATAAAGAAACTTCTGTCTACCGCTATTCTAAACCTAGATTGGCTACAGGATCATCTATCCAGTTCTTCTATTTAGGGAGCTTAGAACGTGTCAGCATAATGTAGACTTCTGTAGAAGTCTTAGAAAAAAAATAAGTGTCCAGCCTAAAGCTTCACACTTATAGGAAAGGTAAGAAGAGAAGTCTGTCCCTCGCCAAGTCTAAAGGGAATCTGCCTCTCTAACTGTAGAAAAACCAAGTAAAATAACAGGAGCTTTAGAAACATCCTTTTCTCCTCTCACACCACCATGAGCAAACCAAATTGTTACTTCAGAGGAGCATCTGCAACCTCCCTTATGTTTTCCATCTCATCAAAACTGGGACTGTAAAGTGCAACCTTGAACATCCTGCTGTCCTTATACATGATGAATGGAAGGCCTCTTTTGACCATTAATTCTCTACGTTCACTGACAAGTTCTTCCCTTCAGGCCTCACAATCGACAGTCTATTACAAACAATACACCTTTCTTTAACTAACTAGAAGCATGATACTGCCCCTGCAAAAAGAAAGAAAGAATATACTAGCAAGGCTAAATGCATTTCAATTGAGGCCTGTAGTCAATCTACATTACCTCAGCAGTCAATAATAACTTCAAAAACATAATTATACATACCCAAGCATAACTTTAAGAATAGGTGCAAAACATGAATACATTTTTTTTAAAGTGTAATATTTGTTTCAGCTATCAGCCTTACAATAGTTAAAACTGTGATTAAAACAATTAAAGGTGCAAAAACGTGTGTATGCAGTACACAAAACTGGGCAACATAATAACATTTAAGCAATGTATTCCATTCCAATTAGAATAATCAACTAATTCATCAATAATTAAGAAAAGCATATTAAAGTTCATGCAAAGGAACGTTTAGGACAGTATACTGTTCAGACAACAATTAGAAGCTCACTGTGTAATTAATGTAATGTGCAAAAAAACACACAAATAGGAAATAAATTATTCCATGTGGGCCATAGGGTTCGAGTTGATACCCATTGTGGTGGGCAGCTCGCTCGAGCTAAGCCGCACAGCCCATAAAAATGATGCCACAGAGTTAAAGACATACCTATCATACGACCTAATACAAAGCACCAGTGCCACCATTAACACATTTAACCCCGCAGAATTTGAAAAGGGGAAGGAGCCATCACCACTGTGCAAGCTTGTATTTTTTGCAACACTAAATAAAATAAGTTGTCTAATCCTCAAAAACTACAATTACAATGGTCAAATCCAGCAGTGAGCCTGTGAGTTCGAATTATATAATCCTAGCTGGCAGAATACCCAGCCTGTATTTTACGTACAACATTCGCACGAGTTCAGGGTATATGAAATCCAAATACCCAGTACAAAGAGTGCTATAGGCGTTGTTGAAGTAATTGCACAGGATGGGTCCTGGCCTCAGCGTGAGACACTTCCGCATCTGCATGCATTTGCGGTACCGCTCTTTGATCAGATCTGCATTACCCTGCCTCACTCTACAGGGATCTGCTCAAAAGGACTCCATCTGCAGTTAACTTAAGACCTCTTGTACATGGGCCTACCGGTTGTTCCACACACAATCCCCACTAGAGGTAGCTTTTTCCAAGGTTCTCAGGTATGTTGCTGCCCTAGGGTTTCTTATTAATCTGACCCAATAGAATACTGGCCTATGGGCTGCTATTTCCGATATTGGGGTAAAATTAAGCTCCGCATAGAGTGCCCGGCCCCAACCTCAGCAAGGCTCTTAAGAATTTGTTCTCGGCCCCTTGCAATGAGTATACATTTGCATACCCCCAGAGCTCCTCCCTGTAGTGTGCTGCCGCCACTGCCCTTTGTAAATTTGCAAGATGACACTAATACGTCTGGCACCTGCCTTATGCCTGAACTTCAAGGCTGCACTGGACATTTGTCTGAGGGCTGTAGTTGCCTTCTGTATGTGACTACCCCAGTGCAACTTCTCTGAGAGTCAAATCCCAAGGTAATCAAACTGCTTAATGGTTTCTAAGAGCACACCATCAGCTGTGGGCTTCCACTTAAAGCTGGGGGGCGGCCTCAGTACCATGCTCTTTGTTTTACTACCATTGATGATCAGTGATTTCTTATAACAGTATTCCCCAAAACGCTTTAAAAGAGGACATGATTGCATGTTTCAGCTAATTATTACTGCACTAGTATGTTAACATCTAATCCCTATGATGATTACATTTCATTAATGCATTGAAATGCTTCACACATGTTAAGGAAGTTACAACACACAGTGAATACAATGGCCGTTATGAGTATATAATTGCAAATTGTAACCAAAAAAGGGTGGAGCCTAAATTATGTTGCTTCACTGGCCTTATAACAAACAAGAATAGATGTGTGCAATGGATTTCTCTAACAGATAGCTTCATGTTCCCTTTGTGAATAATCTGGGGATGTTTTTAAGATTGGAAGCGAAAAATCGAAAGTGAAAAATCAGCATTAATAAAATAGTCTGGTATTCAAACTAATATAATATACCATTGATTAGTAGGCATTGACCTTAGAGCAAATATTTGTGTACCCATACTTAAACAATTAGTTACCCAAAGCATACTCCTAGTACAGAAGATTAAGTACTACGTGTTTGTACTGAATAACAAAACTGTTTCCTTCAGAAAAAGACTGGTGTCTGTGAAACAGGAATGTTGTTCTCTTCAGAAAATTCCTGAAACTACCACACAGCAGATTTCATCATGGCTGGATTTGATTTCATCTTGCATCTTTGTCAGTATCTTTGCATGGATTTACATGAGGCATCTTTAGGGATATCTTGAAGACCAGCATTGCAATAAGTTGGGTAACTGAAAGGAGAAGTCAGTTCTATCCACCTCACCTCTTTAATCCTTCCTGTGCTCATTCCCCAAAAAGATTATGTTAAGAGAGCTTCCTTTCCAGAAGCAATATCTCCCTCTGGAGATGTTGACCAATGCTTTCACGCTTGGAGAGGAGCCCCGTGTGAACCATCTGAGATTACAGGGAGCTATATCTGAGAAGAAGCAATATTATCTTACCGGCATGCTAGAATTGAGTCCTGTCCGCATAGCCCTCTGCACTTTTCTACCATTATTCTTATCAGAAACATTTATGGGAATGATAGGACTACATAATGATAATGTACAATGTAAACAAACTGGGTGGCATGAGACTAAATACCCTCTTGATGAAAGATCAATTGAACTGACTCTGTTTTGTGGTATTTAATCTGCATGTAAAACGTGAACAAGCCTTTTTTTAAACAATTTTATAAAGAGATATTTCACTTTTGTCATATGTCCCAGTTAGGCCTAGTAGGAAATGTTGCAATTTTTCCAAAAGTTGCTTTCACTTTCCACCTCGCTTTTTGACACAAATTTGCATTCTGGAAGCACTGCCCTTGCTTACATGAACCATCTGCGCAGGAACACTATTAACGGCCTGCACGTACGTTGTGCAAATGTGTTTGTTATTTACCTCTATATATCGCACACAGCTAACTGAAGACTACAAACGACAACAGCAGTCTGATTACAATCTCGGCCCAAGGCAAGGATGCCTTTTTCCAGAAATAAACATCTGTTTCAGGGGACAAATTGAGGAGGCACTTCTTCTGACTTCGAGAGGTCTCTATATGCAGAAGCTTTCGCCCAACAACTGAATGACCTCTCCGTGAACTGTGTCCAGGTCATGACCAAGACGGGGTCCTACATTCTTACCCACCAGATAATTGGGTGAGATCATCCAGTTGGGGGTTTCTTGGCAGAACTTACACATACACCCTAGACACATAGGTCAGGGTCTGCATAGTAGGAGTACGCCAAATCATTATTTTATATGCTTGCATATAAGTTGTTTCAGGACAATGGTGAAACTCTTTGTTCTGTTCACTGTCTTGGCGTTTATTATAACTTCCATCTGCTTCTGTCTATTGATCATTGCAGCACATATATTCAATACAAGAATGTCAAAGTATATGAGCAAATGTTTCTAGGTCTGTCACCACGGTGCCTGAGGGAACAGGGTTGTCATGTTCCGTGTCTGCCAAAGTTGTTCGCTCCCTGTCTAGGTTTCAGAGGAGCTTATGGTGACACTGTGAGCTACCTGGTCCGAGGGACAACATGTCTTTTAGGGGTGCACGGAGTCAGTCTGGCACCATCCCAAAGTCTATGTCGTCCACAAACGCGCAGTTCATACTGATTAGTGAAAACTGCACAACATGGGGCCAGCAACGTTGGTTGGGTTTTCATTTTATATGAATCAACTGAGTAGTTTAATTGTGCCTTCTCAACAATCTCTACACACCTTTTAACCGGAGACGTTTGAGGTGGTAGGAAGTATCTCCACATCTGAGTAGGTATACCCCATGTATCAGTTGTTGGTTGTTCGAGCTTGAAAGGATCTAGTTCCCACTGTGTTAGCCGAACTCTGTAATTAATTTCTTGCATAGATGGCACAAAACATCTCTGAAAACTGCACCTATGCTGTAACTCAGAAACTACTACAAAATGGTCTCACACTAGATGGTGGGGATGTTACCTTCGTGGTAGAGGCACACGAAGCATATAGAACAGAGGTGTTTTATTCCTGGGTTACATTCCCAGCTGCATGTGATGCAACATGGGTATTTCACGAATACGCTGAGGATGAAATACCATCTGAGTACACTCCATATGAGGCAATAGAAGTTCCTCTTACTTACCAAGAACATGTTAATTGGTTTAAAGGCGCCCTCCCATGCACCATAGAAAACGTGAGACTGGGCCCCTGAGCAGTGTGGGGGCGACATGGCCAGTCCTTGCGGATACACACAGCATCCCGGTATCAATAATTTGACCTTAGCTCAGCTATGGGGATTATACAGTAATTTTGTAACAATATACAGATGCCTTACAAAGTTCATAATGTGAACATTAACACTTACTCCTGCACAGGCTATTCAAGCTGCACTACCACAATTGGTCACACCGGGCATTGACCACATACACTGAATACAGTCATAGGAAAAATTCTCACCAAGAGGGAGAAATTCTGTTTTGGATTGCACAAAAAGCAAAGCAGCTTGAAGCAGTGTTTCCCCCATATGGCCCCACAGGAAAAACACAGAATATTGACAATTTGCTTGTCGATGGGAATGGACACTCCGGTAGAGGACTGTGCTACTTGGGGTACGGTCTTTTGGTGCAGCGTATACCAGAAAGCATGGTAGCCCTTTACTGGTGGGCTTGACTCATGCTCGTAACACAGAAACTTTCTATTAATCGGAGACCCTTTCGTCTTCAGGCATCACGGACGCGGACGCGGCTGTACTACGATGCCTACGATGTAACTGAAATCGTTTTTAATGAAAGTGGTATTGACCTACGGGCAGCCCGGATCTAGCGGTCCGATGCATTCGACCCTACGGATCCAGAATATGCACCAGTAGTTATCACTTCGCCCCTCGCCCCCCCGTTTTTCGGAGCCACTAGACCCAACACACTACAAACTTGCCAAGGTTGCCTGGCCCCTACCTCTACCCCCATCACACCTACACCGTCCTGATGAAGACCCCGCCCTAAGGTTCCACCGATACCTACTACTTATTGGGGTCGAAACGTCGACTTTCTTGTGTCATAACCAGCCTGTGCTACCAAAACTTTGGACATTGATTGCAGCACAGTGGGCATGGATCGCCTAGAATGGTCATAGAATATTGGTGGTTCCTCCAACATTTGGCTCTTTTGACGCCAGAAAAATTTGTGCTGTGATGTTAAGGAATGCTTTCTTTTGTTCCAGTCACGAGAATTCTGCACAAACCTTACCCCTCACCTGCACGTTATCCCTTTTCACCTCAAGGGGCACTATTGTCATCTGATGAGATTTTGAATGTGTACTTAATGAGCTTTGCATAATACAGTGTGATTAAATAACATTGTGTTGAATATACTTTCTCTTATGTGTATCCGTGTTTATATTCAACTTTAAATTTGTCCTGTCTCTAAACAAGTGTTTGCTGGGATCCCTCTCTTTTTGTACCTTTACTGGTGGGCAGCATTTCTGCAGTATCTACCATAATGTCAGAGTGCAGATCAGAAGAGCGTGTAATAATAAGGAAGGACTCACAACGCTCGTCTGTCTACATTATTAAGCAAGAAGACAAACCTAAAATGTTAAAACCTCAATTAAAAAAGAAGACAGCCAGACTTGAGGTCTGGCATGCCCCTGATATTGAGGACTCTACTGCCGAACGGGGAATGGGCATTGACAATGCTAGACTGCATGGCAGAAATCAAAATAGTTCACCAAAACCTGATGGATTGTCTGGTGGGAGTAGCGCTGAGTGAGTATTTCACGGTGCAAACACCAGATACCAGGGTAATCGTTCCACATCGTTTATATGAAGTCTAGCTATGATTGGAGTGGTACGTACTCAGGTTCATTATTGTCCTCTTTGGGAGGAACTCATCCAAAGGTACGCTATTCTTCTGGCCAAAAAGGATTGGCCACCTGGTTTCGTAATGGATTGCCCAAACGGGCAAACAGTTATTTTACCAGCCTTTTATGACCTCGTTCAAGAATCGATTAAACATTCATACGCCCAGGAGTGGGCTCTAGCGCTAGTTCCTGCGTTCTACCGCAACCATGTGGGGTGGAATGACAGTTAACCTTATAATGACATTCCACTGAGGACGAGCCCACAACCTCAAAGACAATGTCCAATAAAGAACGAAGCTAAACAGCAAGTTTGGGAAATCCTAGAACAACTCGACTACCAACGTGTGAAAGAAAGTTTCACTCCTTCAGTGAATAGTCCTTTGTTTCCGGTAAAAAACCCAGATCTTTCATTTGGTCTAGTATTAGATCACAGACAGCAACTCACACGTTTGCAGTATAAAATGGACACAGTACCACACTAATGAATAACAGTGTGTGGCAGAAATACAAAACAACCCTAGATATCTCAAATGGATTTGTCTGCCAAAATATTGCACCTGGAAGCCGGTATTTGACAGCCTTCACTGTGCTAGGTTCTCAGAAACAGTTCTGTCATTTACCTTAAGGGTATAAGAATAGCCCAGGGCTGTTCTCAGCCAGAGTTATAGAACTGCTTGAGAATTTTTGAGGACCAGCACTGTCCAATGTCGATTACACTGTCTTATGTCGGTGATATATATTTCACGGACAATGATCTCATGGTGCCTTTGACTAGAGTGGACCGCATAGTCCTGGGGTTTGCTCACATGGGCTTCAGATTTCATTTTTTTTTTTAAAGAAATCACCCACTTCAGTGTCCTATTTGTGGGATGGAAGTTGTCAAGTGAAAGAAAATGTGCTCTGCTTCAACCTCCAATGAGTCTAAAAAAACTACAATGCATATTAGGATTTCAAAATTTTGGCAGAACAAGCATTCCAGACTATGCAGAATGAGTAAAACAATTCTACCATTTAACTCAGCTAGACTTTCCAAGCACACATTGAACACAAGAACATACAGAAAGTTAAAGTTCCATTCACGCTGATGGGATAGTTTCCAAACACCTGCACACACGTGTAAATACTACAAACCTGGTGTTCTGTGAAAGAGCGCGGGTACATGAAGGGTTCCATGGTGGTACGTCCACCACAGACACCTCTAATGATTTCAAACAAGCCATTGGCTTGTGTTTACTTGGACCATTGCTGGCCCATATCATCAGATGGGGCTAGTAAGTATATCTTGGTGACAGTAGATTCCTGCTCTCAATTCATTTGGGTCTAGTTTAGTGATCCGCCGACGCCCAAACTGTTATAAATGATCTGCAAATCTTCATTGGGACGTACACAGTTGGCATATTACATTCTGACCAGGGTCCGGTGTTTAGCTCTGGAGCTTACAAAGAGGCCATGGGAAGTTTGGGTGTGACCCTGTGGTTTTCATCTCCATACCATCCTGAGGGAAACACAGTTGTGGAGAAGAAAAGACGCGACTTATAGCAGTCTTTGACAGCGAGGATCTTAGGATCAGGTCGCAGTTAAGTCCATCACGTATATGGGGTGTAGAGGGCTTTAAATAACATGCCAAGAAAATACCTGGGTGGTCGGACTCCTTATGAGATCCTGTTTGGGGTTAAGAAGTGGGTCCCAGACCTCGACAATGCCAGCACAGTGGTGGAGGAAACACTATTTGACATCAATGAACGTTTGGCTGTTTTACAGAAACAGAATAATTTCCAGGGTGAACAAAGCAACGTCCAAGTAAAATGCACCGCCACTGGAGAAGTGAGGTAGATCCAGCAAGACCAGGCTGGATCCCAAAGGTTGGGAATCTGATTAGAGAAAAGATTGTGGACAAGAAAGACCATGGGCCGTCCTATAGAGCGCCAATGCCTGTCCTGGCTGTTAAAGGTACAACTGCATTTCTCTTGCCCCTTGCTGGCCGACGAGACAAAAGGTTTGTCTCTATTGATCTGATCAAACACTCTATGTGGCCAATTCTCAACAGTAAGCTGCGAGGGGTCACTTGAGGAGTTTAGTGTCCCGATTTTTGTGCATGTCATTTATGGGGTTGCATTTTTAGAGTCAGGACTAGAAGTGAGTGTAGACTCCTCGTTTATTTCCCCCGGTGAAGTATTTTCCAGCGCTAAAGATTACAGATACTGTTGTAGGGATTCTGCACATATACAGAACTATGCACAGGAAAACAGGACCTCAGTGAATAGGTGGTGTACCGACCTACCACATCCGTACCCAAACTCCCAAACCTACTAGCTGTAGTGTCTCATTTATTCTCTGTCTACAGCGGAGCTACCAATGATTAGGCAACCCAGAACACGCACTCTATCTTGGGAATCCCGGGAGCCAGACACTCTTTCGCTTACACACTCATACCTGTCCACAACGCGAGTAATCAGAGACACTGTATAGTTTAAAATGTTTATTTCAACTAACGCGCTCTGTGGTGCAGTACATGAGCCAATACTAGCAGCAAAATGCATAAACACAATATAGTCAGCATTGTTACAATACCATAGAATACAAACTGGGATAACATGTTATAAAACAGTGAAAAAGGACTATATGACCTGACCACCCTCCCTGTGACAAGAGATAGGTTATTATAAAAAAGGAAGACATCTGGGCTTTGTCAGCAGCAGACCCCATACCTCACAGCCTAGATGCAATGTTCCCATCGCAGGACAAGCACAGCTCTTCTTGCCGGAAAGGTGTCTCCAAGTGTATCAAAAACAGGTTGCGGGTGCAATATTAAAGTACATGATTTCCAGAAGTGCAGCTGTGTATAGCATGTTATGTCTAAATGCGAGGGACTGATCAGAACAGAATAACAAGGGGCTTTGTTGTTTAACCTTGAACATCGTGTGCAGACTAAAACTCAGAGCACAGCAACAAACTTGCAAGGTAGACAGTTCTCATGTGAAAGGAGCACAAACAGAGTCTTGCGAAATATATGCATGCAGTGTTGTGCGCAAAAGCAGCCTCATGGCAACGAAACTCATGCTAACTCAACAAATGTCGACAATGGACCTACAAGCCTTACTACAATACTTCAGATGGGCACAGCATAATAGAAGAGTGTAAATAGTTATAGAAGAAATGTTAGGCTTATTGTTATTTAACAACCTTTAAGGCATAAAAGCAGAAAGAAAAGACAATACTTACCGATTCCAGCCATCTTGGGTCTTGCATCCGTTTTCCTTTCCCGCAACCGCCGCTTCACACCCTAAAAACAAAAAGAGAAAAATATTAATAGTATTATTATTATTATTATTATTTAAACTTATAGTGCGCTGCAGCTACCCAACAAGGGTTTCCCGGCGCAGTTTTACGGAGTAGCGTAAAGAGAGTCAAGCAAAGGTGGGTATCTAGATGTTAAATAGCCATGTTTTTAAAGCTTTACGGAATTTGATGTAGTCTGTCTCGTTTCGTAATGAAAAAGGCAAAGAATTCCACAGTGAGGGCCCTAAGTAAGAAAAAGATCTTCCGCCCATCTGAGAAAGCTTGATTTTAGGAATGACAAACTTCTTTAGCGTGGAGGAGTAGAGAAGACGAGAGGGTAAATAAGGGCAGACAAGAGATTGAAGATACTTCGGAGCCCTTCCAGCCTTAATTTTATGCATGAAGCAGAGTGTTTTAAATTTGACTTGGTTATCAGCCATGAGCCAATGAAGATCCCGAAGATGTTGGGAGGTGGAAGAGGTCCTGGGGGTCTTACATAGCAATCTAGCTGCTGAATTTTGTATCACCTGCAGTTTACGTGTAGTGGCTTTATTTGAACCCAGATAGAGCACATTGCCGTAGTCAATCCTTGAAGTAATCAAGGCATTGATTATGGTTTTCTTAGTGGGGTCAGGTAACATCCAACAGATCTTTTTTAGCCATTTAAGAATGGCAAAACACGTAGCAGAGGTTTTTACTGCTTGAGGTGCATTTTGAGGGACTCGTCGATTTATAATGCCCAAATTGCGTGCCTGACAAACTGGGGAGGGAAAAGCACCCATTTCGGGAGGCCAATGTTGTGGGCCCCACAAATTTTTATTTTTTCCGAAAATAATTATTTCGTTTTTTTCTCCATTTAACTTGAGAAAGTTTTCTTGCATCCATGATGCTATTTTAGTTAAACCTACTTTAAGTGAAGAGGAAGCATTTGTGTTCTTGGAAGAAAGTGAGAAAATATGCTGGGAATCGTCAGCATAGGAATACATCACCAGCCCGGAACTTTCTACCACTTTGGCTAAAGGACTCATGTAAAGATTAAACAATAAAGGACTAAGTATAGAGCCCTGTGTAACACCATGAGCAAAAACATGCGTGTCTGAGTAGGCTGTCCGAGAGAAAACCTGGAACGTGTGCTCGGTCAGAAAGGAGATGAGCCAATTGAGTGCTGAATTGCGGATGCCCAGGGAATAGAGAGTGTTTATTAATACAGTGTGAGATACGATGTCGAAAGCAGCACTTAAATCCAATAGGATAAGCGCCACTGTCTCTCCCTTATCCAATTGGCAACGTATATTTTCTGTAACTCCTAACAAAGTGGTTTCTGTCGAAAAAGCGGCTCTAAAGCCTGATTGATAGGTAGGCAGTAAATTTTGAGTAGTTACAAATTCAGCTAGATATTGATGCACATGTTTTTCGCGAATTTTTGAAAACACAGGTAATAAAGAGATAGGCCGGTAGTTTGAAGGTTGCTCAGGATCGGCCCCTGCCTTTTTTAGAAGAGGATGTATCATCGCATGCTTCCAATCAGCTATTACATGGGAATCTACAGTATTAAATACTGTAGATTCCCATTTAGAAGCTTGAGTAAGACTACAAATAGTTACATATAAAAAATTATATCAATAAAGCACCTTTTGAAGCAGCAACTCTCTACTAGGAAAAACATTATTAAGTAGACTGAAAAAAAAGAAGAGAGACATTGGTCAAGCCTATTTTGGGTATGTAAACATGTTCGCATGAAAAGTAGTTCATTTATAATTAGTTAAATTGTATTAAAACGTGATGGTATAGAAAATAATAGAGTGAAGGTTGTTGCATGCATTTTCTACAGTTCTTCGATCCATTTCCAAGACAAACCCTCTGAAGATAAAATACAGTGAGAGGTTAAGTTCCAGAAGAAATGGAGTGGAACCAGAAGGAAGGCTTGGCTGCCTCTTCTCTATCCCCATCCCCTTTCCCCCCTTTGAGTTCCTCTGTCACTCTAGATATAATTGGCTGACATGGAAATTGGAGAGGGTTATTGGGAATGGGCATCATTCTGCTCCTGTGGATTAAGAGATTAGGGCCCTGATACCTGGCTGCATTACAGGGAGAATAGCCCATTGGGGAGGCGAAAGGGGGAGGCACTACTGCGCGCCCAACATAGGGTGGGAGAAATATGGGACATGCTAGACTGCCTAGTCTGCTGTGAATATCACCAGTTACTTCACAGTGAGGGGGACAAATCAGGTCGCTTTTGGCATGGCTACCTAAACGTGAGTGCCCCTGATCATTCCCATGCTTCAGCAGACAGATGGAAACCCCGCTTCTACACAGTATGACATCCGTTCCCTACTGCACTCTCACTTGTGGACAGTGTATTGAGAGGATTTGCGAGTAGACTCTGCAGGCATGGGGCATTTCCTAGATGACCTTGAGCTGCCCTGCCTCACGGTGGGCCATCCTGATGGTCAAAGGGAAGAAATGTGCCTGGAAAACCTGAAGGAAGCAGTGGTTAACATGGCTTGCAGTAAGTCTACAGGCCCAGATAGTCTAACAGTGGAATATTTAAAGGCCTACGCAGACCTTTTGCTTCCTCATTTGCTGAAGACCCCGCAGGAGGCCAAGCAGGTGGGAATTGTGATGCTCCTCAAACCAGGTAAAGACCCTCATATGCCTGGCTCCTATCGGCCCATATCTATGCTTGGTGGCGACAGTAGGATATTGGCTTAAGTATTGGCAATACGACTGGGTAGAGTAGTGACCCATGTGGTCCATCGGGACCAACGCAGGTTTATGCCAGGTTGGGGAACGCATACCAACTTGCAACGGTTATCTCATGTTCCGCACACCACAGAGACCATTGACATTCAAGCTGCACCTTCACTTAGGATACAAGGGCCTTCGATGGGACTGCCTATGAAATGTTCTGGCACGAATGGGCCTTGGCCGAAACTTTATCTCCTGGATACATCTTTTCTACTGTCAGCCGACTGCTAGGGTTCTAAGTGGTGGTGTGATCTCCGGCATTCTCTTTATAGAACAGGGCACGAGACAGGCATGCCCATTGTTCCCACTCCTTTTTACACTGGTGTTGAAGCCATTGGTGATCCAACTGCGACGAAACATGGGTTGTTGGGGTGTCATTGTGGACAGCCGCGCTCATGTCATGTCCCTATACATAGACTATACATTGCTTTATTTGACTTACCCGAGGAAGTGTTGCCTACTCTCTTGGACGTCTTGTCCGCATTCGGCATGGTGTCGGGACTGAAGGTCAATAACCAGATGTGGGTTATGTTTCCACTGGCGACACTGGTCAGGAAGGAGATCGCTGTCCTCCCTCTCTCTGCTGGAGTTCAGATGGGAATGAGACCATTTCGGTTACCTGGGGCTCCAGGTAGCACACTCGGCTGAGGCACAATTCACCTTGAATATGAGAGTGGTACTTTCGGATCTGAAGTCCTCCATTAGCTTCTGGAATCGCCTCCCCCATCTAATATGGGTCATGTGGCTCTGGCCCGGATGGTCCTGCTGCCACTGTCCCCCAAATCTCCTTTTGCTTAATTACCAGAACTACCTTTGATGCCCTCAACAGTCTCCTTATCTCTTTGGTGTGGGCTGGGAAACGTAGCAGGGTAAAATAAGAGATTCTGAAATTGGATATGGATCTGAGGGGACTGGGCCTATGTGACCTGTGCCTTTATTATCTCGCTGGTCTCCTCCAATATGCAGCATAATGGTGCGCGTAGGGTCCAAATATGGAGAAGGTTCTCTTAGCAGATTGGGGACCGGGGTGGGGGGTCGACGGGTGCTAATCTCCCGAGCTGTTTTATGAGAGGTTCCTGGACTCTCTTAGATTATCGCTCAGTCACTCTGGTCTTGTGTAGGGCTCCATACGCATGGACGCTTCCATTGCAGTGGCTCCATAGCTTTCACCATATACAGTCAGTGATGGACTTGAAAGGATGCGTCGACGGTGCTTGCGGTGGGTGGCCTATCCCTCACCGGGAGCTTCCTCTCCTTGGCCGACGCAAGGGAATGCTTTCAAATACCAGAGGGACAATTTTTGTAATACTCAAAAATATAATGCGCTACCCACAAACTTTGGACCTCCTTCCCCGAACCTGTAGATTATCATACCTTCTCGTTGATCCTCGACTCAGGCTCCTTCAGGGGGCTGATTTCTCACCTGTACGGAGCTCTTAAGGCGGACCGTTGTGTCAACGTTTCTCCAGGACAGGTGGTCAGCAGACCTACTGTTGCCTCTTACTGAGGGAGAATGGAAGCGAGCATTTGCACAGGTTCGAGAGGTGGCCAGCAATACTTGCTCTAAACTCATGCAATTCCACTACCTGCACCATACATACCTGTCCCCACACCGGTTGGCACGGTTTAATTCAGCATATGTATTCTATTCGCCGATAAGTCCCCGCTGTGGTGTCGAGCCCGCAACTTTTGTCCATAGGTCGTGGGAATGTACTCGGCTCCGAGTCTATTAGTCAGGGGTATTGGAGAGGATGCAGAAGGCTACGGGAATTCAGGTCAAGGCAATGGTCAAGCAGTGTTTCCTCTGGGTTCTACCGGTTCCCAAACCTGGGACCCGAATGCAGTACAGATTTACGCTACTGGGACTGGTTCTAGCTAAACACTGTATTGCTATTCATTGGATGCACCCTGCCCCACCTAGGCTGAGAAAATGGAGAGCAGATATGTGCAAATGGGGAGTAGCAGAGGAGGCACATTTATACCTGGTTCGCACTGATAAGAATGCTGACCGCGATCTGGAGATTTGGGGGGGTCCTGCTGGAGAAACTGCAGACAGCCGGGCAACCAGGCAGGGACACAGATGTCCTGTCTCAGATGGAGAACTCTGGGGCACAGCCGCAGACGATGCCTGACACCCTGTCCGATTAATTAGCGCCGGTTGAGGGGAATGGGCAGAGGTGTGTGGTGAGAATGCCTGGTTGACCTCTGTGGTTTAGGGTAGGGCAGGCTCCGTGGTTGGAAGATCCCCCCCCCCCAAAGGGGGCGATGGTCTTCGTGAAAGCATGACGGTAGTAGTAGGAATCTCGATAAATCTAGGTCATCCGATGGCCCTGGATAAGTGGAGATGCCTCATTGCGTGGCCTCCTAAACCTATAACCTAGTGTACTATGTCAATTCCAAGAGGGAGGAGCTGGATGGACACTTATATATGTTGCGCCAGTCCATGTTTCTTAAGGATATGTCTGATACATTGCCTCTGCCACTTGCTGCCTAGGTTTTAATTGTTATGTTTTATCTGATTTGTATTTTATTGTTAATTGTTTACCTTATCAGCATCTAGCATTTTCAAATGTACTCCATGATGTCATTTTGAGTCGAACCCCGGATAGTCCCTGAGGCATTGTAAATCCAGGAAGGGTGGTTAACTCCACAAACTGTATCTTGATTTGAAATCAATTGTGCATGATTGTTTCCGTGTGATTAAAATGTGTGCTGATGGTTGTATATTCCGAAATCAAAACAAGGTAAAAAAACCACAATCTGCTGAGCTGCCAAGAATAGACAGGACAGCTTCAGGTTACTTCATCAACTTTGATGACTTCTCCTCCGACACATTGGAGCAACCACTGCCCCCACCGGCCCTGCCATTTGAACTGAAGGTGTGTGTTTTCTATCTTTGGCTGAAAAGAACATACTTTGTAACTCCATGGTTACACCTTTTGATTGCAATTGCATTACTTTTCCTGGTCCTTTGGATTGGTTTTGTGGCAGTGTTCTTTCTGCTTCTGAACTGACATTTTATCCCAGAACGCCTGCAGTACACATGGTAGACTTGTTTCTGAAACCACATGCATCATCTCACTGCGAACAGAAAGACTTGTTCCTTGTGAACATTTCAGCTGTTCCAGTTTCGGATGGGATTGTATGGGATAAGGTATTATTTGATGTGTATGGTCCCACTGAACTTTTACGAATTCCACATTTGTTTAAAATGTCTTTAAATGACATTATCACCCCTAGTAAGGTTTCTGATGATTGGGCCATTGATGCAGTGTATGAAATGCTAGAAGATCTAGAACATTCAACTGTGTTTCCTTCTGATGAGTTATGTGATGGTCCAGCTAACTTTGATGAAATGTTTTGTTTTCGATATTGCAGACATCATTTCCTACACAAAGCTTGTATTCCTTGTGAGGTTTTCAACTTTACACTACGGGAACACTGCGCTACACCCCCAAGGGGTAGCTCAAAATCATTTGCAGTGAAGTTTATTCTTTTTCTGGGTATGACACCTTTGACCCAGCCTCTTTCTAAAATTATGTTAACAGACACTTAACTGATTTACTCTGCTTTTTTATTTTCCCAGCTCTCTTTTCAAGGTTTTAACTTTTGGAAGGACACAATAGATGTGAAATCTATCTGGGGGACTAAGGATTGGCATGTTCAGGGAACTGAGGCTTTATTTAGTGCCTGTTTAATACTAAAACAAATGATTTTCCTGAATAAAACTGTGCAACAGATCATGTGTCTTGGACTCGCCAAGATAGAAACTTTGAAAACACTACAGGTTCCCACTCTTACATAATTTGAGAACTTGCATCAGTTAACACCCTACAATAAGGATACCATAGATAGCTTGCTGCATAAGAGTATGCATAATTCATCAGACCCCAATTTGAAGGGAAGGCTAGTCTGGCGATTAGTCGCAAACGGATGTCAGGCTCGATTCTTGCGTAACAGCAAGGGATTTACAGCAAATAGTCCCGACATGCGATATCTGCAGACTGAACATTCAGGTGTGATAACAACCTCCAGTGTTGGGAAGTTGTGCCTTGATTGGCTAAAGACCTCAACACTGTCTCAAGTGCAAAAGCGATTGACCGTTTTATCTGATGACCTGGAACTACACAGCTTTTTAATGGGTCCCCGAAAACCACATTAAAAATGCTTTCTTTATGCCGTCTATAATGAGATACTAGAAAGGTTCTCGGGCGACTGTGATATGTCTGACTTTCAGATTACTCTTAAATGGAAGTTACCTGATGTTGAAGATTCAAGGTTCCTGTGGGATGAAACCAGGCGTTGCCTATGTGGTGACAGTGTCTTCCCTTGTTACTTGTACACAAGTCCTGTTTCCACCTGACTGTACAGATAGGGGGGATATGATATGGCGTTCGATTAATTTCACCAGCATGCTTTTTGATGCCCTGAGCAAACTGAAAGGATGTGGCCTTAACTTTGGCAAAATAGACGTTTGATCTTCAGGTGGCTCTCAGTGATACAGGCGGTACTCCACACCAACTTCCCACAACACTTTGGGGAGCTGGTACATTATATTTTTAACATGTCTAGTATGACTTGAATAATGGGGGGTTTCAGAACCATAGGCTCCGGGTTGATCAGCACCTTACAGACGGTGTTTAGAGTTATTCCATCTCTTATCCACTCTGTCCTCTGAAGTATCTTTGGAGGTGTTGTGCTGGTCCTGCTACTGATTGGAGGGATATTGCTTTTAATATTTTTGTTCCACAATCGATATCCCATTTCAAAATCAAATGGAGCTGGCACTGCCTCATGTCCTATTGTGCCGTTAACTTATGGTACGTTGCTTTAGCGCACCTTTGTTTCGGAATTGGGTGAGTATTAGTTCCTATCATTCTGGCCTGCGTGGCTTCCTTGCGTACAGCCTGTGTTCCACTGTCTCCTGTGCACATACAAGTGTGCCCTGGCCCTGTGCTTGGGGTCGTAATTGGTTGAACCTTGGGACATACACTTTCTGATGGACCTGCTGAAGGCCCATTTGTGTAGCTGTCCCTTGAGGATTCTATTACTCCTGGACGCATTGTACGAGCCTCCCTGGGTTGCCCCTGCGCCTAGTGGTTTGGATCGTCTCTGTCTCACTGGAACACCAATTGACTGTTTTCGCTCCTGCCATGGCTGCTGTGGGGGTTGGATGGGAACATACCTGCTCCAAGCTGTGCCTTTGGGATCATCGTCTGCAGACACTGAGAACATAAATGTTTCTTTTATCATTCAGAACACATAAACATACTGGAACTTTTAATTTGTCCTGGTTTTTACCTTCCAAATTTATTTTAAATTGCTCTACATTGTATGACTTTTATATTTTTAAGGCATATTGGCTTTCTCCATGCTTTTGTTTAAGCACTTTTTATCATTTTAATGTTACATTTTTAACAAATTCCTTTACATATGCTGGTGCATTTTTAGTAAGAGGATTTTTTTAGCTTTAGATATCTTTTCGTCGACTTGTGTCCTAAGAGTGGGTGTCATGTGTCCCAGTCAGGCCTAGTAGGAAACTTTGCCATTTTTACACATACACGGCTCATTCCTAAAGTTGCCTTCACTTTCCACATCGTCTTTTGACCCACATTTGTATTTGTGACACTTTGGGTTTATTTCCTGGAAGCACTGACCTTGCTTACGTGAAACATCTTTGCAGGAACTCTATCATATTGCCTTTGCATTATGTACAAAGGCTGCAAGTATGTTATGCAAATGTGTAGCTGTGTCGCCATATGGGCGTAAATAAAGATATTTGAAAGAATACAAACAATGGCAGCCTGATCACAATCACGGCCCAAGGCAAGGATACCTTTTTACATAAATAAACATGTTTCTGGGTACAGAGAAGGCACTTTGCTGACTTCGATAGGTCCATACATGCTGAAGCTTTCACCCAGCAGCTGACTAACATCTCCATGAGGGGTGTCCAGTTTGTGACCAAGACTGGTTCCTACATTCTTACCCATCAGATAATGGAGTTGGATCATTCAGCCTGGTGGTTTCTTGGCAGAACACACACATACACCCTAGACCTATAGGTTAGGGTGTGCATAGTAGGAGTATGCCAGATCGCTATATTATTTTATATGCTTGCATATATGCGTTGTTTCAATGGTGCAACTCTTCGTTCTGTTCACTTTCCTGATGCTTATTATAATTTTCATCTGCTTCTCTCTATTGATCATTGCTGCATATATATTCTGTACAAAAATCATTTTGGTTCAATAAATATTGAAAATGTCCCTTTGTATATTCTTTGTATATTTTCTCTGAGCAAACAAGAGCACAAGTCTATGAGCGAAAGGTTCTAGGTCTGTCACAATGGTTCCTGAGGGAAGAGAGATGTCATGTTAAGTGGTTGCCAACAGTGTTTGCTTCCTGTCTACGTTTTAGGGGGACGTATGGTGGCACTGTGAGTTAGCTGGTACAAGAATCAACACATCCTGCTGGGGTGCACAGAATCAGTTGGGCACCATCCCAAAGTTTGTCATCCACAAACGTGCAGTTCCTACTGATTAGTGGAAACTACACAACACTTTGAAAATTTTCCTGACATCTCGCACAGGAGCAGAGATATTCTATATTTTTGTATTCAGTAAAGAGTACCTTGATAATAAACTATTACTAGAAATAGTTACCTTTTTCTTTTTTTAACATCTAATGACAATTTTTTATGATTCTGACAATTAACTCTTAATTCCTAAAATCTTGTTTCACACTCCCATTAAACAATTTGCAGGTTGTTAATGTATTGCTCCCTCCCTGAAATTAACGCAGGTAAAGGAGAGCATGAAGTTCTACTGATGAAAGCGTAGAGTAGCCCATGAAATTCCAGACTATTTAATATACAGCCTCTTCGTATTCATTTGACTTTGTTTATCAATTCTTCTACTTAAAATATGTCAAAACCTTCTCTTCCTAAGTGTTTATTGTACTGAAATGGTCATTTTTCTCTTTTACACCTAATTTATTTAAAAGTGGCAATCTCATAACTAATCCTCTCTTTACCTTTCTTAGTCATGTATCAGTGATTAATGTATACATGAATGATGCTATATTACAGTGACTCGGCCCGTTATCCCTTCATGATTGTGGGCCAAATCATTTTTTTACCGAGGTTTTTATTTCCCTCTGAGGCCCTGATTCTTTATTGTCTCTTGCTCTGCACTTAAAAGGGTATGGATTTTAGAGCGGCATATTTTGATGTTGTCATTGCAGCCATTACAGGACAGCACAAGCTGTTTGGGCATTAGGGAATAATGAAGTAGTGCACCTGTTTTCAGCCACAGCTGCCACTGTTCTCTTGCATCCATCCCACTCAGCGCAAACAAAAGGTTTTCAGTTGTTGTCGGACGGCTTTTGATCATGTCCCCTATGTGCCCCGTAATCTTTTGCCAATGTGAGTCTATGCAAATGAGCAATGCAATACAAATACTTACACGGGTGCCATTGCTACCCATATGCTCATAACTGACTGCAAAAAAACAACAGTAATGCATGTGGCAGTGATTTTTTTAAAAGCAGCTCTTTCTCTTTAAAGTAAAAGTACTGGACATGAGCTAGTCCTGAAGTCATGCTTCATTATTGCACTGCCATTTTTGCTACGTTCAGTACTAAAATCACATAGTCTCATTAATTTGGAACCAAACTGTGACACCAAAATTGACGTGATTCGTTACTGGAGCAGAGGATGGTACTGGGTAGAATTGGGAATAGTTGTGGACAAGTTTTTTTTTGCAAAGTCAAAATATTGCCAAAATGTACCCTGTAACGATTTGGCTGCCATTAGTGACTGTGGACCAGTAAAGGCTCCACTTGTGCACAATCTGTGGGTCCCCATCTCTAAATGGGACAGGGGAACCGCACGCTTTGTGTTAACCCCACTGATCTTCAGCAGGGCTCTCCCACCACTAAACTGTAAATGAGCCCCTTAACCCCTCGTACTAAGAATCATGATATATATATTCACATTCTCTCCCACTCTCTCTTTCTCACACAGACACACACGCTAGCATGGAAAAATTAATATAGTAGTTTAAGCTTGAAGTTTGTTGAGGGTGTGTTTTTGCATTTTAACAAATTCTCTCTGTCATCCTAGATATGCAATTCTGAGCAGCTTTGGGAGAAAATTGTTGAGAGTCTGTGTGATACCATTACCCCTGCAATGAGAGGACTGGCAAAAGAGCGGGGCTGGAAGCAAATCTTCTTCACAAACAAACTTCAGTTACAAATGCAGCTCCGCAGAAGGAGGCAGAACCGTGGCGATTCCAACGAAGACATGCCAAAACTGTTGTTTTAAATCAATACTTCCATTCATTGATTATAGACAACGTTCACGCAGTTTGAATGTGTTTGATCAGAGTTCTGTTTTTTCAATTTGTTTTTTCTTCTTCACTCCTTGAAAAAATGCACTAAATACCTCTTATAATACCACTTGTGTTATTCTAACCCGCTCAGATTTCATTTCAACTGGTACTGTCACTCATGTATTCAATTATTATCTTAAACATCACTAACTTAAAACTTCCACTTATCAAACGTATTTTTCTAAATGAAGTCTGTGAAACCCATAAATTGCTTGGGCAGCTATTCTTAAAAATGATAATATAAAATTATCTCTCACCTTCCTTTTTGATTAAAATCTTGCAAATCTGCTCTTTATGGCAGCTGATGTTCCACCCAGTTTTGTCAATAATTTAAATTATTACAATTGGCAAAAACATGTGCACACCAGTAAAACACAACAGATTGTTTATTTTTCAACTATTAACGTTTTACATTTTTGTACATTGTTATATTTTGATTTAAAACAATGTCAATATACTTCAATAATAACATCTTTCATGTTTTCATAAGCATTGTAAGATATATGATATTTTTTGCAATTCTTGGTGTAACTCAGTGATGAGAACTGTAGCATAACTGTTTTTTTAAATTCAGGAATCCCTTTTCACTGACTTTACAGCGCTTCCAATTCCATTTCATTAGGTGCCATTCAGGCCCAAAATGTTTTTACAAGTGCTTGGGTTCAGTGCAGCCACAGCTGTAATAGTTCCTAAAAATTACACTGTATGGCTCTTAACCCGGTTAGCATCATGATTCCTCTATCCATTATGACAAAAGAGGCAAATGGATACATTGAGATTAAAGAGCCATGCAACTTAATTTTCAGAGTGTGCCATGAGGAATGGGGTTGCTGGAGAGGGTGCAGTGGTTTGAAGAAGTACTTTCAAAGTGTTTTTAATCTTTACTTGACCACAAAAGTGTGAATAAGTAGTCCAAGTGTAGTTTCTGAAAGGACTTCCTGGATTCAAATACAAATTAAGTTGGAATTCTCCTTCAATTAATTGATTGAGGTAACTCAAAATGTGTGCCAATTTCTACAGTGCTATCTTAATGGGGTGTATTTTTCATATTGAGGGAATCCATTGTCCTCCTTCTATGGATTTTAAGTTTCAGTGGGTTATTTCCTCTTTCTTTCTTATTCCAAGGTGTTTGCCTTAGAGTTTTGATAGCATTTTGATAAAAAGTATCCCAATATAAGTAACAGAATGGCAGAAATGTAGTAGAAAGAAAACATGGGTAGCTGTACCTCTTATGTTTTTGGATTAATTAGTCAGGTATGAAGACAAAATCAAATCTGACTGGTGGAACGTAGTCGTTAACTCCAAAATGTCATTCTACTATAAGAACGTTACAGACACATATGATTTTCCAGAGTACTAGAGTACGTCCACGACTGAAATATTACTTTGCTTTTATAGTCATTATAGCCTCCAGTTTTTGATCAAGGCTAAATGCCTAGCCAGTTAAGTATACAATCAAAAAGAAGAGAATTCACTGAGACTCTTAAAGATGTTATAGTCGTACTGGGATGCCATGATTTAGAGGAAGAGATCAAGGGTGGCCTTCCTGAAATAATACAGGCCATATTAAAAAAACTCCTTGTTTTCTCACCTGTGGACTTCAAAAATCATAGAGGACAGTCCGTGTGATGGAGTGCATCTCGAAAGTTGCCATCACAGAAGACGTTGAACCCTTTTTGAGGAAATAGATTCTCTTCAGTAGTTGAGACAGTACCCAAATACAAAAACAATCTATAGATTGTTCCTCTTAATTTAATATGTGGCTATCAGACAGCTAAATATGTTTGACCCATCAGGCAGGTTTTCCATTTTCATTATTTGTCCATGAGAAAGTTTGCTACGTCTTTTGAAGTAATGCCCTATCCATGCCACTAACTAGTGAAAGTAGCCACATCCTACTATATGTATGACCCACACATAAGTGAATTATGAGTTTTGTTATAAAGTAAGAATAAGACCTTATTCTGTTTTTCATTGGGCCCATCCTGCTTTCCTCCCTAAGTTGGCCAAAGATTTCAACTAAAAACGTCACTGTTAATTAAAAATGCATGTTCACTTTTATTTTCCTATCATTTGCAAATACATTCTGGACAAATAACACGAAAGTTCTGTCCTATGTTTTTTTACAGCTACTGTCTCTTCCCTACATCAGGTGAAGATGCTAGGGGGTGTTTATGCTAGTCTCTTTAGGAATGTGAGATTTTGTGAATTACCTGGTTCTCCCACTATTGTCTGATATTCCTGAGGAGGTTTGCTGTTATTTCAAAATGGAACTGGTGGCAAAGGCTATTGAAGCTGACTTTTTAGCTGGTTCCTCAGAAAATCGATTCACCACTTTCAGGTCTTCCAGAATACAGCGGCAAGAGTGGTTGCTAAGGCTTCCAATATCACCCCTACAATTTGAAATCTTTATCAGCTCTCTGACAGAGAACCATTTCCTTCAACTTCAAGGTTGTGTATGGGTGCAATATATAAATCAAGTGAAATGTTACTGTGCTGATTGCTTGCATTCTCCATGAACCAATGGCATGCCTTAAAGATGGCAAATCATTTATTTACCTTTATTGCCACAAGCGAAACCTAAATGGACCATGTGTGGCATAAAAAAGATGGACAATCTTTCCTTTATAAATGTGGGAGAAGAGTAGTTGTTCACTTAATTGAATAGTTCCTTTATTTCTTGAACTACAAGCAGTACTCCGGTTTGAGCACTACTTCAGTACCTGCCACATTTAAATTTGAATTTGGAAACATTTAAGGCATACAGCTAAAGACGTGCATTAACCTGACAACATTAAAATGTTTTAAGACTACACATTTCATCCTTTTTACAACAAAGCCCAATTTCTGGTGTCCCCACGTAATAGTCACACTGTTCTTAAATCACAAAGGAGTATTATTACTACCTCCTTACACCTCTGTGTTTATGTGCTCTGTTTTTATACTTTGAAATGCTGTGACCATAGTATGAAATTGAATACAGAGTACTGACTTATGGGGGGAATCAGTTAACATGTTACTTGAGCTTGTATAGAAATTTGCAGAACGTATGAAATTCCAATGTGCCTCTTCAGCCGCTCGATCATATATCTGGAAACAATTAGAATTCAGACATATGCAAATATTGTGTGGTTGGTCTCATGCAAACTCTGTCCCCTGAAGCACGTCCTGTAGATAAGTAAAGCATCTCGAAAACACCCTGCACAGCTTCACATTTGCTTCCGAGCAAATGTTTTCTATAGCCTATGTTTTCGCACTCATGAATGCTTCTAACTGTTTCTGTAGATCAAGACACAAACTTCCTTGATGTTTTCTGCCTCCAGTGGAAAAACAAAAAAATAGTTTATAAAATTAAAAAGGATGCTCTTAAATCTGTAAATTAGCTTTCATTAGGCAGAATGGACCTATCTTGCTTGCTTTGGTAAGGAAAATGGCACCTATATTGTTCAATGTCAGCTCCATATCAGACATCTTCTATGTCTTGAAACAAATAGTGATGAATATGATATTCTGTAATAGAAACTTCTGGAATCAAACCTGCCATTGATAGTGGCTTGAGACCATTTTAGAAAGTGAACATATGTGACAGAATAATGGAAAACTTTAATAATATGTAGGGTTCAGTTCAATAAATGTTATTTGGCCAAGAGACCATAAAAGAGGAACAGCACATAATCATACAGTTTAAAACAATTAAAATGCAAACAATGTAATAGAATACATTCAAACAGTTTCAAAGCAAGTGGCTTGTCACTGTCATTTGTCTTTTCTAATCCTAATAGAGGAACAAATAAAGCTAATAACAGTGTGACGAACAAATTCAGTTGGCAAGCACTGCAAGAGTTTAAGGCTTTGTTTGGCTGAGCTACAGTCGTGTGAATGGAAAATAAGATGGAAAAATTGAATTCTAGGAATAGTAGAGGATCTACAAAGAAACACAAAATGCTGACAGGTTTGCAGCCTAGAGCCATTACAAGGACAACAGGATAGGGATACAAACCAACTGCCCTGTTGTGGAAATATGTAGTGTAACTTGCCTATCTTTTTCATAACTACTTCTAGACTTGACAGGTTATTTCTTAGGGAAATCTTTTTTTGTAACGTGAACTCTGTGTTCTTAATATCATTTTTTTTCTGTGATTGATGGGTATGTTTATAGCAGATAGGTGTTGACTCATTCTAACTACGTAGGGCCCACAATATGAGTGGCCCAGTACTTAGTGTGATATCTATCACACTTATCAGTTCTGACTCCACTGCTTCAGAATTTATCAGTTGCGAGGACTACCACTTAATTGTGAGTTTTTGAGGGAGTATCGTGCAGATTTTGATACTTACTGCACCAAAATCTACTTGTTCCAATACATACTGGCCATTTTTCCCTTTGATAAACATCAGCAGGTTTAACAAGCTAGTGTCTATCACAAAATAAATAATGACTATGTGTGGAATAACAGCAGTTACTGCTTATATCACAATTAACCCGGCTGGTCATACCGAGGACCATAGTGTGTATCTATTGAATTGTACCCACAAATAAAACATATCATTTTGGCAGTGATGAAGAATGAGTTTTTTTTTAGTATTGAGAAAGTAAAGGATTACGGGTCATTCAAATCCAAACAACACAGAATGAAATAGGTCAATTTATAAAATTATCAGCTTCCCTAACCACCAGTGCAAGAAACTGTTAACAGGTTAAACAATATGGATTGTCTTAAACCTACACAAGAAAAGTGGGGAAACAAATGATGTGCCATATTGTGCCTAAAGTGATAACAAAAAAACAATAACTGCAAACTCAATAGTAGTACACCCACAGACCTCACCCAGAGGGTTATGTTTGTGAATACAGGATGAGTCGATCATAATGACATTTTTATGTAATGTATTTGAATTTGATTTAATAATTTTACAAATGTGTACACCATTAAAACCTAATTATACAAGCCATAGAATATTGGTCATGTGCATACGAAACCTACAGGATGTAGGAGCATCAGTACCATCTGTTCTGATGCATTGAACTCAATTGATTGCTCTTAATGCAGAACATCTCAATGTTATATAACATGGGCATGAAAACATTAGAGGGGCCCATGGATGCCCAGGGCACTGGTCCGAGATGGAAGGGAGCCAATGCTGCCTTTCCCATTCCAATGCTTCTTCAGATTAACTTCCATGTATGTATTCCTAAAATCCACCTTCTGTGTTTAGGATAGGATACCTTTTCTCCGATTATGAGAAAAATGTAACTAGAATCCTAAAATGTGGCTTCTATGGGCTGCCAGATTGTATAAAGTGGCTTACTGGGACATTTATATCTGTTCATTCACAACCTCAATCCGAGGCTATAGGTGGGCTCATTACAGAATTCTTTATTACAGCAATGTGTGTTTTACTATTGTGCGTGCCTTCTAATGTGCTTGAAATATGTTTTAAGCAACATGGTTTATGATCCTTAATTCTATTTATAAGTACTAACACAAGACCTCAGTCAAGGGCGTCAACTCTGAAGAAAGTTTACGAAAACACCCAAAGTGCCTTTAGCATGTGAATTTATAACTAAGTGTGATGTTAGTTATCCGGTAGTGCTATATGTTCTGAATGGTAAGTGAATATGCCGGCCATCAGTCATTCTGTGTAACTGTGCATATTGTGCCATTGCAGCCACTTGAGCAGTTTTCATCAAGCTGAAACTTGTCCATGAATTGCTATTTTGTTTTGCATTTTAGAATTGAAAATAACAAGGGTACATATCACCTGGACAATACTTCCTTAACACTTGTGCTTCAAAAAACAATATTTAATTTCACAAATGTTGATTTGCCAATTTTCCTCTTATTTTGCCTGTATATCTTTAAGTTTTCCTTTTTTAAATATATAATACCATATTATTCCAAGAATATAACATTGTATGTGTGTGATTTATTTACATATGTATCCTTTTGTTTTGTTTTTTCATTTGGACAGCACATTTCTGTGAAAATAAAACATACTGTAATGTCAAGGTGTCTTAATTTTCTTAAGATCTGTCGCAAAGGAAGGGAAGAGTGGCTAGATAGGGGCACAGTTGTAATCTGATCATTTTAAATGTGATTCTTCATTTAAATGAAAACCATGTCTCTCCTGAAAACAGCTGTCAGATCTTTAGGTTTTGGGTTAGCCAAGACCTTTTGATTTCACTGAAATTATGCATGCTATATTCTTGCTTACAGGGGCTTTCAACAGCCCTCTTCATCCTTTGGTGTGTTGTGTCATTCATATTTTTCTTCCATCCATACAACATGGGGCAAAGGGTTAGTCTGCTTCAGCCACTGGCTAACTTCACTGTGAGTGATAGCATTTTGCTCTTTCACGCGCAGCACACAGTCGTTTTTTTCAGTGTGAGGGACTATGACATTGTGGGCCAGATGTAGGTAGGAATCATTTACCGATTTTTAATTACCGAATCATACCGATTCGGTAATTAAGAATCGGTAAATAAGAAGGGTGGTATGTAGGAACATCCAGATGTTCCATTTACCGAATCGGTAAATATCTGTATTTACCGATTCGGTAAATACCGACCGGTAATGCTCCATTCATTCCTATGGGCTTTGCAGCCCATAGGAATGAATGGGGCCTTACCGGTCGGTATTTACCGAATCGGTAAATACAGATTTTGCCAAGGGTGCAGGGGGTGTCACTTTGACACCCTCTAGCACCCCCAAAAAAGGTTCGGGGGCCATGTGGCAGGCATACCTGCCCTAAGGGCAGGTCTGCCTGTCATATGGCACAGGTGTGCATGCACACATGTGCATGCACACCTGAATCGGTATTTTACCATCAATTATATTTGATGGTAAAATACAGATTCGGTAAGGGTTGTGGGACTCAGAAGAGTCCCACCTACATATCAAAAATATCGAATAGGTATAACTACCGATTCGGTATTTTAAAGAATCGGTAAATTTACCGATCGGTAAATTTACCGATTCTGTAAAATATGTGTCCCTACATACCAAAGCTCAAATACCGGTCGGTAACTGCCGAAAATACCGATTTTCGGCCGTTACCGACCGACCTACATCGGGCCCTGTGTGATTTATTTATTTTTAGACCAAAAATATTTTTGCTTTCAGCTAATGTTTTTTTGTTCATAACAGTGAACATCCAGCAGCTCATCCAATAATAAAGTTTTACAAAAAAAAAAGACTAAACAAAACAAGCCTTGGCAAAGCCCAAAGACTGCCACCCAACGCCAGACCTATTGGCTTTGCCAGTTCTTGTTCATATATGCTATGACGCTGAAACAATTCATTTGTTTCAACCTACGTATAGTGACGTCTGTGTTGCTCCAAGCCGAGAAAGTCGGAAAATGTGAGCCTTTAAGTACAGTGCACCTTGTGTGAAAAGGGCACGTCTGTTGGCGCGAGTCCAGGTGTGCCTGTGTCCTCGTCACACTTTGAGTCATATCTCCAGTTTATAGGATTCTGCAAGCATTTCTGGTTAGTAGATACAACTTTAAAATTTTAGAAATGCTGCTACTTAAGGTCACCCTCTCAGCTATAACAGCACATGAGGTTTTAGAGTTATTACACGTAAGCGGAGTAAATCGTGAAGTGACAAATAGAGAAGAAATGTATTAAATACGTCTGAGCCCTTTCTGAGCTTTTCTGATGACACGCACGCACAAGACGAATGGGAGAGGAGCGGCGCTCCGCCCACCTCTGGCCTGCACCTTGTCTCTACAATACACGTGACGTAGAGGGCGTGGCCCTTGGCTGTCTGCATGTGCGCTCTCGTGCCGTATTTTTTCTAGAAAGCCATTTAATGTACATTTAAAATCGCCTACACTTGTGCTAGTGATCCACTGCACAGCTGTTACCACTCGTAAAAGAAACACATGTTCTAGTAAGATTTAAGTCGTGTATTATCCTAAAATGTTCAAAAGGTCACATTCTTTCAACCCTCACCTGCAAAAAGCTGAATTTGCTAGTCAATGGGGCTACCGTCTAAACTGAGAGCATCATATGTGCTTATGTGTCATGGCAACCTCAGGGAGAATTTAATGACCGGGGGAAAAAAGTAGAACACACAAAAGCTGAAAAAAATAATCCTACAATTAAAGCCCAAAGGAAACTCCCACCGACCACAAGCTGTAGCCAAGAGCGTGATCAATTACACAGAGACGACAGTCAGTACAAATTGCCATATGTCAGTATCTTGCCTTCCACGATTACAAACAATGTGGGTTGTAATTCACCTGAGTGAAAGTACTCATTAAAATACTGGTATGGTATCGCCCCTCCCCAAATTCTCATCCAATTTATAGACTCGTTTGGAGCTTTCACTCTGGGTGCAGGGGACGGGGTCATTCTAAGGCATAAAGGAAACAGATGTGAAGTCAGAAATACAAAGGTCTAAAATGTCCTGGTGCAATTGCCATAGTACATTTTGTATTGGCAAACAATAAGTAATGGATAACTACATTGGTTATGGTGGAAAATGTGTTATGCTATATAGACTGCTAAAATGGTACACACATGCACACTGTTGCATGCTCTGGATCCATACCATAATAAAAATATGCTGAGTACCACATAATCTCTTTCAGCAAATGTTCTTGAATGGTCAATCAGTGTCTGGGTAACACTTGTCTACAAAATGAAGTTTCTTGGCATAGGGTTTATCCGCCCTGGCACTTAGCAAAATGGGTGGCATTCTCGGAAAATATACCAGCTTTTTTGAGCTTCAGTTCTTGGTTTTAAAAGGCGTAGGATGGATGGATAGTCCAACTCGTGAAGAGTTGTAACGATATTCATCACAAATCACTTGTACCTACCACTGTTGAGCATCCTCTCTTTCAGCCACCCTTGAATTAATGTAATACTAGGGCGTGACACTGGTGATCGGACATCGATAACTTAGCCGTTAACAATGTTCCAAGTATTTGCAAGAATTATTGGCGGATAAGTCGGTAGGGCAGGGCTTGCACGAATGATGCTCCAAGTATCATGCAAAAGAAAATTTAAATGGGTTCTGTGGTTCAATGTTTCAAAGTTTGAGGAATGAAAGCAGTTCCTTGTGAAATACTTGTAGTTAAAAATACCATGGATCTTTACTGTTCTAGTCGATGGATTCAATTTCCATGCGGGTACAGCAACTAAAAGCTTTCTTGATAGGTTGATGATCTTGTCACAGGTTAGCGATACATTTCTGCTACACCTGTCTTTGGTGGAGTATCTTGGTGACACTCAATCTTTTAGTCTACACTTGCCCATCTCCTATTTGACGACAGGTATAATGTTGCATGATAGTCGCTAGAGCAGGGCCTGCCCACAAACTAACTGATGCCTCCTCGCCCATGCCAGCTACTAGGCCGATTTCCTGCTCGGACCAGCCGCATCACTAAAGCTCAAGTAGAGACCCATAAACAATCGTTAGCAATAAAGCAAAGTCTGCTTGCAGGGCATGGAGGCAGACGTTCACCTCTGGTTCAGTAGCGGAAGTGATGAGCAGAGAGCTGTATTGCATCATCTGAAGACGCAAATGCTAAGCCCCCTTTTCCTCAGCATCAGTCATACAAAGGAGGCCAAAAAGAGCTACGTTGTGAGCCTTTAAGCAGGAACTACCAAGGATAAACAAGAAGTGAAAGACCAGCACCATGAAGATGTTTTCATAAAAGAAGCATATGAGGAGATCGCTTGAGTGCAACAATACTGCTGCTACCGCTACATATACAGGACTAAAAAAGCCGAAAAATAAAGTCTAGGCCAGAGTTTAAAAGATACTATTTTTTTTTACAGGTTTATGTAATGGATGTATGGAATTCTTGAATTAATTGCATCCATTGGTAATCACTTGGGCCACACCCCAATCCATTGTTATTTTGCACACCATGTCGCTTCATTTTGGACCCTGCTCCAATGAGAACAGTCCAGCCTGAACTGCCAGGCCGGATCCTCCCTGAACCAGAACTCAAACATCCCATGACTGGATTTGCCCTAAATAGGGCTCTTCAGTCAAGTGTAGCGCAGTTCCAGTGACACAGTGTTCACAGGACTCACGTCTGTTTATACCTGTCCCACTTAGGCAACACAGTGTAGTAGACAAAAAACTGATAGATAAAATGCTTGAATTAATTTCGGCCACTGATAATCACTCTGGACTTTATCTCAATTTGTAATTATTTTGCACACCATGCCACCTCAGTTTGGACCCAGCCAGATGCAAATCAGTCTTGGCTCGACTACAATGGAAACAGTCCAGCCCGAACTGCCAGGCGAGGTCCTCCCTTTAACCAGAATACAAGCAACCCCGGACCGGTTTCAGCATTATTAGGGCTCATCAGCAAGGTATAGCTTGCTTCCAGTGGCACAGTATGCTCAGGACCCACGTCTGGGCATACAGTCCCACTTAGGGTGAACACCACGTGACATAAAAATAATAGATTGTGAAAATCAGGAAGAAACCAAAGGTGGAATAACCATGATAGAAAGTGAAAGGAGAATGAAAACCTAAAGTGGATTAGCTGTGGAGTTGCCTTAAAAGCAGCTGCAAACCCTCAAGCAGGTAATTGGCATTGTAGAAAGAAGAGAAAAGGAGCAGCAGCCAGGAGCTCTGGAACATGAAAGATAACAAGCCCATTTAGTTACTCCCTGTAGGAGAGTAGGGTCTGCTATCCTATGGTCACCCCATTTTTTTGCTTCACTGGTTTTCGACTTAATGTGGCTGTGGGCGTGCTAATCAGACCCACAGCCCTGCTGTTCTCTCTCTAAATTCACAACCATGTTCTTTAGGTACATTACCAATTGGGATTGGATCACCTTATGAGCCCCTTTACAGTATACTATAGGTACCCAGGGCATAGGTGCATCCTAGGCCTACCAGGGGCTGCAGCATATCTTTTGCCACCCCTGGCTGGCCATCCAAATTGACACAACTGGCTGATCACTCAGCTGGGGCAAGGTCGTGTAATCACCCCTTGCTTAGCTATAGTATACCTATGTCTAAACCTATATCTGGACACATATACACCTATAAGTCACTCCTATGGCAGGCCTTAACAATCCTGGAGGCAGATTGCTTGGTTTTATGTGAGATGGTGCTCTAGCATGAGCTGAGCCTGTCTGCGGCTTTCGGAACCATGTCCTTATAGCTGTTCCAGGGTATTGCCATACCATATACTCTTAAGTGCATTATAATCCTCGCGGTTAGATGCTATCTTTGGTTTGGCTTTATCGAAACATGTCGTGTAAGGTGTCATATGCTTTGGGGTAACATTCCACCCTTCTAGAGGGAGAAGACACACAAGTCTGGCCTCCTACTGTTGACCAAAACTCCAGCAGGGGAGGGCTGGACAAAAGGTTTCCTATCACAGGGAGGTGCTAACACCACCCCAGACAGGAGATAGTGGTTTGGCGCAGGGAGGGCTGAACGAAAGTAGACACTGCTTGGGGCATACAAGGTGTCCCATGCAAAGCCCAGTTCAAACCGGTGCTGGGGCACTCCAGCCCCAGCTCTGGCGCGAAACTGGACAAAGGGAAAGGGGTGTAACCACCCCCTTCCTGGGTCCCACCCATAGGAGGGACCTATCAGGCAATCCAGCCCCTTGATTTGGAATAAAGGTAGGAGCTCTGTCCATAGACTTTAGATAATCCTGACTGAAACTTTGATACAAAACTCTGGACCCTTCGAAATCCTACTCGACGTAGAAGACTGAAGAATCTCCCTTGTGGTCATGGAGTGACCACCCTGTGCAAGCAGGCACCATCAAACGCTCCAAGGTTTGCTTTGTCGTTGCTCCCGCCGGAGCTCGAACGACAGAGATCAACAAGAACCGGACTTCTAGACTCCCAACAGCCGGATCCACAGCCACAGCAAAGCTGAGACTCGTGGAGGCGACGTGAGATGTGTGACCGGCCATCTTGAAAAGCCAGCGAAGTGCTTCCTGTGCAGCTCCCGAGGCACCCTCAAACCTGTGCATTGGGGATTGAGAAGCCCCAGCCCCGAGCAGCTTTTGCACCGAAGATCACCCCTCCACACTCACCGGGTGCTGCGTGGGGCCCTTTTGCATTTTCCTGCTCGACGCGTCTGTCCGTTCACTTGCCCGTTGGCTAGTGGCCTCTGCGACGACGAACCTTTGAATTTAGAACGCTGGTCTGGTTGCTCCAGACTGGCCCTTGCTCCCCTGAAAAGGAGCAGCCCATCAGACCTTGCTGATCTGACCCAGAAGCCATCTTCGATTCCTGCGTGGGTTGCATTTGCCATGGCCTGTTGACTCCGATTCGAGAACCGACACTGCCGACAGCGAGAGCCTTTGTGGGACAGTCCGTATCCAGCTCCAGGTCATCGTCGATACCTCCTGGTCCACGTGGCAGCGGAGACAAGCTTCACGACAACCACCTGATTGCACCCGACATCGCCTGGTTCCTTCATGGTTCCATCCTGGTCACTGGCTAGTGACCCAGACTCTGTCCCCTCTGCTTTCAGGTACTCTACATCTTCGATCCACCCTTAGATCCAACCGGACTATTCTCTCCTGGTCGCCTGCAGCATCTTTTCCTCCAGGCTCCATAGAACTCCGCGAAGAAACCCGACGCACTTGGACACCTATGCACCCGCTTCCTGTGGGTGAGGTAACTCGAGTACTCTGGTGCTCCTGTAGTGGTTTACACCTCTAGTGTCCTAGTTTAAAGTGGTTAAGTCCTAGTCCAGTCGGAAGACTCCCAAATCTGCAACTTTCTAACTTTTACGCACCATTGACTTGTATTGGCACACACGTGTGCATTTAGACACTGCACCCGCATCCTGTGAGCCTCCCATGTCCTAACTTCTGTTAGTCCAGTGTAGCCCCAGCGATTCCCAAGGCCCTAGGCCTTACCATTGTTCATGACGTGGTTCTTATACCACTATTTTAGTATATGGTTTTAGGGGCCACCAGGGCCTATCCATATTTGTGCAACTTTTGTATGTTATATGAAGTTCTTTGTTTAACACTTGTGCCTCTGCCCTCATAAAGAGTACAGAGGATTATTCTAGTAATAAATACATATATTTTATAATATATAACTTGTGTGGTGTCCTTTCATTTGGTATTAAAGGGATTGCATATGGTAAAACAGCTGGCTTCACATGCCCTCTTGAGTTAAGCCTAAGACTGCTTATGTCCATGCTACCTCTAGGAAAGCTTGTCTATAAGGTTGACTTACAACCAATCACCATAAGGGTTGTTTGGACTGTACAAGGTGCTCACTAGAATAGTGAACATCATACACCAGGCCAACTTCTCACACTCCCCAATCGTGTAATTTGCGGGATTCATATATTGTGTTCATCTTCGGTTATCAGGTGCAACACAAAGTTACTCAACAGTGCAGACATACAGCTCTCCACCAGTAAGTTACTGCTGCAAAAAAAAAACCCAGTAGCAAGGCAGTATCCTGATCAAATTAAAGATTTAACTCAAAATTGTTAATAGTGCTTTGGCATTTTTGTATTTTTCTGTATTTAAAATAAATATAATAATGTACAATAATATTTAATATACTGTAACCGGGAGTACTCGACACTTGAGGATAAGGCGCCTTCATTAGACTGGTGGGTTGCTGACGCCTTGACGCTCCCCTCTTTTCGACAAACACAAAATGACTGGAGTTATGAGGAAGATCCGCTGTGGGGGACACAAGAGGAGAAGGAAGACGAGTGGCCCTTTAAGGAGGCATATACAGCTGTGAAAGAACCGCCCGGGAGTGACGTGGCCGCGGGACCATTGGTAAAAAGGGAGGAAGTCCTAAAGTCGGCGTGTGACGTCACCGACGCTGGAGATCGAGCAGATTCCTGGGTACGCGACCGGAAGGAAGAAGGAGCAGCAGACCGAAGAAAAGACGAACAGAAAGAAGCAGACGAGAAGCCAGGAGGCCAACATTCCGGCGAATCGCCGAGCCAGACTCACGGAGGAGTCTGGCTCTCCCAGGTACCACAACGGGTGTCGACTTGGGTTGGGAAGCGGGGCGGGTCTGACAAGAGGTAGTGAAGTGGATTAGAGCAAGCAAGTCCTTCCAAGCTTCATCACTCCTCTACAATCCCCCCCCTCCTTTTGCACTCTCTGTTACACTCCAGCCATTAAGGCTATACAAGGTAAAATAGCACTGGTGGTCCCCTCACACCCTGGGTCCCCTACAAGCACAGTTCTCAGACGGACGTCTGATTCTTGTCCACTTTTGTTCTTTTGGGTTCCATTATGCTTCAAACCCGGAGGAAGACGCTGAACTACCCTATCTACTGGTTCTGGGATAGAAGACCTTACGAAGAGGAGGGACCAGTTTAAAGGCAGATCCCTAAGGCCAGCACCGTCACGACGGATCCAGTTGCTTCTTCCCGTGAAAGACACTCATCCAAAAAGAAGAAATCATTTATTAAAATAAAACCCTATATCCCACGACCTGGTCTCCGGTCTGTCTCTCCTACTCCGCTACAACTGATGTCAGAAGTGGGATCTGACCCTTCCATCTCGTCTACAGCAATGGATCAATTAATACAACACTTCATTAAGGTTCAGGAAAAGCTGGAGTGGGCGGTCGAACGCCAAATTACATCAGCACAGGCGGATCGGAAGGTGTTTAAAAACGCAATGACTGCACAGCTAGAAGGCCTGCAAAAAGCCATGCAAGAACCGGGAGCCACTGGGGTGCCTGAAAGACGTCCTCCGTTACCCCATCCATCCGGAGTCGCATTACAAAAGTATCTAACATGGGATGACCCTGACGCCTTTCTTACAAATTTTGAGAGGGCAGCAAGAGCCTGTGGCTGCCCTGTGGATAAATTGCCATTTTTCTTAGCTCCCCTGTTGACGTGGCCAGCCCAGGAAGCCTATCAGGTAGCCAACCCCTTAGGGAACACCCCATACCAGGATATCAAGACTTTAATATTAGATGACCTGGAGCTAGACGAAGAAGCATATAGGGTAAAGTTCCGAAAAGAAAAAGGAATCTAAGGAGAAAATCCCAAGACTTTATTTTTTAGATTAAAAGCCGCGGCAAACAAATGGCTGCATCCAGAAACCAGGAGTAAGGAGGAGATAATGAATAGCATCTACCTAAAACAGTTCATGGAAACACTGCCTTATGGTATGCAGCGCTGGTTAAAGCAACACTCTGGACTCACACCAGCACAGACCATAGAAATGGCCGAAACTATACAAGAGCACAACCGAGAACCCTGCCCTGGGACGGGGATAAAACAACAAAAACCTCAACAATCCAGAAAAGGGAAAATAAGCCCAAACCTGGAATAGAAACCGGAAGAACAAGACCTTTCAAATTTGAAGTTCCTCCGCTGAAAACACCGCAATGTTACGAGTGTGGAGAATGGGGCCATATAGCCCGTATGTGTCCCAGAAAGAAGCCACCAGAGGAACCGATGGAAGTCGGCTACATTCCCCGAGCCGTGATGTACTCAGCAGAGATGGGAACCTCCTACTATGTACGGGTCAAAGTTAATGAAAAAACCATGAAGGCCTTGTTGGACTCTGGATGTAGGCTGTCTGTTATCCAAACCTCCCTCGTCCTTTCTAGCCAGATCATTCCAGGAAAAATAGTGCACATAAGATGCGTTCATGGGGATGTAGAGCCCTACCCCATAGCACTGATAACCTTATATCCCGCAGATAGGCCTCCTTGTAAGGTAAAGGTAGGGGTAATAGAATCACTCCCCGAAGATCTAATTATAGGATTAGACAACCCAGACTTTATGACTATGTTAAAAAAAGAAGTGAGAGAAGGCCCACCACTAAAGGAAGTTCTGGCCCCTGCACTAGTAACCACCGAACCTTGGGTGTTAGACAGAAACTTTAAATTCGCTCAAGCCAAGTCCTTGTTTAATGATTGGGAAATGGCCCACATAAACCAGTCAAGTACACAGGTGTCCTATCCCCGGTTTATTATAGAAAATGAGTTGTTGTACCGGAAGGGCAAAGCTCAGGACCCAAAACAGTTGTTGGTCCCTAAACCATTCAGAGACCAAGTACTATATTACGCGCACTCTCACCTAACGGCAGGACATGCAGGGGCAGAAAAAACTATACATAACATTTTGGAGAACTTTTATTGGCTGGGAATATATAAAGAGGCCTCAGACTTTTGTAAAACTTGTGAAGTGTGCCAAAAACGAAATATGACTAAATTTCCAGCTGTCCCTCTACAATCGCTCCCTATTATAGGGACTTCCTTTGAGAGAGTAGGGATGGACCTGATAGGTCCGTTACCAAAAACAGCGAAAGGCCACATGTATGCCCTGGTTATAGTAGATTACACCACAAGATTTCCGGAGGCATTCGCGCTTAAAGCCCCTACCACAAAGAATATAGCCGGAAAAATCATAGAGTTATTTTCAAGGGTAGGGTTCCCAAAAGAAATTTTAACAGGGAAATCCCTTTGTTTCACGCCTCATGCGAGAAGTTTGTAAGACACTAAATATCCATCAAATCAAGCCCTCAGCTTACCACCCACAGACAGATGGTCTTGTGGAAAGGTATAACCATACCTTAAAAACTACCTTACACAAAATGTTATCCTTAGAGAACAAAGAGTGGGACATGCTGTTGCCTTTGGCCCTGTATATCCTCAGAGCACAGATCCAGAGTAGTATGGGGTATTCTCCCTTCGAACTTTTGTATGGGAGAAAACCAAGATCTTTACTTGACATAACCAAGGAAGCCTGGGAAAATGAGGAAAAGGAAGAAAACAGGTCCATCCTAGAATACACCCAAATGTTGAAAAGCAAGTTAGGTAAGCTGAGAGATCTTGCTTACTCTAAACTAGTCAACAAAAACAAGCAAAGTACTACAAAAGAGGAAAGAAATGGAGACAGTTAGAAAAGGGAGACTGGGCTTTAGTGCTATTGCCTACTTCTGGTAAAAAGGTTCACAAAGAATGGACAGGACCCTACCAGGTCATAGAAACTGTGGGTAATACCACCTACAGAGTAAGGATAACACCTTCTAGAACTCAATGCTTCCATATCAATCTCCTTACCATTAATGACACCTCCACTTTAGAGCAATTGCCCATAAACGAAGAGCTAAACCCTTCGATGAAAAAAACACTTCAGGCCACGCTGCAATATTACACCCCCATGTTTTCAGATCAACCAGGGCGTACCAGCCTCATTGAGCATAGAATTGAAATAGAGAAAGGGGCTTGAGTCAAACTGAAGCCATATAGAATACCCGCCGTCCGAAGACAAGATGTCAGGCGAGAAGTACAAGATATGCTAAAATTAGGAGTGATAAGACCATCCCACAGTAGCTGGTCATCTCCTATTGTAATGAGAACCAAACCAGATGGATCTACAAGATTTTGCATGGACTTTGGTGCTTTGAACGCAATTTCATCCCGTGATACATACCCTATCCCAAGGGTGGATGAATTGATAGAAAAAAATGGAGAGGCGAAATATATTACTAAGCTAGACCTGACAAAAGGGTACTGGCAGGTGCCCCTCCGGGAAGAAGATAAACATAAAACAGCTTTTGCAACTGACGAAGGACTATATGAGTTCAATGTTCTGCCGTTTGGGCTTCATGGAGCCCTGGCAACGTTCCAGAGGCTCATGAATGAGGTCCTTAAACAACATACGGAGTACTGTTCCGTATATCTTGATGATATAGTAATCTTCAGTGCCTCGTGGCCGGAACATATTGAACACATACGAAACATCCTGTCTGCTTTGTAAACAGCAGGTCTGCATGTCAATGCTAAAAAGTCCAGGGCTGCGTTTTCTAAGGTAAAATACTTGGGTTACATGCTAGGGAATAGAGGCATAGCCCCTCAGGAGGAAAAAGTCAAGGCAATAGTTAATACTCCTTTTCCAACTTCAAAAAAAGAGCTCGGGCCTTTTTAGGGCTGATCGGTTATTATAGGAGGTTTCTACCCAACTTCGCTCAAATGGCCTCTCCATTGACCCATCTCCTAAGAAAAACTAGCAGTAAAAAAGAGGTACAATATCCCCCAGACTCTGCCAGAGAGGCGTTCAGCCAATTAAAAAAAGCTATCACTACAAGCTGTCGGGTTTCACCCTTGCCCGGAACGCTGCGGGAGCGATGTATGGCCCAACCCGCCTCCTACACCCAACAGTCATTCTCTGATGATTACCCAGGGAGCAAACAGCTGAGCACAGGGAGAGGGAGGAGATAAGGATCCTGGAGGAAGATGAACGTCTGTCTGGACCACCCAGTATATCGTAGTCACAATAGGTCTGCACCTAAAGACACAAAGAACAGCTGATTACTCTAGTGTTCCCAATCACTTTGTGACACCCCTAGTTTCCCCTCTGTCTATGACCAAGCCGCCACATAGAAGAAAAACACGACTCTTACCAATGCTTGATGGCAGCGTGGTCCCACTGGGGTGGTTCTTCTAGTCTCTCGTAAGACAGACGAGTGTGTCAAACAACTAACACCGTGAAGTAAAACACTCCACAAGTCGTTTCCAGGAATGACAAGTTAATAGGGGAAAAAGTCTCGGTAATCCGACATAAAAAAACCCTTTTGATTACTCGAAGTCCCGAAACATCCCAGGAGCTTGAAAGGAATCAATAATAAAATCAGGAAACGGCAGCCGCCATCCGCTGACTTCCTCGGACGCGAAAACGATCCAAAGTCCCACACAACAACGAGGACTGGCAGCAAGACAATCCGGAAGCAGCCGCCGCAGGTCCGCGCAGCCTAACGGAGCTCCTCGGTATGCCGTCTGGGGCTGCGGTAACTTGATGCAAGGCCAGGGCAGGGGCTGAGAATGGGAACAGGAGAAAGGGTATCGGAGCCCCGATATCCCAGCACACACCAACACAGTCACGAGCCCACGAACTTAACAACGGGGAAAGGAAGGGACGAGAACGGGAAGGGGGGCAGGACAGAAACGGAACGGGGAAATGTCAGGGAAAGAAACGACGCTTGACTCACGAGCCCGTGAGTCACCAGGGGACCAAAGAAGCGCTGTGTACGCAAGAGCCAGACCTGGAAGCGGAACCCAACGCCAGATCGAAACCAAGCAAGGACACAGGGGTGTGCACAACTTTTAACCCCCTGCCAGGTAGGTCATGTGGTGTAACTGCATGGTCATAGAGAGAGGACTACCCTAACAGTACCTCCCCCCAAGGGCTCTCCCCACAGGACGGGGCTCAGAGGGATGATGCAAATGAAACAACCTCACCAACCTAGGGGCATGAACCCCACCCGCCGGTTCCCAGGTACTATCCTCAGGAGAGTATCCCTTCCAGTCTACCAGATACTGCAGTCTGCCTCTCCTACGCCTAGAATCCAGAATAGTCTGGACCTCAAACTCCTCATGACCATCCACCAACAAAGGGGGAGGAGGCGGCAACACCTGAGCAGATTCAACATAAGGTTTCAACAATGAGGTATGAAACACTGGATGGACTCTATAACCCACAGGCAACGCAAGCTTCATAGCCACAGGATTAATGATCTGAACAATGGGAAAAGAGCCTACATATCGGGGTTGTAATTTACGAGAACCCTGCATCCTGAGATTCCTTGTGGCCAATCACACACGCTCTCCAACCTTATAGGGAGGAGCCGGCGCCCTGTGGGTATCTGCATGTGCCTTCATAGTGATCTTAGCCTCCATCAACATGCCCTTGGCTTTCGCCCAGATGTCCCTCAAAGCCTTACACATCTCGTCTATGGCTGGCATGTGTCCCGTGGGTTGGATAGCCAAGGCCCGAGGATGGTAACCCATTGAACAATAGAAAGGGGTCATTCCCAAGGCGGAGTGCAGGCTATTATTATATGCAAATTCCGCCAAGGGGAGAGCCATTACCCAATCACAGGAGAGAGAAGACACCAAACATCTGAGGTATTGCTCCATCGTATGGTTGGTACGTTCCGTCTGCCCATATGTCTGCGGATGGTAGGCAGAGGACATCCGAATCTCCATCTGTAGCACATCGCAAAGCTCAGTCCAAAAATGGGACACGAACTGAGCACCCCTATCCGAAACTATCGCAGTCGGTAGCCCATGTATCCTCACCACAGCAGCCATAAACACTACAGCCATTTCCTTGGCAGTGGGGATCTTAGCGAGGGGAACAAAATGAGCCATCTTGGTAAACAGATCTACCACCACAAGAATGGCCGTGTACCCAGAAACAGGAGGAAGATCGGTTACAAAGTCCATGCTTATCGTATGCCAAGGTTGAGGAGGCACAGCCAAAGGACGCAGTAAGCCTGACGGTTTGCTATGTGAGGGCTTACTGGTAGCACAGACAGGACAAGCAGCTACGAACCCCTGAATGTCTCTAGTTACGGTATCCCACCAAAACCACCTTAAGCATAATTCCCTTGTTTTCTGTACTCCTGGATGGGCCACCAATGCAGACGAATGACACCACTGCAGAACAAAGTCCCTCAACTCAGGCGGTATGAACAAACACCCGTCTTGAAACAACAACCCATCGTGCACGGAACAGTGCGGCTGAGACAACCAAGGACCCAGGTCGATTGTCTTAATCTTTTCCTTTACTGCGCATGTAAACTCGTCTGCTGTGTTGGCTCCAACTATCCTGTCACAGGAAATCATGGGTCTTACTTCTCTTTCTAGCACCATGTCCCCAGAATCAACATGTATACGTGAAAGGGCATCCGACTTCTTCTGCTGAGCTGCAGGTCTGTAAGTGATAATGAAATCATATTCATTAAAAAACAGAACCCGCCGCATCTGGCGTGGTGTTAATGCCCGAGCAGAACGAAAGAACTCCAGGTTCTTATGGTCAGTGTATATAGTGATCGTGTGTCTCACTCCCCACAAGTAATGTCTCCATTCCTCAAAGGACAGTTTCACCGCCAACAGTTCTCTTTTGGCGACAGTATAGTTTCGTTCCGCCGGCAAGAGCGTTTTGGAGAAATAGGCTATGGGATGCATAAGGCCAGACACAACGTCCTTCTGAGAAAGCACCCCTCCCACTGCACACAATGATGCGTCTGTCTCTACAAAGAACGGCAGGGCCGGATCAGGATGAACCAATACAGGGGCAGATGTAAACTCCCCTAACAACCGCTGAAAAGAAACCTGCGCCTCACATGACCAGACAAAAGGAACCCCCTTCCTCAATAACCGTGTCATTGGAGCCACTACATCAGAGAAATGCGAAATGAAGCGCCTGTAGAAGTTTGCGAACCCCAAGAGAACCTGTACATCCTTAGCAGTAGATGGAACAGGCCAGGTACGAATAGCCTCTATCTTCCTAGGGTCCATCTGGATTCCTTCTGCTGACACAATGAAACCCAGCAACTCCACCTTGGGGACACCAAATTGGCACTTCTCCAATTTGACATATAAACTATGTACCTGTAATGTCTGCAAGACCTGTGTCACATGCTCCTGATGGTTCTGGGCGGATTCCGAAAAGATCAAAATATCGTCGATATAGACGACGACACTTATGTCTAAGTACTCTCCGAGGACTTCATTTATGAAAAACTGAAAGGCCGCTGGCGCGTTGCACAAGCCAAACGGCATCACGCAGTATTCAAACAGGCCGAATTCCGTTTTAAAGGCAGTTTTCCATTCGTCCCCCGAGCGCACTCGGATCAGATGATACGCGCCCCGGAGATCCAATTTAGTGAACACCGTAGCCCTCTTTAACTGATCCAGTAAAACTGGTATCAAAGGAAGAGGGTGCTTGTTCTTAACTGTGACCTTGTTAAGGGCCCTATAGTCCACACAGGCCCGCAAAGTGCCCTCTTTCTTTGGTATAAAAAAGATGGCCGACGACACAGGAGAACAAGAGGGACGACTGAACCCTTTTGGCAACATGTCATCCAAATAAGCTTTCAAGTGCAATTCTTCCGGCTCGGACAGCGCATATATGCGACTGCATGGCAACGCCGCCCCCGGGACCAAATCAATCCTGCAATCGAACGACCGATGAGGTGGCATACCCTGAGCCTGACCCTCATCAAAAACATCCATAAAAGCCGAACAAGGAGACGGCACAGTCACTACTTCCGCCACGGCACAAGTAAGAGGAGACACCCAATCCGTAGCTACCTGGTAACAGTGTTTCAGACAGTGCACAGAATCTAGAGTCACTGATCGCTGTACCCAATCAATTCTAGGGTTATGTTGTTGCAACCAAGGCACCCCCAACACCAACCCAAAAGAGGGAGCATCAATCAGGTCAAACTGAACATACTCTGAGTGACCATTCTCACAAATCAAACACAATGGCACTGTCTGACGTGTAATAGCCCCTAATGTCAACTCGGTCCCATCAATCGCCCTTACTGGTTCAGGTAGCTCTTTATCCACACACGGCACCGTCAATCTATCCGCCAAAGCAATATCAATAAAATTACCTGTGGCACCTGAATCCAACAATACTGACCCAGCCACTCTATTGTTGTCGGAAATCAATAAACAAGCGGACAGCATGAAATGTCTCACAACTCTCTCCATGGCACCCACGACTTCATAGGCCCCTCTGTCTTGTATACCACACGAAGTGCCTCTTTTCTGTATACATGCCACCCCTTTACTCTGAGGGACACTAGACGGTTTTACCGGGCATTCCCTGGCATAATGGCCACCCTGACCACAATACAGGCACAAGTTCTTATCCCTCCTTCTCTTCTTCTCCTCAGGGGTCAATGCACTCCTGACACCCCCAATCTCCATTGGTTCAGGAACGGACTTATGCTCCACCACTGGCTTAACATCAAGTCGAATGTACCCCCCGCGAGACGGCTGAAAACGGTTACGTTCCCCTCTCCTTTCTGTCAGCCTATGGTTTAATTTGACCACCAAGTCAATAAAAGCTGTACAATCATCAGGAGGGTCAACCACCTGGGACACGACGTCCTTCAAATCGTCACATAAACCCTGATAGAACAGTGACGTCCTCTTAGCCATTGGCCAATGCGTCTCTGATACAAGTCGGTTAAAGGTGGAGATATACGTTAGTAAATCCTGCCTGCCCTGCCGTAATTTCAAGAGCTCCGCATCGCTAGCCTGCATAAAGTCATGTTTAGCAAACAATCCTCTCATCATTTCCTCGAACTCGGGATAATTGTACAAAACACGATCATCATTTTCCACAAGTGGGACAGCCCAAACGGATGACAACCGCTACCTTAGCCGAATTGTCAGGGAATGCATTAGGTCGACACATGAAATGCAGATGACACTGATTCATGAAGGTGCCATACTTGTCACTATCCCCAGAGAATCTCTCAGGGGCGGCCAAAGGCACAGTGTATTAACTGTGACCGCTACAGGAGCACCCCCACTGGCTATCTGACCCGTGCTTCTGTCATACTGAAACGTGGCGGGTTGCAACACAGGGCCCTGTGGAACCCTGCTCTTCACTGTACCCAGTTCATGTTTCAACCCCTGATTTTCCTGCCTTAAATCCTGCACCTGAGCCTGTAGTGAAGTAATAGCGCCCCATAGGTCCTGCATAGTCGGCGGGGGTCCAGAAGCCCCATCTATGGGATTGCCTAACTCATCCATACTCGCTCGGGCAGCGCTATATAAATCGTGGGCTTGGTTTTCTGTCGGTTTCACCCTTGCCCGGAACGCTGCGGGAGCGATGTATGGCCCAACCCACCTCCTACACCCAACAGTCACTCTCTGATGATTACCCAGGGAGCAAACAGCTGAGCACAGGGAGAGGGAGGAGATAAGGATCCTGGAGGAAGATGAACGTCTGTCTGGACCACCCAGTATATCGTAGTCATAATAGGTCTGCACCTAAAGACACAAAGAACAGCTGTCTATGACCAAGCCGCCACATAGAAGAAAAACACGACTCTTACCAATGCTTGATGGCAGCGTGGTCCCACTGGGGTGGTTCTTCTAGTCCCTCGTAAGACAGACGAGTGTGTCAAACAACTAATACCGTGAGGTAAAACACTCCACAAGTCGTCTCCAGGAATGACAAGTGAATAGGGGAAAAAGTCTCGGTAATCCGACATAAAAAACCCCTTTTGATTACTCAAAGTCCCGAAACATCCCAGGAGCTTGAAAGGAATCAATAATAAAATCAGGAAACGGCAGCCGCCATGCGCTGACTTCCTCGGACGCCAAAACGATCCAAAGTCCCACACAACAACGAGGACTGGCAGCAAGACAATCCGGAAGCAGCCGCCGCAGGTCCGCGCAGCCTAACGGAGCTCCTCGGTATGCCGTCTGGGGCGGCGGTAACTTGATGCAAGGCCAGGGTAGGGAATGGTAACAGGAGAAAGGGTATCGGAGCCCCGATATCCCAGCACACACCAACACATGAAAGGTGCTAGCAGTCACGAGCCCACGAACTTAACAACGGGGAAAGGAAGAGACGAGAACGGGAAGGGGGCAGGACAGAAACGGAACGAGGAAATGTCAGGGAAAGAAACAACGCTTGACTCACGAGCCCGTGAGTCACCAGGGGACCAAAGAAGCGCTGTGTACACAAGAGCCAGACCTGGAAGCGGAACCCAACGCCAGATCGAAACCAAGCAAGGACACAGGGGCGTGCACAACTTTTAACCCCCTGCCAGGTAGGTCATGTGGTGTAACTGCATGGTCATAGAGAGAGGACTACCCTAACACAAGCCCAGTGTTGATATCCACGGATTTTGACCATGCTCCACTACAGTGGATGTATAAAAATAAGTCCCAGAAGCCACGCATTCTTAGATGGTTTTTATTTTTGCAACCTTTTGCCATGATAATTAAGCACAGGAAAGGGCAAGAAAACAATGCTGATTTCCTGTCTCGGTCAGCTCTTCTCCCCGATCGGGAGAAACCGGGGGGGGGGAGTGCAACCGGGAGTACTCGACACTTGAGGATAAGGCGCCTTCATTAGACTGGTGGGTTGCTGGTGCCTCGACTCTCCCCTCTTTTCGACAAACACAGAATGACTGGAGTTACGAGGAAGATCCGTTGTGGGGCACACAAGAGGAGAAGGAAGACGAGTGGCCCTTTAAGGAGGCGTATACAGCTGTGAAAGAACTGCCCGGGAGTGACGTGGCCGCGGGTTCATTGGTTAAAAGGGAGGAAGTCCTAAAGTCGGCGTGTGACTTCACCGACGCTGGAGATCGAGCAGATTCCTGGGTACGCGACCGGAGGGAAGAATGAGCAGCAGACCGAAGAAACGACGAGCAGAAAGAAGCAGATGAGAAACCAGGAGGCCAACGTTCCGGCGAATCGCCCAGCCAGACTCACGAGGAGTCAGGCTCTCCCAGGTACGACAACGGGTATCGACTTGGGTTAGGAGGCGGGGCGGGTCTGACAAGAGTTAGTGAAGTGGGTTAGAGCGGGCACGTCCTTCCAAGCTTCATCACTCCTCTACAATCCCCCCCTCCTTTTGCACTCTCTGTTACACTCCAGCCCTTAAGGCTATACAAGGTAAAATAGCAATGGTGGTCCCCTCACACCCCGGGTCCCCTACAAGCATAGTTTGCAGATGAACGTCTGATTCTTGTCCTCTTTTGTTCTTTTGGGTTCCATTACGCTTCAAACCCGGAGGAAGACGCTGAACTACCCTATCTACCGGTTCTAGGATAGAAGACCTTACGAAGAGGAGGGACCAGTTTAAAGGCAGATCCCTAAGGCCAGCACTGTCACGATGGATCCAGCTGCTTCTTCCCGCGAAAGACACTCATCCAAAAAGAAGAAATCATTTATTAAACTAAAACCCTATATCCCACGACCTGGTCTCCGGTCTGTCTCTCCTACTCTGCTACATATACAAATATTTCTACTAATTTGTTTATAAAGTTTAATAAACTTTTTTACATTTTTCCTGTACTTAACCAGAAGGCTATCTCCCCCGCGACTATAGAGTCTCATATAGCACAATATAGGGAAAATTAAAAACGTATATTCAATAAAAAAAAAGTAACAGTATTTTTATGTTAAATATTACTGTAATATTAATGTAATACATGTTTATGTGGCTTGTTAAGTATCAATATAAAAAAAAATTTTTTTTAATGTAGCACAAAAAAATGCTATGCAGTACTAGGAACTTAATGTTGAATTAAATCTTTAATTAAATATATTAAAATAAATATAAAAATGTTTTTGAAGTTTAAATCAAAAAAATAAATTCCCACATCATGTAAAATAATTACATTGCATCAATAATTATTAAAAGTTATATATACACCTAATAGTATTTTAATTATATAATAATAAAAATGAATTGTACATCATAGAAGGTTGTTAAAATGTTTAATAATTAAATAAAAAATATGGCTTATTTCTAGATATATCTAGATATTTTTGTTAATAAATTATTTATTTATATATTTTTAACTACATTAAATAATTTAATATAACATACTTTAATTTGTGGCTTTATTTTAATCCCATACCTCCGTTATGTTCTATGGCAGGGTGTTGCATTACCAGGCTTTGGCCATGGGTGGTGCTGAACATCTCCAAGCTCTCACCTGGAATAATCTACCATGGGTATGGGTCCCATTTTGGGAGTAGTAACTTTAGAAGTGCAGTTTGTGAAAAGCAATTGGCTTACCCCTTCGTGGGTGGGTGAATGGCCTCCTCAAATCCCTCCTGTGCTATCCCTAAATCCCTCCTTACTCCACCCTAAACCACTCCCATTTTGTAATAAGTATGCCCCTTTTTACAGCCACTTCCCCAGTTGCTCCCACATTTGCTCCCAAGTAGTAAGTAGTAAACTTACATGTGTGAGGATCACCCCATAGAAAAGATAGTAGAGATGGTGGTGGAGACTTAAACTTATAGGTTTGTGCTTAGCATTTTGTAGTACTTTAGCAGTACTGTTGTAAACCATTTTAGGACACTATTGTAAATTTCCAAATTCATGCCCTTATATAGGTATAAATCACCATATCCTTATATAGGCATAGAAATCATAACCATATTAGGCATAGCTCATGCAGTCCAAATACGGCAGGGCTACTTCCACTAGTTAAAAAAATCTACAACGATTTCTTGGAAAACTCTGCTTCAGCAGCTAGGGACTTTCCCTTGCTCGAGAACTGACTTGTCCAAGAACTCATGGAGTTTTCAAAGAACCGAGAGTCTTTAAAGATGTTATTATGTCCACCTTTACGTCAAACTCGGCAACTTCAAGGTATAAATATGCCCGCACTTGCCATAGCAAACACACAGTGGTTAGGAGCAGTTCGACTATCTACTTGCCCGACGCGCCCTGCTACTGCAAGTGCCGAAGGAAGCCGACCCTTCAGCAGACGCACTGAGAGAGACGCTGTCTTTTCTCCTGCATAGAAATCCAGCTCCAGTGTTTCCAAGCTACCCTTGTGGGTTGTTGGGAAATTGAGTCCCGAGACTGACCTTCTCCATTCTAAACTAAGGTATGGAGCTGATTAGACCCTAAGAGAAATCTTGGACAGAGTTTTGGCAAAAGAATACTACATTTATGCTGCACCTCACTTACTTCTTCCCTCGTACTAAGCTTAGGTTAGGTACACCGGGGTAGGCGTATTTTAGAAGAACCAGTTGAGTACTTTTAGCCTCTGTTATTTATGTATGAATTTTTCTATGGTTTAGGAACCATACAATGCTTTTACAGTATTATTTTGTTCTACTTTTCATACTGTATGCGTTATATTTTACAACCAGTTTTACGATTGTAGCAGTTCATTTCTTATGCTTGAGAAAGAAGTCTGTTCAATAAATCTTTTTATTGAAAACGCCCGTCTATCTATTTCTCTGCAACTCTGGTGAAACGGAGCATGCACGATTGACTGAGTAAAATATATATCTATTGTTTCCACAACTCTGATGATCAGTTTTATCTTGGGGAAAAAAGTTGTCATGTTTATGCGGTTGTCAGAAACTAATCCCTTCTTGTGAATTTGAGAAAGTTTCTAGTGACCTCTGAGCTAGCTGGCACTCACAATTAAGTCTAGTATATTCGATAGAGATCTAGTAGACCTCAGTCCTACATCTAATATATAGGATATATTATTCCAATGTGCAGAGCCTATTGGGAATATAGGAACTACACTACATGGCGCCCAATGTTTGGTAAGGCACTCATTTGCTAGATATTAGAGTAACTCAGTCGTGCTTTTCACAGAGACCCCTTTATCCCGTAAAAACTCCAATAGACGTCTGGAGTGGGTTAAAGGTTAAAATATCCGCCATAAACTGAGTAGGACGAAAAATCCTATGTATTAGTTTTGGTTTTGTTCAACGTTGAAGGGTACAGTGTTCTCAAATATTGTGCACCTAATCTTTATTTCAATGAAACTTGTCCTGCAAACTTCTTAAACAAAATGTCAGACGAAGACAATCCTGGGGGCAGTGGAACTTCAGTACATGCAAACCAACCAGGTTTTGACACTACAGGTTTCCGACATGACGATGCGGATGCTATAAACATCCCGGAAAATGTGCAGAAAGGCCATTTTCGATAAGCTTTATAGCTATGGCTATCACCAAGAGGTGCTAGAGCCATATTTGTCATAGAGGCACATGAATATCGGCAGACAGAGGTATTTTATTCATGGATTGTCTTTCCACAAGCAAATCCAACAACACATGTGTTCCACTTCTACAAGATGGAGGAACATCCAGCGGAATACGTTCCTTTCGAGGACGTTGAAATTCCACTAACTTACCAAGAGCATCAGGTCTGGTTTAAAGGCGCTCTACAACATCAAAATCACATTACCAGGCTCGGTCCACTAGGTAGACCAGGAGCAACATGGCCGGTACTAGCCAGCTATACACCACATCCTAACATTGAAAGAATGTCAGATGTAGAACTGTTAGCTCAGCTAAAACAATTAATTAAAATACATAGACAATTGGTACAATATGTCATGCGGACGTTAACAGTCCAACCTGCTATTAGAATTCACAACACACCCCTCATCAGGGGAACACAAACAAAATCACACAACAGACTATACAATTAGTCATTGGTAAATTGCCCGCTAAAAGGGAACACATTCCATTCTGGTTAGCCCAGAAAATCACTCAAACAGAGGCAGTATTTCCCGATAGTACACCTCATGAAAAACACAGGATTCTAACAATCTGTTTACCAATGGGGATTGCACCACACGTGGAGGACTGTGACATTTGGGGAACAGTCTTTGCTTCAATCTACACAAAAACACATGGTGTCCCATCTATGACGGTAATACCAGACGTTCTGAGACAGATTCAAAATAATTAGGGTCCAGAACCAGCCTTGAATCTTGGTATGAAATTACTGAAAGATTTCAAACAGGTCTCAGCTATCTTATTAGCTAACATTAAAGGTGAAGCAGCATCGGTGGCAATCCGCCAAAAATTAAAAGAACTCAATATGAACTTGCCAGAATTATTGAAAAATCCTATGAAGAACTAGGAAGAGATAGTTTGGGAGGGAAACCTATAAAGCCTGAACTAACAGAAAATCCTGAAAAAGGTTTTATCAAAAATAATCTAACTACTCTTAAAAAGAAATGGGAAAATAGTAGACGGCCACTTCCTAAAGAGAAGAGCTCTCAGTCCAGAGGTAGATCTCCTCAAAAGGAGCACTCTTAAGAGAGGTATAACCTAAGAAATAGGGATAATTTAAGAAAACCTGATAGATATCAAGATACCGATACACGATCCTCTCGTACCTTCCAGACTTCCTCGCAGAAATCCGAAAGAAGAGGACGATCAGAACACAAAGAAGAACGCGTGAAGTCCAAAGACGATCAACACATTCCAAAAAATAAGAAAACTCAATTCTCCAAAAAGAAGGTAGCAAGTATTAAAATCAGACATGCCGAGGATCTTGAGGACACAACTCAAGAACGGGGTGTGGGCCCAGACAATGCTGGACAGCGCAGCAGAGGTCACCATAGCTCGCAGGATCCTGAAAGATCATCTGGAGACAGTGGATCTGAATGAATACATTCAGGTTGAAACTGCCGACACCAGGGTTAGTGTACCCCACAAGTTATATGAAGTAATACTCCGGATAGAGGAGGACATAACTAGAAAAATAAAAGCACTCTTGTGGGAAAAACTATCTAAGGGTTATGACATCCTTCTGGCTGAAAAAGTCTGGCCACCTGAATTTGTCAGGGAGTGCCTACATGGCGAAGAAACAATCATGCCAGCCTTCTCTAATCATATTCCTATTCATAAAAAATATACCTATGCAAGGAAATGGGCTGTGGCCCAGACTCCAGCATTATATAAAAATCATGTGGGATGGGATGAGGACTTTCCTTACCATAAAATCCAGTTGAAAAATCAACCTACTGCTCAGAGGCAGTATCCAGTAAAGCAGGAAGCTAAAAAATAAATCAGGGAGATTTTAGATCAACTTGAATACCAAGGGGTGATTGAAACATGCACCTCGTCAATGAACAATCCTTTGTTTCCTGTCTCCAAACCAGACAATACATATCGTCTATTTTTGGACTACAGACATTTAAACTCTTGTTGCAAAAGTTTTGTAGTACAAAATGCACACAGTGCAGCACTGATGAATAACATCGTTCGCAAAAAATATAAAACTACATTAGATATTTCAAACGGTTTCTTCTGTCAAAACATTGCACCAGAAAGCAGGTATTTGACCCCTTTCTCAATAATGGGGACACACCTACACTTTTGTCGTCTCCCCCAGGGATTCAAGAACAGTCCTGGATTATTTTCAGCCAGAGTAACAGAGTTACTACAAATGTATGATGATGAGGCTTTATCTTATGTTGATGACATCTATCTAACAGAGATGATTTGGACATGCACTTGAGCAGGGTGAACACCATAATATTTGGATTCGCCTCTGAAGGGTATAAATTCAACTTTAAAAAATCAAGAATTGCCCACCTCAATGTCCTATTCTTAGGATACGAACTTTCAAGTGAAGGCAAGAGCCTGGCAGCAAACTTTTTAGAAAAATGTGCGCTGCTCCAACCTCCAAAAATGCTGAAAATCTTACAATCAATTTTAGGATTCCTAAACTTCGGAAGAACTTACATTTTGAATTACGCAGAAAGGGTTAAACCTCTCTATGAACTAATCAAATCTTATTTCAAACCAACTAATTGGACTCAAAAACACACAGAAATTTTGCGTTCAGTACAAACAGACATGTTGGCAACAAAACATTTACAAACACGCGATAATGTACGCAACCTTGTAATCCGAATCATCCCAGGGAGATGCAGATTCACATACCTAACCTTTAATGAAGGTGAAAAGGTACCAATAGCTTACACATCACACTTATACACACAAGCTGAAATGAAATTCACTTCAACAGAAAAAAATTCTGACAGCGGTTCAGACTGCTGTAGCAAAGGAGAGAGCCCTTGCACAGGGTAAGCGCATAAAAGTCATTACACCTGTACCTGCCTTAGAGGCAGTGACAAAGGCAAGCATTCCAAATGCAAAATCTCTACATCCAAGATGGATACAATGGGTTAATTCTGTTGCTGCAACAGACGTTGAATACGTTTTTGACCCTTACTTGAAGACACAAGAATTTCTCCAATGAGAACAAGAATGTCCTCTGCCTACTGAAATTCTACCTCTAGAACATTACGGCTGTATAATTTATACAGACGGATCAGCACAGCCCGCGATTGGGGGTAAACAAGCTTATAGTGCAGCGTGCGCGATTCTAAAGGTCGCTGGCGGGATGGTAAATTCAGACCTATGGTCACAAAACGAAATCTCTCGGAGACTGTCCAGCTCAGTGAGTTGAACTCCAAGCTTTCAAGATGGCGCTTGAAAATACCGATCGCGAATTCCCCACACTCATAGTGTGCGATTTGTATTATTGCGTCCAATCTTACAATGAATATCTGCAGAACTAGGTTCAAAATGGTTTTAAAGACGCAAAAGGTGGGACAATCAAGCATAAAATGCTTTAGGAACAAGTAGTTCTTTTGCAGAAAGAACTACAAAAGACTCATGTGATCCATACTCTGAGTCATCAGCGTGATGGCATACACTTTGCAGGGAATTCATTGGCTGATGAAGCCGCGAAGGCAGCTGTGCAAACGGCTTCCATAGCTGCAATTACTCGTTCAAAAACGAAAATAGACAGCGAAATAATGCAAGCAGTCACTGCTTCACTAAAAGACAGTGGTAAAACACTACCAAAAGGCTATCCACTCAAGTACTCCTATAAAATTGATGCGTATTATGTTCCGTTTGCTCGAATCCCTGGAGTGAGGGATAGAGCAATCCCAAACATGGAACACAGGTTAGGACTAATCTTAGCAGCACACGAAGGTCTTGCCTCTGCACAAACAGGTGTTTCTGCCACAGTTTCATTATTTAAACAACAATACTGGTAGCCGCGCATGAGGAAACAAACCAGAAACTATGTTTTGGAATGTGAAATCTGCCAGAAAATGAAAGTGACAACAGTGAAACGCCCGGCGCAGACACCCCTTCTAATTTCAGATATAGCATTAGCATGTGTTTACCTGGACCACTGTGGTCCCTTACAAAGGGATGGCAATTATAAATACATCATGGTTGCAGTGGATTCATGCACAAGATTCATTTGTATGTGGCCTCAGAGCTCGGCTGACGCCCAAAATGTTATAAAAGATTTGCGAGTCTTTATCGGCACATACGCAATCGGCACGCTACATTCTGACCAGGGTCCTGCTTTTAGCTCTAGGGCTTACAAGGAGGCCATGGCCAGCTTGGGCGTTGCATTGCGATTTTCGAGTCCATTCCATCCTGAGGGAAATTCGGTTGTGGAGAGAAAAAACCGTGACATAAAGCAATCTATAACAGCTAGGGTATTAGGTTCGGGGGATGGGTGGGTCAAACATCTAATAAAAGTCCAACGTAGTCTTAATAACCTGCCAAGAAATTCTCTGGGTGGAATCACTCCATATGAAATCCTTTTTGGTACTAGAATGTTGGTTGAAGATCTTGATCGTCACACTTCAGTGGTGGAACAAAAAACATTTGATATCAAAGATTGGCTGTTTTACAGGACTTAAATGAAACAAGAAGAAGTCTAAGCAACACCAGTGAAAAGCCAACGACCACTGAAGAAAAACCACCTGTCCCAGCAAGACCTGTCTGGATTCCAAAGGTTGGGGATCTAGTCAGGGAGAAAATAGCGGACAAGAAGGAATTTGGACCTTCTTACAGAAAACCAGTACCTGTACTAGCAATCTACGGATCAAGAACAGTGCTACTGCCGCCCCTTGCTGGAAGAAAGGAGAACCAGTCTGTATCAATTGACCTGGTAAAACCACACCATGTGGCCAATAATAAGTAGTAGGCCCAGTGGGCTCCCAAGATGTAGAAGATGACCAAATCTTGCTACCATCCAAGAGGTTCAAACTGAAAGACTCATCACCTTTGAAGATTCTAAAGTGAGAAAAGAAGAACTATGCAACAAAGCCATGGAACTTGTGCCTCTTGAAACCCAATTAACAGTTCGTCAAGAAACTCCCGTCTCCAATGATGTAACATCTGACTGTACAAACATGTCAAGGGAACAAGCTACTCCAACGATTTCAAAGAATCCGGATGCAACACCAACTATTGACAGAACTGCCTCTGGCTATTTTATCAACTTTGATAACTTTTCTGAGGATCCCAGAGGGGCGTGGTTTCGGCGCCGACCGGGATGGCTGCGTGAGCGAGTTGCTCCGCGCCGTGTCCCGCGGGTTGGCGGCGTGCTGGGGGTGTGGCCGCCCGCGGCCCTTGAGTGCCCCGGGGGGGCGGCTGGACCGAGAGGAGGACGGCGGACTGGACACCGGAGGCGGGATCGGCCCGGTGGGGGTCGGTGGAGCACAAGACTGGAGAAACAGCGGCTGAGGGCCGACGCGTGCTGGGGCCTACGTGGTGCTGCGAGGAGCAGTGGGCTCAGGTGGCCCTGGCATACGGCCTGATTGACCTGCATCTGCTGGCATTATAGGAGGGGCGCACTGGGCTCACCCCCCCTGAACTCTGCAAACTCTGGAGGCGCTGCGAGTGTGCTTAGGGTGCGACGCAGAGCGCGCTTCTGGAACGGCGGTAGGCGGCCACATTTCTACACTCATCCGCCATTTTTTCACCTCGATCTTTGCCTCAGTCTTCTTTCTATTACCACGTCTTTTTCAACACGTGACCGAGAAACCTCCCGGCTTTCCTTATTGGAACCGGGTTTGCAACGCCTTTGTTAGTTTACACCGCGATGAATTTGAGGACATCGCCATACCGTGTTGTTGTCCTGCACCCTTAACACCAAGCAACCGTGTAAGTAAATGCCTACACTTTATTTTAATAGAGCAGCGTCTCTCGAGCGGTAAAGTTCACCCGGCTTAACTCGTTGACACAAGTCACTTTAACCTCACAACTATTTCATCATTTAATGACACTGCTTCACCTCGTTTTCGCCTTCACTTTTTCTGCCCTCGTTTTCTCAAACCTATCTGGTTGTTGCTTTAGGCAACATTTTCTTATCACCATCGCATGATCCTTTATTTTTGACGCAATCAATAGACACCAGTCGATCGGTTTTCATAAGACCTTTTTATTTTTTCTCACTGCCATCTGATCATCACACTTTTTTCATTATGAACCACACGTTTTCTATGGCACTACGTTCTATTCGAATTTCACTTTTGTTGGGTTAAGATAACTTTAAAGTTTTTTATGACATTAGATATTCTACAATGTATACATCATATGTCGTTTTTTGATTTAGATGCTCCCCGATGAAGGGCGGATGCCCGAAATGCATTGGAGCTACATACTTATGAAATTGGATTGAATTATTGTTGTCCATTAAAACTTTATTGACAATGGACATGAAGTGAACAACATTGACAAGATGAAAATAAATTCATGAAACTTACCTACGCTTACTTTTTGATTAACAGAGGAGGATTACACCATTATCTTGTGTGCCTTAAGGGATGTCATCAGTTTTCAATTGATCACACTTTCTTTATTTCCTACTACTCGCCCCAGGGTGGAGGGCGATACCTTAGGAGCACCTATTTGAACTGAATACCTTTTTCGCTGAACTTATTTGTAATTCAGGCAGTGCACGGGCCAACCACATTCTCAAGCAATACAACTGATTATGACATTTATGGCCCTGTCGAGCTGCTGAAAATTCGACACCAATTTAACGTTTCCTTGAGTGACTTTGTTTCACCCAGCACATTTTCTGATGATTGGGACTTTGAAACTGTTAATAACATGATGGCAGACTTAGAAATGTCAGCAAAATTTACAAAACATGAATACTTAGAAGGTTCATCAAATTATGAAGAACTGTATTGTTTTAATCATTTTGGCCATCATTACTTGCATAAATGTGTAAACCCTAAAAATGTTTTAACTTATAATCAGTGGGAACATTGCCCAACACCTCTAAAAGGTAGTTCTAAAACATTTATTAGGAAATTTCCATATTTTACAGGTTTTAATGTTACAAACCCAGAAAGTTTTTACTTTAAAAATGTGAATAAGACAGGCATGAAAAGTATGTTGACAAATACTAAACAAATTTATTCTGCGGCTTTTTATGCTCAATTGTCCACCTTAGGCTTTGACTTTTGGAAAGACAACATTGAGACAAAAACTGTTTGGGGCACAAAAGACTGGCAGGTATAAGGTTTAGAAGCATTGTTCAGAGCCTGCATCATCCCAGAACAAATGATGTTTTTAAATGACACTGTTCAACAGACATCTTGTCTTAGCATTGCTAAGATAAAAGATTTAAACAAAATAAATGTCCATACAGAAGCCCACACCTGATAGTAATTTAACTTCAGGTGAGGAGGTAGACATAAACTATATTTTTCAACAGAACAGAACAAATCCTGAATGGAAAAAATGGTTAATCTGGCCCACAGACACGAATAACTGTCAAGATAGATTCCTGAACAAGACACAAAGTTTTACAGTAACTAGGCCAGATCCAAGATATATCCAAAGACAACATCCAGGGATAATAACAACTTATAGTGTAGGAAAACTATGCCTTGAGTGGCTGCAGAGATCCACACTTCCAGAAATAAAACAACACTTATCTCTGCTTAAAGATGGCATTGACTTACGAGAAGTCTTACTGGGACCTCGTAATCCACGTCATAAACGTTTCATATTCACCGGTATATACGCTGCATACAATGAAGCATGGAAAGTCATGCAAATTGAAACAGCTGAAAGAATACAAGAACTTGATCGTATTAATTTAGAGGAATCACTCTCTGTAGTTGACAATGGGTTAACAACTCTGTTGTCCAGAATATATTCTTTGGACAGCATTGTATCCTCTGCCATAGACATAATGGAACAAGACCAAGACTTGCTAATGTTACAACATGGCCAGTCTCAATTACGTTCTATAATGCTGTTAGGCTGGACGTTACAAAACCTTTGTTCTGGCTATGTGACTTGGCGTTTAATCAACACTACGTCGTTGCTTACTGTGTTTAACCTTACAGATAAACAAATCTCGTTGGCACAGAAGGGAGCAGACTATACGGTGCTGAGCATAGAAAAATTGGAGTGATTACCATTGACCATTTCAGAGAAACCATCAGTTGAATGGATAATACATGGCACCATCATGATACCAGTGACGACTTTCCAGTTTCAATATTGCTTAAAACACATACCAGCAGGCCTGTATGAAAGGTTGGGTAAAGAATACATTAAGTCGACCTGGGATTTACCATACACACACAAATGTTGGAGTGGGGGAAAGGAGGTATTTCTTTGTGCTAAAAATTGTAAAAACTCACTAAGCGGTACATTGTTATGTCAAAGTATTAATTTACACGGAGCCTGCGAGGGTTATTCCAATAACCTTTCTTGCCACCTGCACGGTTCGCCCACAACGGTGATAGATCCAGTTTTTAGGAAGCTTTCCAATGGTAGCTACATTATGTTAAATGATCACAGCTGTTGTGGAATGATGCCAGGAATAGGCTATCTCGTTAGTGTGTCACCCAGGGTCACTTGTTGTATGCAAGTATTGTTTCCTAAAACCAAGAGAGACGGGGAGTCGCCACTATGGCCTTCACTGAACATCTCTTCTATACGAATTGATACTTTAAGCAGAATGAAAGCCATTCTTTTGCAAAAAAATGTGCCACTGACCTCGTCCAAAGAGACGTATGATCTGCAAGTTGCAAGGACTTCTGCAGAGATACATGCATTATTATCAACAACTGCCCAATACATTTAGCAGAAATGTTAGGTCGTATCTTTAACATGTCTGATACCAGCGGCATTGCACATGTATTTAAGACAATTTTTTCGGGACTGTTAGCACCCTTTGAAGCAGTCCTGGGCATTTTTCCTAATTTCGTACACTCTGTGTTCGGCGGCCTGCCTCTCGTTTTGGGACTCGCAGAAGGGATCTTATTTTTATTCCTCCTACTCTATTATGGCAAATCCGGCCACCAGCGATGCCCAGGTCAGCATGGAGAATGCACTCCAGGCCATGAGGTATCGTGAACGCATAACACAGATCCTTGGCCTGGCTCGTTTGAGAGATCTGAATACCACATGGTTCCTGTCATTCAGACCAATCTGGCAAGATTGCATTTTACCTGTTCTACGGTGCCTGCTTTGTGGAGAGGAATGCGTGTTGGATATCTGTCTAACACTACCATCGGTTATGCCAACGGATGCTGACGCATTACTGGGTCCGATAACAACTCATGTGTTGTGTTGCCCCCAACGGCTACCATTCCTGATGACGGCATTCATTGAGATCTCACCGGCAAATCCAACTGGAGGTGAGATACGCGGACCAACAGGCACACAGGTACCATCTGCTATGAACATTGCTAACGTGGCTAACGCTGACGTGATGTGCACAATTGACTTTCTTAATGAAGTGGTCGAACTTTCACCTACTGTGGTAGACGATTTTTTCGCCAGCCTTGATGACTTAATGTTTTCTCCTGACATCGAGAATAACTTTTGAAATTATCATACGCGTTCTTTTGGAACTCTGAAATTCGACCTTCACTTTTTTCAAGATAAAAGCTTCCAAGTTTGGAACTCTATTTCACTACAATTCATTTTGATTTTTTCCAAAACAGACTGAACTTTGGCACAAAGTAATCTGCTTAAAGTAGAACTATTCTTAGAGAACAAGAATTCTTTGACTAATTCCTAGAAAGAATATTGATCTAATGCACAAATCAAATTAGCTTGTATATTCTGCTATGGGATGGTCTCGAATTTCTCTTCTGTACCTAGAGCCATTTCATAAATATACATTTTGTGATTCATTTGGTTAGCATTTCTAATATCATATCATATGCTTACAATGAAATAATTACTTTTTAGATGCATACTGTACAAATGCTCATTTTGTGTACGACCATATTTAAAAAAAAACTAATACATTTCATGCATTTTTTGGGTGGGATTGTAAAAAACACATACTCTGGCTTCTATGTTTTAGTATTTACTCTTAGATTAACATAATAGCGAGGAGTTGGTGTTGTAAACCATTTTAGGACACTATTGTAAGTTTCCGGATTCATGCCCTTATATAGGTATAAATCACCATATCCTTATATAGGCATAGAAATCATAACCATATTAGGCATAGCTCATGCAGTCCAAATATGGCAGGGCTACTTCCACTAGTTCTGAAAATCTACAACGATTTCTTGGAAAACTCGGCTTCAGCAGCTAGGGACTTTCCCTTGCTTGAGAACTGACTTGTCCAAGAACTCATGGAGTTTTCAAAGAACCGAGAGTCTTTAATGACGCTATTATGTCCACCTTTACGTCAAACTCGGCAACTTCAAGGTATAAATATGCCCACACTTGCTATAGCAAACACACAGTGGTTTGGAGCAGTTCGACTATCTACTTGCCCGACACGCCCTGCTACTGCAAGTGCCGAAGGAAGCCGACCCTCCAGCAGATGCACTGAGAGAGACGCTGTCTTTTCTCCTGCCGAGAAATCCAGCTCCAGTGTTTCCAAGCTACCCTTGCGGGTTGTTGGGAATTCGAGGCCCGAGACTGACCTTCTCCATTCTAAACTAGGGTACGGAGCTGATTAGACCCTAAGAGAAATCTTGGAGAGATTCTTGGCAAAAGAATACTACATTTATGCTACACCTCACTTACTTCTTCCCTCGTACTAAGCTTAGGTTAGGTACACAGGGGTAGGCATATTTTAGAAGCACCAGTTGAGTACTTTTAGCCTCTGTTATTTATGTATGTATTTTTCTATGGTTTAGGAACCATACAATGCTCTTACAGTATTATGTTGTTCTACTTTTCATACTGTATGCGTTATATTTTACAACCAGTTTTACAATTGTAGCAGTTCATTTCTTATGAAGAGACTGCTCAATAAATCTTTTTATTGAAAACGCCCGTCTATCTATTTCTCTGCAACTTCTGGTGAAACGAAGCATGCACAATTGACTGAGTAAAATATATATCTATTGCTTCCACGACTCTGATGATCAGTTTTATCTTGGGGGGAAAAAAGTTGTCATGTTTATGCAGAAACGAACCCCTTCTTGTGAATTCGAGAATGTTTCTAGTGACTTCTGAGCTAGCTGGCACTCACAATTAAGACTAGTATATTCGATAGAAACCTAGTAGACCTCAGTCCTACGTCTAATCTATAGGATATATTATTCCAATGCACAGAGCCTATTGGGAATATAGGAACTACACTACAGTACTACTGTAGTACTACTAAACATACTACAAAATTTAGTTTGTGAATAGAGTCCACACCCTCTAAGCCTCTCAACATCCAGGAATAGGCATTGACTGCTTGCCCCCCTCTAACGTGAGCGAGTCAAGTACCTAAAGGGATTGTTTGACTCTCCAATTTCGAAGGAACTACTTTCCTAGAACAACAGTGGTAAATAACATGATTCTCCCTTGGTGATACACAATAACAACTAACCGTCCAGGGCACCAAGAAAAGGCCTCACAGTGTCCACGTAGCATACATAAATATAAACTGTCCACTGACACTATATGAAAGATTGATAACCAAGGTTGGAGTTCAACAAAGAAGTTACACAACAAAAGAACTGTCCCTAAAAAGTAGCAATGCGTAGGACCTCAAGTACATCCACTTATGGTGACTCTCCCGGGTCCAGCAGCCACAGGTGCAACTTTTGAGTCCAGAGTGGAGGTCTTCTTGGCTGCACATCGGCGGTAGCGGCGATTCCTTGTGAGTGACTACAGACTGGCCAGGATGGGCAAATTCAGCTTTTATGGTCCTAGTGCTGATACAGGAGTGTCAGGCAACAGACCCTTGGAGTCACTACTTTTGTCGGGGACTTAAGAGCGACTTTGCCACAAGCCAGGCACTGCATGCACAGTCCTCCCTTTACTAGCCCAAGGAGTAGCAGGTGCCATCCAGCAGTTAGTGCAGCCTATCTTGCCACATCCAGGGGTCAGCTAGGTAGTCCTTCTTTGGTCCTCTCTACAGTCCAGATGTGATCTGAGGTTCAGGGTGCCAGGGGTGCCGTATTTTTCCCCAGAAAGTGCACTAGGGGGATGATGTGGTCACTGGCAATTGGGCTACCAGGATCCCTCGCACCTTATGAAAACTTCTGGCTATGCATTTGGCTATCCCAGAGTGCACTATTCTGCTCACTATCAAGGTGTCTGAACTCTTCCTTGGATGTTAGGAGCTTGGTGGCCCACCCCACAGGTGTGGCTACTTGTAAGCTACACGCTAATGGAAAATATTTTGCCAACTGGTTTCCCAGCTCTGCTCCCACTGCCAGCCCATCTACCTGAGCAAAGGGGCAGCGCTACACGAGTGTGATTGCCATATGCCCACTGAAGGTGACTTCCCTTTGAAGCTCGTCTTTTGGGCTTACACCCATGTTGGGCCTGACATTCTTTTTTTTTTTTAAACTTCTTTATTTGCGACTGCATAGTATATCACATTACACATTATGATATTACGAACAAAGTACAGTCTTTTAACTTTTCCCCACCCCATACTTTCCCCTCGTTTGTTTTAGCACCATTTCCATTACGTTTGCAGCCGAAAACACAAAGAACATGCACATCAATATTAAGCACCCCTCCAACGCCTCCTCCCCTGTCCCCTCCCAGTCCTCCCTATGCGTCAGACCCAAAAAGTCCAGCGCCTGAGTAGCCCACCATTACGAACATCAGAATCCATTGCAGTGATATCCCCCGGCCCCAAATGTTCACTCCTTCTCTGATACCCAAGCCTCCATCAAGGCAGTGATAGTGTCTCCATTTGCCTCATACTCTACGAAATTTCTTTGGGCAGCCCCTCGCCTTGTGTGTGACCCTTTCGGCTGCCATATAGAGGTTCATGCCCCTTCCCCATTCCTCAAGCAGCGGAGTATCAGGCGCCCCCCATTTCCTGGCTATATCCCTCTTGGCCACTACCAGGGCTAGCCCCAGAAAAAGCAGGAGTGGGCGTGCCAAGTCCACGTCATTGGTCATCCCCAGGAGTACTACCTTTGGATCTGATGGGATGTCTGTCTCCAGCACCTCTCCCAGTTCAGCTAAGATCTCCCCCCAGTACGTTTGAATGCGGGGACAGGACCAAATGGTGTGTAGGAAGTCTCCCCTGTCGTGGCTGCAGCGCAGACAGCCCGGGTCAGGTATTCTCTCCAGTCTATAAAGCCTCACCCTATCAAAATAGGACCTATGCAGGACCTTAAACTGGATCAAACGCAGGCGTGATTTAATCGCTACCTCTCTAGGGTGCATCAGTACTACCCCCCAATCCACATCTTCCATTTCTCCCACTTCCCGCTCCCATGTGTTCTTGAGGCCTTCTAATTTGTTTGGTCTATTATTCATGATGGTTTTATATGTCAGGGACACTGCTTTCCCAGGGATTTGTTCCTGCAATAGGCGGCCTTCTAGGGGGGCATATTCGGGGAGTACCTCCAGCGATGACCCCTCCGCCCTCCATGCATGTCTGAGTTGCATATATTTAAAGAGCTGAGAGTGGTGAAGTCCATACTCCTTTTGGAGCGATGGGAAGGATTGTAGTACCCCTGTTTAATCACATCCTCTAGAGTAGGGATACCTATGGCATCCCACTCCTGGAACCCCTTCAACTTGTGTAACTCCTTCAGCCAGGTGCAGTGCCACAGTGGAGTTTGCTTAGTCGGTTTGTGCTGCCACTGTATTGCCTTTGTCGCCCTCTTCCATGCCCCCAGCGTGATTCTAGTAGCCGGTAGTAGGGGCCTGACATTCTTGGTGAGGGTTTCCCCCAACTCTTTGACTTCCAGCCTCCTATTTTTGCTAACTTTGTTTTTGCCTGCCTTAGTACTCTGCACACTTTACCACTGCTAATCAGTTAAAAAGTGCTTGTTCTCTCTCCTTTAAACATTGTAACATTGACTTACACTCAACTGGCATATTTACTTTAATTGTAAGACCCTAGAAAAGTGATTCTACATGCAACCAGGGCCTGTAAATGTAATGTTACTACTGAGCCTGTAGCACTGTTTGTGTCACACACTTGAATAGCTCTTTAAACATGTCGCAGGCCTGCCACAGCAGCCAGTGTGTGCAGTTTAAACTGCCATTTTGACCTGGCAAAGTACACATCTTGCCAGGTCCAAACTTTCCTTTTTAGGTCTCGCCTGTCAATGCGCATGCGCATTGAGCTTGCGAGACTATAGGGGCTTAAACAGACTTTAACCAACTTGCGATTCCGTGGCGATTCCTTGCAGTGCCCGTCAAATTTAAGCTCAATGCGCAAGCGCATTGACATTAAAAGCACGTGCACATGAAAGCGACAAGGCTCCCTCCCACGGCTATCACCACCCCCAGCCGCGAGCACCTCCCCTCGCTCTCCCTGCACACAGCCAGGCTCGCATTTCTCCTCCCCCTCCCCAGCTGCCACCACCTCCCCTCTCTCTCCCTGCACAACCACTACCAACAGAGCAAAGCTATTAAAGTGACCAGGCATCCCACCCCCCTCCCTCTCCAGCGCGCGCCGCGCTCTCCCTCTGTTGCCACACGCATTACACTTAGTAGGCAGACCACCCCCTCCTCCCTATGCTCGCTCGAGTTGCAGGCAGCCCACCTCCTCCCTCTCCATACTGAGTGGATTTCAGTGACGATTGTTTTATCACTCAGAGTTGTTTTGTTAAAATTTCCACTGAAATCTAAGCAAATCACCAGCTATGGACAGCTATGGACGCCAAAAACAAAAAAAAACCACCCATGTTCTATCTCCACCAATCTTAATGGTGGCGCTTTACTAAATTACAACTTCGCTAAGTGTAGAACATACTCATAGCAGAACAAAAACAACACTATTCTGACCGATGGTGCCGCAAAACACATACAATGTTACAGACTCACAAAACAAACAGAACACTAACGGCAATCACTTATAATAACAAACAAATAATCACTGATGAACGCAAATCCACTCATGCAATGGAAAATTGAGCACATAATGATTGCAAGAGGCAGACAGCAGCAGGCCCATCACAATACCTTTGATTGAAAAAAAATCCATCTGTTTCGAGAAAAACAAAATGATTTGCTGTGATACGGCGAGCAGCGCTGTGTGTTGAGAACATCCACAAAACCTGAGCTCTCACTTACATCTTCGAAAGTAAACTTTGCAAAAACTGACCAAGCATTGACGTCCTCTATTGACTCTGTTACAAAAGCTGGGGATTTGATATGCATACAGGAGCAGACTGGAGGAACCAAATAGCACTCCGGACAGCAAGTGCAATGCTTGACATATGAGTGCAGCCTTTATATGATTGTATTCGTAGCACTGTGGGGTCATTGTGTGGAAGTATAAGCATCCACCATACAAGTCCAAAGCTACAACAACTCAGCATTAAAACAAAAAGCGTTTGCATTATTGCACTTGCTGCTGCTGTCATCCAGAGGCTGGAATCCACGCACAAGCCCTGGAGTAAGGCCCAGAGTTAGCGTATTCTCCAGCATGTACAACCTTGAGATGTACCTCTTACAGTAGTTGAATGATACAGCAAGTCCACACACCCACGCACACGCACTCTCTCTCACCCACCCACGCACACGCACTCTCTCTCAACCGCACACGCACTCTCTCTCACACGCCCTCGCACACTCTCTCTCACGCCCACGCACACTCTCAAACGCCCACGCACACTCTCTCTCACACGCCCACGCACACTCTCTCTCACATGTGCCCACAAACCACCACCACCCACACACCACAGCCGCCCATACACCACAGCCGCCCACACACCACAGCCGGCCACACACCACAGTTTGGGGTCCAGCATACGACTGTCAGGCATCCGCTTCAAAACATGTATGTTTGCTATAGACATGGGCAGGAAGAAAAGCAGATGAGGCAACAAGTACTATCAAAAAGGTTTTTATGGTCAGAAAGAGGGAGGAAAGTCGTCATCGTTTACAAGAAGTGTGCAGCCCAAAAAAATCAAAACACCCATGTTCTATCTCCACCAATCTTAATGGTGGCGCTTTACTAAATTACAACTTCGCTAAGTGTAGAACATACTCATAGCAGAACAAAAACAACACTATTCTGACCGATGGTGCCGCAAAATACATACACATACAACACTCACCCTCAAACTCTCAGCCTCACTCACCAACACCGATCATCCCACACTCTCACACCCCCTTACCCTCACCCCCTCATCCTCACACACCCTCACAACACTCACACCCTCACTCATACTAAAACCGTCACCCTCAATCACCCTCACACACCAGCACACACCCTCACACCCCCGGACCCTCACATCCACTCACCCTCACACTCACACCGTCCAAGTCCACCCTCCAACTACACCCTATAACTACAATACCACCCTACAACTCTACCCTCCAACTACAACTCCACCCTCCAACTCCACACATAAATAGCGTTAGGCAACATTTATTTTAATATGTAAAAATCGGATTACACACTTGTAGCTATTCAAATATAAAAACTTAATGCATCGCGAGGACAGTGCAGCAATTAATACACAAAAATGCAGAAAGAGATTGTAAAATAAATCATTTTTTTAACAAAAAACATAAATGCACACAAAATAGGGAAACATCTGAATACACTGCAAATAATACAACAATTTAAAAGTGGACAAAGCCATCTAAAGGACACAAATTCACAACAGAAAGCACTTACTAAAGTAAGGGAAAATAAACCATTAAACAATGCCGGAAAAAAACCAAAACACAAACAAAGTGCGTAATCACAAAAGCACGAGACTTCACAGCCTAATTGCAATTCTTCCAAAACTACAATAAAGTATTCCACTCAAAGTAACCAAAAAATTCTAAACAATTAATAAAGGTGGCTTCATACGTATACTTGACCATTAATTAACATACATAGTACTTTAAAGTCATTAAAATGGTATTGAAAACATAACATTTCTTTTTGATAAAAAAAATACAGGTTTTGAAAAGTATAAGCTTACACTCCATAAGTATTGCTTTAAAATGTTATAGTACTTACAAAAACATACATAAGGAATTGGTGCTCAAAAGCAGCAAAAACATGTAGGTTTCAAAATATACAGCAAATATAGCTTTTACGTACCAGTACAATAAATAGAAATATTTAAAGGTGGGCGAAATTCAGAAAGTATACGGAAAACAAAACAACAAAGAAAACATAAATACAATTTAATCAACACCAAAACATAAGGAACAATTAAAAAAAAGTACCGTCTAAATAACACATTGTCAACTAAACAAATATAGCAACATGTAGCAAGAGTACATCCCAAAACGTTTTCTTTATAACATACATTACATAAAAGTAAGCAAAAATACATTAACTAAGGGAAATTAGAAACATTCCATAAAAGTACAATAGGTACATACACAAGCCAAGTACGATCGCAAAGTTAATTCTTTAAAAAACATTACTAAACATTACAAAACTTAATAAATATATATATAGTAAAGAAACACTAGGTAAACAACACAAAAAAATGATTAGATTGACAACTTACCTGTCAAACGACGCGACTACAACGCGGGAAGCACGACGCGCCTTAGACATACGCCGGTTCCTGAAGATCTGGAAGTTTCCCAATTAACGTGACGCAATTGCAACGCTACATAAGAAAACGTTGCAATTTGATTGGACGGAATACACGTCAATCAAAATCCAAGGTAAATCGGCAAAATAAACTAGAACGCTAACCTAAATAACATAGGTAGCGTTATGGCACACACATACAAACTCACACTGCCACACACACACAAGCTCACAACAACACAACAACACACACACATACAACACACTTACAGTCACCCCCACACACTCACCCTCACACCCTCACTCACCCTCACACAATTACCATCACACCCCATCTCTCACCATCACCCCATCACCCTCACACCCCATCACCCTCACACCCCATCACCCTCACACACCTCACTCAATGCCACAGCGTCACTCAACATCACAGCACCACTCAACACCACAGCAACACTCAATGCAACAGAACCACTCAATGCCACAGCATCACTCAGCACCACAAAATCACTCAGCACCACAAAATGCCACAACACACCACAACGCCACTGCACCACTCAATGCCACAGCACCACTCAACGTCAAAGTGTCACTCAGTGCAACAGCATCACTCAGCGCCACAGCGTCATATAACGCTATAGCATCACTCAACGCCACAGCAACACTCAGTGCAACAGCATCACTCAGCAGCACAGCATCACTCAGCACCACAGCATCAATAGTTCAAATATGTTTTGCCAATGTTACAAAAAATATTCAAAATGTCAAACTAAATCTTAAAAATGCACTTCTGTTCTTGGATTTTCGCCACAATAAAATAAACAAAATCTTCACAAAATATATTTAATAAAGTTTAAGCTAATAGCAATATAAAATAACATGCATTTTTTTAACGTATTAATTATAAAAAAAATTTTAAAGCCATTGATTTTTTTTTATATCAATACATATAAGTCACGTACATACTAAACATGTTGCTTTACAAATGCTAGAGGTGTCACATTTACAAAAATGATAACTATTGCCTTTGTAAAGAAAAAAGCTATTAATTTAGCTATTTACAAAAAAAAACATACATAAAAAAATAAAATAAAAATAACACCTATAGCTCTAACTTTCCTACTGCGAGACCTATTGCATTTCCAATGCTTGTTATCACTTATAAGTTATCTAGAGGGCACGGTGCATTATTTAAAAAGTTGAACATGTACTTTTATGTTTTACATGACCTGATAGAGAAAACAATCCTAATTTCATTTGTCACTACTGTGAGGCCTAACTATCTCACAGGATAACATTGGGTTAACTTATTACACCTAATAAGAGAAAAACTTCAATTGGGAGCAAATATGAATGTTATATTTGGTGTCTGAGACATTGTAATCAAAACCCCTCTTTAATGATAAAGTTGTATTTTGGGGGCGTGGCCGACAGCCGAGCATGGCGCCTGTGTTTTAGTGGAGCTCCGGACCCGGGCTCTCTCATATACTGAATAGATCTGCCTAACGCTGCACTAACCTGCCACAAATGGGACGACCACTGCCTGATGGAGTGGGGGTGTACATTGGTCCGGCCCTCGACACTTTTGTCGCCGAATTGGGCAGTGCTGGCGCCGCGGGCCTTCCCACCGCCTGTGAACCTGAAGAGGCCCCGATACCGGGAGCCGGCCTGCTGGATTGGGGAGACGGGGCTGGCCCTAGCGGTGATTTCCCTGCACCGTGGGATCAACAGAGGCAGCCGACTAGACGGAGGAGTGTCCCTGGGCCAGTCACCTATGTGAGAATCAGCCAGACCGGGTGAGGTCGCGAGCGGCAGCTGCACTCTGGGCGCAGTCCCCCGGGGTGGAATCACGCAAGCCCCGGGGATGCGCTGCGGCCTTCAGCAGTTGCGCTGGCAATTGGGTGCTGTGCCCGACTTGGTGCACCACCGCGATTCTTCCCCTCCCTACTGTGAGGATGATTACAAGCATCGGCTAAGCCCCCAGAAGCAGCGCTTACCTTCGCCTGGAGAGACGGTGAAGTCCGCCGAACTGGCCCAGGGCCTACACGCCCTCCACAACATCTTGCACCTAATAGTGAGGGCCCGCTTGCTGCTCATCTAGATTGGTGCTGGCCTGGTCGGTGGTCACCCGGCCGTGAAGATCCGGTGGTGGGCGCCCGGATGGCAGGGACGAGCCCCAATGTTGGCGAACGACGCGGTGATGGACGGGCCGAATGTGGCTGTGTGTGCCGGCCGTGCGTGGTGAGGGGCCAGAGGACGGATGCATGTAAGCCCCTGGGAGACGATTGTGGCCTGCTAGCGACGTTTTGGGAGCAGCGGGTAGTGCCTGAGTAGTGTGGTGACTACGTGGAACTAAAAGTGATAACTCTTCCCATACTCGGATGGGAGACACACTTGGCCCCTGCTTGATGCATCTCCCGGAACGCCCGCATATTAAGAGAAAGTACTGGCGAGCTCCTATACACTACCCGGCGGTAATGGGCCGCAACAGAGGGAAACAGCAAGACGCCGGACCCAGCGCGGACCCCATCATGGCGCGGATGGATCTCACTGGGGTCTCACAATTGCCCAGCTGTGTCCCGCCTACTGCTGAGCAGGAACCTGTAGACAAGCTAGACCTCATCTTGCAGGAGGTAAGGGACTCGAGGAAGGCCATCGAACAACAAAGTGGAGCACTTACCACAGGCCTCACTCTGCTCAAGGCTGATCACGCAAAACTGGCGGACAAAGTGTAAGATAACGCGATGGCACCGGCAGACCTTTCCCCGCAACAAGCTCAGAACACGACGATGGTGCAACAACTACAGCAACAAGTCAATGGCCTATTAACTCGAGTGGAAGATGTGGAAGGGTGGACAAGACGGAACAACATCCGCGTCATTAGCCTGCCGGAACGCTGCGAAGGGCGTGACCCAGCGTTATACATGGAGCAGTGGTTCCGTGACCACATTACATCGGAGGGGCTCTCCACCCAATTCTGTGTGGAACGTGCGCACAGGATACCAACTGGTCAGCCTAAACTGGGCACCCCCCCGCGGCCACTCATTGTCCGGCTCTTAAATTATAGAGACAGGGACACCTTGCTGCAAAAAATGAGGGAGCTGGGCCAGATCACTTTTGAAAATGCGCGCATATCACTGTACCCGGACTACACGCTTTTGGTGCAACAACAGCGCTCTTCATACATGGCCGTGAAGAAAAAACTGAGAGCTCTGAACCTTAAATACGCTTTCCTCTTCCCTGCTCGTCTAAAAATCAATTCTGCCCATAAGACGTATTTCTTCGAGAGCCCGGCGGATGTCGAGGAATGGCTGTAGGTAACAGACCCTCGGAGGCTGGGGACAACGTCTCTCAGAGCACTCAAGGTGGCTCCGATCGTGCGGATCAGACAGGCGTAAGTCGCAGCAGAAAGATAAGTGGGAACATTCGACAACCTACTCCAACACCGCAACAACAATGACAGGATACTGAGCAGGCGCTCATAGCGGCCACCACTTTACGTCCACCCGCACTTGTGGAAGACTCAACCTCTTCTGAAGAAGATCGGAACAAATCGGACTCGGAGGGTAGCGTGGCTCTCTTTCCCTCAGTGACCCCTCAAACGGCGCATGGACTATGCGACTGAAGTTGGTTATGGTGCGGCTGTTCACGTATTGACTCTGGCCAATGGTATGATTCCTTAGTTGTCCACTGGTAATGTATATGTAAGTTGCAGCGTTGTGCTATGTTATTTACAGCAAATACACTTTCTTGAGCCCGGGTTCTGTGAGGTTCGGAACTCGGTTATGTGATGGAGCGTGATCCGCGCTCTGTAGATGGCGTTGGCGATTTTCCCCAATCGCAAATGCTGTTGTAGCACTGGGTGTTGTTCTGTTCACTGTGTTTAGTTTCATGGTCCGGCATAGTTTCTTGCCCGGACCGAGTATTGGGGTTTCCGGGGAGGGATGCGGTCCTTTATGCCTGAAGGTCCTGAGAGCGCTACATACAGTCACAAATATGCCTTGGCCCAACCGTGGGGTCAACAAGCTATCCCAATGCATACACTTAGCCACTATAACATAGTAACGTGGAACGTTAGGGGACTGGGATCGTACAGAAATGCCATAGAATACACACCCAACTCTTGCGACGGAAGGCGCAAATAGTGTATTTGCAGGAATCCCACATGTTACAGCTAGAGGCAGCGAAACTCCGCATGAAGTGGAGAGGGCAAGTGTTCACCACTACTTATTCGGGATATGCCCGGGGTCACGATCTGGGTCCGTCATGGGGTACCCTTTATGCCGCTGGAACACCGAATTGATAAACAGGGGCGTTCTATATTTGTGCGTGGGTCACTGGATGGCCAAATGGTGGTGCTAGGTAGCACATATGCGCCGAGTACTGATCAGATACAATTCCTCACCACCCTGAACCTAGCATTGACTGGTTGGGAAGCGCACCCGTGGATTATAGGAGGGGACTACAACATGGTTATGGACATATCCTTGGACAGGTCACACCCCCCTCTAAATAGGGCGGGCGTCACTAAACAAGCTACGGCGCTGTGTCGGTGGGCGGACGGTTGGGCCCTGTGTGATGTGTGGAGGATGCGAGACCCAACGCACAGAGAATACTCTTTTTATTCTCCTGTTCACATGCTACACACCAGAATAGACAGGATCTATTGTTCAAATAGTATCGCAATGCAGGTCACGCACACTACTTACCTTGCCAAAACTTTTTCAGACCACAACCCGTTGGAGGTGACGATTACATGGGGCAGGGTACCTACCCCGGTGCCCACCTGGAGGTTATTGCCACAACTGCTAGAAGATACAGTGTTTCGTACTGCCATGGCCGACACTATTACACATAATTTTCTTGAAAACAGTAACATGGCTTCTAATGGTTTAATTGAATGGGACGCCTTTAAGGCGGTGGTGCGCGGGAGGGCCATAAGTACAACTGTGGGTTCCCGACAGAAGGTTAATAATTCCCTCATAGACACTGAACGCAAGATGGATCGCTTAGAACAGTATGCGGCGTGCGACAGGGAGAAACAGGGGCCGCTCCAGGAAATTATCTATCAGCGATACACACAATGAACTCACACTGAAGCGGACAAATCGGGGCGCTGTTGGCTAAAATAATAAAGGACGACCCCCCGGCACTAGTGATTAGTACGGTCACTACCTTAGAGTGTAATACAGTGTACACACAACATGACATTAACACGGCATTCTACGACTCCTATGTCATGCTTTACGGCAAACCCGCGGACCATTTGGACACACAGATAGACGATTTCCTAGACACACTGACGTACCCACTGTCAGGATCTGAGTGCCGGACCATGGCGCCTGCCTAGCGCGGAGGAACTAACTGTCCCAGAAGTCCCGGCGACATGGAGGCTCGAGATACATATGTGGGCTGAACCCGGAAGTCGGGTTGTATCGGATTCCGTCTTGGAGTTGGACTGACGGTGCGGCTGCCCGTTAGGCTCTGGATTGTCCGTGGTGCTTCGCAGGTCGATTCGCGAAGACACGGACTTCTGCTCGTTTGACCCAGCTGGGTCAGGATCTATTCCGTTCGGCGGAGGCTTGGGGGGAGTGGTCTCCCTACTGTGGTGGTGTGGTGCTTCGCAGGAACTGGTCTGTGCGAAGACACACCCAACTCTTGACTTGTGTTCCCTGCACGGAGGAGGGGTGTCGGCTGACACGCTCTGGGGCGCTGTGGTGCTTCGCTGTTGTTAGCGCGAAGACACGGACGCTGAAGTAAGTTACTTTCTTCATCCTCTGGGCGGTAAGGATAGAGGAGCCTGGATACTGCCTACAGGGGAGCCCAGGCAGACTGTAGACTCCATTGGTGATTGGCAGTAGTCCTATTGGCCACCTTACCTTTTGTGACTCCTTGTGTTTTCTTCTTTATTTTCTCTTTTGTTTCGGGCTCTGGTGCTAAACTGTGGATTCCCGCCCTTGCTTCTGTGACGGAACAGGAGAAGGGGTGTTTGGAGAACCTTAGAGAATCTTGCTATTCTAATCGGTGGAGGGCGAGGCCTGACGTCTGGTTAAAGGCTTCGGGAAGTGAGGCTCTGGTACGTACTGGAGGAGGGGAGGCCAAAAAGCATGGAGACTTGAGACAGGGAGGCAGGAAGGGTATAACTTGTGCTTGTGTCATCATAGGTACCTGTCAGGGAGTTTCACACGAGAGAAGAGCGTCAGGCGACCGCCTTGGTTGTCCCGCACCGGTACTCTTAGCAAGGTACGATCATCACCTTGCAAAAGAATACTATTCGGAGAGGTGCCCTAGAGAGGTTATAACGGGTTCTTCCTTTGTCTTTCAGGTTGATACCTTCCAGGCCGCACCATCCCGGCCTTATACAATTTTCCCTCGCCAGACCACCTCTAAGCTCTGGGTACAAGGGTGAGCCGAGCTTGGGGAGGTCTGGAGGTGGACCCTTTGAGCATCACCCGGATCCCGAAGAGCGTGGCGATTCCCGACACCCACAACTGACTCCGGATGCACTCAAGGACCTTTCAGGCCCAATTACTAAAACTGAAATAAAAACGGCAATCAAGAGGCTTCCCCATAATAAAACTCCTGGACTGGACGGATTGAGGGCAGAATTTTATGACGCCTTTGGGGATTCACTCATCCCCCATTTGGAACCCTTATATAAACCGACATTTGAAAAAGGGGTATTGCCACTTACAATGGCACAGGCACTAACGATCACACACCGAAAACTGGGTAGGGACCCCACTGACATGGCAGGCTACCGCCCATTGTCGCTCCTGGCAACGGAATATAAAATCCTTAGTAAAATACTAGCAAATAGACTCCTACCATTCCTACATAAACTGATACATATAGACCAGACTGTTTTTTTGCCGGCCCGTAGCACATCTTTGAACATCAGAAGACTACATTCTCTCATGTCTGCCACCCCAACACACTTCTCTCTCGCTGAATGTGTGTCACTGGACCTTCACCAGGCATTCAATACACTGGACTGGGGCTATTTGTTTAAGGCACTGGGCAAACTTGGGCTACCAGAAGATTATCTTAAATGGCTCCGTCTATTATACTAAGCCTCTACGGCTCGGGTCCGCACTGGGGTACATATATCGGATGCTTATCCAATTTTCCGTGAGACCAGACAGGGGTGCCCATTATCGCCACTTTTATTTATACTGGCGCTGGAACCCCTGGCTATTAAACTGAGGGCGGAGGTACAGGATCTAGGTATCCCGATCGGAAATACTATACATCTTTTCTCAGCATACGTGGATGACATAATCCTATATGTCTTTGAAACCATATCGGGACTGGCCATTAACCCGGCCAATTGCAATAGCTCTCCTTCTGAATGGCCGGACGTAACCTCCAGGAGATAGGTTATACAGAGAGCGACATAGCAACAGGTGCCTTGCACACGCTGTTACTACCGTGTTGTAAACTCCCCCATCAGCTCCCTGCCTTATTACGCATGGCACTGCAGTGCTGGAAGGCGGCTCTCCTCTATACAAACATGCCCCCTGTCTATGCAGGCAACATTCCACTATGGGCATACCTTTGGCTGCTGGACGTATTACACGCCGCACTATTGCCCCCTGGACTAACGCAGGTGTAAGCACTGTTTTGGACCTGTTCCACGAAGGTCATCTGTTAGATTACGATAACTTTGTCAGGAACACGGGGGTACTGGACCATTTATATATCCTGCATGCGCTTAGACGTGAACTGGATACACACGAATTAGTCAAACTGTTACATTACATGGGACAGTGCAGGCACTTGGTGAAATGGCTCTGTACAGGGATTCGCACACATGCTGATATACCCCTCACCCAATTGCGGGATGCTTGGTCAGAAGACTTCGGACGGGTCCTGGAGGAGAAGGAGTGGGGCAAAATCATAGAACACCCTAAGAAAATAACTAGAAACGCAAAATTTGCATTTATCCAGGCCATGGTCCTCCACAGGGCCTACCTCTCCCCACACCGCTTGGGTAAAATGTTCCCACAAACTCAACCTCACTGCCCTCGATGTTATGCGGAAGGGTTGGGAATAGCACATAGGCTGCTGTGGTCCTGTCCTCACCTGAGGTGTTTCTGGGACTTGGTGAGAAGGCTCATTTCTGCTGCGATACAAAGGGACATCGCCAATACTATGGAGGAATGCATTTTAAGCCTACATATATCCCCCCTCGAAGCACAAAGTACAGTTTCGATTTGCCAACTTATCATTGATCCTAGCAATAAGGGCCATCACCATGCGGAGGAAATCTACGAAACCACCCCCCCTACATATGTGGCATGGCGAAGTGATCAGGTGGGGAAGTGCGGAAAGTTCAGCTTTCTAGGCGTGAGGAGGCCAGAGGTCTACGTAAAACCCCGATAGCGTTGGAGTGGGATATAATTCTAGAATCCTTAAAAACACAAGAGGTGGATGTGGTGGAACCTCGTTACAACTCACAGTAACAACTACGGACCCCATGAACCTATATAATACACGGTACTGATCATTATGTATGTTTTTCTTTCATTGCTAGATCCATATACTAAAATTCTCTACGAGGGATATGTATCTTCGATTACTTATGCCATTGTTGGTATTAGACTGTATACATTAGTTGACTCTGTCTAAACGGCCTTTTTTCTAGGTTATTTACATGTGCTCAATGGACTGGAGGGCGGGGGGAGGGACTTATTTGTTGGGGAAGTTTTGTTTTATTAATGCAGACAATGTCAATGTATTGTGACATATACAAGCCCGATTTGGAGGACATGAATAATTGAACACTGCCATGTATGTCCTGGACGTTTTTCCTTTACCGAACCATACCTTTAGCCACCCACCGGTACAGATAGTACTGTTGTGAATACTAGTGTAAGGGGTATGGCATCCTATTTTGCGGCACAAATGTAAAGAATATATGTAATTGCTACAGCCACGAGTTGGGGAACCCATCCTGTATGTCTGTGATGGATAATATTGTGTTGTGTTGTACAATATATAAAAACTGCTAATAAAACTCTGTTAAAAAAAAAAATGGTAAAGTTGTATTTTAAGTTACAATTTTGATAATGCCACTTTTAGAATGTTGGCAGTTTCCTGCTGTAACTCTTTGGTGCCTGTTGCCTCACATGACGGGGTGAGGTTGACAGATGGCCTTTGTTTATTCCTCCCTGAAAGCCACACAATAGGGGATTAGGTGTGCCTACTTGGGCCATTATTTGGCAGTGTGGGGTGGGGCGTGGCAGAGCCCCACTTGCTACTGAATAGGCTGTGCCCTACCTTCACACAAAGGACTTGTCGCTACTATATTGTTCATGCAGTCATCTTGTAGCCGGGGCAGAGGCGGCAGGAGACTTTAAGGACTTTAAAGTGGAGCTTCCAGAACATTCTCTTACTTCAAAGTGGGCACCAGATATAAATATTGGACCCTCAGACCCAAATCTTCAGTACACTCCTGGACCTGTGGATACTACAGAAGAAGAATTGCTGTGCTACTTTGCTGCCAGAAGGAATGCCACTCTGCTACCCTGCTACTCTGATGCCCTGCTTGCAGAGAAGGAAAACTGAACCTGTAACGTTCATCCCAAGCTGAAGTAACTCCAAGGGTCAGAGCTGGCTTCTTGATTTGAGCTACAGGGACATAACAAGCTGCAGAGACCTCTCTGCATACACCAGCTGATCTGCTGCCTGGAACTTCAACTGGACCTGCCTGAGCCCTTCTGGTCTCTGCTGGAATGAGTTCCTGATCCCCAGGAAGTGGCCATCACATCCTGGACCCTTGGTGTGGCATCAGTTGAATTCTCCTGAAGTTTTGGGCTCTGCGAACACCCATGGGCCTTTTCGTGCCAAGATCTTACTGCCCTTGTCATCTTGTCACCCACCAACACAAAGTCCCGATGAACCTGACTCTTCGCGCTACAGAGCGAGATCTGCACTCCGCACTACAGCAGCATCAGCTCACAGTGACTCCCAACGCAAAGCTCCAGCATGACCGTCTGTGACACTTGACAGGATCTTCACGCTACAGCAATGACTGTCTGTGACACCTGGCACGCTCTACGTGCAACCATCTGTGATGCTCTCAAGGCTCCTCGCGGCCCATTCCACTGTGAACAGATCTCTGTGCACTGGACTTTGAAGGTAATTCTTTCAGTTGGACTAACCTGGTCCTTGTATCTGGCCTGCACTCCATCGCGGTCAGTCTGAGCTTGTGATTTTCCTTGATTTCACATGACCTGATAACTGCGATTGACACTTTTTGCTTTTCGGCGCTTTACTTACCTGGAACCTTTAAATGTGCCTATTTCTGGTTCTAATGATTGGATGTTTGTTGTTTTGGTGTCAAACTATTTATTACATTTTACTCTAGTTCTCTAAATTGGTGTGAGATTTTTTCTTGTGTTGTGTTTTCACATTGCTTTAACTTAAGCCTGACCGCTTTTGTGCCAAGCTACCAGAGAGTTAAGCATAGGTGGGGTTTGCGTCTGTTATTGCCTGACAGAGAATGTGGTTGCGGTTTAAGTAGAGTTTCGCTCCCTCAACCAATAACCCAGTTTCCTACAACTCAGTTTTGAAATCCTGCAAAGGGGAAGTAGCATATCCTTCTCTGGCAGACCTCTATCATTCCTGAGCCTGGAAGTTGTTCCCACTACTCACCAAGAGGACAATGGATAAACTGGCCAACATAGTGGCAACTTTCTAAAAGTTGCTTTTCTTTAAAAGTGCCATTAAATTTGAGTTGGGCATCAAGTTGGGTTTAATGCCACCTTGCAGTACCCATTTTAGTAGTCCCATTCAGAGGTTAACAGGACTTAGGTGTTTAGGTGTTAGCCTGTAACTCTATACTAGCCAATGGGGCTACTAGCTTATCCACAATAAAACAAATAATTTGGGAGTTTAACAATTAGGACATATCAAAGTGCATGTCCCACTTAATATACAGTTCCCTGCCTTTGTGATGTATTCCTATAGGTTCTGTATCGATCCCCCTATTCCTGACCCTATTCTGGTTAACAAGTTAACTAGCAGCCATCCCGTGATGCAGAAAACCCCCATGATGCAGGAACCGTTATCTGATTAAGCCACACTACGGCACAGGAACGTGTTATCTGATTAGGTCATAACGCTTGCCATCTAATTAGACAAGCGATATTCCTCCAGCCCCTGATAAGGCATACGGAGTTCTCAAAACAAATCAAACCTATGACAACCTGGGAAAAACCCTGCGGCCATTGTTTTGATTTCACCGAGAACTTCAGCAAAAGAATGTGCTAACGACCAGGTCGTATGACATCCTTATTGACGTATCTATGTCCATCCTTACGTCAATCTCGGCACCTTAAAGATATAAATATTACCGATATTGCCCTATGCAAACACACGCGGTGGTGACGAGATCGGAGCAGCCAGACTTGCCGAAGCCCAGAGCAGAGCAGACCCCGCTGGCGCAGCCCCGCCTTCCTGACGCGCTGAAAACGAGACGCTGCCTTTCTCCTGCCGAGAAATCCAGCTCCGGCGCTTCCGGGTAGCCCTCGCAGGCAGCCTGGAATATCGAGACCAGAGACGAGAGATACCATCCCTCATTCATCCTAAATTCCAGGTACAGAACTGAATAACCCCTCGCAGAGAATTCTTGAGTCAGTCACTTGGCAAAACAAACTTAACTTAAACTGCTACTTTCTACTCCCGCCCACGTATTAGACTTAGGTCAGGTACATCTGGGGTAGGCGTAGTTAGAAACACCAGTTGAGTACGATTAGTCAAATGTATATGTGTATGTATCTATTTTATCCATTTTAAACCTTCATATGGCTTAGAAACCATATCAATGTTTTTACAGTATTATTTTATACTTCTGCTTTTAATGTATGCACTTTACTTAACCATAAGTATTGCAATAATATCGATCCATTTCTCTTGTATGAGAAAAGAGACTGATCAATAAATAACATCTTTTATTGAACACGCCCGTCTCTTCCTTTTCTCTACAATCTGGTGAGACTAAGAATGCACGTACTGACTGAGTAAAATAAGTCGTCTTTTGTTTTCACACGACTCTAGAGATACACTCTTGATTAGGGGAGAGCAAAGTTGTCATGTTCTATGGTTGTCAGAAACTAAATCCCTTCTTGTCTATCCAGGGAGGTTCAACTCCTCCTTGCCTATTCGAGAAAGTTTCTAGTGAACTCTGAGCTAGCTGGCAAACCCAAAACTTTAAGTCTAATATCGACAGTAGTAGACCTAGTTAACGTCTGGTCTAGGCCTATACTATTGAAGGTATTATTCCAATGCGCAGAGCCTATTGGGATAATAGGAACTACACTACATGGCGCCCAACGCGTTTGGATAAGGCGATAAAACTAACGTAAGACATTTAGAGTAACTCAGTCGTGCTTTTTCACTCAGACCCCTTTTTCCCATAATACTCCAAAGACGTCTGGAGTGGGTGAAAGGTCATATCCGCCAAACCTCGCAGGAGGAAACTCCTATGTATGGTTCTTGGTTTAGTCAACGTTGAAGGATACACTGTTCCAAAATATTGTGCATCTAATCTTTGTTTCCATAAGAACCTGATCTGCAAACAAACTAAATAACCTTCTGGACAGTTCAATGTCAGACACTGAAGGAGAAAGAGAGGCAGTTAGAATAGTAACTGAACTCGCAGCAGCTGATAATGCACTGCAAGACGCTGACCCAGATATAATACTCATCGCGGTCAACATAAGAAAATCTATAACTTTAAAACTTATAGAAAATGGACTGACACCTAGAGGTGGCACAGTCATATTCGTAATTGAGGCACACGAATATCGGCAGACAGAGGTATTCTATTCATGGATACACTTTCCAGCAGCAAATGCTGTAACAAAGGTCTTCCACTATTACAAAACAGAGGAACCTCCTAATGAGTACACTCCTTTCGAGGAGGTGGAAGTACCACTTAAATTTCAAGAGCATCTGCTCTTATTTAATGGCGCCCTAAAACATAATAATCACATCACCAGGCTCGGTCCATTAGGTGGACCAGGAGCAACGTGGCCGGTTCTAGCCGGATACACACCACATCCAGACATCGATGGGATGTCTGCAGCAGAGCTTTTAACACAGCTAAAACAATTAATAAAATTACATAGACAAGTAGTCCAATATGTGATGCGGACTTCAACAATTCAACCAGCAATTAAAATTCCAAAGCTGACCCCTCATCAGGGGAACACAAATAAAATTACACCACAGAACATACAATCCTGCCTAGGTAAAGTACCAGCTAAACGGGAACAAATACCATTCTGGTTAGCACAAAAAATCACCCAAATAGAGGCGGTGTTTCCAGACACCACCCCGTTAGAAAAACACAGGATTCTGACTATCTGTCTTCCAATGGGAATCGCACCACACGTGGAGGACTGTGACACTTGGGGTACAGTCTTCGCTTCCATCTACACAAAAACGCACGGTGTTCCATCCATTTCGGTAATACCAGATGTGCTAAAACAAATTCAAGACGAATACGGTCCAGAACCCGCTTTAACTCTTGGTATGAAATTACTAAAAGACTTCAAGCAGGTCTCGGCTATATTATTAGCCAACATAAAGGGAGAAGCAGCAAACGTGGCGATCCGCCAGAGGTTAAAGGAGACAGATATAGCAGACCAACCAGCTGAAATTGCCAGAATTATAGAAAAATCCTATGAGGAACTAGGTAGAGATAGTTTAGGTGGAATACCAGTAAAACCACAACTGATTGAAAGTCCTGAAAAAATATTTTTTAATAATAATTCAACATCACAAAAAAAGAGCTGGGATGGAAACAAACAATCCAATCCTAAAGAAAAGAAATTCCAGTCCAGAGGAAGGTCTCCTCGGCGGAGAGAAAAATCTCCGAACCAAAGACACAGGTCACCCCAAAGTGACCCCTCTGGGAAAAGATATAACCTTAGAAATAGGGATAATATAAAGAAGCCTGATAGATATCAAGACATTGATACACGTCCCTCTCAATCTTTTCAGACTTCCTCGCAGAAATCGGAAAGAAGAGGACGATCAGAACAAAGAGAAGAGCACGCCAAGTCCAAAGACAAGGAATCTGCTCATCTAAAAAAGAAACTACAATTTCCAAAAAAGAAGGTAGCCAGTATCAAGGTAGTTAACAATGCCGAGAATACTGAGGACACAACTGAAAAACGGAGAATGGGCTCAGACAATGCTAGACAGCGCAGCAGAAGTGAGCATAGCTCGCAAAGTCCTTATGAATCTTCTGGAGACAGTGGACACGAATGAATATCTTCAAGTGGAAACTGCAGACACCAGAGTTAGCAAACCTCACAAAATATATGAAATAACATTACGTATAGAAGGGGATAAGACTAGAAAAATAAGGGGACTATTTTGGGATAATCTCTCCAAGGGCTATGACATCCTTCTAGCTGAAAAAGACTGGCCACCAGAGTTTGTCAGGGAGTGCCCTCATGGCGAAGAAATAATTATGCCTGCCTTCTCAAATCATATCCCAATTCATAAAAAATACACACTTGCTAGAAAGTGGGCAGTAGCTCAAGCTCCTGCTTTATATAAAAATCATGTAGGATGGGATGAGGACTCTCCTCCTCACAAAATCCAGTTAAAATCACAACCTACTGCACAGAGACAGTACCCAATTAAGCAAGAAGCTAAAAAACAGGTAAAAGAAATCCTAGATCAATTAGAATACCAGGGGGTGATTGAAACTTGCACCTCACAAATGAACAACCCTTTGTTTCCGGTCTCCAAACCAGACAATTCATATCGTCTAGTTTTGGATTACGACACCTTAACTCATGTTGCAAAACTTTTGCAGTGCAAAACTCGCATAGTGCTGCACTAATGAATAACATAGTGCGCAAAAAATACAAAACAACATTAGACATCTCTAATGGATTCTTTTGTCAAAACATAGCACCAGAGAGCAGATATTTGTCTGCGTTCTCAATAAATGGCACTCAAAAACAATTCTGTCGGTTAGCCCAGGGGTACAAGAATAGCCCTGGGGTATTCTCAGCGAGAGTAACAGAATTACTACAAACATATGATGACGAAGCATTATCGTATGTCGACGACATATACTTAACAGATGATGACTTGGATACTCACTTGAAGAGAGTGAACACCATAATACTCGGGTTCGCAGCAGAGGGTTACAAATTCAACTTTAAAAAATCCAGAATTGCCCATCTAACAGTCCTGTTCTTAGGATATGAATTATCAAGTGAAGGCAAAAGCCTGGCTGACAATTTCCTAGAGAAATGTGCCGTACTCCAAGCACCTAGAACACTAAAAAACCTACAGTCAATTCTAGGCTTCCTAAATTTCGGAAGAACATACATTGCAAATTACGCAGAAAGGGTCAAACCCCTTTATGATCTAATAAAACCAGATTTTAAAAGAACCAATTGGACTCAAAAACACACAGAAATTCTGAGATCCTTACAAACAGACATGTTAATTAAAACAAAATTAGAAACACGTGATAACACACGCAATCTTGTGATTCGAGTCATCCCAGGAAGATGCGGATTCACATACCTGACCTCTAATGAGGGAGAAAAGGTACCAATTGCATTCAAATCACACTTGTACACAGAAGCTGAAAAGAAATTCAGCATTAAAGAAAACATTGTTCATGCAGTTCAAACCGCAATAGCTAGAGAAAAAGATCAAGCTGACAGTAGACATATCACAGTCAGAACAGCAGAATCAGCCTTTGAGGCATTAACAACACCGTGTAATTTACCAACAACAACATTGAATCCGGAATGGATACAATGGGTGAATTCAATTACAACGGACAAAGTATACTACTACTTTGATCCAGAACTAGAGGAATCAAAAAAATCTAGAATATGAAAGAACATTCCCTCTGCCTATCGACATTCTGCCCTTACGACAATACGCTTGTGTAATCTATACAGACGGACATGCTCAACCCTCCGTTTGGGGAGAACAAGCATACAACCCAACATGTGAGATTACAAAAGAAGTGTGGCGCGGAGGTAAACTAAGACCTCTATTAACAAAAACACACTCAGTAGAAACTAATTCAGAACAACAGACTGAAATAATGGCATTGAAAATGGCGCTAGATAATGCGGATCGCGAATTCCCGACACTTATAGTGTCCGATTCATATTACTGCGTCAAATCATATAACAACGATTTGCAGACATGGATACAAAACGGTTACAAAGATGACACAGATGCAACAACAATAAAGCAGAAACTGCTTTGGGAACAAATAGCTCTTTTACAAAAAGAACTACCAAAGACTCACGTGACACATTCACTGAGTCATCAGCGTGATGGCGTTCACGTTGCAGGGAATTCATTGGCTGAGACAGCCACAGCGGTAGCAACTAAATCGGCTTCCGTAGCTCGAAAAAAGCGTACAGTGAAGTATATTGACGGTGAAACAGTGCTGGCGGTGAAAATGTCATCAAAAGGCGACTGCTCAGCGCTACCGATCAACTATCCACTCAATTATACATACATAATCGATGCAAACTCCGTCCCTTTTGCTCGAATCCCTGGAGTGGGGGATAGAGTAATTCCAAACATGGACAGGAGAACCTTGTTAATTGCAGACGCACATATGGGCAAGGGTCTCAGACACCTCAAACTGATTCTCTGGAAGAATTACAATCAAGGTACTGGTGGCCAGGCATGAGCCTGCATCATACCATGTTTGTAAAAAACTGCCCAAACTGTAACAGAAATCGCAGTGGTGAGAGAAACGGTGTAATACCGTGTCGTTTCACTCCAGAAAGAATCAACAGTAAAAAGCAAAGCGTCCGATTAACATATACAGGCTAGTTTCCACTTATAATGTAGATCCCCAGCACTCGGCTGACGTATGGACTGTTATACAGAGATTTGCGAGTCTAAATGGCATATACGCTAGGAGCATGCTACGTTTGACCGATGTTTTCACTTTAGCTTTTAAGCCTGAGGGGAAACATGGCCAAATGAGCATAGCATAGCGGGATTCTTCTCACTTCCTTCCTGAGGGATACGGGATGGTGTAAAGAAAAAACCAAGGCAGAAAGCAATCTATAACGGAAAGGATATTAGGTTCGGGGGCTGGGTGGGTCAAACATCTAATAAGTGTCCAACGTAGTCTAAATAACTTGCCAAGAAATTCTCTGCAGGGATTCAGTCCGTACGAATTATTGTTTGGAACTAGGATGTTAGTCTTAGATCTTGACAGTCAGACTTCAGTGGTGAAGGAAAAAAAGCTTTGATATCAAAGATCGTTTGGCTATTTTGCAGGACTTAAACAAAACAAGAAAAGACCTGAGCAACATAAAGTTGAAACAGCAGCCAACAACCACTGAAGAACCACCACCTGTCCCAGCAAGACCTGTCTGGATTCCAAAAGTCGGGGATCTAGTCAGAGAAAAGATCGCGGTAAAGAAGGAATTTGGGCCTTCTTACAGAAAAGCAGTTCCTGTCTTGTCTATCAACGGGACAAGATCAGTTGTACTACCGCCGCTTGCTGGTAAAAAGGAGAACCGAGTTGTATCAATCGACCTGGTAAAACCACAATCATGTGGCCGATAACAAATAGTAGGCCAAGTGGACTCCCGATAAGTAGTAGAACACCAAGGTTTGCTACCAATACAGAGGTCCTAACAAAGAGGCTAATCACATTCGAAACGCCTACAGAAGAACAACAAGGACTATGCAACAATGCAATGGAACTTAAACCTCTGAAAACCCAAATAAAAACATTTAGCAGAGACACACCAATCTACAATGAAGTAACAAACGAATATGCAAGAAACAGTAATCGTGAAGCAATTGGAACAATTGACAGAACTGCATCCGGCTACTTCATAAACTTCGATGATTCCTCTGAAGACTTCAGCGAATCAAAAACACAGCCATCAACAAAAACCTTTAAAGATAAAGCTAAAGAACTTTTGAAACAACTGAAAGAAACATATCTGATTTCTCCATGGATTGAATTTTGGGTGGGCTTTGGTGCATTTATCCTCATACTTTGGCTCATCATGGTACTAACTTTGGGACGCTTCATTGAGGGAAAATATGCTAAAATGGACACAGCAAGTCAGAAAATCAACTTGATCCTCAAGCCACACACATCTTCACACGTCGAGAAAAGAGAACTTTCTTCAGTCAACTTCACAGCCAATCCTATACCAGGTGGGGTAGCATGGGACAACACTGACTACGAAATTTATGGTCCAGTTGAAATCCTGAAATATCCACACCAAATCAAGATCTCATTGAGTGACTTTGTAAAACCAAGCTCATTTGCTGATGATTGGGACTTTGAAAGTATAAATAATATGATGTCTGACTTAGTGATGTCTGCTAAATTTACCAAACATGATTATTTGCAGGGTTCGACTAATTATGATAGTATGTACTGTTATAACCACTATGGTAACCATTTTCTACATAAATCGGCACAACCTAGAAATGTTTTAAATTATAATCAATGGGAACATTGTGCAACCCCTCCAAAAGGAAGCTCAAGAACCTTTTATGACAAATATTCATACCTTTCAGGGTTCAACACAAGTAATGCTGAAACAATTTATTTCCAATTGTCAAATAAGACAGGGACAAAGACCATGCTAACAAACACGAAATTGATATATTCAGACTCATTTTTTGAACAAATGAATACTTTTGGTTTTGATTATTGGGACAAAAATGTTGAAGTAAAAAGTGTTTGGGGTACAAAAGAATGGCAAGTACAGGGTATAGAATCATTGTTTAGAGCCTGCATGATCCCAGAACAAATTATATTTTTAAATGACACTGTTCAACAAACTACCTGTCTTGGCCTAGCCAAAATCAAAGACTTAAATAAACCGTCTATTCCAAAGCCAACAATGAACAGCAATAGCTCTACAGATGAAGAGATAGACGTAAACTTTGTATTAAACCAAAACAGAACACATCCTGATTGGAAACAGTGGTTGATCTGGCCCACAGATACTAATAACTGTCAAGACAGATTCCTGAACAAAACACAGGGGTTCAAATTGACCAGGCCAGACCCTAGATATTCCCAAAGACAACACCCAGGGATAATAACCACCTACAGTGTGGGCAAATTATGCCTTCAATGGCTACAAACTTCCACACTGACAGAAATTAAGCAACACCTAACCTTACTTACTGATGGTGCTGACTTGCGTGATTTCATTAAGGGACCACGCAAACAGCGTCAAAAACGTTTCATAGCAGCCTCTGTATATGCAGCTTACAACGAGGCCTGGAAGGTGACTCAAATTGAGACAGCAGAAAGTATACGGGAAATTGACCGTATTAATTTGGAAAAATCACTTTCTGTAGTGGACAATGGGTTAATGACTCTGTCCTCCAGAATTTTTTCTTTGGACAGCATTGTGTCTTCAGCAATCGACATTTTATCGCAAGACTTACTGTTGTTACAACACGGTCAGTCTCAATTGCGTTCTATTGTACAGCTTGGCTGGACGTTACAAAATCTGCGTTCAGGCTATGTGCCTTGGCGTTTAATCAACACAACGTCACTATTCAATATCTTTAACCTTACTGATAAACAAATCAGTATGGCACAGAAGGGTGCTGATTATACAATCCTGAGCATTGAGAAACTCGAGAGATTACCAGTGACAATGTCAGAACGACCTGTCAGTGAATGGATAATACATGGGATAATTAATATTCCAATATCAACCTTCAGGTTTCAATACTGCCAAAAATATATACAGGCTGGCATGTACGAAAAATTGGGAAAAGGGTACATTAAAACAACATGGAACTTGCCCTATTCACATGCATGTGTCAGTAATAAAGGACAGAAAGTGTTTCTTAGTGGCAATAATTGTGCGATGTCACTGAGCGGTACACTTCTGTGTAATGGAATTAGTTTGCATGGAGCCTGTGAAGGGAACTCAAATAACCTTTCATGTCACCAGCTAGGCGCACCTGCAACAGAGATAGAACCATTCTTTCAAAGACTCTATAATGGGAGTTACGTTCTAATTGTGGACCGCAGATGTTGTAGTCTTATGCCCGGGACTCCTTATCTCGTAACTACGACTGCGAAGGTCAAGTGCTGTGGACGCTTATTGTTCCCCAGCTCCTTTCCAGACAGGGAGGCAAGGGCATGGCCCAACTTGAAAATTACTTCTATTCGAATAGATACTTTAAGCAGAATGAAAACAGTGCTTCTTCAGACGCCGACCAGGCTCACGTCATCAAAAGAAACGTATGATCTCCTAGTCGCAAGGACGACTGCAGAGATTCACTCATTGTTATCAACTAATTCCCCCATACATTTCGCAGAAATCCTGAATGAAATCTTAAATATTTCTGATACCAGTGGAGTCTCAAAAGTATTTAAGACAGTATTTTCGATGGCATTAACACCATTCAAAGCCATACTGGGTATTTTTCCAGATTTCGTCCATTCGATTTTTGGCGGACTTCCCCTCATTTTGGGACTAATTGCAGGAATCCTATTCTTAGTCCTTATATTTCGTTATGGCAAACCATGTCACAGACAAATCACCTGCGACAAGGGAAGAAACAATCCTAGCCAATGGATACCGGGACCGGATATCAAAAATCCTGGGACTATCCCGGCTTAGAGACCTGAACATGACTTGGTTTCTTTTATTTCGACCAATGTGGCAACGATGTGTTTTACCTGTATTAAGGTGCTTGCTATGCGGAGAAGAATGCGTGTTAGACACCTGTCTGACGCTACAATCGGATGCGCCTATGGATGCAGAAACATTGTTGAGTCCAATTAAGGCTCATGCTTTGTGCTGCCCTCAACGGCTACCAATCCTGATGACGGCATTCGTGGAAGCTTCACCACTACGATTAAGGGGTAGTGAAGTTCAAGATGAAAGCAGCATTGATCAGGTACGACCTTCTGTCAGCAATACTAATCAAAATGTCAATGGAGACAATCATGCGCACGAATGCATGGTTACACCTTTTTCCGAGTTAGTGGAACTCTCCCAGGAAGCTGTTGACAGCTTTTTCGACAGTCTAAATGATATGATGTTCTCACCAGAGCAGAAATAGAGACTTTTGAGCAAGCTCGCACACGGCGTTCCCTGAATTTGGCCTTCAACTAGAAAAGCAAAATACCATGAACAATTTTCCCTCCAGTTCACGGACAGCAATTTTTTCAGCAGCCCCAAAATATTTTTGCATATTTTTCGGGACACTATCTTCTGCTTAAAGTAAGAACTATTCTTAGAGAACTAAAATTTCTAATTGTACATAGTTTATAGACATTAGCTGCCCGCTGGTATGTTCATAATTATTTTATTCTGTGATGGAATGGTCTCGAACATTTTTTCTGTATTAAGAGCCATTTCATGTGTAAATTCTCATATACAAATTAGTGATAATGTATAGATATGCGTGATTACTTTAGCATTATTCTACAGCTTGAGTGCATATATTACATGTGACTGTTTTTTCCGTATATTTGATAATTTCAAAATGCATTTATGTATTTTGGGGTGGTAAGGTATACACGATACTCTACAGTTTGTTTTACTATGCATAGATTCGTAAATATGTCCATAGTTAGCGTGGAGTGGGTGTGATGTATTCCTATAGGTTCTGTATCGATCCCCCTATTCCTGACCCTATTCTGGTTAACAAGTTAACTAGCAGCCATCCCGTGATGCAGAAAACCCCCATGATGCAGGAACCGTTATCTGATTAAGCCACACTACGGCACAGGAACGTGTTATCTGATTAGGTCATAACGCTTGCCATCTAATTAGACAAGCGATATTCCTCCAGCCCCTGATAAGGCATACGGAGTTCTCAAAACAAATCAAACCTATGACAACCTGGGAAAAACCCTGCGGCCATTGTTTTGATTTCACCGAGAACTTCAGCAAAAGAATGTGCTAACGACCAGGTCGTATGACATCCTTATTGACGTATCTATGTCCATCCTTACGTCAATCTCGGCACCTTAAAGGTATAAATATTACCGATATTGCCCTATGCAAACACACGCGGTGGTGACGAGATCGGAGCAGCCAGACTTGCCGAAGCCCAGAGCAGAGCAGACCCCGCTGGCGCAGCCCCGCCTTCCTGACGCGCTGAAAAAGAGACGCTGCCTTTCTCCTGCTGAGAAATCCAGCTCCGGCGCTTCCGGGTAGCCCTCGCAGGCAGCCTGGAATATCGAGACCAGAGACGAGAGATACCATCCCTCATTCATCCTAAATTCCAGGTACAGAACTGAATAACCCCTCGCAGAGAATTCTTGAGTCAGTCACTTGGCAAAACAAACTTAACTTAAACTGCTACTTTCTACTCCCGCCCACGTATTAGACTTAGGTCAGGTACATCTGGGGTAGGCGTAGTTAGAAACACCAGTTGAGTACGATTAGTCAAATGTATATGTGTATGTATCTATTTTATCCATTTTAAACCTTCATATGGCTTAGAAACCATATCAATGTTTTTACAGTATTATTTTATACTTCTGCTTTTAATGTATGCACTTTACTTAACCATAAGTATTGCAATAATATCGATCCATTTCTCTTGTATGAGAAAAGAGACTGATCAATAAATAACATCTTTTATTGAACACGCCCGTCTCTTCCTTTTCTCTACAATCTGGTGAGACTAAGAATGCACGTACTGACTGAGTAAAATAAGTCGTCTTTTGTTTTCACACGACTCTAGAGATACACTCTTGATTAGGGGAGAGCAAAGTTGTCATGTTCTATGGTTGTCAGAAACTAAATCCCTTCTTGTCTATCCAGGGAGGTTCAACTCCTCCTTGCCTATTCGAGAACGTTTCTAGTGAACTCTGAGCTAGCTGGCAAACCCAAAACTTTAAGTCTAATATCGACAGTAGTAGACCTAGTTAACGTCTGGTCTAGGCCTATACTATTGAAGGTATTATTCCAATGCGCAGAGCCTATTGGGATAATAGGAACTACACTACACCTTAGGCCTCCTTTATAGATGACTTATAGATATTGTTCATGGAAGTGGGGGATTTCCCATTGGTTTAAATGGCAAAGTCAAACTAGCAGCTTTACAACTGCCCTTCCAGGCTGCAATGGTATGCTGGGAGCCCTCAATGCTGCAGCCCTCACATGCCATGGGTACCCTTGTTAGCATATATTAGGGACTTACAATTGGGGTAGCCAATTCAACAAACATTTTCTAAGGGGCTCGAATACGGGCACTGAGGTTTGGTTAGCACTGCAGGCCTCAGTGCACTCTCAGGGTTGAAAACCCAGCAGCTAGTAGTCTAGATGGGGCCCAAAAGATGAGGAAGATCTGCAAATAGGTTAATCTCAATACACAAATAAGCCCCTCTGCTGAATGCAAGAAAACAGAAGACCGTCCGTCTAAGCGGCCACCCCTTGATGTACTGAACCACCAATCAACAAAATGTCAGCTTCCAGGTGAAGTTGCACACACCATGAGAGTCCAAGCCCTAATGCCTCAGTTGTCGGCATCAAGTACTGCAACACAATAGATCACCTTATGGTTGCAAAAGCACTGGCAGAGCAGAGCTGACCTGCCATCTTGTCCCAGACTTAGAAACATGCCACCAAGATAACATACCCAGAAACCTAAGCTGGAGCTGAGACCACACTAGCCCCCTCTGTATCAAGGAAGACACCGAACAAAGTAGAGGAGAACCACAGTCTGATACAAGGACATACACAGGTAGACATGCCTCCATAAGAGGTAACCAGGCAACTAACACCGAGGGAGGTGATTTGTGCATGTTAATGATGTTTCTCAGTTTTGGGATGGGAATGTCCCCTGCATGGTACACAGGCATGTACCCCCTACAATAAGCGCCCAACTGCATGTTAATTTTGAATCCTGACTTTTATTTTGGCCCTGAGGTTATGCTAACATAGAATGGAAGCAGAGACCCAGGCCTATCGCTGACAATGCAAGGTCCAGGACCTGTACTGTGACCTGGAGGGGTGCACCAAGTATGCCACCAAATGTGAACATAGACTACTGCCCTTGCCTTGGATATCTCACGTAAAGTGGTGGAGGCAGCATACCATTTTTGCTATGCTTGTGTAAAAGTTCACTATTATATGAAACCCAGAAACATAGGCTGACATACCCTGTGTATATTGAATGTGTGTGTCTGTGCAGTGTGTTTAGTTCATGTATGGAAGTTGCACTCTGCGTTGTGTGGGCCTGAGCAATGGGGATGATTTATCATAGCACAAGATGAAGTGTTAGTAAATGTCTCCAAACTGGGGAGGCGTATTGCCTGCATTCCTGTGCCTGGAGGGTAGAGATCCTGACATTGATGTGAGAAGGCTGGAGTCAAGACAACCTTTAGAAATTCTATGATAACCTTGTTAGCGCTGCCATTTTGAAAAATGTAGGAGCGAAGGGTGGGACTTGTGGTTCTGTTGTTGAAGGTGAGGACGTTTTCAGCCAGGGCCTATCCATTTGTATCCTTCTGATTACTGCTTCAGAAAGGTGATGGCAGCAAGATCCAGAGAACTTTCACTTCACTGTGCCCATGCTTCTTGGAACCTGGCCCATTGATACTTGGTATGAGAACCATCAATTTGTACAAAGGTTGTGTCTGTAGAGCTGCCTGGAAAGACATTTGAATGAGAAACAATTCAAGCCAGGTCTGAAGCCAGAGACAGTAGATTCACATCTCCTGTGTCACAAATCTGCATTAAAGTGGTATTCAAACTACCCTACTTTGTTCCCAGAAGTCCTTCATGGCCAAGGAAGAGTGCTCCCAGAGTACTCAGAGGACTTCTGTGTGACCAGGGCTGATATCTGCATGATAGCCAGTCCACCAGGAATGCTGGTACATTACCTAAAGCCTACACCTTGCTGGAGAAACGGAGGGCCTACCTAAGCACCCAGAAGCCTGTTTGCCTGATCACAGAGAGAAGGAGAGACAGGGTCCTATAAGAACAGAAACTTTCCAGGAGGAGATGTCCAACATGTTCCTGGGGCGTGGAGCACCCAAACGTAGCTGACTACTGGGAGGGAGTGTAGATGTTCTGACCCAAAGTCTAAATGGTCCTCCAATATCTCATGCAGGTCCAAAAATAAGCTCTGTGTGAAAGCTTGGTGAATAATGGCATTACTGCTATCAACCCGAGGCCTAGTGATCCTGCTGCCAACCGAGGTGCCCACCTGAGAGGAGCTGCTGTCTCAGCTTCCTTAGCAGCAACCACCAGTGCCAGCTTGCACAGGCCTCCAGGACTGCATCTGCCGAAGATGACAGCCTGCCAGCATCAGCCTCAGCCTCCAGGGCAGTAACTGTTGAAGACAAGTGCCCACCTGCATCAGCCTTCAAGACTAGTATCTGCCTTAACAAGCCTCAATGGCAGCCACTGCTGAAGACGAGCACCTGTGTTGGCTCACTAATGAGATAAACCCTTTGAGTGCATTGCTTAGCATCCAAGATCCGCAAGGGGGCTAGATTGCGGTCAGTGGTCTCACCCCGCCTCACAAGTCTGAAGATGCCGGTTGCTTCAGTTCACACCTGAGACTCACCAGTGTCACTGAGTAGGTAATGCGGCACCTCATCTGGGTGAACTGAGAGACGGTGCCCAAACATGAGTAGAGGGAAACTGTTGCTGCTAATGGTAACCTTTTCAGCCACAGACTTAGTGGGCCAAAATTGAATTGACCTGTGCCTGGCCTATAGGTTTATTGATATCTTTGCCAGAGTCACATGAGAGAGAGAATGAGGGAGGAAGCGGGCACCATATGGATTATCTTATTTTCTTTAGATCAAAGAGTTGGTATACAGCCCGGTAACTGAATCACCCTTCAAATCTGTAGTATTTAGTAGTACTTTATTTTACTAAGAAGACCAACACTGGATTCAACAATGTTTTTATGATGTCTGTTTATTGACTGTTGAGTTCTGAACTCTTGCCCCTACACTACCACCAAAGAAGCATGTGGCTGTTTGCCCACACTACCCTGAAAGTCAAGCGTGGAATGAGTTGTACCTGGCCCAGTTTGCAGAGCTACAGTATGATAGTACCCAGGGCACCAGTGGCAAAAACCTCAATGTTGTATTTTATATCCTTCCAATTGTTCTCCCCATTCTCTCTTCCTTTCTCTTCTGCATTGGTGCCTTCCTCTTTCCTTCCTTCCTTCTCTCTCTTTCCCCCCTCCTTCTTTCCCCACGGTTGGTACAACCCTACTGTTGACCGAGAGGCTACCTTAGAATGTTGCTGACAGAACCTGTTCATGGCAGCGCAGCTGTTGGAAGTGGAACTGTGGAGGTAGAATAAAGACATATCTTACCTTTACCTGCCGTCTTCATCTTTGTAACACGGGCGACGAGGATGGGATTCAGTGAAAGGCACACTTCTGCTAGCTTCTTCGGGAAATGGATTGCAAGACTGTCACCCTGATCTCAGTGATAGGCATACAAACAAATTTAACACAACATTAATTGCACTTTCATTGATTTCAGTGACAGGCACCAATCTGCTAACTTCTTCAGCGATATTGGTGGGAACGTTGTGTGGTATGAGAACTGTGCTGGTTAATGTCTACGGCTCTAACGATGACAATCCTGACTTCTACTGTGATTTATGGCATAAGATTCAGGCTCGTGGCCCTTCCGCGATTATGTGGGGCGGGGATTACAATGTTGTACTATCGGACACCATGGATAGACAGGGGGCAGTTAGGGAACACCACCCTAGAGTAGCGGAAGCGCTAGGTGATATCATAACTGATGCACAATTGATAGATTCATGGAGAGTACTACACCCCGGGACTCGGGAAGGTGCATGCTTAACAGTACATAGATCCGCATGGTCCAGACTAGACTATTGGCTTCTATCCAGGGACCTCCACGCCCTAACGATCGAGGTGACCCACTTACCACGGTCATTGTCTGATCACTCCCCGGTCTGTCTGACACTGTCTACTCCATCACAATTTGTCCAACCATTTAGTTGGAGATTCCCTTCCAGGGCGCTCAGAGACCAGGTTTTCCAGCAGGAGCTGAGAGACAAACTGGAAGACTACTTTGAGCTCAATGAGGGGTCAGTGGATTCCCCAGGCACACTATGGGAGGCCTGCAAGGTGGTGACGAGAGGGCACTGCATGTCACTGAAAACGGGGGTACTCAGATCAATCAGAAGCACACTGGGTAAACTAGAGTCGGAACTAGCTGCTCTTGAATCTACACTAGCGGAGGCGCCAACAGATAGGGCTCGTGCGGACTTCAGAATGAAACTCACACAATACCAGGAGGAGGCGGACAGGGAAGTGGCATTTCTAGCTAAAGATGGCCAGGCTAGACGATATGGTGAGGGCGACCGGGCAGGGCAGACACTTGTGAACATGCTTCGCGCACCGAGAGGGACGGACTATGTCTTAGAGCTCAGGGATGAGGGTGGAGACACGGTGAGGGAGCCTCACGCCATACTCAAGGTCATGACTGATTACTACAAGACACTATACACTTCCAGAGTGACACCGGACGACCAGGTCCTGACAGATTACCTGGACACAATAGCATTAGCGTGGTTTAACAATGGGGCCAGGCTGTATATGCATTTACCATTTACACGAGAGGACATAAGAGCGATAATAGCTAGCCTGCCACCAGGCAAAGCGCCGGGCCCCGACGGGCTAACGGCAGACTTCTATAAAGAATACGCAGACATCCTCGTCCCAAGACTGCATAAGGTATTTGAGGAAGCAGTTGAAAAAGGCGTGCTCCCACAGTCGATGCGTGAGGCGATGATTATCACAATAATTAAACCTGATAAAGACCCCATCAACCCAGATTCATATCGCCCACTTTCGTTAATAAACATAGATGTTAAAATATATGCGAAACTACTAGCGGAACGCCTTAAGTACATGTTGCCACAAATAGCGCTATCTGACCAATCTGGATTTGTACTGGAAAGATCCACCTCACATAATTTGAGAGTTCTATTTGGACTCCTTCACTACCTAGATCCCAAGGTGCAGGCTGCAGCTGCGCTATTGGATGCGATAAAAGCATTTGATTCCCTAGAGTGGAAGTTCCTGTTTACACTTTTTACCCGTATGGGATTCAGTCCGTTGTTTGCTAAACGTATAAGCATACTATACAACAACCCGACTGCTAGAGTGCGGGTGAATGGACAAATATCTGTCCCTATCCCCATCACTAGAGGGACTAGACAGGGGTGTCCACTATCCCCATTGCTGTTCGCTATAGCAACTGAACCGCTTGCAGCGCGCCTGCGTCAACACCATACGCAGCGGAGCATTGGGTTTACATCGCGCGGCCTACTTGTATCCATGTATGCCGACGATATCACCAAATACATGATGAACCCGGCAGAAAATGTTGACCCGCTGATGAGAGAGGTAGTACGATACAGGGGGCTCACTGGTGTACACATAAATAAATAAATAAACAAATTGGTTTAAATCAACGATGCTGCCGTTAACAGAAGGCACAAGTAGATGTCACACTGAATTCCCAATAGAATGGGTTGAAACCGAAGTCAAATACCTAGGAATTAAAATCAGCCGCTCTTTACAGGAAATCTGGCTGTCGAATTTCGGGGTGGCAGTGGACTGGCTTGAGAGCAAAGTGAAGAAATGGAAGACACTGCCACTGTCACTTACGGGCCGCATAGCTATTATTAAAATGGTGGTGGTCCCCAAATTTCTTTATTTATTTTTGAACATACCCTTGCCCCTAACTATGGTGTTTTTTCGTTGCCTTCGGTCAGCTGTAATCGAACTGGTCTGGGTGGGCAAACAACCCAGAGTGGCCTGGAATCTTCTTACACTGCCATGAGCTGTATGCATATAGTGCGCAAGCCCAATTCCTGCATTACTGGCAACATCCGATCCCTTACCAACCGCACGTGGCAATAGAGACTGACGTGGCAGCACCCTGCCCCCTAAAGGCGGCGGTGTACATGAAATACAAATGGACACAAGAGGACATTGATACTGTGGAGGTAGTACGATGGGCGTGAGCGGGTATTGCAAAAAAAGCGGGTGTAACTGAATTGTATGCCCCGAACATGCCATTGGAGGGTAATCCCCTCCTGGGGCCCCTGACAGACGCGGCGGTAGTATGTAGAGCGCGGGATTGTGGTCTGACGGTGGCGGGCGACCTTTACCCGGACGACATTTTCATTACCCTACAAAATATGTCAGCATCAACCGAACCGACGGCCTCAGAGCTACTACACTACTACCAATTGAGGGCGGCCTGCAACACACAGATACCCTATGTTCCCGGAGGCTCCACCGTCGCTGGCGGCTCTGGAGGACATACTCTCGAATAAATCCTCGCATAAGTTGATAACGCGCATCTATAGGGCTACACAGAAGGCAACACCTGCACCACACACTGACTCATGGTTGCAATGGGAGGCAGAAGTAGGCATAAGTATTACAGAAAAACAATGGATGTTTTGCTGCACACAACTTGAACACCTCTCACCCAATTACAGATTGCGACTCATACACTTCAACTACTTACACAGAACATATCGTACCCCCAAGCAGCTATTTAGGATGGGTCTGCAGGCAGATGCATCTTGTTGGAGATGTGGCGATACGGAGGCTACATTCTATCACCTGGCTTGGATGTGTGGGCCTATACACAGGTATTGGGAGATGGTCTTCCGTAGCATAGGGCAGATAGTGGAAATTCCGATTGACCCAGACCCGTGGGTGGCACTCCTTGGATTTGTAATGCAGGTGCCTAGTGCATCCCGGAGACTGGTAGCCCTACTGTTGTTGCTGGCCAAGCGGCAAATAGCGATTCATTGGAAACAAAAGGCTCCGCCGAAAATGTCTAATTGGGTTAAATCTGCAATATACTGTAAAGACCAATTGACTGCCTACTGGGACATGATGCCGCTGCGTTCACGACCGGCGGACATATGGCAACCGTTGGTGACCTGGCTGGCTGGGGCGGAGGGGAATGATAGTGATTGAGGTGCTCGGAAGATGTTAGACTGTGATATATGTATGTGAGAATTACGATGCGCGACCTGCCATACCAAAAAGCTGACATGTGTGGATCTCTACATGTACGTTCAAGCGTAGTACTGCTCGCTGTTTTTACGACACTCGCTTACAGTTGTTTAAGTTGTTTGCTAAGTTAGGTACAAATGTCATATGCCTGTGCAAGTGTACATCATGGATCCATTTAAATGAAGTAATGCTGAGAAAACAAGCTGCCTGCCTCTGGGTTGTTGGATAAATAGCAGTGTACACATTGATGAGAATAATAAAGGTTTTTGCAAAAAAAAAAAAAAACTTCTTCAGCGATTGGGTTGCAAGCCTGTCACCCTTATCTCAGTTATAGGCACACTAACTAGTTTTAGATCAATACTCTTACCTTCTCACACGGTGACACGCACACCCAAGCATGTGTCACGTCTGCTACAGTGATACTCACAATTTTCTACCTTTATTATTTTCCTTAAACCCTTGGGGGACTACATCTGACACCCTCTAACATTTCCTATGATGGCGGCAAGTATGGCTCAACCTCTGCCATTTCTAAATGAGTTTGGGGGACCTAATAGCCCTTGGAAGGAGTGGGTGAATATTTTCGAATCTTATTTAATAGCTATTGGAGGGTAGAAGTTTAGCCCAATAAGGAATCAGCATATTTTACTGCATAATCTTGGTACTCACGGCAAAAAATGTTTTGACACACTACCAGACACACCCCAAGGTTCAAATGTTGCTGATGAAGAAATAGATCTTTACAGTTTAGCCCTACTTAAGTTAAAATTACATTTCAGGGACAAGGTTAACATCGTCCTTGAATGACACAAGTTTTTTAGCAGGGTCCAAGATAAGCAAGAGAGTGTTTCTAAAACTATGTTGCATTGCTAAGAGGGTTGAGTGAACTTTGTGAATTTGGGGATCTTAAAGATTCCCTGATTAGAGACCAACTCTATAGGTGTACTAACAACCCTAGAATTCAAGAAAAACTATTACAGAAGCAACCTAATCTGCACGATGCAATAGAAATAGCAAAATCAATAGAACACACAGCGTTATGCATAAAAGAAATGAAAACACCTACAAATAATAAACAAGTGTCAGAAATTGCCGATTTATCTGTAGAAGATACAGTCTGCAAAGTGAAAGTGAAGAGTCCTGACCACTCATGCACTAACGAAATGAATAGACTCAAATGTTATCGATGTGGCAGTAGCAACCACTTAGCTAACCACCCTAATTGCCAAGCTAGACCTCTACTTGCAGAAAGGGCAACAAGAAAGGGCACCTAGCTAGAGTATGCCATCTGGTGTTATTGACACGTCTGAAAACAAAATGAAGAGTGTGAAGAAAATTGTTTTTCAGATTTATGAATGCAATGGGGTAAATCAGATTAAGTACCCCCAATGTGAGATTGCTTCAGATGGGAAAATAATAAAGATGTTTGCGGACTCTTGCTCGCAATTTACATTTCTCAACATTTATGACTTCAAGAACATGAAGATTTGCGAGGAAAATGAACTACTGGTTGTTGACATTTCCCCTAGTAGCTACACCAGGGATTCCATCCCAGTAAGAGGGATGGTGAAAGCTTGTATCACCTTCAAAGACCGTTCCACTAGAGGCAAAATGTACATTGTTGAAGAAGGGTCAAACCTCCTTGGTTGGCAACACTAGAGGAAACTTGGTAGCACCCTTGACCCTAACAATCCAGAACAGGTGCTTGTCATAGACCAAGAGGTAACAGGAAAAGAGATTTTTAGTCAGTTCACTGAAGTATTTTCTAGTAAGTTAGGGCTTCTCAGACACTTCCAGTACCCCATTAAGATAAAACGTAATGCAAGACCTACTGCACACAAAACTAGACCCATACCACACCTCTTGTGGGGACCACTTAAACACGAGTTAACCAAATTACAGGATTTAGGCATCATCCAACCTGTTGACTGTTACGAATGGGTTGCCCCCTTTGTCATTGCTACGGAGGCGCTTGGGGAAGACATCAGACTTTGCATTGATCTTAGCGATCTCAATGACAGCATACTTATTGAGAGACACCCTTTGCCCCGCATACACAAAATCCTTTGCATTTTGGGTGAGGCAACATGCTTTAGTGTCCTGGACCTGTCTATGGCACATTACCAGGTGGAATTACACCTGGATTCCAGGGACCTTACTGCATTCACAACCACCCTAGGCACATTCATGTTTCACAGGATGCCATTTGGTTTGGCCTCAGCTGTATTTCAGAAGATCATGCAGCACATTCTAGAGGACATACCAAAGACCTTATGCTTCCAGGATGATGTTTTAATTTACGGTGCCACCACAGAAGAACACAATAAGTATATTTTCTTTCGAAATTTAAAGAGGCAGGTCTAACTCTCAAAAAAGAAAAATGCCAAATAGCTGTAGCTGCAGTCGATATTCTCGGGCACACTATTACCAAGGAAGGTTTCAAGCCAAAAATTTGCCTTGTGGAAGCAGTAAAGGATGCCCCTGCTCTCACCACAAAATAAGAACTGTTGTCTTTCTTAGGGCTGGTGGAGTACATGGCTAAATAAGTCAAAAATGTTGCTGACTCAACAAGTAATCTCAGAGATCTTACAAAAAACCACATACAATTCAAATGGCTAGAAGAGCACCAAGTTACTTTTGAAAAAATTAAATGTGCCATACTCTCTACTCCATATCTTTGCAATTTGGACCCTAGTAAAAAGACCATTCTCACCACTGACGCCAGCAATGAGAGACTTGGTGCCACTCTATCACAGATCACTGATGGCAAGGAGCTTATTGTAGCGTTTGCCTCACGCCCCCTTAACAATTCAGAAAAAAATTACTCAGTACTCGAGAAGAAGGCACTCTCATGCTTCTGGGCTATCAAGTACTTCAAATTCTATTTATGAGGTATCAAATTTAAAGTACGTACAGATCACAAACCCCTCATATTTATATTCAACCCTAAGGGAACTTTTAACAGCACTCCTAGGGTGGCAAGATGGGTGCTGGGTCTAGAAGGATCCTGTTTCATGGTTGATAATGTTGCGGGTGAACACAACTCAGCTGCCGACTTCCTTTCAAGAGCACACCTAAATGCCGAAGAACAATACGAAACCATAGAGTAGCCAATCTTAGAAATTCACTTGTCCACCATCAGTCCTGCTGAATGGTCTGCTTGCCAAAGTCAAGCTACTGTCCTGACTCAATTGAAAAACTACACATTGCAAGGGTGGCCTGACACGCGCAATGACGTTGATCAGCAATTAAGTACATTTTGGGAGGTCAGGCACAAAATTAATCTACACCAAGACCGCATTCGGAGAAACAACAAGATAATACCACCAACAGGATTAAGGGACGAAATCATTCACCTTGTTCATGAAGGCCACCTTGGACGTAGTCTGACCAAATCCAGACTCAGAGAACGCTATTGGTTTCCTGGTATGGATTCTTTAGTGGAAGCCAAAGTAAAGTAACGTTTGTGCAAACAGTGATATATCTAAAGTCACACAAAAAGCACCATTGTCTCCAGTATCGATCCCATGCAAACCATGGGACAAACTAGCCCTTGATATTATAGGTCCTATAAATAAAAAAAGAGTTACAAAACGTTTTGCATTTGTGTTAACAGATTATCAATCTCACTGGGTGGTCATCAGGATGATTAACCTTATGACTACAGTGACACTCATAAACTTCTTTTTTTTTTTTTATTTAGAATTTTTTTTTATTTTTTATTGAAAGAAGGCCGTACAAAAATATATATATACAGATGTGCGTACAATGATGGCGGTCCTGTCTATGAATAGTCCATTCGTGAGTTCGTTCTCCCTCCACTGGGAGAGGAAAGAAAGAAGAGAGAAAGAAAGAGGGGGGGGGGGGCAAGCTCGTTGTTGTCTTTACTGGGTCTTCCTCAGGTGCTCATAAACTTCTTAAGAGACACTTTCGCATCTGAAGGCATCCCCTCGAGTAAAGTGACAGACAACGGGGTGCAATTCACTTCAACAGCCAGGACATCATTCCTTTCTAACTTAGGCATCACTCAAATAAAGACAACTCTTTAATGTCCCAGTGCCAACGGCCTGGTTCGAAGGGTCAACCGAATGGTCAAGGAGCACATCCAACTTTCATGCATCAACCGATTGCCAGTTGAAAGAGTCCTACAAGACATGTTATGGGCCTACCATACTACACCTAACCAAGTCACTGGCACCTCCCAATTTTCGTCCCTCAGAGGGAGAAAACCTGGTACTAAGTTCTTCCCCAATTTGATTGTTGTGGGGGAAGCCATGGAGCACGAAGTGAGAGTACAAAGCACGAAGGTTGATACACATCAAACCAAATATAATTGTAACTATGATATCAAACATGGAACCAAAAAACAGAAGTGAGCGGTAGGAGACTGGGTATCCGTAAAAAGACCTACACGTCGTGGGGAAAATGAATCACGTTTTTAGACCCTATGAAAATTGTGGAAGTAAAACAGAACACTGTTACTCTCGAGAATGGCAAAAGCTGGAGCATGGAAAAATTGTCAAAATCCCCTGCCCCAGACTTAGCTCTAGCAGGTACCTCCAGCTCATCGGATTCCATAATCGACCTCCTGCAGCACCGCAAAGAGACAATGTGAAACCCCGGTTCAATCTATGGTCTTAATTATCATTTTCTCCTTTCATTGTTGATTCAACGTATGCATAAACTTCTCTCCTCTTCATTTTTGGAGGAAGATGTGTTGTATTTTATATCCTTTCAATTGTTCTCCCCATTCTCTCTTCCTTTCTCTCCTGCATTGATACCTTTCTCTTTCCTTCCTTCCCACTCTCTCTTTCCCCACAGTTGGTACCACCCTACTCTTGGCTGAGAGGCTACCTTAGAATGTTGGTGACAGAACCTGTTCATGGCAGAGCAGCAGATGGATGTGGAATTGTGGAGGTAGAATAAAGACGTATCTTACCTTTACCTGCAGTCTTCATCTTTGTAACACTCAACCACTATGGTTAGTTCCCAGTTACCCTTGTTGGTCAGACACTCATTTATTTGCATCTGTGATGTTTGGATCATCTTTGCAAAAAAACATGTTCCCATAATAAATTGAAGCTAAATCAAATATAAACCTGCATATCAGGTTGAAGTAGGGACAGTTGTTTGCAATTTGTAGTGCTTAACCGGTGCTTTTAATAACAGGAGAGTCTTTGCAGTACAAACGGACTGTGAGAAAGTGGATTACCAGCTGGGGTGGTTGTGCGACCTCCTCAAGTAATAATGTCACTATCCCATATTAGGTTCAGTTAGGTTTTTTAAAATCAAACTGTAGCTCAGTCCTGGGTAGCTGTGGCACAGAGCAGTCAGGCTTAGCTCAAACGAAAACAAATGTAAAGCATTTATCAGAACCAAAACAGTTAATACATATGAAACACAACATGATAAAAACCCCACTCCAATTAATAAAAATAGTACAGATATTTATGTTTAAATAGACACCAAAATGACAAAAATCTGATGAAGGGAACCAGAGTTAAGAGTTTTGCAAGGTTTTCATAAGTCACTACAATTCACTCCCAAACATTTTGTAAGTCACTGCTTTTCACTCTTGGCGTTAGTTTATGAGCTTTGAATGCAAGGATCTAGGAGATCAAAGGTTCAGGCCGACTGCAACGGCGTGTGGTTCAGATATGGGGGCCAGGTTGGTCTTGGACAAGTTTTTACCTTTGTACTCAGAAATGATGCTCTCATCAGCAGGATTCTCTGTAGCTTGAGTTCGGTGGACAGGTGAAGTCCAGGGGCCTGGCAAGTAGCGGTAGTGTAAGAGCCTTGGAGTCTGTGCTGAAAACCTTTCTCTTTGAGCCGTAGGCTCACAAGTTTCAGTTCTTTGGGTTGGAAGAGTACATTTTAACACCGAGGGTTCAGGACCTGGGGGATACCTCTTGGGGGCTAGGACTCGATCACACTGGCCACACCAGTGGAGTCCCAGACAAGACTGGTGGCAATTGGTCAGCTGGAATCTTTTCAAATGCAGGGCTTCTTTAACTTTTGTGTCCCTGCAGCTTAACAGCCAACTATTCCTTGGAGTCCACTAACGGGCACATGTGGGAGCATGTCCAGCCATTGGGGTCCCTATCCATGAAGTCAACAGTAGGAGTAGCCCTTCTCTTTCTGAAGTTCTTTCTTGGTTTAGCAGGTACTGTTTTTCCTGGTGCAGCCATTCTTTCTGAGGTCCACAGGTTCCGTGGGTACAGGCCTTCTTTTGTTCTTTCCGAGTCCAGTAGTGTTCTGAGGCTAAAAACCAGGTGTGTCACTTTTTTGTCAATTTCAATTTTGTGGATGGGGAAGGCTCCCTAACCAATGGGGCCAAATTCCCATAGGGGCCACCGGACTCACTCTTACATAACTTTCTGGGCAATTAGCACTAAACAATTCTACAGTTTAATCTCTCTGCTCAAATCCAAGATATCATAACCATGCTTCCCTGCATCAGAGCTACGGGCACACTCCTGAGTTGTGTCCAGTATAATGACCCACCCCTCCTTGAAAACCGGTTCTGCAATTATTTTTCCCCCTATTGAAAGGATGTCAGCCTGTCTAGTTACACAAAGGAATGGGCAAGCTAGGTGTGACTTGTATTTGCCTATTCGAGGCAGAAGCCCCTTTAAATTTGGGCAATCTGTAGTCACAGACCTCTGGCCATTCTGTGAGGAAAAGGTTACACCTCCTCCCACCAGCAGATGCTGTACTGAATCCGAAAAAGGCTACTTGAAGTTTTGGGCAAGAAAGTGGTGATATTCTAAAGTCCCTCAAACCAGAAGAACCATGGTGGGAAACTAGAGGCTATAGTGCCTCAGGGGGGAGCTGAACTCCAATCAAATCCTATCTCAAACAAAAAAGCCACCCAAGTGAATTTATATAATTTTACAATTCTACCATTGTGTTATTGCATAATTATCAGTCTATTCCTAAACACACACAAAAGTTTGACAGGATGTTCTTACACACCTACACGATGTCATCATAGGATTATCCCATGCTCTCCAAAAACTGGTTTGATGGAGAGAGGACCTACACCCTGAGTTCAGGGAGGCACTTGTTAACAGCCTAGGGTCCATGAAAAGAGATTAAAAACCAATGTGGTAGCTCGGTCTGGTTTTTGCTATATCGGGTACCACTTGGTATTAAAAAATTAGGTGTGGCATATTGGGAACTGTAAGCATATACCCTTAGTATATACTAATGTACTCGCTTGTTGCCACCCAAGGTTTATAGGTCACTTACGTATCTTAATAGAGGGTCATCTGGGTCCCATGGAGAAAGGCCTCAGGAACAGGGAAAAAACATACAGTATTTACTTTATCATGTGGATTTTTGTAGGTTAAACACCAAAAGCACCCGATAAATAACGCATCTCGGGTTATCATTATTTGTCAGCTGTGACTAATAGCAGCTATACTCATAATCAAGGCCTTACAGCTTTACATTTGAATTTAACAAATGAATGCATTGTGGGATTTAAAATCTTTCTACACTCAATTACACCAATGACTGAAAAGAGGAAAGGCCTGAAGTACTAACATGTTGTGCTGCCTACGCAGACTAGTAAACAGCTCTCATGGCTCTGTAGAAGTAAGCACACACAGAAACCTGTACTTGTCATCCTTATGCAGCTGCCACCTGTGTACAGACCTTCCAGCCAGTAATGTATGTGCCAACCTGGACTCACAGCATCTTATATTCCTGAGACGTACCATCATATTAAATGATAATGGGTGCACATTTTCAGTTCTGCACATTCCATCAAGCGCTGTGGTTGGAAACACTAATTACGGGTGAAAGGTGGCAGCTAGTGTATATGTACCATTTCAAATAATTCCATGGCCACATGAATTAACAAGAGCAGAGAGAGCTCTGTTAACAATCAGGAAATCCAAGGAGCACCATGTTAATAGTGGCATAACTTTGAAACATGCACAGTGGGATTTCAGACCTGAGCCTCACTGATCCACAACTGATTTGTAGTGGGTGATTTTATGCTGCCATTTAGATGCCTTAAATTGATGCTTTCCTCTCCAAGCCACAAGCTTACAACTGAATCTCAAAGGCTATGGCATCAAACCTTGGTTCATCAAATAAAGCCTCAGATCAGCAGACATTGGGGCAGATTTACTAACCTTTTACGCAACACAGCATGTTGCCTTGCTGCGTTGCGTGAAAGCGAACGAGCAGGTATGTGCTGTATGTACTAAACTACGGTGCCCTTTGAGCTCTCTTGTAGCGCTGGTGCACTTCAAGCGGCCTAGCGGCAACATTGCCACCCTTATGCCATGGTGCAAGGGTCCTACATTAAGGGCAGGATTGTTTTGAGCAGGAAGGGATATTCTCCTGCACAAAAACAATCCTGAGAGGCATATTCCCCTATCTATGTGTGCTGCAGAATGCAGCACACATGGAAAGAGGAGGTGTTGAGGAGAAATGAAGATATTTCTCCTCCTTACTCCTCTCTGGAAAGTGCACAATTTTGGCACAATCCTAGATTTACCAACTTTAGTAAATCTGGGTTTGCATCAAAACCAATGGGTGGAGGCATGGGAATAATCATGCAAATCTGGATTTGTGAGCCTTAATAAATCCTGAAATATATTTTGTGTCAGGGATGCCCCTAAAAAGAGATGTAACTCTGATGCAAAATATTAGTATATCTGGGTCACTCTCCGTGGTTGGCCTTCTGCCTCTGACTTGAACGTATTGCTATTGCTTCATTTGCCTTTTCTTCGACCAACCTACACTTATTGTCTCTCTCACTCTTGCAGGTTCTTTTTCATCCCTGCTTAATCTTGCTTTGTCACTGCTCTGCTTTCTAGCTCTCCCCCTTCTTTCTCCCTTTTCTGTCATTTTCTCTCTTGTTCTGGGTCGAAGTCAGATAAGGAAAAATTAATGCCAGGGCCCCAAATACTAGTGATGGTGCCACCAACCACCTGCTATTACTGGCACAAAGGAAGCAATCTCCTACCTTAAACACACATATTTTTCCCCTCTAGCTGAAGCAAACCCCAGAATTAAACAAAATTACACAAAATAATTTGATCTTAGCGGTGGTGAAAAATTGCAAAATCAAAAATAGATATAGTGTATCGGAAAAAATACCACCTTCCCTAACACAAAAAATCTGAATATCTATGGAAATTACATCATGACTCCATTCAAGGCCTCAGTTAAGAGGAATTGGCGTAGGACAGCACTGCAAGTCTTCTTGCTGGGCTGTCCTACGACAATGCACTGTATTTATGAAATACGGTGCATTCCTGTCATTTCCCCCTGGCGTAGTGTGACCAGAATTGTAAAGCCAAGAACCAGGACATTCCACGGAAATAGAAGAAGGACTACAGTTTTACTTCAAGCGAGCCCACAGAAGGACAGCACTCCTCAGCAGAGGATTACAAAACAGGCAGTTAGAACATACATAAAATGCAATTTTTAAACCCAGAAGCTTGCCTGTTAATTAAATTGCTTTCTTGAAACAATTGCTAACTATCTCTGCTTTGTAAAACATAAAAAAGCACCTCCCGCCGTTTTCAGTTGACCCTCTCTAAAAACTGGGACAGGAGCTAAATTTCATGAAATCTGCCGGGACAGCTGGTGAAAAACCAGGACGTCCGGCCAAATCCGGAACGCCTGGTCACCCTACCCTTGCGCTGGCGCACAGTTCGCTGCCTAGCACCAATGTAAGCACCCTTGCACCATGGTGTAAGGGTGCCAGCATTGCAGGCAGGATTGTTTCCGTGCAGGAGGCACCTTCCTGCACAATACCACAGGCATATTCCTCTATCTCGTGTGCTGCAGAACACAGCACACACGTAAAGAGATAACAAGCATTGGCATAGCCAATAGGTCTCACCTTTGGGACCTTATAAGTGTTTAGCCATGCAACAGTTAATTTTGTTGCAGTAAGGATATTGTGCTGCATAACTAAATACTTATAAGGTCCCAAAGGCGAGACCTATTGGCTATGCCAATACTTGTTTAGAATGCATTGTTGGCATGCGTGATAACAGGAGGTGGTGCAAATGCGCAACTTCTGCATTTTAGTGAGGTGACACAGAACACCACACTGAAATACAATAGTGGAACCTCTGATGTGTGAACTTGGCGGGGTGCTGCAAAGCCAATTGCTCTGATAAGCACGACCTATTGGCTTTGCCTGTCCCTGGCTGTCTATCCTACTACAAGTTTAGAGAATCAAGCTTTCTAGCCTGCCAGTTAAACAAGTTAGAGGTGGGGCGGGGATCCAGGAGAGTGCTGGCACGCAGCTCCTCCTCCATAGTATGAAGCTCGGCTTCAGATAGTCTGTCTGGTTGAGAAAGAGGCGTGGAACTCAAGCTGCCTGCTTGACGATGTACTCTCACTCAGCTGAAAAATCACGTGATAGCTAGACTCCCGAGACAGGATGGTAGCTTCAACTGGGTGAGTCTCGTTAAACACCGCAGTGGATACGAAGATAGTGGCTCCGCGTTTGGCATGAGATGCAACCATGCGTAGAGGGTGAGAGGGATACTGGTACAGTAATACATGTGTAAAAAATAAAAAAAGCCTTTAAAATACATAGGACACAACAGCATGCACGGAGTAAATAGGAAGCCCTTGCAAGCATCGCAGATAAACGACACAAGTGTGTGTGGCACACAAGTGCCCCATCACTAGGTACAGCGAGAACGGAAACACACTGGGTAGGTCAATGATACTGGGTAGAGAGTAATTCATTTTCCACAGGTACTGCAATATAATCGTATAACTGACACCGCAGCGAAGTCCTATTCCGTTTTATGAGAAATTGGAGGTTGCAGTACTGATATTTTGCAGCCTTCCAGTTGCAGTGTCTTGGACGAATACTTGAGTTTGTCAAGGACCATATGGATAAAAGTGTTGTTTAAATGCTTTTTGCCCCGAGCTTTGTAATGTTGTATTCTGTATCGTGCAGATATCTATTTGCGATTGTTCTGTGAAAATTCAACCGTTTTAATTTGTGATCTGCAAGCAAATCACGTTTGTGATCCGCATTCCCAAATAGAAGAGATGTCTGTCCTTGAAAACTTCTTAACGTTTTGATAAACAGGTCGCAAAGTAGGCCAAAACCCACAAAACAAGCCCTCGCACAAGTAGGGAGTCGGGGGGCTTAGTGTGGCCGAGAGCAGGCAGCGTTTACCTTGTGGGAGCGAGCGCTCCGCTCGCTCCCGCAAGCGAGTCGCCAAACATGCACTCATTGCCATTCTTAGCAATGCAACGCGTACACGTTTTTGCCTGCAAAACCGGATCGATTTCAAAAGGTCTTTTTGCCTATACAGCGAATGTGCGCAGCGTTGGCGAGACCTAAAAATGAGGAGAAACAAAAATATTTTCCCTTGTTGTGCCTGCTCTGAGAAGGCGTAAGGTTTCGGCGCTGCCCCAGGTTTACACGATTAAGTAAATCTGGGGCAGCGTCAAAGTCTATGGGTGCTGCATGGTAAAACCCACCACAACGCCCATGGAACGCCTCCTTGGCACAGAGTAAGGCAAGGCAGCGACTTGTTCTGCTTTGTCTTACTCCCTATCTATGAGGCCACGAAAAGTAATGTTGTGTGGCATTACCTTGCCTCATAGATCTGATTGAGAGGCTTACCCCACGCAGCATCAAGAACAGTGAGGCTCCAGCGGTGCATTATGAAAGGCTTGCGCCGCTGGAGCCTCACTGTTCAAGACCGTCGATTTTAATGAGCCTAACAGACAACGTTCAGCTCCTAAAATTAGCTTTTAAGTTTTCTTATTCGCTCTCAGCCATTATAGGAGCTCTGTCACTTTATGTCTACACCTTGTCTGCCCTCTTGTGGTACTTTGAGGGAACTTCAAATGGAAGATTTATGATTTTGCTGGTGTGTAATTGGTGTTGCATGTATGTTAAACAACTGTTTTTTCGTTTGTTTTTGATGCTATATGTCGCATGTTCTCACATTTCAGAATTAGCGACTGCATGAGACCCTATCTCAAAGGGTGTTCCTCTGTTTATCATAACAGGATGTCCTAAACCATTTTGTACCCAGCCATTTATATTCGAGTAGAGCGCGCGTTTTTTATCTGTCTACTGGCTATCTCTAGTTCGAATCCCTTTAACACCGATATAGGTATTTTCGGTGATTGTAATCTGCAAACGGCCGGTATGCAGCACGAATTTAATTTAAATAAAAAACATGACCTTCCTAGTGACATTATCTTCCTAGTCTCACACTCCTAGTATTAGCTAAACCAAATCAATTTCGTAGACCGAGTTAGGCGCACCATGTCTACCTCTTGTCCCCCCTCTTCGTATAAAATGGAGGAACATCTCTGTTTCCTTCAGTTTTATTTACTTAGAAACCTTGCGGAGAGCTAAGAAGCCATAAAGCAAGTACCATAAAGCAAGTAAAGGGTGGGCTACCTGCGGGGTGACGTATTCGCAAATGGCTGTTTTCTTCCGGTTTGTTGTGACGTATTGTTCTTTGTCTTCTCGGGGCTTATAGCCAGGATCGGACGGGGACAAAGAAGGGCCCAAATGTGCAATTCAGGATGCAAGATTATTTGCGATGAACTGTTTCAGTAGTGCGTAGGTGGGCGCACTGTCAGGAACATTTTCGGCAGGAGGTGCATCTCAAACCACGTTAGGCCAGTAACATTGTGCAGACGTGTTTAGCATTATTTTAAGGTATTTCCATAAGAGGTTTTACCACAAAAAAATGGGTGGGGGGGGGGGGGGCTTGGTACTTTAGTTGTAAATTGTGCATTTTTAAGGCACATCTTTGATGTCGCCGATTTGAGGGATGGAGCAAGGAAGGAAAGAAGAGAAGGAGATAGACATTTCCCTCCAGCCTATGGCCTGATGGGCTGTCCCAACTTGCTTATATTATGACCAATGGATGCAGTGCGCTTTGATTGGTGGATTCAGCAGCATGCATTAGGCCAGGAAGGACTGTCAAGCATATTTTCCAGGCTGGCCTTAGTTAGCTCCCTGGCCTCTGCGGGACTGGTGACTAGTTAATATGGTGTGTGGAAAGCAATGCAGCGGCATGTGCCAAGCGTGCTGTTAAATTGTCTTTGTCCATGAGGTCTCTGAAGGAAGGGGTTGTAGTAGGAGCCATAGTAAACGTTCTGTTGCCTTCAGGTGCTCTTCAAAGGACATGTAAGACATATTGCAAGCCCTATGCGGGACCAGTCTTAATGCAAAAAAAGACCTGTTAAGTGCAAAGAGCTGCATGATGAGTAACTCTAACTGTCTCAAAAAAGCAGGGAAGTGGGTATTCCCAACAAGGGAATTTCGACAAATGGTCGCCAAATGGTATCTTTGATAACCAGTGGCGGCTGGTGATCTTTGAAAGTGGTGAGGTGTAATGCTTGCCACGGGTTCACCATTTAAAAAAAAAAAAAGCATGCTTTGAGTGCTACCTATATGTTAAGAATGACATCCAGTGTGTCAGTGCCAGCTTTTTAGTATTGGTGCGCCCTCATGCCAAGAATTACATACTAAATTGTAAATGTATTTGTATAGAGCTTACAACCCCTCACGCGACTTTGAAGCGCTACGCCAGAACTCAAGATTAATAATTTGTAGGGTAGTACAATTTTATTTTGTTTTCCACTTGTGCGTTAGTTGGTTATAATTGTGCTGTTCAATTCTTGTGTGTATTGTAGAGTTTGGATAGAGATAGAATGACATTAGTGACACACATACACACACTCTCTTTCTCTCTCTCTCTCGCTCTCTCTCGCTCTCTATCTCTCTCTCTTTCTCTCTCTCTATCTCTCGCTCTCTCTCTCTCTCGGGTAAAGTTGTGTATACTTAATTAAACACAATCACTCTCTATAAACAGACATATGTATAAAGGAGCAATATTTACATGGTCTGCTGTCCACATTTATCATGTAGTACATTTCTATGATTTCAAATAACTGTAATTAACTCACATATACATAAATATACACATGGCAATTATTGTGGTTATTAGTAGTAGGCTTAACCTTCCATATATGTACCTATACGTACATATAAGCAGCACATATAAGTTGACATGGTTTGATATACATATGCATCCTGTGGTGTAATATATAATGTTTCCTGATATACATGTATCTGCTTATAACAGGAGACATAGTTCAGATTACAATGTGTACTTGTATTATGAAAGCTCTTTTCCATATTGTGATAAGTATTGTTTGTCATGCCTGAGTATATCAACTCGATGAATCCTCAGGATCGCAGTGATGCTCAGAATGGCCCACCACTTGATAGCTTGATAGCACCAAGTCTGAAAACTATAATAGTGCAGACTATTGAAGTGATCAAGTGAGGAACGGATAGGAAGGGAACAGCTGGGAAGGAGACCTAAAGAAAAAACAGTATATCATATATTATCACGTTGTTTACGACAGAAACCTAATATATAACGTTACCTCGCAGTGTTTACACAGCGATACCTTTACAACGCAGGGATTACAAGGCAAGTTGTTACAACGACTTGCGCTGGAGGACGCTGGACTTAGGAATAGTATGATTTACTATTCCAACTCCAGCCTACATTACAGTAGGGAAGGTGTTGGAATAGTAAATCATACTATTCCTTAGCTTTGAGCGCCATCCAGCGCAAGTCATTGTAATGACTTGCATTGTAATCCCCGCGTTGTAAAGGTATTGCGGTGTAAACACCGCAATGTAACCGATGTTTCCCACAGAAACTATGTAGATATGTAATGGCCTACTTGAAGACATATATACTTGTAAAGAAACAAAAAGTAAACTGTATTCCAATATTCACTGTCTTGGGAATTCACCAGAACATAAGATTGTTGTAACCAAGGTCCATACTATGGTGTGCTGTAATAGAAGCCTAGCGTCACAGGGGTGAAGAGTACTGTCCTGGAATTCTACATAGAACCCCTGTTAAAAGTGGCAAAACACTACTCCTTTTGGCATGTGCATATTCCCTTCACAGCGCAATTGTTCAGAAAACAGCGGTCAGTAATCACCAAGTCACACAAGGTTCCAAATACTTTTAGCAATCCTTAATGAACATGCAGTCCCTTTACTTTTGGAATGCGGAATTAGTGACCATCACATTCCTTCAAATCCTGAGCCTAGCATTGCTCACAAAAAGACCTTTCTCACTTGTGACTTGAAATGCTCAGACAGATCCCACCAGAGAAAATCACATAGGACAGCTGCACACACTGCGAAGCCTTTGTGAGAGTCACTTTCGTTTATTCTGCATGAGTCTGCTTAGATGCAAAACTCTCCAATGGAATACATGTATCATACAATGTGCCCCCAACACTGAATAAAACCTGAGCCAAATCCAGACAGGACTCGCGTTTCCAATAAATGATAGAATCTCTAAGCTATGGCTCAAAATGGTAGGTTGGTGCAAATGCACTCTTACTGGACCACACACACACACAACGGACCCTCCAAGTAACGCTGCTTACCTTGAATAATCTGCAGCATCTTGGAATGCAGAAGTGCCTTTGTATGCTAGCACCGCCCACACACGAATATGGTGTGCTCGCGGGCACACTTGTGAGGTCATGGGACATGAAGTGCCTGTTTTAACGATTCCCATGTTTGTATCCTCCTGACGGTTGTTTGAACTACTGCATGTGTATATCTTTTGCGAACATTCCACACGAGATCCTGGCAGTGTTCATGTCATTTTCGACTTTCGGCATAGGTGATGGGCTGTGACAGTGTATACTGTTGTGGTAATTCCTGAGTTGTGAGTATGGTTGTCATGTGGGTAAAAGGCAGCTTTCGACAAATTTTCTTAAATGGAGATGGTTGTCTGTGGGTCTTACATTTATGAGTTGGGAATTCCATAGTTTTGCTGCTTAAACACAGAAAGATGTTCCACTTAAGTTTTTTTTCTTGTATGTAAAAATTATGAGGGGGAGCCATTGATTGTAGGTTCCTTTGCTGTATGTATTTGTTGGTATTCTTCCTGATAAATAGTTATCCTTCGCTATTATGTATTGCTTTGTATGTGGTACAAAGCAGCTTGAAGGAGTATCTTCTGGCAAATGGTTACCAGATGTGTGCATGTGGCTTAAGATGTAATAGTAGTCTAGCGGCAGCATTTTAGATTCTTTGTAGTCTTCTCTCAGTTGATGAAGTTGAACTGTGATACAGACCTTTAGCATAGTACAATTTTGATAGGACAAGAAAGATGGAGGCTTGAACCTTGTGTGGTAATCCTAGGTGTGGGAAGATGTGTTGCATTGTTTTTAAAGCTTAATTTGGCTATCCACTTGTGGATTCATTGACAGTTTGGTGTCCATGGTAATTGCAAGGTTTTTCACTCCTTAGATATTTTTGGCAGATGGTCCTACATCCTTTGCCAGGCCCAGAGAGGGTTGTTTGTTTTACTGTCATTAATGTCCCTTGGGCTCACCAGTTTCAGATGTATCTGCTTATCATCTGCATAGTTATAGTCAGTGGTGTCAAAACGATAGATCAGATCTGGTGGTGATTTCATGTAGATGTTGAAAAGCATGGGTAAGATGATTGAGCCTTGAGGGACTCCTGCTTTAATCATATATGGTTTAGAAGGGTATGGGTGTGTGTGTGTGTGTATAATATTTGATGTGTTGCGCAGGTAGGATGTGATCCAAATATGAGCTGTGTGGTCTATTCCTGCTTCCTCAAGTCTTTGGATGAGTGTTAAGATGAACCACTGTGTCAAAGGCAGCTGAAAGGTCCAAGAGAAGTAGAGCAGCAACTTCGTTCTGGTCCTCTGTATTTTTAAGATCATCCTAGACAGAGAATAGGTACGATTCAGTGCCTCTTTCTGGGCTAAAACCAATTTGGAATTTGGAAAGTTATGAATTGTCTTCATTGAACTGTGATATCTGGGCAAAAGCTGTTCTTTCTATAAGTTTGCCCAGGAATTGTGCTGTTTGCTATAGGTCTGTAGTTACCTGGGTCTTGATTGTAGAGGTTAGTTTTTTTTTAAAAATGGCGTGTGTGTATATCTGCCTTTTTTAGGTCTTCTGGTAAAACTCTTACCGTTAAGGTGGTGTTGACGAGTGTTCTTAATGGAATGACCACTGAAGTTCATAGTAGGATGTTTTTGTAGATTTGATGTGGACAAGGATCAGAGGGGCAGCCGACTGGCTTACTTGCTTTGACAAGATCCAGAAATAGCATCCAGATCTTTGTTGACCAGATCCAAAGCATCTTTTTTATATGGTCAGGAAGGCTGATAATAGTCACGTGTGTTAGCTCCCATTGGACATGAATATAGCTGCCAATAAAGCTGATTGGTTAGCTGTAGAAAGAGCTAAACTTTCAGCTTTTTGTCCCACAGAGTAAAGCCTTTTAGACTCAAGGTCTGGAGGGGTCCCAGGAAAAGCATTTGGGTCCAGTTTAGTGGAAGAATATTGAACCGCCAAGCTTTCGGGAGAAAGGTGCAATGACATAAACTTTGGGTCTGAAGGTGGTGGCCTGTGTCATTGTGCGCCTTGTGGACAGCAGGGCCCAAAAGGGGTTTGCCTTGGCAGCCAAAACTAGCACCAAGAGTGTTTTATTGAAATGTATCAGAGGATCTGACACCACAGATGCAATATTTCAGTCAGAATGCTAACCTTTGGGTAAAGACAATCCAAGCAGTACGTTATATGTCCTAGTGTTATCACATTCTAGGCGGATTGGAGAGACAAAGCCATTGCTGAAACTGCATGGTGCCACTTGGTCGAGCTGGAGAGTTGTTGTACAGGGAAACGTTTGTAGGTCCATTCTTCCAACATGAGGATATCCATAAAGTGAGGAATTCATAGGAAGATACACCATCCACCAGAAGTATTGTTACCAGAGATAAATCACTTTTTATGACGTTATTAAACAAAATATCAAGCCAGATGGTTTCTTCAGAAAACATTTCTAGAAACAGAGGACAATTTCTGCAGAATCTTCAAATGTAATGTTTAAATAATCAATGTGCATTATTAACAAGCCAGATGGCTTACCACCATTTATGAAAACTAAAAAGTCAGCATCTAGCATTTACAGAGCAAAATATATAACATGTTGTGATAAAGAATAGTTATAAACACTTTTTTTAAGCACCGCACTGTGGATAATATGAATAGAAATATGTCTAATTGTTAACACGTGTTACAGCAAACAAATGATTGACGGAATGCTGACAATGCAAACATTCTCCCCCAGTCAAAAGATCTGGGTTAAATTCATTGTTCTTTTGCCCACTACGCCACCCCAGTTTGGACCCAGCCATACGCAAGTCAGTCTTGACCCTGTGACCTATGGGAACAGTCCAGACCGAACTGCCAGGCCAGGTCCTCCCTGGACTGGAAACAAGCATCCTGGGACCGGTATGTCACCCTTCTTCAGCCAGGCTAGCTTGAATTCAGTGGCACAGTGAGCAAGGGATCCATGTCTGGGCATACCCATCCGACTTAGGGCAAAAAGTGTTACAGCAAATAAATGATGGACGGAATGCTGACAATGCAAACATTCTCTCCCAGTCAAAAGATTTGGGTTAAATCCATTGTTCTTTTGCCCACTATGCCACCCCAGTTTGGACCCAGCCATATGCAAATCAGTCTTGACCCTGTGCCCCATGGGAACAGTCCAGACTGAACTGCCAGGCCAGGTCCTCCCTGGACCGGAAACAAGCATCCAGGGGATCGGTTTCAGGGTATGTCACCCTTCTTCAGCCAGGCTAGCTTGTATCCAGTGGCACAGTGAGCAAGGGACCCACGTCTGGGCATACCCATCCCACTTAGGGCAAAAAGTGTTACAGCAAACAAATGATTGACGGAATGCTGACAATGCAAACATTCTCCCCCAGTCAAAAGGTCTGGGTTAAATTCATTGTTCTTTTGCCCACTACGCCACCCCAGTTTGGACCCAGCCATACGCAAGTCAGTCTTGACCCTTTGCCCTATGGGAACAGTCCAGACCGAACTGCCAGGTCAGGTCCTCCCTGGACTGGAAACAAGCATCCTGGGACCGGTATGTCACCCTTCTTCAGCCAGGCTAGCTTGAATTCAGTGGCACAGTGAGCAAGGGATCCATGTCTGGGCATACCCATCCGACTTAGGGCAAAAAGTGTTACAGCAAATAAATGATGGATGGAATGCTGACAATGCAAACATTCTCTCCCAGTCAAAAGATTTGGGTTAAATCCATTGTTCTTTTGCCCACTATGCCACCCCAGTTTGGACCCAGCCATATGCAAATCAGTCTTGACCCTGTGCCCCATGGGAACAGTCCAGACTGAACTGCCAGGCCAGGTCCTCCCTGGACCAGAAACAAGCATCCAGGGGATCGGTTTCAGGGTATGTCACCCTTCTTCAGCCAGGCTAGCTTGTATCCAGTGGCACAGTGAGCAAGGGACCCACGTCTGGGCATACCCATCCCACTTAGGGCAAAAAGTGTTACAGCAAACAAATGATGGATGCAATGCTGACAATGCAAACATTCTCCCCCAGTCAAAAGATCTGGGTTAAATCCCTCGTTCTTTTGCCCATCTTTTGCCCACTACGCTAACCCAGTTTGGACCCAGCCTTATGCAAATCAGTCTTGACCCTGTGCCCCATGGGAACAGTCAGACCGAACTGCCAGGCCAGGGCCTCCCTGGACTGGAAACAAGCATACTGGGACCAGTTTTAGGGTATGTCACCCTTCTTCAGCCAGGCAGGCTTAATTGTTAAATATGGCTTGAATCTAGTGGCACAGTGAGCAAGGGGCCCACGTCTGGGCATATCCATCCCACACAGAGCGAAAAGTGTTACAGCAAACAAATGATGGACGGAATGCTGACAATGCAAACATTCTCGCCGGTCAAAAGATCTGGGTTAAATGCATCGTTCTTTTGCCCACTACGCCACCCCAGTTTGGACCCAGCCATTTGCAAATCAGTCTTGACCCTGTGTCCCATGGGAACAGTCCAGACTAAACTGCCAGGCCAGATCCTTCCTGGACCGGAAACAAGCAATGTTTTGATTTGTTCTGCATTCCGTCCATTAATTGGGTGTCTTTTGCTCAATTGTTATCACGGGCATGTGATATAAATGAAATGTTGACCCACTGAATATAGTTGAATTGCGTACCAAAGTATTTATTTTATGGAGCACTGGCAATCCTAAACAAATGATCACTGTAAATGATATATTAAAGTTAATTTTGAATCTTTAAATATCATCTTGTAAATAATTGCAATCATAAAACATAAGAATACAAAACTTAAAATGCAGTAGTTTAATTTCTGTTTATTGTAAATGTAAACTGGCATAATTTAATCGTTAATAATTTAACTAAATATGACCTCCATCTGCACATATTGCAAATATTCTTTCCAAGCATCTTTAATGCTTCAAACAGTAGAAAGTAAACAGTGGATACTAAAGCAGCTGTAATGACCTAAAATAAATTCTTGGTAAAATGAACTGAAACTGCAAGGAGGCTAGCAAATATTCAAAGGACTGTTATGAAATTCAGAGTGAGAATTTAAATTTAACGCTTTACAAGCACACAAAACAGCTAAGTTAACACTGTTTATCGTTCTACATTCCTAAGGAAAGGTTCAGGAAAATAAAATAATAACATAACAAACCCTTAAGAAATAATTCTCTATGTCTAAACATCCCAATTTTCTTTTCCTAATTCCAAAAGCAGAATACCTTGAATGCTTTTTGTTTTTAAAATACATTCTCTCACTAACCGAAATCACATCTGACCAATCAGCACTCTTATTCCTAAACAGTAATATCTCTTAAGTCTGATGAATATTTTTCATTTTCCAATCTTTAAATTCACACTAACTTTGGACTAACTCTTATTTCAATAATTGTCATGTTTCAGGCCATTCAGGTATCATTATCAATTATTAAATGCAAAGCAAGTTGTTCACTCTCAAGAACCATCCTCAAGCTGTTCAAAAGTACCCACCTAAAACTTCAGATCTCTCACTTTTTAACTCTGAAAGCTCAGGCGTGACCAACGGGTATCCATCTTCAAAACTCATACTCTGATTACCATTTCTCTGTATTACACATATTGGTCCTTCAGCAGGCTGTATATCATAAATCTTTCTAAACAGTTTCAACAAAATGGCATTACCAGAAATTTGCCATGGATACTCCTATTTAGCGTTGGTTACCCATATGTTAAACATTCTATCCAGTAAGTCAGAGCCAGCATTTTAATATGGCCTGCTTCCTCGAACCCGAATAAGTCATGATTGCACTCTCTGAAATACCTTCAGGATGCCCACATCAGCATTTTGCTCCTAAGGTTCCCCATATGCCAAGAATTACTTCTGGCTTGTCAGGACCTACATTTTGACATGGGTGCCCTGCATTATGTGATAATTTACCTCCAATGTGTCAATGACAGCATGATACCTTGAGCGCCTCTATTAGCCAAGTATTTTCTCGAGTATGCCTGGTCAGGCAGCTCACAAGCATGAGAAACTCTAATACTCACACACTCACTCATCCTTACTCCCGCTATAAATCAGTCTCTCTCCCCTTCACTCACTCTAGCTCAGTCACAATGTCTCATGGACTCATTCACACTCATACTCACTCTCACACATTAATGTACACACACACACACACACTGATTGCACTAAACATCTCTCCCTCATTCACACCTTCATACTCACTCACACTCCTGCACTCATTCTCCCAGTTTTACGTATTTATGCGCACTCTCACACTCTCTCACTCTGATTTTCTCTCAATTTCACACTCACTGACACCCTCAAACACTTTAACACAAACTCTCACTCAATCTTATTCACACACACTCACAAACATGCACTCACACATGCAGAGCGGAACAACACTGGGGCATATTCACAAGGATTTATCTCCGAATTATCCCCACTTTAACGCATCAAAAGTGGTGATAGAATTAACACCCCATTCACAAGCTGGTGCAAACTGCAGATATCGCCAGAATTCCCGCGATAACATCCCCAAAACCTAACACCACGTCGGACACCACCAACTAATGCTAATGAGATGCAGAGTAGACGTTCCCGTGCAGAAATACATGAAAAAACAGCATCACCACTTTCACAACGACCTGACAGATCCACGAAGCGAACCGAAAACACGCGATAAGATGCGTTAGCCGCAAGTATTTAACACCTGCCTCAAGCAGGTGTAAAGATGGACGACTACCTGCAGTAGGCAACGGAGCCCTGCGCACAGCCACACCCGAAGACCGAACAACGGCATGGAGCTACTTATCATGCATCTCGGAGCCCCAACAGGGTCACAACACCCACCGCCACCACCCCCAGGACAGCCACCACCCCCAGGACCCCTACCCAACCCCCCGGACCACCACAGAGGCAGCGCAGAGTAAGACAGCAGACCTACCAAAAACGCACCACACTCACAGATCTAACGCCCAAAGAAGTCATTTCCCACTACAGGCTCAAAAGGACAACCATTCACCGCATCATGACCCACATCGCCCACAGGCTGAAGGTCCCAACACAGAGGAGAACCAACATCCCTCCGCAGACAAAGCTGCTGGCTGTGCTGCACCTGTTGGCCTCTGGTACCTTCCAACCAACAACTGCCAGAGTCGGAGGGGTCTCTTAGCCAGCCCTATCAAAGTTAATCACACCTGTCCTGGATGCCATCCTCAGCTTCATACCCCAGTCCCTTCACTTCCCCAACACTGCGGAGGAACAGCGGGAGACCAAGCAAGGCTTCTATGTCATAGCCGGATTCCCGGCTGTGTTGGGGGCAATCGACTGCACACATGTCCCACTTGTGCCCCCTCCAGATATTGCACACCACTACCGCGACATAAAACACACACATTCAATCAATGTGCAGGCAATAGTTGACCACCTGGGACTCTTCACCAATGTCGTCGCCAACTACCCAAGCAGAGTACATGATTCCTTCATCTTCTGATAGTCCATCATCAACCAGCGCTTCCAGGGTGGCACATATGGAACGGGACTGCTCGTTGGTAAGTACCAAATAAACACACCACACATCACAATGCCTCAACAACACAATGCATAACTGTGGGGATGCACACCACACGTGACCAAATCATAATCTACATGTCGAACTACACGTCCACATACCAGACACAACCACAACACTCCATGGTCATCCTGGCCTACCCCTGCACCCTTTACAGACTGCTGGTGTAGTTGCCAGCATCAGCTTATCCCTGCGGGCTGGCGAACACTCAACCCACACACAGCCAGCACAGGCGTCACTGGATTGGTGGACCTTCCATCACATTCTGCCGAACCAAGTATTGACTATTTTCTCCCTGCACAGTCACAGGTGATCAAGGATATGCACTCTGCCCTTGGATGATGACACCCCCCTGAGATCCGAACACACCCGCCCAGAGGCAGTACAATGCGGCCCACATACGTACCAGGATCATTGTCGAACACACATTTGGCGTGTTGAAGTGATGTTTCAGGTGCCTGGACGGCACAGGTGGGAAGGTCCTGGACAGGCCGGACATCGTGTGAAAACTGATCGTTTGACACTTACTTCTCATGAACACATCACATTGTGACCGTCCATGGCAATCATGCATCCGTAGAGAATGTCCAAATGCACTGCATGTGTGAATAAACATTTTTGCAGGTCTCAGCTTGTACTTGTACATTTTGTTGTTATGTTTCCCTGCGTTTCAGATGTGATTTGGCAGGTTGTGCACATGTGCTGAACCAGTTGTGTCCTGTGTTGAAATGTGGTGGGGGTGCTTTTTAATTTAAAATTTGTTTTATTCATTTCAAGAACAAAATCAGGCAGTACATTGCAGTAGGGAGGCATCATATATAGAACGCCGTTGAGACAGACACGCAGGTCTTCTCCACAAGTCAAGTCGTGAGCAAGGTACATGTGTCATATCATAGGTAAGGTGCAAAGTCCAAAGGTGCAAAGCCTGGTAGAAAAGCAGAACTTCAAAAATAGAAACCCTAAACTCTCTTCCTCCCCCCAACCCCCCCTCCCCTACCAGTGTGACATATCAGTAAAGCTGTCGTCAAGTTATTCACAGTCCGTTTAGCGCTGCTCCTCGTGAGAAAATGAAGGAGCATGTGGAACCTCTGTAAGGCGTAGTAAACGGAGATATCTAGGGCATGTGACTTCGTTAAATTCAGTGGAGAGCAGGGACAATAATAGTAACCAGACCTTCCGGAACGTGACCGTGGACTGTGTGAGTGTAGCCTGAATGCGTTCCATACCTAGTGTAAACCATACTTTATGCAGCCACCCCGTGTGGGTGGGTTTGGTAGTTGATCCCCAAAGCGACAAAATGTGTTGTGAGGCAGCTTGCATGGCGATCCCCATTTGGCGTCCCCGGATTGATTTCAGGGGGAAGGTAATGGCGTTAAGAAGGCCTAGGATGGCATAAACTGGGAATCTCGGGATCTCAGTGTCGAATGTTTTGTCTATGTCGTCTAAGACCGCTTTCCAATAATCCCTGACTTCCCGACACTCCCAGAGGAGGTGAGTCATGGTGCACCGTTCCCCGCAACCCCTCCAGCAGAGCGCGCTGCGAGTAGGGATCCCTTTGTTAAGTCGGACGGGGGTAAGGTGCCAGTAGATTGCATGTTTCACTGCTGCTTCTCTGCCTGCGGTGTTACGTGTGGTGTGGGACGCCCTGTAGTATATGTAGCTCCATTCCCGGTCTGACAGGGTCCTCCCTACCTCCTCTTCCCAGCGCCTCTGGCCCGCCACCCGACCTGGGGTAAGTGGGGGTGTGAGCAACTTGTAGAGTTCTGATATGAGGTGTTTGTCTGATTCTTCGTCATTAGCCCCTTTTTAAAATCCGTCATACGTCTGCTAACCAGGGGAGCACAATCCGGGTGCATGAGCCAATGCCGGAGCTGGAAGTATTGAAAAAGATGGGGGGAGGCAACATCATAGCCCTGCGCCAGATCGGAGAGGGAAAGGGAGCCTTGCAGATCGAAAAGATGACCTGCTGATCTGCAGCTCTTGCCGTGCCATTGGGAGAAGGCGTGGGGGTCAGTGCCCGGCAGAAACTCCGGGTTGTCCAGAAGGGGAGTAAGCGGGGAGGGAAAGGTCGTCAGGCCTCTTTTAACGGCAACCGTGTCCCAGACACGTAAGATGGTGCGGGTTATGGGTGACCTCTGAAGGTACCGCGGTCTGTCGTGCCGGTAGAGGAACGGGATCTTCCAGAGGGATGTCTGGGCCATCGCCCTGTCCTGGAACAACCATCGTTTTTCAGATTCTGGTCTATACCACTCCACTAGGTAGCGGAGTTGGGAAGCCCGGAAATATTACTGGAGGTCGGGGATTCCGAGACCTCCCTCGTCCATGCCCCGATATGCCAGTTGTTTGTGTAAGCGCGGGCGTTTCCCCCCCCCCCAAAGGAAGTGGTGAAAGGCAGCTTGTAAGTTTACGATAGTGCCAGCCGGGGGCATCACCGGGATAGTCTAGAAGATATACAGTACCTTGGGCAGGGCCGACAGCTTCATTGTCGCCACGCGCCTCAGCAAGGAGAGTGGTTTCCTGGACCACCGCGTGAGGTCGGCTCGGATCTGGGATGTGAGAGTAGCGTAGTTGAGGGCAACCGTTGATCCCGTGGAAGCGGTGATGGTAATACCTAGGTATGGAAGTTGGGTTGTCGTCTGTAGGCCTCCTCCATACGCCGGCGTGTCCGCAATGGAGCGGGCATTCCTGCCCAGGGGCAGTATCAGCGATTTCCCTCTATTTATTTTGAATCCGGATATGGTACCAAAAGATTCCAGCTCCCCCAAAAACGCCGGAATTGAATGTTACGGGCGGTCGAGGGCAGCTATGATGTCGTCGGCATATAGGCCGATCGTGTGCGGTTCCCCTCCGAAGGTGATGCCATGTATGTTGGGGTGATCGCGGACCTTTTGTGCTAACGGCTCTACATACAGAGCAAATAAAAGAGGCGAGAGTGGGCACCCTTGCCTCGTGCCTCATTGGAACTCGAAGGGGCTCGAGCGTAAGCCCCCTAGGCGAACCCGCGCTAGAGGGTGGTGGTAGCAGCTTGCAATCCAAGACTGGAAGCGGTCTCCTAATCGGAAGCGGGCCAGGACTCGCTGTAAAAAGATCCAATCGACCCGGTCGAACGCTTTCTCAGCGTCACTGGCTACCAAGGCCGAATCCGATTGCTGGAAGTGGGCTTTGTCGACCAGGTGGAGGATCCGTTTAGTATTATCACTGCATTGGTGACTTGGGACAAAGCCAGATTGATCGGGTTCCAGGATCCCGGGCAGGTATGGCCCAAGGGGGACGGCCAACACCCCTGTAAAGAGCTTCAGGTCCAGATTGAGGAGGGAAATAGAGCGGAATGCCGAGCTGTGTGTGGGGTCCTTTCCAGGTTTAGGCAGCAACACGATTTCGGCCTCTAACATATCCGGGGGGATGGAGCCCGGGCCGCTGAAGGAGTTAAAAAGCCTAGTGAGGACAGGAGCCAGAAGTTTGCTGAAGGTTTTATAAAAACCAGCAGAAAAGCCATCCGGTCCCGGGTATTTGAGGAGGCGGAGGCGGGATACAGCTGCCACTACCTCATCCAGACGGATGGGAGCTTTCAAGGCATCTGCGCTCGCCGAGGAGAGCGCCGTAATTTCTGTCGTCTCCAGGTATGCGTCGATGACCCTGCAAGAAACAGTGTTGGCACGGAATAATGAGGCATAAAAGTCTCGGAATGCCTCTGCGATCTGTGCCTCCCCCACAATGTCATCGCCGTTCCCATCCTTAAGACTTGAGATCTTCGAGCGCTGGGACCGCGCTTTCAGCGCTCTGGCAAGTAGGCGACCGGTTTTGTTCCCCCCGACGTAGTAGGTGTGGCGGAGGCGGAGAGCAGCGAACTCTGCCCTGTCTGTGTCTAGGCTGGCTAGTTGGGCCCTAGCAGCTTTCAGTTGCTTCCACATCCGTGGAGCCCCAGTGCGGCTATGAACCCTTTCGAGCTCAGAAACTTGGGAAGTGAGGTCTTCTCTTTTCGCTCTGCGGGCCTTAGCCTCCGCCGCCGCTATCGCGATATGTTCGCCTCGGGCCACCGATTTCAGAGCCCCCCACAGGGCCGAGGCCGATATCCCGTGTGTTTCGTTGATAGCTAAATAATCCGCAATACACTTATGAAGCTGCTTAGTGACCTCCGGACGCTGCAGGAGAGTTTCGCGCAACCTCCATGATCCAGGGGGGGCGGCTAGGTTTGGGAATCGTAAGTGAGAGCTCGCCGGCATCATGGTCGGAGAGGGCTGCTGGTACAATGCAGACGTCTGAGAGGCTAGTGGCTAGGTCAGAGGAGCCAATGAAGTGGTCGAGCCTGGCGTAGGTGTACGTGTGAATAGAAGGTGAATTGGGATGCCCCAGGGTGTATAAATCTCCAGAGGTCTACTAGACCCCGTTCCTGTAACCAAGCCTTGCCTGCAGCGGAGAGGGCGCCCGTGTCCCCGTACTTGTGCCCGGACCTATCCGCTGCAGTATCCATCACTAGATTAAGGTCCCCCCTAGAAGCAGAAGAGAATTAGGGTATTGAAGCGTCTCTGAGATGGCGCTTTTCAGAAAGGGTTCTTGCCCTGTGTTCGGGGTGTATAGGGAGCCAATTGTCAGATGTTGGCCCCCTATCAGGAAGCTATAGGCGATAAGCCTACCTCTAATTTCCCCCATCTTATCCCCCACCCGCCCCTGGAAACGTTTGGACACCAAGATGGCTACCCCTGCCCTTTTCGCTGGGAGAGAGGAGAAAAACTGCTGGGGAAGGCGTGGGAGCGCATCCTATGCCAGTCCTTTGCGAGTAAATGGGTCTCTTGGAGTAAACAAATCTCGGCCCCTGAATTTTCCAAATATGAAATCACAGCCCTCCGTTTGATGGGAATGTTCAAGCCTTTTACATTAAGAGTCAACACCTTCAAAACTGGATTAGACATCACAAGTCGAGTGGAAAAAAAGCGCTGTTTGAGGATGACAATGCCACAGTGTGAGATGTGAGTGGAAAATGATTAAACCACAGCGTGGAGCTCCCCCGGGAACACTGGTTCCCTCCCTCAGTCCCCCCTGCTTACCCCAACTCAACTCCAACTGAGGACCCCCCCACCCCGGTACCCCTCCCACTTCCAAGCCCCAACTCCCGCAACCCGCCCCCCCTGTCCCGGACCCCCAGACCCTCCTCCCGAACCCCAACTGAGCAACGCCGTGAGCAAACCATAGTCCCAGGTCTATTAGCACGTAGTCCAGACCTGCGGAGTTCCAATGTGGAGGAGCGTAGCAACAGCGGCCCCGGCGGCTCCCCCGCCCATCCCCCCCACCATGCAAATTTAATGCAATCAAAGCAAATCCCCAAACCTCAATGTCTGAGTGCGGACTCGATGTGTCTCTGACCACCTCCTGGACAGCGGTCGCCTGTTCTTGGGCCATAGTCTCTGGGTCGGGTTTAAGGTGTGCTTTGGGAGGGCGGCGTCTTCGTACTCGTTGCCACCCGTCTAGCGATGGCGGTGAGGACCCCTCCTGCGATCGTCGTGGCGATGTTCCTCCGGGCAAGTCATCTTCCGCCAGGTCAATGCCCAGCAAGGCGCAAGTGTCACGGAGCGAGCGCATCTGGTGTAGGACCCCTTGCCGTTTAAAGATTAATCGGAATGGATGACCCCAGGAATATGGCACCTTTTTATCTCGCAGGAATGTAGTGACCACTCGGAAAGCCCTCCTTTTCTGAAGAGTGATGGCCGAGAGGTCCTGGAACAGGGCCACCGGGTGACCCCGAAAGCGGAGAGGTTGTTTCTGGTGGGCCTTTTTCAGGATTCGCTCTTTTAAAGGAAAGTCAGGGAGATAGGCCAGGATGTCCGGCGGGGGAGCAGGAGCGCGCCGCGCCAGGCCCACTCTATGCGCGTGATCAATGCGGACCTCAAAGTCAGCCGGTTCGCCGAGAATGTCCCTGAAGAGTTCCTGCAAGTAGCATGTAACGCTGTTTCCCTTGGCCTTCAAAGGCACTCCCCGTACGTGTATATTATTTCCCTGGGAGCAGTTTTCAGGTCCTCCGCGTGTGCTTGGAGGTCCACCTGCTGCTCCCGAAGATGGAGGACCTCCTGCAGTAGAAGTTTGACTTCCTCGCTGCGAGCGTGGTCCGCTTCCTCCACAGCAGCCACCCTTTTGCCTAAGCCATCCACGTCGCGGCGCAGTTCTCGTTGCTCCCCAGCCAGATCCTGTTTCAAGGCCAGGAAGTCATCGAACAAGGTGTTGAATAGCGACTCTAGGAATGCCTTTGTGATAGGGGTCCCCCCATCTTCTTGCGCGGAAGCGCCAGCCAGCGCTGTGGGCGAGGGAGGCATTTGGGTCTTCTCCCCTTTCTCGGTGCCCTTGGCCAGCATATCGGGTATAGTGCGGCCCACCCTAAACCCCGTGTTGGCCATGCCTCTTTTGCCACTCAACCCCGATGGGCAAGGTAGAGCAAAGTTCTCCGTCGGGCGGGGTGAGATAGCCGGGCACTCCCTAGGGGTTCAGGCAGGCAAGGTGGGGACCAGGTAGATCCAGCTGGGTATACTCTACCAGAGGGGATCCCACGCTATGGGGCAGCTCCCTCGTGGTCTTGCGGCAAGTGGCGTCTCTGGGTCGTCGCGTTGTGGGGTTAGTAGTTGGGCCTTTCCACCCTTGGTGTGCCCCTTCTCACTTGGCATGCAGTGGCGTGGTCTCCGGGCGACAGGGACCGGTGGGCGAGCTGTGGTGTCCGTCCCAGGCATCCGGACTCAGTATTGCTGCAGGCGGGCCAGTCAGGCCCCTCTAGGCCCAAAGCCTGGACCTCTATTTCCACTGTATCCCGGGCGCTTGGCTGGGCCTTGGCTCCCGGGTGGTAGGCGCCCTGGTGCTGGCAGGATATGAGGGCCGGTGTCTGCTCGTGTCAAGAGATGCCCCCAGTATGCGTCGCTGTGGCTGGCCCCCGCCGGTGCAGGATGCTGTGTCAGGGCCCACCGTTCTGTATGAGGTAGGCCCGGAGCCGGGGTCTCGAGTTTGGTGGCGGCCGGCAGCCGTGCGTCACCCGCGCTGGTCTCCGCCCCCCGGCAGCAGGCTCCGCGGCGCCGGCGAGACGTGGAAGCAGTGGCTTTCCCTGTCAGGGGATGCTCGCCGTGGTCTGCAGCAGTAGACCTCCGCCGCCGCAGAGTGTAATGCCTGGGCCCTCCGCTCCGCGCGGACCAGGCCCGAAGCCGGGGCCTCGATTTTTGTGGCGGCCCACCGGTTACCCCAATGTGTCGCCGCCTCGGGGCCTCGATGCCATCCAAAGGTGCGCCGGGACTCACAGAGCTGTTGCGGGTCCCAGCCTCGCCAGGCGCCGATCCACAGCGCCGCCCAGAACTCGCACAGGATACCGACTCCAGCACCACGGGTGTGGCCGCTCTCAGCTCGCAGCCGCAACCATGCCACACCGCCTGGCAGGCCCCAAGGTACAGTCGGGGAGACTCCGGCAGGCTCTCCGTCAGTCTCCCGCAAGCCAGGGGGGCAGCATTAGGGAGCATTGGCCCAGGGGTCATTAAGCCTGCAGGTTGGGGAGATTGCGGGCGATAGGAAGGGGCAGAATGGGGTTCAGGACCGGGGAGCCACAAGAAGCACCTCTTGTCAGGCCGCCATCTTGGCCATGCCCCGTGGGGGTGCTTTTTGACCCGGGATGTTGTCACTGCCGGGGTGCTCTCCTGATTGTGTGCGTATGCTGCACGGTGGGTGTGTCGCTCCTGCGGCTCTGCTCTGTCTGCCACTGGTCTCTTTAATGCGAAGTTGATAGAGCGCGCAGGTCACCCGACTATAATTTTACCATATGCACGTTTGGGCCCATAAATTTAATTCACCATATATTTTATTAATCGGGTAACCTTACACTCTACTACCAGTAACTCAGTTCCTTCCTATTTATTTCCAATGTACCCGACTTACTAATCTACTGTTACGGGTACCTATGATCACAATGGATCAGGGAGCTAGCTGTAAAAGAAAGGCAGACACCAAAATACAAACACTATTTACTCTATTTGCACTCATATAATAACCACAGACTCAGGAAGTTTAAAACCTTTATCTAGATTTCATCAAGTTCAGAAAGCATAAGGTTCACACCAAGTAGACTGTCAATAACTAAGATTATAAAGAGTACATATCCATATAGGAAGTAAAGAAGACCAACCATTTAGGACTCTAAAGGGACGGTAAAACAGGGAACATACTAACAAGAATGTTCAGAATCCAGATTTGATATGGAGTGTCTAAAGGACGGGGAGACATGGAACATACTAGAATGTCACAGTGGAGTATTACCCCTTGAAGAGGGTAGGAAAATAGAACTTTAATTTGTACTAAGGAAATTTTGAGATACCATGTAACTATAGGAAAGGTAAGAATGGAACACACTAATAAGTCGGTGTAATCACTTTAAATCGACTAAAGAATGGGTAAAGAAAAAGGAACATCTATATTTCATGAACAGTATATCAGGAGTTTCATAAAGGATGGGGAAAAATGGAACATGCTAGTATAACAACTATAATGTAGCACTTTATCATCTGTCAGTAAAAGAGGATAAAAAAGGACAATGAGCAAATACGATTTTATTAGAAACACGAAATAGATTAGAGAAAGCGAAAATGGGTTCCCTCAAATGTATATTTACCTAGAACGGTGTGGAGACCAACCCTGGCCACGGGTCAGTTAAGGACAGGAGAAACCCCAAGGAAAGGACAGTCGCCAGTAGGCCAGCAGGTGCAGAATGGACACCCCAGGACAGGACAGGAGACCAGATTAGGATCAGGACAGGACCACCAAGGTAAGACCAGCACCCGCAGTTCGGTAGCAACGCCTGCGCTACACCCTCTCTGCAGCTATCAGTCAGAACCCCGATTGGGTTATCGAATTCCCCAGCAAAGTGCTCCGCCAGCACTTTAAGGTTTCCAAAACCCCGATTGAGTCTCTGGAAATTACGGACAGAGTGCTCCGCAGCACTCTGTATCAGTCACCTATTGAGTGCGTTGGGTCAGTGACAGGTCAGCTATTCGGACAAGTCGGATAATTTCTCTAGCTAATCTTAGGCTAGTTATACTGTTTTCGGGTCAGTGTACCACCCCCCAAATGTTGCAAGTGTAAGAATCCCCAATTTCGATTGGTCCTCAAGTAGGACAGGTCAACACACAAACCAGGATTTGACTTTTACAAGCCTCAATTTACATCTTTTGGGACCGCCTATTGAATTTGGGGCTCCCATTACATAGGTCTCTACCTAACAATGGTGCACACAGATTTTATTACAATTGTTTCAAATGCAGTACATCTCGGCTTCGTCCTGCTGGGTCACAGGTCGGTTCTCATGAGCATCTTGACTGTGGCTGCCAGCTGGCTGAGTTCCACTGGTACAAGGCTTTCTTCCCTCTGCCAGGGTGACATGCGCAGTAGGGACTTCTAAGATGGAATTTCAAACACCTCCCAGGCCCAAAAGATTCGCCACATGAAAAGTAAAGGAAAACAATTTAGAACATAGAAATAAATGAATACACTGTATACCAGGAATCCCTATATGACTCCCCTTACTTTATATTAACTATAGCATTAAGATTAGTGCAAGACGAACAATATAGCAAAGAGCAGCGGAGCAAGCATCGGACATGTGAGAACACAAAGCAGCCATCTTAAGTCTAGTGCGCAAGTGCAAAAGATTCCCACCCGAACTGCAAGTACGTCATGTCACGTGAGTGTGACCAACGCATGCGCAGAAGAAATTCCCGCTAAGCAGCGGCCATTTTAGAGGCAAGCGTATTAGGATAAGTAAACACATAAGCAAGCATCACTGGGACACCCTTTGTAATGTAGAAATGTGCAATATTAGTAACATGAACAGGTTGATTACATTTTATTAACGTTACTTGAGGTTCTTGATCCAAGCAAGTCGCTGTACGTGCGAATCCTTGCTCCATCAATTTCCTCTTTGATAATATTTTATATCATCACAAATTTATGGAACCAGATGCCAACTTCTCACTTTTTCCCAAGTTCAATCTCTTCAAACATTCTGTTCAGTTTTTCTTTAGTTTCTTTATTAGGGTGAGAATTTTTCACCCTTTTATAAATCTGATTATTCAGTTCCTCTAATTCAAGTTTATCCACATTTCTCTTTACTCCTCTCTTGTTCACAGTGTACTTCTTTTGGTGCTTTCGACATTTACAACAGATGAATATGATGAATACTACTAAACCTATTCCCGCAATTGGCATCAGTACTTTAATCAAATTTTTTTTACCTAAGTTAGCAAACCAATGACCTACGGCGGAGAGACCATCAGTAAGTCTCTTCCAGGCACTGTCAACCTCAAGTGGTTTGAGCTCTTTTTCCAAATTTGTAATGTTCCTCACATACCCTTTGATCTCCACACTTTTATCAGGTATGTAAGTGCAACAATGTTGTGCTTTCAACGTTCTGCAGACTCCGCCCTCTTTTGCCAATAGGGTGTCAAGAGCAAGCCTGTTCTGTAAAACCATTGATCTGATTGCAACCACTTCAGTATTGACCATCAGGAAACCTCCAGCAATGTCAGTAGATAACCGATCCACTACTGTTGACAATTTGCAAATTCTGTGTGTGTTCAGAGTCACTCCCACTGCAGGTATCAGTGCACTAAAAATATCTCCTACAATTTCACCAGCACTTTCTCTTTTAGTACGCGTTAATTGATTAGTCTTTTCAGTGCTTCCAGTAATTTTCCCCACATGGTATATCTTTGGGAAGACAATACCAAAATAACAACTCCCGTACCAATGGTCGGGTAATTTGAAGTAAGCCTTATTCCCACAAATAAAATAAATTCTAGGAAATATAGGCTCTGTCCCATCTTTGAAACCCCAACCTCCAATTACCTTGTAATTATGTTTGCATTCACTGGAACCAATGAAGATATTGTTATAATAACTAGTCATTTCTCTTTTAAGACAAAGTTTCCCCTTCTTTTCGAAATCCAGCAGCATGGCAGCATTAGCTCCACCATTTGAGGTGCTCCCTATACTCTCTGCCCATTTAGGAACTTTTTGGTTCTTGTCTTTGGCTTTCTTTTGGAAACTTTCTCTTCTCTTTTCTACCATATCCAGAATTGTTTTTTCCTTTTCATGTAAAGAACAGGTCAAGTTATTTTTGTGTGCGTCATCTATATTTATTTTTCCTACAGTTAGAAAATAATCACTCATGTATTTAGCTACGTCTCTAGTTGTATGTACAGGGTTCAGGTTTCTTCGAACAGGAAGTTCAGAAAATGTCACGTCAGAGTTTGAATAATAATACTGTAAAGGTCCTCTTTTATAAAATAAACTAGTTAGTATATACAGGAAATTCCATAGGTTAAGGGCAAGTGGTGATAAGTCACACCTTCAGCTACTGAAGTTGGTAACTTCATGCAGACATAACTTTCGTCTATTTCCATACTTTCTACATAATGTACTAACAGATTTGCAAAAACATTTAAATGAGTTTTATTCTTGATTTTGTTAAAGTGTAATCCTTCCTCATCTAGTTCTTCTAAGTCTAATTGTGTCTGTTTCAGGCTAAGTGGTTTGTCCAATGCATCTATTCTTCGTGGTGTACTTCTAATGTGTGATTCTACAGTGTCGTCAGGTAGATTATTATTTGGGTAAAGACTCAGGTTTTTACTCATCATAGAAGGAATAGTTGGGGGGCGCTAGAGGGCGCACTGCGGGATGGTTGGCTAGTCAGTCAGCTCCGCAGGACGGGTGCAAGAAAAGCGGCTTTACACCTCTAAAAATACCGCCAGAGCAACGAAAAGGATACCACTAGAAATCGGAAAATGCTGCCCACACTTTACCGGTGATGAAACTCCTGCCTGATGGTTGGTGTCGGAAATACTGGCGAAACACGGCAAGGTTGCGAGTTGCGATCTAAGATGGCCGCTCCCGGCGCTCGGCTCTGATGGCCATAAGATCGAAACCACAAGCAGGCACGAGGTATGCGTGGGTTAATTTGCGTCCCAATATTGTTGCGAACGAGTGGTGCCCCAACGGTAATGATCGAAACTAACGGCGCTGACTGAAACGTAAATTGAGGGGATGCGTTCCACGGGCTTCAAAATGGCGGCGGAAATGGAACGCAGGAAATAAACGGCGGCGGTGAGATACAACGGGACTGCATGACGGCTAGGCGGTTCTCGGGGGACCGGCCGGTGGAGCGGCTGAAGTGACCCGTATGGGAAGGACATTGCAAGAACGAACAGAACCCCTGCTAGCTCTCATGACACGCTGCCCCGCTACACAGACAGGAAGGCATGGAACGGAATTTGGCGCCTCACACTCTGTGACGGAGTCAAATGAATGACCCTGCTGGCTGGCTGACATGAGGGACTGTGAGTACCCCCCAAAAGCCTGCGCAACAGACACACGGGAAAAAAGGACAAAGCACATAAAAAAGGTGAAGCGGGCTGAACAACAGACCCTCACTACTCACTAGCGCTGCAGGTGCTGCAGGGGGATGCATGTACAAAAGCAAACGTACTGTGGGAGAGCGGTGTGCATGGTTGTGCAGACGGGGAATTAGCATGGTCAGATAGTCCTCACGCCCTCGGGCAGCCAATTTCTACACGGCGCTGCGGGCATAGCAAGCGACGTTGCAGCAAAGCGCTGAGAAGCTACAGAGGGGCTCACACGCAACCATTTTAATCCCTGAGCTAGTGTCACACGGACAATAGACGAACATGCGGATGAGCGGGGTGGCTGATGCATAGCTCTACAACACAGCGGACGGAGAGGACACCCCAACAACGCAATCTATCTACTGTAAGAGCCACAACGACGGTAAGCCCGGGAAAGCCACGGCACAGCCCTCTAAAGAGCGCCGGTAGCATGGGGAAACCGGACAAACAACAGACTAAACTGCCCTTTGAGACGAGGAAACAAACTAAAAGCAACGCGACCGCCTCGGATGCAGAAGGGGAGCAAGGCACGACTGAAGGGACCGGCATGGAGGCAGTCCTAAGGGCGATTCAACAAAGTCTTCAGGAAATGAACAACAAGCTGGATAATGTGGTGCAACGGGTAGACAATATGGCAGCGAAAATAGAAAAACACGATGAGCGGATTGTGGAGGCGGAACAAAGGATCTCCCGAGTAGAAGACGACTCCAGAACCACAACGAAGACATGTGACAACATGGAAAAAACGCTAGCGGTCCTCAGAGCTAAGGTGGAGGACCAAGAAGTGAGATCGAGACGGAACAACGTCCGCATATCAGGTCTGTCGGAATCAACAAACACGGGCAAAATGGAAAAATACATCGAGACGTTGCTGACAGAATTATTTGGAGCCAAAAACCTGTCTTCCGTGTTTCTCGTCGAGCGTGCGCACCGCTCCCTAGCGCCTACACCAAAACCAGGCGCTACTCCGCGCATGATAATTGCCCGATTGCTCAACTACAGGGACAGGGATACAGTCCTCAGGCTGGCCAGAGAAAAGGGAGTAATCGCATATCAAGATAATATTCTGGAATTCTACCCAGATCATACGATGGCGGTGCAGCTAGCACGCAAGGAATTTGCACCAGTAAAGAAGAAGCTGCGAGAGCTAGGTGTTGAATATGCAATGTTATATCCTGCGAAGCTCAAAATCACAAATGCGGGCAAACCCGTGATTCTCCCCACGGTGCAAGCACCACAGGAATATGTCAAGAAATTGGGCAAACGACGCAAGGCACAGGACCGAGATGGACAAACTAGTGATAATGACTGAGACGCCGAAAGGGCATATGCCACAGACCTATAAAAGACTCCACGATGTTGGTGACGCCTCCGTGCTATGACCACTCCGAACATTTACAGGTCTACCCTGAGGCACTTAGAGACTCACAGAAGTCATCCACAGTTTGGTGCAGCTGCAAATGTTGTACAGAGGGAGCTACGCGGACAGGCAATCTCAGCATTCCGAGTACGACCAGGGATTTGCACAGTGAGTACTCTGCCAGTCCATGCTGGATATGGGACAAGAGAGAGAACTCGGTGCTGGGACATGAGAGTGCGGCACCTTTGCGACAATAAACTGTTGCTGCACCGTACTTGTGAGCTGGCGAGCACTGGGCCCAGCCTGCGCGACTGTGAAGGTGAGGCCTACTACGAAGTCAGAGGGGCGGGAACAGGCAAGGGTGAACTCACGTACCATATCTGATTTCAGAAACACCACTGTAAACTGGAACTCTATATACTGGTGGTTGTGGGGTAGTAGATTACTATCTGACTATGGCGGGGACAGAGAGGAGAAACGGATATAGCGGATCATAGAAATAGCGTACGCACCCATCCACATCCACTATGTGGATGGAGATGTGTGCACCTGGCGACACCCCCAAGTGGGTGCGCCCCAATTCAAGTTCTGCTAATTGTTTTGTTACCACATGGGGATGGCTTTGGCAAAGTTGGGGTGCTAAAGTGGGAGGGGGGAGGAGGGGGGAATTGGGAGTTGTTCGAATTAACTCACTGTGTCTGAGAAGCTTTGCGACCTCTTTATTTACTAAATGCACTGTACTTGACGTTATGCTCATTGCTAGAAAATGTATACTCGCATATGGGACAGAGAACACGGTAACCCTAATGCATGGGGTGGAGGGCTCTAACAGGAACCAAAAAACTCCACAATTACTGTTGTGACACAATCCACCACACTGAAATTTATCACGTGGAATGTCAGAGGCCTGGGCAATCCGAAGAAAATTCGGCAGATGTTTGCATATTTTGACAGATTACATGTAGACGTAGCTTTCCTACAGGAAACGCACATAGCGGCCACCAACGCATCCACATTGGGAGCTAGATGGGCAGAATTGGTCACCAACTCTAATTACTCCTCCTACTCTAGAGGGGTTAGCATTTTAATAAGAAAGGGGGTACATTTTAAGATCTCGAACATACACAGAGACTCCGAAGGCAGAAGTGTAATTGTGGTGGGCACTGTGAGACAGCACAAGGTGGCACTGGTGAATACGAATGGCCTGAACATAGACGACCCGGGTTTCTTTGAGAAACTATGGAGCACCTTAGCAGGTATCCAGGTTGACAACATATTATGGGGAGGTGACTTCAACATAGCACTGAAGGAGGGGCTTGACAGGTCACCAAACACACTGGAACCACATGCGAGGGCGACACTCCAGGAAGCTCTGGAAGATCTACGGATGGCGGACATATGGAGAGTCCAACACCCTGGGGAGCTAGCGGCAACGCACGTAAATGCAGCACATAACAGTTGGTCTAGGCTGGACTACTGGCTAGGCACACAAGAGGTGATATCATGGGCTGCACACATAAAACATCTCCCACGAACACTTTCGGATCACAGCCCTGTACTCCTGGAGGTTGAAATACCGCGCTATGTGCCTCCACCCTTCACATGGAGATTTAATGCAGTAGCCTTACGTGACCCATTATATGTAGACACCATACATAAAGCAATACTAGACTACTTTGAACTAAACTGCCCCACAACAGAAGACCCTTGCCTACTGTGGGAAGCCTTCAATGCTGCATTGCGGGGGGTGTGCATTAGCACGACCACGGGCATATTAAAAGACATCAGGCAACAATTAAAATCACGTGAAGGTGCCATATACACACTAGAACAGAGATATACACAAACAAGAGATACGGCAATATTGGGGGAAATACAGATACTCCTATCAGAACATCGACAATTTGCTGAAGATGAGCTTAAATATATCTCCAAACGTAAAACTGCTAGGAGGTACGGTGAGGAGGGTAGACCGGGTAGAGCCCTAGCTGAGAAAATATGTACCAGGCGAATGCCACAACACATCACAGCTATCAAAACCCGAGCGGTAACCATAACTCATGACATTAAAGGAATAATGGGTGAATTTATGGACTCCTGTGGCAAACTTTATGAGGCACGCCCCTCGTTACAGCGAGAGGAATTACATGGTGGATGTAGAAATGGCGTGGTTGTCCGAGGGTCATAGAGAATACCTGGCGCACCCTATCACGGTGGAAGACGTAGTAGACACCATCAAACGTCTGCCAAATGGCAAGGCACCAGGGCCCGACGGCTTCACAATAGAATTTTATAAGACATTCGCGGACCTACTCGCCCCACACTTGGTGAGACTATATGGGGAGGCCCACGAGGCGCAAACACTTCCGACATCCATGAGGGAGGGAGGCCTTGCTAATTGCATTGCTAAAACCAGGCAAAGACGAGGAATACTGCGACTCATACCGCCCACTATCACTCATAAACGTGGATACAAAAATTATAGCTAGCTTATTAGCAGACAGACTCAAACCACTCATGCCACTACTGATAAGACCCGACCAATCTGGCTTCATACCGGACAGGTCAACGACACATAACACACGCACCTTATTTGCGCTAGCTCACTATCTGGCGCCAGAAGTCAAAGCTGTGGCGGTTCTGTTAGACGCGGCCAAAGCGTTTGACACCATCGATTGGCCATTTCTACACGCAGTACTATCACGTATGGGGTTTCCTCCGATCTTCATAGGCTGGATCACGATGCTTTACACAAATTTGACAGCACGCATTAGGGTGAACAAACATGTCTCGGAACCAATCGCAATATGTCGTGGCACTAGGCAGGGGTGTCCACTCTCCCCGATGCTTTTTGCTTTGGTACTAGAGCCCTTAGCCTGCAAAATCCGACAGCACCACCACTACTCGGCCATACAGCTACCGACACGCCCAATACACATCTCACTGTACGCGGAGGATATGGTACTTTACGTTAAGAATCCGGAATGCCACCTTAACCCGCTACTACGAGAATATATCAAATTCGGCCAACACTCTGGACTCCAGATCAACTGGGCTAAGTCCCTCGTTCTGGCGTTAACAGACGGTACACACCCAACGGCCATGGATTATCCACTAGAATGACAGGATGAGCCGACCAGATACTTGGGAGTGTGGTTTCACAGGGACCCAGAACTTGTCATCCGGACCAACTATGGGAGGGTAATCTCCTCGTTAGACGAGAAGATTCAGCGATGGAATAAGCTGCCGCTGTCGCTGGCGGACAGAGTTGCAATTGTGAAAATGGTGCTTCTGCCCAAGTTCCTCTACTTGTTCAATAACATTCCAATGAAACCTCCTGCGAAGGTGTTTCGAAATATCAAAAAATTGGTGCTAAATCTGATTTGGGCGGGTAAACAAGCCAGATTGGAATTGCAAACGATGACACTACCATATACTAAGGGGGGTTTCAAAGTCCCAGATCTATATCTGTATTACTTATGCGCACAATCGCAATTTGCGCACTACTGGTACCACGAGATTCCTTTCCTGACCCACGTGGCGGTGGAAGCTGGTGATGCAGACCCGGTCCCGTTGACCAGCATACTACCACATAAACGTGTTAGATTACATGAGCGTGACATAAATCCGGTGAACACCACCTCGGAAGCGTGGAGACTGATGGGCAAGGTGGCTAAACGCCTCCCGCTCTACGCACCTGCACTCCCACTGGCACATCATCTGGCACTTTCAGTTACACAAGAACAGATTGGGATGGACTTACTGAGACACGCTGGTGTTGATAAAATGGGAGATTTGTATAAAGAAGGGGTCTTTCAAACCCTAGACAAATTAGACTACATTAGCAATCCAACACTATTATTTAGCTTTAACTACTACAGGTTACAGAGAGCGGTAAAAGAGCACTTTCCCACATTCCCGGAGGAACCCCAGACCCTGACTCCCTTGCAACTAGTTCTCACCACGCCCACTGCCTCCCACCTAGTGTCGAGACTATACACGAGCGTGCAGAATGACATTGGAGGGAACACAGAGGGGATGAGAGGTAAATGGAGGGATGTCTTAGATGATACGTTGTCAGAGAAGGACTGGGAAACCACATGCCTACTCACTGGCATGTTACCATCGAATGGAAACCTGAGGATCATCCATTATAAATACATACACCAAATGTACTACACGCCTCAGAGGCTTCATAGATACGGGTTAAGGGCCGATTCCAAATGTGTAAGATGCAGACAGGAAAATGCGGACTTCATGCATCTAGCGTGGCATTGTCGCTCTGTGGCGAGATACTGGGAGCAGGTGATACAGGCCATAAGTGCCATGCTGGGGATATCACTAGAATGTAAGGCCAAGGTCTGTTTGTTGGGCATTGTCCCGCAGCTACGAGCGACATGACGTAGGTTCTGTGTGGTAGCGCTTTTAATGGCGAAAAGGAGGGTCTCCTTACATTGGAATAGTAAGATAGGGCCGAAGATGAAAAGCTGGCTGGAAGATCTGACGTACTGTCGTGACACACTGGCCACTTATGAGGAGGAGCTGCCAATTAGATCACGCCCCAGGGACTATTGGATGTATTTGCGTGACTACTTAATGACGCACACACCAGAACAAACCGAATAGAGTGACCAAAAATGAACTGCGACATAGTACATAACGATGAGTAATAAACAGTTCCTAATGAAGAGGAAGAATATTGTGACACAGTGACCGAAGTTACAGAATCTCATGTTGTTTTATTGTAGTTACAGGTTTAAGGAAAAATTAAAAATATAAAATGTAAGAACATGGACATGATTTGAAGCGTATACAGCACCGTTTTATAGTACAAAGGCTTTTACATGTAACGCCGCCGGTCCTAACGATGTCGGCTGATGGGCTGTGTAATAAAATCAAAGTATTACTTGAACTGCACCAATATGTAGCCGGCCTAATAAGGTTGTAGGCGCAAATTTGTATTTTGCTTCTGCGAAATGTGCAATAATCATCTTACACAAAAAAAAATAAAAAAAATAGAAGGAATAGTTATTGTTAGTCCTATCCAAAGTATCAGTACTATTGCTACACTACATAAACATACTTGGCAGCATGTTTTACAACAACTTCGTCTCGGTCTCCCATTCTCAGAAGAATCCGACATTTTGGCTCAAAAGAAGCTTTAACCCCTCTTTGTAACTTTGCACAGCTTGCTTACTCGAGCAACTTTTCAGGTTGGGTTTGCTTCTTCACTGGTCTGTTCAGCAATCAATTCTTCATCACATTCGTCACTTTCGTCACTTATTTCTAGATTCTCAAATTCTTCCAATACAAAGTAAGTCCATTCAGGGCTCGAATACTTGTTATTCAGCTTTTTGATGCGAGCACTTCTTCTTTTTGGCTTTGTCACCACTGGGTCAGTTTGACTCGAGACCTCATTTATCTGTTCAGGCTCCTCGGTTATCGTATTCAGACGCAATCTCAGCCTTTTCACAAATCTAGGTACTGAGTCACCTTTCTTTAGTCTTTTAACTGGCACTGTGTCTTGGCCTTCTTCAAACACCCTTTTGTTTTCGTTTGGCACATTGGGATCAAGTTCGTCTTCAGTATTGTTACCTAACTGACTAGGTCCAGGTCTTTCATCTGTTTCTTCTGCCTGGTCCCTAAACTGGCCTTGTTCAGGTATATGCTGAGTTTGGCTTTGATCTGTTTCGATCTCTTCTTCCTGAACACAATTGTCTAATCCTACCTGTTCCTGTTCAAGCTCTTGATTTTTTCCCGCTTGAACTTCCGCCCTAATTTCTATCTGTCCCTCTTCTTGTGCAGGGGTTCTTGGAGGAGTGTCTATTACCTGCTCTCTCCCTACCTGGTCCTCCTCAGAATCAGATTTAATGTGTATTTCGATGATCTGAGTAGCTTCTTCTTCACCTGTCTCGTCCTCACTATCCCACTGTCTATCTAAATGGGTCTGACTTCTAGTTCGTAGAGGGTCGATTGTCAGATCAATTAATGGGACCCAATCTTTTTGACTGGAGCTCGGTTGTTCTTCTTCAGCTACTTTAGGACCGATATCTTGGGATCCTTCAGCTGCGCAACCTTCAGCCTCAGTTTCGTCAGGCTCAGTCACTTTCTTCGTGTGGCTGGCATGGATCCAGCAAGGTACTCCTGCACACTTTACAGCTGTGATGTTACCAGGATCACCTGTCGTGGCTTTCCCCACCTTGGTTCAAGGCAACTTTTCCGAGTGTGCTTCTTTATTACGACCCAGTCACCTGGATTCAGGCCATGTGCTGGAGTCGTTGGCCTGGCGACGTCTTCTCCCCCAACCTGGCGAGAGATAGAACGCACTTGGTCAGCCAGTTCTTTACAATATTCCAGTACCAAATCATCAGATATGCTTATTATTTTGTATCCTGGCACCCATGCTTGCCGCATCGCTCTTCCCATCAGGATTTCATGGGGACTCAAGCCCGTGTTCCGGTCTGGAATACTTCTGAGTCCCATCAACACATGAGGCAGAGCATCTGGCCATTCCAGCTGAGTGTATTCACACATCTTTCCCAATCTTGATTTGATTGTGCCATTTATTTGTTCTACCACTCCAGAAGCCTCTGGGCGATATGCACAGTGCAGTTTTTGCGTGATTTTGAATGCTTTACAGATTTGACTTATTATTTCATTCTGGAAATGACTTCCTCTGTCAGATTCAATCAAGACTGGGAAACCGTAACGAGGTATGAGTTCCCTAAGCAATAATTTTGCTACTGTGATACTGTCATTTCTACGTGCAGGGAAAGCTTCCACCCGTGTTGAAAACAGGCAGACAATGACAAGTAGGTATTTCATTCCTCGACAAGGGGGCAACTGAATGAAGTCGAGTTGTAATCTAATAAAAGGGCCTTCTGCCTTTCCATTTTTCCCTGGTAACACTATGGTTTTCTTTCCAGGGTTAAATTGTTGGCAGGTCAAACACCTCTGGCAGAGAGCCTCTGCTACGCTTCTAAATTTCGAATTGAACCATGTTTGGCGGAACATGCGAATCATCGCATCTATGCCCACATGTGTGTCTCCATGAATTAGCCTAGCCATAGGAGCAAGCATACAGTCTGGCAACACAGGCATATCATCAAGGTAAACAAAGACACCATCTGCATTTCTCCTTCGACAACCGAAATTTCTCCATCTTTGTTTTTCCTGTGGCTCTGCAGCTTCCTGTAAATCTCTCACTTCCTCCCATGTATTCACTCCCTCTAGCATCAAAAGTTGGCAGCTGTTTCCGTTTCCCCCAACCTTTATATTAATTGAAATTCTGTATTTTGCACAGTGTTGGGCTAACTGGTCAGCATATCGATTACCTGCTGTCACTTTGTCATCGCCAGATTTGTGAGCAGCACACTTGACCACAGCCAATTCTTTTGGTAACTGGATTGATTCCAGTAAATCCTGCACGTATTTTCCATTTCTGATAGGCGTGCCTGAAGAAGTCAGGAACTCCCTTTGTAGCCACAACTGGCCAAAGTCATGCACAACCCCATACCCATACTGGCTATCAGTGTATATGGTTATTTTCAAATTCCTCCCAAATTTACAAGCTTTTGTCAATGTAACCAATTCAGCTATTTGTGCAGACTTTACTCCATATAGATAGGATGCTTCCACTGGACGCTCTAGAGTGCACACAGAGTAGGCAGCGCTTAGGCCACCTTCCTCATGTCTCAGGCATGATCCATCTACGAACAATTCATAATCTTCACTAAACAGAGGGATCTCTTTTATGTCTGGGCGTGGTTTGGTACTGAACTCAGTCAAATCAATGCAATCATGTGCAAATTCTTCCCTCACCTCTGCTGCGAATGAGCTAGGTAGTAAGGTAGCTGGATTCAAAATGTTGCATCGTTCAAGGGTCACGTTTCCTGCACCTACAAGGATTCTCTCATACTTAGTCAGCCGACTAGGTGTGAGATACTGGGTTTTTGTTCTTGTCAATAAAATTACAACAGAATGTAGAACATACACAGTTACTGGATGTCCCATAACAATGGACTCACTCTGTTCAAGACTCATGCATGTTGCAGCTACTGCTTTCAGACATCCCGGTAATCCAGCTGCTACTGAGTCCAATGTGGAAGAAAAATATGCCACTGGACGTCGGGTCAAACCATGAATTTGGGTTAGGACTGAAAGTGCACAATTGTCTCGTGTGTCACAGAACAGTGCAAAATCCTTTGAATAATCAGGCATTCCTATCGCAGGAGCAGTATACAGACATTCTCGTAATTTTGTAAAAGCTGTCATGCTTTCGTCATCCCACTCTACTGGGTCACTTGCTCCTTTCTTTGTCATTTTTATCAATGGTTTTGCTAGGACTGCAAATCCCACAATCCACTGTCTACAGTACCCTACAACTCCAAGGAACATTCTGATTTCCTTCTGGGTATTTTGCAGTTCCATGTTTCGAATTATCCTGATTCTTTCTGTGGTGACTTTCCTGACACCTCTCTCTATCTGGTGCCCCAGATATTTGACTGATGTGGTACAGAATTGCAGATTTTCTGGTGATACTTTATGTCCTCCTTCACCTAAATGGTTCAGCAAGGCAATTGTGTCAGTTACACAGTCTCTTCGACTTTTAGACGCCACCAAGAGGTCGTCTATGTATTGCACCAAAACTGATTTTCCGGGCAATATTAGGGTTTCAAGGCACTTTTTCAGAATCTGATTAAAAATTGAGGGGCTTTCTGTATACCCCTGAGGGACGCGATTCCAGACGTACACGTGACTGTCGCACTCAAATGAGAAAAGAAATTTGCTGTCTGGATGTAATGGAATCGAAAAGAATGCATGACATAGGTCAATGACGGTAAACCATCCAGCATTCCAGGGAATTTGGTATAGAATCACTGCAGGATTTGGCACAACAGGACAACAAAGAATCACGGTTTTGTTAACCTTGCGCAGGTCCTGTACTACCCTGTACTTCCCACTAGGTTTCTTGATTCCAATTAAGGGCGAATTACATGGGCTGCTCATCACTTCTTGTATGATTTTTGCTTCTAACAATCTTTTAATTTCAATGGCAACTCCTGCTTTTACTTCTGCACTCATTTTGTACTGTTTTATATTTGGGTATACTGCATTTTCTTTTATGGCTATTTTAATTGGGTCTACATTTTCTATTAATCCTACATCTTTTCCAGTAAAATCCCATACTTCTGGTTTCACTGTTTCTTGGAGCTCTTCAGGTAAGTCTTGCATTGTCAGTCTTTTAATTTCTGAGTCGGGTCTTGCTAACATTAATTTGTAAATTCCGTCTTCGTCTGGGGTCTGAATTTCGACGCCATTTGGTGTGCAAAAGATAGTACAATTCATTTTACACAACAAATCTCGTCCTAGCAGGTTTACGGGACTGGAATCACAGACACAAACCTATGCATTTCCTTAAAATTCCCAATTTTAATCTCCATAGGTTTTGTTACTGGGGTACTAATTAGCTGATTAGAAACGCCCACTACTTGGATTGCTTCTCCCGAGAGGGGTAGGTTTGGAACGTCTGCTGTTCTCTCACAGTAGAACGGGTAGCACCAGTGTCCAACAGAAAGGTGACGTCATTTCCTTCAACCTTTCCTTCAATGTATGGCCCTGACTGGTCCACCGGCAAGGAGGCGCCAAGCACGCACTCCTCGTCCTCCCACCTCAGGCACCGTCAGTAGGTGTCATCACAGAGAAACATGTCATTTAACAGAAATTGTGAGGTTGCTGCATTCTTATTCTCCCTTACTTCACCCTGTTGTGCTTTGTTCCTATAATTTTGTCTAGGTGCACGAGGCAACTGATTCTGCTTTACCTGTTGCTGGGTCTTTCTTGATTTCTCATTCTGCGTCTGTGGATTTAAATCATTTATTTGCACATTACCATTCTGTACATGTGGACACTCGTCTCTCCAGTGACCTATCTGTCCGCACCCGTGACAGGGGAACTTCTTTTTGGCCTCCTCCCCGCTCATCTTTACTTTGGGCTTTCCCCCACCCCGGGGCCCTGACTCTGATTACTGGTCAATTTATTTAACTGCTGTTCCTGTTGTTCCGCCAACTTTACCTGTGCCCACATGACCTTTTCCTTTAATGCTTTTCGTTTGTCTGCCATCTCATCCTTGCAATATTTAGCATACTTCAGGACCTCATCAATGGGTTTAGACTGCCAACAGATTTTATTGTCTTTGATCCATTGTGAAATCCCAGGTCTTAACCCTAGCACAAATCTATAAATGAAGTGGGTCATGTCCTTCATTTCAATTTTGTCTAATCCGCTGTACGTTTTGAACACCTGTAACAGTCGTTCATAATAGGAATGCACAGTTTCATCTCTATTCTGGGTAGTTCTATCTATTGGGGTCCAATCAGTTTCTTTTGCAGGCACCTTTCCTTTGAGATGCAACATTACCTGGTTGTATTTCTTCATTACATCTGCTGAAGGTGCCCCTGTATTTGGGTCTCTCGGATATTCCTCACTAGGCCAATCAATAGCAATTTTACATTCCGTCCACAAATCTACGGGAACTACAATGTCAAAGAACCCATCTAAATCTTTCCAGAGACACTTCTGGACCTTCACAAATCCCTCGACCTGTCTGACCAATCTACAGGTTTTTCTCGTAATTTTGGGAAGTCATTGGTAAAGGACACAATATCCTGTCGGGACCATGGAACATGTACATACTTTCCACCTGGCACTTCTCTCATGGGATAAAATATCTCTGCCTTGTCTGCTTCTTGTAACACGTATTCAGATGTCATTTGCCTTGATCTATTATCTTCTTTTTTCTTGGCCCACCTGGCTTTCCATTTGTCTAAGTCTCCCCATATTTGTAACAGACTTAACAATTCTCTGATCTGTACTTTCTTTCCTGATACATTCATGTTCTCCAAATCTTTGTCTGAGAATTCTACTCTGTAGGGTTTTTGCAACACTTTTGATTTGCTAATATCTATTCCCATACCAGCCGCAGTGTCCATTAATTTCTCATGATGTATTCTGGTATTTTGGGTTAGACTTTTGCAAATGAATAACAATTCTTCCTCCGTTAGGGTGTTTAGTCTGTCCAACCCCACATTTCCAGCTGATAGTTCTTCCAATTCTATTCTTAATTTGTAAATATCTAATGGTTTTGGCTGAGGATTTTGCTTTTCTAATTCTCGGCTCCATCTCTCAATTACTTCAGGAGTCACTACGGTGGCACTTCTAGTACCAGAAGTTGACTCAATCTGTACTTCTCTTGAAGTGAAAGGAGCGGTCTTTCTATGTGAACCCCTTTCTGGCTCCCGTACTGGTAAATCCATCAAGGAAATCACAGATTCGCATTCACTTGCCTGATCATCTACAATTAAGGGCTCTCTTCACGGCTGCACTACAGATGGGGTAATAATTGGAGTCTTTGGACTTCCCTGTTTATCCACGTACAAAGGAACAACTGGTCCAATAGTTACTGGAATTGTCAAGGCTTCAGGACTTGTATTTAGTTGGGAGATTTTCTGAATTAATTCTGTTCTCTGTTTAGCTAGAGCCTCTCGCTCTCTCTCCTGCAGTACCCTTTCCAGGCTTGTTTCATGCACTATTTGCGGAGTTAGGGTAGGAATATAATTCGGGGCATTTGGATGTGTCATACTTGGTCCCTCACCATAATTAGGTTTTAGGAATGGATTCCCTGTACTTAAAGGTCTTGGCTCCTCCTGATAAGGAGGTCTTAGGCAGGTGTCTCTCGCACTTACTGGTCTTGATCCTTCATTATAAGGAGGTGGATTCTTCATTAACAATTCCTCCAAATAATCATCATCTGAATCCCCACTGGTCATCAAATGTGTTGTTTTCTCTGTCCTTTTCTCTCCCATTGGCGCTTCTAGTGCTATTACATGGTACAGTCATTCTAATATCATGTTCTGTCTCCACTCTTTCATTCTTTTTTCTCTGGTCTCTTTATTTACTTTTGAATACTATTTAGTCAACCCCTTGTCCATTCTGGGTCTGTCTCACTCAAAAGCCTCTATCTCCCATTCTTCTAAGGCCTCATATTGCGTTGGTCTGGGATGTAAATCATTCATTCGGGTTCTTAAATTGAACAGAATCCTACTATTTAATGTACCATCTAACGGAAATGCCAACATCCCGTCATTTTTAGTATATTCCACCCAATTTTCCAACCATACGCAAGTATGGTAGCCCCTGTCAAACATCATAAATGATGCGGGAGTATTAGGTGGTGGAATGACAACTCCTTCTCTAGTTTTGATAGGCTTGTCTTTCTTAAAATAATTCTTCACTTTGCTTACTAAGGTCATTTTCCTCTTATTTCCGTACATAACGCTTTTACGACCTTTCCACTTATCTTTTCCGAAACCTATATATTTTGGATCAGGTCTAGTCTCTGGATTAAACGGATGCCGCATATACTTTTTCCACAAGCGACTTTGTTTACAAAATCACTTCCAATCAAAAAGCGTCTTTTATTTTTCAGCAACTAATCAAATGCGTGATATCAAAATAATTCAACCAATGGGTGCGCGGCATTTCGCGTAAACGAGTTCTCACGCTCCTGTGCTCACCCCTCCTTTACAATTCCGTCTCAGCTACACGCCCGCTGTCTCAACCAATACCAGCGCGGCACTGAGTGTCGTCAGCGCAGCTCCGCAACTGACTCCCTCCTTTACAAGGTAAGAAACAACTTTGATTTCTACCCTTTAAAGTGCAAGTGCTCTGTTTAATTTACAACGCAAACACCTTCGCCACTGTACTCGAGTGTCTAGAAAGAAAAGATTTGTTTCTCTGCAAGTAAACTTCTTCTATTTAATTTTCAATTACTACGAGTAGATCCCTTCTGTCTACTCTTCACACAAACATTAGAGAACCTGCTACTTCTTTGACTCATCCACTCTTTTCGGGATATATACTAAGTCAAAAGTTTCACCAGTGAACCCCTTTGCTATCAATCAAGCTCAGACGAACCTGCTACTCCTTCCGTGTGACCCTTACTAGGTTATGTCACAATAGAAGTTTTGCCAGCGAACTCTTTGCTATCACTTATTCATACATTTATAGAGAAAACCCTAATTAGTGCTTCCAGTTCTGCCTAACCTGCACCAATTTTCCTCGAGCCACTGACCTCACTGAGCAGTGGATTCTCCTCACCACTCGCTATTCTGCCCCCGGGGATTCCAGACAAACATATAACAATCACTAACGAATTATTAGTACATAAATCAATATAGCAGCAAGAAAAACAATTTAAAACATTTCATAATTTTCAAAGCAATAAAACATCAATGTTTGATCGATCGATTTAGCAGCAAATTTTTCACAATTAGCAGCAATTAACCTGTCTATCTATCTTAACTAGTCCTACCTAACTTTAACTAGTCCCTAACCATTTCCTCTGCTACCAGAAAAATTACTGATAGAGCGCGCAGGTCACCCGACTATAATTTTACCATATGCACGTTTGGGCCCATAAATTTAATTCACCATATATTTTATTAATCGGGTAACCTTACACTCTACTACCAGTAACTCAGTTCCTTCCTATTTATTTCCAATGTACCCGACTTACTAATCCACTGTTACGGGTACCTATGATCACAATGGATCTGTAAAAGAAAGGCAGACACCAAAATACAAACACTATTTACTCTATTTGCACTCATATAATAACCACAGACTCAGGAAGTTTTAAAACCTTTATCTAGATTTCATCAAGTTCAGAAAGCATAAGGTTCACTTCAAGTAGACTGTCAATAACTAAGATTATAAAGAGTACATATCCATATAGGAAGTAAATAAGACCAACCATTTAGGACTCTAAAGGGACGGTAAAACAGGGAACATACTAACAAGAATGTTCAGAATCCAGATTTGATATGGAGTGTCTAAAGGTCGGGGAGACATGGAACATACTAGAATGTCACAGTGGAGTATTACCCCTTGAAGAGGGTAGGAAAATGGAACTTTAATTTGTACTACGGAAATTTTGAGATACCATGTAACTATAGGAAAGGTAAGAATGGAACACACTAATAAGTCGGTGTAATCACTTTAAATCGACTAAAGAATGGGTAAAGAAAAAGGAACATCTATATTTCATGAACAGTATATCAGGAGTTTCATAAAGGATGGGGAAAAATGGAACATGCTAGTATAACAACTATAATGTAGGACTTTATCATCTGTCAGTAAAAGAGGATAAAAAAGGACAATGAGCAAATACGATTTTATTAGAAGCAAGAAACAGATTAGAGAATGCGAAAATGGGTTCCCTCAAATTTATATTTACCTAGAACGGTGTGGAGACCAACCCTGGCCACGGGTCAGTTAAGGACAGGAGAAACCCCAAGGAAAGGACAGTCGCCAGTAGGCCAGCAGGTGCAGAATGGACACCCCAGGACAGGACAGGAGACCAGATTAGGATCAGGACAGGACCACCAAGGTAAGACCAGCACCCGCAGTTCGGTAGCAACGCCTGCGCTACACCCTCTCTGCAGCTATCAGTCAGAACCCCGATTGGGTTATTGACTTCCCCAGCAAAGTGCTCTGCCAGCACTTTAAGCTTTCCAAAACCCCGATTGAGTCTATGGAAATTACGGACAGAGTGCTCCGCAGCTCTCTGTATCAGTCACCTATTGAGTGCTTTGGGTCAGTGACAGGTCAGCTATTCGGACAAGTCGGACAATTTCTCTAGCTAATCCTAGGCTAGTTATACTGTTTTCGGGTCAGTGTACCACCCCCCAAATGTTGCAAGTGTAAGAATCCCTAATTTCGATTGGTCCTCAAGTAGGACAGGTCAACACACCAACCAGGATTTGACTTTTACAAGCCCCAATTTACATCTTTTGGGACCGCCTATTGAATTTGGGGCTCCCATGACATAGGTCTCTACCTAACAATGGTGCACACAGATTTTATTACAATTGTTTCAAATGCAGTACATCTCAGCTTCGTCCTGCTGGGTCACAGGTCTGTTCTCATTAGCATCTTGACTGTGGCTGCCAGCTGGCTGAGTTCCACTGGTACAAGGCTTTCTTCCCTCTGCCAGGGTGACATGCGCAGTAGGGACTTCTAAGATGGAATTTCAAACACCTCCCAGGCCCAAAAGATTCGCCACATGAAAAGTAAAGGAAAACAAGTTAGAACATAGAAATAAATGAATACACTGTATACCAGGAATCCCTATATGACTCCCCTTACTTTATATTAACTATAGCATTAAGATTAGTGCAAGACGAACAATATAGCAAAGAGCAGCGGTGCAAGCATCGGACATGTGAGAACACAAAGCAGCCATCTTAAGTCTAGTGCGCAAGTGCAAAAGATTCCCACCCGAACTGCAAGTACGTCACGTCACGTGAGTGTGACCAACGCATGCGCAGAAGAAATTCCCAGTAAGCAGTGGCCATTTTAGAGGCAAGCGTATTAGGATAAGTAAACACATAAGCAAGCATCACTGGGACACCCCGTGTAATGTAGAAATGTGCAATATTAGTAACATGAACAGGTTGATTACATTTTATTAACGTTACTTGAGGTTCTTGATCCAAGCAAGTCGCTGTACGTGCGAATCCTTGCTCCATCAAAGTGTCTGTCGGTTCTGTTCTTCCACGGTGCTTGGATGTTGTGGTGTACATGTTGCCCTCTGCATTTGGCCAGGGTGCATTCGTGGTATTCCGTTGTTGATGATTTTTGTTCTGTCGCATTTTCGGTGTGTTGGTCTTGTACCATTTCCCCGCATTGCGCGTGAGTATTGCTGCCCTCGCGCTGGTTGTCACTGTTTTCTCTTTGCGTTTGTGTCCATGGCAGGTTTTGTTGCATAGAGGAATGTGTTTTTATCTCTGTCGCGGTGGTTGTTTCGCGGACATTGTCCGCGATGTCGGCAGACTATTGCATGCTACCGCCGTATTGTGAATTCCACGTTGTCATGGGGTTATTTTCCCGTGATGCGCTTCGATGCTGAAAGTTGCGTTACGCTACTCTTGCAGTAGTTATTACTCGTTCTTGTGAATATACCCCACTGTTTTTTCGTTTTACCTTGCTTCTTTTGCTGGCAACTCAGAGACTCAATGGCAGCAGGAGGCCAGGAATCCAGACCTAGACATCCGAACCAGCAAAGCATAATTCCTAACAAGAAGACAGACAGAGCAGGGCTAGGGATAAAATGTGGGCAGTCTCACCTTATTCTCTCTCCTAGCTTCTTGAAAGGCCTGGATCCTGTGGCCTATCAGAAGCTGAGACAGTTTTGGGCTCCCTTCCCTGCTATTATGTGTGGCTTCTCATTGACCTCAGGGATGCATTGATGTGTGTCCTTATAGCCTCATTCTAGCAGATAAACTGTGCTGCCTGAGATATGCAAAATATGTCTGCTAAATATAATAGATTGTTCCTGTGTGAGGGGATCATAGTTTAATTATGCCCCTCAGACATGCACATTTAAGACATCTACATACAGTGTGCCTTGTTTTAAAAAGTATTCTGTAGCCCGGATCGAGTCCCAGCCCCTGCAGCCTTCCTCCTCTTGTTATCAGGAGCATGGAGAGGAAGCAAGGGCTCATTAACAATGCTCACAAAAATCATAAAAGTCTTGTTTTTATCGACACTGCTAAGTTAAATACCTTGCAGTTATGGGCAGAGGCAAGAGACAGAAATAGGAGTCTCAAGGAGGCAGCATTGCACACTGAAGCCCCTATTAAGGAATGATTACTGTAATCAGGGCCGGACTAGCTGTAGTGGGCACCGGGGGTTTTCCTGGTGGGCCGGTTTTGTTAGTGTAGACCGGTTTTGCAGCAGGGGTGCAATATTGGCTCCCTGTAATAAAAGCAGTAGCAGAGCTAATATGAAGCAGTTCTGCTTCTCTTAGCACCCCCACCCACCCCTACCCGGGGCCGGGCCAGCATAATTGCCAGGGCTGGTTTGTGTTCCCAGTCTGGTCCTGACTGTAATAACACAAATAAGTTGCAAAAAGGCATTGGTAGTTTTGTACATAAATTCCCACAATACCTAAGTATTCCACGATCTGTCACAAGAGAATTAATATATCTGCTTGTGTTTCCTGTTCGACAATTGTATGTCTCATGCAAACATACTGCTCAAATATACCACACTGTCCTTTGGCTTAGTGTGCCAGCCTGTCAGCAGTGCTGCTCAGACTGACCAGTGCAACTCAGTGAGTGTGGCAGTGCTGTTCCAAAGTTCAAGAAAGGCAGAGCTGCTCAATATGACAATGTTGTACTCACCCCAGGAGACTGGAACAGGTGATCAGGGTGTGACCAACCAGGGAGCCATTGATGGAGGGAGCTAATGTCCAATCATACAGAAGGACCAACTGCAATCTTCACAGACCATCAGTGTCTGTCTCAGTAATTCAAGTAATTGCGTGCAGGAGTTGGAGTCAGTCTACACATTAGGTGTGGAATGTGAATCTGTAAAATTAACATGGAGTCTGAGAATTCCCCTTTTCTGTATTTTTGGATTGACTGTTGGAGGCTGAACTTGGCAGGCACTGTTGGTCACTGGCACTGCACTAATCTGGCCATATCTGTTTCTGGTCTTAATACACCGTGTTCATGTTTAACCTAGAGTTTGTGTAAGTACTACAATACGCTGTCTGCTGACATTTATTTCTACTGTTAAAGAGCTGTGAACTGTGCCTCTGAGGAAAAAAATCGTTAAGTACTTGAAATTATGACTTGTGTTTTACCTTGTATGTATGTATGTATGTAGGTGTAGTAAATGAGCTCTTTTTGTATGATAACCCCCCCCCTTGAGGTTCTGTGATTCTTGAGCCTGACTCAATTTTGTCTGAATTGTTCGTAGACACCATTTTAGTGTTGCCCTCATGTAGGCCGTAGAGGTGAACGAACGAACAAAGTTGCATGGGCCTCATTTTTCATGTATGCATTAACAGGCCCTTTTCGACTCTGAAAGAACTGCAGAGAAACTGACCTCTTCACCTGAAACTGACCTTTTGCGAGGCAAGTTTCTCTAGCTGATCGTTGTCTGAGATTGCTAATCAATGTTCAGGAGATCGTTAACTTTAGTTTCCTTGCACATATCTTATCCTAATCAGCATCTGAATTGTTTCTTTCCCTACGACTTTTCATTTCATGGGTTGTGCTTTTCAATTATAAATGTGTCCGGCTTGCAAAGATCGAATTTGGGACAGTCCTAATAATTAACTTATGAGTTGGTACGATGTAAAGTGAGCTTTTTGGAATGTGATAATGTGTGGGAAATGTATTCTATTCGTCAGAATTTGTCGCAGTGGGTGTGCATTTATAATAAGAATATTGTGTATATAAGGTGATGTCTTGCTCTATGAAAATTGAGCAGTTTCTTGAGTTGTACACCATTTTGTATTGCTGGGATTACTGTTACTAGCTGCAGCTAATACATTTGATCTCTGACAACACCTAGAAGTATTCCGTGTCTCTGTATACCAAGGCAAGGGAACCCAAAGACTTTGGGCGTGTCCCAGGCGCCGCTGGGTCTTGAAATATCAGTTCTTCAGTTGGCACGGCCAACGTGGGGCGACTTCAGAGGTACTGGTCCAAGCCCGAGGATCGTGAGGAGCCACGTGAGGAAATTCTGGAGGAAGGCCACCACTTCATCGACCCCTGCATGTCAACGTGGACCAAAGGTTTTTTCTGCGAGGCTTTCCGCTTTCCGACGGCTACGAAGGACTGCTGCCCTGACTGTCGCCTTGTCTTGGACCCTCTGATTGATGCTTGTAGAGCGAGACGATAGACGGTCTTCTGGTGGCGTGACAGATATTTGGTTAAGTATAAGTGGGTCGCTCCCACGACTTTGTTTTGGTTCTTGGTTTTGATTTGATTATTGCAATATTCAAAGCCGAGGGGCTTGTATATTTATGAGTATATCGATAGTTGATACCCCTTGAAGTTTGAAACCAGACTAGTGAGCAAGATGCCTGGTCTTGGTAAACTTGGTAATTGGTTTGTTTGTGGTTGTAACAGGGATTCCCGATTGGAGGATTCGTGTCCGATACCTCCGGTTGGAACTCCAACTTATGAGCTCTATTCAAAACACGGAGTGGGCCCTATTACTTATAACGAAGTATGGGTCCGCTACACTAGGAAGGATGGTGTTTTACGATGGCCCCCACATGGTAGTTTTGAAACAGAGATTTTAGATAATTTAGAAGTTGCGCTATTTAGGAAGAAAGCCCGGCCGGCAATGTTTGACTCTTTCCGCCTCTGGCGTAAGGAAGCCAAACAGCGAGAAATTAAGCAAGCAAAGAGAGATAGGAAAGATAAGGATATGTCAGTACTACAAGCTGCTAGGCAGTTTAAGTCAGATGAGGAAGATCGAGTGAGTGAAGTTTTAGATAGACAGCGTTGCATGGCCATCGATAAATGTTATCCGGCTTTACCACTTTCTCCTCCAAAAGTGACTGAAGATCTTGAAAAAGATCCTTTGATTTCTCATTTACTGAGATTGCCACCCCCTTATGTGCAGGGTGCCACTGTGCCTCCATTACCCCCGGTTGTTCCACCCTTTGTTGTTCAACCTCCTGCTGTTGTTCAGCCACCCGGTGCTCCATAGATGGTTTTGCCTCCTACTGCGCAACCCACTTTAGGGTCGCAAGCTTTGCTACCAGCTTTGCCTCAAACTCCTTTGCCTTCTACTTCTGCATCTTCGACTCCTACTGCTCTTGTTCCTACACCTCTTTTGCCTCAAAATACTTATTCTCCTGTTCTTATGTCTGCTTCTTCTCCTTCTGCTCGAAAACGAATGACTGAGACTGTTGTTAATCTGTTGTCTCCATTGTTTGGGTCACTGAATATGACTCCTGTTTCAGAACGTAAGCAGAGTCGTAGTCAGCTTCCTACTTCCGAGGAATGGACAGTGTTGGATTTGTTGGCTCGTCGATGGATTTTAAATGCTTCCAGGTATAATTTGCCAGCGGTTATGGATGTTTTCTTTCAGTGGGAGCCGCCTAAGCAAAGGTATGTTTTTGATGTAATGTGTAGCTTTTTGCGTCAGGAATGGGAAGATAATGAGTTGGGTACCATTCCGCAGGAAGTGCTCGATGTTCAGTCAGAGTTTGCTAAAGGGAGGATAGTGGAGTCTGATGTTGAGGAAGCCGTAGAGACGATACTTGCTTTTAGGTCTAGATTACTGCCTCAGACATTGTATGAACCTGATTCTTCTGTTAGGAGGAAAGTGAAGCAGTATCCTATGAGAGAGGTTCCCCCTTTATGGAGAGAAGCAGTTGCTGCTAATGTTAATTTGGGTATTCTGGCCGCAGAGTCTCATTTTCAGCGAGTATGGGTACATGTTCCTTGGAAGAGAGCAGAGGTCTTCGCTCTTAAGCAGACCTTGCCTGACCCCCGTAAAAATCCTGCTGGTTATTACAAGGAGTTGTCTCAGACAGTTGAAGCGAGCATTATGAATTTAGCTGACATAGATATGTTAATGGGTAATGTAGTTCCTCAACCTTTGTGGGCGAAGATTCGTCATGAGAATCATGCAGCAGAGTTAGGAGATACGTGGGCTAATATTGTTGCTGCAGATGGTCGGCAGATAGGAGGTGCTAAACCTGAGCCCTTAGTTGTAGAATTACCTGGTAGAATTATTAATTTAATGAAAACTATGATGCCTCCTTTACGAGTGAATTGGGACAAGTTAGCAGCATGCAAGCAAAAGAAAGATGAGAGTGTGTCTGATTTCTTCACAAGGTTTGAGGAAAGGTTTATTGATCATAGTGGTCAGGACATGAGTACGGAAGGTGGTCAAAGGTTGTTTTTAATTTGCTCCCCGAACTTTCTAATATGTTAAAGGACTCTGATAGTTCATGGGCTGTTTCTTCGTCGGCCCAGATATTGGCTACTGCACAATATTATGAGAATAGGGATAAAGATGAGAAGGATAAAGCAGAGAAGAAGACTAAAGATTTAAAGACGAAAGTTCTTTTGCAGCAAGCTTATCCGCCTTGTCAGAATCAGCCTCAGTTTCAGCAACCTCCACAGTTTCAGAGATTGTTACAGAAGCCTGAGCCTTATGCTCCGCGATTTTTTCCTGGACCTAATCAGTGTGCTTATTGCAGAGAGGAAGGTCATTTCCAGAATAGTTGCCCGGCTTTGTTACAGCGTGCGAATGGTATGTCTGGTCAGAGAGGTCGTGGTGGTTTTCAGCAAGCTCCTAGGGGTAGGGGACGTGGTGTGTTACCCCAGAATGAGCGTTCCTCTTCCCTTCAGAATTCTGCGAATTATTTTGACAGACAGAATGTTTCGAGCGTTCAGTACGCACAGTACTATGTTGAGGATTACTGTGTTGAAGGTGAAAGTGCTGGTTATAATGATAGTTAGGACAGCCATGGGCAAAGAGAGGGAGTAGTGTCAGTTCCAGTAGACCAGAGTGGACCTTATGTTGAAGTGGTTACATCAGGTGTGGCAGAACCCTTTCTTTTGGGTACTGGTGCGACGAAGAGTTCTATTATGCACTCTAAACTTCCTGGCACACCTTTGTCTGGCTTGACCAATGTTTCAGTAGTATTTTCTGGCGCCCCAGTTCGTAATCCGGTTTCTAGTCCTTTGCCTCTTTCTATTGGTCCTTGTGAATTGGAAGCCCCCCTTATTCTGACGACTGGTTGTAATGAGAATTTGTTGGGTTTGGGCTTGCTGAAAAGATTGTATGCGACATTACATTGTTCTCCTTCGGGAGTACATCTTACCTTGGGTAAGAAAGTGATTTCTCCGATGTATTTGTCTAAAGATTGTCTTCCACTGGAATTGTGTTCGCTTCCTGATACACTTTGGGCTACAGGTCCCAATGATGTTGGTCTTTTGCAGATTCCACCTTATGTTGTTACCCTTAAGTCAAATGCTAGGCTACCTCGTATTCCCCAATATAAAATATCTAGTGATGGCGAGAGAGCTCTTTTGGCGATCATTTATGATTTGGTTGAGAAATGTGTAATTGAAGAAACGAGAGGTAAAGTGTGTAATAGTTCTGTTTTGCCTGTCCTTAAGCGGACTGATGCTTCTCAGCCACCTGTGTACCGGTTTGTGAGCGACCTTCGAGAGGTCAACAAGATTGTTGTGCCACAGTTTCCTGTTGTCTCTGATATCACTTCTTTGTTGACTCTGATTCCTGCTTCGGCAGCCTGGTTTTCTGTCATCGACTTAAAGAATGCTTTCTTCAGTATTCCTATTGCTGAGGAGAGTAGAGATATTTTTGGCTTCTCATTAGGAGGCCGAAGCTTCTGGTTTAAGAGAGCTCCTCAAGGTTATTGCGAAAGTCCCTCCATCTATAGTCAGGCGTTGAAAACTCAGCTTGATGATTTTGTGTTGCCTTCTGGTGCTACTCTTATTCAGTACGTTGATGATCTGTTGATTGCTGCTGATAACGAAGAGATTTGTAAAGAGGCCACTCTTTCTTTGTTACGATATTTGTCTGACCTTCATCATAAAGTGTCACCTTCAAAGTTACAGTATTGCCGACAAGAAGTAACCTATTTAGGTCATCTCTTGTCGAAGGAGGGAAGAAGGTTGACCCCAGAACAAATTCAAGCGATTGCTCAAATGACTGTACCATCCACACAGAGAGAAGTGCGTGCTTTCTTAGGTATCACTTCGTATTGTCGTCAGTGGATTCCAAATTTCTCTCTGTTGGCGAAACCTCTTTTGGCGCTGACTCTTAAAGATACTCCGTATCCTCTCCCTTGGTCTGATGAATATCATTAAAGTTTTTCTGAATTACGTGATGCATTGTGTTCGGCTCCGGTGTTGGGTACTCCAGACTACAGTAAACCTTTTATATTGTATGTCCAAGAGAGAGAAGACATCACCGACTTCATTAGCCCACATGCCCTCACCTCCGAGAACTATATTTCACTGGGAGACCTCAACTTCCTCCTGGAAAAGAAAAACGACAGCAACACCACCACCCTTCTGGACAACCTGGCCAATCTCGGACTCAAACAACTTGTTGACTCCCCCACCCACCTTGCCGGACACACGCTCGACCCTATCTTCACCTCCAGCAAACACATCTCCTTCGATCACACCACAGCTGTCCATTGGACGGACCACAATTGCGTTCACTTCAGCTACAAAAAGACCACGACCCACAACCCCCCACAACCTATTCCTCGAAGAAACTGGAACAAAATCACCACCAACCAACTCTTCACATCGCTTAACAGAAACCCTCCTGCCATATCAGCGGACCCAAACCAAGCTGCCACCAAACTCACACAATGGATCACCCACTGCGCTGACGAATTAGCACCTGTGTACCGGTTTGTGAGCGACCTTCGAGAGGTCAACAAGATTGTTCTGCCACAGTTTCCTGTTGTCTCTGATATCACTTCTTTGTTGACTCTGATTCCTGCTTCGGCAGCCTGGTTTTCTGTCATCGACTTAAAGAATGCTTTCTTCAGTATTCCTATTGCTGAGGAGAGTAGAGATATTTTTGGCTTCTCATTAGGAGGCCGAAGCTTCCGGTTTAAGAGAGCTCCTCAAGGTTATTGCGAAAGTCCCTCCATCTATAGTCAGGCGTTGAAAACTCAGCTTGATGATTTTGTGTTGCCTTCTGGTGCTACTCTTATTCAGTACGTTGATGATCTGTTGATTGCTGCTGATAACGAAGAGATTTGTAAAGAGGCCACTCTTTCTTTGTTACGATATTTGTCTGACCTTCATCATAAAGTGTCACCTTCAAAGTTACAGTATTGCCGACAAGAAGTAACCTATTTAGGTCATCTCTTGTCGAAGGAGGGAAGAAGGTTGACCCCAGAACGAATTCAAGCGATTGCTCAAATGACTGTACCATCCACACAGAGAGAAGTGCGTGCTTTCTTAGGTATCACTTCGTATTGTCGTCAGTGGATTCCAAATTTCTCTCTGTTGGCGAAACCTCTTTTGGCGCTGACTCTTAAAGATACTCCGTATCCTCTCCCTTGGTCTGATGAATATCATTAAAGTTTTTCTGAATTACGTGATGCATTGTGTTCGGCTCCGGTGTTGGGTACTCCAGACTACAGTAAACCTTTTATATTGTATGTCCAAGAGAGAGAAGACATCACCGACTTCATTAGCCCACATGCCCTCACCTCCGAGAACTATATTCTACTGGGAGACCTCAACTTCCTCCTGGAAAAGAAAAACGACAGCAACACCACCACCCTTCTGGACAACCTGGCCAATCTCGGACTCAAACAACTTGTTGACTCCCCACCCACCTTGCCGGACACACGCTCGACCCTATCTTCACCTCCAGCAAACACATCTCCTTCGATCACACCACAGCTGTCCATTGGACGGACCACAATTGCGTTCACTTCAGCTACAAAAAGACCACGACCCACAACCCCCCACAACCTATTCCTCGAAGAAACTGGAACAAAATCACCACCAACCAACTCTTCACATCGCTTAACAGAAACCCTCCTGCCATATCAGCGGACCCAAACCAAGCTGCCACCAAACTCACACAATGGATCACCCACTGCGCTGACGAATTAGCACCATTGAAAAACCACCAGATCAAACAAGGTAGCAAAAAGGCCCCATGGTTCAACGATGATCTTAAGAAATCCAAGAAGTTATGTCGTACCCTCGAGAAAACCTGGAGAAAAAACCCAACCACTGACAACCAGACCTCCTTCAAGGACGCCACCCGCAAACACCACCAATCGATCCGATCCACCAAGAAATCTGCATTCAAGCATCGACTCAACAACAACGCCCACAACAGCAAGGAACTATTCATCATCGTCAAAAAATTCACCAACCCCACCGCCGGCACCAACAACATCACTCCCTCTCAAGACCTCTGCGACTCTCTATCTTCTTTCTTCCACAACAAAATCGCCGACATACATAACAGCTTTGAAAATCAGTCCGATGAACAGCCCACTCCACCCACCTCCGAACAAAAACAGCACTCTCACAACCTTTTCGACTGGAACCCATTCACCACTGAGGACACCATCCGCCTGATGAACTCCATTCACTCAGGATCGCCAACCGACCCATGTCCCCACCACATCTTCAACAAAGCAGACTCCATCATCGCACCCCACCTCCGCGATGTCATCAACTGTTCCTTCAACTCCGCTACCTTCCCGGAAAGCTGGAAACATGCCAAACTCAGCGCCCTTCTGAAGAAACCCACAGCAGACCCCTCTGAACTTAAGAACTACCGCCCCATCTCACTCCTCCCATTCCCTGCCAAAGTCATTGAGAAAGCCGTCAATAGTCAGCTCGCCGCCTTCCTGGAATCCAACAATTCCCTCGACCCATCACAATTTGGCTTCCGTGCCAAACACAGCACCGAAACCACCCTCATCGCAGCTAAAGACGACACCCGAACGCTACTGGACAACGGAGAAACAGTGGCCCTCATCCTACTTGACCTCTCCGCCGCCTTCGACACAGTATGTCATAGCACCCTCATACAACGCCTCAACAACGTCGGAATACAAGGAAAAGCTTTGGACTGGATCATCTCGTTCCTCGCCGGAAGAACCCAGAGAGTCCGCCTCCCCCCATTCAAATCAGAGGCCACCGAAGTCATCTGTGGTGTACCACAAGGATCTTCACTCAGCCCCACCCTCTTCAACGTATACATGAGTCCCCTCGCATCCATCGCGTGCCAACACAACCTCAACATTATCTCCTACGCAGACGACACCCAGCTGATCCTCTCCCTCACCAAAGACCCAAACACCGCCAAAACCAATCTACACGAAGGAATGAAAGAAGTAGCCGAATGGATGAAGAGCAGCCGTTTAAAACTAAACTCGGACAAAACGGAAGTCCTCATCTTAGGATCATCCCCCTCTGCCTGGGACGACTGATGGTGGCCGCCGGTCCTGGGTACAGCACCCATACCTACAGATCACGCACGCAACCTGGGCTTCATCCTAGACTCCTCCCTCTCGATGACCAGACAAGTCAACGCCGTCTCATCTTCATGCTTCAACATCCTACGCATGCTCAAAAAAATCTTCCGCTGGATCCCCACCGAAACAAGAAAGACAGTCACCCACGCACTGGTCACCAGCCGACTGGATTATGGAAATACCCTTTACGCCGGGACCACAGCCAAACTACAAAAAAAACTCCAACGCATCCAAAACGCCTCAGTCAAACTCATACTGGACATTCCCCGTCAGGCTCACATCTCCGGTCACCTGAAGGATCTCCACTGGCTCCCCGTCAACAAGAGAATAACGTTCCGTCTCCTCACCCACGCACACAAAGCCCTCTACGACCTAGGACCCGAATGCCTCAACACACGACTGTCCTTCTACACACCCACCCGCCAACTAAGATCATCCAATCAAGCCATCGCCGCAATTCCGCGCATTCACAGATCCACCATGGGAGGAAGATCCTTCTCCTACTTAGCAGCCAAAACCTGGAATTCTCTCCCCACTCACCTCCGACTTACTCAGAACCACATCTCCTTCAGAAAGCAACTAAAAACCTGGCTATTCGATATGTAATGCACCCACTTTCCCTCAAGCGCCTTGAGACCCTCTGGGTGAGTAGTGCGCTATACAAATTCCTGAACTTGAACTTGAACTTGTTGTGCGTTGTCAGTCTTGACACAACAATTCGTACAACAAGCAGCGTCCATGTGCGTATTTTTCAGCGACGTTAGATCCGGTAGCTAAAGCGTTGCCGAGTTGTCTAAGAGCTACAGCGGCAGCGGCTGTTTCTATCCGACAGTCTGCTGGTTTGGTATTAGATAATACGTTGATTGTGATGGTCCCACATACAGTGGATACCTTATTGAACAGAACTAAGACTCAGCACCTTACTAGTGCACGTCTGTCAGGTTATGAGCTGACTCTTTTGGCTAGCCATGTTCACATCAAAAGATGTAATGTGTTGAATCCAGCTACGTTGTTGCCGATTTCTGTAGAGACAGATGCTCAGGAACAGCATGATTGCTTCCTTCGGACAGAGGAAGAAACGAAGGCTAGAGTTGACCTAAAAGATACTCCTCTTGAGAATGCTGATGGTACCTTATGGGTAGATGGTTCGTGTTTTAAGCTTCCGAAGGGTGAGACGACTGCAGCATATGCTGTCACAACTTTACATACAGTTGTTGAGGCAGCACGCATAGCACAGAATTCTGCGCAAGCAGCAGAGTTGATTGCATTGACTAGAGCGTGTGTGTTGTCAGAGGGAAAGCGAGTGAATGTTTATACTGATAGCCAGTATGCGTTTGGTGTTGCCCATAGTTTTGGACGTTTGTGGAGACAAAGAGGATTCCTTACTTCCCATGGCACAAAAATTCAGCATGGGCAGTTGGCGAATGAACTTCTGGAATCACTTACTCTCCCAAAGCAGATTGCAATTGTGAAGTGTAGTGCCCATAAGAAAGTTGTGGATGATGTAGGTCGAGGAAATGCGTTTGCGGATGAAGTTGCGAAGGAAACGGCGAGAGATATGATGAGCCGTATGTATGTTGCAGGCCCTGCTAATTGGGTTATGGTGGGTGGAATGTGTGAAGACACAATAGAAAGTGTGAAGTCCATTCAGGCTGAAGCTACGGAAAAAGAATTGAGTACGTGGAGAGAGAGTACGGGTATGTTGGATTCGACAGGTTGTTGCGTTGAGTTGTCGGAGCACCAGCGATTGTTGTTGCCTGATGCGTATGTGCTCCCAGTGGATACTATGGCTCATGGAATGGCTCATATTAGTTCGAAAGGAATATGTAAGTTGTTGGCTCCAGTATGGCAGAATGCTGGAAATTCCTAAATGTGCTGAGAATGTGGTGAAACATTGTATGATTTGTTTGAAGTACAATCCTGGAAAGTTAACTCCAACTCCAGCTGGTCATTTTGCCCTTCCAACGTATCCGTTTGAAGTGATACAGTTAGATTACATTCACATGGAGAGATGCAACAATTTGAAGCATGTCCCTGTGGTTGTTTGTGCCTTTTCCAGATGGATAGAGGCCTACCCCCTAAAGGATAATACTGCCTTGTCTACAGCCAAGGTTTTGCTCAAAGAGTATTTCCCTAGGTTTGGTTTGCCGAGAATTGTATTGTCGGATAATGGGAGTGAATTTGTTGGCCGAGTCATGATGAAAGTGTGTGCGGGATTGGGTATCAATCAGAAGTTCCACGCAGCGAATCACCCCCGGTCTGCTGGACTTGTTGAATGTTACAATGGTACCTTGACGCTGAAATTAGCTAAGGTACAAGCGAGCACTGGTCTTACATGGCCGGATGCCTTGCCCTTGGCTCTTTTGTCAACAAGGACGACAGTGCATTCTTGTGTGCGACTTAGCCCATACGAAATAGTTTTTGGTCGTCCAGCGAATGTTTGGGGTGTGCCTCGTCCAAAAGAATACAGCAGTATTGAGTACCCTATGTTGGTGGATTACTTACATGACTTGACTGCTAAATTACGTGTTCTCCACCAACAGGTCTATGACAGTTTACCAGCAGCGTCTGCGGATCCAGGTCACAAGATCCAACCCGGTCACTATGTTCTGCTAAAGAATTTCCAGCGATCGAAGAATTTGGAGCCGAGGTGGACTGGTCCGCACTTAGTTCTACTTGTGACTCGGACTGCTGTTAGAGTAGCTGGTAAAAAGAATTGGGTGCATGCCACCCACTGTAAAGGAGTCCCGTTACCCTTACCGTATGATAAGTGGGTGAGGGGAGGTATTGGCGATTCTGAATGCGAGAGAACTCCTAGGTTTGTGCCTTTTAGTGATGCTCATTTGACATGGACTCAGTCAGAACGCGAGGATGATGATGTTCTGCAAGCTGCTGTGCCTCCACATCTGAAGCTCGACACGACGAATCCGGAGCTCCTTTTTAAGGACCAAACTGTGCCTGGCAAAGAGCGCTACAATCTGAGATCGAAAAAGGACATGTAAATGGACAAATAAAGATTGAATTTTTTTATATAGTGAATTACACCTTGTCAGATCAAGAGACTTTTTTACTTTTTTCTTTTTCGAGTCACCATCCGGACTCAGCTGCAGGGTCGCGGTACAGCCTTAAGGGGTGAGCCGCGTATTGACATAAGGTCTGTGGTTCAGGGTCGTTAGTGCGATCTTGGCGCACACTTATGTGAAGAAGGTATTAGCCGTGAGCAGCACGTTAGAGGATGGAGTCTTTTAGATCTGATAAGAGTGCTGAGAAAATTGGCTCTAAAAAGAAAATGTGTACATTGGTCCGTAGCCAATGTTTTTTGATATTGTGTTTCTTGATGCTTTTGAATATTACGTTGGGATGTGTGGGTTGGATTGTTTATGCCACACAACATACGCTTGCATCTACCTCTCTACCTACTCTTTTTTTTCCTACTGTTTCCCACATGAGTTTCATACGTTGCCTGAACATGAACAGACACGAAGATCAGAATTTGTAAACAATTCTTTCATACAGATGTTGCATCAGCATCAGCTAGTTGTAAATACCACAAATTGTTGGGTGTGTGGTCTTATGCCACATACGACAGATAAGGGAATGCCATATTTGGTTTTGCCTTTTTCGCCTAATGGGTCAGTATGGGCACTCCAAGCAATGTTTATCTATGCGAATGAAGCATCTCCTGTACGTTCCATCAAAGATAATGCGAGTAATAATGCCTTGATACAGGGAATAGTAGATATGATCAGAGATATTGATGCGTATAAATGAGGAATAACAGCAGCGGAAATCCTCTGAATACACTGGAAAAATTGGAATGGATAAAAGCTGGTATTATTCCAAACACAGTTTGGACGAACTGACGAGGCTGGTGTCGAAAACCTTTAAAAAGTGTGCGAGACGGACCGCATTTGAGGCATTAATGCAGAAGAAGATTTGTATTTAACGATGATTGTATTTCACTAGAATTTCTAGCTACCTGCAATTCGAATGTTTCACGAGCAGATGTGAGCGATATCTCAATAATGCTTTGAGTCTGCTTATCTTGTTGAAGTCTGCCTTCAAACTTGGAATGGAAGGCTACCAAGAGCTATCTACGATCCCATGTGGAGGAGTGACAAGAAGCAACAAGTGATGAGCTGGGAAACAGACAAAATATAGGTGCACCAAGCTCGCAGTCCGCAGCGGTCTTGATTGCTAAGCATTTAATAACTTCCATTTGACAGGACCGTAACAATGGGAAGATTTGCGGGGATTGGAATTCCTTTTAAATAACAGGTCAGATTTGGCGCTGAAGTATCAAATGCGTTGTGGATTTTAATGTGTTTGCAAACTAGTGAATGTCTGACAGACGATTCACATTCTTCTTCAGTAAGGTAAACTTCCCTATTGGCCCATTCCCAACTATATCTAAAGGGAAGTGACCATAATTCATGAATGAAGCTGCACCCAAGGGGTTCATATCTATCAACAGGAATATGTTTCATGCAAGCTGTGAACTGAAATGTTGAGATAGGTAAAGACATAATGCTGTGTAAAACCACACAGCCGAATGTGCTTCCGCTATAGTGAATGAAAGTTGTTCCAATTTCGGTAAGTGCAGCATTGTGTAAGTTGCATCTTTCATCGACATCAGTTGTTGTTAGCATGTTAAATTAAGGGGCAGGAATAAATTGCTGCAATTCGAGTAGTGCCATGGTAAGCGCCAATTTTTGAGTGTTTGAAGCAACCAGCTAAACTGCACAATAAATCTAATCTGACTTTGCCCATCACACAGTGTTGACATGTCACTTTGCATAATATTGATAACAGACAATACAATGGTATTTAAATTGTAAATATGAGAAGACAAAGTATTAATACTATTATCAACAGAAGAGAAAAAGAATCCGCACACATCAAATTGCAATATATCTCCTAGTGTACAAAATATCAAATTGTCCACTGAACTTGAAGGAAAAATGGCAGGCCCAGATTGTTCTTTGTAAATAAAGTTGAAGAAAAATGGCAGGTCCAGATTGTTCTTTGTAAATAAAGTTGAATTCTTTGTTAAGAAAAGATGCAATTAAAATCCAATGTTCACAAAATCGCTTGTGTCATTTAGCCAACGCGTTTCGTCTCCGAAGAGACTTCTTCAGGGCTCTAAATTGTAGCGATATTTTATATCCAATTACCAATGTGTTGAGGATTTTAGGGCAAAATATTACGTAGATAGTATGTTGAAACTATTGATCTCAAAACGATGGCGGTTAGGGTAAAACCATCAGTTAAAGGCAGGGTAGCCAATAATCATAGTCTGGGCTCATGTCAAGGAGAAGGTTGGTTTACTATTATCAACAACAGCAAGCACTTTATCCTCACCAGCAGGACCCAGAGAATCAGACTGCTGCCCTTCCTCTCCAAACCCACAGAGATAAACTGCGGAGTGCCTCAGGGATCATCACTCAGCCCTACACTCTTCAACATCTTCATGGCCCCCCTTGCCGCCATAGTCAGACAGTACGGACTCAGCATTGTCTCCTAAGCCGACGATACCCAATTCATGCTCTCCCTCACCAAGGACCACATCACCACCAGGCTCAGCTTTCAAGAACGAATGAAGGACGTCGCAACCTGGATCAGCAACAGCTGCCTGAAGCTCAACTCGGAGAAGACTGAGGTCCTCGTCCTCGGACCAGCCCCCACAAGGTAGGACACTATCTGGGGGCCTACGGCTCATGGTAGCCTACTCACCCCCACCGACCACGCCCGGAACCTCTGCATCGAACTCAACTCCTCCCTATCCATGACCCGACAAGTGAACGCCATCTCCTCCACCAGCTTCAACACCCTCCGCATCCTTCGCAAGACCTTCAAATGGATCCCCCCTGAATCAAGAAAAACCATTACTTACCCATGCAGTCATAACCAGCAGACTAGACTACGGAAACGCCCTCCACGCCAGAACCAACAAGTCGATGCTCCGCAAACTTTAGACCATTCAGAACACAGCAGCCAGACTCGTCCTCGGCATCCCCTGCCAGGAACACATCACCCAACACCTGCAAGACCTCCACTGGATCCCCATCAAGAGGAGAGTAACCTTCAAATTACTCACCCATGCCTACAAATGCCTCCACAACACTGGACCCCAATACCTCAATGAAAGAATCTCCATCCACACACCCAAGAGAAACCACCTCCGATCCGCCAAACTCGCCCTCCCTGAAACCCCGTGCATCCGCAGAGCCAGAATGGGTGGAAGAGCGTTCTCCTACATCGTGGCCAAGACCTGGAATGAGCTCCTGATCAACATCAGACGCGCCGCCTCTCGGAACATCTTCAGGAAGACGCTCAAGATCTGGCTCTTTGACTGAACGGAGCTGCTCAGCCCCCTTCCAGCACCTTGAGACACTGACAGGTGAGTAGCGTGCTTACAATTCCGTGATTGATTGATTGATTGATCCAAATTATCTTGGTTAATTTGTCTTAAGCGTGCAGCAGCTTCGTCTGGGATCATTTCTAAATTTCATTATCAGTGACATAAATAAATCTTTTGTAACGTGGAGATTTAGGACCCAAAATAAAATCTGATAAATGAATGTCTTCAGACAGGAGAGAGAGATGTTGTTTCACTGCAGCCAGGGTGGAATCTTCCAACCAATGTTGACACAACTTTCCCACCAAATAGGTGCCAATAATGCCAGAATGTGGTGCTTGAGAGTATCGGGGATCAGGTCTATTTGATTTGAACCCAGGTGTGTGATTAAGAAAATGAGCATGACAACCATTAGTGTCTATTGGGCACAATAACCACCCATTAGAATATGTAAATGTGGAATTAAATGTACCATTTTGCACCATGCTATTTAGTTGTTCTTCAGTATAATTTGTCAAACTTTGTCAATTATCAAAGCGGGCAATAGTGGGAATTTTTGGGGCATTAATTACTTTCATTTTTGCCAAGCCCGTACATGTAATTTGATGGATGGTGTCATTCAAGAAGGTCATTTGTATGGGAATTAAGCAGGCTCAAAAGAAGGTTTCCGTTCCATAATCCTGCCAAGATTAAGTTCCCCAAACTGATTTCAAATCAATTGTGCCCTTCCACTAATCATAGCCTTTAAAGGATAATTTGTTGACAAATGAAGCTGTGTATATGAGCTTAGTCTGTGCAAGCATATATATTTTTTTTGGTGAGGTAGGAACTAATTTGAAAAATATGACATGTGGGTCTAATGTGTCATATCCTGAAAAATAAATGAACTTGTCTTTAGGCGCTTTGGAACTCTCTTTGTGGGGGAGTCTGACAATGTTCCCATTGCAGTTAATTAAATGATGCACGTTGAGTACTGGCTCTGTGTAGAAAATGATGCCCATAATAGTGATAACAGAACATGTTGGCATAGGTAGTAGAATATAACCCCAGTACTATTACATCACCCATCGAAACTATGAACACATATGGTATCTACAGGGTCTCTGTAGGGGCGAATATTTCGAAAATAACTTTATCCCAAACAATCCCATCTGTCACTGGAATGGCTGAAACATTGATGAGGGACAAGTCTCTTTTCAGTTTCTGTGAAAAAGAATGGGGTGCTGACATCCTGTTGACCAGTTCCATAGCAGAACGTTCAGGGAGGTAATGGCCATCGATCAATTGGACAAAGCAGTTAAAATCCAATCCACATGAACAAAAAAAACAAGGAGGGTGTGGTCCAGCCACATATCCAAGGAGGGACTAGATAAGTGCATTATAACCATGAATTAAAAAATCAAATCCATGCAGGAGGCGGATACAAAACAGAAGAACTGTCTCAAGAAAAATCATCTTGATCCACAAAAGGATTCACCAATGGTGGATCAGTATAAATAACATCAGCTGTAGAAGACGCAATAGTAGCAATAGTTATCCTTTCGTTCATGTTATCGGTGGAGGACTCAGCTTCCCCCCACCTCCAAGCCTTCGAGAATCAGCATCAGTGGTGTTCACATGCTGCAAAGGAAAGTCTTGTGTAGGAGCACGAACACCTCATGACATACTATGTAGAACCGGCCACATGGTGTAGTTTGACATGTTTAATTGAGACAAAGCGTTTGCCCTTAGAACCAGGCAGTGGTGGCAAGATCACAGTTCTTGTACCTTGTAAACCAAGGGCCAGGACAGGAGCGCAGTAGGATGGACCAAACTCCTTTTTAATTACCACCTTCTCTCGAACCAGATCTCCAACTTTTGGAGTACATCCTCAAAGACCACGCTTTCAAAGGCACACATGACAGCCCTGTCATAGTGCCCCTGGTCATAGAATTGTGTTCAAACCGTACTATCGGGCTCTATGGACATTAGCCTTAAAGAAATTGAAGCTGGGCATGCGGGTGTCTGCTAACAGTGCACAAGTTGTTTAGCCTTCAGAAGCTCAAAATGATTTTCACTGAACAGAAATAGCTCTCACTACAGAAAAGGTTGGAGACCACTGTTCTAAACAAAACCCTTTAAAAAAAATAACTATAACAATAATACTAAAATCTTTAAAAATGTACATATTTTATTTTTGAAAATGTATGCCCGCCTCTTTTTATTGTCAACCTTAAGAAAAGCTCTTTGTTGCAAAACAAGTGTCATCACTCCAGTATCACGATTATCACAATCAATCTGAATCAAGACTAGAATACTCATCTCATTTACCGTTCGGAAATGTCCTGGTACAGGTTCTTCCAGAACAAGGCAGCAAGAAGTGACAGCAGACAACATGTTTGGTATTATAGAAACACTTAAAATGAATTAAAATTAAAAATTAAAAAAGAAATGAAACAATATATGGGAAAGGGAACGTCATACAAATGTCCATAAACATTTCAAATGACTGACAACTCCTTGGTGATCATGTGCGCTCCCTGGCCTAAATACGTATTTCTAAAATGAATAGATACATTCACATCTATCTTTTTTCTTGTAGTATCTACTAATACAATATCTTGAATATGCACAAGAAACAAATTGGGCCAACTATTTAGGAGAAAAAACTTTTATTCAATAGATGCGTGTACAAAAATATTTGAAAAGGTGGAAAAGTTGACAGCTTTACTGATATGCGTTTAAAAGCATGTTCCCTAGATTTATAGCAGAGTGACAAACAGTTATTAACTTAACCATTATAACACACTGATGAACGTAAGCTCATGCGCTCTTATAAAAAAGGATACTGTACTCTTGGATGTGGCAAAATGCTTGACAAGAGCTACCCTCTTTTAGGTCAACCAAGAGATCTTATCCATGGTCGCGATCTCTGTTATTCTCATAAATGCAGGTGTTAATGCAAGTAGTACTGAAGCAAACAAACGTTTTAAAGTGATGGAGTTCACTGAACACCTTTTATTATTGGTAACTGTGCATAGCATGTATATATTGAATTATCATTGTGCAAGATAAGTGATATTTTTTACCTATGCTTGAAAGAAAAGGCAATAAAGTGAATAGATCAGTAAGTGTGATTATTAGGCTACATAGGGTTTTATATAAATACACTTACATTAGAGATAGTGGTATCTCATCCAAAGTAAAAAAAAAAAAAATACTGCCCTGGAGTTCCAACGGCAATTGGTGTGTGTCTTCAGAAAAAGTAATTGAATCTACAAGAGCTTAGAAATTGATGCTATAAATACTTTTGTGAGAGATGTACAGGAAAATACTCGTACAAAAATAATATTTTACATTATCCTTTTAGCTTTTACACATAAAAGTGCTTGCACTAGTCACACAATACACATTGTATTCTATACATAATTTAAGAGCCCTTGGTTTTGCTGATTAAAGCCGGTAGTAGGCCTGAATTATAAAATAAAAAGTGAGCAAACCAAAACATCACAAATAAATGCTAGAAAAAATAATAATAAATCGGGCAGAAAAAATGAACATGTAAAAAACATTTAAAATGCGTAAAGTTAGCTTTAGAGTAAGGGTAAGTGTTAGTGTATGCATTACAGCTGGTGAAGGTGTTGAGTACAGTAGAGAAAGGGTAAAGTTAAGGGTAAATGTGGGGTTATTCCTATTTATACCTTTATGGTTAGAAATAGAAAACAGTGAGGATAGGATTAGTGTTTAGATTAAAGTTAGAGGTGAAATACGTGTAAGGGTAAGAGACAGGATTATGAAAATGAATACTGTTATAATTAGGGGCAAGGTAACAGATTGGTGTGGGCTTAGGCCTAGTTTTACGATTAGGAAAAAGGAATGGGTAAATGATGAGGTCAATGTTCTGTATAGGGGTTGTGAGTTGGTGTTAGTATGCATACCAGTTAGGGTGAGTGTTGACGTTAGTCTTATAGTTAAAGGTGCGACAAAGATTCAGAGTGGTATTACATCTTATTAAAAAATTATTTATGAGAAATAGTGACAACATTTCCAACTTTTGATTTTCAAATTAATTGCTAAGCACTGAGACTGGATTTGAATATTACATTTTGGGTTCTCACTGTTATTTCCGAAATGTAGTTTTACTCACTTCTTAATTTTAAAACTTTAACCTAGGTTCTAAAGATTGGTTTATTGGCTCAGGAACCTTCAGGTATTTGTCTGATATTTTGTTAGTCACATCTGGATCAGCCCATGGGTATATTTTAGTCGCACCTTCTTTCTATAGGCTGTTTGGGTGCATTCATCTACCTCTATTTAATGCATAAGGAACCATTTTACATCTACAAAGTACACTGTCATCTCACATTTAATTTGTTTATCTCGTGCATGCATTGTACACACAATGCAATTGTATTTTATTTTAGCTATGCAGCAGGAATTTTTTAATTGTATTTGCTTGTGCAAGAGTTAACCTTATTGGCTTTGACAGTTCTTAGTTTGTTTCTCAGATAACCTAGCTCACTCCTCTTAATTTAACAGTCCACTTTCATGAGCATCTTGGAATCTGTAGAATGTGTGTCTCTGACTGTTGTTAAACACTGACTCAGTGATCTCTCTGTGCAGTGCAGTGGAGAAGTTTCTTTGAGAAGGTTCCGGGGTATTCAATGTTAGTCAACCAGGGATCTGAACCATACCAGATAACTAATGCCTATGTAAATTATTCCCATTTAGATTAATTATCTGCAAATAAATCTCATGTGGCTATCCTGAAAACTCAACATAGATCAGATGATGGAGTCCCCAGGTTTAACTAGAGCATTTTATAATCCTCATGTCCTAATTTGAGCCGGTGGATGCAGGTGGGACCCTCCAGCACTTATCTTGGGGTACCAACACTTTTTTTTCTTCCACAGACTTTGAACCAGAGCAGGATAGAGAAAAACACAAAATGGGAAAGAGAAGACACAAAAACAGTGAAAAGAGAAAAAGCAGGGAAAAATAATCTGAAGACTAAGATAAAAAGCTAGGGACTGTCTAGTAGTAAATTGAAGAGGCATCAGGTACAATCAAGCCTTGTATGCAGCACCCCGATCTATGATAGTGCCGACCATAAGCTTCTGAGCAAAACTTTGGGACCCTGAATTTATTCTTTTGCAAATTAAGCACAGATATTCCTTTGAATGAATCAAGAGACTAAAATCATGTGTCCAATAAATTGACAACAATATGAAAATACTACCTTATAACCAAGATAAAGTGTCTACACAGAAGATTAATTTGACGCTTCATACTATGACATATTAAGCCTGTGCAATTAGATTCTCTGGCATTGTGGTTTTAGGTGGTGATGTCGTATAGTGATAGAATCTCTGCTGGGGAACTGTTTTGCAGTAATCAGGATATTATATCATAGTGCTCTTGTATGTACTCCACTCATTATTCATAAAGGACGAAAAGAATCAGAATATGATATGCAATATAAGTCTGTTCAGCTATGTCTGAAGGACATTTCTGAGAGGTTGGGAGCAAGTACATTTGTCCTTAGTGGCTACAATTCAGACAGTATTAATAGCTCCCTAACACATTTTGACTAGTAAGGAATCATAGGCAAGGCACCGCTTATGGCCAACGCAGTTATGTGCCTGGATGTTTACCTTTATAGTGATGTATTCATAAATAAACAAGTTGACAAGGTCCACAAAGCTTGAACATCCAGGTGAAGTTAAAAAATAACAAGCACATTATATACATTTTTCCACTGAAAAACGGCAATGAGAGCAGGAATATTGTCAAATGCTATTTTATAGCATAATATAATATAGCATAATATACCACAGGAGAGGACCTATAACAAAGGAAAGATCTTTTGATGCCCAGTATAGTTGAAGGCAGAAGGGATATCATGGTAAAACATTACACCTACTGAAGGTAGAGTGCTCTAAATTAGAGAGTAACAGAACGACAAACAATGGAATGTTGGACACATATTATATCAGTCATAATTCGCCCTGAGCCATTCTCTAGTCTTCAATGGAGCTCCCCTCAACTCAGTGTTCTAATGTAGCCTTACAGCCCGCCGTGGCATGTTCTACCGGCCATTAAAGGCCAGCTCCAGCGTTAAAGGACTGAGCCAAAGGTGAGGACCTTTATAAAGAGAGCGGGCTTTTAATGGCCGGTAGAGTCTGCTATGGAGGGCTGTTAGGCTATTAGAACATTCCGCCCCTAGAGTGCAGAGTGTTCCAATTTGTAAAACAGATGCCTCATGGAGCCCAAGGGTGTTGAAATTCCCTAGGTCTCCGAGAGGCCTTTGTTAACAGCTGTTGCTGTTAACAAACATTGGAATGTTTATGCTCCAAGCTTCTACCAGCCATTACAAGGCCGGAGCACTCCACTGTCTTCAATGTAGTGCTCAACATTCCAATGTTCTAATAATGCAATTTATGCAGGGTTACCAGTTAAGGTCACTTGAAGACTTTGCTGAGTCTAGATTTGGATGGTCATGACTATTTTTATGAGGCGCAGAAGAGAGTCAACCTACCCTAAATTGGCTAGGAGCAGGGTTTCGGTTTTAAAGCTCTGCTTTGCACATGGCACTCCTACCTCCGTGGAGTGAAACGTATTTGCTTGTGAGGTTGACTGATGAATTTGATAGGACTGTTCGGAATGTTTGCAAAAATAAAATCTATTCAAGAAATCCTACAGGATTCACAGTATATTCAAAAGTATATTACAATGATAATCGAGGACACTTTTTCCAATTTCAAAGACAGCATTTACTGGATCTGGGGCTAAATCATTGAAAGTTCCTACGACATATGCCATATTTTAATTATGATCTCAAACATCTGACAAGCCTCTTGCTCTAGTTTGGGAAATTTCTGGAGAGTGACTATGTTAAGTCGCTTTGAGACAAATAAAAGAGCTTTAGAATTCTGATGGCATAGTCTCAGAAGGCCCTGTTATCAGAAGTACTGACAGTGACTGCTCTGACACGTGGCCTTCTTTTGAGTCGGCCTCTGCTCTTATGAACCTTCTTCAGAGATTGAGCCTATCTCTTCTGGTTCATCAGACTCAGTTCGGGGATAATTTGACAATGCTGAATGAGGACCAAAAGATAGGATCGATGGGCAAATTTACAGGTGAAGGTGTTGCTATACCTAACCAGGAGGGGTACCACAAACCACACCTGCGGATATGTACAACACCGGGGGAACACAGCCACTGACGGAGCTAACTGACACATGTACTGCAAGGAACGCTGCCAAAGACAGACCCCGGAGACAGGACCTACAGAAAGGGTTGCTGTGGAAACACCTAGAGGTAGATAAATGTCACAATGTCGAGTGACAAAATATCGTCCTACCATAGGTATGATACTGGAATATTGTAACAAAAATACTGTATGATTAAAATATCAACCAGTATTGGGTTAATATTAGACAAATCCCAAATGGGTGATATTTTTGTAAGCATTATTTAAATCACAATACATATGTCAAACGATATGGGTGTTTCTGATAATCTAACTTACAACTCCTGTCATACTATTGTTTGCAGAACATCAACTCCCACATCATCACACTTGGGCCCATATTTGGGAAGCCTTTGCATTGTCCGTGTGTCATGCAAACCAGAATGAGGACAACCCAAAGGCTTGAGTAATATTTACAAAGTCATTCATGGCATGATTTGCGTCACCTTGAGTGGCTTTGTAAACAAATGTAACGAAAGTCAGCTGCTTGCATTGAGTCATGTACATTTCAACTTAGGAGGTGTTCCATGGGTGGAGCATGGGTGTTCCCCTTTATCCACCCATGGATTTTGGTGCATTCCTAATTTTACAAAGACTTGCAAACCTAGCAATGCTTTAGATGCTATGCTGCCAAGGTGAGACATAACGAGTAGAAATATCTTTATTTCTCTTCATTATTTCCTCTTTCCATGTGTGCTGCAGCACACATAGAGAAACATGTGTCTAAGGATAGTTTTTTTGCATGAAGGTATCCCTTACTGCACAAAAAAATCCCACCCATAATGCAGGCATCCTTGCACTAAGGTACAAGGGTACCTGCATTGGAGCTAGGCTGCACAGAGTCCACCAGTGCAAGGAGAGAGCAGAAATGCTCCATATCTTTGTAAATATGGAGCATATTTGCTTGTTGCCCTGCTTGCGTAAAGATTAGTAAATGTTCCCCTGGATGTTTTCTACTACTACTGAAACCATTTTCTTGTTTCAGTCAGCAATCACAGGTGTGGCACCAAGGCAAATACATTTACAGAAAACCATTAACAACCACCAACAGATCCATTTATTTGGCATTTTTGTATTAAAAATGTTTTCTTAGGCTTTTGTCAGACACACAGAATGGTGAGCACTTGGGCATCAACAGTGCACGCTCCCATCATGCAACACTCTTAGCCCATTAGACCTTCTGGGCCCCATGCTCCCCATCTGAATACTTTTCTTTGATATCTGCTGCCATCGACTACTTGAAATACAAGAGCAACGTGCAATCAAACAACGAAATTGATGGACTTTAAGTTGCTAAGAAAACCCTCAGGTGGTATCTACTTAACCAAGTGCGACTGCCTTCAAGGGAACAATCTGCATGACACTCTGCTCAATTTCTGCCTTTTGACTCTTAGAGAAACATCTAGTTCAATAAAGTTAACTGACTGTCTGGATCTTTCTTGCATAATTGCCACCAAAATAAAAAAATAAATAAATAACGTCCTAACTCTTATCGATAAATACAGGCACAGAGGTTGATGGGAAATAAGGACCACTGGTCTATATAGTCTGCCTGGTGATACACAAAAGGCCCTGCTTTGTTTCCAGCTCTTTCTTTGATCTCACCTAGGGCCGGCTCTTGCGCTGGTTGCGCCCGGTGTGACTATCATTTTGGAGGCCCCACACCCCATGACCGCCACTCGAATTCTCTCACTACCACTGGGCAAAAGTGCCCATCCTCTCTCCAATCATAAGTTATTTTTATGCACAGTGTCCTCACAGGTCAGCGCCCAGTGCGGCCACACCATTCGCTCTGCCCTAAAGCCTTCGCTCTGCCCTAAAGCCGGCCCTAATCTCACCTTACTTCCTTACTTCCTTTATCCTTCGGCGATCTCCACCTGCCAACCTGCCTGACCACCAATCCCCCAGACTGCTGTCTTTCCGCCATCTTGTTCTTTCATGATACAGCGACAGTTCAGTTGTAGTAGGTAGGAATGTCTCAAAGCATCCCAAACACACTTTTCATTAAACAGCTACAACATTGTAAATATTGTCTAGTGTTACTAGTCGAACATTCCTTGCCAAAGTACTGTAAACTCAAGCTGATTGTTCTACTTCTGCTCCATATTTCCTGTAGACTTCTGTCCTCATGTGTGTCCTACTGTCCTAGGCGTATAGCTGTGCTCTCCTACGGAGAGGGTTACCCTGCCTGATTTGTTCTGGCATCCTGCTGCATGTGGGTCATTCGCAGGCACTCCACCATGCAACAGGCAGCTAGTCGTGTCTTCTGCTTGCCTGCTTTGCATAACATGCTAACCTACTGCAGGAACCTTTAAAAGTGTGCCGCTTGCCTTTTCTGCCATGAAAAAAAATATTCATATCAAGCAGCAGCCCGAACAATACTGTAGATGAGAAGTAGCTTGACCGGTGGGAAAACTGGCCTCTCCCCACCAGCCCCAATGCAATGGCCCTGTCTGCACCATTGATAATTGCTTCTGTGCAATCATTATAATATAATATATATGTAATATATATATAATGTTCGCTAAAGCATCACGTGAAGGAGTGTCCTCGCGTGGGGGACTGGGACCTAAAAATAACCCTGATTCAAGAAGGGTTTGTGGGAAAATTGTATACGTGTGTAGAAGAAAATTGTGTTTTTCCTTCAGAAATGTTTGTCCGGTTACATATCTTAGGACCGCTCTATCCACCCTCTCTCCTGGTCCTCCGCCCATGTGTCGCCTTCTTTCCTTCTCAACAGTCAGCTCTGTCTGGGAGTTTCACCTCTAATGTTGACGAGTTACAGTATCTCACTTTAGGTTCTTGTTGTAACAATAGAGCGATCCATCTTAAATCATTAGGCCTGTAACCCTGCCCTGAAGAAAGCAGTCAGGTGACTTGCACAAGGTCAATAAAATAAAAAATACACACCATCATGCGAGAAGGCCCGAATATTAAAGCCAGGGGAATAAAATATTAGAACATTTGCCAATGTGTGAAACAAGGCATCCAAAAGCCTCGGTTAAGCCCCAGTCGTGAACTCGACCACTAACTAAAGTAATAGACGTCCGCCAGTAAAATCATTAATGGCAGAAATTGACACTGTATTTAGTTCCCGGCCTTTCAATTTCGTAAGTAACCGGTAGAAAAATGGGGCATATTATCAAGACAGGCGATACAATTATCGCCGTTTTAGAACGGCGATAATGGGCTTGATAATATGCTTTATGGACTTCCTATTGAAGCCCATGTTAGATGTCCTTCACATTTAACATGGGCTTCAATTGGAATTCCATAGAGCATATTATCAAGCCTATTATCACCGTATTAGCTGCAGTTTTCTGCCGCTAAAACGGCGATAATTTTATCGCCTGTCTTGATAATATGCCCCATTGTTTCTTCTGGTAAATCTACATGCTTTTTCTGGCAGCAAAAGGCTTCTGGAGACATCAGTGTCAATGACTGAGAAATACCAGAATTGCTGAGTTATCTCTCTGTATTACAACTAGTACTCCTGGCAAAATTGGAGGTGTTTTATAATGTTGTGCTGAGTCAAAGCATTCTAGTAATCCTATTAATGGATGTTCTCCACTCTGCACGGTTGCTGCCACTTCGATGGTGAGGCCTAAATCTTTCGTGAGTTCCTTGCAGAGCCACTTATTTTTTTGCTTTTTTAATATATATATTTTATGGCAATTTCTTGGCTGATGGCTACTTGGAGCTGGTACTCTGTATATCTAACTATAAGCTAACCAGTGCTGTAGGGCATTGGACAGCTAGTTCTTTACAGATCAACTAGGTTGTGAAATTCCTGTCTATGCATATCTAAGAATGTATGGACAAACTTGCTTGATTCTTTTCAGGTGGGCTTTTGCCAGGCAGAAGCAGTGCGCTAATGGTTCTGTTAGTACTTGATGGCCGGAGTTGGCTGGTGGATTGTGGTGGTGGTGAAGCACGTACATACCGGCCATTCTGGCTACTAGGCTGGCCAAAGCACAGTAGACTACTCTGTTTTGGCACTGGACTGTCTGAAGTCATATTACAGGATAGAAAATAAACTGTTACCCTCCCACCTTCTTGCTATGAGCCCAAATAAATCAGATGTGAAGATCCAAAAGAATCTATCTTATGTCTGTTTTTATTTAACATTTACAAATGAATTGATTTGTTTGAACCCCTGCACAAATCACTCCATTTTGCATGGGGATGCTTTTACATGTATGCAGAAGAGACAAAGCTGATCTTTGGGCTCTCACAAAAATCAGGATTGTGCTTGGAATTCAACAACGTTCCTCCCTAACCGTTTTCCTCTCCTAAATCCACTTGTGGATAGCAATCCATTTTTAAATCCTTAATTCCACCAAGGTTCTTCTAACGCCCCTTGATTCCAATTGTACTTCTAGTCTTTTTCTTCTGGTTAAGGGCCAACCCCAGCTAATTCATATTGCAATCTGGGCATCTATATCAACAGGAAATAATTCCTTGAGGCCCAAATGCCAAAAGTGGCCAGTGTATGTGACTAGCAGTTACAGCCCGTCAAAATAACCCTACATTTAATTGATCTTCACCTTCATGTGCCAACAGTTAATCCCTAGTTGAGTCCCCATTTAACTATGGAAATTCAGCCTGCCTCGCGGCTTTTTCAAAGATATGGAATCTGCTCGCACTATAGTCCATCATTCCAAGGCCCATATACCAGAACCTTCCATATTTTTTAGCTGCTTGATTTAAGTGGAAGTGGGGTAACGGTCAGAGCTGCGGACTTTAGATCTGGGGAACCAGATTCGAGTCTCTGTGTTGGCTCAACATTCTGCGGTTTATTGCAAATCACTTAGGGGCATATTAGGAAGAACCTCGTTAAAATTATCGCCATTTTAGCGGCAAGAACTGCTGCTAAAACGTCTATAATGGGCTTGCTAATATGCGTTATAGAATTCCAATAGAAGCCTAGGTTAGATGTGCAGGACATCTAACCTGGGCTTCAATTGGAATTCTATAACGCATATTAGCAAGCCCATTATCGCCGTTTTAGCGGCAGTTTCCTGCCGCTAAAACTGCAATAATTTTAACGAGGTTCTTGCTAATATGCCCCTTAATTTCCTCATGCCTAAAAAACCCCATAAATGAATGTGTCCTTGTGTAATGTAACTGGTGCTCATGTAAAGCGCCACCATATCTTTGGGTAGGGTTCACTCTATGTTAAACTGAAAAAAAAGTGGTATGATCCTGGTTGAGGTAGCGGGCACCGTAATGCATTGCTACGTCTATGACAGTAAGATCTGGTGACAGTACCTTGCCCCTCACAGCATACAAGTGCTGGAAATCCTTGCCAGAGTCTATTTGTGCTGAACCATTTCTCTTGAGATTTAGGACATCTCTTACGGTTTGGCTGTTTGTTCAGCAGTTTATCATCTTTTTATTTGCCTATGTCCATCTATGCGTACTTGTACTTGTTATTTCGCGCCATGACTTTATGGCATATGTGCTCTGAACAAAAAAAATAAGAATACGTATCAGAAAGGCTATGCCTGCAGCCATTTTTACAATTTCCAGAAGTCAGCTTCATGAAGCACATTCTGGAGCAAAGAGTTCTAAATTTGTGAGATTTAAAAGTAAAGGGGATCTTCTACTGAAACACCTGTGCTCATAGTATGGGCAATTTTGGGAAGACTTACAGGATGTCTGCCAAGTTAATATTGATGGAATAACCTGGTGACATGTTTGGCACCGACCTTCTCTGTGCCTTGTGCATCAGGCAGTGACATACTGGATAAGAGGAATGGAGATAAAAGTGTCCATTAAGGAGTGTCAGGCAGGTGTAGAAAATCAGCGTGCTAAGATGAATTTCTTATTTGCTTGAATATAAATTTTTTTAAAGTGTGAAAAAAGTGCATTTCATTCCTGCAGCATGGATTGATATCTTTACCCCAAAAAACGTTAAGTGGCCATGACAATTTACACTACTTGTGATGTACACTTGGGCATATCTATCATTGTTGTTGCATCACTCGTGTGCCACACAAAGGGGCACAAGGGCGACACAACAACAAACTCAGATTTATCAAGCCACTCAAGACCACCTTGCATGGCCCTGAATGGCTTGATAAATCGCTGCATCATGTTACTCTGCCCCAGCGGGTGCTCCATGGGTGGAATGTGGGTGTTCCCACGCAACCACACATGGTGCATTCTTAGATGTACCATTAATGGTAGACTTGGGAATGCATCAAAATGCTACACCTTCCTAGGTGAAGCATAATGAGGAGAAATATCATTATTTCTCCTTGTGTTTTTTTTATCTATGTGTGCTGTATTCTGGAGCACACAGAGAAAGAGCAAAATGCCTCAAATTATTGTTCTTGTGCAGGAAGGTGTCCCTTTGTGCACAAAAATAATTCTGCTTGCAATGCAGGCAACCTTTGTTGGCCCCAGGCAGCCAAGAGTGTGCCAACACATGGAAAGGCCAGGAATATGCTGTATGATGTTAAATACTGCACTTTGCTGTCCTTTCATGCAACGCAGCAAGGTGGCTTTCTGTGTAGCTCTGTGTGAAAATGTGATAACTGTGCCCCTTTGTCTTTTAGCAACAACCCCACACAAAGGGGCATATTACCAAGCAATAGCGATAATTATCGCTATTGCTTGGTTAAAGACAAAAATTTACCGCTGACCTGCAGCGATTTTTATCGCAAATAAACCTTGGTATTACCAAGGTTTATCGCAAATGCGATAAAAATCGGCCGCAATGCATGAATATTGCTGAAAAGTCAGCGATATTCATGCATTACCGAGCTAATGCTCTTAGCCATGTTATCCACCTCCCATTGGATAACATGGCTAAGAACTGCTCAGGGCAGGTGTTAGCTTTTGGAGATATTCGTGCTTAGCGCGAATATCTCCATTAGTTGGTAATAGGAGATAGCGATGTTAGCGACAGTTTCCAGTCGCTAACATCTTGGCACGCCCACTTTACATGTCATTAGTGATAAATATCACTGACATGCAAAGTGGGGCCCAAGATGGTCGCTATCTCCTACTAGCTGTCGCTAACTGGTGTTAGCGACAGCTAGGTAATAGGGAGATCATTTTATCTCCGCTTTCTTGGCTTTTAAAGCCAAAAAAGCGGAGATAAACCCCCTTGATAATATGCCCCAAAGTTTCTTTCTTTGTGTATATACACAATAATCAAACTGCATGTGTATTTATCCTTCAAACACACATGCAGGTGTGCACCCACATTGTTTATCCTGCTATTTCACAGTCCAAAATATCTACAATGTACAGACTCCTACAAGCAGAACCGAGGTCCTTACTGAAAATACTGCATTAATTTTGAGCATTGCCAGAAAAGCTGTCGCACTCTCAACATCATCTAGTGTTCCACCTGTCCCCAGATAAAAACTGCAAGCTGAAGTAGAAAGCCATCATGTGGAGTTGGTCCCAGAATTAAGAAGAATGGCTAGGTTTTGCAACGGCTTAGCCACAGGCCGACAATGATATCGCCTTAGAGTCAAATTTCTTCATCAAGTTCCAGTTGCACATATTCCACCGTGCATTATGGACATACAGACACAGTTTAACATATAACATCAACTCTGTAGGAATGTTCAAACCTGTAAATTGTGTTTCTGACATGATATTTCGCTGGTGTTATAATATTCCTACTTTACCTTAGGTTTTGAGAGAGAGATGAAGTAAAAACGAAATTACTCCAGCTGTAACATCTAGCAACAGATACCTTATTGCTTGAATGGGTGATGCGTTTTAGGGTAACAACCAGTACGTCCACTTCCAAGAATGCAAATATTTCCCATTTGGCCTGAAAGCCTTACATAAATGAAAAGATGGTAGCATGTGCAGAAAGCTAACATGCCAAACACTTTGGGGAATATGTACAAGGGGATCTCGCCATCAGCACATCACTTTTAGTGACTTTCTGGTGGCGATATCCTCTTCTCCTCATTTACAAGGCGGTGTTACGCCACTGAACGTGGCGTAATGCCGCCTTGTAAAAAAGGCTCCTTTTCACGCTTCACTTAACTGAAAGGGGCGTGCAATGGATGTTGTAGTGGGCATTCCACTGCAACACCCATTGCTTTTTGGCACTGCCCCGTATTTACAAGGATGGGGCTGCTCCAAAAACTAAGCCCAGGGAATACCAGGTCTTAGACTGAGGATACGAGGAGAAATTATTAATTTCTCCTCGATAATTTCTCCTCGTATTTTGCTCTTTCTATGTGTGCTGCATTATGCAGCACACATAGAAACAGTAAATCGCCTTTAAAGATTTTTTATGTGCAAGAAGGTGTCCCTTCCTGTACATAATCGCCCCTGCAGCGCAGACACCCTTGCAACATGGCATAATGGTGTCTGCTCTGGCTCGAGGCTGCTTTTTTAGTGCCAACGCCAAGGGAAATGCAGGGGTACACCGCATCTTTGTAAATCCGGTGCATCCCTCCGTTTAAAAAATGTCGGAGTGCGGAGTTACCAATTTTGGAGTAAAAACATGCTCCAACATTGTAAATATACCCTTTGATTTCCACAACATCTTTGTGGAGAAACATATTAAGGATTCAAATGTAGCACAGACCTGCGCTGACCTGCACAATTTATGGATAACATTTAATATATCATGTGGCAAGTTGCATTTTAGCAGGTGACCTTCAAAATAATTCACATGAAGTTGATTGATTGGCACATCTATAACTGTATCAGTTGAAAAATGGCGGCCTATTATTGGTTATCTGAGACAGAGGAAAGAAAGACCATGGGTTGAACGCCTCCATGTGTTCAGCTTTGGAGGCCAAAGCATGAATTTTTGCAGTTGTAGCAATTGTGCCTTTGATGTCTGTGATTCCTCGACAGTAAAACTATTTAATACAAATACAAATACATATCATCACAGATCTGCATACACAAAGGCCTCGAGTGTTCTCGATTGGTGACCTACTCATCAGAATGGATCCCACCTTCAAAAACCTTACATGTGCTGTGTTCTGTGCCTAAAAGAGGGACATTTCGTTAAACATTCCACCAGCACCATCTTTTCATATACATGTTCACAGAACATTATTCACTTTTTAATATGATCTCTATATTCGTTTGTGTTATATGTTGGAAACCACACAGGAAAAGGGCTATTATTCTTCCATGATCTACAAAATGAAAGGCTCTTAATTATCTAAAAAAATACAAGACCCCAAAAGAAGTCAGTTTTGCGCCACTTTTTTAGCCTGCTGGAGCTCCTTCCACCGTATGTCCACCTTAGAGGGACCTGATCTTTGCCATTTTTTTGCAAATCTTGAGAATTGCAGTAAGAAGCAGATATGACAAAAAATTGGCTTAAGACATTGACAACACTGTGGCACCATTGAAAACCTATGGAAAAAGGACTGATGCTTATTGTGCGATCTAGTGTTTTGAGTCATTCTGATAATAAGCTGCGCAGTGTGCAATAATCACAAAAGCCAGAGCAATTCAGCACTGCAGATTTGTGTCATCTTCAATTGAGCTCCTTAGTGTTTTTGCTTACAAGTGGAATTCTAGCCTGTTTGTCTATTTAATGTGGTCATTTTCAGGATTGGTAACATCCTATGATATATGTAAACTAGCAATTAGTTGATTGCACATCATGTATATATCCATGATATGAAATCCACACTTCCAATAACAGTATAATTTATTGGCAGACCTTCCAATATGTAGCTATAACATTTTGGTTGTAATACTAGTGTCATTGCTAAAAATAGAGCCAATGACAGCTTAGGAGTCTCATTCCAAAGTTTGTAAACAGTATCATCTTTTGACTGCATTCTCACACTGACCGCCATTGTGGGTAAATGTGTGTCCCAAGCCCAATAAGGGTGTGGGACATGGAACTAAAATGTGTGATGTGGAGGCCTTATTGCTTTATTGACCAATGTATGTTTTTATTGCTGGGATTGTTTATTTCCATTAACCTGTGACTACTTAATCAACCAACAGCTTCAAAGTATTTTAGGAATGTATTGTCCAATAAAGACTGGTAAGGAAAGTTCAGTCATCCCAGCAAAGATGAGGTCCTTAATGCCCTACCGGCCAGTATTGGGCTATACTGAACCCAATGGGAGAAATGATTACTATTATATACTAGTCACCTTAAAAATGCAATTCTATTAACATAACAAAAATACCATTTGTTTTTTTACTGTTGAACAGTTTAACACTTGGTTGCTTGGTTAATAGTCTTTCCAACCAAGTTAATGCCCTTGTGAATAGGAGTTCCTGGCCAGTCAAAGTTTGAGAATCCCTTTCCATTGCCCTAGGCCAAATCGATGCATAAAACTAATTCTGATTCGCTGCTGCACTTGCGACACTGCTTCGAGTCTTCTGAACTTTGGTTTTGACAATGAGATTAAAAATTGTCTGCACATTGATGCTGCTGTTGTCCATTTTTTTTTTACAATGGAGCCATTTCTGAGGTTTCTTTGCCAAGTTTCTTCTTGGGTTTGAGACAGGGTTTAAGAACCAGAAACATGATTCCAATCATGTACAAGAATCCACATATGTAGAAGGAAACATCATATTTTTGTGTGATATCATAGATCCAACCTGGAAAACCAAGAAGAAAAAAACACTCATTATTTAAACAGATTTTTTTCAAGCTGAAAACACAGGTTAAGGATAAATATTACAATGCAATATATCAATACAATATTATCCCCGCAAATGTAAGTGTTAATGTGAATTAGTTAAGGAAGTCTTTCACAGCAACAATTATTGGTACACAGATTTGCTGATTTATGATAAAGGAAATTGGCAACTAGTAGTATAGATATACTACTACTCGTCAAGAGTGGCAGCTGGGCTCTGCCCTCTGTGTTTTCAGCTATTTTACTATGCCAATTGTAAATGATAATCTATTTTTCACTATTATTGTAATATAAATGCAAATCTTGCTGGACTTTGCAGGGTTTGCAAAATAGGTTTTTAACATAAGATTTTATTGGTAAGAAAAAAGCAGAGTCAATAAATCAGTCACATGTAAACGACACATTTGAATCAAATTACACAGTAATCAGGATGATAAATCAGCGTACATTTCGACATAAGGGTCCAGCCCGAGTCATGGCTAATTCAGCTGTCGGAGAGTCACAGAGTTCACCACGGTATTTATTCCAATGTCCCCATTTCTTATCCCACTTCCTGGGGCAATCTTTAGTTTTGTACACTGTTTTTTCGGCAAGCATGCAGCGGTCCATCTCAGCCATCCAGCCCACCACCAGCGGCCCCTCGGGAGAGCCCCACTTCATAGCAATGGAACGCTTAGCAAGCAGGAAACCCAATGCCGCCCACTGTAGTTCCAGTTCGTTCAGGTCCGTGGCCCCCCATATATTAAGGACACTTTCTTTTGGCGACAGTGGGACTGGCTTACCCAGGGAGTTTCTCATTTTACGAACTGTTCCCCCCCAGAATTGGTGTATTACCGGGCAGTCCCATAGGATGTGATAGAAGGTATCAGGTAAGCCGCAACCCCTTAGACACAACGCGTCAGGGCGCCTTCCAATTTTGGCCAGTATGGGAGCGGACATGTAGGCTCTATGTAAAACCTTCAGTTGGATTAGTCAGAACCGGTGGTTAATCGCTGTTTCTCTAGGGGACATTAGGGCCGCCCGCCATTCCTCATCTTCTAAGAGAACCAGGTCTTCCTCCCATTTGTCCCGTAGTGGCTGAAAGGTGTCAGGGAGATTGTTACAAAGCTTACGGTAAGTGTAGGATATGGCCTTTGCAGGGAGAGGTTCGGATAGCAGTCTATCCTCCAGGGGGTAATCTCAGGTATGGAGGTGAGGTCAGGGATGGTGGTGAGGATGGCATGCTTGATTTGGAGATAGCGGAAAGATTCTGTCAGTGCAAGGGAGTGTTTGGTCTGTAGGTCCGCAAATGTCAGTAGCTTACCCCTGTGTACTAAGTCACCCACTGTCGAAATCCCTATTGTGTCCCATTTATCGAACTCCTGAAGGAAGCAAAGGGAGCCTAGTCGTTGCGACGACCATACTGGTGTCTCTTCGGTAAGTTTGTCCGACCATCCCATACACTTGTTGGCTCTATGCCATAGTGCGACCGTGTGTGCCATGGGTCCAACATATCTTTTCCTGACCGGTTTGCTATAAAGGGCCCCCAAGTAACCTTCCCGCCCGGTCTGACATCTGTCAAGGAGGAAGGCCGGATTCATGGGCGAGCCATGTATCCAGTGATTGATGGCCACTAATTGCGACGACCAATAGTAAAGGCGCAGATTAGGCAAGGCGATGCCTCCGATATACCAACTTTGGGTGAGTTTATGGAGGGAGATACGGGCTGCCCCACCGTCCCACAACAGAAGACGCATGTCACTCTCCACAGCGCTGAAATAGGAGTCAGGGACCGAAAAGGGACAGTTTCGCAGGGCGTACAAGAAACGCGGGAGCGCCAACATTTTAAATAATGCCGCCCTGCCAGGGAGGGAGAGTGGGAGAGATCGCCAGTGGGCTACGTCACTGTGTAGCCTGCGTAGGGGACCCAATAGGTTCCGATCGTGGAACACTACCGGATCTGGTGTAACAAAGATACCTAGATATTTAAATCCATCTGAGGCCACCGTGATGGAAAACCCTCGGGGCAGCATGGGCGGGGGGCCGTGTAGCATGTATAGTGTCGATTTAGACCAATTGATCGAATGGCCCGAATATTTCCCGAAATTAGTGAGGACATGGAATAGACTATTAATAGAGGACCGGGGGGAAGCTACATATACCAGGATGTCATCGGCATAGAGGGAAATGTTGTCTGTGATCTCATCGGTCCATTGGAGGCCTCTAATGGAAACGTCCCTGCGGACCCAATGGGCCAGGGGTTCCAAGGTGAGGGCAAACAGTAGCGGTGACAAGGGGCAGCCCTGTCGGGTTCCCCTATGGAGTCTAAACCGTCGAGACGTGTGGTTGTTGACCCGCACTTGGCCCAATAAGTCTGTGTACAGGAGTCGTACCCATTGGATAAATTTGGGTCCGAAGCCAAATCTGCGCAGGACCTCAAAGAGGTAGGACCACTCGATCGAATCGAACACCATCGTGGCGTCAAGGGACAAAATGGCGGCATCTTGTTGTATAGTAGGTTGCCGACTCAAAACATTGTTGATCCTTCGTAGGTTCAGGGCTGTGTTGCGTCCCGGAAGGAAACCCGATTGGTCATCATGGATGAGGGAGGGAAGCACGACGAGGAGGCGATTAGCCAGAAGCTTAGCCAGGATCTTGGCCTCCGCACTAATCAGAGAGATCGGTCTGTAAGAACCGCAATCAGTGGGTGGTTTCTTCGGCTTGAGGATGACAGCTATGGAGGCCAATCTTTAATCGAGCGGCAGGGTACAACTATCCGGGCTGTCTACAAACATGTTTTTCAGATGAGGGACAATTCCGGGAGCCACACCTTTCAGAAATTCAATGGGAACTCCATTAGGACCCATAGCCTTGTCAGAGTTAACGGCAAAAAGTGCCGTAGTTAGCTCGTCCGCCGTAATGTCGGCGTCCAGAGTCTCTTTTTCAGTCTCGGAGAGGGTTGGTAGGCGCATCTCCTCTAGGAGTTGTCTGGACTCCTCCAAGGTGTAATGCGCTCCAGCAGTATAGATTAGCTCCAGATGGTCGGCAAAAGCCTCCGCTATTTCCTGTGGATCTGCGGTTGAGGACCCATCCGGTCTTACTATGGATGATACCCATCTAGTCCCCTGTTCACGCCGTTCCAGCCACGCAAGCATCTTCCCCGCATTGTCACCGAATTCGTATACGTGGTGGCGTGTGTGGAGTAACTGAGCCTGTGCCTTTTAGCAAAATAGGTTTTTAGAGTCTCAACACTTTGATATCGTGTTGCAGCTGTTGCCAGGGGCCTAGCATCAGTGGGGGTGTTTGGGGTGTGACACCCCCCTAATAAATTTATTCTGTAGTAAATAGATGGTGTACAGTTGCTTTAAGTCTGCTATGGTAAGGTGTTTGTCATATTTCACTTGGGATTTTTATATACACATGCAGACAAACACACACACCCTTGTCTCTGTTTTAAAGTTCTAAAAGTGTTTACTTTACTAAAGATTGAGTTATAAGTACCCCTCATGATCCACACTCCTCTCCCTTCCTACTGCTCCTTAAGGGTCCCTCCTGCCCTGCTTCTGTTAATGGATTTGATTCAGTGTAATTGTTAGAAAGCTGAAGATCACATCCCCTCAATGTTACTGACCAAACTTTGCCCCTGGCTGTACCCACTGTAGTTACACTAAAACAACAAATTATCGACCTGTGTACTTTCAAATATGCCATACGTGAACTTATTTAACTGACACTTCTGCCCTGACCATAGTCCATATCATTCAAAAGAAAAGTTCAAAATCCCTGTGGATAGCACAATAGGTATGGCAGTCCACAGGTGGCTATTAACTTCCAGACCCTGGGTACATTTTTTGCACCATACACTAGGAACTTATAGCCAACTTTAATATGTCAGTCAGGGAGAATCGCGTTTTTAAAAGGGAAGCATGGGCACTTTACTCCTGTTTAGCTGGGGTAGAGTGCACAGAGCTTTAAGTGTAGCAAAAATAGGGTCAAGAGAAGAGGTGAAAATCTGGGGTGATGATGCAGAAAAGACTGATTAGCTACATATTGTATCCCAAGCATGATCAGTGTGCCCTGATTGTCTGGATGGGAAGTATTTTGAACAATCTCTGTCCAGTCCAGATTTTATGTTCCTCTGAGCGAAATGTGACCATTTGAAGTGTCCTTGACACCACCGGTCCTAGGTTGCTTGTGTTTCGGTTCGGTTAGGACCTGGCCTGGCAGTTCGGGCTGGACTGTTCCCATGAGTGCAGGGTCAAGGCTGATTTGCATGTGGCTGAATCCAAACGAAGGTGGCATGGGGAGCAAAAGAACGATGGGTTGGGATGCCACCGAGAAATTGCCAGTGGTTAGACAAGCATTCCTCCCATCACCTTTTGTGTGTTTCTTGATACAACACCCTACACTGTGTCACACAGAGCACTCCTCCTTTGAACAGATCCATACAGTATAAGAGATCAGTGGCCTTAACCTGTTTTATGGACTTTCACGCTTCTCGCCCAGTGCTCAGCCACCCCTCTAAATGGAGTGCTAAATGTTCACTTGAGTGACCTCCCTCAAGGGACTTGGGGATAAAATTACACAGGATGGAGTCTAAAATCATACAGTTCATACAGCCGTTGAACATTGTCGGTCACACAGACAACACTTTCAAGCAGCTGTGAGGTGGCAAGTCGATGACATAAAAGAAAACACACACTCACTTTCCTTTGGGGGTTTACCTTCAAGTTTTATTAAATACATGATTACTACCACTTTTAGAGTATTACTGACAATTAATTAAAGCCATTACATTTTAAAAGGTTTAAAAATGACGGCCAGATATAGTAAACGTTTTTATAGTCGCAAACATTCAGAATCACAGTTTTCTACTGTAAACATGTTTTGCTATGTACCAAAGCCATTTTAGGCATTGGTAAAATTTTCTCCTAAAATGGGCTTGCGACGCCATACTGAATAGCTGTTTTTAAATAGCTGTTTTTAAGGTGCATGTTTTAGGCGACCATTCCAAATATCGATTCAGTATGAGATATATCAATGGTTAAAAATTAAGGGCTCTCGATTTGGGGTGGCAAAGAATCAGCAAACAGAAAGGGTCTCTTTGGAACCCCTTTTTCTTTTGTTAATGTAAAAAAAACTGCTGGGAGAAGGCAGTTATTTCGGGGGTACTACCTGCTCTAAAACAAACTTTTCACAAAAACAAAACTTTTTTTTATATGCAGTACCATTTCCTTCAGGGAAAACAGATTACATCAAAAAGTTTACTTTATGTAAAGGCAATCACAAACATGGCGGTCTGCTGGTCCTAGCTGGCCAACATCCCTGTGATGGCCACTAATCGGATTGAGTTGCATCTTGCAACCTACCTCATTAACATTCATGAGGCAGGTCGATGTGCTATCCTCTCCGAATTGAGACTTAGTGAACTCACCTGTTAGTATATACTTCAAAAGTTTATTACCCAAAATATAAGTAAAGTGACAAGAAAGGCTGACACGCACATACACACGTCACACACACACACACCACACACACATACACAGACACCCACACACACTCGTAATGACATCATCTGCATCACAGAACAACGACAGCAACTCCCTTAGAGGCTACACATTGTTCATTGCAATAAATCATGTTTTTCAGCTACTCATTAGATTTGGGTGAGGGAACCTCCAAAGAGTATGGTGACCCTCCTTGTTGCTGGTAGCAGCGCTGTTGCAATGAGACTTCTGAAGGCCATTGGTATGTCTTTAACATATCCCAGCAAGGTGAATAGTGTCATGGGGTGAGTTGCCCTGTGATAGAGGATAAAGTAGCGAGAGATTGAACCAGATGTCCACCATTCTCACATCAGATGAGGAAATCCCACTCCTGAGACCACACATCTGTCAGACTTGGAATCTCCTCTCAACCCACGTCTATGTAACCTATCTAGAGATTGATATATTCTATGTACGAATTTAAGAAGAATATGTCTATGTCCACAATTAGGTGCAGCAAAATTCCCACCCGTCATTTTTTAATTGCACTTGTAATTCCATAGCCCATGACCATCTGGCTCAAGGGATACAGATCGGTGCTCCTTTTAGACCATGATATTGATTTGAAAGGCCAGTTGTTTGAGTAAGGGGAGCTTCTGGGCAATCGCTAAAGTTTTAAAGGTTCGCAGAGCATGGGGAAATGTGCTAAATACAATTGTCATGCTACCTGTGGGGATATAGGAGAAAGTCTACTGGGGTAGACTGTGGCCTGTTTCGAACATATTCAATAGGGAGGAATCTGTCCTCAGTGAAAATGCCAACGATTTGGGAGAGTTTAATCACTGCTAGTTGTACGCACACCATTACTTTGCATGTCAGGTCTAAGAGTAGGTTGTGTGTTAGCAGATGGCCGGAGCATATATATTATCAAACTTGGCTCTAATACAGAGTTTGTTCCATGTTCAGATAGTCTATTTTACAGTGCCTTCCTCAATAGATGGAAGGGTTGCAGCTGTGGCTGCTACCTGTTAGCAGCAGTGGGCCGGGGTGGGGGGAAGGGGCGCTGGGGGGAAATAGTTTAAAAGAATCACTTACCTCCTCGCCGGCCGGCCGCTGCCTCTCGTACGTCCTCTTCCTGGCTTCTTGGGGAGACAGGAAGAACCAGGGCTCCCAAGCGCCCTGTAGCACGACGCTCAGCCAGGGGCTGGAGGGGTAGGCATGTTCTCCATGCAGGCTGTAATGCAACCTGCATGGAGAACATGGTTTGTGTGCATGACTGTTTTCGGCGACCCGAGAAATTTTATCATTTTCTTTTTTCTTTTTTTACACTGCAAAAAGCAGTGGGCGACACTCCTCCGCCTAAGCAGAGAAGCCGCCACTGGAGGGTCGGATTCAGGCAAACAGCAGTATTTATGGGAGTAGAGCACATTATGGTATATTCAATGGCAATGGGAGGTTGACAAGGAGGGGAGAGATAACAATGATAGGTGAATTGGGCATGTGCAGAAAGGTAGGTCTGGGAATGTGAATTCCTCTTGTTCAAACAACAGGGTTTGGGTCTCCCATTTTAGTCTGGGCTGTTTTACTTCCTATGCAGCCTCACTGTAAGAAATTGGAGTATTAAGGGAAGGGGGGTGAGAACTAATGTTTAATGTGAATCACAACAGTCACTAAATAAACCATCACTTAACTCTCTGGTGGCTTGGCACAAAGTAGTCGGGCTTAAATTAAAGGCAATGTGTAAAGTATTTATGCACTACTCAAACAGTAATAAAGTGAAAAGACAACACAATAAATATCCCAAAACAATTTAGAAGTATAGAGAATATTTTTATTAAAAACAATGACACCAAAACGCCAAAAATCCAGTACCCTGAACCAACTATATGAATTTTTAAAGTCTGAATGAAAAATAGTGCCAAGAAGCATGAAGTGTCGAATGCGGTTTTCGGGTCCCGAAACCAGTCCCAGGATGCTTGTTTCCGGTCCAGGGAGGACCTGGCTTGGCAGTTCGGGCTTGACTGTTCCCATAAGGAACAGGGTCAAGACTGATTTGCATATGGCTGGGTTCAAACTGAGGTGGCATGGTGAGCAAAAGAATGATGGATTAAACCTAGAACCTTGTGACTGGGGGGTGAGTGTTTGCATCGTTCAGCATTGCGTCCATCAATTGTTTCTTTCGCATTTGTCACCCTAAGTGGGAAGGGCTAGCCAGATAAAAAAGCGAAGAAGCTTAATACATCTACCTGACATCAAGATTAAAAAATGAACAAAAAGATTAATGAAATCAAAAATATTTTTCTAAAATGTTTTTCAATTTGTGTGATACTATACTATATCTAGATATTTATGAATCTATCACCAATATATTAGCACTGAGCCTGGTGCATACATTTTTCTCATGAGCTGTTTTCCCTGATAGGGTTTATAAAATTTTCAGGGGCCCCGTGCGTTTACAAGAAATAGTACACCGATTCCTACACCTCACCTACGCAAGGGCCCCTTGTGGTGTCCGGGCAGGAAGTGAAGCGGGCTCGTTCTGTCTCACTTTTCTGCCTCCTTTACAGCCCATCTCTGCAACCTTGCAGCAGCTCACTTTCACTGCCTGGACCAAGACTGTGTTTCTTGGTAGGCCCCAAGGAACTTCCTTTCTTCAGGTCTAAGGAGTTCTGATGCATCCTTGTGTTCTCAAGACCCGCTAATGTTCCAGTTATTCCCTCACAACTGCAGGAGGAGGGCGAGTGCTGCCAATGCCACCATTTTCCCCACACCACCATTTTCCTGACAGAAGGTTTGTATGTGGCCAGGCCTGTTCAGCTGCAAATCCTTATTACCCCTGCACCAAACTGTTGAGTAATCATCACATCCGAGCACCAGGGAAATCAGATTTAGGTTCCCTCTGCTGTTGTGTGCTGATCGGCTATCTAACTGTTGGATGCTTGTCAGAATAATAGTTTGCCAATAAGAGCCTCACTCAGGTACTGCCATCTTGTGGCCCTGTATTCTGGCAGTCCTTGACTCTCTTTCTGTTTTTATCCCAGTGTTGGGAGATATTTGTGCCTTCTACTTGATCACAAATGGGAAAAAAGTACTCTTATGAGACCCACCCTCAACAGATTAAGACACCGTGTCTCCTTTTCAGAGTGGTAGTCATGGAAAACCATCAAATTCCTGGGAGAATCGCTAACATTTTATGATGGAGGACATGCCCCAAGTATAGTCTCTTCCAGAGTTTTCACTTTCCCAGGACGAGGATTTTCTATCATTATTGAATTCAGAAGCAGCCTCGTTGCTATTTAGTCTCTTTAGTGGTTATGGGCAAGATGATTCCTCATAAATGCTTATCATAGAGTTAATTTTATCATTTTCAGTTTCTTTTATGACTTGACCAGAGATTAGCATGTACAGCAGTGGTGACAGTTTGTCTGTGAATTTATGTTTTGTGAACCCATAGTTGTGACCAGACCTTTTTATCTGTCTCACAAGAGTGTAGGCTTCTGGCTCACTTATGTAAAGTTCTATTGCTATTTACCAAACCAGGACCTAGAGCTAACATCAAAGTGTACATTTGTGTACATATATGTGGCGTGTGAGGTGCACATACAGCATGTATGAATGAACTACGGTAATGGAAACCTTTGAGTTGGGAAGCCTCCGACTTTCTCATGTGCACAAGATGGGGGTGAGGTTGTTTTCCCAGACAGTGGAAGTGTATGGCTGACATTCCTGAAGCTGCAGGAGGGAACCTAGAAACTACAGTGGGGAAGGAGGAGACAGAGCTCCCTTTTGAAATTTTATTAGGTCTTTTTGCGGCAAAGAGCTGGCTAATAGCCTTTTGTGCTACGCAAACAAATGATGGACGGAATGCTGAATAAATCATACATTCACCCCCAGTCAAGAGCTCTGGGTTAAATCCATTGTTCTTTTGCTCACCATGTCACCCCAGTTTAGACCCAGGCATATGCAAATCAGCTTGACCCTGTGCCTCATGGGAACAGTCCAGACCGAACTGCCAAGCCAAGTCCTCCCTGGACCGGAAACAAGCATCCTGGGACCGGTTTCTGGGTATTACCCTTCATCAGTCAGGCTAGCTTGAATCTAGTGGCACAGTGAGCAAGGGACCCACGCCTGGGCATACCCAAACCACTTAGGGTGAAAAGTGCTATGCACTGCCATTTGGTAGCTGGTAGGGTGAAAGGTGGAACTGCAGTCTCTTTTTAAAAAAAATGTTTTTATTGGTATTTACAAGTTACATACAATAAAAAACATACGAATAACATATCATAGATGGTCATGTAGGGCAGCAGTGGTTCATTTATCGGTCTTTCTTTGTTCGGCCCAGATAGACTGGCCCACGTATAACATATAACACATAGTCTGTTGCGATTGGCGCATGCTTGGTTAGTACATAGAACATAAATGTGAGTGGCGGTTGTTTTTGTGACAGATCCCTGGATCAATCTTTGAGGTTGAGTTGAGCTGGATTGGTCGTTGGCTATGGGGGTTTGTAGGTGTTTAGGAATTTGTCTAGTTTTGACCACATCCCTCTATTGGGGTGCCTCCAGGGTGTGTGTCTGGGTGCGGTGTTATCCGCTCCTCTAAGGAAGGTCACCCAGTTCAGCCACCACTTGAATGTGGCTTTGGAGGTGTCCTTCCATTTGGTTAGTACTGGTTTGACTGCTAATGTGAGGAGGGAGTCAAGGAGGTATCTTTCCTCTTGAGTGATGATGTCTGATGTAATGTGTGCTGTGACAGTTGTGGCAAATGTTTGTTTTAAATTGCAACCTAAAGTTCTGTTTGTGAAGTCAAACACATTCTTCCAGAAGTTTTTCACCTTATTGCAGCGATAGATGAGGTGCTCTAGGTCCCCCCTTTCTGTGCCACAGTTCCAGCAGGTATCGTTATCCCTTAGGCCTGTCGAAGAGAGGCGGGCTGGTGTCCAGTGTGCTTGGTGGAGTATCCAGAATTTAGTCTGTGCCAGCACTGGGGATATCATATTTTTCGATGGGGATGCCCAGAGGGTTTGTAGTTCTTGTTCTGTGAGTTTGGATCCTATTTAGGTTTCCCAGTAGTCGGTGCTATTAGCATTAAGTTTGGTAGAGACAGGTTGGAGAAGTTTGGATAGGAGCGAGACTTGGTGACCTGTCTTATTTATGATTTCCATAAACTGAAAGATTGATGGTTTCTGTTTGTGTAGTTTTGACTTTGTTAAGGCTGTTTTGATTGCCAGGAAGTTGTATAGTTCTATGTCGGGGAGGTCATGTCTTGTTTTCAAACTGTTAAAAGTGTGTGGATTCCCTTTTGCTTCCAGATGAGCTGGTTACAGGATTCCTAGCTTCCTCCATGACTCTATGCCGAGTGGTTTTCCTCTGTATTTAATCTTGGGGTTTGACCAGAGTGTTTCCCATTGCGAAATCTTGATGCTGACTTCTAGTTTCTGATCTACCTTGAGCAGCACGCATCTTGTGATCCTAAGGATCGGGTTGTTATTGAGTGCTTGTTTGTTGGATGTGAGCAGTGTCAGTGGGTCTGTGTTGTTCAGAATGGCTTTCTCTATGGAGAGCCATGTCAACGTGTATTGCTGTTTCGGGAGCAACCAGTGCATCCCCTGTCTGGCTATGAAGGCTAGTTGAAATCTTTTCAGATCCGCAACGTTGAGCCCGCCCATTTTCTTCCCTAGTCTCCGTTTTTGGAGACCTATTCTGGCTTTTCTTTCTCTCCATATAAATTTGTTAAGCATTTGGTCTATCCTCCTGTGGAAGTCTTCTGTAAGAGCCAGGGGTAGCATATCTGCCAGATAGTTAACTATAGGAGTTACCATCATTTTTACAGTGTCTATTCTGCCCCACCATGTGATGAACTTGGGTGACCAGGTGTCTAGTAGCTCTTTTATCTTTCTCAGTGATGTTTTCTCATTCAGTTCTAGGGTACTTCTTAGGCTTCTTCTAAATTGGATGCCCAGGTATTTGACTGCCTCGGGTTGCCATGCCAGGCCCGAGGACCCCCTTACTTCTCTAGTTGTGTGTATGTTGAGGGGGATGCATTCTGATTTGTCTCTATTGAGTTTGTAGCCTGAGTGGCTGGCGTATGTTTCAATTGTTTGCATGAGTGCCGGTATGGATTGGTCTGGGTTGTCCGTTATTATGAGTAGATCATCTGCGTAGGCAGCAAGTTAGGCTGTGGTATTGTTGATTGTTACACCTGTTATGTCACTGTTAGCCAGAGTGTCTCTAATCAGGGGTTCGAGTGCTAGTAGGAACAGTAGCGGGGATAATGGGCAGCCTTGTCTTGTCCCTCTCTCAAGGCTGAATTGGGTCGAAGAGCCTTCATTAATGGCTATCTGTGCTTTGGGGTTTTTGTACAGTGCCATGACTTTCTTCGTGTAATCGTCTCCTACGTTATATGCCTGCATGCACTTCTCAAGGAAGTGCCAGGATACTCTGTTGAACGCTTTTTCTGCGTCTAGCGTGATTGCTACAGCAGGGTCGAGCGAATTTGAAGAATGTTCTATGACTTGGCATTGGAGTCTTGTTTGGTCGTGGGACGTGTTTTTATGTAGCCTACTTGTGTGTTTCCAATCAGTTGAGGAAGTAGTTTGTTTAGTCTTGTGGCATATAACTTGCAACCTAGGTTTATTAGTGATATAGGGCAGTAGTTTTTGGGCCATTGTGGGTCTTTCCCTTCTTTGGGTATGACAATTATGTTGGCTTGTGACATGGTTTCTGTTACTATCCCTTCCTTGGCGCAATGGTTGAAGGTTTTGGTTAGAGCTGGGAGGAGATGTTCTTGGAACTTTTTGTAGAAGGGTGCTGTGTATCCATCTGGGCCTGGAGCTTTGTTGTCTTTTAGTGATTTTACAGCTAAGGCGATCTCAGTCACTTTTATATCTTGGCCTAGTGTTTTGGCTTCCTCTTCCGTTAAGTTGGGTAGGTTTAGTCTGCCTAGGTAGGCTGAGCTGCCCACCAGGTCAATGCTGTCATCTCTTGTGAAGTTGTCTTTGTAGACTTCCATGAACGTGTGTAGGATTTCTTTGTGCCGGGTGTGTGTCTTGTTGTTCGGATCTGTGATTGTGGAGATGCAGTGTTGTCTTTGTTTGCATTTGAGGTATGACGCTAGTATTTTTCCTGCCTTGTTAGCTTTATAGAAGTTGATTTGTTTGTATTTCCTTATCCACAGACCTGCCCTTTTGCTAAGGATCCTGTTAAATTTGTATTTCTTTCCGGTAAGTTCTATTAGGATCTCTGAGTTTTAGGTGTCACCTGTATGTTTGGTTTCCAGTTATTTAATGTCTGTTTCTAATTTGTCTAGCTGCCCTCTTGCTTCCTTGTCTCTTCTGGCTTTGCTTTCTATTAGAGTCCCTCTGATGGTCGCTTTGAGGGCGTCACATAGGCATTTAGGATCAATGTCTGGTGTGTCGTTTTCTTTTATGTAGTCCTTGATTGCTTTTTCAATCTTGTTTTTGTCTTCTTGTTTTGCAATCGTTATGTTGTTGAACCGCCATCTGCGGGGGGTGTGGTCGTTATGCCGGCCTGCTAGGTGTAGGCTGATACAAGAGTGGTCTGAGATCGTTCTTGCTGCAATATCTGTATGCTCTATCAGGTGTGTGTGTGATCCTGAGATGAGGTTGTAGTCAATTCTGCTGTATGAGTTGTGTGGATTGGAGTAGAAAGTGTAGTCCCTAGTGTCTGGGTGTTGAAGGCGCCATGGGTCTTGAAGGTCAAACCTGTTACATATGTTTTTCAGGACATTGTAGGAGGCTAGAGGTCTTGTTTGGGAGCCTGATTGTCTGTCAAGGGTGTGGTCTAGGACTAGGTTGAAATCCCTGGCTACAATGCTCATGTCATGCGTCTGGTTTGCCTCCAGTTTCCTTGTCACCCCCTCCCAGTAGGTTGTGTCATCTGTGTTTGGTGCATATATGTTAGTTACAAATATTGTTTCATCTCCCCTTTTGAGTTGGGTGCACAGAAGCCTGCCTTCGTCATCTTGCTCAGCGCTCTCAGTGGTTATCTTGGACTTGGAGTTAACTATGGTGATTACTCCTCTTTTTTTGCCTACAGCTGGTGAGCAGGCTAGCTGGCCTATCCATCTCACTTTAAGCTTATTCGTGTCTTCCATAGAGAGTTTTGTTTCTTGCATAAGGATAATATCGCCCTTAATCTTTGCTAGGTAATCTAATATTTTTTTCCTTTTGATTGGGTGGTTTAGGCCCTTGACATTAAGAGAGAGAACCTTTAGGTCAGTCAGCAGTGTGTTTGTATTACTCATTGTGACAGTGTTCATGTCGCGGTCTTACTGTCACGATTCGCTCCCTGTGCTCTCATGCCCACCACCAGGGGGCTGAATTGTGGGGCTTTCCAGTGTTCTAATATGCCCCCAGACACTCCCCTGTATGCATATCCTGACTTCCAGGCATTTGGACATCATTTAGGAATTGACATCCCTTCCCAATCCATGCCGGGTTTTGTGAAAGCCAGCCTGCTTATACTTGAAGCCAGCCTACTCATGCCTGATACTCCATTACCCAGAATTCCCTGCTCACTGCTTTGTCTCCACCCCTGCAGGCCAAGGATGGGTGGAGGAATTCAGCTCACCTGTGGCTGGCTGCTGCTAGCCTGCTCACACCAGCTGCATGTGATTACTGTGAGCTCTTTTAAGCCCCAGCTCCTTTCAGGCAAAGGTTGGTCATTGTAGCTGTTTACCGGTGAGACCAATCCTTGTTTCCAGAGTTCCCAGAGCTTTTGCTATTCTTGTTTCCAGTGTTTCCTGAGCTTTAATTATGCCTTGTTCCTGACCCCTGCTGCTGTTTTCCCTGTTCCTGAATTAGCACTGCCTGTAGTGCTACCCTGACCCCATAGCCTTAGTATTCCTTGTTCCTGAACTGCAGCAGTTTCCCTTCTCTTGAATTAGCACTGCTTGCAGTGCTACCTTGTTTCCTGAGTGCCTGAGCTATAGCTATTCCCTGTATCTGAATTAGCACTGCCTGCAGTGCTACCTTGTTTCCTGAGTTCCTGAGCTATAGTTATTCTTTGTTCCTGGGCGTAGCTTTTTCTTGTTCCTGATTTGCACTGCTTGCAGTGCTCTCTTGACTCCTTGTTTCCTGAGCTGTAGCTATGTCCTGTTTCCTTGAACCAGTACTGCCTGCAGTGCTACCTTGACTCCTGAGCTCTAGTAATTTCCCTGTTCCTGAACTAGCACTGCCTGCAGTGCTACCTTGACTCCTGAGCCTTACCTCACTTCTTGTTCCTGCCCCAATACTGCCTTCTATGCTTCTTTGTTTTCTTGATTCCTTAACCTGCACTATTCTAGTATACCCTTGTAGCCTCCCCTTCTGTATATCCGTTTCCAGTCCCTGCCTTGCTTCCCATTTCCTTGGTTCCAGTTCTAGTGTGCTGCCTTTCTATTCTGCTGTCTTACTTCTGTTACCTTGTATGTTTGTTACCTGCTTTCTGCCAAGTGTGCCCTGTCATTTCCTTCCTTTCCTGTTAAGCCCTCCTCCTTGCTAGCTCCTTGTCTATTGTGCTTGTGTTTAGTTCTACCCCTGTGCTGTTACTGCCTTGCGCGTTCCTGTTTGATCGCCAGGATCCGTGGGCTTAGCTGACTACCTAGGTGGTGTTTCTTGTTCACTGTGAGTTTTGTCTTTGAGTTACAGGTATAACATCACCATAGGTATAAGCTCCACAGACCCTGCCTTTGTATCCATATCCTACATGTGGGTATTTGCAGTCAGTATCTGTAACAGCAATTGTGGGTAAGAAACTTACTGAGCTTCAGTCTTCCCGTGTGGAGCTCCTGAGTGCTTTACCCCACACCCCCCTTTATTATTATTGTTGTATTATATATAGTCTTGCACGTTCGTCCTGGGTGTAGTTAGTTTGAAAGCTAACTTATCTTGTGAGTTCCCTTCCTTTCTGAGTCTTACCCATCTTGTTCACTTGTACAGGCTTCCCATTTGGATCCCTTTTTCTCCTCTGACTCCCTGTATGATCCTGGGCAGCACTGTACTCCTCCTTTCTGTGTACGTCTTCTACCCAGTTCCCAGTCCTTGTCCAAGTCCCTGACTGTGTTCCCCACATAGTCCCGGACAGTCCCTGACACTTACCAGCTTATAATTACAGAGATCATTGAGTGCGTGTGATCTATCTGTTTGAGTTGATGATAGTCTGCATATTGATCTGTGTTTTCTGTCTAAGGGTATGATAGGGACCTGGACTTGACTTACTGGAAAAACTTGACAAACAGGACGAATATGACGAACAGGACAAGACATTTTGCCCCCTCCTCCTTCCTGCCCCTCCCCCCCCCCCTTGCTGGTGTGTCGTACTGTGGGCGTGCAACAGCAAGGTCCCTCCCGCCCCACCACCTCCTGGGACAGCTTAATGCTTTAGTTTAGTCTGGTTATATTTCTCTTATTACATTAGATAGGTGGGCATACATAAGGCCTCTCTCCGGTTAATACTCTGATTAGACTTAGTTATTTAGTGCAAAGTTTTTGAAGGGTAGCCCCCCGATCATATCAGTTCTATAGCATAGATTTTTAAAGGATATATTTAGTTCTTGGTTGGTGTGAGCAGGCTCTCCCTCTAGGTATTGTTCTTAAGCTTCTTCTTATCTTTCCGTGAGGTAGGAGCTGTTGTAGGCGGTAGTTCTGCTTGCGAGTTCTCGTTGTAGGTTTTCTTTGTTTTTCTTCGGGTTGAGTTAGTTTGTGTATTCCATCTATGAGGTAGGATACGTTGCAGGTTGTGGTCGAGCGCTTATGCTCTTATTGCTTTGTGTTCCATTACATTGTCTCTTCCGCGAGGTGTAGCCTTGCGGTAGTCTGCTGGAAGTTTTTCCTTTTTTTTGGCGACAGTCGGGTATTCTAGTCTGGTTCTAGTCTATTCCCTTCCATTGTGGAGGTCCAGTGATGCTCTTCTTTTACTTGACATGGCTGTCCTTTCCATTTCTTGTGATGCGGGCACCGCTAGGTATCGTGATAGTTCAGCTGGGTCTTCGAAGTTTATAATGGTTCCTTTGTTGTTTACCCTGAATCTTGTTGGGCCGGTGAAGGAGTAGTTGATGTTTTCTTTCCTTAGCTTATCTCTTTGTGCCAGGAATCCCTTCCTGATGTCTTCTGTTGTTTTTGAGTAGTCCTGTGTGAGGATGATCTTGTTGCCAATCCATTGCAGGTTCGGGTTCTTTCTCACTACTCCGAAGATGGCCTCTGTTTGGTGCGAGCACAGTGGTTTGCATATTATTGGTCTTGGTCCTGATCTGTTGGTTTGTTTGAAGGCCGGTACTCTGTAGGCCTTGTCTAGCTCGAAGGGATTTTCGAATTTGAGATTCGTTAGTTTGGGTATGAGGTTTTGCAACATTGCTACGCATGAGCCAGCTTTGTCCTCTTCTCCTTCTGGTATACCCAGAATTCTTATGTTCCGCTTTCTTTGTCGATCTTCAAATTCTGCTGCCTGCTTGCGTAGGTCTGTTGTTGCTTTCGCAATGTTACCAATTGCTTTCCCAGTGAGCTGTGATCTATCTTCTATGTCACTGACTCTTTGCTCTACTGTTGATATTCTATTGTTTGCCATGTGGATGTCTGCTCTGACTGCTGCTCGCTTGAGTTGTATGGCGTCAGTAGTTTTTTCGTTGATTTGGCCAAGTCGTGGACTTCGGCAAGTTTTTTGAGTATGCTGTCTAGCGTGCTGCTAATGTCCGATTTTTGTTTGAAGGGGGAATCTGGGATACCTTCCGGTTTGGTTTACTTTGGTTGTTGTGTCGGCTTTCCCTCACTCCCTGTCATTTTTCCTAGTCCTCTTTTCACTTGTATGAGCTCGAATCTCTTGTTGTTGCCCATCGGTGTTAGTAAAGTTGCTTTCTCTTTTTGGCTGGTTTCGCTCTCTTCGTTTGCGCTTTGATCAGCTCTCGCGCTTAGGCTTTTCTTTTTGCTGCTTATTGTTTCTGATGTTCTGTTTGGTATTTTGTGCACAATGTTTTTCGTATACCTTTTCGCCGAAGTGATTTTGTTTATCACTTCTGGTGTTGGTGGTGTAGTTTGTTCATTGTCACTCTTCTTTGTTTTTTCTGTTTTCCAATCTACTGTTGGTCATTCACTCCTTTCTGCTCTTGTCCTCCGTTGCCTTGCCGTTTGTCTTGCTTGTGTGCTGTGCGTGATGAGCTTTGATGTTTTTCTCTCTCTTTTTGCACTCTCTAAGTTCTTTGCTGTGTTGTCATTTGTTTAGTTTTAGTGGGCAGTTTGATTTTGCTTGTTAATCTTGTCTGTGCTTTCTCGTTTGCTCTTTTTCGCTTTCTGCCTTCGTGTGTTTGTCCTAACCCCTCTCCTGCCGGGTTATTAGTTTTCCCTTTCTCCGTGCTAGTATTGAATCAGCCAGATTTAAGGTGTTAATTGGTTGCTCGTTGCACTCCGCTACTCTGCGTGGCTTCTTCTTTTCTCTGTTAGAATGGCTGTTGTCCTGGTGGTGAACGCTTGCTCTGAGGCACCAGCAGCTGTTTTGGCGACTTCTCTGTTCCCCGTGTTGATTGTGGGGATCTCGGAGTTTTCCCTCAGTAATTCGTTGGTTGTCCGGATTTATTAGCTATTACATGTTAGCTTCGTGTCTCTTCTTAGCCCCGGTCGGGTGGCTTTCAGTTCTGTTTCTCCCCCTTTGCCTCCTCACTTCCCCTGCGTTAGAAAGAAAGATGGCTGTCTCCTTGGTATTGTTCCTCCTCCCCCTTTGCCTCCGCGCTTCCTCTGCGTTGGAAAGAAAGATGGCTGCTCCCTTGGTAATGAGTCGGCGGTTTCGCTTTCGCTCTGCAGCGGTAGCAGGGATCTCAGCTATCTCCTTGCCGCGTTCCTAATTGCTGGTTCAGGTTCGGAGGGTACGGGGTTGTACTGTTGCTTTTCCCTTCTTGGTCTCGCGCCTCAGAGTTTCGATCTTTCTCTCTGTTTTCCTTGTCCGCCGCCCCCATTAGACTGCTTAGATGGCTGCCTCCATATTGGGCGGTTTCGCTTTCGTTAGCCCCAGTGCAGCGGAAGAGACCCGGAGGGTGTCGATCGTTTCTAGCAGGTGATCTGTCGTCGCTTGGGGGGGGTCTGATGCATCGGGGGAGCACAGGCACTGACATTCTTGTACTCGGTTCATGCCAAGTCCTCGATCCTTCGTTTTCTTAGGGTGTTGTAGTTCGGGGGTCTCATCTCGCCGCCGCCATCTTGTTGGCTCGGGTCTTTTCAGTTACGAAGATTCTATCTTTCTTTATTTTTTTACTTTTGGCTGGTCCAATTTCTGCTCTGGTCATCGCATTCAGAGCTGGTCGGGTTCCGATCGAATCTGCGCCAATTGGTTCTTAGTCTGGCCCATGATATCACGCCGTTTTTCTTGGCTGTGTCCCGTGGTGTAACGGAGCTCTGGACTTTGGCAACTCTTCCCATTGCCGTCCAAGCCACGGCCCCAACTGCAGTCTCTATTGTTCAGATTGTGAAGAGTTTTTTAGGTAAGACCAGTCTTTTGGCTTTATTCCTGAGTATCAAATGACGCTGTTGATAGCCAGGGGCAGAATGCTCAACTTTTGTATGCCTCTGTTGTGGGTGTTTCAATCTGGAGACAACCCTGCTTTGAGGAGCATTGGTCAACACAAAGGCTGGCTGTGGAAAATTGACTGGAAAAGACACATGGAAGAAGAACTGACCCAAGACAATGCTGATACAGCAGGCAGGGAAGACACATCCCCTTCTTCTGTAAATGTGGGAGCTGCTGAACCACTTGTTGTTCCAGCAGCAAGTTCTTTTTGACCAAGGAATGAGGTGCACCGCAAAGTATCCACAGAACTGCTATCCAACTAAAGTTGGTGTCTGCTGACAGCCAGATTCCTAGTAGTGGGGAACATCACTTAGAGGGCTTCCCAGAAGTGAGGGGACATCACTCAGGGTTTGACTTGGAAGGTAAAGCAGTCTTCCTGTTCTGAAGTGCCTAGAAGCTGACCAGCCTTAGAAGAAGTGCAAGGGAGTGAGCCAACATTTCAGTAGTAGCTGATTTACCAGGTTGAACAGAAGAAGCAGACACCAACACTGAGCATCTGAGAGAGCAACTGCCATGCTCTTGCACCAGAGTATTGTCTCTCTTGTTGAAACAGCTAACCTGTGGCACGCTCCTGAAGCGTGCCCTAGTGGACTGTGCAACTGTGACCTTGAATGTGTCTAGCCTGTAGCAATTACCTGAAGAGTTCCTCAGTGGACTGCATATCCGTGAGCTGAATTGTCATGCCTCGAAGTGGACCAAGCCTTGGCGAATCAGAAGTGTGACAGAAGCAGACTGCATCGCTTGACCAGACTTGTATGTTCCAAGTCATTGGCCCAACATTGTGTGTGGCATCAGAACTCCCCTGCTGGCACCTGGGAAGAGCCTATGGTGGCCGCATGATCTCTGGCCCTCCAACTCTCCATGTGCCTGGAAGAGGGCCTACCAAGCAAAGGAGACTGCCAGCAACACTACGTGCTGCCACGAGTCAGCTTCTGAGTAGCTTCCCCACATGTGCTGCCCGTGGGCCAGAGACCGGAGTGTTCATGCACATGCAGTTGGCGCATCTTCTTCCTGTAGGAGGGAAGCAGGAATTGACACAATGCTGTGCTTCTGACCATGACTGGCAAGGAACACTTGCATTGGTGAGAAGGTTAACAGTTGGACTAAGACTGCAGAACTGATAGCACAAACTGTGCATGAGAGGGGTAGCAGTGCATCTAAGCCTGAAACATTCCAAACATACTTTACTTTGAGATAAAGGAAGGTTAAGGGGAATATAGGGGGGCGTTGATCCCTGGGTACAGCGACTCTGCACCAGTAATTATTCATATTTGATGGTGCTTAGTATTTCTTTTTACGTGTATTATGGAACACCGAAGAACCTGACTATGTATTTCCTTAAGAAGGGAAGAAACAGAGCAGATATTACTAGCAGCATCTGACTATTTCACAGCTATAAATGGTAAATAACATGTATTGGTTGTTTTATTTATGAGGAGCTGAACAACAAGTAATCCTGAACATGGTAAAGAAGACACTATTTTATCAAAACATGGATACACACATTAACGCTGGGAAAGGAAGCAGAATGAGGAAAATCACAGAGTATGTTGTACTGTATTGCAGGATTTATATGGCGATCATAACCCTGGGTGCCCTTTTGAAATGCCCGGTTGAAACAGGTGCTGTTTTATTTTGACCTATATGGGAGGGGTTAGTGAGGTATATTGGAATTGGAGACATACTTTAATTATGCAGATTGTGGGGCACATTTACTATTAATTCACACACAGCAGCAGAACAAGGGAACTTGCAGCACAGAGAGCAGAAATGTTCCCTATTTACAAAGATATAGCACATTTCTGCTCTCTCCTTGTGCTGGCGCAGTGTGTGGTGCCTAACACCGAAGCAAGCCCCCTTGCACCGTAGAGCAAGTCTGTCTGTGCTACGGGCAGGATTGTTTTTGTGCATTAAGGAATACATTCTTGCACAAAAACAATCTTTAGAGGCATACTTCTCTTTGTATGTCTGCTTCAGAAAGGGGAAATAACAAGCATTGAAAATGCAATAGGTCTCGCCTTTGATTAAGTTAAAGCATTTGCTTTGCTAATGGCATTGTATAGCAAAGCAAATGACTTTAAGTTAATAAATGCTTGTTTTTACACAGCTGTCCTCGGTCTAAACGTGCGATTTATACGTCCAGATATCTGCAGCTCTATACAGGAAGTAAAAATGTAGCAGACATGGAACAATGCAATTACCTAATTTAGGTACTCTGATAAAATAGGGTTGCAGGAAGTTCAAAGGCTGTGCACATTAATAGTATCATTACTAGAAGCGACTGCAATTTATATGGTGTTAAAGGTAAACAGCTCACCAGCACACAGGAAGAAATAAAACATAGTGCTTCTCCGTGACCACCAGTCTAGTCTCCCCGCTTTATGCTTGCAGTCACCAGCCCAGTCCTTAGCTAAAGTAAGCCTCGTCACTGAGCTGTGCCAGGCTGAGAGTCTCCCCTCCTTCCACAGCGCTTGTGTTGCAACCTGTTGCTGGTGATTTGTGTACGACATCCACACCCACAACTCACTCACCTAAACTCAGACGAGAGGGCACAGCAGGCCGGCTCGTGGATGAGCTGTGACAGGGAGAAGCCGCAAAGGGAGTTTGGTTGCGCCTCTCTGCATGCACGCGCTTTCTGTATCCCCCCTCCCTCACAAGCACATATGCCATTCACTTCCGCCTCTCTCTCTCCCTCTGACCTTCCCAGCCCTGCAGATTAGGAAAGAGCTTGCAGGGCAGGATTTCTTTTTCACAGAGAGGAAGAGTTCGAACCATGCAAAGGTTTCAGCACTTATTAGAGTAAAAAATCACCGATTTGTACATGAATGAGGTCGCCGGGATTTCTTGGTGTCACCGACTTTTCTTCATGAAGGAATATTTTTGGATCAGGCGGATCACGTTCTTATGTAGTGGTTTATTTGAAAATAGTTTTTATTATACTGTTCATTGAATGCAAATAAAGTTACACATGCTGGGCTTTTTATTGTGACGCATTAGCATCTGAGCGGAAAAGAGGAGTTATTATCGTCTCAGTTTTCTGCGAATGACTAATTTTCATAGGACAGACTTTCAATCCTGTCAAATACGCATTGAAATTGCATCATCAAAATCCAAGATTTAACCCCAAAAGTAGTGAAATGAAATCTTAGAAGTATACGGCGCTCACATGCAGCTCTTCCACTTGAGTGCGTTTACCCTTAGGCGCACGCGCTGGCCATTCTTTTAAACAAGTACAAACTCGCGCTCGCTGTAAAAACAAGCATTTAACCCCGAAAGTAGTTAAATGAAATCTTATAAGTATATCGCGCCCACATGCAGCTCCTCCACTTGAGTGTTTACCCTTAGGCGCAAGCGCTGGCTATTCTTTTAAACAAGTACAAACTTGCGCACGCTGTAAAAACAAGCATACAAAAAAAAGTGCTGCAAGCTAATAATAAACCTACTGTGTCACGCCGTGGGTAAGAGATCCAATCCCGCTGGGCTTGGCTAAAAGGAGACAGGGTGGCAACAAGATGCGATTGACATGCCTTCGGTGCAATCATTTTACTGCCTTTGGCATAATTTGTGACGCCAAATGAAGCGCACAAATTAAAACTGAAGGCGGAGTTGGGACATGGCTTATGGAATCGTATCGATTCCAAGATGCATCGTATGACGAGAGCAGCGCATGCGCTGCTTACGTCAGGCCGAGACCTAAAAAGGAGGAAAAATATATTTCTCCTAGCTACGCCTCTGCCAAGTAGGCACACTGTTTTGGAGCAAACCAAAGTTTACAAGTCTTTGTAAATCTGTGTTTGCAGCAAAATACATGGGTGGATCCATGGGAACGCTCCCGCCCCACCGAAGTAACGCTACCCAGTGCAAATTAAAGCAAGACAAAGAGGCTTTGCATAGGTTAGAAAATGGGAAAAATTATTTTGCGGTATGGTCGTGCCACAAAAGTGCCACAACCCCAATGCAAAATCAAAGTAAATTTGGGCCTGTGAGTACATGAGTGGAGAGAAGGATGTATTAAATATTCTACAAGCTGATGAGCACATTTATACATAATACAACCTGGAGTATGCTATAAAACATCAAGAATCCCATACATTTGCATGTATTTTTACAAAACACTAAAAGAAGAGCAGTTCATGCAACTTTTGTTAGTGGGATGTTCGAATCCAATTTTAAATAGGTTCTGATAGTAAAAACATTTATAATCCTGGAGTAAACAAAAATGGAAAGGCGTGAAACAACTTACAGGATTGCTCTTCAAAGCAGTCCCTTACCTGCAAAAGGTGGTCCCAACAGAGCAGATATTCCATTTGCACAAATGATGATCCCAAATGCATTGGCCAGATATTGAATCCCGACCAAATCTTCTGTCACGACAGGCATCAAAGAAAAATAACCACTAGAGAATCCAAGCAAGGCACAAATAACGGCCAGACCAGCATACATGTGGCAGAGCGGCAAAATGATAATACAGATACCAAAGGTCAAATTCGCCAGAATAAAGACATTCCATGCACTGACACAAGGTAAGTCCCCGATGATGCCAAGAATTATCTTTCCAAAAATATGGGCTATTGCTATAATGGACGTCAATGGAAAAATATCGTTTTGCTCTGAAAGTCCATACATCTGTACTATTTCTGGGAGATGGATAAAAGGTATAACAAAACTACAGTAGGCTAAGAGAGCCCAAAGGACGAAGCCCACAAATACTTTATTGGTAAACAGTGATGCGGCTCCAAAGTAACTCGAGTGCCATGCCCAAAAGCCCTTTTTGATGGCTGTGTTCATGCGGCTAATTTCCTTCAGAAGGCGGAGCTTACACACGGTCCTCAAAGTCTTTTCATTTTCTCCTCCACCTTTACTGTTACTTTGTATTGTTGGTAATTTGTCAACTACGTCTCTATTTGTGAGGTCTCCGTCTTTCTGGTCGCATAAAATGCCATTGGGTTTCACAGCCTCCGGTTGAAGTGTTGTCATCATTTCCGGAGGATCCGCGGGTCTCCTGGATTCAATATCCTTTTCGCTCGCCACCTCCGCTGTAGTTAGGGGCCTCATTAAGGCCCCGCAGACGCACAGATTAAGAGAGACGGCTCCCTGGATAAGCATTGCATTCCGCCATCCATACTCACTGCAGAGGTGCTTCAGGAGAATAGTCATCAGAAATGTCCCGAACCCTGTCCCAGTTGTGCTAAGGCCCTGGGCAAGAGCCCTCCGCTTCTGAAAATACTGCCCCACCATGACCACAGCAGGCAGGTACGCCATTCCACTGCCAATACCTGTTGGGATGCAAGATGGAAGCCATTAGAGGTGATTATCAAATTAAAAAATCATTTTTACATTGGAGGTCCTTTTCCAGATGCTCCAAAAGGTGACCATTATGTTGGACACTGTGATGTTTGGAGACATTTTTGAATAAAAATACAGTAACAAAGATGAGCTAAAACGAGCAACCACAAAAATCTAGCTCCAAACAAACTAATTTAACACCCTCTGTTAGCCGAGGACCTACGTTTCATCTTAGATGTGACTCACCTTGGGACCAGATATAAACATTATGATTCTCTCATACTTTTAACCAGAAAAGCGAATGCCTGTTAACCGCCATGTTAATAGCTCGCCAGGTTCAGGTTATTGATCTGTATTATTATTTAAAGTCATTACTATAACCACATCATAGAAACCAACAAAGATGTCTTTGTGCAAAAAATAGCCACATATTAAGTGCTATATATTCATAGTTTTACATATTTTCATAAATTACCATTATCTAAATGACACATTAATGTGATGTAAAAAACATAAAAGGAGACCAGGTTAGCTAAAAAAAAAAAAAAAAAAAAAAACATGAATTGTAAATCAGACAGCAGTATACTACTGGAATGTGGCATTTTGATTGGATCATAGCGGGTCGTAATTTACGCAGGAGATTCATCGCTAGATTCATAGCAAGCCTTATTACAGTATTAACCCACCCACCAGTATGACTTCTTTCTCAAACAGCTGGCTGTGAAAATTACAGAGTGCTGATACTGGCTCACAGAAAAAACAACTCGGCCAAATGGGTCAGTCATCAATATTCGTTTCTCCTATCTACAATGTGATACAATGTGATACATCCAAGGAGAAGCAGATCAGGCGTAGCCATTTTCTGCACACACCACCATATTTAGGACAGACAAACATAATATGGTCAAGAGTCTCAGAATTCATGCCAGACAGCTGGACATGAATCAGACTAGAGATTTTCATTCCAGTTTTTGCGGAACCATCAAAAGGGCAAACTGCCTGTTCTAAATCTAATAAACAAGGTCTTGGCCAATGGTGGTGTTATATTGTCCATGTAATTTTACAAAACAGAAGTAGGTTTAAATGCCAAGAACTGCTCGGTAAGATGGCCCAAAGTGCCCCTGGTTGTTATTTCCTGCCACACTAGTAACCAGAAGGTTGATTTTAAGGCCTGCTGTTCTGCCTTCAGATGAGTCCCACACTGTTGAAACCCAACTTTTTACACCAGTCATGAACAAACCTTTTTTTTTTTACTTGTTTTTATTGCAACATTGCACAGAGGTCACATTACATGTTCGCTTTATATATGGTACAGTGTATCATTGGAAGGCTATTGTTAACATGTTATATCTTGGCAATCTGTTAGCATGTCCAAATGTCCCACTCAGTAGTTTCATTTCTGGGCATAATATGGCTATCTATCTGTCTAAAAATCTTTCCCACACAGGATTAATTTGTGCAACCATACTCATCGGAACTATGAACAAGAAAAATGAGAAATAATAATAAAAAGAAAGGAACCTTTGCAGTGACTAGTGACGAAACCATCTTGTAGGTAAAATATATAAATCATCTAGGGCACGGCCGTTGGGAATCCAATATTATATTACCAGATGGTCGAGGAGATACCTACCTCGGCCCTCGGATAAGGCTATTTTTTTTTTAGAACAAACCTTAACCAGGGTTTCTCTAAGGCACAGTCCATAATCATTACATCACTCAAGGAATCTCTATATTCAGCTAATTCAGGAGTAGTCCAGACACGGATCCAGAGAAGTAGTAGCTTTAATAGGCACCAGATCAGATACCCTTTTCTTCCCCGTGTCAAAATAAAGTGGGATCAAGGGGGTACTTAGGGGGACCGAGAGCAATGATCTAGCAAATGTGTTCTCCATTACTGGGAGCCTCGTCGTATAGCGAGTATGTAATCTTCTGAAAATGTAAAATGGCATTAGATCTATGTGATATCATAAGGGCTCCTTTATTTACTTGGTGAATCCACCTAAATTTGTCCGACAGGGTCACCCCCAAATAATGAAAATGAAAGACCCTTTCCAAAGTGTCCTTCCCAGAAATTACTGAACTCTTATTAGCGCTGTTACCAAGGCCAATACATTTGATTTTTGTGGCATCAATTCCAAAGTTCATAAATATATTTAGCCAATTTTGTAACCCCATAGGGGACTTGGAGATTAATAATGAATCATCTGCAAACAGGATTATAGGTCTTTTAGCCCCATTGAGAGTGGGAGAATCATTAACACTCTTTGTCAGTGCCTCAACCACATCCTTTATATATAAGGGGAACAAGGTGGGGGCCAGGGTGTACACCTGCCGAACACCTCTTGCGACTGGGATGCGCTTTGTCAACTCAACTCTATCACCCCACCTGGCCTGTGCATAGTTTTTTCATGTAATTTAGCTAGTAATGTAATTAACCCAACTGGAACTCCCATGTGTGCTAGTACTCTCCAGAGACTCTCCCGGGGTATGAAATTTAATGCAGCATGCAGGTCAACAAATGCCACCTAGAGCTTCTAGTTACCCAGCGGGACATATGTCAAATAAAGAAAGGCAAATTTAAAAACCTGATCTAAAGTGCTAACTTTAGCATGAAATCCTGCCTGAAAGGGAGTTAAAATCCTTCGATCTTCAATCCACTCTTGTAATCTATTTAAAATCTGCTTGGGGAATCTTTTTTTAAGGTTATCTACTAAGCTAATAGGCCTATAATTTCATGGACAATTGGCATCTCCTTTTCTAAAATTTGGTATTATTAAAGCACCCCTCCAGGTATCTGAATTTTCCTCACCCCTTGCTATTGCATTAGAGAGGATGTTCACATAACTAGCCCATTGCCCAGGTTCTGATTGTGTAGGTCACCAGGAATGCGATCGGGACCAGGGGCCTTTAGTGCCATAGTGCAAGGATGCCTGCATTGAAGGCAGGATTGTTTTGTGCAGTAAGGAACACCTTCCTGCACAAAAACATTCCTTTAAGGCTTTTTCCTCTTTCGAAGTGTGCTACAGAATGCAGCAGATGTAGAAAGAGGAAACAACGAAGAAAGATAAAGATATTTCTCTGTGTTACGCCTCTCCTGGAAAGACATAGCATTTGATGCATTCCCAGGTCTGTCACTCAAGGTAAATTTGGGAATGCACCCAATTTCATGGGCTGATGCATTGGAACACACACACTCCACACATGGAATGCCTTCCCAGGGCAGATTAAAGCAAGTCAGCGACTTGCACTGCCTTGCATTATTCTCGATTTACCAAGTAATCCAGTGCCACACAAGGTTGCCTTGTGTTTCTTGGTAAATATGATTTATGGATTTTGTTGCCCTTGTGACACCCTGCAGGACGCATTTGTAATGCAATCACTTGATAAATCTGGCCCATACTGAGTTTGTACTATCATGTATCTTCAATGATTCATTTGTTCTATCTGATAGGCGCCAATGAGAGCCCATGTAATAAGCACTGAAAGTAGGAATATTTGCCCACATGCATCAAGGGTTTTTGCGTTCGCAAACGGTGCGAATCGCAAAATTCAGCCGTTTGCGAATGCAAATCCCTTTTTTGGGATGCATGAAGCTTTTTGCTTTTTTCGCAATTTAAGAAATCGCAATTTATTTGTGATTTCTTAAATTAAGATTGCATTTAAGAAATCACAATTTTGCGATTTCTTAAATGCAATGCATGATTTTTTTTAAATTGCGAAAACGCAAATAGGAAGTGGTAAACTACCATGAAGTTAACCTTCATGGTAATTTGCGAAAATTTTCAAAAAAGCACAAAAGTGCATTTTTGAAAGTTTCATTTTACACACACACATGCCCTTGGGGCATGTGTGTGTGAAAAATGTACTTAAAGTTTAATTTCAGGGGTGCAGGGGGGGGTCTTTGGCACCCCCCCGCACCCTTGAAATTGCATTCTCATTTTGCGATTCCTTAATTGCGAATCGCAAAATGAGAATGGCTTCCCATTCATTCCTATGGGCCTCTAAGCCCATAGGAATCAATGGGGAGGGATTCCTTAATTGCGATTCGCAAATTGTGAATCGCAATTAAGGAAAAATAAGGAATCGAAAACAAATTTGCGAATTTTTAATGCATAGCCGTTTGCGATTTCTTAATTACGATTCCTTAATTTTCGCAATTAAGAAATCGCAAACGGCAACATTGATGCATGTGGCCGATTGTCCATTAGTGGATGACCGAACGGAGATGCTCAACTGACAAAAACCTTCAGTTTCAATCAATGTTTGTGTAGCACTAAATTGAGACTTACATCTAGACAGTTGTAATAAATATAAAATCAGGTGTAAGCATTGAGACTCACCAGCTAAGACCCCAAATGTGATAAAGAGGTAAAGCACATTTGTGGCGTAGGCGCTCAGGATCCAACCAAGGGCACTTAGTATTCCTCCAAAGATCGTTGTCATACGACATCCACATGTGTTAATAAGCAAACCAATAAAAGGTCCTGTCGTGAAACATAAGGAAAAAGTGTTTTCTCAAAATCACATAATTATGCAATATTTATTTTGGGAAAAAACTAACAAATCTTTATGCATTTCAACATTACGAAATATCACATTTAAGATTATAAATGCTTCTAGTCACACATAGTTAGGGATTTCTCTTTTCTAGTCGCCTACCACTTGGTTCTACTTTTTCCCATTAATTGCCACATATGTAAGTATCTTTTTAGAATACTGCCCAGTCAACAAATTAATTCTTGTAGAGTACCTTCTTTGTGTCATTTGTGAGAACCAGGGCTTTTTGCACCCACAGCTGGAATATAAGGCCCTGTACACAAGTCTTAGTAAGTAGCCTGGTGAACCCCACCACACACTCGTACACCTCCCCCAAAGCGTTTAGATGGCAGAGCAGGAGCAGCCTAGTTGAAGGGTAGTACCCAGAATTCCTTGGCATTAGGGAAATCTCTGTTTTCTGTAATGAAAAACTTTGTTTCATATGTTAATTTACAGGTAGGGCGAAATCTGAAAGTGTACGAACGTAAGTTTAGAGATTTTTTAGACCTTTTTGGTACGTGAGTGGCACAAGAACAATTTCCTGTCCATCAAGGGGCATTTTTCTTCTGCTGTCTAGGTCAAGAGTCAAGACTGCTTCATACAAGACTTTGCATAATATTAACACATTGCCACTGAATTCTGCTGCTTCACCCTACCTATCCCATAACTTACCATCTATGCATATTTCAGGGAATGAAAGATAGAGAGCACAGTGCATGGCTGGCACAGTTGAACGTATATATGTGTATATTTCATAGCAAGGCCTGTATGCTCTACAAAGTTCAAAGTTCTCAAAATACGCCATCTTGAAATTAAGACTCCCTTCTGGTAGCCATGCATAGCCTGGCCATGCATGTGTGTGGTGAAGTAACTGAAATTGACCAGCTGCATTCTCCCGAAGCTCAATTTATGTTTTCTAACCATCTGCTTGATCTGGGTGACTTTCAGCCCTCACAAACCATCTAATTCAAATGTTGTGGTACATTGGAAATTATGTATTACTATATAAGGATTGCTAGTACTTTAAACATTGTGACATAGGACTTAGAGGTCTCTGGTCTCTCAAATATGACCATCCTCACTTTGTTTAAATGAAATGATTTCGCATTTGCTTTAGATCAAAATCAAAATATTGAACACCACCCAATGTCAGTTATCTCTATAAAGTTTCCTATCAAGGAGTACACTTCACGTTTGTTCCAAATGATTTTAAAGCATCAGCTAGACGGCACTCCTCCACTGTTTCCAGCACTAGAGTGTACATGGGCCACTAGGCTAGTAACACAGTGATTTTCTTGATATGCCAAAATTTACCCAGGTTTATCCATTTTTCATGCGAAGCAGAGCAGCATCCAAATCTGTGTTATTTAAGTGGGAAAAAACAATCCAGTGCCATATCTACTCAGAATGAAGGGCTGAATGTCATCCCTGTGCTGGTACTCCAACAAAGCTGCCTTGAGCAATGCATAGTCTCGAACCAGGGCCGGACTGGGAACCACAACCGGCCCTGGCAAAGTGCTCGTCCGGCCCCCCTCCCCACTTTGAGGGGTTGGGGGTGCCGCCGAGCTCTTTGCAGGGGCTGGTTTTCAGCCGATTTTGGTACAGTGCCGATTTTGCAGCTAAATCGGCATTGTACCAAAATCGGCCCCCAGGGCCCCAAAACCGGCCCCCACCTGTGCGGCGCACCGGGGGATTGCCCGGTGCCTGCTATGTCCGGGCCCATGGTTCAGTGACAAGTGTGCATTGTCTAGCTTACAATTTGTATTGGAAGCATACCCTTCCTATACCTAGACAATCTGAGAAGGTTTCGGTAGCACTGGATGTGTGTTATGCATTTCAGCACACAAGCAATGTATAGCTTTTTTCAAATGAATGTATTTCCCCGTGTTTATTCCTGCTTCAAGTAAGCTTTATGGTTTACCCAATGGCTGGTTCAACTATCTTAGTAGTTTTAGATTTGCTTCAAATTCTTTGAGATTTTGCTCTGATCTGCCCCAGTAATGTCAGACAAACTCAAAGCAATGCTAAGCAGATTTTGATCTGAGGAAGGGGCAACTTCATAGTAAGTACCATGTGTTGCTTTCCGATCACTTTGCACCACTGCAAAGCCTTAGCAAATTTGGGCCTTTGTATGCACATAGTACTATAAGACTATTCTGTGAACTTACTGATATGGTATAAATTATGTCTCTTTCTTTAATCATAGCTAACAGCTCAGTGTAAAGGCACCTGGGGCAGCAGCCACCCTTGTCTAGTGTTTCCATAGAAATGAACGCTTGCAGTGGTGTTATCTATTGTTATCATATCGGCTAATTAAATATTAGAACATGGGAATGTTAGGAGCTCCATTAAAAATAATGGAGTGCTCCAGGCTTCCAATGGCCGGTAGAAACACGGAGCTCCAACATTCCAATGTTTGTTGACAGCTGTTGCTCTGAACAAAGGACTCACAGAGCCCAAGGGGATTTCATTCACATATGGCTCAATGAGGCCTCTGTTTTATTTGTTAGAACATTCTGCCCTCTAGTGGTGGAATGTTCTAATGGCCTTATAGCCCACTGTAGCTGGACTATACCAGCATTAAAGTCCCGCTCCATTGTTAAAGGCCCTCACCTTCACCTCGGGCCTATAATGCTGGAGCATGCCTTTAATGGCCGGTACAACCAGCTATAGTGGGTTATAAGGCTATATTCAAAACTTTTATCAAAGGAATCAAGCTAGGAAATAATCATACTCTCTTAGTGGCCTTTCATAAACTCTTCTGGCCAAGAGTGATGAATGCTTTAAGTATGCAGTGTTAGCAGGGCTTTATCCCCTTTGTTAGGGAGGCCCACCGTCTTGATCAGGTGAACCTTCCTCAATGCCTTTGTAATACCTGCTCCCAGCACATGCCCTTTTTGAACAAAAAAACACAGACTGGAGACCAGAAACTCCAACTGGTTGGGAATGCCATTGATGAGTATTTTTTAATCACAGTTAAGTAGTGATAAGAGAAGGGTTTTCCCAGGTTTTGGTAGGACTTTATTCACGATTCCCAATGATTGTTCCACAATATCCAGTTTTATAGTTCTTTAACCAATGTGACAATGCATGGCATCAGCATATATGTGCATTTGTGATAAATGTGACCGCTAGTACATCTATTTTCAGAACCTCACCTCTTGTCATATCCTTAGGTGCAAGTAGATTTTTATGTTCATTAATGTATTTTTGTAAGCATGACCACGCCCTCAACTTTTTAAATCAGAAAACACATTAATCTAGTAAAACTTCCTTCTGTTCCACCATACCTGTAACAAATCCAGTTAAATAGATGTTAATTGTGGCAGTGGGATGTGCTCAAAGTAGGAACGTGGAGTAGACCACAGTGGCCCTCCCTGTATCGGTGTTATCTACTTTTCCTACCTTACCTCACATAGAAAATCTCCACCTCCAGGTTACTGTTGCTGTTTCCAGTTACCCTGAAGGTACTTTTTTTAGTTTACATTTTATAATTCAGTAAAGCAACATCATCTGCATTATATCACAGAACTCACAAAAGAATAGGAAGGAAATAGCAATAATCTACTCATCTGTCTCAAAATAATAATAGGTCTTAACCAATTGGGTTAATAATATCTTCAGAAGTTCTTCTGCCTGATATGGTGTCTCAGGTGTAAACTAGGGGGAAGGAGAGTAGAGAGAGACAAAGTACCAATAATACAATCTGAAAATTAGTAACTATGAAAAGTTCTCTGGATAAAAGCTCTGACTGTCTCAGACCATCCAGCCACAAGATGGGCCAACCTGAAAATGAGTCATAACACAGTAACTGGCTAGGAAGACCATTTTAAGTCAACCCGTCTCCTAATTTAGGTAATATACTGTCCTTCCTTGAAGGCAGATGTTCTTGGTTGACAGTAGGGTTAACAAACAAAAACGTATTCCCCCCGAGCACGCTGATAACCTGACTGGAAACAAAAGGGAGGTTTGTAGTTGGTGGGCTGGTTCTTACAGACCTATACTTCCTGTGTTCGCAGCAGAGTCTTATGGCTTGAGTAAGAGAAGATGTTGATGGCCTTAAAGCGCAGATTCCTCTTCTTAGCTGTAGCTAAGAGGATTACTTCTTATTGTTCAGGGTTACTCACTTCGACAATCACAGTACCATTCCAGCAAGCCTTTAATAGAGGCCTTTTGTTTACTGATACCCAAAATTTGCATCAGAACATTTCCTGCCACCTCTAGGACTTTCTAACAACTCAGTATTATCAAAATGTTACACTCCCAAAATGCAGAGTTTTTTTTAGATTTAACCCAATTTCCAGGTATTCTACCTTGGATTCCAGATGGGTGGCACGTACACTTTGTTCAAACCCCTACACATTTTGGGCCTTCTCCTTGTAGTTATGCATTGCATTTTCCATTCCCTTGCTTTCCTCTAATGATTCAATGACTGTAGTCATTTGAAGCTCAATCCTCAGCTTGGCAATTAGCAGATTTCCCAGCATGGACATAATGAGCGTTCTTCCTGGGACTGGGCCATCCCTTCTCCCCCTACTGCCTCCAGGCCCCCATGTTAGGACTCTTTAAAGTCTTGGTCCTAAGGTTGAAATAATTAGAATCCTTTTTATTGAGCCAAAGCGTGTGCTCTTTAGGTGGCATTCTTGTATATATGGAGAGGGGAGCATGCCAGCTCCAACTTAGTAGGTGATAAAAAAAACTCCCCAGCATTGTCACTTCCAACCCCTGGACCAGCTTAATGCTGCAGCCTGTAACCAATCCTATCCTCTGCAGGCTATACTGTAACACTCCAGTCCTCAGAGCTTCTAATCCTTTCTCTGCTCTGTGCCACAGCCATGTCCAGGACAAACAACTCCCCTGTGATCCAAGTTCCAGTGGAGGGTCTCCAAATGTTGCTCCATATACACCTCCTCCACAGGAAATCAGTGTCACTGCCACCCAGGAGACCATAGTGTGGACTTTCCCATTCTAACAAAGGAAGCCACTGCCATCTTAGTAAACACAGAAGCACAAAAAGGCACACAGATCTCAGTGTATGTGCTAGCTCCTTGTAGGATGCTGGGTCTGAAAAGTCACCAATTAGGGTCCACCAACTCCACAGGCCCAGGTTTGCATAAATTCAGACTCCCACATAAGTGTCTTGAGAAAGCAGCAGTAGAACCCACCCCCCTCAAAATGGAAGGTGGACACATCTTTGAATCCAACATTCCCTTCAACTAAATTCAAGTTCTTTCTTGGAAATAAATCTGTTCAGAGGAATGGTTGTGTGCATTCCTGGGCATGAACTCCTGCAAGAACATATGAGCACACAAAGACCTTGAAATGTGTAGGCAATTGTTGCAAATCTTTGAAAATACAGGAATGTTTACACACTCAGTAAAGCCTGAGATGTATCCTCTCAAGGGCAAGAGAAAGTTCATAGTGTGAAACACACTAAAATATTTGGAGTGCAGGGATTTTTAAATTCTGAAAAGCTCTAAACTTCACATTAGAATAGAAATTATGTTTTTTGTATATTTATTCTTTGTACTGTAAATAAAATATTTCATGATTTGTGTATTTATTTGATGAATATTGTTTCCCTATTTTTGTGTTTTGAGGTTCAAAATGTAGAAATTTCATAGGACAGGGTCCCCATCTTCCTGAAGGGTCTCCATATAAATCAAAAGGTTGAGAACTTTTGGTCTAGTACAAGATGTTTAACATTAAAAATGAATCCTTTATAACTCACAATTTACAAAATCAACTAGTATATTTCAAATCCAAACTCACTAAGCAAAGAGTGCACTGCTTACTTGTCCACAAAATGTCTAAATCTAATGAGTACTCTGCAGACCTGTTGGTGGTGTGCTTTGCATGGCAGGGGATATAGCTTTGAAGGTGATATGGGTGGGCAGATGACAGGGAATATGGGTGGAGAGTTAATAGGAGAAAAGGAAGAGCACAGCTGATTTGAGAGGCTCTCCTACTTTAGGTTGCCCTAACCATGAGGACCACGGTTAAAGCAAAAAGGGGAGCCCTACATTTGGTATTTGTCGATCTATCATCGGCATTTGACTGTGTGAGGCACAATTAACTATGGTTGATTTTAGAGGAGCAGGGTGTTGAAGCAGTTTTAATTTCCTTTCTAAGAGAGTTATATTTAGGGGCAAATGCTAGTGTCCGATTTGGGGTGGGTGGGGAATGCACGGGTCATCTTAATGTTAGACGTGGTATGCGGCAAGGCTGAGTCCTCTTCCCGTTCCTCTTCACCTTATATATAAACGACCTTGAAAGGATTTTAGTTAAGGAATGTAAGGACCTCTCTGTGGCTGGTAAACGTCCTTTTCCCGCATTGTTATATGCTGACGATGCGGTCCTAATGGCTCGCACACCACTAGGACTCCAAAGAGTTGTATCCAGCTTTACGAATTTTATGACAGAACGGGGACTTACTATTAATTCAAATAAAACATTTATTATGAATTGCGGAGCTGGATGTATTAAGACCAGATCAATTTTTATCGAGGGGAAACGGATCGAAAACACTAAGATATTTTCCTATTTAGGGATTTTATTTGACCGTACGGGGTCATGGGTGCAGGCTGTAAAAACTAGGAGACTACTGTACATTAAAACTCTATCTGCACTTGTAAACTTAAGTAGGAAATTAGGTAGACGTCCCACGGTGGAGCAATTGAATGTTCATAAGGCAACTAGCTTAACCTTCGTGCGTTGCTGCGATCTCCGAAGAAAGGAAATTCAAGGAAACTCGTTATGATAACATTCAATTTACATTGTGTCATTTTTATTGAAACTTATTCATTTTAATATGGAAAACATTTTAAAGAGTCGTTTTAATTCTATTTATTTATTTGAGTGCTTGTGGATACACAATTTTTAGTTTTTCCGTCTGGTGCATACATCAGTATTCGAAAGATTATGAGGGCCCTGGGGGGGCCGATATTTTAAAACATTTTATGCCAGAAACCTTCGCGGGAGTGTACTCAACAACTTCCCAAAGATTCCTGGCGATCGGATGAATTCTGTTTGAATTCTATTTATTTATTCGAGTGCTTGTGGATACACGATTTTTTGTTTTTCCGTCCGGTGCGTACATCAGTATTCCAAAGATTACGAGGGCCATGGGGGGCCGATATTTAAAAAACTGTTATGCCAGAAACCTTCACAGGAGTGTACTCAACAACTTCCCAAAGTTTCCTGGCGATCAGATGAATGGTGTTTTAATTCTATTTATTTATTCGAGTGCTTGTGGATACACGATTTGTTGTTTTTCCGTCTGGTGCGTACATCAGTATTCGAAAGATTATGAGGGCCCTGGGGGGCCGATATTTTAAAAAAAATTATGCCAGAAACCTTCGCGGGAGTATACTCAACAACTTCCCAAAGTTTCATGTCGATCGGATGAATGGTGTAGTAATGCATAAAGGACAAACAGACAGACAGACATACTTTCGTTTTTATGTATATAGAAAAGTGTTACCGTAGCTTCATATGGAGCGGGAGTTTGGGGACACGCGAATGTAAGCTCCCTTCAGGTAGCTGAAAACAAGTTTTTGAGATTTTCATTAATGGTCCCTAATGGCACCTCCTCCTTTATATGCCATACAGAGCTAGTTTTGCCATATTTGGAAGATATTTTAAAGACTCAGCCGGTTCTGTTGTGGCATAGGATATGGACAACAGAGGAAACACAGTTTAATCGTGGGATCTTATTAGACTGTATGGGCCTAGATGGAGTGGCAAACATTAGATGGCTGTCCTATGTTAAAATGTTTTTATATAATATAGGCCATCAAGAATTTTATGATGATCCGCCCACCATGGCAAGGCACTCCAGGAAAGATCTTAAGAACGATTGTTTGCGCTATCTTAGTGAACAAAGAATGAATGCTGAATTGAGTAAGGTTACCGTACAAGCACACAACCTTACATTAACAACTTTTAAAATCCAGCCATACTTATGCCTTGTAACTAATGATTATGATAAATATTTATTGATGCGTTTCCGCATTGGGACTCTGTACAGATCCTTAAGTTTCCCAACTATTAATGACTGGTCAAATCAGCTATGTCAATGCCCGTGTGACGATATTTCTGATCAGTCCACCATACATGTTTTATTTTTCTGTAAATTCTACTCTGTACAGAGGAAAAGGTGGATTGTTCCAGTCTTAAAAACAATTGGTATGAGGTTGTGTCGCCCAGCTTTAGTGTTTTCCTATGTTTTTAGATATAGGAAATCGATTGTGAAGTGACAATTATGACAATGACATTTTTGCTGTGTATTAAGAATGGTCTTAATTGGTGTAAATATTGATATCTGCCCTGTATATTTTTAATATGTTTTTATTGTGTGCTTTTATGGTTATTTATATGTAACCGAATAAACTTTTTATTGATTGATTGATTGATGAGGACCACTGGAAAAACTATCAATGTATGAGTGCAGACATCCTCTAGCTATAGAGCTTAAAGGGGATGTGGGCGTGCACAAGGCAGGGTATTCGGTGTAAAGCCAGGGGGGGAGTAGGAGGAATCCCTTCTATTTTGTGAGGATACCTGTATTCAGGTGCCCCAAATCTAAAGACTCCAAATCCTTCTTCTAGTCAGCGGAACAAATAAGAATGTGCACATTCGTACATAGAATAGTTAGAGCGATTGAGTTAATTGAGAACATTTTGTGTTATTACAGCTAAATAGTCACGGTTCATTGCTAGATGTCGAAATTTGCAAATTGAGCCAATTTGGAATTTGAGTTGTTCTTCTCTTCTTTACAATGTATTGCACCCATGAATATATGAAATATGTGGATACCTCCTAAGTCCGACAACCCTTCATAGGAAATAGCAAACTGCAACTGAGTGACTATAAACATTATTTGGCCATTATCAGGTGTGATCATTAATACCTGGAATTGATGCCTCTGAGGCTCCACACACTCTGCATACAACATCCGATGCCACTTCGCCTGCCCTAGGGGACATCTCTCAAATGGTATCTCAGAGTGGGTCTCAAACTTGGGAGGTGAGGTTCAGTCATGGAGCTGCCATTAAATCAGGAAGCACAAGGAAAGGTGATGTGTGTAAAGTGGTACCCTACCCATTTTCCAGAAATCACAGCCAGTATGCAGGAGGACTGGTGATAAGGGAGAATCTGGACATTCCTTCAGGAGGCTAACAGGACAGCAGGAGGAATAATCAGATAGTTAGGGGCAGAAAGACCTTGCAGGATAATTATGGCCTCACACCCTCTGCGAAACAAAAAACGTATCATGGAGAACCAGGTAGGGAGCATAACAAGACGGCCTCCACACCTGGTAGTTTTTCTTCCACCTTCATTCTTTTTTTTTTGATTATTCTTTTTATTAAAACAAGGCATCGAAAATAAATAAATAAATAAAAGCACGGTACAGAAGAATCACATCAGAATACCACATAACATCTCAAGGGGGGGAGGAACAAGGGATCAAAGTATATACATGTCCGAGAACTTACGGGGATGGGGCACATCAAACACAGAATCTCTAGGTGGCACACAGATCTCTCCCCTATATTTGTTCCGAAGTCCCCAAACTGATGCCCATTTTCGAGGCCAACCTCTCGCTAGGTAAACAGTCTTCTCCTGAAACATACACCAATCCAGGTCCGTTTTCCAACTCTCAAGGGTAGGAGGCCGCTCGGATCCCCACTGCCGAGCAATATTCCTTTTTGCTATCATAAAACCTAGTGTGGTCCATTTTGTTTGTGCCAAATTAAGATCAGTCGGTTCCCATATGTTAAGGAGACATCTCCTTGCCTCCGGCAACATGGCAATCCCCAAAACCTCCTGTATAGTGTTGTGAATCTTACCCCAGTACTCGACAATATATCGACACTCCCAAAGGATATGGAGGAATGTACCCACAAGACCACACTTCCGTCTACACAATCCAACTTCCAATAACCCCATCCGGACAAGATGGGGGCCTGTGACATAAACCCTGTGCAATATTTTTAACTGAACAAGCCGCAACCGCGCTGGGACCGCGACCACCTTTGGAGAGGACACAGCCGATTGCCAGTCCTCATCATCCAATTCTATGCCATCTCGCGTCCATTTATACCTCAACTCCCTGAGCAAATCCGCCCTATGATTAATTAATTTCTTATAGATCAGGGAGTAGATAGTAAAATCCTATCCTCGAGAGGTGAGGCCTCAGGCAGGTCCGCATTCTCAGGCAGGGCCGCCTGTAATGCGTGTCGGATTTGCGCATAGCGAAAGTACTCGACCTGTAATTCGACCTGCATTTCTTCGAATGTTTTAATCTTCCCCTTGCCCCAGACATCTTTAATGGTTGAGATCCCTATCAGATCCCACCTATCAAATCCTCTCGTATTCCAAAGCTTACCCAGACGTTCCGAGTCAAATAGTGGGGTAGCCAGCGTCAGCCTGCCCCCCACCTCTATTCTTGGCTTTGAACTGCACTTTCGTTACTGAGCACATTCCTGATGATGAACCCACTTCCATCTGTAATAAAGGGGTAGGCCTTCACAAACTCCAGTATAAAAAATGCCTCCAAATAGTGACTAACATCATCCGTTATTTAGCTCCTGGAGCACCTACTCCAAGAGTTGCCCCTAGTTCCTTCTACAGGCTTCCTTGTGTTTACCAAGACAATGTGATTTATTTACCCATGTACTGTGAGTATATTTCTAGTACTTCGAGCTATTATTTAGGACACACCATGGCCAGCCAGCCGTCAGTTGTCTTTAGGTTAAAAATACTAAATGTTTTCCTAAAGAGATTAACACAAGTGACTGCTGCATATTTGTGAGAGATACTACAAATGCCCTCTCCTCTCTGTTTTCAGCTCCACTTATGATGTGGTTGTGAATTGTGTCCCTTAACCGGGAGACAGCTGGTCTTTTCTTCATGTTCCAGGCACTAAAAGTTGAAATTCTGCCTGGGCAGCAGAGATTCCCTGCTGCAATGGATGTTGTTCCAGTCTGCTCAGTTTCCTGCACCTCAACAATTCCACAACATTCTGCATGCATACCTTGAACCTTTCAAACACATCTGCTTTTAACCGAGACTGGAAATGACATACTGATTGGGCGGCCCACATTTCTAGTAGCTATATCCACGTGATGGGCCTAAATCAAGAAGGCCTGGTTAGTTGGAGGCACATAGGTTAGGTGGGGACTTACTCCACGGCCAGAACAAAAGGCTTACCAGCCATTGCTGAGTATGGTATTCAGGGTCTGGAATATCTGATGAAGGTACAGGGTATTATACCCTGCAAGTGGAAGCAGAAGTCTATGCCAGGTGTCCCAGAACCAATAACTGACCTACCGCTCAGAATCAACACAGATCACTGCCCTTCATTGCCATGAAATGAGTTCAGTACCTTCAAGGAAATCTACTCTCAGTTACTCTGGTGATCTATCAGCCTAGTTCAAATTAGTATCATTTGGTATAAGAAGCTGTAAGGTTACACAACATATAAAGAATGCATGTATGTGCATAGTACACCTATTGTTCAGCATAACTGTAATGAATTGATGGTGTGTAGGTGATGCACTCCTCAAGGCAATCTAGGTCAGCTAAATAAGTTGAAATTGTGAGAAATTGCAATACTATTCTACACACCTCTCCCATGTGCTCAACACATGGCCTCCATCCCCCAACGGCACAGACAAACACACCTAAACACTGTAACACCAGGACTGTCATGGGTAGACAAGAGGATGACAAAGCTCTGAGACACAGTTGTTTCTGAATGCACCCAGAGGTTAAAAAGCCGCTATTTGTCTCCCACTCCAGTGATTTATTTTTCTTATTTACCATCCACTTGCGCAGGTAGTTAAGAAGAGCTAAGATGGGAGTCCAATGGGATGAACAGCTGTTAGCAAGTGTCCAGGGGCGACTAGCAACTTAAAAAAAGTGGTAGGGCGAGTTGTACCGTAAAACACATTGATATGTTGCCTTTCTCCTCTCCCGGAAGCAATGAGCAGGAAAGGAAAGTGGTTTACTTTCTGTATGCAAATCTAACCAACCCTGGAGCTGCTCTCATGCTGTTACCAGCTCCAGGATTAGTTGGAGCAGACTAACTGAGTGCTCATTTCGATACAGGGGGCCTGTGCCTGCAATCTCTCGGCTGTTTTACAGCAATGGGATTGCAGGCTCAGAAATGTGTACAACAGATTGAACGGCTGTAGGCAGCCAATCTGTCATGCGCACTGAGCACTTGAAACAGTCATCCTGCAATATGCCGAAGTCCCCTCAACATCATGCTTACGCTAGCCCGGCTGATGGCACACGAAATATTAAAACGGTAATGACCATTTTATAATTCTGTGTTTACCTGCTGCGCTGCAGCAGGTGGGGGCGACGCTTCTCCGCCTTAGCGGAGGAGCCACTTCTGCAAATATCATGCCAATTCACAAGAAAAGGATATCAATAGCGCAAAGTGTAATTAAGCAACCACCAGTCACGGCCAATCAATGTAACTCAGCCTAGTCAATATCAATGGCGCTGTTATGCAATACCACAGTTGTTGCTTCAAGTTGTGCACGGGTATAGAGTTCTGAAACACGAAAGTTATTTGTGGGGAGACATCTCTTTCACCTTAGCTTACCAATGAACCAACAATTCTTTCATATGCCCAGTTGGAAATTATCTAAAATGGGGGATGCAGGATAAGATGCCCTTACAGAATTATGAAACATTGTCACTGCCCTAGGAGAGTGAAGTTGAAGCAGGCTTTTTGTCCTGGAGTTCACAAAAGCGGCACATGTAAGTCCAATAAAAAGAAAAGGAAGCAACATATGGAAAAATGAAGACTTGAAAGTGCTTTGTGAACAATGCCGAAAAAGTTGTTTACATTCCATACATCAAAACATCAGATAAAAGTTGTTAGTGACAAAAAAAACTCGTGCAACCACATTTTACACCAACCAGGGGGCATAACTGGAGATGAGATCAACCATACAATTAAAAAATGTAGCATGGGGTAACGTTAAAACAACAGAAGTAAACTAGAAATGGTAGAAGGAAAGATAATGAAATCCAAAGCATTGGTACCTGAAGTCATTGAACACGGGAATTTCATCATCAAAAATAAAGATACAAGTGGTGGCAGCAGGAAAATCCCGCTCAAACTTGAGGAACAATTATTACCTAGGCTAAGTGGGAAACTAGGTCCAGAAGTGATTTTAGTAGAGGACTTTAAGACAACAAGCTCACTATGATGGTACAATTCAATGTAGTGAGTACCTCCTGCCTCCACATCTTACGCATGCTAAGAAAAACCTTCAAGTGGCTGCCGTAGAACAGCAGTTGGACCCTCACGCAAGCACTCATCACATGCAGGCTCGACTTTGGCAATGCACTCTACGCCGGAATCTCCTAGCACTTCATACAAAGACTTCAAACCATCCAGAACACGGTCACAGGACTCCTACGTGACCTCCTGCGCCGCACCCACATCACACCGTATCTCAAGGAGCTCCACTGGCCCCCATTCACAAACTCAGCCAATTAAAACTCCTCACGCACACATACAAAACCTTACCAAACATTGAACAAGAATACCTGAGCAGCTGCATACACTTTCACCAGCCTGCCAGATACCAGTGCTCTGCCTCAATCTCTCTTGCACACATCCCTGGATTCACCAACCTAGAGCAGGAGGTCGCTCGTTCTTCTACATCACGCCCACAAAACACAGAAAGTCCTCCCTCAGCACATCAGGGCCTCCTCCTCACTTCAGAGGCTGAAGACCTGACTCTATAATAATAGAAATATAATAAAAGAATAATTCTGCGGGGACCACACGCCCGCACACCTGCTCAAGGGTATGCATACCCTCACAGGCGATTAGTGCGCTCAACAAATCTAAATAACATAACAACATAGCAAAGCACATTGTTTTTCAGAAAAGAACATAAGAAGAAAAAATCAAATTGCACTTGAAGGTGATATTAAATCTGAGGATCGTTGTTGATATTCTTAATTTCACAGAGCTTTGAAAACACACCTAAAGGTACTTCCGGTTTATGACTAAACAACTTGCTAGTAACACACTTTATAGCTCTCTCTGCATTAGGATTCCATTCAGCTGTCACATATTAGCACCCACAGGCATCTAACATATATCACCGTTCCATTACAATGGTATTCTCTGCTTAACTTCCATCTTTAAATGACACATTGACGCAATCCATCGAAACTCGAACCCCTCCCGGCCTACGAGCACTTAGTCCTTTCTTCGAAAGCATAATCCCTTTCTTAGCACTATAACCCACCCTATGAGTAATGTCACTACAATTATTTATGCCTCATTGATCTCTTCCACAGGTATTTTGATCCTGTACTAACCTGTTTTACAAGATACTTTGTGGTTAATGTACACATTTTAAACTGCTTGCTAGAGCACCAACAGCAAGTGCTGAGCCTCAATGCAATAAAGATTGAACCTAAAGCCTTCATTTCTTAATAATGTAAGCAAATAGGTCTGTACCTAGATTATTATTTGGAGAAAATGTTTTTTTAAATATCTTACTTTAATGCCCTCTTTTATACCTTATTCTTTGAGGAGTAACACCACTAACTGAATGACCTTATCTTTTAAATGTCACATTAAGTTTCTGTTTTAAGAGTGGCAAAGTTTCATAATGTTAATGTTAGTAAGCAGCCAACTCAGAAGCTACATTTTCGCTTAACATTGACTATGACTATAATAAAATTTAAAGAAACTTTGAATTTCAAATGAAACAATGAGCTGCAGTTTTAAGTTTGAAAGTTGGCCCTTGTGAATGAATGCACAGTTTTTACCACACAAATAATGACTTAATAGCAAGAAATACATATTGTGTCCTAATTGATCATTTCATCAGTCTTATGATTTTTGGTAAACTGAAGAGATCAACTATTGATGACGTGATAAAGTAATGAAAGGGATTTTTCACTTATTTGTGATTACCCCACAGCAGGCCAGTCATCATTGGGAACTCCCAACAAGCCCATCGAAGTACCACTAGTCGAGGAACCCACAACACCATTGTTGTCCTGGAATATCGCAGGCCTCAAGGGGAAAACTATGGATCCTGAGTGGGGGTCTTTCATTGATATCCATAATATAGTTATCATGCAGGAAACATGGGCACTGAAAAAATGCTTTAGATCAGTGTATTTTATCTATAGCATAGAAGTCATCCCCTCTAAAGCCCTTTTGGTGGCCTCATTGTACAAGTTAAGAATTCTATAGACCTAACTGTCAAAACGTTAGCAACCCATAGTTATGACATTCAGGGTCTCTCGTTGAGAAGGCACAAAGGAACCAGGTTGACTTATACAACGCCTATAATTGTTCTTCTTCGAGCATTAAGGAATCTCCCACGTTACAACAATCAGCATGCCTTTTGACCTCGAGCGATGTTCAATGTCCGTTGGTTATCGCAGTTCACTTCAATGTCACATTTATGCCATTGGATGGCTTATCATCCATCTGTAGTTTGGAAAACGAGGCTAGAGGTATTCACCCTCTTGAGATTGAACCCATTTCCTCTTGTTCAAAGGCAGCAATGCAACTCTTCACTCTAACATTGAACCAAGATATTTGTGCATGCAACAGGAGGTTTCCGTCAGACCTAAAATGTGCTCCCACATTTTCATGGGGTTCCAGTCACAGCAGAATTGATTATATCTTCTGGGATTTAGAGCTATGGCATGTAGTAGTTGATTTTTAAATATTCCCTCGAACGGATAGTGATCACAGTGTCCTGCGGCTTGAGTTGGGAGTTTCCTATCCATGGAATCTCAGTCTTCTGGGTCAGAAGTCCGATACTAAGGTTAGTCTGAATAGCAATAGGAAGTTATTTATTTATTTATTTATTTAAAACACTTGTAGAGCGCAACTGTCACCTGGCAGGTATCCTGACGCTGAGAGCTTACTCCTGAAGTGGAAGAGATGGAAGGCTGTTTAGGGGTTGGACGTGACATGATTAGGGAAGAGCCAAGTTTTGATTCGCTTCCTGAATGGCAGGAGCTGTGGAATTTGGCGAATGTCGACCGGCAAACTGTTCCAAAGCTTGGCGGCGGCCACTCTGAAGGATCTTCCCCCGGTCCTTACCTTGTTAAATCTGGGTACCGTCACAAGGCAGGCTGTGGTGGATCGTAGAGCTCTGGTGGGGGTATACCAGGAAAACATTTTTTGTAAAGATCTGGGGCCCGTTCCGTGTAGTGCCTTAAAGACCAGGCAGAGTGTTTTAAAAGCTATTCGTTGCTTCAAAGGGAGCCAGTGTAGCTCGGCTAAGGCTGCTGTGGCCGAGGATCTCCTAGTCCAACCAAGGGCCAGTTTGGCTGCAGCCGACTGGACTCTTTGGAGTCTGTCCAGTAGAACAGCTGGGGACTCGAGCAGAAGAGCATTACAATAGTCAAGGCGACTAAGGATAGTGCACCTGACTATCAGTGCTCGGGCCTGGGCGGGGAGTAGTGGCATGATTTTGCGTAACGAACGCAGAAGGGCCGAGCAGGTGGAAACTGTTTTGGTTACCTGCGTTTCCATGCTGAGGTTGTTGTTTAGCATAACACCCAGATTGCGGACACTGGTAACCGGCTGTGGTTTTTCTGGGATTTCCGGGGGCCAGAATTCCGCAGGAAATAGGCGAGGAATCCGGCTCCCAGGACAGAACAGGACCTCGGTCTTGGAGGAATTGAATTGCAGGGAATTCAAGTGCAGCCAGCCGGCTGTGTCTCTTAAGCAGTCATGGAATGATTCCATGGGGATTGAATCTTCCCCCTCCCATGAGAGGATGAGCTGGGTGTCGTCCGCGTAGTTTACAGTTTTCAGTCTGTGGGAATCCCACAATAGACAATAGAAGTCAGTAAAATGGTCTGAATTATCCCTTAACACAAACACCCTAGCTGAAATCCATAATGTATTTAATGAGATCCTTAAACCACTCATTGATCATCCAAGGGAAGGTTAGTTATTAATTACCATCTCATTCTGTTAGTGCCCTAAAGCCCCACTGTACTAAGGCCTGTGAGGGCAAACATTCACCCGGGCATCCCCCGTCATGGTTCAATAAAGAGTGCCGTCAGGCTAAGTGCACACTAATTGAGGCCATCAAAAGAGGAGATCATGAGGGAACCTGGGTTGCCCGAACACATTACAAGCAACTGACCATCAGCACTTAATAGAACTGGGTGGATGCAAATTGGCAAGCCCTAGTTGAGGCATCCAGGAAAAATGATTCCCAGAAGTTCTGGCATATCTTTCCACATGAATGCCCCTGTCCTGTTAGCCCATTGGAATGATCAATTCAACCCCACCAATGGGTTGATCATTTTTCAAACATCTATGCTCTTCCAAACGTAGGCTTGGATACCCCTGATCACAGAGCCTGAGCCCGGGAACAGGAAACTGAAATCAAGACCCTCCTGCTGCAATTTTATCTCAAGGAAACCATCAGAGCAACTGCGGTTATGCCCCCTGGGAAGGCTCTGGGCCCTGATAGCAATCCGGGGACCTGTTTCGTTCTGAACCCCAGGTGTGGAGCTTTTACATTAATGAACTATCAAACTATATACTTCAAAAAGGGAGACAGAGGTTTCCAAAACAACTACCGGTCCATTATTATTTTAGGTAATTTGCATTAGATCTTCTGCTGTCAGATCCTGGCCAGATTACAGGTCTGGATGGACGAGGCACACATCCTGACACCTTCCCAGGCGGGATTCCGCTCAGGCTACTGCTCTATATGGTGCTAACGCCTGGGGTTCTTCCGATATTAAAGGCCTCATCAATAAGTAAAACATTTTTTGGAGATCCCTATTTAGTCTGCCGAAGAGCACATCCTCCCTTCCACGTTTCTACAACACTAGACTAAAAATGATGGCTGACCAAGCAGTGTTAAAACCGCTTCTCCATTGAGTGAGGCTGTGGTCGATTCCTGAGCTTTTCCATTATAGGTTAGCGTTGGAGGACATCATGCGCCATAGAAATGCTGCCCTCATCCCCTGGCTAAAACTTGTCAAATTGCATCTATTTGACTTGGGCTTAAGAGATTTTTGGAGTAACCCATAATCAATGGGGGCGGACACAAAGAGCAGAGCTAAAGCTGCCTTCCGGGATGAGAGAATAAGCAATCAATGCCAAAAAGCGAGCTCTGCAGGGCTGGTAGCTACTTTTTTGGCCTGTAAAGTCCTCCCAGCCAAGAAAGGTTACATGGAACAGATTCAAACACTAATGGGGCGCACATTGTACATTAAGTTCAGACTGGGGACACTTCATGTAAATAATTTTACACATAGATGGAAGTGTTGCCAAACTAGTTCCCCAAACTGCGATATTTGTAAACACACAATTGAGGATGTTAAACATGTTCTCTTCTTTTGTCCTGCATATGTCAGACCAGGGCAGAGATTAATCAATCTGCTGTGCACTCTCTGGGGTGTGAGGGCATACCGGATGGTTTACTGTATTTTGAGAATGGACACTAGCCAGACAGTGGCATTTGGTGTTAGTCGATACTTCTACACAGTGTGGGTATATAGAAGACAGCAGGGTTTGTTGCTTTAACTCCATACCTGCTTTTACTAGAGTGCAGTTATTTTACTTGTGTCCCACGACGGCCACAGGGTCCACGTGTGTTGATAGATGCAACACCGTATTTTCAATGGAAATGTGTAAGCTGCTGCATGTATTTTTTTAGATAAAGCCCTTTTGGTCACCTACCTGCTCAAAGCAGAGATGGACTGTGTCTAGGGACATATTGCTTTTACTTGTTTTAACTGATTTTTCTACTTGTAAAAATTGTTTTATTATCTTAAGCATTTTATCAAACTAAAATATTTTTGATAAAGTTATTATTTGTTTGTCCATAATGTTGTCATATGCTTCTATGGTTTAAAGAACCGAAACAAAGTTGAAAACGGAACCTGAACTGAAAGGGATCTTGGAAATTGTTACACATTCCAAATGCAAAATTTAGAGATGACAACGCAGCCATCTCTATACATTTAAAGGAACCGTTGTCATGGCGGCCCCTTTCAATGTTCAGTGTATGTCCGCAATTAGTCTTGATGGCAGTACATCAAACAATTAAAAAAAATTTTGTTTTTCAAAACAAGCTCCCTAAGTGGGACTTTGATTTTAAAAAACAAATAACTAATGTCACCCACACCCTGGGAGTTTTCTCCCAGGGTGTGGGGGTCATTCTTGGGGCCTCATTTCTGAAAAGTGACGCATCGCTGCGTGAAAACAGCGATGCGTCACTTTTTACTGCGCCCTCCTTGCGACACCAATGATGCGTCATATTTACAGTATGATGCTTCATTGCGCAAGGAGTTACAGATACGTCAGTATTTCTGACGTATCTGTATGGCGCAAAAGTGGCGCATTGCTGGAGTGTGTCACAAAAGTGACGCAACTCCAGCAATGTATCCTTTCACATGGGGCAAGCCCCATGTGAAAGGGCCTGCGTCAGTCTTACGCCTGCTGTGAGGCAGGCGTAAGAAATTGACACATTTGTGTCCTAGAAGTGGCGCAGTGAAATCTCATAGATTTCACTGCGCCACTTCTACGACCCTTTCTTGCGTCAAAACGCCCCCCTTGCATACATTATACCTGGCGCAGGTATAATGTGGCGCAGGGGTTTACAAAGTGACGCATTTACCTAGATGCGTCACTTTGTAAATATGGCGCAACAAGGCACATTTTTTACGCCACTGGTGCGTCACAAAAAGTGACGCACCAGCGGCGTCAAAGTGACGCACAGCCTCATAAATGAGGCCCTTGGTTTTTAACTGTCCCTCACTGTCAGGTTTGCATGACTGGGCTGGACAGGGGAAAACATTACAATATCAAGCCTAAATAGGGCAGATGATGTAATGCCCTTCCTCCAACTGTCCCTACTCTATAGGGCCGTGAGAGGAAATATTTCAATGATGGGCCTCTGTCGACTGAATACTTACATCCACCAGTCTATAAATGAGGCGGGCAGACCTAGGGTTTGGTGGAGAGGGTACTCGTTTGCATTCACTGCCAAACTCAAAATCTGGTCCTTGGTTCTTTGAATGGCACCGTAAAGCATTGGTAAATGGTTGCTGTGCAAATGCATGATGATCGGTGTGCTGGCACATAATGGTGGGTGTAACTATGTTTTGATGTAAGATGGTAGGTGTGCTGGTATTCGACAGTGTTTGTAAAGGTGTATAATGATGGCTATCTGGGAATTTGCTTGTGGATGTATGGACAGAAATTGGTGAAGTGGGCGTGGGTGTGTGAATGTGGCTGTTTGATTATCTGGTAGAGGGTGAGCGGCTGTATACTGGTGGTTGTGCAGTCATAATGGTGTGAAGGCAGGGATGGTTGGAATGAGCATTTGATGTTAAGTTTATTGGGGGTAGCAAAAATGTGGATGATGTATGTACTGACAGGCAGATTGCAAAACTGAGGGGGAAAATTGAGCACCATCTTCTTGCGACCTGCCTGTCATTTGTGATACGACCCTATGTACAAATAAATCATATTACAAAATGTTGATTCGAAGAAAGGTGAAAAACAGTGTGTCTAATAAATATTGAATATGCAGATTGTTATTTGCCACGCCCTCAGTGAACAGTTGCGAAGAGGATGGTAGTCTGCAAGGGAGAGCATACAAAGATCCCTGCATTTGTTTTTACAAACCGAAAACATTCTTTTAAAGCAGCCCATGTCCTTTAAAAGAACAGATGCTGCTTAAAATAAATCCACTTTAGGACAGGTTTGCAAAGGAGTAGGTGTCCTGTGCACAGTCTCCCCTTAGAGAAGCATGTAAGTCAGTCTCGATGGAAGCTGTCGACATGGAACTACTTCTCTTTTTTATGTTTCAGTTTTTCTTTACCACTCCATTGGAGTGCATGTCTGGCTTGTGACGGGACCTGAGTCCACTGTGTGATGGACTCAGGGAGGCCTATGTCCTAGCACGGTTGGCGCGACAAGACGTGAACATACACACACGGTGTCTTAGTTCGGCTGCCAAACAATGTGAAGTCCGCGCCCATTTATGAACTTCCTTCCGGCCACGCCTGGCCAGAGGATGTCGGGCACCACACTTCTGGCTGCACTGGATAGCAGGAACACTAACCTGCTACAATCCTCCCCAACTTGGTTCTAAAGAATACAGTTCAGACAAGGTGACACACAAAGTCTCTGAGCTTCTGACTTGGTGGGGGATTTGGCAGGAGGTTGTATCAGTGTTGTTGAGAACGGCTGGGTGGGTCTACCTCGACCGCGGTCCCCCTACGTCTGCAGGTGGTGCAGGACTTTCAGCTCTTTGGGTTTGATCCCTGGGGCTGGTCGGAATCTCAGCTTCCTGCACTGCCTCCTGCCGTTTGACCCTCTGGTTTTCACTGCTTGGTTCATTTGAGTAACTTCAACTCTCTTGAACCACGAGATGTTTCTAGCAACCATTTCTCGCCCCTTGTCTGTAGTCACCATGGTCCCATTGACCTTTGAAACTATCCAGATTCCGGGTTCATATGGTGTCCTGAATTCCCATCCGGGCTTGCGATCTCTAATGACCATACAGTCTCCATGGGAGAGAGACCGTGAGGCGACCCCCCTTCTTTGGCTTGCATGAGCATTGCGAAGTGATCGCCAAGCCTGCATATCTTGATTGATATGAGGCACTGGGACCCATCCAGGGTAGGTAGTGATAGTATCCCGGCGAGGTCCATTGAACATCAGAGTGTACAGGGTTTACTGTGTCGTGCAGTGGGGCATATGTATTCTGGGAGGAACCACTAGAGATGGCGCACCGGATCAGTTAGTTCAGCTCAAATTGCCTTGTTCAGTGTGCACATGAACCTCTCAGCTTCGCCACTGCTTGAGGCCATTGGGGGGGGGGGGTTGATGTGCCGGTGGTGTATCCCTAGTTGCATGGGAAAGTCTTTGAACACAGCAGCATGGAAAGGCAGTCCCTTGTCAGTCTTGATTTCGGTGGGCAGACAAAAGGTGGCAAACACTTTGTTCCGGACAGGGGCCACATGTACAAATGCTGTTGATTCAATCACTTCTACAATGTAGTAGTGGGAGAAACTGTCAATTAGGACCACTGTGGTCTTCCCATCTGGGAAGCTTCCGAAATCAAGACTCAGCTGGGACCATGGGATAGTACTTGGACTCTCTGTGATTATGGGCACTGACATTACTGAAGGACTTGTCAATCGACATGCCAGGCATTGTCAGACGATTTCCTCTTCGAGGTCTTTCAGTTTCGGAAACCCTACCTTCTCCCGTATATGAGCCTTGATTTTCATGGTGCCATGGTGTCCCACATGCGCTAATAGTGTCATGTTACGCTGAAGGGTGATCGGCAGCGGCGGCCGGCACAAGGAAGCGCAATGGGGTGGGGCGCAGCAGGCGGGGAAGCAGACAGATGACAGAATAGGTATTATTTATTTATTTAATTAAACCTATTCTGTTCTCTGTCAAATTCTCCCCACTCCCACCCCGCCCCCGCGGTTACCTGTGCTGGCCGCCGCTGGCGATAAGGATTACAATACGGGATCCCTGCAGGAGTGTTCCGCCTTGAGTGGTGCTGAATTCATCCTGAACTCTCCACATCTTTATTAATCTCTCTCTGTCCAGACTGGACCAGTCATTGGCATTGATTAGAAAGTTCTGCCATGTTCCTCTGTGAACTGCAGTCACCTGTTGTAGAACTGGGGCAGACTGTGCTGCTTTGTTGGATGTCACTCAGACTTAGAGCTTTGGGGCAAGCGGCCTGTGACACCATGTTGAGGTATTCCTTGACAGCATCCTGGGTGTCAAGGCTTGTTTCCTCCAGTGGCACCGAGTGACGTGAGAGGAAGTTTGCTGGGTTCTCTACTTCCATCTGGTACTGCTGTAGCTGGATAGCCTATGTTTTGATCCTCGGTGGAAGATGAGAAGTCATCCCACGAAAAAGGGGAACGAGGGGATGATGGTCTGTGATAACTGTGAAGGGTTGACCACTCACATACAGATGAAAGTGTCCACATGCCCACTTAATTGACAATGCCTCCCTTTTGATCTGGTACAAAAGGGGGTGGTGATGGACGGAGCATCTGGACCAATCAAACACTCACACCCAGTCAAAAGATCTGGGTTTGATCCATCACCGTTCTTTAGCCCACTCTGCCACCCCAGTTCAGACATGGCTATATGCAAATCAGTCTGACCCTGTGCCTCATGGGAACAGTCCAGCCCGAACTGCCAAGCCATGCCTTCCATGGACCGGAAACAAGCTTCCGAGGACCGGTTTCTGGCATTCCAGCCGTCTTCAGCCCGGCTTGCTTGAATCCAGTGGCAAAGTGAGCAAGGGACTCACGTCTGAGCATACCCTGCCACACTTATGGCGGCCAAAGCGGTACAAAAGGGGGTGGTGATGGACGGAGCATCTGAACCAATCAAACACTCACACCCAGTCAAAAGATCTGGGTTTGATCCATCACCGTTCTTTAGCCCACTCTGCCACCCCAGTTCAGACATGGCTATATGCAAATCAGTCTGACCCTGTGCTTCATGGGAACAGTCCAGCCCGAACTGCCAAGCCATGCCTTCCCTGGACCGGAAACAAGCTTCAGAGGACCGGTTTCTGGCATTCCAGCCGTCTTCAGCCCGGCTTGCTTGAACCAGTGTTTCCGGTCCACAGAAGACATGGCTTGACAGTTCGGGCTGGACTGTTCCCATGAGGCAGAGGGTCAGACTGATTTGCATATGGCCATGTCTGAACTGGGGTGGCTGAGTGAGCTAAAGAATGGTGATGGATTAAACCCAGATCAGTTGACTGGGGGTGATTGTTTGATTTGCTCAAACGCTCCGTCCATCATCCCCCTTTTGTATCCCTTTTGATCTGGGCATAACGTGCCTCAGTCTTTGTCAGGGCATTACTGGCAAAGGCAAGCATTGCTCATCGGCCTGCCTTGTGTTCCTGGGTTAGGCTGGCCCCGAGCCTGATGGGGCTAGTGTCTACTAGTAATTTTGTGGGTTTGGCTATATTGAAGTACGCCATAGTATTGTTGTCGAGAAGTGCGTCCTTGACCTTCTGGATCGAGTCCTCTTCCATGGAAGCCCACACCCACCGAACGTCCGTCTGAGGGGCAGGTCCTGGAATGAATCTGCTGCAATAAGTAGCCATGCTGAGAAAGCTGAGTACTTCAGAGACAGAGGTCACCATCTGTGCTTGTTTGATAGTCTGTGATTTTCAGGGGTCCACTTGCACTCTATGGTGAGTCCCGACTCAAATGTGGGTCTTCCAACATGGCAGCCGCACTATGCCAAACCGGAAGTGGGGGGCGTTCTAGTGCCGGAGATACGCTGCGGAGAGATCGTCTGTAGCGAGGAGGATAGAAAAAGACCAACAGAGGAAGGCACTGGAGTTTGGCGTTTGGAGCTCAAGGAAGAGGAGGAGTGATGACCACAAGGAGTGAGGAGACTGGAGACATGGAGGAGAGAAAACAGAGGCTATAGAGGAGGTCACAGAGGAGTCAGGGGACAACCAAGTTGACGACTGACGCTTGCCCAGCACTGCACCCGAGACAGGTACTTCCGAGGGAAGGAAAGAGGCTGGTTCTTCCCTCACCACGGCCCAGGAGGGTCGTGGATACAGGCAAGTGCCTAGCACACATTTATTTACACTAAAGGGCTGGTGGGCAGGATTGTGAGGTGCACCGAAATAAACCATCAACCCCTCACTTAGGCTCTACACTAGTAAGGTATTGGTGGAGGTGTGCACAAAGCCAACCCCTTCTAAGCTCCAAGAAAGAGCAATAGCCTGAGGATTGTTTTTTTCCTTTATTTCTTCCCTTGATATGCTGTCTCTCCACCTGAGATCTGCATCGGTGTGACAGAGGAGGAGGACAACGTTTAGGAAGACTCAGAGGAGGCAGCTAGACATCCGTTGTGCAACAAGCTTCTAACCTATTTGAATCTAAATACTAATAAAATCACTTAAACAGGCTATCCTCGCCTCCCTGTATATGCGTGGAAAAGGGCTTATGGGGAAACTAGTCGGGTCCACACAAGCACATACTCCCTCTTGATTAAACATGGACTCGAAGAATTCAATGGATGGTTGAAAGAATGAGCACTTCTCTCAGTGTAAAGTGACCCAGTGCTCCCACAGGTGCTTCAATGTCGCCCGGAGATGATGGTTGTGTTCTGACGCCTTCGCGAATAAATGAAAATTTCATCACTGACGTTCATGAGGGCAGCCCAGACAGTATCTCTCGTATGGTGTTCGGGAAGACTTCAGTGGCTGACAATATGGCAAAGTTAAGTCTCTAGTATCAGTGCTGAACATTGTAATGTATCGCCTTTCTTCAGCTGGAGGTAGCTGGTGGTATCCTCCTTTTAGGTCTAGTTTTGTAAACCACCTGAAGCCACTGAAGTCTACAATATTATCCATCGTAGGCGTGATGTAGCATTCTTGTGTGTTGGCCCAGTTTGGGAACCTCATGTCAATGCACAGATGTATTTTTCCAGGCTGCTTCAGTTTCACTGCTATTACCATCGGGGAGACCCATGGTGTAGGCCCCAATACCTTCTCAATCATGCATTGTTTTTCAAGGCTTGTTCCACCAGAGGTCACAGATGGAATGGGACACGGCGATGACAATGTGCCACTGGTGTGAATGTGGGGCCAATGTGCAGTTTGACAATTGTGGACTTGAGCCACCCTAACCAGGGGGGTTTCGGGCAAATGACACAAGCCCCAGGTCTTCTGAGGAGTGGCTTCCCACTTAGGTGTCGGCTTCTTTGTCGATGATGTGGAACGTAGCAGTGATTTTGCGATCGTTGGACTGCACTGGCATGATCATGCACCCTTGGAGAGGTCGAGGTATCAGACTCCCATATACGAAGATCTTGGTATTTGAAGGACTTAACAACGGTTTTGGTTGGAGTCGATTGTATTGATGGACACCCATTACGTTGACTGATGTCCGGGGTAAATGAGGGCTTTGATTGCAGAGCCCGCAATGTGGATGACGCATGTAGGCTGTGGCCGTCAACGCTGTTTCATTTCTCTCGCTGGGCCTGAGCAGGATTTGCTTCATCGGCCATGATGGGCAGCACTGTGTTTTATTTAGCTCTTGAAGTTGTTGATCTCACCTCTTAGTACTGTTTTTCTTTTTTTCCTACTTTAGCTTAGGCCAACAGTTGGTGGGGACAGTGAGGTGGTCTTGTGTGCCCCTGACTTTAATGTTATATTTTCCTTGTTATATGCTTTCTTCTCTTTTGTCTTATCAGATCCCCTTTTTATATCTCTGGAGCTGTGGCAGCAGGGGGTGTATGCTATGCGGCATAGGCAGGTACTCACAATGATGGTTTCGATCGGGCACTTCCTGCTTTTTTTTACTCTCTCTCCTGCTGCTCACTGGCCGTGTGGTGTTGCAGCTTCTCTCTCGTTGCAGGGGGATTGTCTGCATTGATGCAGCATGCAACCACTTTGGGACGAAGTTCGGCTGCAGCTGGTCTGTTGTCGTGGCTATACACGCGTAATGGCAGCATCTTATGGGATGCTGTTGCTATGTTTTTGTTAAAAAAATCAGAGGGGGAACGGATCACTTGTCCTGGGTCACCAGGGTTTCTAGTTCTTTCGTTTCACGGTACCGATAAAAAACCCTCAATCACGTGCCAAAGTTCGGATGGCGGTATATCTTGGTTCTCCGCCTTTATAGGTACGTGGCAGCATCATTATTGGGTTAGTGCTTGTGCTTCCGCCACCCGGAGATAAACCAGTAGTGATCAGTGATCAATAACGGTGAATTACAAGTGAGTGAAAAATGTTAAAAAGCATGAGTGGCCAGATAAAATAGAAAATTTATTGGGTCTGGGTTCAGGCTGTTTTAAAATCTTAGGCGTGCACTGGAAGGGGAGTTAGGGGTCTTCCCCACTGATCTTAGTCCATAAAAAAGGTCGACATGTTTCAGCCTTTGGTTGCCCAGGAGGGGTCAGATAGGCTTTCATCAGGACCTAAAACTAGTGAGAAATGTGATAATGACCTTTATATTAGGGTGTCTGTTAGTCTAGGTATATTAACCTGACTTTGGTGAGGTCTGAAAGTACCTGCAAAAAAGGAGGAAGTCAAGACGTACAAACATATACAGGTTGTGTCAGAATGCTGTACATTTAGCAGAGTGCTGCACTTGTATCAATTTGTAGCAGGTTCTGTATAAAGAAAGAAACTAAAAAATGGCAATTCTCTACATACTTAACATAACATAATTACGCTCATTCCTAATGGCAAATAATCTCTCATTGTTCAGTTATTAATTCTCAATTGTATGTGTTCAGAGCACTATGTACTTAAGATCTTATGGTATGATGTGGTCATCATATGCCCGTGAGGTCTATTTTCGAGGTGATCCCTAATGAAGTCCCTTCAATCGTTCGTTCTATTGTGAAAAAAATGTCATTCATTAAATGCGTGAAGCACTGTGTTGACGTAGCGCAATAGTTTTTAACTTACTAAATATTCTGTTTTGTATGCGGCATTTGAGGGTTCTATTATCGGGGCAAATGGAAGTTGCGGGGAACCTCCGACATAGCTTCGTAGATTCTATAGTGCATAACAGTGGTATCAGTGTTTTTGGTTAATTAGATATGTCAAAATGCTCATCTAAAGCTGTGTTCTAGATTCAACGTTAATCAGTTTACAAACCCAAGTGTTTTTGCTTGAAGTATAATGTTTGCCGCTTAACTCCTTTGTCTATACCAATAGGTTGTCAAACATAGTGGTTTATGGGAGATACTCGTGTCGGGGCTATTTAGAAACGTACAACTCCGCGGTATCAATATGTTTTAGTGTGGACAGTGACAAAGGGTTAATATGGATGAATGACTTTCAACGGGCGATCCACAGTTATGTGAAGGTACCCCCTAGCTGTCCATCTAAAGCGTACCTCTTGGTCAGTAATTTCCGACTTCGTCGGGTGGTCCCAGAGGGGTATGCCTGCTGGAAAAAATGACATGTATATATTTCTAAGTCACATTCGGCATTCGCTTGATACATTACGGTTCTGATGTGAAGACTCCATTCAAACGTCGCGTCTACCTCGTGTGCAGGGTGCGCACGACTTGTGCTGTCTCTCCCTCTCGATCCCCGGATGTGGAGGGGGATTCATTTCCTGTACTTTTAATGTGTGTGGGACAAAGGATAAAAATAGACGAAAGACTAAGCGCTCTATTAACAGTGATGTTATTCATCGGTGTAGAGTACCCAGTTTGGGATTTTAAGTTCCTTAAAAATGAGTCCAGCGTTGATTTGAAAAAATATTAAACAAATAATAAAAAATAAAAAAGGAAAAAGGATATTGATTACATTGTTTCTGGAATCTCTGAAATGGCATCCCTTGAAAGGAATTGTGTACATTGTTTGTGCTGGCTCTGCCAAGGGGTTATGGTATCTTATTGAGGAAGGTTTTTAGAGGAATAATGCAATTGAATCCGGTCCTGATCATCACATTTAGTAGGGTCATGTTGTGGTCTAGTTTATGAACACTGTACGCAGAAGTAGTGCAAACACAGGAGTCTCCTGATGGATTGTGTTTTAGATTTTGCAAACATGTGGTTTGAAATAAGAGGACTTGCTTGGGTTTGTACCTGAAAATCAATATGAATTCATTTCATCAAATGACTTGGTATTGAAATAAAAGTACTTTCGAGGGACTATGCTTGAAAGTCAATATGAAATTGTTTTGTCAGATTTTTTTAGTTTTTCAAACAGGCAGTGTTTGTTGAATTTATGTCATGTACGGACTCTTTAGTGGTTGAGGCTTAACCAGGGTATGTTGTTGTTGAGTCCACATTCATTGGTTCGTAAGCGATGCACCCATCTTTGTTCTTTTTCGAATAGTACTCTTTCTGCATTGTGTGTTTTCGTGGCTAGGGTTTCTAGAACTATCCATTTCAGGGCATTTATCGTATGTTTTGCCTCTATAAAATGACTGCTCATTTTTGTTGTCATTCTCTGGCATTTCACATTGCTCCTGTGTTCACCTATCCGTTGTTTGACCTTACGACAGGTCATCCCGATATAGTCTAAACTACATGGGCAGGTGATCATGTAGATGACATGAGTGGTATTACAGTTCGTATGGTACCTGATTGTCCACTTGAGTTCTGGTAGGAGTTGTACAGTTTTTATATAGTGGTTAAATTGCATACAGAGCATGAGCCACAGGGATAATGACCGACCACCGGGGTATTATCCCATAGTTGTGGTCTTTGGTCACCACGTTTTTGTGGTGTTGGTCGGATATGTACCAAGATGTCTCTAAGGTTTCTAGTCCTCTTAATTGCAAATCTTGATTTCGGTCAGGTTAATGCTCCTGATGTAATGATTTTCCAGTTCTTATGAACGATTTTCTTTATTTTGTTTGAAGCCCCATTATAAGTCGTCACACAGGTAGTCAAGTCCTTTACCTTTATTCTGGGGGTGGTGTCCAGCAAGCTCTCTCTGGGTTGGTTTATGGCTCTTATTTTTGCATTTTTTGATGGTCTTCTCCAGGTATTCTCAAAGTCTCAGCTTGGTGCACAGATCTTCAGCTTGCATCTTATAATCTCTGGTTTTGCTACATTTGCGTCGCAAGCGTAAACATTGACTATAGGGGAGATTTTCCCTCAGAGGGCGGGGATGAAAACTCTTGTACGAGAGAAGGCTGTTCTCTGCTGTCAGCTTGAAATAGGTTTTGGTTTGTAGAGTTCCATTTTCTGCAAAGATGTTAATGTCTAAAAAATCTAGACTTTTATTGTCGGCTGTATAGGTGAATTTGAGCCACTCATCTCTGGTGTTCATCCAGCTGTGGAATTCTCCCAAACTCTCCCTGTTACCTTCCCAGATTAAGATGATGTCATCTATATAGCGCTCCCAGACAGGATCTTCTGTTGGTGAGGGTTATGTTATGTTATGTTAATAATGATTTATTAAGCGCACTGGCACCGATTGGTTTCCTGGCGCTATTGAAGACAAAGGACGAGGTCAGAGTTGTAAGCCTGCAGAGTTAATGAAATGCTTGTTGGTAGAGCCAGGTCTTTAAGGTTTTCCTAAATGACATGAGGTCCGGACATAGCCCGATCTCAGGGGGAAGGCATTCCACAACCGAGGGGCCAATGTGCTGAATCTGCAACCGCCCGAGCGTTTGCGATTAAAAGATGGTATCTGTAGAAGGACTTGGTGAGCCGAGCGCAGATTTTGGGACGGGTCATGCTTCATAATAAGTTTCGTAATAAATTTAGGACTTTTACAATGAAGCGCTTTAAAAATCATGCAGCCAACTTTGAAGGTGCAACGCTGAGCCACAGGGAACCAATGAAGTTTCTTCAAAAGGGGGGTGGCTGATTGCCACCTGGGCTGACTCAAAATCAGCCTGGCTGCGTGGTTTTGCACCATCTGAAGACGTTTCAGAAGGTACTGAGGGAGGCCCAGATAGATCGAGTTTGCGTAATCTAGGTGAGAGATCACGGTGGCGATCACCACCTGTGTCAAAGCTTCCAGGGTCAGAAGGCGACGGACCTTCCGTATTTTCCTAAGTTGGAAAAGACACTTGGAGACCACCTGACCCACTTGTGTTTTGAGTGATAGGTCGCTGTTCAAGGTGACACCAAGTGTCTTTGCCGAAGAGGAAGGGATTGGTGCCTGACCCATGTCCGTCGGCCAGTAATGTGAACCCCAGTGTTTGACACTGTCACCTGTGAGAACCAACTCGGTTTTTCCTGGGTTCAGCTTCAAATGATTTTGGTCCATCCAAGCTTGGATGAACCTCATTGTTGACTGAAAGATGGAAATGGATACTTCCGAGTTGTCAATTGTAAAGAGTAGCTTCAGGTCGTCCGCATAATTGAGCACCACCACCTGTTTATCTCTAAGAGTCTGGATTAGGGGAAAGATATAAATATTAAACAGGTGGGGTGACAGGGAGGAGCCCTGGGGTACGCCCACATGATGACCTGTTTGGTGCCAACTAAGTCAACCAGACGAACTGCCTGAGATCGGTCCTCTAGGAAGCACTTCAGCCAACAGGCTGCCGTGCCTCGGATGCCGGCCTGGGTGACACGGTCGATGAAGATGGTGTGATCGACCGTGGCAAAGGCGGCCGACAGGTCCAGGAGCACTAAGGCCTGAGGAAGGCGTTTGTCAGCACAATCCCGGAGAGTGTCCATTACTGAAGCGACCACAGCCTCCGTTGAGTGGGCAGGGCGAAATCCCGCCTGATGTGGTTCGAGGCAGTTTGATTCCTCCATGAAGTTGGACAGGCATTTTTTACTACATGGGTTCACAGTATTTTGTATATGTGTTTCTTCAAAATCCCTCTATCTTTTTGTTGCCATTTATGGTATCTCCCGGGGTGCATGAGCATGCATCCCGCACTTGTCCCCAATGTGCTGGGGCATTAGGCCACTGGGTGACATACTCAGTGAGGCCTATGTTGCAGCCCGGTTGACGTGACACACACAAACACGTCTTAGTTCAGCTGCCGGACCAAGTGCAGTCTGCGCCCATTCATCAACTCTCCTCTGGTCACGCCTGGCCAGAGGATGCCGTGGACTACACTTTTGGCGGCACAGGATAGCAGGACCGCTAACCTGCTACACTGCTTCTTTTTGGCGTTGTGTACCCTCAGAGCTCACTTGAGGTCTTTCCCTCACTACTCAAACTATACACTCCTTTTCTCTGCTCGTACAGGCTGGAGATGCATGGCTCCTTTGCAGCACGCCAGAGTTCTGTTGGCAGGCTTGGACATAGCCTTAATGTTGTCTTGCTGCAATTCCCTGCAGCTCTTGCTACTTCCTTATCTCCCTTCACTGATGTCCTGTCATGCTCCAAACTGCCTACCGCTATTGGCTTTGCCAATGTCGGATGTCTTCAAAAGGTGGCAGCCTTATCAAAGTCAATAGTGGGGACCAGACACCTTAAAAGTATGAAAATATTTTTTTCGACACTTTCAAAAAGTCTGCTGTGTTGAGTTGTCACATTGTGTCTTGCAGCGTAGCGGCTCTCTTGAAAGTATGAAAACATTATTTTCTATACCTTCAAGATGTTGATGTTGAGTCACGCAAAGAGGTGGTTGTTGTATTCATTCAGTTGTAACATAGAATGTTTTCATGTTAATGTTCTGCTCTTCTAGTCCCTGTCTCCATGGCAATGACTGTATGTTGGCAGTTAGGAGGCTGAGGACTGGAGAGACTGGCAGCATCAAGTTGGTGGTGTTAAAGGAATTAAGCTGGACTTATCAAACAAACAGTGTTTATCATATTTTAACAGTGGTCATCTTGAAAGTATGCAAACATTCTTTTCTATAATTCCAAGATGGCTGGTTGCCGCTTTTAGCTTTGCCAATGCGGGCACACTACAAAATCATCTCGCATTAGCAAAGTCAATGGCAACACAAATCCAGAGCTCTTGCAAAGCGAGCCAATACATGCTTCTCCATTGCTTACTCCATAGCAAAAACAAGCATTATCCAGGCAAAATGGTATCTCATAGCCTGGATGTTTCCTTCAGAAACGTCATACTTTTCTTCCACCAGAAAGTTACAATGAAAAATACTGAGGCATTCATTATGAGGGCTTCTTAATACAGCATCTTCACACTGATATTGAGCTATCTATTGTTAATGTCATGTTGGGTATTCAACTATCGGTTCCTAAATATTTGGCCCGATTGTCACTGTTGCTATCATCACTGCTCTATTATGTGTTGTACGACAATGGATCAGAAGATGACCACCATCTAATAATGAGTGGTGGATATTGATATCTCAAATCTATGAAATTGAATCTGCTGTTTTCAAAACCAAGCCAAGCAAGGGGATTCAGCGACTAAATGAGATTTGGCCATTATTATTTTGAAAGTGATATCTGTATATTTTGATTAAGAGATGATATTCCTAGTTGGTAATTATTTGATGATATTTAATATCTATGGCAATAATTTCATAACCCCGAACAAACATGACAGAAATACTTTCAGAATTGTAAATGTAGGTTGTGAGACAAAATGAGGGCACTCCTAGCACATACTTCTGTGGGAATTCCCTGAGAAAAATAATCCTGTGACATGGCACAGTAAAGACTTCGTCAGACGGCAAATTCACATTAAATGATATTGGTGTAAAATATGCCATGCTGCAAGAAAAAAAGTATAAGTACAACAATACCTTAGTGGCTGAGGAATAAAGCCAAAAGGGTGGCCTGCCCTTCCTTTGCCTAGATTGGATGGTGTTAATGAGCCTGCCACTGGCCTGGTCTTCACCCAGGCTCGTCCCATGCTGCCGGTGTCATGGGCTCTTTTTGTGTCCAAGCATGTAGGCAGGCTAGAGATGTTAATGTGGGAGACTTTGGGAAATGTTGTCTTCTCAGCCCAACGAAGTAACCATTTTCTCCAGCAGATTGAATTTGCGTCCAGCGTTCTGGGATTCAGGGGCTTTTTTCTGTCCTAATATAGGCTGGAGTTACAGAGGACACAGGATTCCGAGAAACATAGTTTCCTGGTGCAACAAAATTCTTCCTCTCCCCCCAACAGATTGAATTAGCGTCCTGCACTGTGGGAGTCAGGGGCTCTCTTTATGTCCCAATATGTGGCCGGGCTGAAGTTACTAAGGCAGGGGGACTCTGTATACAAAGTTTCTTCCTTTCCCCCAGTAGACTGTTTTAGCGTTCCTCACTGCTGGAATCAGTGTATAGCCAAAAGGTCCTGTTGTCAACGACTCCCTGTTAATTATTTTTGGGTGATGTCCTCAGCATCCCCCAATATGAACACATCAGCCAACACCTACGAAGTCTTCACTGGCTCCCCGTGGAGAAAAGGGTCACTTTCAAAATCCTCACTCACGCCTACAAATGCCTACACAACATCGGACCCAAATACCTCAACGACAGAATCAACTTCCATGTACCCAAAAGAAACCTCTGATCTTCCAATCTTGCACTGGCTGAAACCCAGCGCATCTACAGAGCCAGAGCAGGCGAAAGATCCTTCTCTCACATTGCAGCCAAGACCTGGTACGAGCTTCCAGCAGACATCAGACACACCCCCTCCCTGAACACCTTCACGAAGACTCTCAAGACCTGGCTCTTCGGCTAAACAGATCTGCAGACCCCCCCCCCTCTCAGCACCTTCAGGAGTTTGTTAAAGCGCGACTACTCACCCGTAAGGGTCTCAAGGCGCTAGGGGTGGGGGGGGGGGTGTTGGGGGGGGGTGCAGGTTCCATTCCATCAAGGAGGGGGTCTGTCGAAGAGCCAGGTTTTGAGGTTTCTTGCGAAGATGGGGAGCGATGTTGTCTGTCTGAGGTGGAGCGAAAGGGCGTTCCATGCTTTGGCCGCGAGGAAGGAGAAGGAGCGGCCTCCCGATCTGGTCTTTCTGGTGCGGGGGACCACAGCGTAGGAAAGCTGGGCTGATCGTAGGGTCCTTTGGGGTGCGTGGAATTTGAGTCGACTGTTCAGGTATGCTGGTCCGGTGCCGTGGAGGGCCTTGTGTGCGTGGGTGAGCATCTTAAAGGTGATTCTCGCCTCGACGGGGAGCCAGTGGAGTGTGCGCAGGTGCTGGGAGATGTGGCAGTGTTTTGGCAGGTTGAGGACCAGTCTTGCGGCGGCGTTCTGGATGTTCTGTAGCTTGCGGATGAGGTTTTTGTTTATTCTGGCGTAGAGTGCGTTGCCGTAGTCGAGTCTGCTGGTGACCAGGGCGTGAGTGACTGTCTTTCGGTGTTCGAGGGGGGATCCATTTGAAGGTCTTACCTTGAGACCCTCAGCACCCCTTGGTTTGAAATCCTTTACGCCCCAATGCCCTGCTCTACTTTCAACCAAGTTTGGTATGTAGCATTTTTCCTTCTCAGCCCATTGCCGTAAAAGAAGTTTGGTTTTGGGAGTGATGAATAAAACAGACCTGATGAGAGATCAGCGACATAGTGCCTGATCTCGAAACGCGTCGGCACTTTCATAGGGTGGAATAAAATGTAATCTCGACGATACTAGGACCGGCTGGTCAAGTATTGATTAGTTTAAGAGCCATTCATTTGCTTATAATTCCCCCTAGGATTGGTTTTTCCTATTTATCCCATTTTTTGATTGTAATGTTTCTTCTAATGTTGTTTGTGATGTATTCTTAGTTTTTTGTAATGTTTGATGCAAGAAATTTTCCTTTTGTACTGTGTAAAGAATTTGTTTTTCATGTATGTACAAAGTAAATATAGGTGTGTAAATATTTAATGTATTGTTGTTTTCTGTCATATAGCTTGTCATAACTTGTAAAAGATAAGAAACATTGACACTAAGTAGGATGTCGAGGGTGATCACAATAAATTCATCTCTTCCCTCTTAATAAGCTTGTGGAGATTTTGTGGTTCGGGCAATTTGTGTTATATACTTCTCACAGGTATGACTTGGTTCCAGTGGCACAGTGAGCCCGGGACTCAAGTCTGGGCATACCCGGTGCATTTAGGGTGGCAAATGCAAAAATAACATGGTGATGGATGGAATGCTAGAATTAATCTCAGCCACTGGAAATCGCTTGGGCCGCATCCCAATCCATCATTTTCTGCCCACCAAAAAAACCTCAGTTTGGACCCAGCCATATGCAAATCAGTCTTGACCCTGCTCCTCATGAGAACAGTCCAGCCTGAACTGCCAGGCCAGGTCATCCCTGAACCGGAATACAAGCAACTAATTTGAGTTCATCAGCCAGGTACAGCTTGGGTGCAGTGACGCAGTGAGCACAAGCTAGGCAAAGAAGTGCTGTTTTTTGCCTTGTTGGTGCATGGAAAGTTTCGGAGTGATCCTCAAACAGAGGCTGGGAAAAAGGGAGGGTCCCAAAAAAATGTTTTCCCTATTCATTTTTCCATAGGAACCCTTATACATAGTTACAGCCCAAACGCCTGAAAAAATTTACACCAAATTGGGCAGAAAGCTAAATCTTGATCCAGAAAGCGTACTTTTGTAATGTGGTGTAAATCCATTCAGCTTTTTTGAGCAATTTATGCTCAAAACCTTTGTACATATGCTGTGGGAGCTCTGCAGAGTCGTCAGATCTCATTTGGACATCTGATTCACTGTCAGCGCATCAACAAGGATGTGGTGGCTGCCATCTTAGGACTCGGGACTCAGCTCCCAGTCCTATAAAGGTAAAAATTATATCTAAGGGGACCGGGTAAGGATATCCCGGGTGGGAAAGGGCCCAACGAGCAGCGTAATCCATTATTTATTATTTAGGGAGTTAAGTACAAGGCTAAATTCTAACAAAACATACCACACTGTATCACAAAAAGCATACATAATTACATAAGAAAGAGGAGTGAACCTAATATATAGTACTGTATACATTAATTTAAACGGTGTCTCCTACTAATTAAATCAAACATTATATGGGTAGATTGTGATATCGATGCTCTCGCATAGAAAGAATAAGACATTAACAATATTACTTATAATGATAATATTTGTTGAGCACAATGGCAAACTATAGGGAAAAAGATGCACAAATTCAGAAGAAGACTTATAAAGTCCAACGAGTAAATTACTTTCGTCTTTATAAATTCATGTAAAAGAAGGTGTAAGGTGTACCAAGTGAAATTAGAACCTATATATACAATTGACAAATTGTGACATACTTTAAGGTTTCCAAAATACAAAAACGACCATTTAGACAGTATACAATAATCATTTACAGCCTTCCGTGACAATGATGAAGGCTGAGTTTATTGGTGCATTTTATAACCTTGTTGACGGCATTTTGACCTCTCGTAGGGTAGGAGGTCTCATCAGGACCTTACAGTGAGGGACACCTGGAATCAGATAATGTAGGAAAAAGGGTGGTCTATGTAGAGTAGGAACGACAATGGTTGGGAAGTGGCAGAAGGAGGGGCATACTCCATTACCTGGGTTTGGAACGGTACTCTATCAGAAAAGTGAGGTGCACACCCATGAAAATATAAAAAATGAGTTGTAGGGAGAGAAATTAACCGGGCGCTTTTTGAGAGGAGACAAAAAATGGCACATGAGGTGTTTAACTGAGAAGGATACAGTCAATCTGAGACACCGTCAGTTTAATATGGATAAATAAACTCACCCCTGTAAGTGTTCCTTTTGTTCCTTCTTTACTATCCGCTTTCTCATAATATGCAAATTGTATATCCCTACAAAGAAAATTCCCTGGTCTGCTAAATGCGCAGATGGCCATGTATTTTTATTAAACATTTAAAAGCATACTAACTAATCTTTTCGTTCCTTCCTTACTTTCTATCCACCATCAGTACGGACTACATTTCCGTTCTTTACTCCACAAACTAATATTTGTAGTTGTAGAACTTATGCTCAATAACAAGTATATAAGAACACTTTATAGTCAACCAAATTTGAACCTCCAAGCACTTATTCTACTGTGTGCACACCTGGATACGATATGCATGACACAAAAACTTGTATAATTAATTTTTATTAATATCATTAAACACAGAAGCAAAGGAACTACTCACTGAACTTCGTTTACCTTTTCAAGGCAACTTTATTACAAAAAACTCCCGACTCACCGAGCACAATGGAATGCTAGATCGGCAATCCTGATCATAGCATGGCCTAGAGAATCGGTACTCTGGATTGCACGCTTGGTCTGGTGAATCGGCTACCTTAAACATGCCGCGCACTGCAATCAAGTCAGTATCCCTGCGGAGGCAGACTGTAGCAGTCCTCCTCACAGTGGTAAATTTATTTGGCAACTGCTGATAGGACATTAAATGTCCCAATGTCCTTGAGGATTTCTATCTAATATACCATCTTCACTTGCGGTCAGAGTTCTCTATAAGAGTGGAGTGGTCCATAGACCGGTCAATTTGTTTCATTTTACCTCTCGTTTGATTTCCCAGAATAACTATACATATTTGGGTTATCCTTTTATACATTTGACGTGTAAATGAATACACGCTGAAACAAGCATTTACAATGGTATACATCCTTTACAACGCAACTTTTACCACGCAGTGCCTTTACGACGCAATTTTTACAACGCAAACCATTACAACGCATTGCGCTGGGGGGCGCTCTAGGATAGGGAATAGGTTTAATTTACTATCCAACACCTTCCCTACTATCCACGGGGACTGAAGTTGGAATAGTAAATTAAACTATTCACTATCCAGCACCCAAAAGCACTATGCGTTGTAAAGGCATGCGTTGTAAAAACAGCATTGTAAAGGCATGCGATGTAAAAGCATGCGTTGTAATGTCATACATCCTTGTTGTATAAATCTGATGAGTAAATGCCATCTAATTGATAATGACATTGTAAATGCTGGCCTATCCCTTTAAAACATACTTCCCCCCTAGTTAAGTTGTCATAATTGTGGTGTCCCACCTAATGATACCTATGCCTGGAGGAGCGGGGGAGTTCTGATCTTCTTTGGGCAATTTGAGAGTGTTGCACTGTCCAATACTATATAACATGGAATTTGCTCAGACCCATGATACTGTACATGGGTAATTTCTGACAACTGGTAGCATGGGAATGCTTCATTTTTCCAGCCTCGTACTGCTTTATAGCTGTATTCCCATCCACACTTTCAAAAAAACTGGTAGACTGGTATAGTCATTTTTCTTAATGTTTTTTTAAGTGGGGTGTATTTTTCGGCCATTTTTGATGTGATGGGTTAGTGTAAGTGGGATTTAGTTACAAATAATGTAACTCTAGGTGCGACACAGCTGCAAGAGAGGGGCATTGCTGAGGCAGAAATTAGGAGGTTCATTATTAATCTAAGGTTAAGTTGTTTCAGAATGGTGGCAATACTTCCGGATGGACAGACCGACTTGGGGTATCTAGGAGGTGGGAGGAAGTGGAGCTGATATGTTCAAATGCACTAGCAGATATGAAAGTTTTGGAGGAAAATGTGAAATTAGGAGCCATAGGAGTAATGGTAGATCCTGGGCAGACAGATGTCTGAGGACTGGCTGGCAGGCAGGTCATTTAAGTAGGAAGACTGCAAGGAGCAACAGGGGTGGAAGCAGATAGCCACTGGTGGAAGCTGATAGGCACAGGTGGATGGGATGTTAGGGGAGGGGTGGAGTATTATGACAATATACGTATTGATTGGGTTTCATATTAGTCTGTAGGTGATACCATCTGGCATATGATAGTATAAACAAAGACCTATCATATTAAGGTGATGTTTTTACTAGTCCAGGTCTGATTGCATGTTGGGCGGAGTATTATTCTCAGGTGGGAGGGTGGTAAGGAGCCAAAGGGATTGTGGCAATGGGTGGCTGGTGTTTTCAGATTCTAGAGTACCGGGTGCAGGAACACTGGGTCAAAATTTGCCAGGTACAGAAACCCACCTGGTAAAATGACATGCATTTTCCACACCTGGGCTGTTGATATGAGCACAGCTCATCTCCCACTTGACTCCCAACAACACCACAAGAGGGAAAGCATCAAATGTCCCTCCCATTTGTGCTCACATCCTGCCCCAGCTCTGACCACCTACAGCCCCCCTCTCCTATTTACCAGGTACCAGCCAGTGGTAAGCAGGAGCAGAAAAAGGCCCTGAAATAAACGTGCAGAAAAGGACCTAGTAATTCCGAGTCTTCACAGTCATTATCCCTAAGATGGACAAAAACTCATACCAGTGCATTCGGTTAGACAGCGGGCGCTCATTAACTCCGTGGGGGCCCTCAGTACACGTGAATGACTGAATGTGCGTGCAGAGGTACCGTGCACAGCAGAAAGCCTGCATGCAGCTCCTGAGCTAGATTGCCGTCTCTGAAGTCTTAACGAGCAACAAGTTTTCTCACGCTGATTTGCGCTAGGGCACGTAATACCATGCCTGATAAATGAGTTATTCGGAGGTGAGAGATAAACAGCCATTTGTAAACTGATATAGGGTGACTCAGTGTAAATGTTCTGCGGTTGTTTGCGCGTTCCTTTCAGCTGCGAGCACATGCACGGTGCGGCTCATATGACCAATAACGTTAGAGAGATTGTGTTCCCCGGCCGGCGGGGAAAGTAAAGTACAAGCCAGCTGTTGTGCCTTGAACGTGGTGTGCTCGCAGCTCACGCGCGTCCCGGGCCTTCGCTCGAGCAGGACTGGTAAACAACGCACACGCATGACAACAAGCAGGGGCGGCCCGAGCCACATACCGGGCGTTCTCCCGTACAAACCACGCTTTGTGTTCTGTAAGCCAGGCGCTTCACGCATGTCAATGCGCGGCTGACTGAATGAATGTGGGTGACGTTGCAACCGGAGAGGCCTAGTGAAAAGCACGCTTCAAAGCTTTTCCATAAATATGATCATATGGCATTAACCGAGCTCAAGGGATCACCGAGGGGGCTTTTAACTGCACTCACGTTGCACGAAATAGGAAAGAAAATTGGTAAAGGCTTGTGAGGTTTAAATGAGAGAATTAAAAACTTTATAGAAAAGCGACGTTACATAGTCGTGCGAGCTTAACATCCTAACAACACAAAGTACCTAGCGACAAGTGCGTGATTTGATTACTTATTTTGTAAGTTTTCCATAAATTTTAACACGAGCACCAGCTAGTTACATTATGCAATGCCAAATTCATTCATATTTTATTTTAGCACGTAGATTAAGTGATTTGCCCAGAATCACATGAAGTTAGAATGTAGCATGCCGTAAATGCTGTGGCTGGCTGGACCTTTCCACGGTGTACAGTGAGACGGCATCACAGGTCCGTAACAGAGTTAAACGGGATCTTTAAACGCGGAACTTTCAAGCCAGGCACAAACTACATTGCACCTAATGTCTGCTCACCGCTACTTCAGGCACACATTTTGAGCAGTCGGGGTGGCGCTGGAGGGCAGCGGCTGTGTGTCCTCGCCTCTCGGCAGGGCAGGGAGAGGCTGCAGGAGGTTCCTGATGAGTTTGTTGAAGAAAGGATCATTTGAAGACAGGAGGGGGCTGGGGGGGCAGCGGACGAGCGAGAAGGCATCGGACTGGGAGGGGGGTGGAAGGGATGGGGAGAAATTGCCTCGGCCAAAACTGAAACGAGCTTGTTTCAAAGTAAAAGAAACAAGCCAATACGTGAACCCACCCACCCGCCCCAGCTCCTAGAAACAAATGGCGGCCGCAAACATCCTGGGGGAAAAAAAAAAAGCCAACACCCACCGCTGCATGACGTTCGCAAAGGGGCGGACCGAGAAAAAAACACCAGAACGCCCACGAATCTGCTCCGATCATTACTGACAGATCTCTCTTCCAATGGCTAGCCTCCATTTATGGAGCTAGCCAATGGAAGAGAGAGGTGGGTGAAAGCCCCTTACTGCAAAACATAAAATTTCGCCTGCGCGACACTGCTTGCGCAGTGAACGCCAGGCGAAACCTAAAAACTATCAGATCACCTCCCACTTACAGGGGTGAGTTTATTTAACCATATTACATATGACAGTTTCTCAGATTGGCTTTACCCATCGCAGCTAGCACCCTAGGTGCCATTTGTGTCTCTTCTCAAATAGCGCCCGGCCTGGCCCCATACAAGTAATGTCACTCCCTATAACTCATTTTTGAAATTGAAATTGAGTCACTTTTTCATGGGTGTGCACCTTAGTTATCTGATAGAGTACCATTCCAAACCCAGGTAATGGAGTATGCCCCTCCTTCTGCCATTTCTCAACCATTGTCATTCCCACTCCACCTAGACCACTGATCCCTTTTTCCTACATTATCTGATTTTAGGTGTCCCTCATTGTAAGGTCCTGATGGGACCTACTACCATATGAGAGGTCGAAAAGCCATCAACACGCTTGTAAAATGAACCAATATACTCAGCCTTCATCATTGTCACGGAAGGCTGTAAATTATTATTTTATACTGTCTAAATGGTCATTTCTGTATTTTGGAAACCTTAAAGCATGGCACAATTTGTCACTTGTATATATAGGTTCTAATTTCAATTGGTACACCTTACACCTTCTTTTACATGAATTTATAAAGAAGAGAGTAATTTACTCGTTGGGCTCTATGAGTGTTCTTATGAGTTTGTGCATCTTTTTCCCTATCGATTGCCATTGTGCTCAACAAATATTATAATTATAAGTATTATTGCTACTGTCTTCTTGCTTCCACAGGTACCATTGTTTTTTTAAATATAACTTATACCCTGGTTCCCTGTGAGTAGGGTGATCTTTGTCTCTCTTGAACTCGCATAGAAAGAGCAATGTATAATGGTATCTAGAAATGGGAGGTAACGAAGGGACGTAAACTACAGTTCCTTTGCAATTTTTGGACTTGTATCTGCAAAAAAACATTTACATAGTAATGTCCTTTTAAACGTGATAAGATGCCTTAATAATAATATTATTTTTCTTAAAAAACCTGGTTATCTTCTGCCCTCTCATAGCAGGAATTACTAGAAGAAAACGTTAGGTAGTAATATAGTCAGAAATAATTAGGGTCTGTTGGCACCCTGTATTCAATGCATTCACTAGAGAAGAACTAACAATTGAAGCATTTGTGCAAAAATACAAAATAAGGGTGTACTCACCAACAATCAGCGTGATGCCCATGCTAAGGGAGCTAACCCATGCTGTCAAACCTCGACTTTGATTGAACTCCTCAAGCCACTCCATGTTTAATATTCCTAATGCCATCTGTGAGCCCATCACAAATATATGAATAAGGAAGGAGGAGAGGACAATCATCCAGGCCCATCCTCGGTCTATGCTAGGATTCAGCCTTCCTCTTTTCAAATTAAGTTTTAAGTCATCTTCAGAATCACCATCAATACCTTCACCGTTGGCGCCCATTTTTTCTTACAGTATTCTGAAACAAAAATAGTAGATGATTACATTTAACATAGACTACAAAATGTAATTGATGTTTTCATGCATTTTGCTTTTCCAAAACCAACTCTATGTTTGCAAACACGGGTGGGTGTATGGCCAACTCAAACAAACAAACTTTGGGGCCGATTAGGATGGCGGACAGACTTTGTCCGTCTGCCATCCTGTCTTGGGAAGGGACCGTCCGCCATAAGGGCGGGTGTCCCGTGCGTCGAATTAGGATGCACCCGCCACAGTGGTGGGTGCATCCCTCATTTTTAACATTGCGGCGGGCGGTGCTGAAAGCACCGTCTGCCGCAATGCTAAAAATGCATGTTGTGCGTTTCAAAGCACAACATGACAGGCACTGCGCGGTGCCTGCCATGTTGTACTTTGAAACGCAAGGGGGTACCATAGGTACCCCCCATGTGCACCCCCCAACCCCCCCCTTCACCCTGGGGGCCCGCAACGGGCCCCCAAAGCAAAGACCGTATGCCTTTCCACGGCGGCAATGCCGCCGTGCAAAGGCATAGGACCGCAGGCATCGTAATATGGTTGGCAGTGTCTCGCAGACACCGCCGCCATATGTATGCACTTTTTCCACCGGTCGCAAAGGCGACCGGCGGAAAAGTGGCAGACGGTCTTCCCCGTCCGCCGCGGACACCCCAGCCATCCTAATGTGGCGGGGGGTCATTTCACTGAGGATGGCGGGCGGATTGCCCCCGCCGGGCCGGCGGTGGCTACCACCAGCCCGGCGGGGGCAATCCGTCCTCCATCCTAATCGGCCTCTTTGTTCTCTTCTCATTTCTCCAGTGCTGTGCCTCGACCACTAAGGCTAGGCAGTAAAGTAATGTTCCTATGGGAAGCCGTTCACATAAAATTACAGATCCCCATATAGGACACCTCCTGAAATGCATTGCGTGCTGCACAATGAATATGATACATATATGAATGAATGTCATATGCGTCAAAATAATTATGATACATGGGAGAATGAATCTGACTTTTACAAGAACAAATAAGAAGTATGGTGGAGTGAATATGCTACTTAGCGATTAATATGAATAGCACATACTGAAATAAATATGATCCTCACTGTAAACAATATATCAAGCAATTAAATAACTACAATATGCATCAAAAAAGAATGGAACATTTCTTGAAATGACTGACAAATGCCTAGAGGAATATGACACATGCTGAAATAAATATCAGCTACAGCAGTGAATATTTTATATTCTGAAAAGAGTATATTGTACGGTGAACATAATATCACATACCTTAAAATGAACATTACATGTGTTGCAATGGCTATGAATTCAGTTGAAATTAACATTATCGAGGTTGTAATGAATATTAGATATACAGAAATGAATAGGAGATAATTTAAAATTAATTTAACTTGTTTTGAAATTAATTGTAAGCTCCATTAAAATGAATTTGACATGACTTAAAATGAATATGACCAACACTGAAATTCTCACGGCATTCGTCAAAATGAATATGGCATGCATTGAAATTAATATGATGCATATTGAAATGGATATTAAATAAGTTAAAATAGATATGACACATGGCAAAATTAATATTCAGAGTGATAATATGATTATGACATCTTCTGAAATAAATATATCATTGATTGAGAGGAATATGACACATGTTAAAATGAATATGACATGTTCTAATATGAATATGAGCTTCATTCAAATGAATTTGATTTGAATCTAAAATGAATATGTGTAACTTTGAAATGAAAATGATATTTATGAAAATGAATAGGCAGTGCATTGAAAGTTGTATGATACACATTGGCATGAATATTATATATGGTAAAATAGATGCAACGTTTGTTAAAAAGAATATAACAAGTGTTATTATGAATGCAACACCCATTGAAATGGATATGCCACAGGCTAAAATGAATATGAAATGCGTTGAAATGATTATGAGCCCCATTGAAATTAATTCAACAAGCATTAAAATGGATGTGACAATACTAAAATTATAATGTAGCTCGTTAAAATTAATATGGCATGCTCCGAAATGAATATGCTACAAATAAAAGTGAATATAACATATTTTGAAATAATTATAACATACAATGAAATTTATATGGCCCACGTTAAAATTAACATGTCAAGTATTAATGTGAAGGTGATATACATTGAAACAAATATAACAATCATTGAACGGAATAGACATATGCTAAAATGAATATTAACCACTTTTAAACAAGTATGCAACCTTCTGAAATTAATATGCCCTAAATCAAAATTAATATGAGATTGAATAAAATGAATATGACACTTTTTGAAATGAATATAAAACTATGTGAGATAAATGTGGCATCTATTGTAATAAATAAAGCACATATTTAAATGAATACTAGCCATGTTTAATTAATACGACTCATGTTTAAATGAAAATGCCATGCTTTGAAGTAATGTTTATTTGCTTTAAAATAAAGGTTAGAAATTGAAATTAATATCATATTATGAAAGTATATGATATGGGCTAAAATAATGAATTAAAATGAATTTAATAAATATTTAACTGAAAATAAAAGAAAGAAACATCCTTTATCAGGTATCCATTACAACACATAAGTTTACCACACAGGTTAGTATTTCTACCTTAACCACGAGTACACTGCTACAGAGGTAATTATTTTTTCAATTAACAATGTTTTAGGTGCATGTAGAGGTAAAGGGAGGAAAGGATGATTTCAAGGTTTAAGGCTGAGTAAAGGAAGATAAGGGTAATTTAGGATTTAGAGTACGGCACAGATTTACGGTGGAGTGGCGTAGAGTGGAATACCATACAGTGGAGTGGCGCAGATTGAGGTCGCATAGGGTGGAATACCATTGAGTAAAGTGGTGTAGAGTAGAGTAGCATACAGTGGAGTGGCATATAGTGGAATAGCATGGAGTGGAGAGTCGTACCGTGGTGTGGTATACAGTGGAATATCATAGAATAGAGCGGCATACAGTATTTGTATTTAAAGATGTATAGAACCCATTGTACCCGAAAGTGTCAAAGCACTAGCAAAGGCGAGCAACTACAATAGAGAGGACCAGCCCCATAACTTACGGCAGAGAGAAAAGTCACATTTTCAATTGCTTATGAAAGGAAGAATGGGAGGAGAGGCTTGCAATGTGTATAGTTGGTGTATTCCACAGCTTAGCAGCGGCAACACTAAGAGCACACCCTCCCCGTGGCTTTATGAAATCTAATAATTTTCTTTCACCTTCCTAAGAGAGGCAGACCTCAGCAGTCTATTTGGGATATGCCAGTGAAAGACTGTTTTCAAATGCAACAACCCCTGGCAGTGGAGGGCAGTATGAATGAGACAGAGAGCTTTAAAGGTCACACACTTTCTGACCAGCAGCAGTGAAGGAAGCAAATGCCCTCTCTGATCAACTGTTGTTTAGGAAGATCCAGGACTAGCTGGGTAGCCTCATTCTGAATAGTCTGAAGTACATTAAGGGTGGAAATATTAATGGTTATGAACAGAGCATTACCATCAATCAATCAATCTATCAATCAATCATCGCATTTATGAAGCGCGCTACTCACCCGCTAGGGTCTCAAGGCGCTGAGGGGGGGGGGGGGTGCTGCTACTGCTCGAAGAGCCAGGTCTTGAGTTGCCTACTGAAGGAGAGATGGACCTGGTTCAGCCGCAGGTGGGAGGGGAGGGAGTTCCATGTCTTGGCCGCCAGGTAGGAGAAGGATCTTCCTCCGTGGTGGTTCTGTGAATCCGAGGGACGGTGGCTAGGGCGAGGCTGGCGGATCGGAGCTGGCGGGTGGGTGTGTAGAACGTGAGGCGGTTGTTGAGGTATTTGGGGCCCATGTCGTGGAGAGCCTTGTGTGCGTGGGTGAGGAGCCGGAATGTGATCCTCTTGCTGACGGGGAGCCAGTGCAGGTCTCTCAGGTGGGCAGAGATGTGGCTGTGACGGGGGATGTCCAGGATGAGTCGTGCAGAGGCGTTCTGTATGCGCTGCAATATTTTCTGTAGTTTGGCTGTGGTTCCAGCGTAGAGGGCGTTCCCGTAGTCCAGTCGGGTGGTGACGAGGGCCTGGGTGACCGTCTTTCTGGTTTCGGTGGGTATCCACCGGAAGATCTTTCGGAGCATGTGCAGGGTGTTGAAACAGGATGCCGAGACGGCGTTGACTTGCTTGGTCATCATGAGGGAGGAGTCCAGGATGAAGCCCAGGTTGCGAGCGTGGTCCGTGGGCTTGGGGGCGGTGCTCAGTGCGGGGGGCCACCAGGAGTCATCCCAGGCAGAGGGTGATGGTCCGAGGATGAGGACTTCCGTCTTGTCTGAGTTCAGTTTCAGACGGCTGAGCGTCATCCATTCCGCGACGTCTTTCATTCCTTCATGGAGGTTGGCTCTGGCGGTGGCGGGGTCGTAGGTGAGGAAGAGGATCAGCTGTCAAGGCATGCTGTAATGAGTGCAGTGCCTAGGGCAACTCTGAGCTCAACAGGAATACAAGCAAATACCTTTTTTTAACTTTTAATGATGTAGAAACATGACCACATAATCCTCTTGGCCTGCCTGTCAAAGGCAAGGGAGGTGTCAAGAATCACAGTGGATTTGCATAGAGCGGAACAGCATATAATGGAGTATCGTACAGTGGAGTGGGGTAGAGTGGAATACTACACAGTGTAGTGGCATAGACTGGAGTTGCGTACAGTGAGTTAGTGCAGAGTGGAGGGGCGTAGAGTTAGCGGTGTACAGAGAAGTGGCATAGAGTGGAGTAGTGTACAGTGGAATAGCGTAAATTGGAGTGGAGTACAGTTGAACAGCGTGGCGTGTAGTGCCATGCAGTGGAGTGGCATAGGGTGGAATAGTGAACACTGGAATGGCGCACAGTGGAATACCGTAAAGTGGAGTGATGTATAGTGGAGTGGCATACAGTGGAATAGAGTGAAGTGGATTATGGATGTAGTTGAAACAGCTGGAATTTAGATGAAAAACAATGAATTTACGAATTTACCAAGCAATGCAGGTCCACACATGGTGGCCTTGCATTACTTTGTACATCTGACTTAAGTAGTGTGTTGCCCATGCGTTACACAAGGATAATGCAATACTAGTACATCACTGTAACTTCACTGTATAGCGTGGTACATGACAGAGATAAGGCAGTATATGATTGGCTAATGGCTGTCTTTACAAAATGATAAGGCCGCCATATTATTTTGAATACATTTTGGCTGTGTTCTAGGTAAAGGCCCTAGATATAGGTAACCAGCAGATTGTAGTCTTGTTCGCTACCTATTATCACTTTATTAAAGGTGTAATAGGAGAGGAACATTTTTTAAAATGTTTCACAGATTTTGCAGTTTTTTTCACAGATTTTTAAAGCAAGTTTATGAAGCTCCATGCTAGTACCTAGCAAGTATGGTTTCTTTAAATGTTTGTTATTTTAAAAAAAAATTAAGTAGCACAGTAATTTCTAGGGTATTACTGCAGTACTGGGTAGACATTTTAAAGAATTAAATATGTTAAAAATTGTAAATACACCGTACTAAATTATTTATTGAGGTATAGTGTTTTACAGTATTTTTTCCAATTTTTTAAGGGAGGTGGGTTGAGGGTTAAGGAGCAGGTACGATGAATGAGGGGTGATAAGTAAGTCATGGGGATAATGGAAATTGGAGCTAGGGATGAGTGATTAGGAATGAGGAATAAGAACAGAGGCATGAGGCGTGAGGGATTAGATTGTCCTAAAATAGACATGGTGATGAACATTTTAGGGCATCATCTTTTGTTAATTTCACTCATTACACAAAGCGAAAAGAATAGGTAAACAACAAGAGATATAGAATCAGGGATTAGGGGTAACAGTTGAGGAAGAAAAAAGGGAGTGTGAGGGAAGAAGAATGAGTGTTGAGCAAGAACTTTATTTGCCTCCTTTGCAGCCAGGGGTCTCAAAGAAAGTGGCAGGAGTAGCAGGGAGCAAGCCAGAGGTCACAGTTGCGACCCCCTCACTACATCCAAATTACTTCCATGGTAATGAGCTGCAGGAGATAAGGAGTGACTACTGAGGAATGAATGAGGTGAGACATGGAAGATGGGTTATGAGGAATGGGAGTGGCAGATAAGGCATGTGCGGAGTGATGTATGCCAGATAAGGTTTAAGGGATGAGGGCTGAAGTATGATGGTTGATGACTGAGGAATGAGGAGGGAGCAATGAGAGGTCTTAAAAGGGATTAGGTACTGCACATTTGAAGGATGGCAAATGAGTAATGGAGGATGAGGATTGAGAGATTAGAAGTAAAGAATGAGAGATAAAGTGTGAGGACCGAAGGTTGATTGATGAGCTTTCAGTGACAGCTGTAGAATGAGGGAACAGTGAGGCATGATGAGTGAGAAATATGGGGTGAATATTGAGAACTGTGTCATGAGTAGGGGGGATAAGGATATCCTAAATGGTCAGGGTGATGGACATTTTAGTAAAACATAATTTGTCCAGTTTCTGTGTTACTGTTGAAGAGAGGATGAGCAGTAATGGATGGCTGTAGAGTAAGAAATCAGGGGCAAGAGTGTGGAAAGAGGGATGAAGAGTGAGGGAAGTGGGTGATTTAGTGAGGAAGTAGCATAGAGGAATAAGGGACGAGTCTTGAGTCTTGCGGATGAGAACTGATGGAGAAGGAGAACGTGAATGAGGGATGAGATACAAGATGAGAAGTGAGAGTTGTGGAGGGAGACTACAGGTAGGAGTAGTTAAAAGTGAGGGATGAGAGTTAACGGATGTATGACACTACAACGCATGCTTTTACAACGCATGCTGTTACAACGCAGGTTTTACATCGCATGCCATTACAACGCATAATGCTTTTGGGTGCTGGATAGTGAATAGTTTAATTTACTATTCCAACTCCAGTCCCCGTGGACACTAGGGAAGGTTATTGGATAGTAAATTAACCTATTCCCTATCCTAGAGCGCCCCCTACAGCAATGCGTTGTAATAGTTTGCGTTGTAAAAGTTGCGTTGTAATAGCACTTCGTTGTAAAAGTTTCGTTGTAATGGCTGTTTCCCGAGTTAACAACTGAGAAATGAAGGATGAGGAGTCAGACATCAGGGCTAAGCACTGAAGAGTGATAGATGACATTAAGAAATGATGGTGGATTAAAAAAAGTATGAAAAACAAAGAAAGAGGAATGCGGGCAAGAGGGTACAGAAATAGGAAAGAAAACTGAGTAATAAGATGTAAATGATCAGCATGTCCTTAAACAGACAGTGTGGTTAACATTTTAAGTTATAGACAAACAAATTCTGCAGCACACTTATACGGAAAGTAAAGTTCAGGCGATGTCTCAATGGACATAAGGTGCAAAGTTCAAAGGCGAAGAAGTTGTCCACCAAATTAAAGAGTCTTCTTTTATTATTCGCACATGTGCCAGCCGACACGTGTTTCGTCGCAAGAAACCACACTGTTTCTGCGACTCATCAGGGCTGTAGGGGAGAGGTGTGAGAACAGCAGGTCGCGGTGCCGGTGATAATTCCGACCCGGCTCCGCTCGAGACCGGGTGATGCTGAAAACACGGGTTGCGTAAAGTGGACGATGTTTCTCGTGCAGTGCTGTGATGGCCCTTGGTAGGAAGACCTGGTTTCTCGAATTAGACGTAATATGGCCGAACAGGACCTCCGTGTCTTCGGAGTGTTAAGGCAAGGGGCCTTATAGGACAGTTAATCCCCGTAGTGCGGGGATGCTTCTGGCGTGACTTCTCCAAGTCTGTGTTTCTGTTCCACCGCACCCGGAACAGAAACACAGACTTGGAGAAGTCACGCCAGAAGCATCCCCGCACTACGGGGATTAACTGTCCTATAAGGCCCCTTGCCTTAACACTCCGAAGACACGGAGGTCCTGTTCGGCCATATTACGTCTAATTCGAGAAACCAGGTCTTCCTACCAAGGGCCATCACAGCACTGCACGAGAAACATCGTCCACTTTACGCAACCCGTGTTTTCAGCATCACCCGGTCTCGAGCGGAGCCGGGTCGGAATTATCACCGGCACCGCGACCTGCTGTTCTCACACCTCTCCCCTACAGCCCTGATGAGTCGCAGAAACAGTGTGGTTTCTTGCGACGAAACACGTGTCGGCTGGCACATGTGCGAATAATAAAAGAAGACTCTTTAATTTGGTGGACAACTTCTTCGCCTTTGAACTTTGCACCTTATGTCCATTGAGACATCGCCTGAACTTTACTTTCCGTATAAGTGTGCTGCAGAATTTGTTTGTCTTGTACTTGGTGTGTCTCAATAACACATCGTGAGGGGTTACAGGGCTTTTCCTCTCCTCTGCATGCACCTTTTTGCCTACATATAACCAATTGTGCGCCATCTAAGCAGTGCGCCCTCACAGTGCCTCACACTTGAAACCCTGTTTTTTTCTGTTCAACATTTTAAGTTATCACCATTTGTCCATTTCACTCATTTCTCAGAGGGGGAGGTATGAGCGTTGAGGGATGAGGAAAGAAAAATACGAGAGGTGAGGAATAAAGTGTGACAAATCAGTGATGAAGAGTGAGTTGAAGAGTGGGATATAAAGAGATGGAATAAACGATGAGGGGATGTGGTAAGTCAAATGCGGGATGAGGGGTGAGGGATAAATCATTAAAACATGGGTTGAGTGTTGCAGAGTGAGGGATGTGAAGGGTTTAGAGGTGAGAGATGACCTATGTATGGAGAATAAAGGATGACTGAATGATAGTGAGGGATGAGGAGTGAGGGTAGAGGACGGAGGGGTGAGGAAAAAAGTGAGAACCAGAAGAAGGGCATTGAGGACCTCATTTATATTTTTGTGGTCTGCCCGGTCCAATTCATTGAGTAACTCAGTGTATACATGTTAAATGTTGCATGTAGTCTTTCTTTTTGAAGGGCATGTTTCAATAATGTTTGAATATGCAAATACATATGAAAACAGAAGTAAATTAATTACTTTAGACCAAATGAATTCACAAAATGGTTTAAGTCTGTTTAATCAATAAACAGCCTTATTAGGTTAGTGGTCATGAACTTCTTTGTATAAAAGAATTTGTATAGGCCCGTCCTGACCTCTAGTAGGGCCAAACCTCTTGTTCGCATGGCCTAAAGTGGCGCTCCCCCAATCCTCAAGCCTCGGTTCTAGCTGGTGAGCTTCTTTTCTCAATGTCAGTAGTACTGGGGCAAACAAGACCAGAGTCCATATGGTGCAATTGTCAAGTGGCTGCATCAATCAGAGGTTAATTGGTTACCTCAGTCAACGTTGCTGGAACTCTCCTCTGGGATAGGAGTCCCAAGGGGTGACACAGACAGCCTTTGAGTTTTTGATGAGTTCCTGCTCAAAAGGGGCAGTGCTATGAGGAGTCAGGTAAAGATAGGGCCTGTTGCGATGAATGATCTTAAGGTGCCATGGGTGCAGCATTGCGTATTGTATTCCAGCTTGGCAAAGATTTCACTTGATGTCAAATACTCATGCCAGGCCTCTTGGACTGTTAGCGTGAAATTCAGAAAGATGGAGAAATTGGAGTCCTCGTGAGTCAGAATGTCAGTGTCTGCTTTTCTCAGGCCAGGCACAGGGCTGCATTCTGATCACTAAAGTTGACCTTCTAGAGAAAATTGGGCCCAAGGTGAGAGTCTAGGGCCCAGGGATCAGTGAGCCCTTTCTACAACGAACAGCACAAAAAGCTGTCAGCTTCAAAGAGGGTTTTGAGACGCCTAATTGCCTTTGTTTGTTGTCTCAGGCTTACCTTAAGATCCACAAGTTGTTGCACAATGATCTTCCTCCAAGTGCTTGTTCCTCACTTTTCTGACATTTCACACTTTACTGATGTAAACCTGCTCTTTCATTATAGGCAGCTGTGTTGTACTCAAGAGTGGAAATTCGAGTTTTAGCTGTAGTAATCTGTTTTCATGGTTGCTGAGAGCAGTGATTAGCTTGTCCACACTGGAGGTAAACATTTCAATCGTGTTACCTATAAAAGTCAGGCTTTACTGGATATGCACTAGATGCGACTTCATGTCATCATCGCCCATTTTTGCGGTGGCTGAGATAATAGAGCTTGTTGTGATGAGTGAGCTATGCCTGTCTTCTTGGCTTTAAAGTGCAATTTAGTGTCTCTCTTCCCCATCATGTATACAAGGGTGTAGGCAGTTGGGCCCTGCCTAGAGCCCCCCGTTCTCAGCATGGTGAGGATGTATGATCATTGGGGGATGCTGTGGCTGCTGGGGAGCTCAGCTATGAGTAGAGGCTTAGTGCCCTACAGTATATATGCCGCAGATCTCACAGTTCTCAATGCGGTCCACTCCTCTGCAGCTCACTCCCACGTTGCTAGGGCAAGGGACTGGACACCTGGAAGAATGTTACACAATTAATACATTGGGGTCCACATCCACTTTTACTCCTGACACTGGAGGTCCAGCAGGCTCCCCCCTAGGTTAGTTCCAGTAGCGTGGCACAGCAGCCAATCAATTTGCTGTATAGTGTCTCTACATAGCACAGGGTTAACTCAGACTTCACCAAGATGTATGGGCCTCAGTGGTGAGCATCAGCAACAGGCCTTGAAGAGGGCAGCCACGTCCTGACCCAAGACACCCGGGTCTTCGGTCAGCCCACAATCCACCAGGGCGATAGAGTAAATTACACTGTCGCCCTGACACAGATTCTTACTGCCAAATTCTAAAATGTCTACTGATGGACATTTCAAGCATTGACAGGTACCACTGTTCCCTCTCTACCAACATGTAAGTCAGACCTTAAGCATGACAGAAGAGAAGTAAAGAATGAAGCGTGAAGAAGAAGGGAAGGGCTGAGGAATGAGGAGTCAAGAGAGAGGTAGGATGAGTAATAGATCTGGAATGATGAGTGAGTGTTAAGGAGTGAGAGGGGATACATGAAGAGTAAAGGATGTGGAAGGATAAGGGCTGATGGATAAGAATTAAGGAGCTCTTGTTATCTTAAACATGGAATACTACCAAACCCAGATACGGACACATTTGCAAGACGAAAATACATATATGGACCTAGAATTTAATCCAACAATGGAAATCCAAATGACCTTACAGAAAATCATCCTAAACGCCACGGATAAAGGTATAGTTGATGAAAAGATGAAAACATTTCTCACCACCGAATACCATAAACCACCAAGGTTTTACATGACACCGAAGATCCATAAAGACCCAAAGAAACCTCCTTGTCGGCCGATTGTTTCCACGTGTGGCAGCATACACGAACCAGTAGGGAAACTTATTGATAAATATTTGCAGCCGTTTGTGATCACGATAGGTTCATATGTGAAAGATACCACAGATTTTTTGAATCAACTAGCTACAATTGTACTGACAGAAGAGGAAGAAATCATCTTGTGCAGCATTGACGTTTAGGCATTGTACACCTCCATACCCCACCTTGCGGGGATCGAGGCAGTGGAGAAGGCTTTGCTAACTATGAACTATGAGGAACCCATGAAAATATTCATATTGGAACTGTTGAATTTTACCTTGATGCACAGTTATTTCACCTGGGAAAACCATTGGTATCTCCAAAAGAGTGGTACATCCATGGGCAATTCGGCGGCGCCGGCGTACGCCAATATCTTTATGCACCAATATGAAAATGACCACATTCTACAAAATATCAAATGGCAAAATCAGTTACGTTTATATTTAAGATATATCGACGATATATTCATTTTGTGGAAGGGTCCAAAAGAGGAGTTGGTTGAAAATATAATGGAATTAAATAAAATCGATCCAAGAATACAATTCACCTTTGAGATGCATGAAAAAACCATTAACTAGCTGGATGTTACTGTAATGAAAAACGGTAATAAATTTGAAACCACTCTATTCTCTAAAAAAACTGACCGTAATAACCTTCTGGCATATCAGAGCTTCCACCCGCAAGCACTCAGACATCATTTACCATACTCGCAACTGTTGCGAGTCAAAAGGATCGTTTCGGACCCTGAGGAATTCAACAAAGAATCAGAAAAAATGGTTCAGCGTTTTAAACAGAGGGGATACCCGGATGAGATATTGAAACAAGCCATTAAGCGAGTCAACAGTCGAGACAGAGAGAGTCTACTGTTAGCATCCAAAATAGCTAAGGATCCAAAAATAACATGTGTAAGTACATTTTCTACTGTTACTCCACAATACAAAAACATCATTAAAAAACATTGGCCGCCTTTACAAACAGAATCAGACTTTAAGGAGATCTTTAGTGAAATACCTATTTTCACTTTCCACAGAGGAAGAAATCTGGGTGAAATAATCAAACAACCTCCAAGTTTAACTCACGTACAGAAATTTAAAGGAACTATCCCTTGTAGAAATTGCGGAAATTGTAATAACATTTTACAAGGCAACACCATCACCCATCCCATGAGGGGCAATAAAATCAGTTTGAAAGTGAATGCTACATGCGATACGACTAACATCATTTATATGGTTAAATGTCCGTGTGGCAAGGCCTATATAGGTCAGACTGAACGTAAGTTGAAAGTACGACTAAATGAACATAAAAGCAATATTAGAACAAGGGCTTTAAAATCAGTCGTGGCAATTCATTTCATTGAAGCTAACCACCAGATTAGTCAGATCAAAACTTGTGTTTTGGAAAAAGTGGAGAAACGTACAGATAGAGACAATAAAAAGACTCTGTTAAAGCGGGAGAACTATTGGATATATAACTTACAGACTTTGAAGCCCAACGGGATGAATGAAAGGACAGAATTTAACTGCTACCTATAAACATTATATATCCATTTAGTATGTTAATACAGAAGTTGAATATCTACATTTCTGAACTATTGATGCGGTGTGCAGACGTTTGATCATTTGTTTTAGCATGTCTTTCATTGTTTTGATTTATCTTATGTGAGTCACTCTATTGACAGTAATTATATTGCATGTTCGTGTTTAACTGTGGTTTACATCTTTATTGTTCAACTTGAGGAATCTTCTGGTTAAGTGTAGTTTTACCGCCCCAGGTAATAATTGCAGCGCGTATGCCTATCTCCAGTCATATCATACTATTAACTTCGAATGCAAGTTATATTTTACCATAGTTGTTTAAAGCTTTATTGTCCACAAACGGGGAACACCCAGCCTGTGTAGCTACACTATCCCTTTAATTATAACGAAGCGCGTAAGCCTATACATTAAACCCCACCTCCTGCTCTACGTCACACGCCGACTAACCCCGGCGAGGTACTCTTGGCGGTTACCCGGTCTCACTGTCCGGATTCAAGATTTTAGTGGATCCAGGCTTTAAAGGATACAACATTCTTAAGTGGTAAGCGTAAGATGTAGCAGATTAAAACATGATTTAAGCACGTAGCGTAATTCCTTGAATTGTTATTCTGTAAGGATCGAAGGAATGTAGGACGTTTTGATATAGTCTGATAGCTCGTATAGACTAACTACTTGTATACACTCGCTTGCACCCGACTTAAAAGCCGATAATGGGAGACCTTTTTAGATGGGTTCAGTATACTTGAAGGGGACACGAAGCGGCATAACTCACTGTTGTGTGTAAAATGGTTAAACAATCTTGCATTTTAGTATTCATTGGAGACAGGTTAATTAATTTATGGAGCTTAGAGCACACTAGAACATACGACTGCTGAACAGTTATTTGAACAGATGTTATACATAGATTGCATTAACTTTTGTTATCGTATTTAGGTGTTTTTGCGTATAATTTAAACAAGAGGTAGAATATTGGGAAATGTTATTTTCTTTTTGCAGATTTCCCTGATGAAGGCACTTATGCCGAAATGCATTGGAATGATGAAATTATGGAATGATTTATAAGAAAGTTGTTTTGACTATAAGAACAGAAGTCTATATATGGAATGAAAAGCAATACAAGGCGTATTCATGAAGTATGAATAAAATACTTTGAAGATACACATTATAGTGTTCCACACTTTATTAGGAAGAACTTTTCTGCAGTATTATAGCACCCTTCTGTGCCCCAGGAGACACTCACACATCCCGTGTTGGTGCAACCCTTTTCTTTCTAAGAATTAAGGTGAGACATGCGTTAACCATCAAAAGAATGAACCAGGGGGAAGGCTGAGAAATGAGAGCTGGGTAATCAGGAGTGAGATCTGAGGACTGATGAGTGAGGTATAAGGAATGAGGTAAGAAGGATAAGGAGTAATATGAGAAGTAATGGATGAGTAGCAAGAAATTAAAAATGAGGAGTGGGTGCTGTGGAGTGCGGACTAAGAAGAGAGAGATTCAAAATGAGGGATCTGACAGGAGTGAGGGAGGATGAATAAGTGATATGGGGTAATGGATGACATGTAAGGAATGACGAGTGAGGGACGAGGATTGGTTAGTAACGCAGAAGGAATAAGAGAGGAAGTTTGAGGAGTGAGAGATTGGAAATGAGGAGTAAAGGATAAGGAGTAAAAGCTGATGAATGAGGGAATTAGATTGAAGGGTAAGGAATAATAAATAGGAGTTGCAGAATATGCGAGTAAACCTGGCTAGGTCCAAGATGGCGGAGTCTGCCACTCTCTGAATTTGGCGCTCTGACCTGGGTGATAACTTCTGGTAATGGTGGTGCGGCGACTGCTGTTTCAATTGGTGGGGCCTACCTTGGCCTGGCTTTATGGATGGGATTCCACGTGAAAAGGCTGGGAGGTCCCACTTTTTCCCCTCTGTGGTGACGGCAGGTAGCAATATGGACAGGAGGCATTGAGGAGGATATACAAACAGGTCCATGGAGACAGGTGAGTGCCCTAAGGGGATGGAGAGGAGCCTGCTCAAGCTTCCGTGTAATGGGGGATATGCAAAGAGGGTGAGGATCCCCTTGAATGTACCGACCACTGGTGACATGATCTTGTGGGGCTCCCGGGTGTCTTGGGTCAGGAAGTGTGAGTTAACCCTGTGCTATGTAGGGACACTATACAGCAAATTGATTGGCTGATGTGCCACGCTACTGGAACTAACCTACGGGGGAGCCTGCTGGACCGCCAGTGTCAGGAGTAAAAGTGGATGTGGACTCCAATGTATTAATTGTGTAACATTCTTCCAGGTGTCCAGTCCCTTGCCCTAGCAACGTGGGAGGGAGCTGCAGAGGAGTGGACCGCATTGCGAACGGTGAGATCTGCAGCATATATACTGTAGGGCGTTAAGCCTCTACTCATAGCAGAGCTTCCCCAGCAGCCACAGCATCCCCCAATGATCATACATCCTCACCATGCTGAGAACGGGGGGCTCTAGGCAGGGCCCAACTGCCTACACCCTTGTATACATGATGGGGAAGAGAGACACTATGTAAGCTAAATTGCACTTTAAAGCCAAGAAGACAGGCATAGCTCACTCATCACAACAAGCTCTATTATCTCAGCCACCGCAAAAATGGGCGATGATGACATGAAGTCGCATCTAGTGTATATCCAGTAAAGCCTGACTTTTATAGGTAACACGATTGAAATGTTTATCTCCAGAGTGGACAAGCTAATCACTGCTCTCAGCAACCATGAAAACAGATTACTACAGCTAAAACTCAAATTTCCACTCTTGAGTACAACACAGCTTCCTATATTGAAAGAGCAGGTTTACATCAGTAAAGTGTGAAATGTCAGAAAAGTGAGGAACAAGCACTTGGAGGAAGATCATTGTGCAACAACTTATGGATCTTAAGGTAAGCCTGAGACAACAAACAAAGGCAATATGGCGTTTCGAAACCCTCTTTGAAGCTGACAGCTTTTTGTGGTGTTCGTTGTAGAAAGGGCTCACTGATCCCTGGGCCCTAGACTCTCACCTTGGGTCCAATTTGCTCTAGAAGGTCAACTTTAGTGACCAGAATGCAGCCCGGCGCCTGGCCTGAGAAAAGCAGACACTGACATTCTGACTCACGAGGACTCCAATTTCTCCATCTTTCTGAATTTCACGCTAACAGTCCAAGAGGCCGGGCATGAGTATTTGACATCAAGTGAAATCTTTGCCAAGCTGGAATACAATATGCAATGCTGCACCCTGGGCAACTTAAGATCATTCATCGCAACAGGCCCTATCTTTACCTGACTCCTCAAAGCACTGCCCCTTTTGAGCAGGAACTCATCAAAAACTCAAAGGCTGTCTGTGTTACCCCTCGGGACTCCTATCCCAGAGGAGAGTTCCAGCAACGTTGACTGAGGTAACCAATTAACCTCTGATTGATGCAGCCACTTGACAATTGCACCTGATGAACTCTGGTCTTGTTTGCCCCAGTACTACTGACATTGAGACAAAAGCTCACCAGCTAGAACCGAGGCTTGAGGATTGGGGGAGCGCCACTTTAGGCCATGAGAATAAGGGGTTTGGCCCTACTGGAGGTCAGGACGGGCCTATACAAATTTTTTATACAAAGAAGTTCATGACCACTAACCTAATAATGCTGTTTATTGATTAAACAGACTTAAACCATTTTGTGAATTCATTTGGTCTAAAGTAATTAATTTACTTCTGTTTTCATATGTATTTGCATATTCAAACATTATTAAAACATGTCCTTCAAAAAGAAAGACTACATGCAACATTTAACATGTATACACTGAGTTCATCAATGAATTGGACCGAACATATATTACAAAACATACATTAAATACAAAAATGCAACATAAAGTGTATACCTTCTGTTTTGTTTATAAAATCCATGGTGTCTCTTAGTTACAAGGCTACTTCTTGTAAGAAAGGTTTCAGGAAAGTGTCCCTGTATTTGGATATTGGTTGCATTAAAGAATCACAACCGGAAACAATCATTCTCCCCAGTGGCTCTTTAGGATCTTTGTGGATTTTTGGTAAAAAATAGATTACCGGGATTCTGGGATTCTTTTTGGATAGATATTCAAATTCTTTCTTCCCTAGGATTCCTTGTTCGAAGCCCTCTTTTGTGACTGCATTGATCAAACTCTGGAATTCTAGTATCCAATAAATAACCGATAGAGAGCACTAAATTACATTAAAATGTTTCTGCACTTTTTTCCAGATCTCATCCAGTCACAAGCCCTGAAGAGAACCCCGAGAGTTATTGAGGGGCTCGAAACGCGTCGGCGTTTACTTTCCCTGGGATAACACCCTAATGATTAATACTTGTCTATCTGGAGCATTTGGTTGAATAATTTCGTTTGCCCTGTTAGATCTTTAAATATATGTACCGAGTGGACAACAGCCTCCACAGGTTTCAATTACTAATGGTGTGGAAATAACCATATATATGGCTGTTGTTGTACATTTTTGACTGCTTGTAGTGGGAATTCTCATTGTTTTATGTTGCAATTTTGTATGTAATGTATGTTTTGTAATATATATTCGGTCTAATTCATTGAGTAACTCAGTGTATACATGTTAAATGTAGCAGGTAGTCTGTCTTTTTGAAGGACATTTATCAATAATGTTTGAATATGCTAAAAAATATGAAAACAGAAGTAAATAAATTACTTTAGACCAAATGAATTCACAAAATGGTCTAAGTCTGTTTAATCAATGTTTATTAAAGGAAAAAACAGCCTTAGTGCTTTGCCCTTTTACACTTCTTCTGAATGAAGGTAGAGAAACAATGACTTCTTCTTTGACTACGTAACCAGCATCTTGGCCCTATTTATTTCTGCCTTCATGCAGGCAGATGTTCTTGGGGAGTTTAAGTAAGACCAACATTTTTGGTGTGGAATAGGGCAGGAGGCAGCTGGTTAATATGTAAAGATAAACACTCTTCTTGGTGTGAAGATTTAGTGAGTATCTTCCAATTTGTAGCAAAGTTGCTAAACTTAGTATGCAAGCACCTCGGTTCTTATCGTGGATTTGGTAGTACACCAAAAACTATTGTGTCGATCAGGGAAAATCACTTTATCTTCTTGTGCCTTGATTTGAGAAAATTTGTAGTTTAATGTAAAAATTTGCAAATATTTGTAATTTATGTATGTGGAAAAACAACAACCGTACATCTAGTTACTTTCAAATAATATGATTCTCCCGATCATATAGTGATTTTGGTAATCAAAAGTTAACTGAACACTACACATATAAAACTGCTCATGATCTAGATGCACCTGCTGCAATAAAAATTGCCTTTGCAGAGAGATTGGTTGCTCTTTGATGCTGAGTCTGTACTAAATGAAATAAATAAAAAAGTTTTTCCAAAACCAGTAAGTCTGGCCCTTGCGCTGTCGTGTAGTTACTATAAAACCTATACAGAATCTGCGCGTTCGGACATCATACACTGTAGGATTGGTGTCAGACTGATTCTGAACTCTCCCACCGGGTGTGTTGGCCTTTTGTACCAGCTAGCTCACAGCGCCACTAGAATCTTACCAGATAGAGAATAGTTCTTGGCAACCATCGAACAGGACAACCCTGATCCCTCAGGACCGTGGAAACAACATACTACTTTTCGCTCAGTCACTCGTGCTTACTTAGTCTGTCTTAGAGGGATACACAGAATAACAGATTGTGCGTTTTCAATAAGTGTTTATTGAACAGTTGTTATTATGGTGTAGAATACATGAGCTGCAACAACCATTAGACAGTAGCACATATATAGGATTAGAAGTACTATGAAAGTAAATGGATGGTAGAGCTCTACCATCTTGCAGTAATCATGAATACATACAAGTATATAAAATACATGATAATAAAAAGATGCGTACTCCTACAATGCTGCCCTAACTAGATGTACCTAAGTGTACCTAGCATGTGTGTTGGTGTTAAGCCAAGAACCCCTCTAGGATAAAGTCGACCCCATTACCTGAAGTGAGAGACTGTGGGACCCGTCCTGGTCTCGAGTTGTACACCCCACGAGGGATGTGTTTAGACCACTGTGAGCTGGAGTGTCTGCATGCAGGAACCTCAGCGCCTCTGGTCAGTGTGTTGGCTGGTAAATCCTGGTCTCCTCTGTCTATCTTAGCAAGATGTGATGTAGATATACCCATATGTCTCCCCAGAGGTCCTTCCTCGCTGTATTACTGTGTTGGACTGAGGATGATGTCGGGCATGAACTTTATACATAGATATTATTCAGGAGATGGTAGTCCTGCTGAGCTTCCAAGAATCCTCATGCATAATGTATCAGATATCAAACTTAGCAAAACCAGCGTTCTGAATGCAGTGTCATATCTAGGTAAAAGGTCAGTCCCTGTAAACCGGTATAAGTGTAATGTAGGGAAGAATATAGGTGAAGGGTTATTAAGTTACCTGGGCCTATATCAGGGTACCTATATGGAACATAACAGCGCTTGATCGCTGAAAAATTGCTACTGCAGTGCACAACAATAAATGTGATATGTGTATACATTGAATGAATTCTCGAACTTTGCCTCCAGCACCCAGAGTTAACTTTATCAGGTGACATGAATTTATATGACATATAACAATGAAGATTCAGCAGCCCTAATTTTGGCCTTAATCAAAAGGTAGACTACCCCACCCATTTAGCAGGCCATACCCTTGATGGCAGTTTTTCAAACAACCCTGCCTTGATGGTATGGAACTCTCACCCTCTTTACTATGGTCTCATCACTGTGCCATTCTATTTGAGAGAAAAATCTCGGAAATTTCACCAAATATCAGACCGTTACACAATCAAAATTACAATAGAGCTTAGCACCAGATTCAGGCTGAGCATTTCCTTTTACGACTAACAGATTCCCCACCACCACCCGTTCTATTTGAGAGAAAAATCTCGGAAAAATAACCAAATATCAGGCCTTTAAACAATCCAAAATACAATAGAGCTTAGCACCAGATTTAGGCTGAGCAATTCCATTTATGACTAAAAGGTTCCCATCCACCTACCATCGGTGATCCTGATGAATTGTCCCTTAAACTACTCTTCTTGGCTCACCACTACCATATCCTCTTTTGCCACAATAAAACAGCAAAAACAAGGGGAATCTGTCCGCACCCTGGTTTACGAACAAACGGAAATCACTAAAATTAAAATGTAGAAGGCAAGAACGCCAATGGAGAGGCAACTACAGCAATCTGGAAAAAGATAAAAACAAGAAATACCACTTAGAATATAAACAAGCTATAGAAGAAGAAAAAACACAGTATTTCTCACATAAAATCTAATTGGCTAAAAATTCAATAAAAGAGTTGTTCCAACCGTGACCAATTTGGCCACTCCTTCTAACACTAGAACTATTGAATCAACATAGACATTCTGTAATGCACTGCCTAAAGCCTTTCTCAATAAAGTAGAAAAAATCTTTGGCATGTTTACTGCTCATGCCAGGACAATTATAGAAAAACACACTGACCCTTCTTCAGCTTTTTATAAATGCCTAACACACTTCTCCCTCTTTAATAAGGAGCAAACGGCACAATTTATTAACTGCGTAAAATCTGGCTCCCCACTGGACCGATGCCCCCCTCCGACAATAAAATTGGCCACAGACATAATTGCTGAATACCTTACCATCATTTTCAACACCAGGTTCACTACTGGAATTTTTCCTAAACAATGGGAAAAGGTTTCCATCCTACCAATGCTGACAAATCCAAATCTGAACCATGAAGATCCCAATAAGTTCCGTACTATTTCAAGTATTCCACTCTCAGCCAAAATTGTCCAAAAAGCAATACACCTTCAATACTCAACATACTTCCAAGCTAATAAAATCTTAGATTCCACACAATAGGGGTTCAGAAGTGAACATAGCACTGAGACAGCTCTGATTACAGCTACAGAACAAATAAGAGCCACACTAGACATTGGAGGGAAAGCAGCCTTGATTCTGCTCGATCTCTCAGCGACTTTAGAAACAGTCAACCACAACTTGGTGGTGGGCCGTCTAGCAGAAATTGGTTTTAAAGGGAAAGCCTTGATCTTACTTAGCTCCTTCCTTAGGGATAGAGAACAAACTGTAACCTTTTTACATCAAACCCTTTTTCTCTGCCTTGAAGAGTCCTACAGGGCTCTTCACTTAGCCCAATATTATTCAACATTTATGTCAGGTCACTGGCCACTCTGGTCAAATATTTTGGGTTTTCCCTCACGTCATATGCGGATGACACCTAAATAGTTGTTTCTCTGACAAATAGCAATGATAACACCAACATTAGATAAAAAAATCATATGATTGCAATTAAAGACTGGATGAACTTAAACTGCCTTAAACTAACCTCTTGAAAAACCGAGGTGGTCCTTTTTGGTAAAGACACCTCTTTTTGGTCTCCTAGCTAGTGGCCACAGGAAATGGGCACTCTTCCAGTTCCAGTTGATAAAGCCAAAAATCTAGGAACCCAGGTTGATAATAAACTTGTTTGCGGCAACCAAGTAAGTAAGTGGTGAAGAAAGCTTTACCTTATCTTCCAGAGGAGTAACAGAAAGTAGTTATCACTTATCTTATCCTGTCGTTGAATAATGCAACGGTCTCTACCTGAATACTCAAAAAACACCTTCTGAACAAACTTCAAGTCGTGCAGAATACTGCGGTTCACATGCTTTTAGGTCTTCCCAAATATCACTCGACCATTCCACCAGACAAGGTCCACTGATTCCAGATTCTCCAAAGACTTTCCTTTAAGGCCCATTGCATCACCTGTAAAGGTCTATAAAGGAGAGGCCCTGAATACCTTCAACAAAGCTCCAAATGGCACTGCCCTTACAGACAATTGCGCTCTAGGAACGTGAAAAAATGTAATAATCCCTAGCTACAGACTTGCCTCCTGGGGAGGGTGAGGCTTTGTACGTAATGCCGCAAAACTTTGGAACTCCCTTTCAAATTCAAATCAAATCTATTCCTGAACACTGGCCTTTCAGGGCAGCTTTAAAAACTTGCTTTTTCAATAACTAGTTTCTTCAATTTCAATAACTAACCATCTTTCTTTAATGCGGAAGCAGCGCCAAGATACCTTCGGGTAAACATTGCTCTTTATAAATATTTCATATAACATGAAATAAAGATTTAGATGTGTGATGACAGAGTGTATTTTTCATATGTAAAATGGTTCCTCATACATTTCAATGGAGGCAGAAAGATACATCTAAACCAACAAAAAGAAGGTAAGACTGTAATACTCCTTTGGGCTGATCCAAGATGTTATTGACAATGTGTCAAGCCTATACTGAAGGTTCATGAGTCAACGAAGCCAATGGCTGAAAAAGGCTGAACCCATTCCTTGAAATATCTATAGAATACTATGGGTTCGCCATGAATGGTGCGAGAGCCACTCCACGTCAAATCTAAAAATGAAAAAGGTATAAATGAAGCACAAAATCGCAAAAGTGTGTGGTTCTGCTTCATGGAAGGGGTACTATATAGTATGATTTGGAAACAGAACAAGAATAATGTGTCAAGAGAATCTAAACTAAAATGCGACGGTGGTCAGAAAATAACAATGAAAAAACATGTTTTGGTGAATTTGGTTGTAAAATGTACATGGAGGCTAAATTTGGGCATGGCTAATTATGAAGTGTTTTCCGTTAGGTGCAAAACATGTGTTCAGTAGTGTGACTAATTGAATCTGCGTCTGAGTGAGTGCAAACATGGGTGACAATGATGCATGATGCTGACACAACAGAATACCCATGTTTGTGCTTATGGTTGCCAGGTGCTGCCAAAAGCATTTAATGCAACAGCCTCTTAATGCCGTACTGTTCTGATGAAAGAGAACACCTTGCTTCAAAACTTGGGTTTAGTGATTCAATGCCATCCACAGGGCAAAACATGAGGTTTTTTTTAAAGTGTAGGATAGAAGAAAATACCTTTGTTTTCAAAAATGAAATTCCCAATTCAAAAGGAACTGCCTAAAAACACCTTTGCTAATGAATACATCTTTTTTTGTTCATACTTCATTGTGAAAAACACACTTTTATTAACTTGAAGTATGAGCCAATTTTGTATCTTCATTTTACTTTCAAGCTTGACCACAGCACAGAGATGACCGGTGTGAGATATTCAGATCTACAGCTCAATTTGATTTAGCAACTGCATGGAAGACAATCAAAGTTTTAAGGTTTAAGACCACATGAAGCTAGATAGAAGATGATGTAATAAGCTGAGCTGGACTTAAATCTTGTCAAAAATGTCTTCTGGAGCCATTTCTAAGTGGAGATTCATTCAAACCTCTCTGGTAATAGTAAATCTCCTCCACGTTTACCCTGGGTTTATTACTAGGGGCTTTCGAAATTTGTGTCTGAATTGCAAATGAAAATATTGGATCAATTATTGTACAGACTCATCAGTTTTCCAAACGCAATTGTCACCAGGTGTTATTGGACCAAGTTTTACAGTCTAGAACAGGGCAAACCATGTAGGATACTTCTTTTTACATTTACATAGTCCCATGGGTTGGCCCTTTTTTTTCCTTTGGTGTGAACTTGTCAGAATATATGTAGTGACTTGTGGCAAAGTTCCTAATTCTTCTTGGCTAATCCCTGACCTTCTTGGGTGGACTCCACAGCATATACTAATGCAGGCTCCATAATGGCTGCACCTGTTCTAATCCATACTCGACACCTCAGTTAATTTACTGTGTCAAGTTGAAAAACACCCATTTCTGTAGGTAGCTCCCTTGTCTCTTCAGGGTTGGCTCATCAGAACACATAACATGGCTTGTGGCATAATGTCCATCGCAACGGCTGTTCAACCGCCACGTCTAGATGGTATTCGTAGTACAGAACATAATTGTCAGACTAAAACTTTCAAGGGTTAACAACCTTCCCTTCTGTGTAATTTCCTACGTTGCGAGGTCAATGTAGTTTAAACTAAGATGTAAACCATTCCAGAGATGCTTGCTATCCGAATGTGCTACAATGTTCATTTTCACAATTTCAACACTTGATAAAGCGCATTTGTACCATTAAATGCAACAGCAGGGCGATTTGAGGGGTCTCTGCCATACAGAGTGGATTGCAAAATACTTTGCAAATTGGCCACACTGTACTCACATGCTTATATCCATCTATACACTAACATTTAGGGGCCGATTAGGATGGCGGACGGACTTGCGTCCGTCCGCCATCCCAGAGGTGGAGGGACCGTCCGCATGGGCTGCGGCGGTCCCTCCGTGCAAATTAGGATGTGACCGCCACCCTGGCGGTCACATCCTGGATATTTAACATTGCGGCAGGTGCTGCTTCAAGCAGCACCCGCCGCAATGTTAAAAAGTGCATGTTTAACATTTACATGCACAAAGCGGCAGGCACCGCGCGGTGCCTGCCGCTTTGTGCATGTAAATGCTGGGGGGTACCATAGGTACCCCCCATGTGCACCCCCCACCCGCCTACACCGGGCCCCCAAAATCAAAAGTACACATGCTTTTCCACGGCGGAAAAACCGCCGCGGAAAAGCATGTTTACAAATGTTTCCTAATTTGGCTGGCGGTGTCTGATAGACACTGCCAGCCAAATGAGAGCTTTTCCGCCGCAGTTGTAATCCGACCGCGGCGGAAAAGCAGCGGACAGAAACCAAGACCCACCAGCCATCGTAAAGCAGCGGTGAGTCTTTGGTGACTCCGCAGAGGATTTTCCGCCTCCTCCGGGCCGGAGGTGGCTTCCGCCGGCCCGGAGGAGGCGGAAAATCCTCCATCCTAATCGGCCCCTTAATGTTTGTGATCTATCACTTCGGTAGCCACCCAGGAGCAGCTGCAAAACTCGATTGAAGCACAACTTTGGCCCTCATGCAAGACATGGCAACACTACCCATAGAGGTCACACAAACATGCAGCATGCTCGTATGCATGCATGCGCACACACACACAAACACGCGCTCACACTCTTCATCTCTCTTCCATCCGAAGCACTCCCATTGAGTAGAATGCTACTGACTCAAAAAGGCTCCTTGAAGCCTAGTCAGGGTTGTCATGCACTACTAGGATGCATGACAATTCTCTGTATCGACCTGCAGAACCCCCAATTTCCAGTGTGGTATTAATATACATCATGTTGCCAGAGCACTCAGAATGAGGCCCTATACTGGAAACAGGTTTCCAAGCCTTATGGAGTCACAAACATCCCATGGAAGAATCTGCTTCATTTGTATGACATATGCCCAAGTGGTCTGTCAAGCAGCTTTCCAACTTCATAATTGTAACACACATGTCCATCTGTACATGTAGTTGTATTTTCTTTTGTTTCATTATTTCCACTATAGAGAATTCACTTCTGCTACACCACAACTAAATATGAAATGTCACATCCCTTTTTTCCACAATAGAGAGACACTTACTAAACCTTTTGCGAATGTAATTTTCTATATGCTTCCCGGTTGGAAAATAAAAAGGAAACCAATTGTAAATATCTATGACTGGAATTCTGTAGGGTTTCATTGGAATTTGCCTAGACACTCCCTATGAAACACCCTTTTCCTACATTTCCCTCCCTTGGCACAGAGGTACTTAAAAGAAAGGTTAGTCACGTAGACTGAATTTTCTGAATGGGTAAGTGATAATTGCTTTAGCATAAGTCCGCCAGGTCCGGATTCTGTTTATCATTCACGTGGTAAAATCCAAGTTCTGCACAATTAAATGACATGTAAGTACCTTTTCTGTTTCTTTTTCTACCTGATGGTAGTTGTTGTTAATGAAAGCAACACAAGACTACCATGCCCAGAATGCATTAGTCTATTTCACAAAAGTCCAGGACCGGGAGTAGTGGCTGAGGTGGGTACCCTATCACAAAGGTGTTTGATTGGTTCAGATGCTCCGTCCATCACCACCCCCTTTTGTACCGCTTTGTTCGCCATAAGTTGGCAGGGTATGCTCAGACGTGAGTCCCTTGCTCACTTTGCCACTGGATTCAAGCAAGCTTGGCTGAAGACGGCTGAAATGCCAGAAACCGGTCCTAGGAAGCTTGTTTCCGGTCCAGGGAAGGCATGGCTTGGCAGTTCGGGCTGGACTGTTCCCATGAGGCACAGGGTCAGACTGATTTGCATATGGCCATGTCTGAACTGTAGTGGCAGAGTGGGCTAAAGAACGGTGATGGATTAAACCCAGGTCTTTGGACTGGGTGTGAGTGTTTGATTGGTTCAGATGCTCCATCCATCACCACCCCCTTTTGTACCGCTTTGTTCACCATAAGTTGGCAGGGTATGCTCAGACGTGGGTCCCTTGCTCACTTTGCCACTGATTTCAAGCAAGCCTGGCTAAAGACGGCTGAAATGCCAGAAACCGGTCCTAGGAAGCTTGTTTCTGGTCCAGGGAAGGCATGGCTTGGCAGTTCGGGCTGGACTGTTCCCATGAGGCACAGGGTCAGACTGATTTGCATATGGCCATGTCTGAACTGGGGTGGCAGAGTGGGCTAAAGAACGGCGATGGATTAAACCCAGATCTTTTGACTGGGTGTGAGTGTTTGATTGGTTCAGATGCTCCGTCCATCACCACCCCCTTTTGTACCAGTAGATTCAGAAGTAAACATATGTTTTGACTACTTAGTACGCCTGTCAGAAATTCACAAAAGTATTTTGGGTGAAAGCAAATCGATTCACAAGAGTACGTTTCTTTGCCACATGTGCGCAGAAATCTGTAAACCTCACTCAAGGGGCTGGAAGTGGACTTTTCAAGGCATGGTTTCCCTCAGAAGTTAGGAAACATCCAGAAACGCGAACATTTGTAGGTAATATCAGGCTCCTATATGACTCCTTTTGACTCTGGCAATGGTCAGAGATTTACTCCTGCTGATGGCAGGAGTAATTCCCCTCTCAAGACATAAAGGACAAAGATCACTACATACCAGGGGCGGCTCTTCCATGTAGGCATCCCAACCAATCACAACGCTGCCATTGCAGTGTTGGGATTGGCTTAGGGGAGGGAGGCTTCCTGCTTTCTGCTTCCAGGAGAGGAGCAGACATGAACGCGGGACCGGGCCGCAGAAGGTAAGTTACAGTTTTTCCTGTATTTTAATTTTAAATTAAACCTCCCCCCTTGACACCCCGTCCCGCGCGACCACTGCCCCCCACCGGTGAGTCATGCCGTCCGCGACTGATAAGGGTTGCATATTTGGGTTAATCAAAAAGAGACTAGCTCCTATTTACTTTAAGTTATAAAAACAAAATGGAGAAGACTCTGGTATGTTTCGTCACGGAGTGGGAACACCTGGCAGGTGTGTTCATAAAGCCCTCACCCACCAACCTAGTTGGTGGCATGCTTCATCATCGGGCCCACCCAGTAGCACCTAGCGTGCCCCGGGTGTGCTTCAACGCCTGACTACAGCGGAGCTGGTATATTGCTGAGTGTGCAGTGAAGATAGTAATGAAGGTGATATTAAAACGGCCGAACGGCGGTCCCAGTACCCGAAGGTAAAATTAGACTTTAATACCTGGGCCTCCGTCAGCGGTTAAAAATAAGGCAGTGGGATGTAAGAGGCGAGTTACGACCTCTCACATCCAATGGGTCAACATGTTTCAGCCAGTGCCTTATGACTAAGCTGGCTTTCGTCAGGACCTAAATAAAAAGGGTGAGTGTAAGTAACTAGTGGGAGTGTGTTTTAGACTATGTGTCTACACGCCCTAAAGTGTATCTATGTGTGAGAGGGGGATTCCCTTCTCAAGACCAACTGTACACGTAACATTTAAGACAAAAGACAAAACATACAAGGGAAAAATAGAGTCATATGGATGTGCAGAGATGCGTACATCTGATTGCCGTCACTATAGCGGGTTCAAGTGGGCTATAGGCGACTAGGGTGTGATGGTATTGGTGGTACCAACACTGTGAGAATCGCACTTGTAACTCGAGGGTGAGGTGATTAAGAGACGGAGAAAAACATTGTGCTTAAGTGTAGAGCGGCGCAAGATTGCACTCTTACGCTAGTTTTTGCTCAGTCTGACCTCAAGGTTGGGAGGTGGCAAGGGCTTGACCCTAGGGGGACAAACATTTGTCATACTGATTAGGGAGACCTGTATGGGAGAAAAAGAGCGCTTACCAGGAGTCGTGGTGGTTGTTTTCTCATACTCACAGCTTTTCTGGGCAGAGCCTGCTTTGGACCTGTAGTGCCTCCTTCGCATACCGGTGAGGAATGGTCGTTTCCCCAGGGTTTAAGTAGTCCGGTTAATTGGATAACTCAATGCACCTGTAGGTTTAGGAGGCAATGGAAAAGAGACTCGGATGTCCGAGTCATGGTGCCTGGCGAGAGCTTGGGCGCATTGGGAGTGCGAGCGCATGAGTATAGAGTCGCGCTAGAGAGGCTGCATTGTTGTGGGCGTTTCCCGGGCCGGGAGCCGCCTAGGGAGCTAGCGCGCAGTGCTCGCGCATGCGTGTGGAGACCGGGAGCGGTCTGCGCATGTGCGGGGGAGTAGTGTCTACGACCGCGCATGTGCGGTACGCCGTTTTGTGGGCACATAGGATTAATCATGCCGAAAACCAGGCTGGGGGCATATTTGGAATACAAATAATGCTTAGGGGCTGAAAATAATTTAGAGTATGGGACAATCTATGTGATTATAAAGAACCAAACGGCAGTGTGTGGTCCTGATCTTGACACAGGGAGGCAGAGGACAGTTATATCATTTGGGGCATCGGGAACAATTATTGATGGGTCAATGAATTCCAAGGGATGGCATCGTTCAATCCCTGGGTGGCTGTGGAAAGGCGGTAGATCCACCGTTGTTCTGCGTACAGCAGTTTTTTATCATTGTCCACATTACCTTCAGGGATCTGTTCTATGACTGTCCAAGTTAGGTCATTGGGTGTGTGACCTTCAGTGATGAAGTGGTTGGTCATTTTGCTTATGTTCTTTTTACATCTTACGGTGCTTTGGTGTTCAGTTATTCGTGTCTTTATTTTCCGTGTGGTCATTCCAATGTACCGGAGCCCACATCTGCACGTAATCAGGTAAATCAGGTTGCGTGAGTTGCAATTAGTGTGGCTGCGTTGGATCCACACCTTGTTCGGTTCCAGGTCCAGAGTTTTGGTATGGGTGGTGAGGTGACACACACTGCAGTCATTGCAAGGGTAATGTCCGCTGACCTTGGGAAGGCCCCATATATTTAGAAGGGTGTTGGTGTCAGGTTGCGGTGGTGGTCTGGGGCGGGTACTGACCAGACGGTCCTTGAGATTGCTGCTTCGCTTGTATGCGAATCTGGGGGTGTCCCATTTCCTCTGTCCTGAATTGATTATTCTCCAATGCTTTTTTATGATTCTTGACACTTCGTTTGATGCTGTGTTATAGGTCGTAACGCAGGTGATGGGTTGAGTGTCTTGGTAAAAGTCTCAAGGAGAGCTTCACGATTCTGGTTTCGCGCCCTCTTCTGAGTTTTGTTGACGATGGACTTGGGGTAACCACGTTGTTCCAATTTGGTGGCCAATTCGACGGACTGTTTTTTGTAGTCCGAGATGTTGGTGCAGTTTCTGCGTATGCGCAGGAACTGTCCGTAGGGCAAGTTCTCTCTGAGTGGGCGGGGGTGGAAGCTGGTGAAGTCAAGTAGTGAATTCCTCGCAGTTGGTTTATAGTAAGTTGTCGTGATCAAGGTGCCATCCTTGGCTGTAATGTCTAAGTCTAGAAAAGGGAGATGGCTGTTACTGGCCGTGCTGGTGAACCTGAGGTATGGGTCCCTTTCGTTTAGCCAGATCATGAATGCGTCCAGGTCAGTTTGGGAACCCTGCCAGATCATCAGAATGTCATCTATGTACCTGCGCCAACTCAGGATATGGTTGATGTAGGGGTTGGTGTCTGTCGCAATGTGGCACTCTTCAAAATGGTGGACGTATAGCCCCGCCACGCTGGGAGCGAAGACACTGCCCATAGACGTCCCATTAGTTTGAAGGTAGATGGTGCCATCATACTCAAAGTAGTTTTCTTTGAGTGCCAGGGTGTCGCATGCCAGTATGAATGCCCTGGGGGTGTGGTAATCCCAGTTTGTTGCCATCAAGATGTCGTGTAGTACTTTGAGAGTGGCATCTTGTGGGAGGCTGGTGTACAGACTCTCCACGTCCAAGCCTACTTGGACGTAACTGAATTTTTTCAAATCTTTATCGAATTTCTTTATTTTGGCCTGGGTCAGGTATTCTTTATATTCGTTTATATCCTTATTTTGATCGTCCAATTTCTTTTTATAAGCGGTTATGGTAGCTTTGAAATGGCTTTCTGTGGCTTGAATTTCTATTAGGAAGGCTTCTGAGAGGCGTTTTGCTGTTTTTATAATAAGGATCATCCAGTCCCTGGTGCAGTGCCAGGCGATCTGGGCCCAGTCCTTCCTGAAAGTGGGGTCATCGAGGAAGATCCTGGGTGCATTAGTTACTAGAAGGATATAAACGAATATAAAGAATACCTGACCCAGGCCAAAATAAAGAAATTCGATAAAGATTTGAAAAAATTCAGTTACGCCAAAGTCTATCCATATTCGGAGGAAGATTATACCCCTCCAAACAAGAACACCAGCATGTCCAACACCTCAGGGGATGACAGCTCTATCTCCAGTGACTCCATCACTGGCTCAACGAAACGGGGAGGACGCGGTAGACGTGGACAACGCTGGCAGAACAATTGGCAAGGAGGACAACCGGGACAATTCCACGGCTTCCCACCAAATTTCGGCCCCATGCAAAATCCCTATTTTGGCTTCCCGCCCATGTACCCTCCAGGGCCTATGCCGCTATTTGCAGGCCACCAGGGACCACACATTCCTTTTTTAGGACAGGGCAGAAGAGCACGGGGCAGAAGAAGAACAAACCCACAACAACCACAAGTACACTGGGGTGGAGAGGAGAACCCGGTCAGCGCGAACACACGCCAGAAGACGAAAGAGGGAACCCTGGGAACCAGCAAACAATGAGACCAAAAGACCAACCCTCATTGGTCTTCAACCTGTCCAGCACACCCCTGACCGCCAAAGAACAATTAGTACTTGAAAAGGGTTTATCGTTTGTCCCAACAACGAGACTTGATAAATTCAAATTACATGTGGAACTGGCACAATTCTTCAGAAAACTAAAACTGAAGTCATTTTTTGAAAAACCAATTCCCGAAATAGAACCAGCCCATGACAACCCCAATGTCACTGGACTCCGACCAAAATCCACGTTTGTACCACCACCATCTGCCGTTCCCCCCGAAATCAGAACATTCGAACAGGCTGTGTATACCGATGTGGAGAGATTAACTCCTAGTAATCACTTCAACAACCTATCGTGGGAAGATAGAAAGATCCTACAGCGTCTGCAAGACAATCCCTTGATCATTATCAAACCGGCAGACAAAGGAGGAGGCATTGTCCTTCAAGACAAACAAGATTACGACACGGAGTGTCGCAGACTACTAAGCGATAACAGGAATTATCGACGACTGGAACAAGACCCTACTAATGAATTACGGACCACAATTCACACTTTAGTCAAAAGGGCAGCGGATGCTGAACACATTTCCAAACAGGAAGCAGATTACCTCTGCCCCCAAAACACCAGAATTCCGTATTTTTACACTGTTCCAAAAATACACAAGGGGGTCAGCCCCCCTCCTGGAAGACCCATTGTGTCAGGCATCAATTCCCTACTGGAACCACTGTCACGTTACTGTGACTTCTTCTTGAATCCCTTGGTACAGTCGACACCAGCATATATCAAGGACACCAAGCACCTCCTGCAGGTCCTAAATAACAAAGAATTCAACCCAGCCACACAACTTTTGGTAGGCTTGGACGTGGAGAGTCTGTACACCAGCCTCCCACAAGATGCCACTCTCAAAGTACTACACGACATCTTGATGGCAACAAACTGGGATTACCACACCCCCAGGGCATTCATACTGGCATGCGCAACCCTGGCACTCAAAGAAAACTACTTTGAGTATGATGGCACCATCTACCTTCAAACTAATGGGACGTCTATGGGCAGTGTCTTCGCTCCCAGCGTGGCGGGGCTATACGTCCACCATTTTGAAGAGTGCCACATTGCGACAGACACCAACCCCTACATCAACCATATCCTGAGTTGGCGCAGGTACATAGATGACATTCTGATGATCTGGCAGGGTTCCCAAACTGACCTGGACGCATTCATGATCTGGCTAAACGATAGGGACCCATACCTCAGTTTCACCAGCACGGCCAGTAACAGCCATCTCCCTTTTCTAGACTTAGACATTACAGCCAAGGATGGCACCTTCATCACGACAACTTACTATAAACCAACTGCGAGGAATTCACTACTTGACTTCACCAGCTTCCACCCCCGCCCACTCAGAGAGAACTTGCCCTACGGACAGTTCCTGCGCATACGCAGAAACTGCACCAACATCTCGGACTACAAAAAACAGTCCGCCGAATTGGCCACCAAATTGGAACAACGTGGTTACCCCAAGTCCATCGTCAACAAAACTCAGAAGAGGGCGCGAAACCAGAATCGTGAAGCTCTCCTTGAGACTTTTACCAAGGACCAAGACACTCAACCCATCACCTGCGTTACGACCTATAACACAGCATCAAACGAAGTGTCAAGAATCATAAAAAAGCATTGGAGAATAATCAATTCAGGACAGAGGAAATGGGACACCCCCAGATTCGCATACAAGCGAAGCAGCAATCTCAAGGACCGTCTGGTCAGTACCCGCCCCAGACCACCACCGCAACCTGCCACCAACACCCTTCTAAATATATGGGGCCTTCCCAAGGTCAGCGGACATTACCCTTGCAATGACTGCAGTGTGTGTCACCTCACCACCCATACCAAAACTCTGGACCTGGAACCGAACAAGGTGTGGATCCAACGCAGCCACACTAATTGCAACTCACGCAACCTGATTTACCTGATTACGTGCAGATGTGGGCTCCGGTACATTGGAATGACCACACGGAAAATAAAGACACGAATAACTGAACACCGAAGCACCGTAAGATGTAAAAAGAACATAAGCAAAATGACCAACCACTTCATCACTGAAGGTCACACACCCAATGACCTAACTTGGACAGTCATAGAACAGGTCCCTGAAGGTAATGTGGACAATGATAAAAAACTGCTGTACGCAGAACAACGGTGGATCTACCGCCTTTCCACAGCCACCCAGGGATTGAACGATGCCATCCCTTGGAATTCATTGACCCATCAATAATTGTTCCCGATGCCCCAAATGATATAACTGTCCTCTGCCTCCCTGTGTCAAGATCAGGACCACACACTGCCGTTGGTTCTTTATAATCACATAGATTGTCCCATACTCTAAATTATTTTCAGCCCCTAAGCATTATTTGTATTCCAAATATGCCCCCAGCCTGGTTTTCGGCATGATTAATCCTATGTGCCCACAAAACGGCGTACCGCACATGCGCGGTCGTAGACACTACTCCCCCGCACATGCGCAGACCGCTCCCGGTCTCCACACGCATGCGCGAGCACTGCGCGCTAGCTCCCTAGGCGGCTCCCGGCCCGGGAAACGCCCACAACAATGCAGCCTCTCTAGCGCGACTCTATACTCATGCGCACGCACTCCTAATGCGCCCAAGCTCTCGCCAGGCACCATGACTCGGACATCCGAGTCTCTTTTCCATTGCCTCCTAAACCTACAGGTGCATTGAGTTATCCAATTAACCGGACTACTTAAACCCTGGGGAAACGACCATTCCTCACCGGTATGCGAAGGAGGCACTACAGGTCCAAAGCAGGCTCTGCCCAGAAAAGCTGTGAGTATGAGAAAACAACCACCACGACTCCTGGTAAGCGCTCTTTTTCTCCCATACAGGTCTCCCTAATCAGTATGACAAATGTTTGTCCCCCTAGGGTCAAGCCCTTGCCACCTCCCAACCTTGAGGTCAGACTGAGCAAAAACTAGCGTAAGAGTGCAATCTTGCGCCGCTCTACACTTAAGCACAATGTTTTTCTCCGTCTCTTAATCACCTCACCCTCGAGTTACAAGTGCGATTCTCACAGTGTTGGTACCACCAATACCATCACACCCTAGTCGCCTATAGCCCACTTGAACCCGCTATAGTGACGGCAATCAGATGTACGCATTTCTGCACATCCATATGACTCTATTTTTCCCTTGTATGTTTTGTCTTTTGTCTTAAATGTTACGTGTACAGGTGGTCTTGAGAAGGGAATCCCCCTCTCACACATAGATACACTTTAGGGCGTGTAGACACATAGTCTAAAACACACTCCCACTAGTTACTTACACTCACCCTTTTTATTTAGGTCCTGACGAAAGCCAGCTTAGTCATAAGGCACTGGCTGAAACATGTTGACCCATTGGATGTGAGAGGTCGTAACTCGCCTCTTACATCCCACTGCCTTATTTTTAACCGCTGACGGAGGCCCAGGTATTAAAGTCTAATTTTACCTTCGGGTACTGGGACCGCCGTTCGGCCGTTTTAATATCACCTTCATTACTATCTTCACTGCACACTCAGCAATATACCAGCTCCGCTGTAGTCAGGCGTTGAAGCACACCCGGGGCACGCTAGGTGCTACTGGGTGGGCCCGATGATGAAGCATGCCACCAACTAGGTTGGTGGGTGAGGGCTTTATGAACACACCTGCCAGGTGTTCCCACTCCGTGACGAAACATACCAGAGTCTTCTCCATTTTGTTTTTATAACTTAAAGTAAATATGAGCTAGTCTCTTTTTGATTAACCCACATATTACCCGGGGACAAGGACTAGCTTTCTGGTCCTACCTCTCTCTCTTGATTACGCAAGGGTTGCATATTCTCATAGTCTCCTAGGACTGACCTCTGAGCATGTAATCCATTGAGGTGAGGAGGGGCCTCATACATCAAGAAGGAGTAACTAAATATATCAGCATGGCCGGACTGGCTATCGGGTAAGCAGGAAGTTACCCCGGGAGGCTGGAGTTCCAGGAGGCTGGAAGGCTGTAACGTTTTGGCCTCCAGGGGTGGTGGTGCACGTTACACGATCCCGGCAGCACCTTGAAAGAGTTGCTCTGGCTCTTGCGTGCATTAGCACGTCAGCACATGGTGGCTAAATGTATAATTTTTACAAGAGCTGTTTTAAATTCCATCCGGGCTTGTATGTCAGGAAGCAATAATTTCAAATATCACGAGGAGCCTCCTAGTAATTCAGGTAGCTGTACTCCCAAAAGCCAGGGACGAGTGGCATCATACATCAAAGAGGAGCCACTTATTATGTCAGTGAGGAGTCCCCTCATAGAACAGAGAACAATAACCTCCTATATCAGAGACGAGTAACCTTGTGGTACCTCACACATCAAGATGAGCAATCACATAGGTGAGAGAGGCATGTTCCCCTGGGCTTGAGGGAGTGATAACTGGACTGGTGATTGCATATGAGTGTATTTGAAAATATAAGCATGATGTTTTCAGCATTAATGTAAGAAAACAACAGCTGAGTACAATTCTTGTTTGACATAGGAACACTGCTCAGTTCCCGAAAGCTAGTTGAAACAGACCATTTTATAATGTTTTGAGGCCTTTTGCTCATAAAGCTTTACAAATCCGTCATGGAACATAATAACCACAAGTTACTACTGCCTTATAAGACTGAATGTTTCTCACAAAGAGGAGTTATTACATCCAAAATGTACTCAAAAACATTAAGGTATCGTTTGTAATGATACCCTTTTTGCCCCCAATGATGACGCTGACTCTAATTGGGGCTCAAGGGGTATTTATTCTTGTATCTCGCTCCGGAGAGCGCCGAGCAGGTGACCGCTCGCTCGGCTTTCGCGCCACACAGTGCGCGCATGCGCACTGCCGCCAAAGATGGCCGCCGCCGCATTGCGTCATCACGCAATGCGGAACGACTAGTCCGTACACTACATATCTCCCCCTTTTATACAACAGAAACAAGTTCCAAACTTACAGTCCTTCACCCATCTCAAAGTCTCGGAATCGGGAAGGTCTCACCACAGCTCTTCCTCTGCTGGTATACCTCGCCGGGGCGGCAGGAGCATCCCTTCCCAATGTCTCCTCGCTGCCCTCCCCGCTGTTGGGCTCTTCTGGGCTCCTTCCCGACTTCCTTACTTCCTCCTCCGCGTCCACCTCCGGGGTGGTTCTGTTATCCAGTGTCTCACTCAATTCTTCATTTCCCTGGTCCATATCCCAGTCGATAAGTTCCGCTCCACTGTTGGGCTCTGTCGCAGATCCCTGCTCCTGTTCCTCATGACTCCACCGCAGCACTTTGTTGCACCTTGCCATGCGGTCTTGGGACCACACATTGTCATCACTCAACAAGGCCGCGCGCTCGTACACCTCCTTGACCTGGAGTGGTTTGCTGTACTTGCTGGTCCCCTTTCTCTGCATCACCGCCAGCTTGACTCGGACCCATTCGCCTTCTTGCAGCCCCGTCTCCTTCACGTTCCTTCGGGCATTGTAGTGTTTGGTATATATCGCTTGTGCCTTTTGCAAGTTCGCCTGCACCACTGCTGGGGACCATTTGCTGGTCACCGTTTTCTCCTTCCACATTCTGTTGTCTCTCGTGAAAGGGTCTCGGCCTCTCAGGATTTGGAACGGGCTGTACCCTGTGCCGGTGGGGATGATTCTGTACGCCCATATCATTTGGTTTATCTCCTTTTCCCACTCTTTTCCACACGTTATCGCTGCTTGCACTGACCCCATCACCACCCGGTTAAAACGTTCCACCAGTCCGTTGCCTGCCGGGTGATATATGGCCGTGTGCTTGGAGAGGATGCCATTCCTCTCCATGAACTTAGTCCATCTTTCTGAGGTAAATTGAGGGCCGTTGTCACTCAATATGGACTTGGGGATGCCCTCTCTTACAAACGTGTCATCTAAGAACTTTAGAATTGTCTCTGTGCCCATCATCTCTCCTACCTTCGCTTCTGGCCACTTGGAGTACCTATCTATGAGGACACATACATACTTCGGCGTCCCTTGATTGTCCAGGATCGGACCCAAAATGTCAATGGACAACTCCTCCCATGGATTTCTCGGGGATTCAAATTGTCCTAGCGCCGGTCTCAAGGGTTTGAGTGTCTTATCCCCCCCTTGGCACTGAGTGCACTCTCTGATGTGACGCTCGACTTGTATGTCCATTCCTGGCCACCAGTATCCATGTTTATAAGGTTATCTTACTGTTTGTAGATTGTACTGTTCACCTTGTTTCCCCTTTTGCCTATCCTTCCTGTTCCTGGTTGTGTGGATCTGACTGTTTGGCAGTTAAATTTTACATGAGACATGACTATCCACTTGGACCCTTTCATTCACATATAACGTCAGACGTGGGTCTGTTAATTTTGCATATTTACAGATATGTGGTAAAATGGCACACATAGTAATCACTGTTTAGATATTATAGTGTGGTTTTGAGCCATCACTCGAAAGTAGTTTTGAATATAATATGGCAAGGTGCAATTATAATTTGGTTGATTTATGATACTATTATAATTTTATAATAAGTGCGGCGGGACGCGCAAATTATTTAATTTACTGGACTTGGACAATGCGGGTCTAATGAATATAAGTAATTCTGTTTAGATATCAGTTAGCAAATGGTACTATTGAGCGAAGATAGCGGTAGGTTTTAGTATGAATGGGCAGATTCACCACTCTAAGATGGCGCCCGCTGTTTTCCCCTATATATTGCCACTCCAAGATGGCGCTTGCGTAGTACGCGACCATTTCGGATATTGACAAGGCAGAGATGCGGTGAGTTGCGCTATGATGTATGTGGTTGCGATATGTGATTTGGTTTGATTACTAGGTAAATACTGATGCGAGTTTTAATTTATTTGCAGCTTGCTGACACGAGGATAGCTAGAACTTATAATTGATTCTATGAGGGTTTGGGACCTTCATTACGCTGATATGCGGGTTTTGATTTGAAGACGCCGAGAAGGGATAAATTGGATTTTGAATTACTTAACATTCTCAGGTACTAAGTGAGTTGGATATTTTGTTGAGAGATTTTGCTGTGAACCGTATAGCGAGTGTTACTTTGAGTATTAATAAATGGACTACTCATATTTATTCAACTATATTTACAGACTATAATTTCATTAACAAGTAATATACCTTGAGTTTAAGTAAATGAATATATCCACGGACACACTTGTACTTTAAAACGATATGTGTTGGCTCGAATGAATTGTATAATAATGAGAGTAATATGTGCCTTATGTAGTTAAGATTTTGATGTATGATTAAGGTGCTTAGCGAGTGTTAATTTTAGTATAAGTAATCTGACAATGTAAAGTGATATAAGTTTTGTTCACAGATTAGATTTTCGTTCGTTTTGGATTGAGGAAATTGACTTGAATTTGAAATTCAAGTGCTACATGATCTATTATTTACATTATTGGTGAGCTAATTTGGTTTTAGTTGTACTTTTCATGATGACTATGTCTGTATGGTATAGTTTATGACTGGGTCTCATTTGGTATTTTAGGTTACTTGCCATTATTTTGCAACATTGATTTGAAGCGTGGTACATCATTTAAGCTATAACTGTCTCTTTTGAGTGTTTGGTACTCTTACTTGGATAATAAGCACACTTGTTTCACGATTTGGATACTTCTGGCTTTTCTCCTGGTGATTGGTACTTCCTTGTTTACTCTTTTCTAAATACACTGTTCGGTGCATTTGAGTTGTGTATTAGTATTAAGTACATGATTGTGATATGTATTATTGGTTATTGTATTACTGCAGCCCTGAAGAAGTCTGCATGTCATAGACTGACTAGACGAAACACGTGTTGGCTGTTATTGTGTAACGCATTGGGTGAAGAAATCAAATGACGATAAGATGGAATAAAAACGCATGAACACTGGATCTTATTGACTTTAATTGAAAGACGAGTGCTTGGTGGATAATTGTTTATGTTAAGTCACTTGTTGACTTGAATTTGAGTAGTGGTAACCTACTCTTTCCACTTAGAGCACCAATTGGACTTGAATTTGTATATACATTTACTTATACACGCAGTGCGCTCCAGTATAACTGTTACCCCTTATTATTGGTGTCATCTAAGAACTTTAGAATTGTCTCCGTGCCCATCATCTCTCCTACCTTCGCTTCTGGCCACTTGGAGTACCTATCTATGAGGACACATACATACTTCGGCGTCCCTTGATTGTCCAGGATCGGACCCAAAATGTCAATGGACAACTCCTCCCATGGATTTCTCGGGGATTCAAATTGTCCTAGCGCCGGTCTCAAGGGTTTGAGTGTCTTATCCCCCCCTTGGCACTGAGTGCACTCTCTGATGTGACGCTCGACTTGTATGTCCATTCCTGGCCACCAGTATCCCTGTTTAGTCCTTAATTTTGTCTTGCCAATGCCTAGGTGTCCTTCGTGGAGTATCGCCAACAACCTGGGAATTATTCCTGAGGGAGGGATGACCTTGTCTCCTCTGTACACGAACACTCCTTCGTCATCTACTGAGAGCTCCTCCCTGACTTCATAGTACCTCCGAAATTCCTCATCGTGGTGCCTTTTCTCTGGCCAGCCCTTCACAATGTACTCCTTCACTTTCTGAGCCACTTGATCCTCCTTACAGGTTGTTTCCCATTCTTGTCTGCTAATGACTCTTTCCTGGTCATCCAACAGGGCTAAGATCTCTTCTCCCTCATCTCTGTCCTCTTCTTCTGTTTCCATGGCCGCCGCTCTACTCAAGTAGTTCGCCACTTTGTTGCGGCTACCCAGAATATACTCTACATCATATCTGAATTCCAATAGTTTTAGAGTCATCTTAGAGATTCTGGGCATGGCGCTGGCATGCCCGCTGGAGGTGAGCACCTTCACAAGTGGTTTGTGGTCCGTCTTTAGTTGGAACCGAGTTCCCCACAGGAATTGCCAAAATCTTGTCATCGCCCACACCACCGCCAGCATCTCCTTTTCTATGACACTGAACTTCATTTCAGTGCTGCTCAGTGTGCGAGATGCGAAGCTCAATGTCTCTACCACTCCTTGTCCTCTGTCTTGCATTAAGACAGCACCCGAGCCCTTGTCGCTGGCATCCGTGGTGAGCACCGTTCTGCCTTGGGGGTCATAGCCTTGTAGTGGCACCGCACCCACGATATCCATCTTGACACTCTCAAATTCCTTCTGGGCTTCTGCGGACCAGCTGAACGTTGTTTTCTCCCTTGTTAGTTGTCTCATGTGGTGGGTTTTCGTTGCAAAATGCTGAACAAATTTACTCTAATATTCTGCCATGCCCAAAGAGGACCTGACTTCCTCCTTGCTGGTGGGGGGTGGCGCATTGCAGATGGCCTTCACATTTTCAGCTTTTGGTGTGATCCCTTGCACTCCAATTTCATGCCCCAGGTACGTCACTGACTCCATCCCTAGGCGGCATTTGTCCCATTCTGCGGTCAGGCCTATTGTCTCCAAGACTTCCAGTACTTTGGTGAGTTTAGCATCATGGTCTAACCTGTCTCGCCCCATTATCAAGATATCATCCTGAAAGTACTGGATGCCATCCATGTCCTTGAATAACTGATGCATCAATTTTTGAAACACCGCTGCTGCTGATGCCAGCCCGAATGGCATGCGGCAAAATTGGTAGCTGCCAAAGGGGGTGATGAAGGACGTTAACCTCCTACTCTCCTGATGCAGTGCTATTTTGTGGTATGCTGAAGTTAAATCGATGGTAGAGTACCACTTTATTCCCCTTGTCTTGGCTAGCATCTCTTCGATCCTTGGTAGGGGGAACTTCTCCACTACAATGTTTTTGTTCAACTCTCGCAGGTCTACACATAGCCTGACCTTCCCGCTGGGTTTCATTACCATCACCAGTGGTGCCAACCATTCCGCGCACGTGATCGGCTCTATGATGCCCTTCTTTTCCAGCTCTTGCAGTTCCACTTGTACTGCCTCTCTCACCGCCAATGGTACATTTCTCACTTTGTGGGACACTGGCACTGCTCCCGCCTTGAGTATGATCTTGTGTGCGAATTTTTCGAGCTTCCCCACCTTGCCTCCAAACACCTTCGGGTATTCCTTCTTCCACCTGTCTATGTCGGGCCATCCATCCGGTTCGGTAAGGAGAATTTGGACTTTTCCTCCCGGGTCCAGTTTTATTCCCAGGTCGCCCTGGTCCAGCCATCCCAACACCGATGGTCCTTTTTCTGAGACATACAGTTTGCAGATGGCGCTCCGCCCTCTGAATTAGAATTTCAACGGCCTGAATCCCACCATGGGTATGCGGTCTCCATTGTACGTGACGGGCCTTATGTCCAATTTCTCTAGTCCTGGGCCCACGTGAGGCTTGAAGGTCTCGTTCCACACCGCCCTCTGGACTATCGTGTATGGTGAGCCTGTGTCTGCTACGATGCTTATTGGCACTCCTCCAATTGTCATGTCCAACACCGGCTTACTTGTCCTGTTGGTGTCCACACATTATATCTGGTCGTAGATGCAAAGCACCGTGTCTTCCTCCTCATGGACATTGTCCTCAGAGTCTTCTTGCCCTTGATCCACGTACCGTACCATGCTCTTGCCTGACTTCTTGCGGCATACCTTCTCGTAATGCCCTACGATTCCGCAGAACAAACATTTGGCGCGAAATGCTGGGCACTTCCTGTCATGTGCCTCGTGCGTCAAGCTCCCACAGCGGTAACAGCTTCTCTTTCCACCTCCCGTCTGTCGGTTAGGCGGGCCAGGATTTCCTTGCCCCCTTTGTGGTCCTTTCTGCGGGGTACCTTTAGGCCTGTTATCTCTCTGGGAGACGTCCTCTTCTATCCTGTTCACCATGGGCCTGGCTGCGGTTTCTTTCTTCGCCGCCTCTGCACATCGTCGTGCCAGCTCAGCTTTTTTTACTGTGGCCATGACCTCTTTGAGTGTGACATCTCCTCTTGACCATCATTTCTCTTGTATAGCCTTGCTCGTGGTGTGCATCACAATCTGATCCTTGATAAACTCGTCTTGGAACGTGTGGTACTTGCACGTGGACGCCAGTTTTCTTAACGCCGCCACATACTCTTCGACCGACTCCCCCACTTCTTGCTTTCTTTGTTGAAAATTGTATCGATCAATTGAGACACATACCGCTGGCGGGTAGTGTTCATTCAATTCCTCGATCGCGTGGGCGTACACGTCATTGTCTGTGGTCGCTCTTTGCTTGGGAACCAGGTTTTTGAAAACTCTGAGCCCCTCCGGGCCCAAGCTGTGGAGCAGTATTCTCCTCTTCCTCTTACTTGTGAATTGTTCCTCATTTTCATCTTCTAACACCTCTATGAAGTTGTCTATGTAGTCCCTCCAGTCCTCCAATCTCATCAGGGGTTCTCCTGGCTTGGGCAGGAACGGGACTGGCGCCGTCGCTGAAGATGCCTGTGCACACATGGTTTTGCGCTTGACTGTTGGCGCGGTTTCACTTTGCCCCCTGGGGCTCCCTGGCGCTCCTTCTTCCTTCTGCTCTTTGTGGCAAAGCTGGGGGCTCTCTGTCTCTACCCCTTCGCTTTTCCCTGACGTCGCCAGCGCTCTGTCTCCTAGGCCGTGTGGTGATAGTGGGGGCTGTGAGGTCCCGTGACCCTCTACACGCGCTCCCTGGTCTTTGCTGTGCTCAAGTTGGTCCTCAATGGTGTGTTGGGGGGCTCTGCCCCGCTCTCCGGGGCTTGTTCCTACTCACCACCACTGTGGTTGTTGATTCGTCTTCTGTGGTAGTGCTTTGCTCCACTTGTATCCGGGGCACAGTGGTGTCTTTCCTTTCTTTCCGAATTGCTGGTTATTTTGCCATGATCCCAGCCTCCGTCGCCATTGTAATGATACCCTTTTTGCCCCCAATGATGACGCTGACTCTAATTGGGGCTCAAGGGGTATTTATTCTTGTATCTCGCTCCGGAGAGCGCCGAGCCCGTGACCGCTCGCTCGGCTTTCGCGCCACACAGTGCGCGCATGCGCACTGCCGCCAAAGATGGCCGCCGCCGCATTGCGTCATCACGCAATGCGGAACGACTAGTCCGTACACTACATCGTTTCCCACCACAAACCCCTCAAGTATTGGGGTGATTGAGGGACTCTTCCTTTTAGGTAATTCAAGCAATAATATTACTATTGTTGGGTATTTTTGGTGAGTTGCAACTTTTTATTGTGGAAAGTTTCAATATTCTGTAGAATTCTATTAGCTAAAGAAGGTGTTTCATTACTGCAATCTTTCTTTTTGTCCCAGAGATTCCTTCTGCACGCTTCCATTTGTGACTCCACAACCTGTAGTCTAAAGGGGTTAGCGTCTCTTGACCTTTGCCTCTGGTGACAACACACTTATAGAAGTAATTAAGTTACATGGTGTGCGCTCTACAAACAAAATCAACATAAATCATGCTCTTGCTTGAGCAAAATAAGAGTCACTATGAAGGCTAAGCCTCTGCCTTGAGAACAGTCAAAAGAGTATGCAAGCAAGGCAGGAAAGAGCATGGTGTAATTGGCGTAAAATAAACTCATGGGGCCCCCCTGCAAGGTAAGGTGAGGCGGGCCCCATTACCCATTCCCTCACTGCCTTGCTGCTTCTGAGTGTTGTATTTGTTTGCAGCGGGCCTGCCCATGGGGTCCCCCTCTGAGGTGAAGGTATGGGGCCCACGACAGCGAGAGGAGAGTTGACGACAGCTGGCATCACACACTCGTGCATTTTAATACTAGAGACATTTGTTGATGGGTATGAGGACCTCAGTGATCCAATGTGCTCAAAAGGGTTCTAGCATAGCACATGGGGTACCTAGGTGTTACCAGAGAAGTGCAATGGACCCCAAAATGAGTTTAACCTCCCTTACCGCAGGAACATAAGATTCGGGAGGAAAAAGATTTCTGCCTTCCCTTTAAAAGCAGAATCATTTAAAACGATATATGCAATGCTGCAAAGAAGTGGACAGTACCCAGGTGGCATTAACCCCTCAAAAAAGAACAGATAGTGCCAGGTAGCCAATGACGTTTACAAAGCAGGGATGGTATTCACTTAACCTGTATCTAACTAAATCATTGGCTAAATTTTACACTGAATACCACAGATCGTTCTAATCAAAGATGTAGGTTGATTACGGACAAGAGTTTTAAAATCAGAATGGGGAATCCACATAAGTGTCGCGAATGTGACACAAACAACAATTGCTGACCTCAACAATAATATAATGCATTTTTCTAAAGCGCACGTTTACTCCGCTGGGTATCTTTGCACTGAATTAAATGCATTTATTGTTTCCTCACTCACTCATTTCCTTTTGTCGACATCAGAAGATGAAAGGTGGCATGGACCTGCTGGGTTTCGAACCTGTGACTTTGAGATCATACAGAGATTTCTACAAGGGATGGATTAGTCTGCTGGGTTATCTGAACTGCTACTGGTGTACACCCTGAATACAGACATTAGAATATCGACAGAGAGGTGTGATGCAGTGGTTTGAGCCCCAGCGCCAGGGCAGCTCAGCTTAGCACCATGTGATACTGAGCAATAGCTCACTTACAGGTAGATTCATGAAGCCAAAATCGGCTCGCAAAGGGCCAGATTCTGAGAATCTGGCCTTTTGCGAGCGCTATTTTTGCATTTGGGATTCATCATCCCAAATGCAAAAATTGCAATTATAGAAATCGCTAAATTGCGAAGAATCACATTTAAGGAATCTCAATTAGAGATTCCTTAAATGCTATTCATGAACCTTTTTAAAATTGCGAATTCGCAATATGGGGCCGCTATTTACCGCGAAGTGTAACTTCGTGGTAAATAGCGAAAACTTAGAAAAATGCCCTTTAGGGCATTTTTCTAAGTTGTATGTTACACACACACATGTCTTTTGGACATGTGTGTGTGCAACACCAGTGTACATTTGCATTTCAGGGGTGCTACAGGGTGTCCTTCGGACTCCCTGGCACCCTTGAAATCGCTTCCTTATTTGCGATTCGCTAATTGCTAATCGCAAATAAGGAGTGACTCCCCATTCATTCCTATGGGCCTCAGGGCCGGCTCTAGGCTCATGGTGGCCCTGTGCAGGGAGCGTAGGTGGGGGCCCCGGAAGAGGGGGTCCGGACGGGGCGGAGCTCAGGAAGGTGTTTTAATAATACTTCCAGAAAAGTCGTTAGATGATTGACCAGTACCTGCGGCTGCTCCTACCCTTCCGAATTCGTCTCAGAACGATACAATTTAGGAGGAGGAGGGCATTGTGACACACGACATGAGGGACTGGGCGCATCTGTGACCTGCATGGTGCATGCTTCACTTTGCAGCTGGGACATCACATTTAACTCTGTCTCTTTATACTTTGTATGAGTGACTGAGGCCGGCCTGTAACTAATCTGCACACAGATCTCGCCAGTCGCCAGCAAGTGTATTCACCATCAAAGTTATCTTACAGCTACAATGGTTTGGAATTTGTTGGGTAAACAAAGATCTAGGTGTCTACAGTCTAATCCCCTGCAATAAACTATTTTAAAGTGAAGCCTGCTCGAGAGAAAACAAAGTATAATTAGAGGAGGTATAATACAGCAATATATGGTAGACACTTGAGCACAAGAACAAACGTTACGTTCGTAGGCAAAGGCAATGGTGGCACTTGTGCAAGTATCAAAGCAAACAAAATGCCATTACCACGCAGTCCCCGGCAACACTCACTCGAAAGATCTGCCAAGGTGCCCTTTTTGTCAACTGGAGAGCATCATTATATTCCCACCCAGCCAGGTAGATTTGTCCACACACACCCACTGCATTAATCTGAAGAGGATCAAGTGCACAAAATCTGATAGTCTTCAGAGCATCACCCCCATTGGGCACACCATGCCATGCAAGGCGTTGATGGCAAGGGGTCATCTCTGAGGGGGGGACTCTATGCAGGCAGTAGAAGGCAAGGCGTCTTCTTTTCTTTGAAGTGCTGTGCCGAGAGTAGAAGGCAGACAGAGGTCATCTCTGGATGGCTGGACAATAATAGACCATGGAAAGGGTAAATAACAGGGCAATACATAAGGAAATCATACTACTTCGAACAGGGCAATAATACTGCCTCAGAGGGGGCGTTAAGAGGGCATCAGGGGGCGTAACATGGCATCAGCAAAGACAATGATAGGGCCTCAGGTGTCAATAACAGAGCATCAGTGGCAGGAATAACAGCCAACTACATAAAACAATAACGGGCGCCCGAAGAATAAAAGAGGTTTACTTTAGATTGGGTAGTAATAGCGCATCGAGAGGGCAGAGGAGCGAATCAGAGGGGCTATAATGTCATCCCAGGGGCTAATAAGGCCTAAAAGAGAACAATGGCAAGGCGTCTGTGAGGGTAACCAGACATGACAATAATATGGCAACACCAGCGAGGGCAATAAACAGTTAATGGGCATCATAGTGGGCAATAATTGAGCATAAGGGAAATGGAGCACCTGGACCAGAAATATCGACATGATACATACTTGGGCCACTGCCTGGTCGCAAATGAGTCCTAAGATTTGTGTGTTCGGAGGCTGCAGATAGGTGGCACGTCTAGGCAGCACCCCACTCCGGCCTGCTAGGGCTGGCTGCAGCACTGCAGGCTGCGGCAGGCTGAGCTCAGGTGAGGCTGTGATTCCAGGACTAATTGCCGCCCGGCCCATGGCCCCCACACAGTGATTGGGCTGCCGCTGTCCTGAAGTTCAGTGAGGGGCCGCCCAGTGATCTTTTGTAACCCTTTTGTAACATGCACACACCACTCTGCCCTTGTAACACACGGTTGCTACCTCTCACATGTTTTTACCTTTGATACTTGCACAAGTGCCACCTTGCCCACGTAACGCTTGTTCTTGTGCCTGAGTGTCTAGCACTTATTGCAGTACTATACCTCAAATTATACTCTGTTTTCTCTTATAACTGCACACTTGTCACTTTCCTCTTGTGCACTTTTGACTACCTCATGTATTTTTGGTTGCTCACAATTTTTACTCAAGTATTTTGTTTGCTCACGATTGTCACTATTACCTTTACTACCTCATGTATTTCCCAGTTTTTACTACCTCATGTATTTTGTTTGCTCACAATTGTCACTATTACCTTATGTAAGTAACGTATGTTTTTGCAATCTGTTCTTCTGTAATGTTTCTCATTATGTTTCATCTCTGTTCCTAATGTGAAGCGCTCTGACGCCTTCGGGTAAAGTCCGCGCTATATAAAAATGCATAAATAAATAAATAAATAAATAAATAAGTGATACTCTCCTGGCGGCCCCATGGCCCTGAAATTCCCGGGTCACTTCTTCGAATAGGCTGCATTCAGTACTACGCAGGGATAAAATTAATAACAGCTGACGGGGATTCAGCAGAAGGTGTTTTTTATTATTTGTGAAAACACATCACCTGTAAAACTAAAGTAATCGGTTCCAGCAATGGCTGCAACCACTTACAAATAGAAAGAAAGAACGAGCCTCTGCACTGACTGCAAGAAATAAAAGTGAAACAAAACTAACTTAACACTTAGGGGACCCTGCACCACAACTTCAAGACAACAGCTTCAACAAGCAATACTCTATTATTAAAGAAAACATGTTTCCTACCTTAGAACTCCAACCAGCTTAAAACTTTCGGAAAAGGAGGCCCCTGCACTTCGAGGAAAGCAAAGCTGAGAGTGTCACAACTCTGTGCTACACCATCCTGCTGCCGTGGCTGCCCTTAAGAGTCGAGGTCACTGGGAGGTCAATCAAACTTCCGCAGATCGGCAGCAGCTCCTGGGGTCCAGGAGCTGTCAATTGTCAGGAAATTAGGGAGACTGGCACAGCAGAGGGACGAAATTAAGATGCGTGATACTTGGCAGTCCTGGGCCTCGTGGCGGCCCCTGGGGTTTGGCGGCCCTGTGCAGGTGCACACTTTGCACATGCCTAGGGCCGGCCCTGTGGGCCTTGAGGCCCATAGGAATGAATGGGAAAGCCATTCCTTATTTGCGATTCGCAATTAGCGAATCGCAAATAAGGAAGCAGTAGAAATCGCAAAATAAATTGTGATTTCTACATGCATCCCATTTTGCGAGTCTTTAATAGCGATTCCTTAATAATCGCTATTAAGGACTCGCAAAAGAGGACTTTGATGAATCTGGGGGCTAATCTCCCCGACGGCCCCCAGAGCCTTGAGACCCTTGGGGGTGATTTGTTTGCGCTTAACAAATCCTGGATTTATTTATTTATTTATTGATGGGACACAATACCGGGGGCAGAATATCATAAATGAAATATCAGTAGGTGACTAAGTCTAGATTTTCTATACCTAAATCCACATAAATTTGTACCTACACGGTACAAATAAGCTCAAGGTACATGGATGTGGAGTCATGACTAGTAAATCTATACTTCCCTATATGCACTTACCTTTCAATATTTTGCCCCACGATACTCTCTCCTTGATACCCTGCTACCCAGCATCTGGCCGGGCAAAACGCTACCTTTTCTTCAGACTGAAATAAATGCAGGCATTTGGAGGAAGTATTTCTCTCATATAGACTAAATTCTACTTCTATCATTTGTACCTCCGCTATTCATTTGCCTCACCTTGGATAAAATAGTGTCTAGCACAGTCTTTCCTAAATCAGCTGTAACTGGGAATAACCAGAAGCAACCTTAGCTTTTGGACACCATTATGGAAACCTAGGCGAAAACTGGAATCTTGTAGTTGTTTTATTGTTAAAAGCTGGCTCTCTGTGTTGTGCGACAACCCCCTCAAAAAGATAAGTAAAATCTGCTGGAGAAACTTTCCTGACATAGGTTAAAATAATTTCACGATAAGGGAGCACACTGAGGCCTTGAAAAGGTTTACAGCGCATTTCATCATACCATCATGAACCTGACTGTACCGATGAAAGTGCCAACAAAAGTAAAGTGAAAGATTTCCCAATACCTAGAGGAATGCCTGCCAAAAAGAAAGTGCTAAGAAAAATAAGCTGAAAGGTTCCCCAATCTCCAGAGGAATGTCTGCCAAACCCCTCAGTCCCTCACTCCCACCCACCCAAGGGATTGCAAATAAATGAAAACCACCCAGCCTATCATATCAACCTAAGCTTCTGCTGGGCTGCAATTGGGATTGCTGCAATAATATGTATCTCTTGCCAACAGCCCCAGGATAACCTCTTGGGCAAACACATATTTTATTTGATTCCGGAACCCACAGCCATACGAGTTTCCTTTGCAGACTGCATGCAGAGAGCTGACCTCTCAATCTCCCAAATTTTTTTCCCTGCATTGCGTCACTTGTGATATTTTTCCTGATAGTATGATGCATATTTCTAATGGCAAACATTCAGAAATCTCAGATAATAAAGTGATGGAAGGGTAGATACATTGGTATAACGTATTTGAACAACTTCCATGTCAGTGTAGCATAAATTAGATTTAAAACAGTGTGCAAGCAAACAGATAGATTAGCATAAACAAATCACACACGAGTAAACTGATTTCGATTGTAAATTGAACTGCAAAAACAAAAAATATAAAAAGAACCACGGCTAGAAGGTCCAGTCCAAGTAGTGCTGTGGTCAATCTGTTGATACTCGGGGTACATGTACGTGTATGTAGATGTCGCTTTGGGGGACTCACGTGACATTAGTGCACTTCAGATACTTCTTTATTAATAATGAGAACGGTCTGAAAGTTACAACTAAACATGGTGATGATTTTTCTGTACCCCCAGTCAGCAGTAGAAGGTATAAGGGATTAGGTGGGTGCCAATCTAGAGTGCCCATACAAAGCAGAAGTGGCTAGGGAACACAAAGGGAGAACAAAGGCATATTACAATTCGATTTTGGTAACAGGCTTCTTTTAAAAAAGAAACTGGAAGACAAAAGTAAATCGCACAATTCAAACAGTGAAGAATTTGCTGTTCACACTGATAAACGACAAATGTATTAAGCTAGCTCGTTAGAAAGAAATCCTATTTTTACCTGGACTAGCAAGCACCTAAATAGCCTTGTATTCATCTGGGACGGGAAACAGACGTGATTAAAAAATGCTAAAATGTGTCTTAGTTCTACCAATATTCCAAAACATATAAAAAGGTGTAATCATCGTAAATGTTAACAGTATGCCACTTTTTAACTTATCTGTTATTGAAATGTTCTTAAGTGTATGCTTTTATGATTTTATCAAAATAATCGAATAAAGCTTGTTCTGATCTGATCGTAAAAAGGTGATTGGAAATAAGGCCTAGGGTCAGCTTGGCCCAAACAGTTGTTTTACCTGCTGATTTAAAATGGCTGATAAGAGCTAGAGGGCTCTTCAAATGTTGTTGTTAAACGTTTAGTGAAACACCATGAGGAAGACTGAAGCTATTCCAATGTAGCCCGTGACACGCCCTGTTAATTCTTCTTGTATGCAACCTAGTTAATTGCAAAGAAACTCATTGACGCTGGAGACCAAGGCCCTCATTACGAGTGGTCCAGAATGGTATCCCAGGAGAAGATACAGCTCAGGGCCATTATATCTTTCATGGTGTCGCAATGCCTGGAATAAGTAGGGCAGCAAACTCCAGACCCAATATTTGCAGATGCAGATGCACCAAACTAGGACCTCTGTGTAGAGTGCTGAGTGCTAAAGGCAGCTACTGAGCCCATCCTCACCACTGCTCTAAATGCCGCATGAGGTGAGCAGTAGTTGCTATGCTCTCACCTGACTTTACCTCTCCCTGACCCCGCCACCTCCCCCCACCAACACCATGAGCCTGAAAGCAGCCCTGCACCCCATACCTCCTACTTCAAGTAGGTGGTAAATGTTTGGAACTTTGGGCCTGATTTGTGAAAATCATACAGAATTGTACCAACATTCCTGGGCCTTCGTGTTATACCAATTTTCAGCAGCAATAATTTGTAATTTCTGGATTTAGGTACAATGAAACTGGCTGCAGTCAGAGATCAGTGTAGGAAGGTGAAATCTGACTGCATGGTTACCCCCACTTTTTTCCTGGTGTTTTGCTGGTTTTCGACTTAGTCTGACTGGGATCCTGCTATTCAGGACCCCAGTCTATGTGCTTTCTCCCTAAATTGATTGCATGTACCTTAGGTACACTCCAGATTGGATTCTGGGGTACCCTTATAAGTCCCTAGTATATGGTATACCAGCCGCGGCCGGTAGTGGGAGTACCGGCCGGGCGGTGACGTGGGGAGGGGGAGGGGCAGGGTGGGGGGTAGTAATGTATGGATTACGGACTTTAAAAGGTAAGTAAACATAAATATAAATAAAACGAATTTCGTTGCACACACTGCATCGCATTTGGTGATGCAGTGTATGCAACGAAATTAGTTTTATTTATTTTTATGTTTACTTACCTTTTAAAGTCCGTAATCCATACATTACTACCCCCCACCCTGCCCCTCCCCCTTCCCACGTCACCGCCCGGCCGGTACTCCCACTACCGGCCGAGGCTGTGGTATACTATGTACCTAGGGCATAGGTACCCCAGAGGCCTCCCAGGGGCTGCAGCATGTATTATGCCACCCCTGAGAGACCACTCAAACTGACACCACAGGTCTGCTACTGCAACCTATGTAAGGTGGTGCATGCACCCCTTACTTAGATATAGGTTCACTACATCTACCTTATATCACTATACATATAAACCTACCAGTCACCCCTATGGCAGGCCTTATCAACCCTGAAGGCAGGGTGCTGGGTTTTGTGTCAGAGGGTGCCCATGCATGAGCAGAGCCCCTCTGCAGCCTTCGAAATCTAACCTCCGGGGTTGTTAGTGATGCAGCCAAACGATATACTCTTAAGTGAATTATAACCTCGCGGTAAATGCAAACTTTAAAACGGCTGCATGGAAACATGTTGTGTTTGGTGTCAAACACCTTGGAATCATACCTCCACACCAGTCAGTAACTGGTGTGGGAGGTATGATTCCACCCTCCTAGAGGGCGGAAATATGACAACACTAGTACACCCGGTACCAGCTTTCTCGACCCCGGCCTCACAAGATGGATGCTGCCAGCCACAGACACACGTCTGCCCTCCAGCTGCTGAGCCAAGCTTGAGCAGGGGAAGGCATGACAACAGGCTGCCTGTCACAGGGAGGTGTAACCACCTCCCAGACAGGCTTGCAGGAGCCATGTGTTCCAGCTCTGGTGCAAAACTGGACACAGGACATGGGTGTAGCCACCCCTCTGTCCTGTCCCTCCCATAGGTGGGCCCCCAGAGTTTGTCCCACCCCTTCCTTGGGTATAAAGTGGGAACCCCTGACTACAGGACTTTAGATTTACCTGGACGAAATTCTGCTACAGAAACCAAGTACCTTCGACTATCTACACTACGCTGGATGACTGAAGAATCTCCCTTGGAGTAAAGGAGTTACTCCCCTGCTAAGCAGGCACCTTAAACACATCTGACCGGTTTGCATCTTCCGAGCTCCTGCCGACTCTGAAGATTTCTGCAACACAGGAGGTGGGTTTCCAAGTGTCCCTGAGGTCATCTAGTGGTCTCAGCAAACCTGAGACCTGCAGCCCTCGTGGGGACTGTGCAACCCGTACCCCTGGACACCGTGTCTATTTGCAGCAGCATATGCTTTTTGGTGATCCCTGAGGCTGTGCTTTGGGCTACGTATAGTCCTGACCCCGAGCAGCGTTTCCACTGAAGATTACCAGCCTACACTCCACGAGTGTTCCGTGGGCTGGTATTTTGTGATTCTCTCGAAGTCCCTTTGCGATCCCTGGTCCGTTGACCCGTGGTTCCCTGTGAAGGTAGCTTTGACTTTCCATGGGCTTTCCTGGTTTCTCTAGATGGGCCCTGACTCTCTATTGCATGGAGAGTCCCCAGGACCTTGCTGGTCCTCACCGAAGCATCTTTCCTCTGACTGCGTGGGTTGCAATTGCCAAGGCTTGTTGGTGTTCAATCTGGACACTGACCCCCCAGCACTTGACATCCTTTGTGGGACAGCTCACCTCCGGACTTTGGTCATCCTCAAAATCTCCTGGTCCCTGTGGCTGCAGAATCAAGCTTCACCTCTTCTCACCTGAAGCACCCAACATCGGTGGGCATTCGTCTACCGAGCCCCTGGTCACCCTTAAGTGACCCAGACTCTGTCCCCTCTGCTTTCAGGTTATTCTCAGCTCCGATCCAGGCTTATATCACACTGTACACTTTTTATCTTTACGGCAGCAGCACTTTCCAGCATCACGCCATTGAAACAGACGAAGATTCCTGACACCACTTGACACCTTTGCACCCGGCTTTCCTGGGTAAGGTAACACGGGTATCTCGGTACTCTCAAGGGTGCTGGCCTTAGAACCCTCTATGTTCCAAAGGGTTTGCTTGAAGTCCTCTCCTAAGTGTCCTTAATCTTTAAAATTCCAACTGCGACTTTCCCCTAGAGTTGTACAGAGCTCACGCCTGTGTTCTCACACTGCACACGTCCTCCGTGGGTCCCCGGTGTCACTACTTTGGGTGGTTCCTTGGGGTCCCAGCGATTCTACGTGCTCTAGGCACTGTGTCTAGTTAAGTCGTGGTTGTTATACCACTTTCTTAGTATATGGTTTGGTCTCCCCCTGGAGCCCACTGTGTATTGTGCTATTTACTGTGGTTCTAGAGATTAGTAGAGAGTGTTTAGTAATAAATACATATTTTTATAAAAACACTTGTGTGGTTCTCCTTTCATTTGGTCATTCAGGAGGTTATGATCTGGTAAAACAAGCTGCTTTAAATTCCTTCGAGACTTAGCCTGAAGGCTGCTCTCCATAGCTACCACTAGGATAGCTTTCAATAAAGGTTGTCTTTAACCTAATCATCAATAAGGGTCGTTTGGACTGGTGCAAGGTGCCCACTTTAATTAGTGGACAGCATATACCAGGCCAACTTCTCACAATCAGGAATTAAGAAGGGGTTTACAGAACAAAGGTTACCGCCATTTGAGCAGGTTGTAAGCCCAATGAGAGATCAATATGCAAAGATTGAGAGTCCCCGCCCTAGAGCAGGAGAGTAATGGTCCTTCATTCTGATCCAAAATACTAAAAGAATACTGAAGTTAGGAAGAGTTACAAGAGTTATAGAAATCTACAAAGGCATATTGGAATTTCAAACTCCCCAGGTTTATAAGACCTACTCAAATGTTCAACCACATGTTGAATGTTTTTTTTTCACCCTTTGTGCTTTTTGGCAGATGTTCCATAGGTTTTTGCGTAATGTACCTATCAATGGTAGCAAGATGATGTTACTACGGACACACATATGAATTTCGTTCTTTTTCTGTTACTGAAACCCTGCACAATTACAACATTTTATATTGTGTCTATGGATGTTAGCGTATGCCAATGATACTGCAATATTTAAAGGTGACCTGGACAAGGCTATCCCTGCTGTACAAGAGCTAACAAATGCATTCAGATAAAGCTGAATTTATCTAAAACATGACTCATGAAATGTAACCACTGTGACCATGTATCACCGCTTTATAGCAAGATAGCAGTCTAGCTGGGTGGGTGTTAAATTCTTTCTAACAACACTACTCTGTTTAACCATAATTCCAACTCTTACTAATGAATGACTAAAAATGTCCTTTAAAAAGTGGGTAATTTACCTGTGTCCGTTATTGGCGATTGCAATCTGAGTAAAATAATAATACATCAACATTTCATTTTCTTTATCAGCCCTGTGCATTAATGATTTATGCTCCTCACCAGTTCTTTTGAGAAATCAAGGAGTAATCAACAGATTTATCAGGGCACACAGACAACCTGGCCGAACAATAAGGTTTCTAAACCTTCCAAAGAAGATAGGAAGGTTCACACTGACAGATTTCCAGCTACAATACTCGTGCACTTTGGTCAATAGATTGCTTTACCTTTTATCTAAGAGCACCCTGAAAGAGCGGTAGATAGATATATTAATTACACATAAAATCGATCATAAGAGATAATAAAGTCCTCTCAATCTAAATTATTTTAGCAAATTAGAATTAAGACAATTTAAAAATCAGGTTCACATTTGACATAATATATGAAATTATTTAAAAACAGCATTGGTAATGGCTATTTACCAACAGATCATAAGTCATTGGGGCATATTACCAACGGTAAGCGATATTTATCTCTAACGATGCTTAGCAACTAATTTTTTAACGCTAAGCATCGTCAGAAATTATTGCAGATAAACCTTGCTATTATCAAGGTTTATCGCAAATGCGATAAAAAACGGCCGCAATGCATGAATATCGCTGAAAAGTCAGCGATATTCATGCATTACGGAGCTAATGCTCTTAGCCATGTTATCCACCTCCCATTGGATAACATGGCTAAGAACTGCTCAGGGCAGGTGTTAGTTTTTGGAGATATTCGCGCTTAGCGCGAATATCTCCAAAAGTTGGTAATAGGAGATAGCGATGTTAGCGACTGTTTCCAGTCGCTAACATCTTGGCACGCCCACTTTGCATGTCATTAGTGATAAATATCACTGACATGCAAAGTGGGGCCCAAGATGGTCGCTATCTCCTACTAGCTGTCGCTAACTGGTGCTAGCGACAGCTAGGTAATAGGGAGATAATTTTATCTCCGCTTTCTTGGCTTTTAAAGCCAAAAAAGCGGAGATAAACCCCCTTGATAATATGCCCCATTATTCCTAGATTTCTTAAGAAACAGGTAGTTAAAGGGTTCTGTGATGGGGGGAAAATGGCGGCCGTTAGTTAGCAGCGGTTGCGGGCTCTCGCTCTTCCCCGGCATACACTGAAAATTCTGTTACCTGGATGAAACAATGCAGGGCAAGATACACGTAGGGAACTAACCTCTGCGTTTGTTCCTTCTTGGCTTTCCTGGTCGTGGTGGTTTCGGAGCTCGACATCGTAGTGTTTGCAGGGCTCAGCGTTCGGCGTTTTACGGGCGGAGGTGGCGGTCAAAAGGGAGGCAGCGCCTCGGAGAGGCCGTTGGGCGGAGACTGCAGTGCGGATTGCACAGGGAAGAGGCATCGCTGCGAGAGTAGGCTTTTGAAGAAGTCCGGCGCCTGCCTTCACGTTTCCATGTCTGCAGACTCGGCAGACCGGATTAACCCCTGAGAGCCTCCAGAACGGTGAAACAAAGGCTCAAACTGCAAAAAACGGAGAGTGTGACCTGGAGAGTTTGGAGGAGGCTGGCCCCGGTATATGGGGTCCTCCAATGACCCCGGTAAGGAGAAGGGGGCGAGATTGGGGGCCTAAGCTGAACTTAGAGCGTGGAGCTCTATGTGAAGAGAGGCAGGACGGGGGTCTATTTACAGGGGCGAATAGATTTAATAGATACACCCTTAGGAGTAGGGACATTTGGGGCCAAAATCAATCCCCCCCGAAGTAGTTAATAAGAACTGCGGTATAAATTAAGCCCCAAAAAGAAGTAAGAACTACTAATATCGCCTCGAATTTAAAGACCTCCCTAGGCAAGACCCCTACTCGAAAGGACCTGAAAAAATTGTCTAAAAATATATCAGGGAATATACCCATCACTCCCTCCTTAAGATTCTACTTCAAGGTTCAGGCTATACAATCTTCCTTGAAAGAGCCAAATCAACTGCCTGAATTAAACTCTGGTTCAATAGTGAGTAACGATAGAGCTTCAAAATTACAACAATCCCTGAATATAAATGAGAAGGCAACAGGAAAAGAAATAGATCCAATATGCCTGGAAAATAGATATGAACCACTCTCGCAAGAGATCAATGAGACTGATAATTTGAATTTGAATTTTTAAAAATTTATAAAGCGCACGTTCACAATGCAGTTTCATGGCGCTAGAGGGATTCCTGGGGAAGAGAGAATACAGAGGGCTATAGACTGAAAGCCTGCTGGAACAAAAGAGTCTTAAGGGCCTTGCGGAACTCCATGTAGGAGGAGGAAAGTCTGATATGGGGTGGGAGGGTGTTCCAGAAGGTGGGCGCAAGGACCGCGAATTTCTGGCCACCTGCTCTTTGTTTCTTGAAGCGGGGAATAACTAGCAGGGATTTGGTGGATAGGCGAAGATCTCTAGGAGGGCAGTAGTTGGTAATGGCGGAGTTGATAAAGGCAGGAGCCGTGCCCGTCCGGGCTTAAAAAGTAAGGCAGCCAAGTTTGAACAGGGCCCGTTGCTTGATGGGAAGCCAATGAAGAGCAATGAGGAGGGGTGACGAGTGATGAAATTTAGATAGGCCATGTACCAGGCGGCTGCCTGGTTCTGCACCAGCTGAAGGCGTTGAAGTGCATAGGCGGGAGCACCATTATAGATGATGTTCCCATAATCGATCTTAGATAAAACCATGGCCATTACGATCAGTTTGAGTGCGGAGGGAGAGAAAAACCGGGATACTTTCCTAATGATACGGAGGGTAAAGAAGCAGGAAGAAACAACAGAACTAATGTGGGAGTGAAGTGTCAAATGATGATTAAGTGTGATACCGAGGGTCTTAACTGAGTGAGAGGGAGTGGGGGGTGGGCCAAGAGAGGGGGGCCAAAATGAAGGAGACCAAGGGTTGCCACTGCCACCCATCAGAATCAGCTCTGTTTTATCCAGGTTGAGTTTGAGATGGTTCGCATTCATCCAACCCCGGATAAACAGCATGACGGACTGGAAGGCAGTGACACCTGATGAGGGAGAGGAGAAATTAAAAATAAGTTTGAGGTCATCAGCGTAGTTGTAAACTGTGACCTCCATTTGTTGCAATGCAAAAAATAAGAGGGAAAATGTAAAGGTTAAATAAGAGGGGGGAGAGAGAGGAGCCCTGAGGGACGCCGCATTGCACCCTGCGGGGCGGGGCGGAGAATTCGGCCAAGTGGACGGCCTGGGTGCGGTCAGCCAGGAAGGAGCCAATCCAGGCCAGTACTTGTCCTCCTATGCCCGCCGCCTCGACACGGGACAAGAGAATGGAGTGGTCCACCGTGTCAAAAGCGGTGGACAAATCCAGGAGGACCAGGGCCTGAGGGGTGTTGGTATCGAGCCCCTCCCTAAGTTGGTCCATGACCGAAATAACCACCTTCTCAGTGGAGTGGCGGGGGCGAAAGCCCGTCTGGCAGGGTGCAAGGTAGTCACTGTCCTCTATGAAGGCGCTGAGTGCCTGGGTGACATGGGACTCAGCTACCTTACCCAGGTAGGGGAGAAGGGATATTGGACGGTAGTTTGCCGGGGAGGAAGGATCTGCCCCCGGTTTTTTTAGTATGGGGAGTATTATTGCAGTCTTAAAAGAGGCAGGGACGACGCCATGCATGAGGCAATCATTAAGGAGGGTAAGGACAGGGGATGGGCATTCGGCAAAGATCTGACGGAGAATACGTGCCGGGCAGATATCAGCTGGAGAGCCCGACTTGACACGACTAAGTAAAGGAGGCAGGGATCTTCTAGTAAGTGGGGGGATAGAGGTAAGGGACAAATTATTACCAGGAGGAAGGGGGTGGGAAAAACTGGGCGAAGGGTGGGGAATGTTGGCTTTAATACAAGCTATTTTGTCAATGAAAAATTTGTTAAGCGAGTCGCATAGGGCCTGAGAGGTGGGGATCTTGGGCAGAGTTCTGTCCGAAGATGCCAGCTTGTGGACGGTGGCAAAGATCTCACGCGGCTGGCTCTCTGCGGCTAGAATACGCTCCAAGAAATATTCTGTTTTAGCTGCTAAGATGGCTTGTTTGTATTCGCTAAGAGTAGTAGTGTAGTATTGTTTCCGGGTTGGGCAATACGCTCTTCTCCAGGCTCGTTCAGCCTGCCGTAACTCCAGTTTCTTGGCTTTGAGGCCAGGGCTGAACCATAATAGCTCCTTATCTTTTTCTTCCCTGGCCAATAAGGAAAGAGTCACCCCCCCCCCAATAAACGGTAGCGCAATTGAAGAGTTAGGCTCATTAGGACCACTAAATTCAGCGTGCAATTCAGGGGCTACTTCTCCCATGGAAGGGCTACTAACTACCCTTCTTATAGAAATAAGAGATACATTTGCAATCTCCGAAAATAATCAACTGAAAAAACAAACAGTTTGTGAGACACTTGAAACCAAAAATTAACGCTATTTCGGAAAGAGTTGGGGCAATGGAGTTAGCCTTTGAAGATCTCACAAAGCAAGTAGATAAAAACACACAAGATATACAGACAATAAAAGGCGGGGACAAGATTCTGAAGGAGAAACTGGAAAGGATAGAAAATGCCGCAAGTAGGAACAACATTAGGCTCCTGAATATACCTGAAGATGTGGAGGGAGGAGACATAAGATCCTTTATAATCAACCTCCTTATAGAACTTCACCCTGATATTGATAAAAAGACTCTTGAGGACGATATACAAAGAGTACATCGGGATCCTTTCACTAAAAAACCTGGGAAGAAAAATCCAAGGAGGATCTTAGTTAATTTTAAATCATATGTGCTTAAAGAAAAAATCCTGGCAGGAGGATTAAAAGCGTGGATGTATAAAAAAGCTGGATGGACATTTCGTGTTAGATCTGATAATTCCCACATCACTCAAGACAAGCAATGGGAGCTGGGGAAATCAATGCAAGAACTAAGAAATTTGGGTGCTACGGCAAACCTATGTTTCCCCGCCTCGCTTAAAATAATGTGGAACAACAAAATGTTTAAATTTAAAGATCCAGAAGAAGCTAATGCCCTGATAAACCAGAAAAAGAGTACATCCAAATGAGATCTGTTGGAACAAAGCAGGGTTAGAGACAGATCCCGAAAATCAGAGGAATTTTACCTCTAATAGTAGTAAGGGAGGGTTCCCCAGGTGAGGGGAGTTGGATTTCACTTAAAATGCAAAACAAGTTAAATTTTCATTTACACACTGAGTGGGGGAGCAAATGGGTGAAAAGCAAAACAAATGTTTTCATTTAAAACTCTAATCAAAGGGATCTTTGGCCTTCTTTTTTAAATGTCAGTAATGTTGGTAAAAACTCCTAGTATTCAATGGCTAAGAATGAAAGAGCAAAAGGCATGAGAATTATCTCTTGGAATGTTAACAGATTGAGGGTCCCTTCTAGAAGAAAGAGGATACTAGAGTATTTAAGATTATCAGCCTGTAATATCTTCCTTGTTCAAGAATCACATCTACTTAGAGAGGAATGGGCAATGATTTTAAAAGATCAGAAATGGATTGAGCACTGTATCTGTACAACTCAATCTTGCACAGTGAAAGGAGTAGCCATTTTAATCAAAAAAGTAGCCTTAGCGATGTTAGGTGAATGTATGGTTGACCCTTTGGGAAGGTGGGCAATTGCTAGGGTAAACATTAACGGGCTTGGTTGACTCTTGTAAGTAACTATGGGCTGAATTTAGATGATCCAGCCACTCTATATACTCTACTTCTTCAACTAACTAAAGTCAATGACCACATAATACTAGGGGATGATTTTAATCTGGTCTGTGACCTGAATCAAGATTCTACCTCACGCAGAGTTGCACTAAATACACAAAAGATGAGAGTGGCTCTAAGGCAATTAATGTCGGACATTGGGCTAGTAGATATATGGAGAGAGCTGGCCAATAAGTCTAAAACAAATGGCGGGAAATTTAGGTTTCATAATAAAAAGTGCAGACACCGTTCAATAATTGATTTCTTTTTAGTGGATGCAGTGGCAAGTAGAAACACTATTTTAGTTAGCCATGTCCCGGAGCATTTGTCAGATCACTCGGCAGTCATCCTAGAAATAGACATGAATGTAGTCCTTCCCTCCCGGAGATGGACCATCAATCGAGCATTATTATTAGAAAACATAATAATTGAAAAGTTAAAAGTGGAAACTAAAGAGTTTCTTTATGTTAATCTTAATTCAGCTCCATCTCAAAGTGTTTGGGACACATACAAGGCTTTTTTGAGAGGCTCTCTAACAGCTATATCCATTTTTTAGTCTAAGAAAGTGCAAGAGGAGACCAAAAAGTTAGAGGCTGAGATATATAGTCTCCAAGAAAGCCTAGAGAAAGAGCAGGGGAACCCAAATATTTTAAGAGGTCTAACAACTGCAAAACATAAGCTTGCCGATTTCTTAGAAATCAATAATAAAAAAAGTGGAATGCTAGCAAGTTAGCCCACCATGAATACGGGGAGGGGTGTAGCAAGCTCCTCGCGTGGAAAACAAAAGTTGATCAAACAAGAAATTGGATAAAGGACCTCCGGTGTTCAGATACCAGTAATATAATAACGGACAACACTGAGATCGAGGAGGAGGAGAAGACATTCGATGAAAACCACACGCAGGAATTTCTATCAGAGCTAGCTCTACCTTCGCTTCAACAAAACGAAAAAGAGCAATTATATCGCCCCATATCTACGGAAGAAATTACTCAAACTATTAGTTCTTTAAAAAGAGAAAAGCTGCTGTTCCTGACTCCATCCCTAATGAGATATATATTATATTAAAAGATGAACTGGCACCTATTCTTCTTCAATTGTTTAATTAATCTTTTATAAAAGGTCATAGTCCGCCCGTCTCATGGGAATAGGCAACCATAACAATTCTGTTAAAACCAAACAAAAATCCAAGACTCTGTGAGTCATATAGGCCTATCTCTCTCTTGATCTGCGATCATAAAATATACACCCAGATTATCACTAAATGATTAGATAAAGTAATAGGCCCGCTAATACATCCAGACGAAAAAGGGTTCATGAAAGGGAGGCAGCTTAGTGAGTTGACACACAATCTAATTGGGGCAATAGATATGGCTCAGATTTATAGGATCCCTTTGGCAGTAATGACATTCGATGCTGCCAAAGCTTTCGATCGGGTCAATTGGGCATTCCTGTTCAAAGTAATCCAGCGGTTTAATTTAGGTGAAACGTGTCTGACAGCAATTAAAGGCATATACAAAAATCCTTCAGCAAAAATTATCATTAACGGGAAACTAACACGTTCAATACAAATTGGAAGAGGAACTAGACAAGGCTGCCCCCTTTCCCCGTTACTTTTTAATATTTACATTGAACCCCTTGAATGTAAATTAAAAGCCTGCCAGAATATTATCTCCTTCAGAGGTAATGGGTGGGAAAAAAAATTGGTCTGTATGCGGATGACCTTATAATTTACACTGGTAATTTGGAAAGATCGTACCCAGTGATATGGTCAGAGATAGAGAGCTTTGGAAAAGTGTCTGGATACCTTCTTAATCAACAAAAAAGCAGAACTCATGAAATGGAACACTAATTTCAGGAGTATCTACACATAAAAGTAAATTAGATATCTTGGAATCCAGATAGTCCAAAATATTGACAAAATAGCCCAAGTTAACCTTGAAAAAGCAACAAAGAAAGTTAGCTTACAATTACAATAATGGGGGGCACTTTCACTTTCCTTTCTGGGTAAATCTAATTTATTAAAAATGTCAATCCTGCCAAAGTACACGTTTTTGTTTAATACCATCCCCTTTAATTTCCCACAAATGTGGTTTAATAAGGTGCAGGGGCTCTTTTCAAGCTTCATGTGGGGAGATTAAAACCCAAGAATAGTTTTAAAGAAACTCAGTAAGAAAAAGGAATATGGAGGCATAGCAACCCCTGAATTATATCTGTATTTTTTTGCCTTTCACTTTCGGCAACTTATGATGGAGAGTTCAACTTTTTCACCACTCTATGAAGCTCTTACAATCGACTTTACTGAACAAGGAGGGTGCTTCCTTTTAAAAATTTGGCCACCCAAAATTGTTTAAAAAGGTAAAATTGAAGATTTTGTCATCAGCTATAAAGCTCTGGTCTCAGGTGAGACGTCTTCTAAAAATCCCGTACTATAATGACACGGCCCCAGTTTGGGATTCCACAGGCACGCCGCTGTGTTTGGAAGATGCCCTTGCGGTTCCTCTTCGAAGCTGTGGTGTCACCACATGGGGCAACTGCTTTTCGACACAGAACTTATCTCCTGGCCTCACCTTTTAGCGTTATGTGGGTATACGGTCTCGAAGTTCAAATATTATCAATTGCTAAGCTGGACAAAATCTATAGGTAAAGAGCTAAAAGGGAACTTGAATTTGGCATTAAAGATATGCTCCCGTCAAACAAAAACAAAAGAAGTGGCAGAGTGGTATTGGCTACTTGTCCAGAACGGAGAAGAGATGCTGATACTGAGATATGGAAGAAGGACCAAGTAGGGCAAGTATCTATGTCTTCTTTATGGTCATATGTAAATGCTACACCTTTAAAGAAGAACCACCTTTTTACAGTACACAAAGCTTACTGGACACCTCGGAAAATATCGAAAATGGGGAACCAGGAGATTAAGAAGGGCCCTAAATGCGGAGAAGCTAGGGCAAACAAGGTCCATATGTTCTGGAGTTGCCCGGTAATACACTCTTTCTGGAAGAAAGTGGGTAAGACCATCTCAGATATTATGGGGCTGGAAATAAATTTAACAACTTTGTCTATAATTTTTGGGGTATTACCAAGGGAGTTAGATGGCTGTCTTCAAACAAAAAGACATAAGGCTCTCTTCTTCACTCTGATATTGTTAGTTTGCAGGGAGCTCTGTATTACATGGATCTTACCCTGCTTCCCCACGGAAGAAGAATGGATTCATTCCATTCAGAGGGTATCTGTTTTGGATCAATCTGGTAAACATAATAAAAAAACAAAATACTGGGAAATATGGGATAAGTGGGTGGAGACAGGCTTCCCTTAACATATAAAGTTTAGTTATGGGCTTGATAGGTTTTTCGTCTCTATCTTTTGTTGGTTTATGGTATTTCTATTGTTTTTCCACTTTTCAACACTTTTATAATTTCTTGGTCCAATGATTAAGAATATGCTCTGGATAGAACCCCTTAAAGAGACCGTTACTATCCTTGGAAAAAGGATTATGATGGTCTAACAGACGAAGCAAGATTAGTGGGTTGGATGACACATAAGAAACCGAAGATGCGGTTCTGGAGATAAGTGGTATCTTTCTCTCCCTTGTGGAGTGACCAGGCCTGTAAAAACTTCCTTTGGATACTTGAGATGCTCAGATTACCCCCTTCTTGAATTTAGAGCATATTGTGGTTAAATGAGGACAAAAAAACCAACAAAAAAAACAGGTAGTTAGAAAAAAAGGCCTAAGGATGAGTGGGCAATTTATCAAGAGAACGTAGATTCCATCCTTTCATTCACTGCTCAGTTTATAATAACCAAAAAATTCATTTTCATGTATCCTTCACAATGATTACAAAATGGAGAGATAATCACAAACCAAACCAATAGTTGACGAATTTGGCAGAATAGTATCAAATTTGTGTATGGCAAATAAGGGATCTGGACAAATAACTAGTAATATGACAATAAGACATGGGAGATGACCTAACCTCAGCAAATCTAACCCAAACTCTTGAACATACAGAAGCTCTGAGTTGAGGCATTATTTATAGCATATGATAAATAACGATACTATTGGACATGGCGTTTATTGTGTGTGATAAATAACACCTATCACAAGTTTGTGGGGAATAACATTCAGATTTGGGCGTTTAACTCAGCAAAATCCACATAGTACGGTAAATACTGTGCAATTTTCCCTGCTATATTTTAGCAGGTTTAATCTGCCAAAGTTTAACAGCGGAGCTTTAATGCATCCGATAATTATCGGCTGCGTTAAATACAGCCAAACTTGTAATACTGACCCGTGCATAAACAGGAGTTTATGCACGGGTCGAAATTTACGGGCCCACTCGTAAGTAGGGCCATAGTCTTTGTAGCATAATCAACTACAACAACTCAAAATGGTATATGACACCTGCCTGTGCAAAAAAAAATCCTTAAACGCATTTTCCCTTTTCACTGTGTGATTTAAAATAAAGAAATTTCTCCTCACTCTGCCTGGGTCTGGGAAGCGTACCATTTTAAGGCATTTCAAGGTTTACAACACTTTGTAAATTTAGGAATGAGCTAAAATCCATGGGTGGATGGATGGAAACACCACCCATGGAACGCCTCTCTGCCGCAAGGTAAAACAAGACAGTGACATGCGCTGCTTAGCATTACTGTGCATTTACCAACTCATTCAGAGCCACACAAGGTGGCTTTGCATGGCTTAGAGAATTCCAATTACATGCTTGCGTTGCCTTACATGACTCAGGAGCAACACAAGCCCTTAGTAAATCTGGCCCACAACACAGCTCTACTAATATATTTAACGTTAATCATGTGTCCACCTTCAATGAAGAACCTTTATTTAAGTCAACAAGTTTCCCAAAAACAGAGCATTACCCTAGTAATTCCAATGAGCAGTCTGCCCCCATAGATGCTTACCATGACTTCTGCCCTGACAACAATTATCTTCCAAAGTGTATTTACCATGCCCAGGTTAATACACATAAAGCATTATTAACTCCATACAGATTGCCCCATCTCATAAACACAGTGAAAATGTGTTATAAAAGCAGTACAGCTATTCGAAGCACCACAAAAAGGGTTAATATGTCGAGTACAAAGGGTGGGAAACAGGAAGCATATTCACAGAGCTGACCATACAACCTGACCTTTCCAACCATTTCACCACAGCTTCAGCGCTCCACTGCCACGGGCAAAAGAGCATGTAAATGTGATTATCACAGCTGAAGACTGGTACTGAGACGCACGCATGGGCGTGATCTGTTTCCGAACCCCACTCCTAACAAACATTTACTATTTAATTAAAAACACACGCAAGGAGCACATCCTATTTACCTAGAAGGGGGGGGGGGGGAAGAAGAGGTTTTAAACGTGCCTATTTGTTTCAAAATGCATTCACTTTGAGTCTATGGTCCTGTACTCCTGTTAAAGAGGTACATGTGAGAATATATACATTAAAAACAAACAAAAAAAGAAGTGAAAACATACATTTAAATGTTCTTTCTGCACATATATATGGGCTAATATTGATACTGATAAATAAATACACGATTACAAATATCGTATATCAAACCACGTAGCACATGCTTTTTATGTGTCCGTCTCCTTGACATCAAAGTTGATGAGTAGAAACTGTATTAAATAATAAATAACGTATATAATATGTAAATATATATAAATAATATATTTAATTTTGTATAAATATATAAATATTAGTAACATAAAGAGTGCTACGTGTAAAGCAATCCCTTAATTCATTAATTAACGTGCTATCATTGCCTGACTGGCATAATTACGGTCCAAAGGGCAGCCGCAGAAATATTTTTACTTTCGAGAGATATCAAGTCTGTGTGTATTACACAGTGTACTATCGCTACGGCCCTAGATGATGGTGCAACATATGTGTTACATAAATAACTTGCTGGCACGAGCGTGATGGAGCAGTTGGGTCAATTCTCCTACGGCTGCAAAACTCAAGAGCTGGCCCTGCCCATTCAGCGTGCATGGGAGAAGGGCGAGATTATGTTAATGCTTTTGATGATTTATAGAGACAACTGTGTGTTTAAATGAGAATGCTCATGTTAGAAATCATTAGACTATCAACTAACATATTATTGGCAATGCCAACATATTCTACTTCACAGTGACAAGTGATTATCCGGGGTCGGACTGGGACAGAAGATAGGCCGGGGCACCAAAATACAAGTGTCCCCCAATAGTGAAAGACACATGGTAAAGGTGTGATGCAAGGTATGGAAGGCTGCATGGATTTCAGATTGCTGGAAGCAACGTTTGTTTTAATATCAGGGAAATTGTCAGTAAAAATCGGCCCACCAGATCATAACCAATGTTCCATCTAATTTATTATATCTGTGTATGGCAACTAAGGCATGAAAAATCTCACAATGCTGGCAATTGCAGTGCGTGAGCTAGCACAGCCAATTGGTTCTACTACTTCCAATTAAATGTAAAAAGTTTATTTTGACTCACTCTTAGTTGCATGTAATAATCATATTTACGTCAGATGTATTATAGACTGTCTTGATCATAACAGTACCCCATGACATTTACTCCAACAGCATAAACAGGTACAGAAAAGACAGAACTCAAATGTTTGTGCCATTGAGTAAATTTAATTTGAATAGTGTGCAAAAGGATTCAACAGAGCTCTCAAGTTTTCCCCTGTCAGTCATGATTAGCTGGTCCAGTCATGTTTATTTCTTGCCATTACATAACATGTATTTTTTTCACCACATCATAACAACAACACTATAAGCAGTAGAATGAAAATTGAAAAAAGGATTGGATGAGCTAGCTATGCCTGTCATTGGACAACAGGAGAGGAGCTAGCCATGCCCTGACACTGGACAGCAACTGATATATACCTCTGGTGCCTGGAGCCCAAACATAACACGGGGTTCTGTGACAAATGCAACTTCATGCACACCAAGGCCATGAAGGAGTTGAAAATGGAGCTCCTCATGGCACAAGCTTAGGATAACCATTGGGTGCGTCACTGCTGCAGGTCACTGTCTGATTACCGGTCATCAGTCTCACCCAGGTATCTGATTTCATAGAGATGCAACTGGTTCTGGGCCCAGAGCCTCCTGCTGTCTACCTAGAATTTCCATCTGCTGGGGCTGACACTGCACAGTTTGTTGTCTTCACCCAGGCTATCCTGGTTCTTCTATCCTTCAGCTTTCTCTGGTGCACTTGAAAGCCCCAAGAGCCACTGGGGCCTCTGACTATTTTTATTTATTTTTTATTTTTTAGAGTTTTATACAGCGCGAACAAGATCTTTGCAGATATCAGAGCGCTTTACAAGTAAAAATACAAAGTAGAAATACAAAGTAATAAAGCGTATATACAAAGTAATATATGAGGTAGTTAGGTACAAGGTGCTAGTTACATAGGTAGGTCAAAGGACATGAGGTAGGTTACAGGTGTGGTAGTGTAGGTACACTGAGAGTAGACAAACAATTGCGTCAATAGCATAAAGTGCGATACCAAGGAGCATATACTTGCTTAAGCGTGTTTAGAGTATTTAGAGTTTAAAGGTGGGCCAAGTTGAGGTGGGTGTGTGCAGGATGTATAGTCCCACAGGTGCGACAGTAGAAGGGATGTAAAAATCGTTGAGGTGGAGAGGGTAAAGTGTGCAAAGTCAACCAGGTGCGTCAACACTATAACAATATACATAATCAACCAGGTGCAACGAGCATTATAACAAAATACAAAGAGTGAGCGTATACAATTACGTAATTCGATAATACGGGTGGTACAATAGGCCAAGGTCGGACAGGCCTTACAGAGCAGATTTATGAGTGATACGGAGTTACTAGGACTAGGTTTCTACCAGAGACTTCAACTCTGGCCCGGTTCAACCCTGCTCAGCCTCTTCCTGACGTGGCAGTTGCTCCGCTGCCAGGGTATCAACCATCACTGTTCGGTTACAAAATGTGGCAAATTTCTGAAAGGTGAAGACCATTTTGATATGATCCCAGTCCCATGCCCAATAGTTGATGGAGAAAGATTCCTTGCAGGGCTTTACCTTGTGATAAGTACTTTAGCAGGTTTGAAGGGAGTTTTGGTTCTTACTCAGACCACAGTCAGATGGCCAATATCATCAACCACGATGATTGCAATGAAACAGGTAATCTTTTCCCCCTTACTTGCACAGATGGTGGGGACAGTTTGGCTCTGCAGAAAGCAAGTGGACTAGGCTCTTTCCCTGAGGTGGATCTGGAGAGTTCATCAAGGTTGCCTCCTTTATGGCTGTGCTACACAAGATTGTTAGTATTATGGAATGCCTTTGCCTGTAGATGAAAAAATGCCAACCACACAGAGATTCTGCAGCTGGCCACCTCTGCTGTGAATCCCTTGCTCCCTTTCAACAAGGCCTTCATAGATCTCATTTTGTCACATGGAGTAAAAACGTTTCTGCTCAGATAGTGAATCATCAAGTCACCCAGCATCATAATCCTTCTCCTCAACCTTACCTGGCACACTCCCGGAGAGTCTTGTGGTATAAGCTACCACTTATTCCTGACAGAATCCTGCCTCTTTTCTCTCTACTCCCTGAGAAGGAATGTAAGAGGTTTGAGGCAAAGGGGAAGGAAGTGTTCTTTTCTGGAAGCCTTGCCCTTTTGCTCCAGGAATACGACTTGCCTTCTGGCCTGTTACGTTCATAATCTTTAGGAAATTGCTGAAATGTTTTTCCTCAACCTCCCAGATCACATTTTGGACCCTTTTGCAGAAGTGTTGAATGATGGTCAGGCCACAGCTAAAGACAACCAAACCTCTTCTGCTTCGGCCTACATACGTGGAAAGGATAATGAGGTTAATGGGCTTCTTTAGCGCCATGAACCACTATGCCTGGGAGCACTCAACTGGCTGTTTAGTGATGTCCAGTTAATTCTTATGAACATTCGATTTAATTATGCTTATATTTTTGGGCAAGAAGGCTGATTTACCTTTGGAACATTTTAAATAGGTTTGTTCTATTGCCCACTTATTTGCCTTGACTTTCCCTGCTCTTCGGTTCCACAGACTATACTGTACATTCAGGAGTTACTCCCAAGGTATACACTTTTGGCTGTGCCAGTCCTCGCAACCTGTGCAGGAGCAGTCCAACCAATTATTTCCACAATACAGAGGACATGGCAGTTCCAAAGGACAGCATCAACAGTCTTCTTCCTCTCCAGAATCGCAGAACCCCTTTAGATTGCTCTCGATGGAACACTTCTGGCCTGTAGGAGGGAGTGTGCAATTTCACTTATATCAATAGCTGTCCATCTCTACGGACCATTGGTTCCTCCAGAGCGTCAAGCAAGGCATGCCATTACAGGACATGCTCTCTCCCATTATGCATTTCCTCCGTCCCCTCAGAGGATCAGTCTTTCACTCTCTCCATCACAAAGTATTTTCTTTTCCTTTGGCACTGTCAACACTTTGTAGAGGTGGGTGAGCCAGTGCAGGTTTGAGCCAGATGCCTGACTCTGGCTCACCTTAAGATCCTCTTGGACATGAAGACCAAAACAAGCTGAGCTTTCATGTGGCTTCTACCTGCCACCCACACACTCAGCTCATGTGCCAAAAATTGAAGACAAACATTAACATGATGTAAAGTAGGAGAAAGAACAAGGGGGCAGATTTATGTTAACTGGCGCATCCCCAGGGATGCGCCAGTTAATGTGCGCCACAGTGCGCCACAGCTCCGCCACCCATGGTGCGCCGCATTTATAATGCGGCGCACCATGGGGAAAAAACGGCACAGATGCGTGACGCATCTGTGCCGTAAAGGTGGCGCATTGCTGGAGTTGCGTCGCAAGCGCGACGCAGCTCCAGCAAGGCTCGGGGGTGCCCCATCTTAACAATGCTGCATCAAGACCTACGCCTGCTTCAAGCAGGCGCAGGATTTTGACGCAGCATTGGCCTGAAAGTGACTGAGTGAAATCTTATAGATTTCACTCAGCCACTTTTGCGTGGCGCACCTGCCCCGGAACGCCCACCCTGTGCCGGAACGCCCACAAGCGGCGCAGGGGTTTAAAACGTGACGCATCTGCCTAGATGCGTCACGTTGTAAATCGTTCTTAGGGATGCGCCACGTTTACGCCACCTTGCGTGACGCAACAGCGGCGTAAACGTGGCGCAAGGGCCTCATAAATCTGCCCCAAGATACCTATCTATTGTCACAATTGCAGAATGTGAAAACAAAAAACCTGGGATAAATCTTAACTTCCGTGTTTGACCAGAGTGTGTGATATTAAACAAATGCTTAATTTATGTATCTCTTTTTTACTTTATTATTGCAAAAGAGAGCATGTTGGTATATGTAAGCTGTGGGTGTGTGCTGTACAAAACCTATCTTGTGTTTGATTTAATATACGTAACTATATTGTTTTTCCGGTTATAATAAGAATATAGGCCATATGTAGGGTTCACATGACAACTGACGTACCTCTTAGTTCACTAGTGCCATTGTTGTCATGGCAGGAGGCATATTCATATTTAAAAAATCTCAATTTGATTAAATGCTTTTTAATGCCAAGAAATATTCGGATGTACTAAAGTGAAACGCTTCCGTATGTTAAAGATAAATGCTTTTTGGAATTTTGTAGAGATCATATTATATTTTTGCATGATGTTTGTTGCATAATTTACACACCACACATTATTGGGACTTGGCTCATACACAGGCTCATACACAGACCCTTCCCTCGGACCACCCTGTTAATCTGTTGACCATCCCACCTCTAATACTTCACTCTCAATATCTCCACAGCTATATGTCTCCTTTGTTCCAAATGGCACAAATTAGACATCCACTCTGTGCTCTACAGAGAAGCCAAAGACTGTATGAACATGTATTCTGAACACCCTTAGGGCCCAGTGTGAGGCACTAGGAGAAATTCACACTGCTTTCAGATGAAATTTGGGAGCTTGCCCCATCATAAACCCTATCCACGCCCTGAACTCACCCTAACACTTGGAGGCAACTCAGCTTGCATGATGCCACTGTACAAGATTCATAAGCTGCATGCACAAATAAATTACTGTAACAGGTCTGGGAAAATAAAATGCACCTAGGAAGCAGCATTGTAAATACACCATACAACATGAAGTCAAAAAGTCAAATGGAACAAGGACTGCTTTGCTGACCTCTACTACTTTTTGAAACAAGCATTTGCAATGCCATAGGCCTCGGATTTAGGAGAGTTTGACCTATTGCCATTGTAAATGACAATGCCTGTTATTTATGTGTTGTTTTTAAAACAGGTCAATAAAAGGCATTGCCATTTACAAAGCCAATAGCTTAAACTCTCGCGAATGTGAGACTTATTGCCTTGCAAATGCGTGCTATAAATATTTTTTTTAAAGTGTTAGGAGAGTGTGTGTCCTGCCTGCAACAGCAGGCAGGAAAACGCTATTTGAGAAAATAGTGCTCGGAGGCTGTAATTAAAGCCTACCAAGCAACAACTCACATAACAGGAGCTGTCGCAATGAGAGGTTACAAAATGAGACAAGGTGGTACTAAGGAGGGACTACTAAGCCTTTTGACCAATGAACAGCCACAGTTTGCAGTGGACAATGACACAAGCCAATGCAAATTGTGGGCGGAAGGTGGACAGAGCTTCAAGTCCCTACCTCAATACAGCAGGCGGCCTCGCAGGGCACAGAATGCGCTGCCCAGGCTCGACCTAAAAATATTTTTCTTTGCAACATTAAGGGCGTGAATATAGTAGTTCAGATGAACCCATTTCTGTTTTCACTTGACCCTCCCCACCTATACCCCTGGCCACAGCCGTAACACTACTGTGGGCTGCTTGAAACCTGGGAGGCCAGTGTCATGCAAAATACACTTTGATGGCCAAAGGAACTGCTAAATCATGTCCTGTTAACTTTAGCAGACCCCCCTTCAGCACCGGTCACAACAAACTGCTTAACCTCCCACGATCCCCACAGCTGGGTCTCAGCACAAAGCCCATCAGCAGTGCCCAATTACCAGCCTCCTATATCTTAACTATTTACATAAAACACTTTCCTGTCTGCCAGGGGTGGATGGTATGCTCTGCGCTTGAGTATGAACACTGCTGCACACCCATCACTTATCTGGTCAGTGTGTGCGAGCCTGCCTAATGAGCCGTAAAGTCTTGCCAAGATGTGGTTAACTCTATAATGCCCCTGAGGGTGCTCTCCCGCACCCTGTCTACTAGCCAGAACCTGTCCTAGAGACTTTTGTTGCTGCATATGAGGATCTCAATGGTCCAATGTGGTCAGAACCTGTCCTGCTCCGGCAGCTCAAGGTTGTGAGTGCTCATGACTCAGCACCTGCTGTACCCCCATGAGCTGCGCCCCGAGGTCTGTACCAGCAGGTGCAGTTAACTCATTCCCACCTCAAGGCCCCAGGTCCAATGCACTTTCTGTTCCAGCTGTGCTCCTGAACAGAGCACTAAATACAAGGTCAAAGCTGTTTTGAACACTAGCCATCTCTAGTCGATCATTTCTAAACCATGGAGATCCTAAAGAACATAGAAATAGGGTCCCTGCAGCTGAATGATTCTAAAAAGGATATTACACCTTTAGGACACCTCAAGCTCAAAATGCTTCAAAAACATATTATCAGTTCTAAGGGATCTACAATCTTCTACAGACCTTATGTCAACTCTTGTAAACTCTCTAAAACTGTGAGAGAACCTGTCTCCTTATGTTTTCTCAAATGTTCAGAAACTAAAAGATGTGTTTCCTCCGCCTTGGCTTTGAGTGATGCTGTTACTACATCTGTCTCATCTTCTTCATTGAAGATTGTGATGCTCTAATTACTCAGTTTCACTCAGTATCATAAGAGTTTGACAACTTGTTATGATCATGACATGTCTTTGGTTAACCGAAGCACTTGTACCTTTGAAAAACCAGCTCTGTGCAATGGATAATGCTTTAATTCTGAAATAATGTAAGGAGAAAGTTCGTCCACTTGTTGAAAAGATTATGAACCTCACGAAGCCAGGAGATTTCGTCCTCACATTGCAATATTATTTTTGCTGTGATATTTCTAGTTTAAAGAGCAGTCATTCTGTTATACAATTCCATTCAAAAATTAGAAAATTAGGCCAAGTTGGTGGTGCGTTTCCAATTAGGTAAAGGAACTGAATCGCTAATTGCCATGCTGAATGACTTGCAGGTATGGATTGATCCCCACTGCTTTTATCAAACCTCTCCTTTGTTTTCAACACATACGATCATAGGATCCTAATGTTCTGCTTGAAGTCTATGGCCATAGTGAGCAAGGCTTGGGACTATTGTATCTGCTTTTTGGTTGACTATGGCCAAACAAAGTCTCTACTGCTGCCTTTCTAAGAATGCCTTAAGATCTGACATATGGACTCCCCAGTGGGTCATCTCCATCTATGCAAAACCAAAGGGTATGATGGACAGAGTGTTGATCATTGCAAGCACTTACCCCCAGTCAACTGACCTGGGTTTAATCCTTCATCATTCTTTAGCTCACTTTGCCACCCCAGTTCAGACATGGCCATATGCAAATCAGTCTGACCCTGTGCCTCATGGGAACAGTCCAGCCCAAACTGCCAAGCCATGTCTTCCCTGGACCGGAAACAAGCATCCTGGGACTGGTTTCTGGCTAATCAGCCGTCATCAGCTAGGCTAGCTTGAATCCAGTGGCAAAGTGAGCAAAGGACCTACATCTGGGCATACCCCGCCAACTTAGGGCGAACAAAGCAAAACCCAAGGGGATGATGGACCGAGTGTTGATCATTGCAAGCACTCACCCCCAGTCAACTGATCTGGGATTAATCCATCATCATTCTTGAGCTCACTCCGCCACCCCAGTTCAGACATGGCCATATGCAAATCAGTCTGACCCTGTGCCTCATGGGAACAGTCCAGTCCGAACTGCCAAGCCATGTCTTCCCTGGATCGGAAACAAGCATCCTGGGACCGGTTTCTGGCTAATCAGCCGTCATCAGCCAGGCTAGCTTGAATCCAGTGGCAAAGTGAGCAAGGGACCCACGTCTGGGCATACCCTCCCAAGTTACTCATTTTGGTATTCCCAGAAGGCACTTACTCATCAATGAGTAAGTGCCTTCTGTAAATACCAAAATGAGTAAGTACATTCTGTGAATACCAAAATGGTAGTAAGTTTAGGATTTTGTAGTAAGTTACCCCCAGATTCATCATTGTCCTCTTTTGCGAGTCCTTAATAGCGATTATTAAGGAATCGCTATTAAAGACTAGCAAAACGGGATGCATGTAGAAATCGCAATTTATTTTGCGATTTCTACTGCTTCCTTATTTGCGATTCGCTAATTAGCGAATCGCAAATAAGGAAGCGATTTCAAGGGTGCCAGGGTGTCCTTTGGACACCCTGTAGCACCCCTGAAATGAAAATGTACACTGGTGTTGCGCACACACATGTACAAAGGACATGTGTGTGTGTAACATACAACTTAGAAAAATGCACTAAAGTGCATTTTTCTAAGTTTTCGCTATTTACCAAGAAGTTACACTTCGCGGTAAATAGCGGCCCCATATTGCGAATTCGCAATTTTAAAAAGGTTTATGAATAGCATTTAAAGAATCTCTAATTGAGATTCCTTAAATGCGATTCTTTGAAATATAGCGATTTCTAGTATAGCGATTTTTGCATTTGGGATGATGAGTCCCAAATGCAAAAATAGCGCTCGCAAAGGGCCAGATTCTCAGCTAGAGGGGTTCTCTCTTGAATGCTTGTAGCCCGATACAAAGAATGAACCAAAAATGGATAAATTGCCAAAAATTCAACTTCTCTACTCTATTCTCTATTATGCCATGCTATCCCATGTTAATGTTCCTGTGGCTATATGACATCTGCTACCCTTTACATGCCTCTGCTGCGAGGTGGATGTGTCTTACTCCTTTATATGGGTGTTATTTACTTCAAGTATTAGTCACAACTGCACACAGAGAAACACTTTATTAATCAGGCCCAAAGTAATATTCTAACACTGGAGAAGTTATTGCTCTCCTGCTTTCATTCAGTCTTTTGCCGGACCACTTAGTCTGTACCTTACCACAATGAACTACCCCTATTTCCCCGATTAAAGGCAGTAAGGAGGTTTCGTTAGGATGAACAAGTTACTTACATTTGGTAAAGCTTTTTCTGTTTGATACAGTATCTGCCTGTAGATTCCTCACCACCTGAACCACTCCATGTGCAGCACTCCACAGAAACCTCCCTCATAGCTCTCCCACCTAGACGAGGACGTCACTATGGAAAGGCTCCGCAAGCGACTCCGCGTGACATTATCGGAGCCACAAGAAGACCTGGTCGGAGTGCTGACATCAGTTCCACCCATTTTTTCCATGCCTTTGAGGCTAACGGGTGAACCGACAACCTTTCACAAGTATACCTGGTTTACAACATCTCCTCAAGTATACACTGAATACAAAAAAGAAAAGAAAACTGGAAATTCTAAAATATGGACATTTCCTAATGACCAGCATCACATCAATTTCATGCCAAAGACCTTTTTACCATAAGTTGGCAGGCAATCAGTTACTGTCAATCTAGTCGTGGCTCTCCATAAAGTCTTCTGTTATACTCTTTGATGGAAAGAAAGTTGAGATGAAGATTGACACAGTGTACCATACGTTCTGAATATACTGTTAATAACTTACCGAATTACCATAGAAAGAACATTTTACCAGAGTTCAGTGAACTCCACGCAGCATTACCAGTGTAAGATTAAACTGTCTCGAGTGATTTTACGTAACTATGAACACTATACATAGGGTCAAAGTTTAACAAATGATCACTGCCTACAACTATGCATAGTACATATTCAAATGAGTTTTACAAAAGAGGAAAGAATTTTTAAAAAAACGTGTTAAGATAACTAGCATAGTACACACACGTTTAAATTGTTGCTTCATTTTTTGAGTAAGTGTGTTTCTTTTCTCCACAGGTAAAAGGAATGTGTGAGTTATTTTCTACACTAAACGAGACTTCTTTTTAATGGTTAATGTCTTAGCAAAGCAGTAACAGGGTTATTTACTGACTGCAAACAGCTCACCACATTTCATCCCAGGCTCAACGGGAGAGTATATGTCATTTTGTCTCTTTTCCAGTGAAGTTTTCAATAGTTAAAGCATTTAAGAAAAAGTAAAGCCGCGAGGCTAAGGACATGGCACACATCATCAAATGCACTACTGCAGGGATGACATTGTGTGTAGCCCCTAAAAAAGAATCATCTCTTCAAAATCAAGAATTTATGTATTGGCTACAGGTTTGCAAATACTGACAGAGTAATGTGACAGCTCCGTAGAAAAACAGCCAATATTTAAAACAAAATGTTTACAATTTCTTAATATTCAATTATGCAAGCGATCAATATTTATGTAGGAGAAGCATTTATGTACATGATCCATAAAGCTTTATTACCATGTTATGTATCAGGTATGTGTGTTCAGTGGCATACATAGGCGTCGGTGAAAGCTATAATATGCTTGTTTGCACCCCATATTCCTGATAATAATAATAATAATAATAAAATCATTTGTATAGCGCATGGTTACACTTAAAATAGTGTGTCCCCACGCTGTGGATGAGTTCCATAGAGAACGCCCAGATAAAAACAGCAAAACACAATACAGCCACACCCTGCCCTCTACTAGGGACTGGGGAAGAGGTGAGTTTTGAGTTTAAGTCTAAAGCGACTTTCGGATGGCTCCATCCGCAGATTCAGGGGGAGTTTATTCAAGTAGGTGGCTGCCAGATAGCGGAATGAGCGGCCACCCATTCTGGCTCTGAAGATACGAACCTAAAAGTTCCTCTGCTAAATCTACTGAAACTAGACACTACAGGACACAACACCTTTTAAAGGGCACCATGGTGGGTGGTCTTATAAAGTGCAGAAGGTATTTCATTGCCATTTATAAAGTACTTTCCTACCCTTTACCAGGAACAAAACACTTCTTAGGTGGACTAGTAAGTGTCCGCTTCATTTCCTATGTGTGCCTGAACGAACATTGGTTGAAGTGTAGCTATGGTAGGCATGCGTTAGTGTCAAGCACGGGGTTTAGAAGTGTGCTTCTATCATGTTACCTCAGGTATGTCGCAATACAATAATGCATGAGGTGTGGCGGAAAGGAGTGCGAGAGTGAGGTTCACAGTTTGTGTTCACAGATCAGTAGTTTCTTTAAATTGTGCCCAGTTCAAACTACATTCTGTGAAACCGCTTGTTTTCTACACCCCTTCTAAATTCTCTGTGAAGCAAATTTTCAAATTTCATTCAGAAATGCATTCCAGAGCTTATATGTCTCTACAGAGCATGATGTCCTACTAAGTTGTATTTTTTTAAATGTGAAAACTTGGGTCTCCAGCAAAGCAAAGCCATCTCAGATCTGAGTCTCCTGCTTCGACAGTGGAGCCTGAGTTTGGATTGTAGAAAGATAAAGTCACATTTACCAACTGATAGGCAATGAAGAGGTGTTAGACCTGGCATCATTGGCATGAGTCTCTCCTCCATTTTTTCTGTTTGCCTCCTCTGTTTACGATGTTTTTGCTGGTATATGCTTTGGGCACTGTGCCACTGCTGATCAGTGCCACAGTGCAAGTGCTCCCTATGTGAAATTGCTGTATTGATTGACTTCCATGTTTGGCTTATTTGGTTTACTGTCAGTCCCTAGTAGAGTGCACCAGGAGTGCCAGGGCTTGTAAATACAAATGCTGCTAGTGGGCCTGCAGCACATGTTGTGCCACCCACAAGAGCGGCCTAGTAAAAGTATGTCTGAAGGTCTGCCATTGCCAGACCACGTGCAGTCTGACTGTCACGAGGACTGCGCAAGTACACCTACTTGCCAGCCCCTAAACCTTCCCTTAACTTCATGTTAGTCACCCCTATGGTAGGCCCACGGGCAGGGTGCATTGTAAGCATAAGGTAGGACAAGCCTGACAAGGTTGGCATGTCCTAATAGTGAATTACAGCCATAGTCGTTTTTCACTATTGTAAGGTAACCTGCTCTCCATCAGTTAGAATGGGCTGCCAGGATTATTAATGCTATCAGTTCCTTTAGCAACAGGGAGCCAGTGAGAGGATCATGAAGACAGGGGCAAAGATGTTGCATCTGCTCAGGTTCAGCACTTTTTCTGGGTACACCATCTTGGATTCAGCTTAGTTTCCTGTTCAGGTCTCTTGGGAGCCCAAAAATGAGCCTCATGGTTTTGGATTGAAACCACTACACAATTTTCTAACTTTAGTGACCATGCTTTACTGCTGTTTGAGGTCACTGGTTTAGATGTTTTCCCAAGGCAGTCAGAAAAGGTCGGTAAACCAATCCTAGCTAGGCAAAATTGGTTCCAGTTAAAATGGGATAGAGTAGACAAGAAACAAATCATACAGCAGGTTGTAACTAACAAATTAGACATGATTATGAAGTGTTTACATCCTAATGTAGAACCCGTCACCTTGATTTCTAATTTCTTAGATCTACTTAAGCAAGTTAAATGATCCCTAACCACGCCTAACGTAAATAAGAAAAGTCTGGAACTTGGTTGGTTTGACGAGGCTTGCTCCCAGGCCCTACAAGATCTTCATAAGGCCCTTAAGGCATCTCCCAGAGACCAGCCCCTGATTAAGGATTTACGTTTGAAATATAAGAAATCAAGGAAGAACAGGGAAATGGAGATGAAATATAAGGAATGGGAAAATCTAGTCAAAGCAGCCTCCTCTAACATTTGTAGGGACTTTTGGAATGTTGTGAACGCTCCTTATTTTAAAAATAGCTCAGATAAAAAAGTGGATAACCATGTAGATGAAGATGCTTGGGTGCTGCATTTTCAAGGTATTTTCGGAAGTAGTAATATGTTGAGTGATGTTCCCTTTGACCCTATGGTATTCCCAAGTGAGCCTCTGATATTTAGTTTAGAGGAGGTGAGAACAGCTCTGCTTAAGTGTAACCGAGTGAAAGCGCCCGGCTGAGATGGGGTCCCTATTGACTTTTTTCTGGAATACAAGAGCTGTGGGCCCCTTTATTAAACATCATATTCAATGAAATTTCCAAAAAGGGGCCACCTCCTTCGTGGAAAACAAGCACCATAGTTCCAAAACATAAGAAAGGTGATAAAGCCAACCCCCAGAATTATCGCCCGATCTCCCTTCTGGACTGTACTGGAAAACTGTTAGGCCGTGTCCTATTGAACAGGCTGGAAGCGTGGGCGAGGGAAGAAGCCATTTTGATGCCAACTCAGTATGGTTTTCAGAAAAGACAAGGTACAATCGATCAGTGCCTAAATCTTACTATGACCATTGCAAAGTACACCGAAGGCGAGGGAGGTTGTACTTACATGGCTTTTATAGACTTATCAGCAGCCTTTGACTGCGTAAGCCATGTGAAACTCTGGCATATAATGTTGGAGATGGACATTGACCCCCAACTGATCAACATAATACGGGAAATGTACTCACAGGTGACTGCAAGCGTTCGGTATGGTAGGAAGGGAGAATGTACGAGATCTTTCTAGATTATGAGAAGAGTCAGACAAGGCTGTGTACTTGCCCCATTCCTGTTCTCGCTATGTACAAACGAGGTGGAAACCGCAATAAAAGGATCTACGGCAGACATCCCAATTTTCCCCCCAGCCTCACTACCGATCCTGGCTTATGCGGATGACGCAATCCTAATTGCCAGGACGGGAGTTGCGCTCCAACGCCTAATAAATGCCTATGTGGGGTACATGTCTTCATTGGACTTAAAGGTTAATGATTCCAAATCTTTTGTTATGGTGTCAGGTGCCTTACCTGCGAATAGGTAACGATCTTTTCATATAGGGACAAGAAAATTTGATATAGTGGAGACTGTTTCATATTTGGGGTAACATTTGACAACAAACAATCCTGGGCCCACATGGTAAAGTGTAGGGCTATAACAATGGAGATAACTCTGGTTGTAATCATCAGCTTTTGTAAAAAAACTGGGATCTAAACCTATAGAAACGATAAAGAAGATCTACAATGCAAAAACAATTTCGGTAGCAACATACGGGGCTGGGCTATGGGGAATGGTTCCAATACACCCCATTCAAAAGATAAAGGATGTTTTTTTTTAAAAAAAGGTTTGACTCTCTTCCCACCTTGTTCTCTAATTATGTCTGCCATTTAGAACTGGGTTTGCCCTACATAACACACATAATAATACTTGCACCGATTATGTTCTGGCATTCAATTTGGAGAAGAAACACTGTGGATGTCAACCAAGCTATTTTGCTAAACTGTTTGTCATAAGACAATGAACATAAAATTGCTTGGCTAGAGTATGTCAAGACCACGTTATACTCCCTAGGTGTCTTAGAATTGTATATAAACCCAGGTTCCTGCTCCAAATCCCCCAAAAGGAAACATAATTCCCATGTTTGGCCATGTCTGATTATGAAAGGGAGGAGAGACATCAAGCAAAAACAGTAGCAAAATCTTACCACCAGATCCTTCCATAAATGAAGGGGAATTCGCTTATCTGGAGTATGTAAATAGCCCACAGTATAGGTTTATTCTTTTAAGATTTCGCACCAACTTGATTTCCTTGATGTTGGGCTTCCTAGCAAAAAAGTATTCTTATAGCAATCTGGATCAATCTCCCTGTGATAATTTGTCAGTTCAATCTGATCTTCGTCTCTTTTTTTCTGTAAATATTACAGGGACCAGAGATTCAGATATATCCTACCTCTCCTAAGGTGGTATAATTTTACCCAATGTCGAATTGCTCTTTTTTTAATGAAGAACCTCTGTGATCACTATGTCTGTTTTTGTGTAGCATCTTTTCCGTGGGCCTGCCTACGCACAAGATGCCATTTATAAAGGAGAAATGTGTCAGACACACAAAATTATCGCTTCCCTAGAGCACTCACAACTAATAGGAAAGTTAATCATGTTTCTTAGATAGGACATTTTAACAATATAGAGAAAATGATTGCTACATTTTAATTGTACAATTTGAAATAGATTATTTTCTTTAATTGTCTTTTCGCGTTTTTACCAGTTAATTGGAAGAAGGCTAGCTAATAATGTACCTAGAACCCCTTGGAGCTCATTTTGGCAGAGTGATGAAGTTCTCCTTTTATCATTACTTTGTATCAATTTTATAAAAGGATATTTAAATTGTTTCTTTTAAATTTGTATACTTTTATGATCTATGTCTTTCAACTAGATCGAATAAAGTTCTATTAACTTAACTTAAAAAAGATCTCTTAAGGCCTGGCCCCAATGAGATAGTCTCACATGAGGGAAAATCCAGGGTAGGATTCTCACGGGGTGAGAGGCACTTTTGGTCACTAGGCTGGCCTGAGGTTGGCGTGAGAGATTGGAATCTATGATCACATTCTCTTTTTCTTGGCAGGTTCCTTGATCCAAGCAAGTTCTCTGAAGTCTTTTATCTCTCTGGACTTCCAGCAGGAGCCAAGCTCTACTTCAAGCCCTTGGAGATAACTCTAACAGCAGGAGGATGAAAATACAATCCAGTCCTTTCCCTGCCCAAGACAGAAGCAGAAATAAGCAGGCCAACACAGCAGAGCACGCAGAAAGAGGCAGTTCCTCCTGACAGCTTTTCCAACTCTTCTTCTTGGCAGGTTCCTTAGTTCAGCAGTAATCTAAAGTTATGGGTTCTGGGACCCAATATGTATACCACATTTTTCTTTGTTCTCTTGTGGCAAAATTCTCGCAGCCCAGTCCAAACCAGTGCTGTCCTCTCTGGCCCAGCTTCCCGGCAGGAGGTGGAGACAGCATTGTGCAAGGGAAACATGGCCTATTCAGGTGCAAGGGAACATCGCAGTAGCACTGGACAGAGCTACTGACTTCAAGGAACTACATTTTTAAGTCATACTTGCAAAGTACCTATTTTTGATCACTGTATGTTGGTCTTTTATCGTTTTGGCCTTGTTTCTAAAACTGGTGTGGGGTCCTTTTGTAGTGTTTTCACTGCATTACCGTTGGTTATGTGCACATGCTGTACACACTGCCTCTGAGATAAGTCTGACTGCTCGTGCCAAGCTACCAAAGGGCTAAGCAGGGGTTATTTCAGGAGCATATCCCCCTTATCCTGACTAGAAGGAAGAGGCCCTACTTGGACTAAGGTATAAACCATTGCCAACTAGAGACCCCCATTTCTAACAAGGCCTCTTTGGTGAATCTCAACAATAAAGCTATACATAACACTGACGTTTCCGAACAAGACCTGTTGCTCTTGAAACCACTAATATTTCTCAGATTACTGAACAGATGTACACCATTTCAAGAATTGCAATGCGATTGGGCTGGCTTATAAATGAAAGTACCTCTTTAGTCATTGAGGAATTTAGGTACTACCTAACTGATAAAACGTCCACTCATCACTTATACTCATGAATCCATTCATCCACCCATTGGCTTCTTCTTGCATTCACCCTCACAAAAAACACACAAAAAGACCATCAAACATATGCAAGATTAATGAAAATAATAAAATAAGAGAAAAAGAAAAATATGGTCTCTTAAATGTGGCAGGTAAATACGTGCAAATAAGAAAATAGGTAAAATATCAAACATCACAATGGGCAGTCATCTTAGAACGGTATTGTGTGCAGTTTATCACTGTTTTAAAGTTCAAATATGGTTGTCGCATCCTGAAGTAATTTGTAAACCATCTTGTTATTGTACAACAAAAGTACACTATGAACAATAGCATTCTAAGATCCCCATCTAGTAAAAATCGCACTGGGAGGCCATCATGGAATGGTGTTGTGCAGGGCATATCATTTTCATACCGAATGAGGAAGGCCAATATGTTGCTTCCAAACATGGCGGATATCTTGCAATTTTAAAACAATGATACTCTAAGGACAAGATAGCAGCCCATTTTTGAAGCAGTGTCCACATGGGGTGTGGCATTCTGCAGATGAAATGTGTCAAGTCAGCAAAATGGTACACTTTCCAGGGGCAAGATAAGCACTCTAGAAGACAAGGGCCTGATTACGACTTTGGCAATGTGGGAGCAGGCTGCCACACCAGTGCCCCACTCCCACACTGCCAAAGTCGACCGCCGCTCGCCTGCCAGATTACGAGTTTCCTCATGGTCTGGCAGGCGGTGCTTTAAAGATCCAAGGCGGTGAGCCTTGGAAAGGCACAGCAATGGTAACACCAAAGCAAGTTCCTGCACGGCATGCTGTGCATGAACTGGGGGTGCATGCATCCCCATGGCACCGAGACAAAAGGTGGCCCTGTAGGGCTCCCTTAGTTTCCTCACCGCCACACTTTTCATGGCAGGCTAACCACCATGAAAACTGTGACAGTGAGGAAACTCGTAATATGCTTGGCGGTGCCACGGCGGCACCGCCAGCATATTATGGGCCTCACACCACCATGCCTTCGCACGGATCCCGAGCAGTTGCAGTGGCTCAATGGCAGTCTGACTGCCTTTCTCATAATATGGCTGTCAGACCGCCGGTGCGCACCGCCACTGCTACGCCATCCCGGGTTTGCCATTATTGGAATTTTTTAATCTTCATGCCATGTTTTGGTCAATGTGTACAGTAGTGTGGGCTCAATCAAAGAACAAAAATTAACAAGCCGATTCTGCATGCATTGCACACCCAAGAATGTGTTCCAGAATAATATTTAAATCCATTGACCAATCTTCACAATATTTGGAACACAGACATACTTAAATTCACAAAGCATGTGCTGCATTTTGCGCCGATCCATTGAATGGTCAAAGTTTATTTGTAGAAACATTGGCATTTTCTATGTACAGTAACCCATGATACCTGTGTCTCTAGGAGGACTCATTAGGATTGATTAAAGCCCAGAGGCTTGTAAGGGTCACCTGTCTCATATAACACTAATTGCATACTTTTCATCCCAGCCATCTGGAGGCATCCTCCTGACATGATTTACTATACCTATATCTAGTTGGCCTCGTGCCGTTTCTTATTTTCTATGTACCAATGACAAGATTTAGCAACACTCTGCATCAGTACAATGTCATTAAAAGTGACTTAAACTGGCACTAAGTGTAGGTTTATTTACTTTGCAGTGCATAACTTTATTTGCGCTGGAAAGTTGCCTAAACCTAAGAAAAGAAGCACTTCATAGAGGAGTCCCATGGATGGAACATGGGCGTTCTCACACTCCCACCCATTGTTTTTATACGCAAATCCTTTCGGCAAACAATGGGAGACAGGACTTAGCACTAAAAGAAATTTCATCCTTGAGGCTGGCACAAAGTACGACAAAAGTTTTTTTTTCTACAAACTTTTCAAACTTTGTGTGTATGCTTCACTATACAGCATACACACTAGGAAAAATTTAAAAGTATGCCTCAGCATTCTGTTTTTCCCCGTACAAATTCTAAGATAGACATCACGCCCACACCTTTGCACCATTGTGCAAATGTGTGTGCATGGCGCAAGTGAGCCTCATTGTGCACCAGTACTTGGGAAGAGCTAGAGCAGCAGTGTCATATCTTTTTTAGGTCTCGCCTATCCAGCGTGCATGCGCTGCATAGGAAAGAGACCTGTAGCCATCAGATGCCTTTTTCAGGCTACAAGCGTGCACGCGTTCCATTGCCTTCAATGGCAACGCGTGCATGTGTGGCTATTCCCTTGCGGGAGCGAGCTCTGCCATATGGTAGCAATTATTGCTCCCACAAGGGAATCGCGCAGCCCCACTCCTCCCCCCTGCTGCAGTGCAAGGCGCACCCGCCTCCCCCTGCTGCGGCGCGAGGAGCACGCACTTGTTTACCTAAGCCTCCTTCCTCATTATCAATGTCGTACGTTGTTTGAGAAGTTCTATAATGTTTTGAAATTGTTCTGCTAGACTGATAGCTTAATCGGAATATGTCCCTTTCAGAATCACCCCTGTTTTGTGTGGGTCCCTCGTAGAAGCCTCTCCCCTGTTTATCAAAAAGACCTCGAGGTGGAGGTACGACTAGACGAGCGAGGAGCCCAAGGCGTCGCACCTCGGAGAGCCCTCAGGGACTGTCCAACCCTAGAGACAGCCGGGAAACGAGCAGCATATGACGCCAGGGGTTATCCTCCCCCTGAAAAGTATTTGAAAAAAATATGCAACATTTGGTGCAATCTGTTGCGTGCCGAGAGCGAAATACAAGACGCCATCTCTGCATCCTGATACATCTGAATGGTGCCAAGTTCCACAGACGCCTTTGGCAGCAGGTTAACAAGGGCAAGAGTCGGAATGGGATTTCAATGAGGTAGCGTGGGCACATCACATGCTCAACAGAGGAGGCTTGTTGCAGTCCTGATGGCACGGTAACACGTTGCAGCGCGAGCTCTAACAGGGAAGGGTGTTTGTTTAATTGATAAGCCTTGTTTTTCTTCTTGCAGCGAGTAAGGGATTCACTTGCACATGTGAGATGCCAAAAAGTGGATAGGACAAATCCTAATGGGTTTGACGTCTAATGTAACGGGTCTGTGCAGCATAATGGGCCGGGGGTGGGCGGCGAGCGAGGGAAGCAGCTAAAATCTGAAATTCCTGCTGTCACTTAGAAGCTGCTGGTTCGGCCACATCTGTTAGCATGTCTGCGCAAATTGAGGATGAGAGATCTGGCAATGAGACTGGCTCAGCTGCTTGCGGGTGACCTTGCACTCCTCCTGCAAGTGGAACTTAGCGGTGATCAATCTTCATCGAGCTAGGCCCACTGCCTGTTTGTCTTTATAAGAACTGTGAAACAGTAAAGGTATTGGATCCTACATCTGACCAACCCGGATCTCAACAATAGGAAAAACAGAACAGGGTGGCTGGACAGGATTATTCGTGAAACAATTCCCCAGACACACAGTCAATCTGTACCGTGTGACCACTGGATTTAATTTTCCAAACAAGTTTATTTTTCTTTTTTACATTTATCAGCAATTTTTTGAAACACAAGCACAAACAAAACCACTGTCAATTCAAAAGGTTCATATATACAGTATCTACAAATGCACACATGCACACATTTACAAATTTACAACAAAGAATCAAACAAAAGATTGGTTAGACACACCAAAAGACAATCACAAATGTATAATAATTCAAATAAATTGCAATTATATACAGTGCAGAGATTAATCCATAAGCGAACAAACGGGAACCAGTCCTAGAGATTGAAAAAACCAAGTGACAGGCGGGGTTGAGATCAAAAACAAGCCTGCCTGTCAACGAAAGCCTGTGGTGTAATGTTAAATAGGGTTGCAAGGCTAGGATACAGAATGGTGGTATGATTTATATCCTAGCGGCACCCTTTGTTGTAGCCACAGGGTGTCTTTATAAGAAGGCACATGACGTCGGAGCCTCGCGTGCGCTCCAATGTTTGCGGCAACACTTAGCAAGAGAGGAAATAACAAACGCTGAACATACGCATGTAAAAGAGAAACAGGAGGCAGCAGGCACTAAACCACAACTGAGAGCATCGTCTGAGCTCTAGCAGCATTCGCTAAAGGCAAATGAACAGTGTTTACATTATAGGGGAGAGAGGGGGAACTAGAGAACTGGGGTACCAGGTTCGAGTCTGGGCTTCAGTTCAACATCCTGTGATTGTGGGCAAATCACTTAATCCCCCTTGCCTGCCAAAAATGTGCTTTGTACCTAGTGCTCATGTAAAGTGCTCCAATGCCTCCGGGTCCAGCTTGCGCTGTATAAAACTGCAAAAATAATAGAGGAGGTGGTGACAGAGGAGGGCATGTGTCGGATGCTTGTCTTTGTTTTTGTGATAATTGTACCAGCGAAATCTGTGTTTAAAAATGAGATTGAATCACCGAGTTGGTCTCAAAGCTGAAACTGTATCTTTCGCTTGCATTCGAGGTTACAACGACAGAGAAAACAATCTTTTTCTTTGTGACACCAATACTTGTAAATTTGATGGGGAGTGTTTAAGGATTGGAGACTGCGTCACGTGCGACTGCCAGTTCAAGGTAAGGAGACGGCCATGGGCCCTTTTCTTTCTTTCGCTGACGGGAGTTGCTTTGTGCGGCCCACTTGTACTCTCAATAGCTGCGCAATTGAAGGGACGTCTGACACCAAAAGGGAGCTGGAAGGAGAAACCAAGCCGTCTCGAGATTGAAGACATCACATTCTCTGTAGAAATATAGGTGCTGTCTCTGCCAGCGCCCCCGGGGAGCTCGTGTTTCAGCCTGCATGTGTGAGGAAGGTGTAGAATTATGCTGCGGATGTGGTGTTTGTGCATAGTTTAGGTGAATCCCTCAGCATGTCTGCTGAAATGATGACAACAGTCCTAGCCGGGTGTGGTCATGAAAGGTGCTCCAATCTGAGGTCTTCGATTAGAGCTTCTGCAGCCGTCTAGACCCAGCCCTCTTCTCCCTGGCCTGCTGCTTTGTTTGTGTGTCAGTGCACGCTCACCTTCACTATACGGTTTAGATCAGGGCCTTGCTGGTTGAAACCATCCCATATTGTTTCATTTAAATGCTGAGTTTCCTTTCCAGATTCGCAATTGAACCTTCAATGTTATCATGTTATGCTATGTTATATGTTATTTTATGTCAAGAAGTAATCGTGATACACATCACTGTCATCCTCACCGCTTGAGGGCTTGGGCCCTTACCCATGGGAACATGTGTGTGCTGGAGATATGTTGTGACATTGGCGTTTCTTCATTGGCTATGATGTGGCATGTGCCTCTTCAAAGAATGTTGGAAGATTTCAGCTTTCAAACGTTTCTTGAACTTGAAGTGGCTTTTTTCAGTAATTGCTTCTGTCAGTTTATTCCAAAGTCCATGATCCCTGTATTCCACGGTGCATTACCTTGCTTTGATTTTCAGTGGATGACATATATGCTTTATATGGCTAATTATGCAACACCTGCAATACATTTTTGTTAGACATACATAAGCATATTTGTGTAGCAAAGCAGCACATTTTGTTATAGTATTGCTTCATTATTTTGTAATTTTTACACTTTAGCACTTGTGCTTATGTTGCATTTGAACAGCAGCATGTTTCCCCTCATGCTTTTTTGGCTGCTCAAAGACATTGTGCTTCTCCTTTATATTTAAATACATACTTATGTCGGAAAAGGGCAAGATAGTTTGTGTGCTAACCCACCTCCTCCCTCCTGCCTATGCCTGCACCGCCCACAAATCACTCCCTCCCCCGTCACTACTTTTAACCACCCTTTGGCCTTTGATGCCCGCAATTTGTCGTCATCGGTGTTTCTAACTGGCCTCCCCCCAGGATCGGTTCAGAGTCTCTGTGCAGACATGTTCACAGAGTAGAAGCGCTTTGATGTTTTTTAGCCTCACTTGGCCTTCATCTCGAGACCCAAATTTGGGCAACTGAATGGGCATGTTGAAGATCCTAACAGTGTATATTTCCATGAGAATGGGTAGCACTACATAGCCGCCCTATATGCGAATTCACAGTGCTGGCACAACTGATTAATAACAATGTGCGCTAATATGCTAATTCAATGCAAAGGGCTAACGTGTTATGTATACGTTTTATACAGCGCCACCCCTTTTCAACCCAGCGCCTTGACGTAACCACAAATTTACATTGTGGTTTAAGGAGAAATTTGGATACATGTCGACACTCCCAGTTACTGTCCTCAGTAGTGATCCATGACTGAAAGTTCCCAAAACACGTACTTCTAAAAAAAAAGAAAAAAATCACTGCACTCCAGTTTTCAAAAAGTGCACCTTGCACAGACCTTTCTCGGGAAACTCTTCAGGAACATGCCTCTTTCCTGTCCTACAATTATCTTATGAAAACACACTGGTTCTGGCATTCCTTGCTGCAGCTGCATAACACCCTTTCTGTCTGCACAGGATTGTCTGTCAATGAGATCTATAAAGCTTGTCTTACGTGAGCTTACTTGTAACACTGCTCTAGAAGTACCCACCTTCCCGTGCCTGATGCTCTACGTGTGCCTTTGCCTCAAGTGCAACCATCCTCCACATGTGCCAATAGTTATGGCTAAACACTTATAAGGTCCCAAAGGCGAGACCTATTGGCTATGTCAATGCTTGTTTTAATATGGTGCTGTCCTGCTCTCTCCCTCTAAGACAAAGCAACAACGTTCATTGCCGGGGTGCGCTGTGCGATGTTATAGTAAATGTACATTGAAGTACTTAATTGCCTAAAGTAGCCCTGCCAAGATGAATGCTGTGGGTTCCGTGGCAGCATTTTCTAGCCTTTGCACAGAAAACAAGGTCAGCTTGAGGAAAAAAAGATTGCTGCAATTCTTGAAGTCATGTAATGTCTGAATTTTGAAGGTAGCTATTGTAAGAAGATAGTGGTGGTCCCAGTATTAATTCTTTGATACTAACTTGCAACAACATTGCCTCCACAATGTCGACTTGAACATATTGTTCAGGTAAGTAGATATAAGTAGTAAATCTAAACTTCCTTGTAAATTTTTACCTCAATGACATAGTGGTAGTCACTATTGAGGAGACAAGCTTTGTGAAGATCGATACATTTTGTTTAGTTGGTACTGTGATTTACAACCGAAGAAAGATCTATTAGATGCCTAGTTTGGGACCGCTAACTTTCTTTTCAGACCATGGTCTTATGCAAAGAGGCGGATTGGCCTCACCCAAGATGTATCACGTTAGGATTAAATGTGCCTGCTTCATCAATTTGTTGACTGATTAGTACATTGCTAAATACTGATTTATTAAATGTAACAGAACTTTTTGCCTGCTCTGTTGAAATATAGCTTTTTATGCATATTTATGTGTTTGATATGTTTTATTGAATTTGTTTTATGAAAATTATAGGTTTCCGAAAAAGACGTTAACCACCACAGCTGCCGAATATACCGGGAGGCAACACAGACAAAACAGACATTGAGATTTACCAGTCAAATTAATTTATCCAAAGCTAAATTTCGTTGGAAAACTATGTTGTTTGCTTAAAATGTTTGTCTGTCTTTGTTTTTATCTATATATAACTATATATATATATATATATATATATGTATATATATATATATATATATATATATATATATATATTACCTACTGGCGGTCGCCAGTAGGTATATATAGTTAGGATTTTTTCTCTATTGGTTTTTTGAAAATTCTATGTCTAATAACTTTGGCGTTTGTGGACTGAATTGGCTGAAATTTTCAGGAAAATGGAACATTTTGTTTCTGAGCAGCCCTTGAAAATTTGGGGGGGGTTCGTCAAGGGGGGGCTGAGAAAAAAGGGGGGTCACAAAACGTGTTTTTAACATTGAGTTTTCCATAGGGCGGTTGGCCTCACTTTTAGCCCGAACGGGTGAATGGATTTGCACGAAACTTGGCAAAATTGTAGGGACTGGTAGCCCGATGTGCCTTTTGTAGGTCTCAATATATGTGCTACAGTGGATTTTGAGAAATTAACGTTTAAAAAAAGATATATATCTGTAACAGCGGACCGGGCAGCGCTCCAGGACGCGTACTTTTCGCGCAACGGAGCTTTGTGAAGCGAAGCTGATTGGTTCTCCGGCGTCTGTCAACATTCCAAACAGTCCGTAGCGGCCGCCATCTTGTCTCTCGGTAGGATCGAGAGACAAGAGGAGGCCAAAGCGAAGGGGCAAATGACCATAAGGGGGAATAGTAGATCCTCGCTGACCCCCTACGTTTGATGTGGAGGTTTTAAAAGGGCTCCGCGGGGCAAAAAAAAAAAAAAATAATAATAATCGAACGGCTGAATGGATTTGCACGAAACTTGGCAAAATATTAGGGACTGGTAGCCCGATGTGCCTTTGCTAGGTCTCAATATATGTGCTCCAGTGGATTTTGAGAAATTAACGTTCAACAAAAGATATATATCTGTAACAGCGCTCCGCTTCGCGTACTTTTCGCGTTACGGAGCTTTGCGAAGCTGATTGGTTCTCCGGCGTCTGTCAACATTCCAAACAGTCCGTAGCGGCCGCCATCTTGTCTCTCGGTAGGATTGAGAGACAAGAGGAGGCCAAAGCGAAGGGGGAAATGACCATAAGGGGGCATAGTAGATCCTTCCTGACCTCTTAGGTTTGATGTACCATTTTGTCAAGTTTGGTGTAATTCCGTTCAGCCATTCAGGCTGTAGACGTATGTAAATGTCCTATGGAAAATTGCATGGGGAAAACACATTTGAAAGTGTTGAAATTTAGAACCAATTAAAATGTTACTTTGGTTTTGTATTTGTGTGTGATGAAAGTTAATTGGTTATGTATATATGTCAAATGAGAGGAAACCACAGCCATTTTGTGATACTACTGTCTGAGGTACATTTGTGAGGAATTTTTGGTGGTGAATTTCTGGTGTTTGATTTACACAGTACTAACACTTCTGCTACTTTTAAAAAGGTGAGTTGTTAATTTGTAAGGGGAACTATGTTGTACACTTGAAGATAATTTGAAAAATGTTTTCTGTTATTTATTTGCAGTCCTTCTGTTATACTAAATACTTGATAAAGTTAGTTTTATATTATGTATTACTAAAAACGATAAATGAAAGTGATTATTTTTTTCTGCAATTTACAGCAAGCAATTCAATTTCAAAATAAAATGGCTTACAATGAAGAGACCGTGGCAATTTCTTTTGAATTGTCCACTACATTGATTGAAATTGAGAGCACCAATAATGAAATATTGTCACAAGGAGGACATGACTTGTATGATTCCATTAGATTGATTGAAATGGACAGCACCAAGAATGAAATATTGTCACAAGGAGATGACTTGAATGATTCCACTACATTGATTGAAATTGAGAGCACCAATAATGAAATATTGTCACAAGGAGGAGATGACTTGTATGATTCCATTAGATTGATTGAAATGGACAGCACCAATAATGAAATATTGTCACAAGGAGGAGATGACTTGAATGATTCCACTACATTGATTGAAATTGAGAGCACCAATAATGAAATATTGTCACGAGGAGATGACTTGAATGATTCCACTACATTGATTGAAATTGACAGCACCAATAATGAAATATTGTCACAAGGAGGAGATGACTTGAATGATTTTTTTGATCAATCTCTTGATGGCGAATTTATCGAGTGTTTGGAGACCATAGAGTTACAAGAATCATCATTGGAGACTTTTAATGAGGACATTGCTGATGAGGACATGTTACTAGTTCTTTCAAATTTAGAAAATTCTGAAGAATAAATTTATATTTAGAAATCAAAAATTGTTTGAGACATTATTCATTTTTATTTTTAATTTATGAGGTTGTAGCGAAGTGATTGTAGTATAAAATGAGACTTATAGTATAGAGTGCAACATTTTTATGTTACATGGTAAGTTTACTCATATTTACTTCCCTTCTGCCACTATATTATCTCCAATGTGTATTTGACATCTCTTCTTCATCTCCGGCCTCCTTTCTCTCACTGTGTGTCTCCGATGCATCTTATCGCTGCTATTTTGTGTAATTACAGAAGAGAGTAAAATAAAATAGTTCGGAACGTGAAAAGGGGGCAAAGTAGAGTACTCCTCACCCCCTAGGCCTTTTTAGGCGGTCCCAAAAGGATTAGTTTCTGCTTTCCTGAGAGATTATGGTATGAGTTCCATATACCACAATAACTTGCATTACAACATGCAAGATATCTATCTCCTATTACCAACATTTGGAGATATTCGCGCTAAGCGCGAATATCTCCAAAAAGTAACACCTGCCCTGAGCAGTTCTTAGCCATGTTATCCAATGGGAGGTGGATAACATGGCTAAGAGCATTAGCTCGGTAATGCATGAATATCGCTGAGTTTTTAGCGATATTCATGCATTGCGGCCGTTTATTATCGCATTTGCGATAAACCTTGATAATAGCAAGGTTTATCTTCGATAATTTCTGACGATGCTTAGTGGTAAAAAATTGGTTGGTAAGCATCGTTAGCGATAAATATCGCTTAACTTTGGTAATATGCCCCAACGTCTGTTAACGTTCGATTCGAAGGAAATGAGGAAGTGTTGAAAAACATTGTCTGCGCCATCTTGCCTTTTTTGAAATGCCACACTTTTGTCGTGCACGGCAGCCATTTTAGATGTCTTGACCAGACCCACTCTCTGCACGCTGTCGATTCGTAGCATGGCTCCTCACCCACGCAAGCATCTTCCCTAGGCACTGGTCACCACCGCTCTCTGTCTTATGCATGGGCAATAAACCTCCCCCCATCTGCGCTGCTCTTCCCTGAGAATCACACTCTGTGCCCGCCCGACACCTCCCTTTCGCCCTATTCACTACCGCACCCTCTGACACTCCTCTTTCTCTGTGTCCGATTGTCCAGGCTATCAGCTAGCCCTGCAGATGTAGTTTATGGCCCCAGCTGTAAAGAATCACCCCTCTTCAAAGGAGTTATAGTAGATCAAGGCCCACACCCGATGAGATCCGTCACACCACACGTGTTCCTACTATCTGAAAACCATCCTGTATTGTGATTGGGGAGGGGACCGAGCCTGAAGCGGAAGATTCCAGGAATGACTCTTTGTACATCAAAGTTTTTACAATTATGTGTCACATTAAAAATATATAGCACTCCAACAAAGTAGTAGGAATATAAAACTTTAATAACATATAAATATATACAAGAAAACAAAAACAGTAAAAACATTTAAACAACGAAGAGACCGTGGCAATTTCTTTTGAATTATCCAATAGATTTATTGAAATTGACAGCACCAATAATGAAATATTCTTGTCAGTAGCGGTCTGTTGTGCGAATAGTTCCAAGGCAGCAGAACGCGCTGAAATCTAGATGGCACGAAAGTGATGTCTAGTAAGTTGCCGCCCAGCAAAAAACGGCGTGGGGCGCCGCGGGGGTGAGTGAGTCCAGTAGGCACCACAGCTATTCTTACCGGCATTGCAGAATTACTGCTGGGGACAATGCCTGTGCTGTAGCAGGGTCACAGCAGAAACAAAAAGGATTCTGTTGAAGATGTTGTTGGTTTTCAATTTGAAAACAGTTCTGGTGTCAACTGCTATGCTAATGTAGTGGTTAATGTTTTGTTTTCTCTAGAAAATGTAAAAGAGGGGGAGGCAGTCCAAAGTTCCGTTAAAAGGGCAAAGGAAAGGATCGGTGGTTTGAACTATCAGTCAAAAAGGGGAGGGGGTGCAATAATTTTTCCTACCGGGTCACACTGTGCTTTCACCGGAAGTGAGGTCTGCAGGATTCTAGTAATTCAAAGTGAGGCTGGCGCAAGCATGGGAGCGCCGACGTCCCGCGGATACAGTTTCGTCACTCCACGGGCGATCATGGCAGTCATTCCCCATCGGGGGTCGGAGACTCCCGCGGCTCCTCTAGAATCTTCAAGGTCGTGGAGGACTACGGTGGTGGAGTCAACCAGTGACCGGGCCATTTCTTTATGCTGGGCCCGCTCTTGCCAGGTCGACCGCCATTTTGAGAGTTCGGCAGCTACCGGCGATCGCGGGGTCACATGAGCGGACGGGCTCCACCCTGCCGGGCGAGACGTTGCAGCATGGCCACAGTGGAAGAACCCTTTTCCGGGCGCCTGGAGCGCTGAGGGTGCAGCTGGGAAGCCTCCACCTGGGGAGGCGGGAGAGGCCTGTTCGCACCGTCTCTCCCTCCCAGTGCACCCCACGGCGTCTCGCTTGAGATTTGTTATGGCCGGACCAGGCGATGAGGACGAGGGGGGGGGGTCGGAGGCATGTGCAAGACATCCCCCCCCAGTGTTGTCGCAGCCATTATAAAAGAAAGAAGTGTCCCGTCCGTCTTCGGGCCGGGCTTCCGGTGGATGTCGGCCGGACGCCCCTGGCTCTGGCCCCATGAACGGGTTTCTTGGTTTATCGGCTGCAGCCGGATCCCGTCGGCCTCGACCCCCCGACCGTTGGTGGCCGGACCGGAAGAGCATGTGGCGGGACTACCTGCAACTCTCAAGGGCCACCGCGGCCGGACTGGGAGAGAGAGGGGAGGGTCGAGGAGACATTCCCCCCCCCTGGAACTGTTCAGCGTTGTAAAGGCAATCCCCTGGCCGGGTCCCGCTGGCCTCGGCCTCTCCTCCGGCTACACCCTACGTTAGGATCTCCTGGCCGAGGCGTGGCAGCAGGACCTGCCTTATATGGGCTGCTCCCGGCTGGGCGTAGCCGGAACCCTGCCCCACCTTGGAAGTTTCCAGAGTGGGGGCGGATGTTCTACTGACTTGCATTTTCCCTAGTCTATCGATTTTTTTGGCGTGGCAGGCGGTGGGACAGCGAGGGGTGATTTGGTTTCTCTTACTGTTTTTCTGGTCTCTCACCACTGGCATATTTTAACGTTTTCTTGTTTCTAGGACATTAATAGGTTTTATCATTACGTTATGTTATCGTTTCTTTGTTCGTTGTTTAATAAAAGTTCATGTTCATCAGTGGCCTACTGATTTTCGTTTTCCTATTTTTTTCTTTCCAGGTTGTTTCATGGTAAAGTTTCTGTTAACAGGATACAGTGATCACTTCGTTATTATTGCATATGTCCTTTTCACTAGGGGTGCTCTCTGGTCGGGCCAGATGACGTATCTCTAGTAAATGGTCCGGGTGAAAAAGGTGCATCAATCAGTGGGGAGTAGATAGGCATGACAGATTACAACGGGGGAGAAAGGTCCGCATTACGTACCCTTTCACTACTTGCAAAGATTTTCCTACGTTTATTTGCAAACAGGGAATACCTCCAAAAAGAACTAATTCCCAAACAGTCAATGTTCGGACAATCAATCAATCAATGAGGAATGAAATAGGTACGACGTGTTAAAGGCTTGCGTTACCTACCCTTCACTATCTGCAAAGGGAGAGAGAATATTCCTATTCTTCCTCGTTTGCAGGTAGAGAAGATCCTTAAGAGAATTAACTTCGAACAATTCAATGCTCGATTGAAACAATCAACAAGGGGTACTGTGAACACAAATGAACGCCGCTTATGTACATACGCATTGCTATTTTCAACAGGTTGTTCCTAATGTTTCTATTTTAGCGAGGTCAAAAAGAGATCCCATTAGTGGCCTACTGATTTTGCTCGATTCCTTTTGTTTTTTTACACGATTTTTCGCTATCTGCAAAGACTAAACAGAGTATTGCGACTCTGTGCTTGTTTGTAAATAGAGAATGAACCAAAGAGAACAATCAATCAAATGGAGAGAGAAGCAGGCACGACGGATTACAAAGGGGGCAAAGGGCTGCGTTAACTACCCTTCACTATCTGCAAAGAGAGAGTACTCCTAATAGAAATGAGGGGTGGGGGGCAGCATTCAAAGCAGATCAGTGTGCATAAACACGAAAATGTTTTTACTTACCACGTACTTGACATTCGACAGCTTATGATATTTGCTATTAAAAAACCATTGAAATTCACTGAAAAAACCATAGGTTATAGACCATATATAGTTAGGAATTAGCATTTACAAAACCTTGAAAATTCACTGAAAAAACCATAGGTTATACACCATATATAGTTAGGAATTAGCATTTAAAAAACCTTATTTTACTCACACAAAACCATTGAAATTCCATATATAGTTAGTTGCACTAACTATATATCGCGCACCCGCAATCCACTGCTGATCATGTCACATATTACATCATTCATGACATGGTCAGTGACATCACTGATGACATCACTGATGACATCTCAAATGACATCACTGATGAGATCACTGATGACATCATCCAGTGACTGTGTGTTTCTGTAAAGTTTAAATATGTTTTACATATTGAAGAATGAGTAGATGTATAAGTGTCTGGACGAAGGATTTAGTAGGTGCATGACTGAATGTATGAGTGAGTGATTAAATGTGTCTCACTGAGTGCATGGGTTAGTGACTAAACTGTCTTAATTTGTGCATCATTATGTCTGTTGTTCTGTAAACTGCTGCATGTGTTGATCAGTAGCTATATGATTAACTATATGGGTTATTGATTGATTGTCCAAGTATTTGTATAGGAGACTGAGTGTGTGTGTGGCTGGCTGGGAGGTGTGTGACTCTGTGCAGATCAATGTGTACTTGTATCAATGATTGTATAAGAAAGTAAGTATGTGTTAGTATATGTTTGAAAATGTAAGGTGCTCTATGTTTAACTGTATAGACAAGAAAATGGAAGTGTGATTGATTCTTTACAGGACTGACTAGGTGTGTGAGTAACTCCATGGATGAGTGGCAGAGTGTAAGTGTCTGTATAGGTGTATGAGTGCATATGATAGTGTTGTAAAGATGAGTGATTGTATGTATGAATGATTGTATGGGTGAATGAGTGAATGTGTGTGTAGACGTAGGAATCAGTGAGTACGTATGTAGTAACTAGTATTGGTGTGTCAATGGTTTCAAAAATTATACTCTGTATTTAACACTGGGTGAAACAGAGGTTATATTAAAACGTGAGGAGATGCATTGTATTGTCACATGAATGATATCATCAGTGATGTGGTCATTGATGTCAAATGAGATGTCATCAGTGATCTCATCAGTGATGTCATTTGAGATGTCATCAGTGATGTCATCAGTGATGTCACTGACCATGTCATGAATGATGTAATATGTGACATGATCAGCAGTGGATTGCGGGTGCGCGATATATAGTTAGTGCAACTAACTATATATGGAATTTCAATGGTTTTGTGTGAGTAAAATAAGGTTTTTTAAATGCTAATTCCTAACTATATATGGTGTATAACCTATGGTTTTTTCAGTGAATTTTCAAGGTTTTGTAAATGCTAATTCCTAACTATATATGGTCTATAACCTATGGTTTTTTCAGTGAATATATATATATATATATATATATATTTATACATATATATAGAGAGAGAAAGAGATAGTACACACAGTACAAAGTCATATTTAAATATTTAGGCATGTGTAAATGTGTGGGTGTTTGTAAGTGTGAGTGTGTGTGTATATATATATTTTTTTATTATTTGTATGTATCCACAATCACACTTCGTTAGAAGACTGCGTTTGCTTAACATTTTTATATATTAAAATGCACTTCTAGCGACAAAACTTTTTAACCAAGACACCATCTGTTTCAATGTCCTTTGGCAACTCGCTGTCTTTTTCCACTTTCCTCTGATTGTAAGGGGGCCTTAATTGGGTCAAGCGGCAGCAATCCTGGTGTGAATTCAATATCATCAAATAGTGTTGAAATGGGCCCTGATGATGCTAGCTAGCCGTGTCCCTTCCATGACTCATACGTATTATGTCGCCAGGGTCATCAGCGTCGAGCCTGTGATTTGCTTGCACAGCGAGGCACAAATTAAAAAGAAGGACAGATATGTTGCAAGATACTCACGAGGCAAGAACGCCAAGGCTGAGATGAACTATATGTAACCGCCAGAAAGAAAAATTACCTTCCAAATGGTGTTAATTTGATGTGATGTTCTTTTGTTTTTAAAGCATGTTCTTGCAGAGCCCTGATTTTTTTGGCAGTGCGATTAAGTAAAACATTGTAATCTTTCCTGTTATCTTTTTAAACATTTTCTGAATATGAAAAACACGCGCGAGGTAGGAAAGGAGTAATGGTAAGGGCAAGGGAAACAAAAGACAGAAGAAACAGAACATGATACATCCTGATTCTAGAGAGAAATCAAAACGTTTTCTCTGACCCAACAATTGCGAGTTCACAAATTACATATAGTATAAAATCTGCAGCGACGGTGTACTCAGAAGGACGCATGCTTATATTACGCGTGCTATGTTCTTAAGTTATATTATGAACATCTGTATATCGCCTTAGAAAATTAGTATAAGACCAAAATGTAGACGAACATAACGCTCACTTTTTTGATTGACGTTTTCGACATGTCACTGCTGATGTGTCAGGTTGCTGCTGTGACAATTTAGCACTGCGGTCTAATTTCAAACAGAGCGACTGTGAGCCCCCCAGGAACTCCCCAATTCAAGCTTCAGGCAACAAAGCCTGGGCGAAAGTCTCTGTTACGCCATGGGCATTTCGCGTAATTTTTTAGCATTCCGAATTATGCCTGTTACAGGAAACGTCAGAAATTACGCCACTATGCCACGTGGCGTAACTGTAACATGGGAACAACGTGAGTGACCAGAATACAAGTGGCTACTGTTCACGGCACTTGTGTCTTCTTTGGTCCACTTAACATTGCCTCAATGACACAATAAATAGCCTGTCAAGTGACTACAGTTATGTGCTTATTGTTTTGTGACAGCACGGAAGCTTAAATGGAGTGGCAGATCAAGAAACAAGAACAAAGACTATTGTCTGCCATGGGCTAAAAGATTCTTTTGGGGATTTGCCTCTCTCGTATCTGAGACCAAGAAAGAATGGTTTAATAACAGAACATTGGGAGGCGCAGAACCAGGTTCCACCATAAAATGCACCATCCCGAAGGATAACAGTTTATTTGGTCACCCACCCAAGGATGGACGGCCCAAGGATTTTGCTATCATAGGAGAAGTAACATTTGTCCTTTGCCCTCACCTGAGAATGGAGTCACATTTGCTGTCTGTAGTCCTGAATATGGTACATTGCAACGCGATGTTTTACAACGTGTGCTTTTACAAACGACTGCGTTTTTAGTACGCGATGCATTTACATCGCAAGTCATTACAACGACTTGCACAAGGGGCCGCGCTAAACTTAGGAATAGTATTTAATTACTATTCCTACTCCAGTTTGCGCAACAGTAGGGAAGGTGTTGGAATTCATTTCCAATACCCCAGTCCCCCTAGTGCAATACGTTGTAATGACTTGCGATGTAAATGCATCACGTACTAACATTGCGGTTGTTGTAATGACAGTGTTGTAATGGTACGGCGATGCAATGAAAGCGTTGTAAACACTGTTTTCCATAGTGCTATAGGCCATTAATATTGCTTTCTTAGGTAAGGCTTTAATGCCAGTTCTTTAAAATATACAGAGTGGGCTTCTGGACCACCCAGAGGCCTATTTCACTTTTAGCTCAAGCTATTAGCTGTTTGTTGTATCATTACACCTCATACGATGTCCAACATTGAAATACATAAGGGGCTTTTTTTTATATCTCAATGATCAATGACTCATATTCGGGATTCTAAATGAAATCCAGACCAATAAGTACAAAATAATGACAATAGCCTATAATGCCGCTTCTCAACCCTAAAAATGACATATTAACTATGCAAATGCCTCGTTGTAAGAGGTGAGAGGGGCTTGAAACAGGCAAAATCCCAATGGAGAGTGGAAAATTACAGTGTACATGCAATACAAATTTGGTTCAACAGGCGGGATACTGCCCCATAAAGTAGGGAAGCCAACACATGAGAACAATAAGACAAAACAAAAAACTAAACAAACGTATCAACCTGCTGGGGTCGACGGATGGTAGAGGAGGAAGTAATCTGAAGATCGGGAGTGGTATAATTCACTTTACGACCCTCAGGGTAACTGTCTGGGGAGGGGAGCTCCCAGTGTGGTGCTTGCGGATAGCATAGTGATGTAGGATGTGCGTGATTGGGGGAAGGACAAACAATACGTTCGAGCCACGTTCTTCACTATCAGGGCTAACAGTAAATTGCCTAAGCCTTCTATGTGAGGGCAGTCCCTCAGTATTATGTCCCATGCATGTGCATGTTCTGGTGACTGGAGCCCATGCCTCGCCTATCTGTGTAAATGTGCACCCCCACATTCTGCCCATTTAATGACCTCTACACGCCACTGCATGAGGTTTGGTCCACAGGGAGATTTCCAGGCCATCGTCAGCTGAACTTCAATAAACCTGGATGTATGGAGTTTTCCCAGAGGTCGAGGAAATAGTACTAATTAGCGGTAGGTCAGGGTATTTAAGATGTGCTGCCTGGTAGTCGTAGTAATGTAGTGTGTTACAGTGTACCAGTAAGTGTGAAGGGCCAGGCAATCCCACACGATAGGAAAGATGTCCGCCCCAAGGCAACGCATCTGAGGCACGTTGCATGTACTTCAGTGAACATTGCATTTATCCTCTTCAGGATAATGTTTTTCTCAATGGAGGAAGTAATATTGGATACGTTTGAACCTGTCATTTCTGGAGACATGGGCTGTGGCCTCAAGGATGTTATCCCCATCCTTGTCCATTACAGGGACAGTAACAAACTCTGTCCAGTGGGTCCACAGGTCTGTAGGTTTATCATAACCTGTCCTACTAATGCGTTTTAGAGCAGCGTTATCGCCTTGACTTTACCCAAAGTCATGTGCTCTATCTGTAGGGTGGCGTGTACCAGGGATTCAATGGTGCTGAGCCTCCTGTGAGCCCTAATCGTGGCCCGAACTGAGCCATAGAGTAGGAAGTGATGAGGTCAAAATCCAAACGCATCTACAAGGGTGTGGTGTATCTGAGCCTGTCATTGTTGTAGAGATCCCCCAGAATGAGTTTTCCTAAAACCATCCACTCCCGTAACCCGCCCCAGTCACCCAGGACGTTGAGCACTGATAAAGCAGACAGAGGTAATTTGCGAGTGTAAGGGAGTTTGCAGTGGGTCCACTGGAGTGCTTGGACCCAGATGTGGTTAAGCGTGCGAATCATCAAAGCTCCCATTCTGCCCTGTCGTCTCCCTGAGGAGCGAAGTAGCTGGAGTGGGCATCCCAGCCAGGGGTCTCACCAAATTTGGCTCCTGGGATGCCCCCTGAAGATTTCCGCCATTGTGCTGCCCAGACTAACTATGCAGGCAGGTATTAAAGATCATTGTCAGGGAATGCCAGCCCACCCACAGCAGCCGGGAGTCAGAGCTTGGACTAAGAAACCCTATGCCTCACACTGCTCCACAGCAGGGTCAATAATAGCCCATCAAGTTCCCGAAAAACAGCCCTGGGAATTTGATCAGAAAGGGTAGCGAAAACTATAACAATCGTGGAAGAATCACCATTTTCACGAGGGTAGCAAGGCCAATGATAGGTGGTATGGAATATATAAAATTACATCACATGCGTTTACAACGCATATGAATGCAATGTGGTCATTACAACGACTGCGCTGTTACATCGCAGTACCATTACACCGCAAATCGTTACAAAGACTTGCTCTAGATGGCGCGCTGGACTTAGGAATAGTATAATTTACTATTCCAACTCCAGTGTGTGCAACAGTAGGGAAGGTGTTGGAATAGTAAATTATACTATTCCTTAGTTTAGAGCACCATCTGGAGCAAGTCATTGTAACGGCTGGCATTGTAATGGTAATGCAATGTAACAAAGCCGTCGTTGTAACAACTGCGTTGTAAAGATAACGCAATGTAATGACCGTGTTGTTAAGGTTGTTTCCCGTGGTGTGTGCCTAGAGGTGATAGAGTGTCTTAGGTAGGTAATATGTTACCCTTGATCAGTTGAGTTTCAGAGTGGTAAATTTGGACTCCTAGGTAGCCAAAGGTGCGTGGTTCCCACCATATCTCCAATCCCAGTTCCGGAGGACCCCCTTTGCCACCACCCTCAAATAAAACAATAATAAAACTGGTTTTAAATTCATTTTATTATGGTTTTAGTATAATCCTCTTGGACCTGCCCCCAGTACTCTGACGACTTTTGGGGGCGGGTCCAGGGGAATGACACTGCTGGTGGGGGAGTCGTGGGCACTGTTACAGTCTTAGGCGGGCCAAACTGTCATGCACACTGAAGCAGCTGGGACTGGAGAGAGCAGGCACAGGCTCCCAGTCTGCCTGGGAGTGCAAGTTGACAGCGCTCAGGCCAGTCCTGGCACTGTTTTCATGCAGCGTCATGATTGGCCGCAGTGCAGTCTGGGAGCCTGTGCCCAGAAGAAGGAAGAGTGCATGTGGATGGGCAGCGGTGTGAAGATAAGTTATTATTATATTTTCATTTATGTTATGTTATGTTACTTTAGTTTGTATAGCGCCAACTCACCTACAGGTCTCAAGACGCTTTAGACCAAGGAAAACACAACAATTCTACCAACCAGAAGGGGGATAAGATAACATGTAATTAAATGGGGCCAAGGGCTTCCCTAAACAAAAATGTTTTCAGCTGCTTTCTGAAGCGTAGAAGATTGGCCTCTTTACGGAGAAGGTCTGGCAACTTGTTCCACAACTGTGGAATCTGTATGGAAAAGGATCTTCCGCCCTTTGTTGTCATTTTAAAACGAGGGCAGGCCAACAACTGAGCATCAGAAGATCTGAGCGATCGTTTAGGGTTATAAGGCATCAAACGATCCTTTATATAGACAGGTGCTTGTCCATATATTGCTTTATGTGCTATACACAAGCTCTTGAACTCCACCCTCTGTTTCACGGGGAGCCAGTGAAGCTTGAGCAGTAAGGGGGAGGCATGAGTTCTTCTGGGAAGCTTGAATATTAAACACGCCGCGTCGTTTATTAATGACCCCCCCTCTCCCTATTCCTGCCCTCCCCGCCATGGCCCCCTTTGCCCCTCACCCCCAGCTCCGCCACTGACCAGGATTGTGATTAGGAAATATTAGTGCAATGTCTGAATGTCTGTGATGTTCTTTATACTCAAGTTGCAGACAATCCTTTTGTACTCCACCAGTCAGATCTGTGAGCGGTTCTTAACACTCTTGCACTTTTGTGAATTCTACACATACTGGTTCAGCCATGGTTTTTGTGAAGAGGGAGCCAGGGAGGAACTGGTATTCTCCTCCCTGGAGCACAAAGGCAAGAGAGGCTGCCCCACTGCAACATCTGTTGTCTTCTCGTGGCAGCCTCTCCCAGAAAACAATGGGGCAGGAAGAGGCAGAGGGAACTTCGTAACTTCAAAGCGACCCACTGTCTCCTTTGTTAATGTCAGCAAAACTCCACTTTCCAAATTACTGGAACGGATCCCTGGTATGATCTGGGAGACTCCCTGCAATATACATTTCCTGTCAGGGCTCACCCTCCAAACCTCCATATTCAGTACCATAAAGAGTATGTCTGACACAAAATGGAATCCACTGTGACTGTGCCACATGCAGGTTTCACTCTCCACATGCATTCCTCGCACATAGATGTGTACATATAGAAAATCTACACATCTGTAGTACGCTCACATGCACCATCAATCCTCTTATTGATAGATGAAGGACCTGATTAGAGGAGACTGGCAGAACAATTTCCAGTGCTGGAGTGGTCGGTACGCTGCTCTTCCAAAGCAGGTAACAGTGAAAAAGGACTGCCCTGCACTACAATCATTTTGATGTCACCGCTATCAGTATTCTACAGCCCAGGGCGATAATGGCAGCGGGTCTCCTAGGATTGGGAGATTCACCTGTTATGCCCTTGTGACCAGAGAGCCTGACTTGATGCCCTATTCCACATCATGGAAAGGTATCATCGTCCCCACATGATTGGTGTGTGTGCTGAGTAGGGGGGTCAAAACATTACAGCTTGCTTTGAAGATTTCAAGGCAGGGGGCATGCTTTCCAGAGACATGCAATGGAGCTTTCTGTGTCCCCACAAAGGCAAAGCCCCAGAGATTCTGGCAACCTATGTCTCAGTGATACTGCTATGGGGACATGAAACATTGCTTCCTGCAGGGCAAATGACACACAGGGCATTTTGTAGTGAAATTCGGTTTTGATAATCCAGCCCCTCCTACCACACTTGTTACAGTACCCTAACCTGCCAGACTGAGAGATACACATTTTGTCTCTCGCAGAATAATACATCAGGATTTTAAACGTCTACCTGCCACTTAACATTTACATCCCTTTCCTTTCCTGGACTTTTAAATTGAAGGCCCTGCCAGGGCACTTACTGTCCAGTATGTCAAAGCCTCTACACTACTGTTCTGTTCTGCCTAATGTCAAAGGTCAGGAGGGAGGGACTTAGGTATAGTGATGCATAAGAGAATATCTAGTGTTAGGAAATGGAGTATGTAGGCAAAGCATTGGGAGACATCCATTACAACACGGTCTTTACACCTTGATATGATTACAACGTGGCCGTTGCAACGCAAGTCATTACGACTTGCGCTGGATGGCGCTATACACTAAGGAATAGTATGATTTACTATTCCAACACCTTCCCTACTGTTACGTAGGCCAGAGTTGGAATAGTAAATCATACTATTCCTAAGTCCAGCGCCTCTAGCGCAAGTCGTTGTAACAACTTGCGTTGTAATGACTGCTTTGTAAACATAACATGGTGTAAAGACCACGTTGTAATGTCATACACTCCAAAGCATTACCCGATAGGCTATCTTCATGATTACTGTCCTAACATAAGAGGATTTAACTCCAAGCAGCACCCATCAGCGGCAGGAGTTACATGTAGCACCAGTGTTTATTGCACACAAGCAAATATAATTTTACTATTACCCCCTTCGGTCCAAGGCCTCCCACCCATGCTAAGCCTTTTTTTGGCTATTTGGGGTAGTTTGCGCTTAGGCCCCTGTAACATTTTGACCACATAAGGTATCCACGTCAAATTTGCTTCCTTTTCTTCCAACATCATGAGGATTCTAAAGGTACCCAGAGTTTGTGGATTCTCCTGGAGGAGAACAAGAAATTACCCAAAATATAGCTACATTTTGTTTTGTTTTTTAAAAATGGGAAAAAAGTGCTCCAAATGAAAGCGCCTGTTTTTTCCCTGCATCTGGTATCAACAAAGGGTTTGTGGGGCTGAAATCCCAATTTTCCCAGCAGCTTTCAGGGACTGACAGACTTTTGTCAGAAAACCAACATTTTTTACACTGTTCTGGCATTTTATTGGGACAGTGCCTTTTTTTGCATTTTTTTTGTGCTTTGAACCTTCTTTCGGGTAATATTAGAAATGGGTATGAAAGCAACAATGGATCCTGGAAAGCTATACATTGTAGAAAAGTAGACCCAATTGTGAATTCAGCAAGGGTTCATTTGTGTAGATCCTTCAAGGTTTCTTTATATAAACTAACAGTTGAAAAGTGGAAAAATTGAAAATGAGTAGAAAAAGACAGCCATTTGTGGCAACATTTTCATCTGTAACGTCTTCTAATTATGACAGATGTTTGAAAGCAATTTACCGTTACATCCGCTGGACCTTTCTGGTTGTGGGGCTACATAGGACTTGTAGGGTCACCAAGAACCTGACGAACCCAGAGCCAATAACGGAGCACGTCTTGCAATGTTTTTTTTATTGTGTACCGGGTATATAGCAATTAATTTGGGAAAATATATATACTGAAAAATCGGGATGAAAGACACCTATGTATTTCTGAAATTGGAACAAAATATAGAGTTTAAAAACAGTAGCAATTTGCAAATTTCCAAAATTGTATCAAACGTCAATAGGTAATAACAGTTGCTCTACAATTCTGTGTTACGCTAAGTCGCCCGATAAAAATTGTACCTCACTTGTGTGGGTAGGCCTAGTGTCCGCGACAGGAAACAGCTCAAAACGCAACGTGGACACATTGCATTTTTACAGTGAGAACTGAACCCTTTTTTTTCAAGGTGCCTAGCTGTAGATTTTGAACCCCAGCTCTGCCGGCACCAGTGCTTAATTTGTGCCGGTGCTTAGCACCGGCACTTATTTCTCGGGCCGGATCTATTACATTTTTCTTCCCCCAGCAGTGGGCCCAGTAATTGTTAAAAAATTATCCTAATCAGTGAAGAAAGCATGTTTTGCTACTCTAACGCATTTTCAGTGTGGTGCTATACGCATATTAATGCATTGTTCTACCTATCAAAACACAAGCCTGTCGCTGAAACTGATTCCGTGTGACCTGCGTGGCTGAGGCTTGGAGCGCTCCGGGGCTGCAGCTGCGGGCTCAGAGTAGTATAATGCATTCTTTTGTATTTAATTTCCGCAGCGCCGCTGAGTCACCACATAGCCTGAGGTCACGGCCCACCTGACGGTAGTATATTAATACACACACTACATGTGCGAACTTTGCGGATGCGCTAAGCATTACACGGCACTACAGTTAGTGAAAACGCAGCTCTGTGTGCTGAAGCTGGGCCTCCTGAGCCACGCACGCCCGCTGCCTAACAACCAGGCCCCTTCCCGAAGCATTTTTTTTTAGGAGAGTCATGGCCGACTGCTAGGAGAGATAATGGGATGCACGGAAAAAGGGTTAAAAGGGGCCTGTATTACGCGCTTAGTAACTCTGCAGCTCAATGAGGGGGAAAGGGCCCGTTCTAAAAAAAAAATTGCGCAACCTGGTCGAATCCACAGCCTTAGTAAACAAGAAAGGACTAAAACAGCCTACGAGAATCTACAAGTACAAATGCGATGAACCCGGGGGGCGGAGCTTGCTAGCGTCGATGGTGGACGCTTGACTTTAGAGCTCCGCGCCATCGCCCACTATATCCTGCAGCTATCCTGTCTAAACGGACCCCAGGGGCCGGAAATCGTGCCTCCCATCTAGCCGGACACCTCCGGTATCCTGTGCAGGCGGAATCCTCCCTGCTCCGCTCCTGAGTCGCCAGTGAGAGGCGGAGATCTGCCGTGGCTGCTAGGCCCTGAAGCCGCGGCCCTCGTGTGAGCGGACGCCGCCTTGCGTCGCCTGACGTGTGGTGCCGAGGTGGGGCCTGGGTCCGGCGGCCTTCTTTGCCCGGAGTTACTGCCCTGAGGACGGCGGCGGAAACGGCGGAGTGGAGCGGCGGCTTGTCCTTGTTGCGGACACCCTTCTGGGGCACTACGTGATCAAGGGACAACATTCGTCTCGGTGGTGAGTGGGGGCTCCTGGCCTGTTCCCGCGTGGAGCTCTCTTCTTTGCTGGCCTCCCCCCCCTCCTCCCTGGGTGGCAAAAAGTAGCCATCTACTACCTGGACTTTGTCCCCTGTGCTGCGGCCTTGGTTGCCCCGGGGGGCTTTGAGGGCCCTGGGAGCTGACCTCGAGAGATATAAGGTGTAGGCCATGGACCGATTGGAAGCGCTCTCACTGAATGGTATAGCTCAGTTGCGGCTGCTCTATCCCTGACCAACCTATGGGAGAATAGCGACGCCATTATTCAGGAGTCGCGGCGCGACGCCAGGCGATCGCTGGACGGCGAAGGGTGGCCTTCCTCAGCTGCTACATCGGGTAGGCTTGTGGCGACATCGCGACTCGTGTTCACAGTGGACCATTGCTGGAGTGAATCGACTCAGACATTGCCGTTATGGCTACTTGTTGCCTGGCGATTCCTGCTGGGGGTGGTGGTGGCTTATCCCTCCATCGGGTCGGCCCTACGCAGCAAGATGGGCAAAGGCGATAAATCACAAAGTAAGCTCCCCTTTGAGAGCCGCCGCACCAAACCCTCTGATGCGCCAGACGCAGATGGTGCACCCATGTTCAAAGGCACCGACAGTACGATCTACTCGGACATTAAAGAATTGCTGATCACCATGGAGAAGGGCCTCCAGGACAGTATGGCATCCATTGGCACCAAGATTGATGCGCTCACATACCGGATGGATCGCATGGCGGAGCACGTTGACAAACACGCGGAACGCCTGGACATGTCCGAGAGGCGCTTGACGGAAGTGGAGGAGGCCCAAACGGAATTGGACAAGGATCGTAAGCAGATTGGAAAGCTTCTTCAGGTGATACAAGACAAATCGGAGGACCTGGAGGCCCGTTCGCGTCGATCCAACATACGGATCACTGGAATTGCGGAGACGACGCAAACCGGCAAAATGGAGCTATTCGTTGAAAAACTTCTTCTCAAGTTACTTGGGAACGACGTCTTCTCACCAATGTTTAAAGTGGAGAGAGCGCACCGCACGCTGGGCCCTCAGCCTCGTCGGGGGCTCCCCCAAGGCCTATCATCGCGAAACTTTTAAATTATAGGGACGTGACACGGCTCTGCGGATTGCTCGAGAGAAAGGGGCCCTGCAATACGAGGGCTCAGCGATTTCCATATATCCAGACTTCACGGCAAAGGTGCAGGATGAGCGTAAGCGTTTTTCCCCATATAAAAAACAGCTGAGAGACCTGGGGCTGGACTATGCCATGCTGTACCCAGCTAAGTTGAGAATTAACCGGCAGGGACATTCCCATTTTTTCACGGACCCAAAAGACCTCCAAAAGACCCTTAAAGCGTGGACCAAGGAGCATCGGAGAGACCTCTGCACCCAAGCTGAAAACGGGAGCAATGGCAGCCAACTGGATGAACAGGATTGAGAGAGCGGGCTGGTATGCTGCGCTAGACCCGAGACTAGACTTATTCTATGGCATAACTTTGCTACTCCAATATACTTCTCGACCTTGCTGGGACTGCAGTTTCTGCTCCAGACCGGGGGCAGTCTATGGGTCGCCTGGACACACGCATGGATACGACCTACCTAGGTTATGGGTGAGATCATTCCGAACTGTATGTGACTGCTATACTAACTTATCACTATATTGACTATGTGTACTAGCAACATGCTCCAAGATTGAGACGAGTCCATATATACAAATACTGGGTCCCGTACGTTAGAGGGCCTTATCTTTGAGGTGTTTGGTATGATGTTGCAGTGCTATTGTCCGTTCAGATTGTAACATGGGGCGATGGTGTTAGGGGCGGTCCTCAAGTCGTGACTTTTCTGAGTTGCTGACTTTTCCTCTGACAATCTCGGCCCCAGCGCTGTGTGCACTTTTTTGCTCCCTTGGGAGCTCTTTGGTATTATCGGGGTAGTTCTTCTAGGGAGGGGAGTTGACATGTTAGGCCAAGTTGGGGTTGGTCTGCTGTGGGAGGGGGGTGGTAGGGTTCAGGGATGGGTTTGTTCAGTCGCTCAAGGTAAAATGCATATGTCTTCCACTGACACAGGACATGCATGGCGCATGCCGGCAACATCAATTCTGGCGGATCACATGATCTGCACTCATGGCGATGATGGCGGATAGCGAGGCCCACACTGCCCCGCCCAGACTTAAGATACTCACGTGGAATGTGAGAGGTCTCAACGACCATAGGAAGGTTAGGAAGGTCCTTAGCTACCTACAGCGACAACATGTTGATATTGCGCTCCTTCAGGAGACTCACCTCCCAAACAACAGTGGGATGCTTAAATGTAGGGGCCTGGAGGGGAACACAGCTACTGCGGGCTTCACAACTCACGCCAGAGGAGTGATGACTTGGGTAAATCCAAAATCCACACTAACGCAGCACACGCTAGAGGCAGACCCTGAGGGCAGATATGTCGTTTCCAGGTGCGCTGGCCCTGGACTGACCCTGGTAGTTATCAACACTTATGGCCCAAACTTTGACTCCCCGGAGTATTATCGGGCAGTGGAGGCCAAGGCACGCCAACATGACCCGAATCTCCTTCTATGGGGGGGGGGATATGAACCTCACCCTTGACCCTGCCCTGGATAGATCATCGGGCCCACACCGTAGACCATCAGCGGCAGCTATAGAGTTACAGAGAGCTATGACCTGCCTGGGCCTTGAGGATGTATGGCGGTCGCGCTACCCACAACAGGGAGGCTACACACACTACTCTGCTTACCACGACATACACACCAGAATAGACTACCTGCTGGTTCCCTCCTGTAGAATGGGCACAGTTGGTGATTGTAGGGTGCTACCTAGGATGTTATCGGATCACTCCCCTGTACTCCTTGAGCTGTTGACGCCTGACAGATCCATCCCCCCTTTTACCTGGCGATTCCCGCCATACTCGCTACTTGATCCGGTGTTCAGAGGGGAATTGGCGGAGCTATTGACACCTTCTTTGAGGCCAACCTGGGCTCGGTCGAGAGCTTTCAGACAGTCTGGGAGGCTTTTAAAGTGTATATACGCGGTGTGGCTATGTCAAAACACTCCGGTATACTTAAATCTATCAGAAAGAGGTTGATAGAGCTTGAGAAACAGCTGGGGGAGTTGGAGAGGAGACAAAGAGAACAAGCAAACGAGACGGTGATGGCTGGCGCTTTTAAGGATTACTATTCGGAGCTGTACACATCACGGGGTGGAAACCTGGATGATGACATCGAGGACTACCTCGGCCATATAGACATCCCCATTGTCTCGAACTCTGATAGGGAATTCCTTATGCAGCTGATAGAGAAGGATGAAATATCGGATGCTCTGGCTGCAATGAGGTCAGGTAGCGCCCCTGGGGCAGACGGCCTTACGGCTGCCTTTTATAAAGCCTTCAAAGACCAGCTCATCCCGCACTTGTCGGCCCTTTTCGACGACATCTGTGTGGAGGGTAGTATGCCAGACTCCATGAGGGAGGTACTTCTGATAACCATACTGAAGCCGGGCAAGCCCAGGGAGGACTGTGGCTCATACAGACCCCTCTCCTTGTTGAACGTTGACACAAAACTTTTTGCCAAGGTCTTGGCTACTCGATTAGCCCTTTTGGCGCCTGCCCTGGTTGCCCCGGAGCAAGCAGGCTTCATCCCGTGCAGGAACCTGACGTACAATATACGGACTGTCCTGGGCGTGATACAGCATGTCCGACAGGATAGGAAAGCGTTGGCGGTCTTCCTAGACATGGAGAAGGCCTTTGACTCCGTAGAATGGTCATTAATGGGCAAGGTCTTAACGAAGATGGGCCTGGGACAACCTTTCATCCAAATGATAGGGGCACTGTATTTCCGGCCTCGAGCCAGGCTTCGATTGAATGATTTAGTCACAGACTCGTTTCCGATCACGAGGGGCACTAGGCAGGGGTGCCCACTTTCGCCCTTGTTATATGCCCTTGTGGCCGAACCATTGGCCGGCGCCCTGCGGGAGTGTCATGGTGCTAGGGGCGTAAGCTTCCCCACTTTTCGGATAGTGGTGTCTATGTATGCGGACGACACACTGCTTTATGTCCGCGGCCCGGTGTTTTTCCAGAGACTTCAACAATTGCTGACGAAGCTCGCCTGGGTGGGGGGCCAACCCCGGGCCAAATGGTCGCTTCTCACTTTGCCCTACTCCATGGGGGGCCTCGGCGCCCCTGACCTCGAAGTGTACTACAGGGTGGCACAAGCCGCACATCTCCACACCTGGGTTCATGGTAATAGGGATATACCAAACGTCACATTGGAGACCTTATTCGCTAGGCCCCTCACACTCCCTCACACAATCTTTGAACCTACGGATTGTAGGACCGGCATCCTCGATTCCGTGACCTCTACGAATCATGCGTGGGCCAGGCTTTTACACATCCAAGGTGGTGCATTACTGTACTCCCCTATTATGCCTAGTGACTGGGTGCGATGGTTGCCTCCTCTTCGAGAGAAGGGGGTGGTAGCTGCTATGTTGACCCTTAACGTCAAGGTAGCAGGGGATCTGTTTGCTGAGGGAACGGTCAGGACCTGGGAACAGGTGATTGCTGAATTAGACCCCCCGACCCCACTGCTGAGATATCAGTTCTATAGAGTCCGACATGCGCTCTCTGAGCTTCTGGGAGGAGACATGACTGAGCCTCCTGAGGTGCACAAGCTCATGTACGTACTTAAGGCCCCCTCTCCCCAGAAACTGCTCTCTCACTTGTACTCGCTTTCGCAAACACATAGAGAAAACACATACACTAAATCACGACTGGCATGGCAGTCAGATTTGAAAATAGTACTGGATGATGATATGTGGAAATACTGTTGCACTGCCACAAAGACGCTTTCATTGAAATTTATAAATAGAATATATTACACACCTGATAGACTTTCCAGATACGGCCTGAGGGCCACAGCGGACTGTGATAAATGCCACGCCCCTGACGCGGGGTTCCTACACCTCGCTTGGCAGTGCCCTGGTGTGTGGGATTTCTGGAATAAGATCTTTGTGGAAATCAGCGCAGCGGTAGAATCTGACATTGCTCCGGATCCAGCGATGGCCTTGTTGGGATACACTAAGCAGCTGCCGGTGTCCGTGCATAGGCTGGTGGGCATGGGACTGCTAATAGCGCGTAAGGTAGTAGCATGCTGCTGGATGAGAGGTCCTGCCCCGACCCCTGCGCGATGGGCACGTGAGGTGGTATTTTGCTGTACGCAGTCTAAAAACTACTGCGAACTTATCCCCCCCAAGAGCAGGCCCAAGAACTATTGGGGACTCTACCAAAAGTATCTGGCGCGCGAAAGGGATGGTGCTGCGACTGTTGAGCTGCAGGAGGGCTGAACCTGACAAGTGCTCTGGGTGCTGGCCCTGGGCCGCTTCATGCTCCTCGGACCTCACTTTGGGACGCTGTGGGGGATAGTGCTGCTTCTGACTCTTACTTGCTGCATCTACTGTATTTGCTGTACTGTGAGATATATCTGCCGCCTGCCCTACTTTCTGGGTTGTTGGCTAAATGGCTGTGTACTTCCTGTCATGTAGTGGGATAACGGAAGAAAGTTAAGTGGATGCATTCGCGCCTTGAGGGGTGGGAGGGGGGTTTTGATGCATATTTCTGGGGCAATGTTTGTTACCTCTCTGAAACTTGCAAAATAAAATAATAAAAAAAACAAAAACAAATGCGATGAACCCGGAAATGAAGTGTGACTGCTGGGCAAGGAGATCTCGGTCAGGATAGACAGTGGGGCCACAGCGTTGCACTCTATGGTATGGGCTACCTTCAACCTATAAGAATGGCTCCTAGTAACACACAATCCACTCTGATGATGGTACACAGGGCCGTCAAGGTTACCCATGTATCCAATAGCTACTATTGACACCCAGGCGGGCCTGCCCCAGTCAGGTTGTGTGTTATTGCGGCGCCGCTCGGGCGGGATGGATGTGACTTCACATCCTGCTGCCTACCAGTCTACAGCGCATAAGAAGCAGAGGTCAAGTCTTGTGCTTACTGCCTGTTGGGGTGGCACCGGCTACAGCAATAATGGTGGTCGGTGCTCCGAGGGGCTTCCCCAGCACTTCCCCAGCACTGAGAATGTACAGCTCGCACCTGCAGCTCGGCCGGACATCCCACGCTGTGGGGGGCTTACGTTGCAGTCACTGTGACTGAAGTAGAGAACACAGGTGGCCGCAGCTTTGTCTACACTAATGACTTGAGAGGGTGTCAAGGTGCATTAACAGGTGTGAGGACCCCTAGGTGCTTATGCGAAGAGCCAAGTCTTCAGCTTCTTGCAGACCTCAAGGAGATAGGAGGTGGCACTGATGTGTTGAGGCTTGTGGGTGTGGGCGGAGTCGATAACGGAAATGGGTGGAGCCACTGGAGGAAGTGGGCAAAGCCATGGAGAGTGGGTGTGGCATCCTAAAAAAATTAGAGCACCTGCACTTAATATTTTACAAATTAAGCACTGGCCGGCACCTATGGAAACCTAGCAAACCTATACATTTTTTAAAGGTAGACACCCAGGGAAAACCAGGATGGGGTCACGTGTCTGGCTCTCACCAGCTTCTGTTACCCAGAATCCCTTGCAAACCTTAAAGTTTGTAAAAAGAAACCCCACATTTACCTCACATTTCTGTGATGGAAAGTTCTGGAATCTGCGTGGATCCACGAATTTCCACTGACCCAGCATTTCCCAAAGTCTTCTGAGAAAAATGATACCCCACTTGTGTGGATAGGCCTAGTGGTTACAATAGGAAATGGCCAAAAACACAACGTGGACATACCACATTTTCGCAGTGAAAACTGACCCTTTTTTTGCAGAATGCCTAGCTGTAGATTTTGAACCCTAAGTCTGCCGGCACCTGGGGAAACCTAGCAAACCTATACATTTTTTAAAACTAGTGTGGGTAGGCCTACTGCCCGCAGCAGGAAACGGCCCAAAACGCAACGTGGACACCACATTTTTACAGTGAAAACAGACCCTTTTTTTGCAAAGTGCCTAGCTGTAGATTTTGATCCCTAGATTTGCCGGAACCTAGGGAAACCTAGAAAACCTATACATTTTTTAAAACTAGACACCCAGGGGAATACAGGATGGGGTGACTTGTCTGACTCTCACCAGGTTTTGTTACCCAGAATTCCTTGCAAACCTCAAACTTGGTAAAAAAAACACATTTTCCTCACATTTCTGTGGTGGAAAGTTCTGGAATCTGCGTGGATCCACAAAATTACATCCACCCCACATTACTCATAGTCGTCCAAGAAAAATGGTACCCCACTTGTGTGGGTAGGCCTAGTGGCTACGATAGGAAATGGCCAAAAACGCAACGTGGACACACCACATTTTCACAGTGAAAACGGACCCTTTTTTTGCAGAGTGCCTAGCTGTAGATTTTGAACCCTAGCTCTGCCGGCACCTAGGGAAACCTAGCAAACCTATACATTTTTGAAAACTAGATACCCAGGGGAAACCAGGATGGGGTAACTTGTCTGGCTCTCACCCGGTTCTGTTACCCAGAATGCCTTTCAAACCTCAAAGTTGGTAAAAAAACAAACACATTTTTCTCACATTTCTGTAATGGAAAGTTCTGGAATCTGCGTGGATCCACACATTTCCACCCATCCAGCATTTCCCAAAGTCTTCTGATAAAAATGGTACCTCACTTGTGAGGGTAGGCCTAGTGCCCGCATCAGGAAACAGCCCAAAACGGAACGTGGACACAACACATCTTCACAGTGAAAACTAACCCTATTTTTTTGCAAAGTGCCTAGCTGTAGATTTTGAACCCCAGCGCTGCCGACACATAAGGAAAGCTAGCAAACCTATACATTTTTTAAAACTAGACACCCAGGGGAATCCAGGATGGGGTGACCTGTCTGGCTTTCACCAGGTTCTGTTACCCAGAATCTCTTGCAAACCTCAAACTTTGTAAAACAAAAAACACAGTTTGCTCACGTTTCTGTGGTGGAATGTTTTGGAATCTGTGTGGATCCACAAAATTCCACCCACCCTGCATTCCCCAAAGGACATTAGTGGCAGCCATCTAGAGAAACCTGTCATATTCACATATTTCTGAAAACTAGAGATCCGGAGGAGTCCAGGGAGGTATGGCTTGCGTGGATCCCACCAACGTTTCCTTACCCATAATCCCCTGCAAAAAATGTAATTGTTCTCAAATTTCTGTGTAGGATCACCGTGCTGACACAAATGTTCTACCACCCAGAGTTCCCCCAGGTCTCCCGATAAAAATGGTACCTCACTATTATGGGTGGGTCACGTACCTGTGACAGGCAAGGGCCCAAAACGTACTGTGGAGACATCAAAATGACCTATCACAAAACAATGTGATTTTGTAAGGGGAGTCACATGAGTTTTTGGTCCCGGGCTTGGAGGCCATCCAGGGATACCTATCAAACCAACTAATTTCTGAAAACTAGAGAACCAGGGAGGTCCAGGGAGGTGTGGCTTTTGTGGGTCACATGGGCTTTTGGCTCGGGGCTCAGTGGCCATCTTGGAAAACCTATCAAACCCATACATTTCTGCAAACTTGGCACCCGGAGGAGTCCAGTGACGTATGGCTTGCATGGACCCCTCAACATTTTCCTACCCAGAATCCCCTGCAAACCTCCAATATGGCTGAAAATATCTAATTTTTCTCAAATTTCTGTGTGGGACAGTTCTGAAATCTGCATGGATCCACGAATTTCCTACCACCTAGCACTCCCCCAGGTCTCCCGATAAAAATGGTACCTCACTCACTTGGGTGGATCAAGTACCCGCGACAGGCAAGGGCCCAAAACTTATTGAGGGGACAACAAATATATCTATCACAAAACTACTTGGTTTTGCAAGGGGGGGGTACCTGGGTTTTTGGCCCCGGGCTCGGCAGCCATCTTGGGAAACTACTAAACCCACACATTTCTGAAAATGAGACACCCGGGGGAGTCCAGTGAGGTATGGATTGTGTGGATCCCCAACGTTTTCCCACCCAGAATCCCCTGCAAACCTCTAATTTAGCTGAAAAAATACATTTTCCACATATTTATGTATGGAATCACTGTGCCAGCACAAATGTCCTACCCCACAGCACTCCCCTCAGTCTCCCAAGTAAAACGATACCTCATATGTGTGGGTCAGGCGAGGGACTGGGAAGAGCCAAAAACATAGGGATTAAGCGTGTAGCACTGAGAATTCTAAGCGCTACATTTTTTTAAAAACACGATTTTAGCATATTCTGCATTGGACGCCCACACAAGTGAGGTATCATTTTACTCAGGAGACTAAGGGAAATGCTGTGGGGTAGGACATTTGTGCCGGCACGGTTATTCCACACAAAAACATGTGAGAAATGTGTTTTTTTCAGCTAAATTTGAGGTTTGCAGGGGATTCTGGGTGGGAAAACATTGGGGGATCCACGTAAGTCATACCTCACTGGACTCCTCCAGGTGTCTAATTTTCAGAAATGTGTGGGCTTTATAGGTTTCCCAAAATGGCAGCCAAGCCCTTGGGCCCTTGCCTGTCGAGGGTACTTAACCCACCTCCGCGAGTGAGGTACCATTTTTATCGGGAGACCTGAGGGAACGCTGGGTGGTAGGAAATTTGTGGATCAATGCAGATTCCTGAACTCTCCCACACAGAAATTTAAGAAAAATATGATTTTTCCGGCTCAATTTGAGGTTTGCAGGGGATTCTGGGTAGGAAAATGTTGGGGGATCCAAGCAAGTCTTATCTCCCTGGACTCCTCCAGGTGTCTAATTTTCAGAAATGTGTGGGCTTTATAGGTTTCTCAAAATGGCAGCCGAGCCCCGGGCCAAAAATCCAGGTGACCCCCCTTGCAAAACCAGGTTGTTTTGTGATAGGCAATTTTGATGTCTCCTCAATACAGTTTGGACCCTTGCCTGCTGCTGGTACTTGACACACCCCGCGAGTGAGGTACCATTTTTATAGGGACGCCTGGGGGAACTCTGGGTTGCAGGAACTATATGGATCCATGCAGATTCCTGAACTACGCCACACAGAAGTTTGAGAAAAATTTGAATTTTTTCAGCTACATTTGAGGTTTGCAGGGGATTCTGGGCAGGAAAACTTTGGGGAGCCCACGCATGCCATACCTCATGGATTTCACGGGGTGTCTAGTTTTCAGAAATGCGTGGGTTTGGTAGGTTTTCCAAGATGGACGTTAAGCCCGGGGCCAAACACCCCAGTGACCCCCTTGCAAAACCAGGTTGTTTTGTGATAGGTAATTTTGATATCTCCTCAATACGTTTGGGCCCTTCCCTGTCAAGGATACTTGGCTCACCCACGTGAGTGAGGTACCATTTTAATCGGGAGACCTGAGGGAACGCTGGGTGGTAGGAAATTTGTGAATCAACGCAGATTCCAGAACTTTCCATCACAGAAATGTGTGGAAAATGTATGTATTTTTTTTACAAAGATTAAGGTTTGCAAGGGATTCTGGGTAGCAGTACCCAGTGAGAGGCAGACAAGTCACCCCATCCTGCATACCCCTGGGAGTCTAGTTTTCAGAAATGTATAGGTTTGCTGGGTTTTGCGAGGTGCTGGCAGAGATAGGGTTTAAAATCTACAGCTAGGCACTTTGCAAAAACGAGTCAGTTTTCACCGTGAAAATGTGGTGTATCCACGTTGCATTTTGGGCCATTTCTTGTCACAGGCACTAGGCCTACCCACACAAGTAAGGTCCCATTTTTCTTGAAAGACTTTGGGGAGTGTGGGGTGGGTGGACTTTTGTGGATCCATGCAGATTCCAGAACTTTCCACCACAGAAATGTAAGGAAAAATTTTTTTTTTTTAAGTTGAGGCTTGCAAGGGATTCTGGGTAACAGAACCTGGTGAGAACCAGACAAGTCACCACATCCTGGATTGCCCTGTGTGTCTAGTTTTGAAAAATGTATATGTTTGCTACGTTTTCCTTGGTACCGGCAGAGCTAGGGTACAAACTCTACAGCTAGGTACTTTTCAAAAAAAGGGCCTGTATTCACCTTGAAAATGTGGTATCCACGTGGCATTTTGGTACGTTTCCTGTTGTGGGCACTAGGCCTACACACACAAGGGAGGTACCATTTTTATCAGAAGACTTTGGGGAATGCGCAGTGGGTGGAATTTTGTGGATCCACACCACTCCCCCTCCCTGGTGCTAGTGGGTGGATCCCTCCTTGGGGATCACTCTCCTGAAGTGATCCCGAAGCAGGGATCCACAAGGGCAGGGTACCATGGAAAAGGGGAGATTCTCCCCTTTCCAACAATACCGCTCCTATGTGTTTCAGTGCTCGGGGGCTGAACTAGCCACACAAGCACTCAGGAGGTTGGAGGAGCTCTTCCCCACCTTCCGAGGCAAAATAAAAATGGGAAATCCCTCTGCTGTCTGCAGAAGAGGGTAATCATGAAAATCATTAAACAGCATGCTGAACCCCACCAAAACCACAAACCCCTGGTTGCCACATAGGTTAAACAAGTCCCTCAATCAATATTCAGGGCTGAGTCTCAGCCTTCTGATGGTGTTTGTTTGAGAGGCGTAGGCGACCGCTTGATAAGGCGGATTTTATGCCACTGGGGATTATGAATATTGATTGAGGGAATTTATCCCTTTGTTCATCTATACGATTACTGGTACATTGAGCTGACCCGATGCTGAGTAAGAGGTAGACTTTCGCCGAACGGTTACATATTCTTCCAGCTTGTGAACTGACCAATGATCTAGTTTTCAGAAATGTGTGGGTTTGGTAGGCTTTCCAAGATGGACGTTAAGCACGGGGCCAAAAACCCCAGTGACCCCCTTGCAAAACCAGGTTGTTTTGTGATAGGTAATTTTGATATCTCGTTAATACGTTTGGGGCCCTTCCCTGTCTAGGGTACTGTTGAACATTAATCTTGCGCATATAACGTGTTTTGTTTATTTCCATGCTAGTACGTCACTGTATTCAGCCAATGCCCTTCGGGCTATATAAGTGACGTCACCACTGTCACACGATCATCTGACAGCTGTCATTTGTATATGCTGTTTGTTTTTCCTCTGGCTCCCCGTGGGCCTTTATTCCTAATAAATACGTAATTATAACTATCTACTACTGGCTTCATTTATAAGCCCCCACAACAATTGGCGACGAGGACGGGATGCTTAAAGGTCTGCGGGTGAAGCAGTACATGCATATCGACCGCAACTTTGAATTAAGAAAGGTGGCGGACCTATCGATATATGCAGTTGAGGAAGAATCATTGAGATAAAATATAGTAATGAAGTAAGTGCGCTTTATAAAGTAAAGGCGGATAACCTATTTGTTGAAAGCGGCGCTGCAAGTTGAATCTGAAGGAGATCCTGCATTTTCCCTCCAGCCTACGGCATAAGCGTACTACTTCTACTTAATGCGCGCAGACGGTGGAAAACCTGTTTAAATAAAGGTTGCGCAGCAAGTAAAAATTTGAGGAGATTCCTGAGACCGCGCGCTATTTTATGATGTACGCGTGCAATTTCAATTTATTGCGCCCTGACTGTGCATATTAGCGCTGATGTGAGAAGAGACTATTCATCTTCATTAATATTTCATTATTGTTCAAGTTGATCGTATTGAGGAAACTTTACTCAATTTGAAGCCGCCTCTACTTTGAATTTTGTTAGTCGCTGAGGGAAGTGCCGGCGTGTGAGGAAATCCTCTCAGAATTGTCGCGTGAGGCATTCTGGGAGAAGCAGCTGAGAGCCTAACATGATTGGATAAGATGGTCAAACGTCATAACATGTGACATCCGAGCGGCCATTTTGAAAAAAAAAAATCTCGGCCAATTACCGGTGCTTTTGTATCGACTATTAAATATATTGACATCGAGGAACAAAGTGTGATTAAAGAGGCGGTGAACATATTTTTGCTAATAAATCAAAAACATTGAATTTACAAGCTACTAGTGTGAGGATATAAATAACAAAAGAAAAAATAAATAAAAGTGTTGATAAATATAAGACTGTCAACAACATACATCGTGAGTCAGTATATGAATAAAACTTGTGTGTTGAAATAAATCTACAAAGTAAGCACAGAGATATGGCTGAAAGCAACAATATATGTGCACCACCACGTTTTCTTGATGATCCAGGGAAGCCAACTATGAGGTGGAAGAAATGGATAAGAGCGTTTGAGAACTACATAATATCCATTGATGGCAAAGCCTATGATGCGGAGAGGAAATTGTCTTTATTATTTGGATTGCTAGGGAAAGCTGGTCAGGATGTATTCGATAGCCTGCCAGAGTATGAAAATCCACCTGGCACATTTATTCCACTAAATGAGTATGAAGAAGCAATTAAAAGGCTAGAGAAACAATTTGATGAGGAAAACAATGTCATGGTTGGTAGGCATAAATTTGCTTTGAGGAAACAACAGGAAGGTGAAACCATCGATGAGTATATTGCATGTTTAAGGATCTTAGCTATGGAATGCGAATTTGAGGACATGACTGACATTTATATTAGAGACCAGATTGTTTTTTATTGTTATTCTAAAAAGGTACAGGAAAGACTACTGGCATGTAAAAAACCAACTTTGCAAGAAGTTATTGATATAACTAGAGGAATAGAAAGGTCTTTAGTATCTACTAAAGTTTTATCCAATGCTAGTGGTAATACAAATGTGTTCTACCTGCAGGAAAAAAAGAAAGGGGACAGTGTGAAAGGTGAGAAAAGTTGGGGTGAGAGAAAAACTGGAGGTAAGCAATTAAGCTGTTTCAGGTGTGGGTCAAAAGAACATCTAGCGGGTAACAGAACATGTCCAGCAATTAATAAGAAATGTACCAAATGCAGAAAATATGGACACTTAACAACTTTGTGTAAAACTAAAAGAGTTTTAAGTGATGTGACTGTCAATACTGTTGGAGACTTTGATGAAGAAATGTGTGCAAACATTATCTTATATGTTGATATGGAAGATGGTAAGATAAAAGGGCCTATTGGTGAGGGAAAAATTGGTGATATAGAGTTACAGTTTACTGCGGATTCTGGGTCACCAATAACCACCATTTCTGATAAGATGTTTGAAGAAAAATGGTCGAATGTAGAGTTAATTGATTCTGATGTTAACCCTAAAGCATTTGGCGAAAAGGACATAAACATGTTAGGATACTTCCATGATATTGTCACTTTTAGAGGTAGGAAAATCGAAACCAAAGTGTATGTTGCTGAAAAAGGGAGAATTTTAATTGGATGGAAAGATTTAGCTAAGTTAGGTGTAATTTTAATACCAGGTGCCAAAGATCCTATAATTTTAAGAGAAGATTGGGTGAATAGTGTTAGTTTAGATGATAACGAGAATGATCTTAAAAGTACATTGGATGAGTATAAAATGGTGTTTAAAAATGAGATAGGTTGTGTAAAGGGTTTTATTCATGACATAAAATTGAAAAGTGGAGCCACTCCCAGTAAACATAAGGTAAGGACCATACCACTGTCAATAAAGAAAGAGTTGAAAAATGTTTTGGATAAATTATCTAGTGAGGGTGTCATTGAGGAGGCTGACAAATCAGAATGGGTTTCAGCTATTGTGGTGTCCAAGAAGAAAAAGACCGGTGACCTTAGGCTGTGTGTGGATCTAAGGTGCCTGAACAAGAACATTGTTGTTAACTGTCACCCTCTTCCCAAAATCCAAGAAATTTTACAATCTGTATCAGGATCGAAATTTTTCAGTCTTATTGATCTAAAAGCAGCATATCACCAGGTATGTCTAACTGATGAGTCTAAAAGATTAACAACTTTTATTACACCATTTGGGGCGTACAGGTATGTTCGCCTACCGTTTGGATTAGCCTCTTCATCTGGAGTATTTCAGAAGTTAATGGATGTTTTGTTTAATGGTTTGAATGGGGTAGAGGCGTTCCAGGACGACATCTTGGTGCATTCCAAAACTGAAAAAGAGCATTTAAACTTGATAAGAAAAGTATTGAGCATACTGGAAAAGAGAGGAATGACAGTATCTAAGGAAAAATGCAAGTTCATGACCGAAAAAGTGGAATATTTAGGTCATGTACTGACCTCGGAGGGAATCACTCCTAAAGATGATCTTGTACAGGCAATAAGAGAGGCACCAGAACCTGAAAACAAAGAAAAACTAAAATCTTTTTTGGGCTTAAGCGAGTATTACGCAAAATTCATACAAGGGTATGCTGGAAAAGTTGAACCACTCAAGAAGCTATTAAGAAAAAATTTATCTTTCAATTGGTTGGATGAGCAAGTGCAAGCTTTCAAAATAGTGAAGGAGGAAATAGTGAGAGCTCCTGCTCTTAAACCCTATGATCCAGAACTTGATAATGTTGTAACAGTTGATGCCAGTGCTGAAGGAATAGGTGCTGTATTCTGTCAGTTAGATGGAAAAAAAGAAAATACCATCGCTTTTATTTCTAGGAAGTTGAACGAGTCTGAAGTACATTATAGTACTATTGAAAGGGAGGCATTGGCCAGTGTATGGGCTGTACATAAACTAAAAGATTACTTATGGGGAAAAAGGTTCACCATCGTCACGGACCATAAACCATTGATATACATGATGAATGGTGAGGGCCGTGGCAACGTCAAGGCAAGCTCAAGACTAATAAGGTTGTTATCCAAGCTCCAAGTGTTCAATTTTGAGATACAACATATTAAGGGAGGCAAGAACTACAGAGCAGATTGTTTATCCCGCTTACCAGTTAACATGAAAGGAGAAGAGGCACTTGATGACATTGAATGTGTGGCGGCATTGATTGACGCTACAGTTATGAGTGAAGGTTCTATCACTGAGGAGGAATGGAAAGAGAACATGGAGAATGATGCTACTATTAAAAAAGTTATGGAATTGGTAAAAACCAAGTGGCCTCATATCAGAAATTTACAGAATGAACTAAAGAGTTACCAGCAAGTGAGTGATGAATTGTCATTAGAGAATGGTTTATTAAGAAGAGGAGAACTTTTTGTGCCACCAAATGGATTGAGAAAGAAAATAATTTCACTTGCTCATAAAGGTCACCCAGGAAGTACAGCCACTAGAAATATCCTCAAGATGAGCTACTGGTGGCCCGGGGTAGATAAGGAAATAAAAGAGTTCATCGACAAATGTGAGCAGTGTTTGAAATCAGATAAACATTGGCGTATGGAAAAGAATGAACTGCAATTGGTGGAAATCCCTAGCGGACCCTGGGCCAAGATTGCTATTGATTTCGCTGGTCCTTTCCAAATTTTGCCAACTGACTGTAGAAATCTGATTTTTCTCACTGATTATTACTCAAAATGGGTATATTTCAAATTCGTAAAAATAGTGACTACTGAAATAGCAATTAGATTTTTGAAGAAAGTTTTTGAGAAAGAAGGCCTGCCTAAAGTGTTAGTTTCTGACAACGGCTCGCAGTTGATTTCTAAACAAATGACTGAGTTTCTTGAAAGAGCTGGTATTTAACAAGTTAAAACACCTTTGTACAGCCCTAAAAGTAACGGCCAGGTAGAGAGGGTAAACAAGTACATAAAGGAAGGTATTCAACTGGCTGTGGCTTCCAATATGGACGTGAAAGAATTTATAAGGGTAAAGATCAATGCATATAACAATACACCCAATGAAACTACGAAACATACGTCTTTCTTTCTAATGAGAGGGAGGAAATGTAACAATCAAATTACACCAAAATTCAGTGACTGGAAGAATAAGAATGTAATCTTAGAAGAAATTGATGACAGACATCTTTTGGTAAAGGAAAAAATAGTAGAGAAACAATTAAAAGCAAAGAAGTACTCAGACATTGTTAACAGAGTAAAAGCTAAAGATGTACAACCTGGTGAGTGGGTGTTATTGAGAAAACCAGGTTTGGTATCCAAGGGTGAAACAAAATATAGTAAACCTGTTAAAGTTTGTGAGACATCTAAGAGTGCCGTCCTTGTTGAAGGAGGTGGATGGCGGAGCAAAGACGATGTGATAATTTTAAAGAAAGGACAGGAGAAAATAATAATGGGCAGCAAGGAAAGCGAGGAGTGTGGTTTAGATGATAGTGTTTTGGAATGGGAAAATGTGTCTGAAAACCAGAACGACTCCAACCTTATTGTTAGCCCTAAAATTCTTTTGGAAAGAGGGGAGAGACTAAGGAATGATATAATTGACACTGATAGCGAGGCCATAGACAATGATATATCTACATCTGTTAGGATCATTGACAGAGTTGTATCCCCTGTGGAACCAGGAACTGACATTGCATACCCAAGTACCTCTGGTGTGCAGTCCAAGAGCGGAAGAATTGTTAAGATGCCTAAACATTTTGATGACTTTGTTATGGAATAATTTGTGTTATTTCCAGCTGTTGTTCTGGGGGAAAAAGGGAGATGTTGAACATTAGTGTGGGTTTGGTAGGTTTTCCAAGATGGACGTTAAGCACGGGGCCAAAAACCCCAGTGACCCCCTTGCAAAACCAGGTTGTTTTGTGATAGGTAATTTTGATATCTCGTTAATACGTTTGGGGCCCTTCCCTGTCAAGGGTACTGTTGAACATTAATCTTGCGCATATAACGTGTTTTGTTTATTTCCATGCTAGTACGTCACTGTATTCAGCCAATGCCCTTCGGGCTATATAAGTGACGTCACCACTGTCACACGATCATCTGACAGCTGTCATTTGTATATGCTGTTTGTTTTTCCTCTGGCTCCCCGTGGGCCTTTATTCCTAATAAATACGTAATTATAACTATCTACTACTGGCTTCATTTATAAGCCCCCACAACAGGTACTTGGCTCACCCACACGAGTGAGGTACCATTTTAATCGGGAGACCTGAGGGAACGCTGGGTGGTAGGAAATTTGTGAATCAACACAGATTCCAGAACTTTCCATCACAGAAATGTGTGGGAAATGTGTGTATTTGTTTTTTTTACAAAGATTAAGGTTTACAAGGGATTCTGGGTAGCAGAACCCAGTGAGAGGCAGACAAGTCACCCCATCCTGTATACCCCTGGGAGTCTAGTTTTCAGAAATGTATAGCTTTGCTGGGTTTTGCGAGGTGCTGGCAGAGATAGGGTTTAAAGTCTACAGCTAGGCACTTTGCAAAAACGAGTCAGTTTTCACTGTGAAAATGTGGTGTATCCACGTTGCATTTTGGGCCATTTCTTGTGACAGGCACAAGGCCTACCCACACAAGTAAGGTCCCATTTTTCTTGAAAGACTTTGGGGAGTGTGGGGTGGGTGGAATTTTGTGGATCCACGCAGATTCCAGAACTTTCCACCACAGAAACATAAGGAAAATAGTTTTTTTTTTACAAAGTTGAGGCTTGCAAGGGATTCTGGGTAACAGAACCTGGTGAGAACCAGACAACTCACCACATCCTGGATTGCCCTGTGTGTCTAGTTTTGAAAAATGTATATGTTTGCTACGTTTTCCTTGGTACCGGCAGAGCTAGGGTACAAAATCTACAGCTAGGCACTTTTCAAAAAAAGGGCCTGTATTCACCTTGAAAATGTGGTATCCACGTGGCATTTTTTTTTTTAATTATATTTTTAAATTTTATTAAAACAAACAAACATACAAAAAAATAAAACAAAACTTACAAGGCAAAAGTACAATGTTACATAATCATGAGTCAATGCGGGCAGAGCTCCAGATTTAGATAAACGAATTGCAATCAGTTAGCGTGGGGCAGTAGGGGTGGACAAGGAAACAAACAAAAACATTGGCAATAAATGAAAACTGGATGCCAATTAGGGGAACGTAGAAACATCAGGGTTCACCTCCTGTGGGGGAGTACATATATTACCACGATAAGCATTCCATTGGGACCAGATCCTACCCCATTTCTTGGGCCGGCCCCGGGAAAGGTATACAGTCTTCTCCCGGAACATGCACCAGTCCATGTTCTCCTTCCACCTGGATATGGTGGGCGGTCTGTGAGAACCCCAAAGCTGAGCAATGTCTCTTTTTGAGACCATATTTCCAAGGGTCGCCCAGACAATCTGTGCAGAGCTGTAGTCATTGGGCTCCCAAACATTCAGCAGACAACGCCTGGCCTCGGGCAGCAACGACACACCTGTAACATTCTTCATCACAACATGTATTCGGGACCAAAACTCAACCACCTTTGGGCATTCCCACAATATGTGGAGGAAGGTGCCCGACATTCCACAGCCACGCTTACACAACCCATCCAAGGAATAGCCCATTCGAACCAGACATGGCCCGGTAACATACACTCAATGAAGTATCTTAAGCTGGACGAACCTCAGGCGAGCAGGAATAGCAACTTCCTTAGGCGAGGACAAAGCAGATTGCCAGTCCTCGTCATCCAGTTCTAGTCTGTCAGCGCTCCATGTCCACGTGGCAATTTGGTACGTTTCCTGTTGTGGGCACTAGGCCTACACACACAAGGGAGGTACCATTTTTATCAGAAGACTTTGGGGAATGCGCGGTGGGTGGAATTTTGTGGATCCACACCACTCCCCCTCCCTGGTGCTAGTGGGTGGATCCCTCCTTGGGGATCACTCTCCTGAAGTGATCCCGAAGCAGGGATCCACAAGGGCAGGGTACCATGGAAAAGGGGAGATTCTCCCCTTTCCAACAATACCGCTCCTATGTGTTTCAGTGCTCGGGGGCTGAACTAGCCACACAAGCACTCAGGAGGTTGGAGGAGCTCTTCCCCACCTTCCGAGGCAAAATAAAAATGGGAAATCCCTCTGCTGTCTGCAGAAGAGGGTAATCATGAAAATCATTAAACAGCATGCTGAACCCCACCAAAACCACAAACCCCTGGTTGCCACATAGGTTAAACAAGTCCCTCAATCAATATTCAGGGCTGAGTCTCAGCCTTCTGATGGTGTTTGTTTGGGAGGCGTAGGCGACCGCTTATTAAGGCGGATTTTATGCCACTGGGGACTATGAATATTGATTGAGGGAATTTATCCCTTTGTTCATCTATACGATTACTGGTACATTGAGCTGACCCGATGCTGAGTAAGAGGTAGACTTTCGCCGAAAGGTTACATATTCTTCCAGCTTGTGAACTGATCAATGTTAATGACTACTGAGTCTTTTTGTTTGATCTAAAGAGCCCTGAAGAAGTTCACTTAGCGTGTTGCCGAATTGAACAAAACACGTTGGCTGTCTTTTCGTGAAATTTCATTTGGATTTGAAAATAAAGGATTGAAAGAAAATATAAAGAGACTGAAAAGATTTTTGTTCAAACGCACTGCTCGTTATGCAATATAGTTTCTGAATCTGTGGCCAGTGGCACTGAAAGGCAACGGTTGCCAAGAAGTGTGCACAAACCATTACTTTAATAGGACTGCAGCACAGTCGTGAGGTGCTTTTCTACAAGCCCGTTGCCTAAGCTTTCTTGTTGGATTTACTTAAAGGACTTTGATCCAGCCTGCTGCTTACCACAGGTTGACTCCAGTGCTGTTCTTCTTTGCTGCCTCCTAATTGGGTAGCACAGCCAATACGTCACTTCTGTTCCTATCTGAGGAGCACAGAGCAAGCACAGATTAATTCCTCTTGATTAGTACCCGTACACTGTGAAGCAGGGACAATTTCTTCTACCCCCCCACCCATTCCCGTTCTGACGCTGTGCTTCAGAAAAAATATATTTGGACTATATTGTTTTTTGCGGGGGTTCGGATCGTCATGTTTTGTGCAACATTTGTTTTTTTCATTTTGTATCTGCATGTTCTCCCCGTGCCGCATTCTTGCTTATCCCACCCCCAATTACTCTCCTTACACTGTTGCTTGCTCCCTCCTGTGCCCTGTGGCTGCTTGTTCCGTACCTCTTCCACCATTACAGGGTGTTACTTGCTCCTTCCCTCCCCTGTTGCTCGCCCTTTCCTCCATTCCTCATGTTTCTTGTCATTCTTGTTTTTCTCGTTTCTTCTTCCTCAGTGATCAAGCCCTCTTTGTTTTTCATGTAAGTGACAAGAACGTGAGGGAGACTTCAACCACCTCCTCTACTGGAGTGAGCAGTGCCAGAGGCAGGGGAAAGGCTCTCTTGTAAAACTTCATAAGTGCAACCCAAACCGTGTACGCCATTTGAAAAACTGCAATCCAAGTGTTCAGCACACATCTGAACTCACAACACACAGTCCCTCACAATAATAATAATTCCTATTTGTAAAGAGCAAGCATATCACCCATTAAGGTTTCAAGGCGCTGGGAGCCATCAGGGAGATTAAGTAAGCTATTGCCCAGAGTCACATGGTGCTGAGCTGAGCTGCTGCCGGCGATCTAACCGTCAACCCCATACTCTCGAGTCAGCCACTCTGGCTGCTGTGCTCCACCTCTCCCTTCACTCAAGCTTTTTTACATGCCTACAAACACCAAATCCTGTACAAACTTTACACACAGTCCTGTATCCTATCACATAGAGGTGTGCAAGCCCTTTCTCCCTGGCACACTTTACAGTTCTGCAGCCAAATAGCCACACATCTTATTAAGACAGATTTGATGCAAAAAAAATCTAAGAAGGTGGATCATCATATATTAAGTTTAGAGAACACACAGCCTCAATCAATAGGATGGGATAATGTGACATTTACCATATGCAAATATACACTTATGAATTGCATTAACCTGCTGAGCTACCTTACTGATATTAGAAGGCTTTAGAATGGGCGGACAGCGACCATCGTCCACAAGAGACTATCTTAGCGGCATCCACTCCGCCCAGCATTCATCCTACTCCACATTTAGGCTCAAGCTACACAATAAATTATAAGAGGATTAAGTATACGGCAGAAAGCATAGTCTCTTTAACAGACACATCATTCAACCTTTTTTTCGCACAGCTGCTTGAAAAAGACTTGATGCGAACCTGGGAATGCTTCACCACTAACCTCACCAACATAAAGGCCACTGACATAAAAATTAGGAGTTTTTTGGAGCCTGCACAGGAGAAAAAGAGATCCAAGGCTCAAAGAGAACAAATAAAAGCCCTTAAGAGAATGATAAATGGCTACATAAGATCTCTGTGTCATGATCCTGGGAACACATTGCTCCTTACTTCCCTGCGGCACCAAATAACTCAACTAAAGAAGCTGAAATGGACCATTAATAATAACTACAAACACGACCTCTCTGCAAAACTTCTGCATAATATAAAGCATAACGCCAGCGATTGCTTCTGGAAATCAGTAAATACAATTATCCACCCACATCACGGAGGCCTTACCTCCCACATTTTGGAGGAAACTTGGGTAAGCTACTTAAATTCCCACTTTAACAGTCCAAGCAATAGTCTGCCAAAACCAAAGCAAAATAGACCTGACTCGGACAGCCCATATATTAACACCGGAATAAGGGATAAGAGTCAATAGTATTTCCCCTGACTGCTCCGCCGTTACCCGACCAATGGCAAATGATACATCCAAATCTCCTGTTTTAATCCACCATCAGGAGGAAAGGCCAATCAGCACTGAGCATCTAACAATCACAAAACAGAATAGGAAGGGACGAAAGGAAGGAGCGCCGGGCTCGAATGGAATCCCGCCTGCCGTGTTTAAACAAAGCCAGGAAGAATGGGCAAAAATACTCCATCCACTATTCCTGGAAGTAAGACGACTGGGCACCATCCTTGATTCCTGGAAAGGTTCAACAATTATCCCGATCCACAAAAGTGGCAGCAAGGCCTTGCCAGTCAATTATCGGTTAGTAGCACTGATCGATAATAACGCCAAATATTTTGCAGGAACACTGCTAGACAAACTAACAACTTGGGCAGAGAACAATGAAATAATCCCGCTAAATCAGACAGGCTTCTGAAAAAACTCTGGCATGAGATCCAACATCTTGGCAATTTCGTTGATAATGGATACAACAAAACTGAAGAAAACACTGCTGCATGTCTGTTTTATCGACTTTAGCGCCGCATTTGACAATGTGGAGAAGTCTAAACTGTGGAATAAGCTAGCCAAATGGGGCATCCCAAACACCCTTTTATCAATGTTAAAGCTCTTACACACCGATACCTGGGTACAGGTGAAACCAGGATCAGGCTCTCATCTAGCAAGAAAATTAGAAACAACGAAAGGGCTTAAACAGGGCTGCGTGGTGGCCCCTATTCTATTTAACCTATTCATGGCAGACTTACAGCAAACACTAAACACCTGCAACTCCCACGAGCCGAGACTGGGGGGTACCACTGTGTTCAACTTACTATACGCGTACACCGTAGTCCTGCTTAGCCATACGGTAGTTGGTTTGCAACATCTTCTGAACGGTCTGCAGTTCTACGCAGAAGAAAACAGCCTGTCAATAAACTTAAATAAAACCAGGACAATCAACAGAAAACGTAACTATGGCACCTGGGCGGCACACATATTGAACCAGCGGAGACTTATAAGTATCTGGGGGTTTACTTAGATGAAGAAGGATCATTTACCCACCAACAAGAAGAGATCAAAAGGAAAGGGATGACCCTTGCCTTAACCATGAAAAGTTTATCAGCAAAACTACCGGGCCCTATGCTGAGCCCTCTTTTAATGGTAGCACGTGCTAAAACTCTACCTTCAATTACCTATGGTAGCAAAGCTCTGCGAGGGAGAGATCCCATTCTTTTGGATAAAACACTTGTAAAAGCATACAGAATGATGTTCAGCCTCCCGAACTATACATCCCCGGCGCAACTTAGACTGGAGTTTGGTTTGCTAAAGCAAACTTGGGCCAGATACGGAGCATACATCAATTGTTGGAATAAAATCAGAATATCGACCCCTAACTCACTAAACTACCTTCTGTGGCAAGATATCCAACAGAGGGAGAATTAGCCCGCAAGATTATATCTTCAGGAGGCACTGGCAAACACAGGCCTATTGCCCTTATGGAATACACAGTGTCGTCATTCAACTCTGAAGAAATTAGTCTGGAAGTCGCTGAAGAAACAGTTACTGGTGGAGGACGAAGCGGTTTTCTAAGCCAGAGCGCATGCCTGGATGACGTTGAACTCTTACAAGATTCAAGCCCTACAACAATCCTTTAACCTGAGCTATCCAAAAGCACAGAAACTAACATTCTTAAAGCTACAACTCTGAGTGATACCATGCATGCAGCATCTTCCACCATGGAAAAGGGTGCAGACTTTCACTGTATGCAGTTTGTGCAAAAACGGCCAGGGTGGCATCATCCATACCATTTGTTTGTGCATCGAGATGCTTCAAGAAAGGTGGCAACTGCTAAAAATTCCCTTCAATCAAAGGAGAATTCGGACAAGGAGGGAAGCAGTTTTGGCTTGCTTCGACCCAGCTTCACCACAATTGAACTCCAGACTAGTCAGATTTCTTGACGCAGCCAGGGCAAAAATGCCAGACTGCCACTAAAGCTTTTTGAGGCAATGGAGACTTTGGATTATTAATTTTTCTCAGGGGGGGTAACAATCACAGCATTTGACAACAGATATGGTTGCTCTCACATGTTCAAATTTGAATCTTTCTAAACTTGTAAACAACAGAACTGTTTATATTTTAATTATGATGACATTTTATTATTGGGAATTAATATTTTACAAATGCTTTTATCTTCTGCATGCATTGCAATGGTTTTAAGTAACTCTGCAATTCAACTATTTGATTTGCTATTAGAAGCTGGAACATGCCTAATAAATTGACTCTATCTCAGCTTCGCAAGCCTTTCCGAGCATCTGGCATGTTGTGTCATCTTTTCTGTGTTTGCAGACAAATCATTTTACAGAGGCAGTGTGAACGAAAAATTGCACATGTCAATCGTAACTTTAAAAAAATGTTAACCACTATTAAAAGGGTGAGCCTGATCTCATCAAAAACATTCACTCCCTTTTGGCCCTCAAAGGAAAGTGGGAGGCGGACGGGTTAGAGATTGATGAGGAGGAGTGGAGGAGTGCGCTTGCCTCCCCAAAGGAGGTGGCTATATCGTCCAGGCTAAGGCTCATCCAGCTCAAAATACTCCACCGGGTATATATATTCTGCACGAGGTTGAAGTTGATGGGAAGGAGCGAGGAGGGTCTTTGTAGGAGGGGGTGTGGAATAGTTGGATCCTTTTTAGGGCTCGCACTGCGACGCAATCGCGAAAGCGTTTGTCGCAGTGGAGTCCTATTGTAGTCAGTTTTGCTTTCAAGGACTAACGAGGTTTGGGACAACAGACTAGCACGCGCACGCACGCAGCCTGCCGGAATCGGATCAGGTCGCGCGCTCAGATTCCGGCAGGCTCTTCAGTCACCATGGATCACGCACGCACACAGAGACACACACACGAGTGCACACATACACACACACACACACACACACACACACACACCACACCACCCCAGCCCCCGCCCCGCCGGCGCCCCCGCCCCCGCCCACACACACACGAGCGCACACACACAGACAATCCCCCCGCCCCCGCCCACACACACATACAGAGACGCCCCCCCACTAACCCCACTCACCGCATCGCCGGACTCTGCAGCCTCCGCGGGGCTCTCCCTCGGGCATAGGAGCCCCGAGTCACCAGCACTGTTTTTCTGTCCAGGCACTCCGTGGGCGCGGGCTTCCAAAGACGGAAGTCCCGCCCCACAGCAAGTTTCGTTTTTGCGCACGTCTTGTTAATGTTCTCAGTATCTTGGTGCCGACGGCTGTCTCTTGGTTACTCGGTAGAGTGCATCTCACTAACATTGGGTTACCTGGGGGAGGGGGGGAGACCGACCAGTAGGGGGTCTTCCCAAACACCAGTGGGTGCGGAACGGGCAGGGTTGGACAATGGGATTCAGTTTGGGATCGCAGTGGTATCCTCTTGTGCGTAGGCTGTCTCTTGAGCACGACCTGCCCATGAAAACGGACTGCGTGTCTGCCCCTTCCGCGTAGGCTGTCCCTTGGAGACTGACTGGCCAAGGGACGCAGACTGACCCTTGTACACAGTGTACCACTTGAAAAGAGGTTGTTTCCCTCTTGCAGAGACTGTCGCGCGCGCACAGGGCGGCCGCCCTCGGCAGCATACCTCATTTGCATACGAGGTCAGCTGTGCATAGATTGTCCGCTGGACACGGGCTGCCCCGCGAACACGGACCGACCTATGAACACAAGCGGTCCCTGCTGCATAGCAAAGGGCGCCCCTGCTTGTAGGCAGGCCACGCCATGTACACCATGTAAGATGGGTGCGAAACCAAGAACAGCACCCATCTCGCCACACCCTACATGGCATAGCATGCTGCCTATGTAGGCTAGCGCTTCGGTGCCCCACGCAGTGATAGCGCTATATACATATACATAAATGATGCAATAAATGCCCATGCTGTTTTAGGCACCGGCTGCCCGTGTGCAGAGAGTGTTCGCAATTCGTGCTTTGCACACAGGCTGCCCCATGTACCGAGGCAATCCTTATGCACAGGCCGCACCCTGCACCCAGGCCGTCCCTGCTTAATCCGGGCAGTCTCTGGCGGCCCCTGCCCTTGAACATCAACCCTCCTGCTCAGACTGTCTCAGGCGCGCGCCGGTGGCAGGAAGGCTGCACCCCACACCCCAGAAGGGCTCCTCCCCAACTCACACCCAAGTACAACCAGGCGAGACAGGCGTACGGGGCACGTGGCAGTGGTGTGGTGAGTGAGTGGCATCTCTGTGCTGGCAGATATGAGGTTTTCGGGGCAAAGTGGTGGCGGTGGTCATCATAATCAGAGGACACCGGTGCATTGTGGAGAACGACGCCAGCGTTTATTTGCGGGTGCGAGGCTGGTACTGCCAAACTAATCACTCGAATCCGACCGGGCCCGGCTGGGGTGAGTGGTCTGGCGCCGGAAGGAAGGGAGAAAGGAGAGCATCGCTGAGGGGCCCCAGCAGATGGGATATCAGGCAGAGAGGGGGGCTGAGCTCAGTGACCGCTCAGCCCTCCACAGGGCTTGGTCGCCCCACTCACTGCTGCCGCTCCTGCCTGCCTTTGCCGCCTCCTGCCTGCAGATTCCTTCGCTCGCTGCCCGCTGCTCCTGGGAATTTCCCGCTGCTCCTGGGAATTTCCCGCTGCCCGCTGCTTCTTGGAATTTCCCGCCGCTGCCTCCCTGCGGCCCCGCCCCCCTGTGATTCCATTTGCCGCCCTGCTCCCGCCACCCAGCTGCTCCTCCCTCCCGGCTCCTTACTTATGATGCCCCCAGAGCGCCGAAGGTGCGCCAAAGGTAAGCCCGTCTGCGCCCGTCCGCGCCTGGCCCGCGCCCAGCGCCAGGACCCCTGGCCCTCCCCGCCGAGGCAAGACGACCCGACTGACCTACGACGCCGCCACTCTCAATGCCGGCCGGACCCACGCCTGCTGCCGAGCCACCCCGAGACGCACCCACGGACCCTTCACCTGCTGCACCTGCAAGTTCACCTGCCTCCGAACCTGCCCCGCACCCGCCAAGACAAACACCAGCAGCAACCACCTCAAGTGCATCCTGATCAACACCCGCTCCGTCCACAGACACGCCGTGGAACTCTGGAACCTCCTCGACGCTACATCACCGGACGTCGCCTTCCTCACGGAAACCTGGATGAACGCCTCCTCTGCACCCGACATCGCCATCGCCATCCCGGACGGGTACAAGATCATCAGGAAGGACCGCATCAACCAGACCGGAGGTGGCATCGCCATCGTCCACAGGAACACCATCCGCATCACGACCGACGCCAACGACTCCTTCGCCGCAGCCAAACATCTCCACTTCCAGATTCACACCGACCCTAAGACGACCCTCAGAGGCACCCTCGTCTACAGACCCCCGGGACCACGCACACAATTCAGCGAAGACATCACAGACTTCATCAGTCCGCACGCCCTCCCCTCCATCGACTACATCCTCCTTGGGGACCTCAACTTCCACCTGGAGAACAACAAGGACCGCAACACCACCGCCCTGCTGGAAAACCTCGCTAACCTCGGACTCAAGCAACTGGTCAACACCCCCACCCACTACGCCGGCCACACACTTGATCCCGTCTTCTCTTCCAGCAAGTACATCACCTTCAGCCACGCCACCGGACTCCACTGGACCGACCACAGCTGCGTCCACTTCAGCTTCAAAAGATCCACGACCCACCACCACCCGCAACAGGTACCTCACAGGAATTGGAGCAAGATCACCGCAGACCAGCTCACCACCTCCCTCAGCCAGAGACCACCCGCCAACACAACGGACCCCAACGAAGCAGCCCGCAACTTCACACAGTGGCTGACCGCCTGCGCCGACGACCTCGTGCCACTAAAGAACCCTCCCAGCAGACCCAGAAGCAAGAAGGCATCCTGGTTCACCGACGACCTCAAGGACTCCAAGAAGACCTGCCGCACCCTCGAGAAAGCCTGGCTCCTCGACCGGACCACCGACAAAATGACCGCCCTCAAACACGCTACCCGCAAGCACCACCAGCTCATCCGCACCACCAAGAAGAAATCCCTGAAGGAACAACTGGACAACAACGCCCACGACAGCAAAGAGCTCTTCACTATCGTCAAGGAGTTCTCCAACCCCAGCACCGGCACCAACGACATCACTCCGTCACAAGACCTCTGCGACTCCCTCGCCTCGTTCTTCCACCGCAAGATCGCCGACATCCACAACAGCTTCGGCGCCCCACCCACGCACCCAACCGTCGAACCAACGCCCCCCACCGCCACCCTTCGCACCTGGACCACGGTGACCACCGAAGACACAGCCCGCACGATGAACACCATCCACTCCGGATCACCGACCGACCCCTGCCCACACCACGTCTTCAACAAGGACGACTCCACCATCGCACCCCAACTCCGGAACATCATCAACGCCTCCTTCAACACCGCCACCTTCCCGGAGAGCTGGAAGCACGCCGAGATCAGCGCCCTCCTGAAGAAACCTACAGCGGACCCCACTGATCTCAAATACTTCCGCCCCATCTCGCTCCTCCCTTTTCCTGCTAAAGTCATCGAGAAGATCGTCAACAGACAGCTGACCGCCTTCCTCGAGACGAACGGATCCCTCGACCCCTCGCAGTCCGGCTTCAGAGCCAACCACAGCACCGAGACCGCCCTCATCGCAGCCACCGACGACATCCGGACCCTGCTCGACAAGGGGGAAATAGTGGCCCTCATCCTCCTGGACCTCTCCGCTGCGTTCGACACGGTCTGCCACCGCACCCTAGTCCAGCGCCTCAGCAACATCGGTATCCAAGAGAAGGCACTGGAGTGGATCATCTCGTTCCTCGCCGGAAGAACACAAAGAGTCCGCCTCCCCCCGTTTCGCTCCGAGGCCACCGAAGTCATCTGCGGCGTCCCGCAAGGATCTTCACTCAGCCCCACCCTCTTCAACATCTACATGAAACCTCTCACAGACATCGCACGCCAGCACAACCTCAACATCATCTCTTACGCCGACGACACCCAGCTGATCCTCTCCCTCACCAGAGACCCCGACACCGCCAGAACCTGCCTACACGAAGGGAAGAAAGACGTCGCCGAGTGGATGAAGGACAGCCGCCTGAAACTGAACTCGGACAAGACGGAAGTCTTCATCCTGGGATCTTCGCCCTCCGCCTGGGACGACTCCTGGTGGCCCACAGCCCTGGGCACCGCACCCAAGCCAACCGACCACGCACGCAACCTGGGCTTCATCCTGGACCCCTCCCTCTCGATGACCAGACAAGTCAACGCCGTCTCCTCATCGTGCTTCAACACCCTGCGTATGCTTTGCAAGATCTTCCGCTGGATCCCGACCGAGAGCAGGAAGACTGTCACCCAGGCACTCGTCACCAGCCGACTGGACTACGGAAACGCCCTCTACGCCGGAACCACAGCCAAGCTACAGAAAAGACTCCAGCGCATCCAGAACGCGTCTGCCCGACTCATCCTGGATGTCCCCCGACGCAGCCACATCTCCAGCCACCTGAGGAACCTGCACTGGCTCCCCGTCGACAAGAGGATCACGTTCCGGCTCCTCACCCACGCACACAAATCTCTCCACGACCTGGGCCCCAAGTACCTCAACGACCGCCTGACCTTCTACACGCCCACCCGCCAGCTACGGTCCACCAGCCTCGCCCTCGCAGCCGTACCACGCATCCGAAGAGCCACCGCCGGAGGAAGATCCTTCTCTTACCTGGCTGCCAAGACTTGGAACACCCTCCCCATCCACCTTCGGCTGACCCAGGACCATCTCGCCTTCAGGAAACAACTCAAGACCTGGCTGTTCGAGCAGTAGCATACCCCTCCCCCCAAGCGCCTTGAGACCCTCCCGGGTGAGTAGTGCGCTATACAAATGGCATAATTGATTGATTGATTGAGCGAGGCGTGATGTTATGACGCAGGATCAGCTGCCGGCAGAGGAGGTGCCTCATCCCGTAAGTTTAGTTTATATGTTTTTATTACTGTATTTATTTCATTACCCCCGACCTCCTACCCCCCCCCACCGCGCGCGTACCCCCGGAGTCATGCAGGCCGCGAGAGGGACCTGTAAATTTGATGCCACCTCATGCACTTACATGAATGGTGCGGTGGACTTTTTAAACTACTTTACTTTCTTTGGCCCTTACAATCAAGTGCTTGCTGCTGCCGCGATATGAGAGAGAGAGTGTGAGAGAGTATGAGAGTGAGTGAGAGAGGCAGCCTTCAAAACTGACCTCAAAGTTCTCCTCCTTCAAAGACACTTCAAAACTTAATTCACGCCCTCTCTTTTACCTGAAGGAAGACCCCTTCCATTATAGAAAGTTCTTCTTTCCATGACTATGGAGGTGCCTTCCCAGTGTGTTCTTGTGGTGTAAGAGTCTGCCATTTATTGCAGTATTATCCTTCTACCTATGTTTGGCACTCGTTTATAACATGCACACGTCACTTTTCTCTTGTATCACACCGTTTGCTACCTCTTACATTTTGTTTGCTTTCAATTCTTGCTCAAGTGCCACCATTGCCTACGTAATGTTTGTTTTTGTGTTTGAGTGTCCTCCATTTATTGACGCTTTTGTAACCTGCACACTTGTCACTCTTTCCTCCTGTATTGCACCGTTTGCTACCTCTTGTATTTTGTTGGCTCATGATTGTCACTTTTGCCTCATGTAATGTAACGTTTGCTTTTGTAATTTGCTCACTTGTAATGTTCTCATGTATCAGTTCTGTTCCTATTGTGAAGCGCTCTGACACCTTCGGGTAAAGTCCGCGCATCCCTTCTTACTCAGCTTGCTTAGCTGGCAGAATGGTGTTGCAGCGTTGGCTAGGAGTTTATTATAGTTGAGCTTTTTTCTTTCAGTTAAACAATGAAGTGACATTCATACGGCCTAAATTCAGGATGCTGCCTCCCTGCCAACGTTTTAGGCATCTCTCTTTTTAAAGTCGGCAACATTCTGTTAAAACAGCTGTTTAGGATGTAAGGTATTACTTCTCACGAAACAGACTGATTTTTGATAATGTCCTGAATGCAGCAAGGACCGTCTGAATCAATGTAAACAATTGCAGTGTTCCTAATGTTCTATATGCGATTTGCCTTCAACTAGTAATTACCATTGGATCATTGTGTGCTGTCTCACTCTTAATTCCTGTTTAAAAAGAGTGCTCTTTATGCTGGACCCAAGTATGTTGCTATTTAAACACCACCAGCGATCAATGCACGCTTCCACCACACGCACACACCACCAGTCGTCAGTACACGCTTCCGCCAGGCACACACGCCACCAGCTGGCAGTGCACACTTCCACCAGGCACACACACCACCAGCCATCAGTGCACATTTTCTACAGGCACACACACACCACCAGCCATCAGTGCACGCATCAATTGTTAACACATCCACAATTAACTATTGTAGCAATCGTAGTATGGCGCACTTTACTTTTAAACATGTCAGTGCACGCTTTTCCACCATGCACACACACCACCAGCCATCAGTGCACACTTTCAACAGGCACACACACACCACTAGCCATCAGTACACGCTTTCATCAGGCATACACACCACCGGCCGTCAGTACACACTTTCAACAGGCACAGACACCATAAATCATCAGTGCAAGCTTTCACCGGGCACAAACACCACCAGCCGTCAGTGCACGCTTTCACCGGGCACAAACACCACCAGCGACCAGTGCACCCTTTCACCAGTTACACACCACCAGCCGTCAGTGCACACTTTCACCAGGCACAGACACCATAAGTTGTTCGTACACGCTTTCACCGGGCACAAACACCACCATCCGTCAGTGCACGCTTTCACCGGGCACAAACACCACCAGCCAATACAGAGTTTGTAAAAAAATTCATGCAACACATTGTCATATACAATGCCAATAACTCAAACTTGAATGCTGCGAGACCTACTGCATTGCAAATGCTTGTTTCATATAGTGTGGGAATGCCCAGTGTTACAGGATTACTGGAGATGAGTGATAAACTGCATGCAAGAAGTGTGGGGGGTGGAGCAACGCCTGGAGGCTAAGAGATGCATATTGAATATATGGGAGCCAACAGACCTGCCAGCAAAGGGGAGATTATGGGTTACACTTGGACAAACAGTAGCAAAGCGCAACATTGCAAGACTTTGGGGGGCAGTCACGCCTCCGAAGATCAGCGGGTGGAAAAAGGACATGGACTGGTGCATGCTCCAAGAGAAAACTGTTTACATGGCACGGGGTGCCCTGTCAAATGGGGGCGGTATGGTCCAACTGGAACGAGTATAGAGGCAACATTTGTGAGCCCCTTCAACCCCTACATACAGCAATTGAGGTAGAAGTGTACGTTTTATATGACATATATGATGTATTCGCTCTGATATGGATGGTAAACTGTGAACTCTGTGTTGTTTCTGGTGCGCTTAAACAACTATACTGTGCGACTGTGTTGACCGTCAATGGTTTCTAAGCTGTTAATAAAAACATTTTATAAATTATTTTTTTTTTAAAAACATTCACTCCCTCCTATTTCTGTGAATTTTAATGAATGGATTGGTTTGACTGGCTGCTCCTGCTCAGAACGCTTTCACAATGCCTTTGTGTTCACATTGGCTTTGTGGATGATTGTTTCACTAGATAAACCTGTGGTCATTCACTCCAATTGCATTGGTCAATTAAAGGCCCAACTCAGTCTTTAATCTTTCTGAGGTCAGAAAAATTAGCGTCACTGAATGAACACACAAAATCAGTTATCACCCCAAACTTACTTCATGTGCTGTGCAGTAATACAGTTCCAAAGTCGCTCTCATCGCCACATCCCTTCTCATTCAGTCAGTCTGACTTTATAAGCAACCAGCACCTTACATTCTGGGATGCCTAGTTTTGTCTTCCCTCGTATCAGACTACAAGCCACTATGTAGCAAGTGTTACGGGCTGATAGGTCATGACTGGCTCGGAAGCCCTGTTTGTGGCCATATGCTCAGAATTTCTAGGTTCCATTCATGTTTGTCCAGACAGATATGTGTTTTGTGTCCTTCTGGGAGTCAATGGGCAGGCCTTCCCTCTTCACGGTTCACAACACTCCACCCTTTTAAGTAAAGCTTCTGGTTTTGTCACCTTTGTTGTCCCATAAACAAATATTGAGACACAGCCCACTGTCCATGAGAAAGGCATGGACAGCCGGCCACTGGTGGAGGGAGAATGGGGTCAAGTTACCATGTCTAAACCAGGCTGGAAAATGCAGATTGCAACAAAAGTGGTTAACTAAAGGAAGTGGGAGATGTGTTCATCTGTATGACATACCATAGCCACAATGACAGCCTATACCATACTATACAATGATAGGCCATACCATACAATACCCAGGGCCACAGGAATTATGCTGTAGGATAGGGCCAAATTATGGGCCAGGGGTGAGTAAATTATGAGGCACGAAAAGGTAAATTATGAAGCATAATGCAACACACTTTGTGATAGTATTACCTTATTATTTAATCACTTTAAAACTTGGTAACACTGTCTGTGCATTGGTTGCACCTCATCAGTATCAGTTTAATACCCAAATATAGCAAAAAGCAAGAGAAAGGTGATCAGTCCAGCTCTGCAATGGGTCTTCCACTTCACAGCAACATGTGTAGCTGAATTTTTAATACCTTTTGTACTGTTTGAGCTAGAAAAAAATGTTTTGGGGTAAAATCTGCAAATGATGCTGTTGATGGCTTATGCGCCAAATCTGTAAGTATGAGAAAATCACCACCTCCACACCATAACATATTTCCAGTGGCCCTGACAATACCATGGCATACTATACAATGATGTGCCATACTATATACAATGACAGGCCACCCCATACCATACTATATACAATGACAGGCCATACCATACTATACAATAACAGAACACACCATACCATACAATGACAGGCTACACCATATCATACCATACAATGACAGGCCATGCCATACAATGACAGGCCACCCCATACCATACTATACAATGGGAAACCATACCATATAACAACAGACCATACCATACCATACCATACTATAAAATGACAGGTCATACCATACCATACCTTACAATGACAGGCCACACCATATCGTACTACACCATACCTTACAGTACAATATAATGTGAAGCCATACCATACTATACAATGACAGGCTAAATGATACCACAACACACCATGCCATACTATAAAATGGCAATATCATACCATAGCATACTTTACAATGACAGGCCATATCACACAACTCTTACTCTACAATTACATGCCATACCATACCTTGAAATATCATACCATACCATACAATGACAGATCATACCATACCATACACACAAGAGGTCATATACCATAGCATAGAATGACAGCCCAAACCATAACATACCATGCTATACAGTAACAGGCCATACATTGCAAAATGTGCAACATTATACAAAAAATAAACATTGCCAAAGTCCATAGATCTCACCTAGGCTAAGCCTACTGGCTTTGACAGTGCTTGTTTACCTTTCTAATTCCCTAAAAATTGGTCATTTTTAGGTTTTGCCTAGCGGAAGCTGCGCTCTGCGCAGCTTTTCCGCGCAGGCGAAATCCTGTTGAGAACTGTAGTGTGGCTTTTGTTCGGCCCTCGTCCTTGATTGGCTGGCTCCGTAAACGGAGCCTTGCCATTGGACGAGGGGCCTGTCCGTCAATGCCGGACCAGACACGGGGGCGTTCCCGACATTCTTTGGCTTTTGCCGACGTCACGCGACGCCGGGAACGCCCCCGTGTCTGGTCCGGCATTGCCGGCACTTCTACGTCTCTCCTGCCCCGTGTCGCATCTGTCCCCGGAGAAAAGCCGCCACCGAGACTATCATCGGGCTCGGGGCCCGCAACGTTTGTTTCCCCCCTTGGTTTTGGGGTTGCCAGCCTGCCTGCAAGTTCCTAAGGTATTGTTGATATCCCCCGCGGTGCGAGCCGCCCCTTCCCGCTGACTCGCACCGCTCTGTGTCTCTCTGCCTGCCTGCAGCTCCGCGCTGCGAGAGCGCTCCAGCCCCTCCCGCTGGAATCCTTTAGCGGTCGGGTCCAGCAGGCTGCAAACGAAGCCCCCGCCCGCGTGACTGAGGCGGCGCTGGGTCCTTGGGCCTTCCCTCCCCCTGGATAGCCCTGAGGTCGGTGGTTCCCCCCCGAGTGGGTCCTGTAGACCAGGGGGGCCATCCGCTCTACAAGACCCGACCGGGCCGTATTAAACGTGCTATTTGCGTGCCGGGCTATCTTAACTACCATCTTATATAATGATGACGGCTCCACTTGGGTTCTTAACTGTAAAGACCATGGTCTACTCGTATCAATTCATGTGAGTGACTGTCGGTTACGTAGTGGAGGGTCGCGTGACTAACGGCTCAGGGGTAGGGTGGTTACGGGAGGCTGTGTGTCGGGCGTGTATGGCTCGCGGGTATGGTGGGTCGTTTAACCGTGATTAAGCGGGGCAGAGGGCCGTACGACTGGCGGCTCCGTGGTATTTAGCGGTACGGAGAATCTTGTGACTACGGGTAGGGCTGGAACGGCAAGTGATGTGACTGGCGGGTTCGGAGGGTAGTGTGGGTACTGAAAGCCGTGACTGGCTGCTCCGGAGTAGGGCGGGTACGGAGTCGTGTGGCTAGAGGCTCCGAAGTAGGGCCAGTAGGGAGGGTCGTGTGGCTGGAGGCTCCGGGGGATTGCGTCGGGTGCGGGGTCGTGTGACCGGGAGTGGAGTTGGAACGGAGGATGGTGAGCCCGGTGGGTATGGGGGTAATGTGACAGGGATGGGGCGAGTACGGGGGTGGTGTGACTGGCGGCTCCGGGGTTTTGCGGCCCGTCCCGTTAGTCGTGTGAATGGCGGGGGGGTAGGGCGGGTGATCATGATGTGGGCGGTGTTGTAAGATGGCGCCGCCGCCATCTTGTGCAGCCCTGGCTCGAAAGGAAGTGACTGGTACACCAGGGCGTTGAGTGTAGGCCGGGGCAACAATCCGAGCACGGACCGTCCGACCTCTGCCTTGGACCAGCGAACACACATGGAGACCGCACTGCAGACTGGATCCTTCTCAAGAGCCTCAAAGGCTCATTAGAACTCGTCGCTGATACCCTGGGCTGACAGAGCCCCTCTCCACCCCCGCCTTGACCCATGTGACTGATGGTGATGGACATGTTCAGGGAGGCCGCCCTTGAGGGTATTGTGGCACGTGTACTGATTCCATCAAATTCCGCCATTGACACTGAAAGGTTGGGTATCGCTCTCGAGAAATATGTTCACTTAACATTTGCCGTTTGCAGGACTCTTAACGTGATCAGGCAATGTTGGGAACTGACTGCATCATCGTAGTAGAAGGTTGCCGATAAGCACAGTGGTGAATCCCAGGCTAGCTACTAAAAAGTACAATTAAAACCAATGACGTGTTCGTTGCCTTCAGAGTCCGGATCCGATAAAACTCTTAAACAAGTTAAGTTCTCTTATGTAGCTTTCAGCACCCACAAAGCATGAATCTTTTCGAAAAATGCAATGTTTAGACGCAGTGTCTCACTTAGTTTGCCTTCCCTTTTGGCTATCTAGGGCGATTAAAGGGAATAGAAACAACGGATATGACTAAAGGTTACTCAATCTGCCATGTTGTATAAAATGTGCACACGCCTTTACTAATTTTTCATGTTTTAAGGACTGATTCTTTAACAATAAAGAAATAAAAACAAATTGGATTTTTGACCTATTAACTGTTTGCGTGTATTATGTAGCTGAATGTGGCTGTCAATGCCAGTTTAATAACAATTTTTTCTTTCTTGGTTCCAGCAGCTCTGGTTTTTCAGGTGTACCTGAAAAGCAGCGTGTAACAGGTCAGGTTGGACGCCATTTGAATCCTGTTGTGCACATAGGGGCAGGGGATTCTTCTGGGAGTATTTTCCATATGGATTATTAAAGGTAAAGCACTCTGCTTTCTCCCCCACTCCATCTCATTAGCACCGGCTCAAGTGTTAATTGCAACTTTTTTCTTTTTTGGTTTAATTAGTTGGAATGTATCGATCCACCATGAGTCGGTGCACAGGTGTGCCGTCATTAAACTACCACTCTGGTAATCTCGTTGAATAATTTAGTAGAAGTTGTCGAGTGCTATTGGAGACACCTTCCATGATTAACGAATTGAGACAGGTAAAAAGAAATCCTCTTTGACCATTCATACTACTGTACAAAAAAAGCTACTGCAAGCTTGCACTTTTCCCCCCCATTGTTTTTAGGCTTCAGTTCTTAAAAAGCAACATGTAAGGTAAGCACGCCCTTCAAAGGCTACATTTATCCGTAGATTAAATAAGCTGCTGGAAGCACGACAGGCTTGAATTAAAACTCCCGAAACCAGCTGAATGATTGAAACCTGCACAACCCCCTCAATTGAAACGATTACTGTCAAATTATGCAGGAATGCGTTCATCTCAGTTTATTATCATTTAAAAATGTCGGCTTTGGATGATCAACTGCATCTTATTTGATATTTTCACAATAGGTTTTTGCCAATTACCTGGCTGTAGAATTACCAATTTTTTCCCGTATAATTGATACTTATTTTAACCATAAAGTTTGTAGATCATAAGGAAAATTTCACCTGGTTATTCAGCCAAACGCTTTATTCGAAAATTAGCAGGTCTCCTTTAGGTCCTTACTAATTTTTTTAGGATATTAAACTGCCACGATGCGATTAACCCCTTTCCCGGACAAGTATGGGTTACATTTTATGAAGTTAGGCACGTCGTACATTTATCTTTTTATTACCATAACCCCTTGAATTGTGCCGCCCCCCCTTCCATAATATCATTGGCAGTGCCAGTGTGCATATAGTATTAGGGCTGCCGTGTTTACCACTACTCCATGACCTGTAGTTAATGGTTTTCTAGCCCGGTCAAGTTGAACTCTCAGTTTAAGCTTTCATTTTGATGGTTGGATGGTCCCACAGTTACCTAGACCTAAATGGTAAGTGGTAATTTCAGTAGTGGGAAAGGCACCCAGTGGTAGGTGTCCGTTTGCAAAGAGCTGCCTGAAGTTACTGCCGATGGTAACCGTTCGAGGTCGGAATGACTTGTCAGGAGTTCATCAACAATATCATTGCTTCACACCAAATCCGCTTGCAAGTGGTAATCATTCTTTGTCAACAAGAAGCCCTGCTTCTAGAAACGTTCAAAGATGGGAGGGAAACCGGCCTGTTTTTGTAATTAACTTCTTCCTTTAAACTATGCAAATACAATGCAACCGCTCTAAACTCAAACCGAGATGCTTAACCATAAATCTTTTATGTGCATCAGCATGAAATAAGCGGTGCTTGACTTTTTGAAAAAATGTAGGTAATTTGACTAGTCCAAGTGAGGAAGTTTTAAAGCATCCAGAAACACTGCTTGCGTTCAGTGCAGAAATCAAGACGGCATACGTGGCTATTTGAGGCGCTGGTATGATAATAAAGTAATCATTATACAGATCAATTTCCACAAAAATATAGCTGTTAATTAGGGGGATCTTTCAGTCAATACCGTACCTTTAACTAGCCACATGCATTTTGATCGAATTTAAAGATATTGGTATGGCATCAATGAACGATTAAACTCCAATTACTATCTGATAGCTGTGTTCTGGTACTGTGGCAGCAATTAATAAAAAATGCACATTTGTGAGCTTCAAAGGGACAAACCTCAAGCGCATGCAGGTTTGAATGTAATCATTTGCCTTGGACTATTCAAAACTGAAGCCATTCAATTGCAGCTGTCACGTCGTATTGGTCTTATCGGGGGGATTGAGTTGAATTTGAAAGTGCCTAGTTTTATAGATATTTTTGGGTTACTTGTATGATGCTCTACGCATACCGTTGCATCCAATCATGGCTGCTCCTGTTTTTTAACATCAGTGAACCAAGATGATGATGTTAGGTAGTGGAAACTGTCCAAACTGGGGTGCAGACAGCCCCTCTCACCTTTCAGCCTGGTACCACTGCACCAGCCGCACTACTTCCCTACTGACCGTTCTCCACTTCAGCCCCGTCTAAATTACAATTCCTGCTTGTGACCCTTTTGCCTGCTTGTGCATGTTTTCGTGACCCTGTTGCCTGCTTGTGCCTCCGTGTGCCCCTATTGCCTGCTTGTGCCTCCGTTTTCGTGCCCCTGTTGCCTGCTTGTGCTGTGTGGGTGTGTGTGGAAGGCTCTGTGTGGGTGTGTGGAGGGCTCTGTGTGGGGAGCTTTGTGTGGCTGTGTGTGGGGGGGGCTCTGTGTGGCTGTGTGTGTGGGGGGCTCTGTGTGGGTGTGTGTGGGGGGGCTCTGTGTGTGTTTGTGTGTGTCATTTGCGAGAGATAAAGCTAGTGGCATTGTAAATGACAATGCCATTTATTTATGTTAAAAAAAACATAAATAAAAATAATGTCAAGAGCAATGTCAATAGCTCTAACTTTAACAAAGGCAAAACCATTGCATTGTAAATGCTTGTTATTTAGGTGCTTGGGCCTATTTTCTGCCCTAGTCCAATCTGGATACAATGACGCACAGAGAGGAATTCAAATAGTAGTCAGGTTGTGCTGTGTGGGATTTAGGATTTTAGTTTGCATGTTTTCATCCACGGCCTTAATTATGTAGCCCACGCCTCTCTTGGAAAGGATGCCTAGCTATGCTCCTTAAACAGAAACCACCACACTGGCCTAAAAAGATTAAGGTCGTGAAGAACGTGTATCATACACAGAGTACAAACAAACACACTAACCCACTTGTCTTCCATCATCCAATGGCTTGCTGATGTTTGTTACTTTCTGTTGCCCTAGTTTTTAACGTATTTATTGTTTATTATCAGTGGTCTAGGGGGACGCCCTCTCGTGCATCAAGCGCCTGGAATTCGCCGGAAGTCTTTGGCCCGGAGATACAGTAAACTTGAGACGTGGAGCATTGCTTTTGAAAAGCTAAAGTTCACTTTCAAGTACAAGAGGAGAATACCTCTTCGTGACAGGGACCTGCATAACATGTTCCTGAGACGCAAGACATCCATGATCCGACAGCCCTGGGAGGCAGACAGACCAGAACAGTGACATTTCGAAAGGTTTAGGAGGATTCTCGCGCAGCCCTGTTTACACCGTGACTGGATTGGGTTGACCCGAGCCAGCAGAGCGCTCAGGCCCGCGTGCGCTTAGACACAGATAGAAAACGCTGCACAGACGCTATTTATTTAATGCGATTTTATATAGCGCGAACTTTACCCGAAGGTGTCGGAGCGCTTTACATAAGAACCAGTTGCAAAACATAAGGATTTAGGATTACACGTGTTACATAAAAGATACACACAGAAAAAAATTGCAAATGTACAAAATGTAAAGCCACACAAAGAAGAGACTGGTGATTATATTTATCGCTATATACATAGGGAATAAGAGTGACATCACACAATAAGAGTGACATCACACAATAAGAGTGACATCTCGGGCCTGTCCCCTCGTCACAGATGGCATGCGTGCATAAGAGGGATGCACGGAGGGCGCGTGCCTGACACAAAGCATGACCGGCAGTTACCCGGCGCCGCAGCACTCCGCGCGAGCCCCTTCCCAGACAGGATGCTTTCTGCGCGTGGGGGCCCTTGAAGGGGCGTCGCCGGGGCGTTCCCCTTGCAGGCCGGGGCGCGCACCTGAGGTATTCCCCGCGCGCTCTGAGGCGTGAGGTGACAGGGGTGACCCGCTGCCTTCCTGCTGCTGCTTACCTGCACGCCGCCGGCGCGTGGCGAGCCGGGCTTATCCTGTTGTCATGCCACTGCCTTTGTGGACAGACACCTCGACGAGTCGCCGCCAGTCGTGTGCGGTGCGGTGTCCGTGTGTGTTTTTACAGCTCGCGGCGGCACCTTACAGCTGCGCCCTTTCATTCCCATACCGGCTCGGTCTGGTTTGAGGGAGGCATCGACGGAGCAGGCACGCTCGCGCCCGCGTCAGGGTGAAGTTAAGCGTCCCTCCTTCCGCGAAGCCCAGCCACTATCCGAGCAACCTGACGACGCAAAACATCCAGATATCGAGGCTTTCTTGTCTGCGTAAAGGTCATGGTCGCCGGTTGGCACAGACCACGGTCCCTGCCTCCAGAGCAGGAGGCGGCGGTGGCATGCGCCCTCATGTGATAGCGCGGCGAATCCTTATTAATCATATGACACAAAATAAAACAGACCGTCTATGTCTCATTGAATTACCAAAACCGGCTCAGTCCAATTCACCCACGCCGGTACAGAACAGCAACATGTAACAATCCGCCTGCAGCTGGATACAAACAGGATCCGGTAATAACCCGGGGTATAGAGCCAGGCGGGCACGGAAAGCAATTGCAAACCAATCGCTCCAAAATATCACCTTAAGAAACATCTGACCCTTGAGCAAGTTATGCAGGAACCTGTACTTTGTTCTAGTTTGTTGAGCTATATTATGTTAAGAGAGACCTACATAGCGCAGTATTGCCAACAGTATGGAATCGTAGCGCTGCGTATGCATGTGAATGTCGCACCTGCCGCTTATTGTGGCCAGTGAATGCCCCCTGCGTTTAGCCCGTATCCGTTCCACTGAGCCGGGTGAAGGTTCATCCTGGCAGTCGTGCGAATAAATATGTCCCTTCGCTGTTATCAGCTGCACGCCGTATTACATGGTCACTGTCGAATGGCCTGCACAGTGCTGAATATGTATAGATCAACGAAAGCGGCGCGCATGCAGTACACGGCGCCGCGTATTAAACAGCAGTAATTGCTTGCTTATAACTCACGGCCAGCGGTAGCATGAGGGTGGCAGGTCCGGGGTGGAGATCGGCGGCGGGTACCTCTCACGAAGCATGCCGGTTCGGGAGGATGCTCCCCCAGCCGATTGGTCGGGGTCCTAAGCCGGAGGAGAGAAGCAAGGAAGAGCCGGCAGGCAGCGCGGCTGTGCTTAGCTGCAACATGAGGACCAAACCGGCTTGTTTACATCAGGGCCGGCGTACAGGTGCAGTGCTGCCACGGCGAATCCAGTCTTTTGTTGGGCTTTTTGTGGAGGCTTGCCTGGTCCTAGTGCGCATCTCTTTCTGCACTCTTGTACAAATCACTAGTTTGACATCTGCAAAGCGGAGTTCTGGGAATGTTGCAGGGTGCAGATATAGTCGCTTGACACTATGCCAATAATGCCTATAATGCCGACCTACAGTTATATTGGCCCATCACTTCGCCTCCAGGACCTTGCGGAGGCAAGACTAGTATTAGTGTTTTTAATATTATTACGCTTACCTATCGTCTGCTCAGGAATATTACATGTATCTGTTATACTGAGTTTGTGAAGTAGGGGACTGTGGCGATGTAATTGTCTTGCATTATAATGCATGCAATATAGGGCGGTATATCACCGAGGAGTTCGAAAATAACAGCACAGGCAATCTGGTGCAAAAAAGACAATTTGCACTAACTGATCGACCCGGCCCCTCCATTCGAGAACCAGGGCTTCACAACTTTCAACACTCGATGGTGGTCTGTAGCGCTGAGAGGCTTTGGATGAGGGGTGCAGGGTGGAGTGAGGGGTCTCTATCGCACCTTATAAATGCTTTCTATTCTAAAAAAAATAGTGCACCTGTTGGTGCAACATTGCATCCACTCCAGTGCAGTTGGCGGATTTCGGAAATGTGGATAACACCTTGCCTCACCAACGGAGTAACCTTTGGAATCTGGCCCATAATGTTTGTCTTCTAAGGGACAGGAACCTGAGTCACTCTGGGAGCTTGCCCGACACTTGGCCCCTGAAAAATGAGTCTCCTTGTCGAGCATTAACACTGGGCACTTCCAGTATTCTAATTTATGTCTACAGGCGACCTGGGCGCAGTGCTCATATGCTCAGCCTGAACTTTCTAGTAGGATGCACCGGGAAACACTGGACACTTCTGGCACTGGCCCAGTGTGATGTGGTCACACTCGGCTGTTGTTCAGTATAGTGTATTGAGAGCCCCTGAGGAATGTGCGTCAGAGGGGGGGTGTACACACCCGCATAGAGCACTTCATTTTTACAGCCATCAGTCCTGAGTCCCAGGGGATGTCCAATAGGAAGGATGTCAGACCTCATTTTACCACATGCCTGTTTGTTCAGTCACTACATGCTGCCTGCTCTTTATCTCACTGTTGTTGGATCTTTTTCCATGCCTGCTTTCACCCTTTGCCACTGTTTTCCATCTTCTCTCCCTCCTTCTTCACCCTTTTGTGTTTTTCTCGCTTTTGCTCTGGATCTATGCTTGAGGTGGAAAAATAAGCACCTGTCCCCAAAAACGAGTGTTGGTGAGTCATAGATGCAACCACTGGCTCACATTAAGCAGTGTCTGCCATGTAATTCTACTGAGCAAAGAAAGAAAGCACACACTCTTCCAGAGGACAGAGAGGCTCTTCATCCTCCTTTTATGAAATAATGAGGCCAAATAAAGCATTTTAAAGTACAATTGATGGGATGCATACACTTGTACCACTAGTTAGACAATTATATTTCCAGTTTCAAGCAGACTCCTTACCACTTAAAGCTTTTACTTATCAAGGGGCACCATCTGATTCTCCGGCTTGTGTTACATGGAATCATCTGAAGGAAACTGTAGCCATGTTTTTTATGCTTGTCCCGCCTATGCTTGTGTCCGCTCCTTCTGGCTCTCACCCCTATGTAAGGAACTAGGCAGAAGTAGCCACAGCACAGCTCTCCGTATGCTTAGATCGGATTGCTGGCCTTTGTATGCATGTGCTGTATGTAGTCACATTTCTGGGTGCTATGTGGTTAGCTAGGAGAAGGGCCCCTTTCTTTGTGCATGTGAATAACTGATTTTTAATCATTTTTAAATGATAATTTAAAATTTTATTCTTTGCTAGAATGTATATGTACCACACACTTTTACGGAATATTATACATTGATAATCTCAATAAAAAAATATATTTGTGTCTACTTCCATCATGGTATGCGTTATATGTACTTTTATGGCTTTGACAGCCGAAATAAAGTTTTTGATGATGATGATGACATACATTTTCTTATATGAGCAAATTGAACACAGAAGCTTCAGCAGGTTCTCAAAAGACTAGAGTTGACATGGAAGGGGAAGCGTTGAAGGGAGTATTATAAGGATTTTGGGGACAAGTATTTTATTCACTATAAAGTCTGGAGATTTTTTTACTATTAAAAAAAGAGAACATTTTTGGGGGGGGTAGCTTGCAGCCGAGCAAGATGGCTGCTGCTTAGGAGAGCTCCGAGGACTCGGTAGACTCCCGTGCCAATCTGCCATAAAATCCTTCACAAAATTATACCCTAAAGACTGTCGCTGACGCCTGAGAGCGAGTGGCACCCAAAGAACCAACTCTGCTCCAAATCCGATATCAGGAAGCACTGAAACGGAGCGAAGAATGCGGCGGCCTACGGGCCTTCTTACAGCCGGGACGTAAATTTGATGGTGCGCCTGTTGGAGACACCGCAGCAAACGACGCACTGGAGCTGACAGTGAGGGGCCCGGAGAACTGAGGCGCCGGGAAAGCTACTCAGGCCTGAGCCCGCAGGAGTGACGAACGTTGCCTACTCTTCCCCCGGCCCTCCTCCCCTGGCAGGTTGAGATCAGCGCTCTCCGGAGTGAAGTCGGGCTGGACGCGCGCCGAGGACAGTCGGAAAAGAAGAAATCCTTTGCCACGGGCGAGACAGGTGCGTGCGGCAGAACAAGGACAGCCTGTGAAGAAGTGAAGCCGCTGTAAGGACCCCCTGCATTAGTTCAGAGGCCCTACGGAGGACGGGAGCGAGGTGCGGCTTACATACAGAGGTGAAGCCAGGTCCTCAATTGAGTAGAGGGCCCGGCAGTTGGACAGCAATAGGGAAGGAGGGCCCCCACCATTGTAAGATCGCCTGCCAGCAGGCGGGACACAGAAAAGCGGCAGTCGCTGACGGAGGGATGGGTACAACCCTCCCCTCCACCAATGGGAGACTTGAGAAATCTGCAGCGATTCAGAGGCACAGTGAGCTCCAGTTCTGTGTAAACAGTGGCCATACCGCAAGACTATCAGGTGAGCCGCGGGTGTAGATCAACTGGCTACTAAAGAAAAGAGACTGAGCAGTGAGTAATACAGGGGAACTGCATAGAGTGTGCCCCCCCCACTTGACCTTCCAGCACCAGTACACCACTATCAAGAGGCACAATGGGAAAACCGACAGGCCACGCGGAGCAGGTGTTTTCGCGGCAGGTGGCGGCCAGTACCGGGACGTGCACCAGTTGTTGGGGGAGGAGATGGGGGCAGGGGCCCACTAACGTCGGCCACCCAGTCCAAAGTGGACAAGTTTGCCTATGGAAAGAATTCCCGCCGCTGCCTGAACGGAAAGATCTGGCGGACAGGACCCCGGGGGAAGAAGGTGCCCAGAAAGTGACTCTGGAGGACATAATGACTGCCCTTAGCAGTGTGCAATCAACGGTGGGAACAATATCAGCGGATCTCTCCTTCCTGCGAGCAGACTTTCAAAAAATGACGGCCAGGGTCAAGGAAGTTGAGCAAGTCACAAAAACTCTTGCGAAAGACACTATGGCCCTGCAAAAAACAGTGAGCCGGCTGGAGGCAGAGAACAAATTAATGGCAGCAAAACTGGACGACCTGGAAGGGCGCTCCCGCCGCAACAATGTCAGAATTACGGGAATTCCCGAAAGTGAAGGGAGCCCGGCAATGGACCTATATGTGGAGGGCCTCATAAAATCAAGGCTCCAACCCAGGGGACTATCAACCTTTTACTCATTCGAAAGAGCCCAGAGGGTTCCAGGAGGTAAGCCCAAACCCGGGGCCCCTCCTAGACCTATGCTGGCTCGCATCTTCAATTTCAGAGACAGAGACGCTATATTACAAACTACTAGGGTGGCTCCACTGCTCCGAATCCAGAACTCAACAGTGTCCTTTTTTCCGAACTATACAGTGGCGGTCTCTAGACGCCGCAGGAGCTTCATGGAGGTCAAGAATGTGTTCAGAGCCAGGGAACTGCCGTACTCGATGCTATTCCCGGCTAAGCTAAGAGTGTTTCCGGATGGGAAAACATGGTTCTTCGACACGCCGGAGGAGACACACAACTGGATCGAAGGATGGCGTCAGGTGGAAGGACTCAAGCGAATGGAGGGGAATCAATGACGACACGAGATGACCGACGACCCTGGGGACCGTGGACAGCAAGGGGGAGAAGACCATCTTCAGCAGAGTGAGGCTGAAGAGTGAAGCTAAGTGAGAACATTGGTCACAGAGATTGAATGAAGTGCGATGGAGCGCACGTGGAATAACCCGCTATGGGACTTGAACTAAACGCTAAACGAAAGCAGTCTTTGGGGGTGGGGAAGGACTATGACCTTCCTTGGACCTCTCACCTCCTACACGCAAGTACTTTTTCGGGGCTGGGTTTGAGCACTCTGCTAAGTTGGGGAGGCGGGCAGTTATGAGTCCGTCGGGCAGGGAGGCAGGGAGGGGGAGGTTTGGGGGAAGGGTCACTTTACATGGTTCTGTACATCCTTAGTTTCAGTTCACATCGGCGGTTTCAGGATTGTAACATTCCCACATATTGACCGGAGTGCACAGTATACAAATAAGTTAGTGCCCGTTCCCCAGTGCTTTCAAAGACATGGCGTCACAAGACCTAGCTGATCACGGTTCGGAGTCGCACCCCAGGACTCAGGTAACCCCTCTGACACTGCTCACTTGGAATGGGGGACAAGATAAAGAGAGGCCTGGTTCTGCAAATTCTGAAGCGCTGCGCCCCGACGCTAGCCCTGCTGTAAGAAACGCACCTCACTGGCACTGCATGTAAGGCAATGGATCGGTGGGGATATAAGATGGTGGTACACTCGGAGTTCTCCTCCGGCTCCATAGGTGTTGGCATTCTGGTGAAGAAACAATCCCCAGTCATAATACCTAAAATGAAAAAGGATGATCAGGGTCGATTTGCGGCCCTCATGGGTCAATGAAAGGGTAGATCGGTCAATGTGGTGTCAGTATATATTCCTCCTGCCCTGCATGCAATAGCGCAGCAAGTTTTTACTTAATCTGCCGTAGGGGGAACTTCTGATAGGGGGGACTTTAATGCAACTATAGATGGCACCTTGGACAGATACTCGGTGAAGACACAAGTATCTGGTGTGTCTCGCCTGCAGAGTTTTATGGAGGCAATCGGACTTACTGATGTATGGAGACAGCACCACCCCACGGCACAACACTATACCTTCCACTCAGGGGTACATAACAGTTTATCTAGAATAGACTATTTCTTGGCCTCAATGAATAGTCTGAAGAGCATAGAAGATGTAGTAAAAAAACCTTGGGGCACCTTGGACCACTCCCCGATACTGTTGACTTTTTCATATTATCACGAGACTCGCAAGCGGGTCTATCGTATCTACCCCAGCTATTTGCAGGTACCAAAAGTCAGGAAAGCGGTCATTATCTAGAATAGACTATTTCTTGGCCTCAATGGATAGTCTGAAGAGCGTAGAAGATGTAGTAATAAATCCTAGGGCACCTCGGACCACTCCCCCATACTGTTGACTTTTTCATATCGTCACGAGACTCGTAAGCGGGTCTATCGTATCTACCCCAGCTATTTGCAGGTACCAAAAGTCAGGAAAGCGGTCATTAAAGCGACAAAACACTACTTTGACGAAAATGCTCCATCAGTCAGCTCACCGACTATCCTATGGGAGGCTTATGACGCCGTAGTCAGGGGGCAGGCCATAATCTCTATTGCAGGGCACAAGCGGGAGAAACAGAGAGAATTGCATGACCTTGAATTAGACTTGCATAAGGCTGAAACGCATCACTCGGCTGACCCCACACCAGCTACATCCCAGACCCTACACATCAGGCAGCAACAATATAGAGAACATCTTAGAGAGGAAACCAGGTCAAGGCTCACTGCCACTAGACATAAAATATATAAGGGATACCTTGTTTGCCTGGACCTTGCTGTGGGCTGTTCCCTGCACCTGCGGTGTTTCTCTTCTGCCGTAGCTCCTCGCCGGACCCGCTCCGCGGGTCCCGCTTCGCGGTGTGGAGAGAGGCGTCTTGAACACAGAGTGGGGCTCTGTTCTTGGACTCCGGACTTTGGGCTTTGGCAGGCAAGTACAGGGCTGCGAGCGGACCCGCAGGGACTCTAAGTTCCAGGAGCCCCTGCGTGAGGTCAACCCACAACACCTGGGTCGCTCTCCCTGACTGCCACGCCCCCCCGCCCTAGCATTTGAAAGCAGCATCCCGCCTGATCTACGTGGGATACCTTGTTTGCCTGGACCTTGCTGTGGGCTGTTCCCTGCACCTGCGGTGTTTCTCTTCTGCCGTAGCTCCTCGCCGGAACCGCTCCGCGGGTCCCGCTTCGCGGTGTGGAGAGAGGCGTCTTGAACACAGAGTGGGGCTCTGTTCTTGGACTCCGGACTTTGGGCTTTGGCAGGCAAGTACAGGGCTGCGAGCGGACCCGCGGGGACTCTAAGTTCCAGGAGCCCCTGCGTGAGGTCAACCCACAACACCTGGGTCGCTCTCCCTGACTGCCACGCCCCCGCCCTAGCATTTGAAAGCAGCTTCCCGCCTGATCTACGTGGGATACCTTGTTTGCCTGGACCTTGCTGTGGGCTGTTCCCTGCACCTGCGGTGTTTCTCTTCTGCCGTAGCTCCTCGCCGGACCCGCTCCGCGGGTCCCGCTTCGCGGTGTGGAGAGAGGCGTCTTGAACACAGAGTGGGGCTCTGTTCTTGGACTCCGGACTTTGGGCTTTGGCAGGCAAGTACAGGGCTGCGAGCGGACCCGCAGGGACTCTAAGTTCCAGGAGCCCCTGCGTGAGGTCAACCCACAACACCTGGGTCGCTCTTCCTGACTGCCACGCCCCCCGCCCTAGCATTTGAAAGCAGCTTCCCGCCTGATCTACGTGGGATACCTTGTTTGCCTGGACCTTGCTGTGGGCTGTTCCCTGCACCTGCGGTGTTTCTCTTCTGCCGTAGCTCCTTGCCGGACCCGCTCCGCGGGTCCCGCTTCGCGGTGTGGAGAGAGGCGTCTTGAACACAGAGTGGGGCTCTGTTCTTGGACTCCGGACTTTGGGCTTTGGCAGGCAAGTACAGGGCTGCGAGCGGACCCGCAGGGACTCTAAGTTCCAGGAGCCCCTGCGTGAGGTCAACCCACAACACCTGGGTCGCTCTCCCTGACTGCCACGCCCCCCGCCCCACCTCCTCCTCCTTTATTTTTGCACTAGGATTCCGCTGCGCGGGAGCGCGCGGGTGTGCGCCCGGGAGAAGCCCGGGACAAGGGCGGGACCGTCTGTGGCCGTCCGGGGCCGCTGGAGGCCGGGCTGGGCCATTCCGCTGACGTTTGCACCAATCTACAAGTTAGCAGTCAAGGGGGTTCCCAACGCTTCAGAATGCCGGACCTCTCCAACAAACCTGTCTCAAGGTCTCCAACGGCCGAGGCCGGCCAATCTGTTGTAGGTCCTTTGGATAAGTTTTTTAATCGCCCCGTCCACCCAATTGACAAGGAGCAATCGCTTGCTGAGAGGCGCGCAGAGCGCAGACTATCAATTGAACTGCTAAAGAACTCGGGGGATAAGCGCCCTGGTCAAATCTTTCCTGCCCTAGTAACCCCATTGTCCTCACTTCAACTACCTGACTTTTGCAATTCGGGTCATGATGTAGGTATGAATGGGGCCATTCAAGGTGTTGAGGGTGACTCGATCCTCCCCCGTGTAAGCCCTATTGAAACGATAACCCCCCTACCTGTGGTGTGTGCTCCACTGACCAAACCAAAATCGGGCCTCAAAAGGAAAAGCAATAGCTTATCTAGGAAAAACCTTCCTCCTAAACCACCCCACAAATTTAGGAAAGTCAATAAAAGCATGTATCCCAGCAAGGCAGACACTATAGAGCAGGGGTCTCCAACCAGTAGCTCGGGAGCTACTGGTAGCTCACCAGCACCCTCAAAGTAGCTCCCAGAGGTGAAGCCTCTGAGAGCCAAGCCAATCTCAGATATTCTGTGTATATTAAAGAAGGCAGCACTGCTCATTTCAATACCCTTAAGAGTTACAGACAGCCAGAAAATGGCAGGGCCTGTTGATAACACTCAAACACACACTGTGGTGGCCTATCAATCAATCAATCAGGCATTTACAGAGCGCACTACTCACCTGTGAGGGTCTCAAAGTGCTGGGGGAGTGTATGGGGGGGATTTAGGCAGCTCAGGTGATTCGAAAAGCCAGGTCTTGAGGCTCTTCCTGAATGCTTTCAGTGTGGGGCTTCATCTGATACTGACTGGGAGTTCATTCCAGGTCTTGGCCATGATGTAGGAGAATGGTATGCCTCCTGTTCTGGTTCTGTGGATGCAGTGGATTTCGGCCAAGGCTTGGTCCGCGGAGCAGAGGTTTCTTTTGGGGGTGTAGAAGGAGATTCTTTCATTGAGGTATTGGGGTCCGGTTCTGTGGAGGGCTTTATAGGTGTGTGTGAGCAGCTTGAAGATCACTCATTTTGACGGGGAGCCAGGGGAGTGCTTGTATATGCTGGGTAATGTGGTCTTGTAGTGGGGTGCTGAGGAGGAGTCTGGCTGCGGCTTTCTGGACAGTCTGAAGTTTATGGAGTAGAGATTTGTTAATTCCGGCATAGAGGGCGTTCCCGTAGTCCAGCCTGTTGGTGATGTGTGCATGGGTGACAGTCTTCCTGGATTCGGGGGGTGGGTCCATTTGAAGGTCTTGCTGAGTATGCTGAGGGTGTTGAAGCATGTGGAAGCTGCAGCATTGGCCTAAGGGTCTGCCATATGAACCATCTTTATCCACTTTAAATCTACCTAAGAAGGAGATTGGCCATGTTATCCGCCCTGCTCGATCAGTCGCAATGTGTGTGACATCAAAGAATTGTAGCAGCAGTAACCAGGGCTGACCCACCAAAGGGTGTAACTGCAAGTACTAGAGTGAAAATGTGTTAGTTGGGTGCATGATCAACCAAAGAGCTGAGGTGAAGAGAGTATGCATCCAGAGCAGAGAAAATTAAAGCATCACATTCATTTTTGCTTGTGTGTGTGACATCGTGTCCTACCCAAATAAACAGTGTTGATTCCTTAAAGCTATTCCTAGCGTCAAGGAGTGCCAAATATGTATGCTGGTCTCCATCATAAGAGTATTATCTTTGACGCAATTGTGCGCATTCATGATATAATTCTACCATAGCTATAATATTTTTGCCCAGACTATTTTGGGCATACAAATCTAGTAATTACATACTTGCTGCCATCACTGACATATTAAGAGCGTGACTGTCCTGCTTTTAGCCATTCCTGACAGAGTGGCAACCGCTTCTCCCATAACAATGGCCATAACTGATGTATGTTGGGCATCTAGCTGTGGCACAGTGGTAGCCCTGGTTTAATGGTGGGCATTATTGGCATAACAGAGGCATTCTTAGTGTTTTGGTGAGAAAGCATGGCCTATTATTCCAATACTTGGGTATTTGAAGCATAATTTGTCCATGAGAGGCATTTTTACAGGGCGGTACGCAATGAAAACAAAAAGCTGATGTTTAGGGACTGTGTATTTTCTAACGATGAAAACTGATTTAATTTTTAAAGGAAAAAATTATGCTTTTTCAGAAAAGGTTTTTCTTCTGGAAAATTGAATTTGATTGCTTAAAGTGGAAATGGATTTTGATAGAAAAATATGTGTATTTTCAAAAATTAATATGCTGATGACAACAAAATATGGCATTTCTAAAACACATTTAAAATTGTTAGCTGAATGATAATTCAATTTGAGATGGGGAGACTTACTGCTGTGGTAATACCCTTTGTGGCACACATCATGTGATGGTTTGAATTTTACTTAATTACAAGCATTTAATATTGATAAACGTTTTCCTGGCATTCTGCTGATAACTTCACCTGGAATTTTTGGGTGGTTACTACTGATAATTGTGCTTGGGTTATCATAGTGTAATTTGAATACATATAATCAGCATTTGACAGTGATAAAATATGCTAGCAGCTCAGCAGGACTTTCCTTGAGCAAAATTAGCTCTCACTACAGAAAAGGTTGGAGACCCCTGCTATAGAGAGTCGAGGGGGTGTTTCTAAGCAAGTGGGGGCAATTACACCTTCTGGTAATACAGACCCCAGTCCTCCCACCTCTATAGACACAGGGACGGTAACGGTCGATACACACCTGTGGTTGACTAGCTTGCTTCCTGAAGTGGAACGGATATTACGGTCCCTACTGCTTCCACTAGAGGAACGCATCACTAAGCTTGCTGACCGCCTAAACCACTTCTAGCAGGCTACTCTGGACAATTTCTATTCTACCAAGGCACTAATAAAAAGTCACTCAAGGCAGGATGGCAACAGCAGTTGCCAGACTACTGCTCAAGCCCCACCACACGTTAAGGGACAGAGGGAACATTCCCACTCCCCCCTGTCTGTAAAAACCAACAATGGAGCGGTAAAGAGACCGCCGAAGCCGCTTAACTCGGCACCATTAGGGATTGTCGTAGACACCCATATCACTGCATCAACTGGCCAGCCTGTTGTGCAACAGTCGACGCCTAGTATCAATCCATTGTGTATTGCAGTGGGAGGAGGAGTGGAGGGCGCCAAGAAGGGTGCCGCCTTATCACCTGCCCCTGCAATAGGAAACCAGCCAGCAACGAACAAATTGATACCCCGCCCCGCCTCTTCTGTCTTTAGTCCGTCCTTACCACCCTTGAAAAGGCCCCCATATAAGAAACCCCCCATGAACCTCACTCCTGACTCCTTCCCCTATGTAGCGGTCCTGATCAATGTCCCACCACTTCCATCGGGACAGAGAGAGACCTTCCAAATGCTTAAAAACAAAGCTATGCATTGGTTAAGGGCGAATCGGCCCCTACCTGGGGAAGTTGATGGACTCATACTGGGAGTGAGGCGAATAGATTGGATAGGCTCCACCATTAAAAATCTGGGGGGGGACTGTATTGTGGTCAATTTTCAAGATCCAAGGGTGGTGGGATGGATAACGAGACAGGGTTGGTGCACGGGCAAAGGTGGTATCGGCATTGTCGACCTAACATTTTTCTACCCACGCCCCTCTAGTGTTTTAACCTCCCTGATCGATGAGGCTAATGGCCCCGGAAATTGCCCGTGGCCAGGGATAGCAGCCCCATCCTCACAGAATCTTATATATACTACCATCCCGCCCATCCCTGCTTCGGGCGGGTGGAATGGTTTAGGGAGGGGACGGTGACAATCCCTTGATTGCCAAGAAGACAACAGGAGTCCAATTGCTAACTGTGCGACAGGTAGCCCTAACTGCGGAAATGCAAATTCGTTTGCAGAAACCAACTCACTGCCCGCCCCAAGGGAGCTTAGGGTATCAGGTGGCACAAGGGAACTAGGGATAGTGCCGATCCAAAGTGAGTTCACGAACGCCTGTCCTCTGGTGGGAGATACAGACCTGGTGAATACCATCGAGGCCGAAAGCATCCCGACTGTGACGGACCCAAATTTTAGGGTTCTCAGTTGGAATGTGGCCGGTCTAGAGAGGAAATTGACCCTGCCCGATTGGAACACCCTGGTGGAGGATTACTCCATATGTTTGTTCCAGGAAACCTGGTGCAGGGAGCCTTCTCATAAGGCGGGATATTCCTCTCACCACATATCAGCTGTACAAACTGAGGGCGGTCGAGGCCGTCCTTCGGGAGGCCTCCTCGTATGGGTAGCTGCCGCACTCAATTGTAGGGTGGACGAGCACGATACCCAATGTCCCGACCTTCTTAACATCACATTAAAAAATCATAAGGGCCAGGTTATTCTAAATGTTTTTAATATCTATGCCAGAGGTATAAAGGGAGGCAGAGAATCCCCCGTCATAGCACGGTTGGAAGCTTTGCTTCGATCCTCGCCACACAAGCACTGTACCCTGGTGGGAGGCGACTTCAATTGCACTTTTGAGCCCCTTGGACCAGAAGTTCTAGAGGATCATGAGGTTGTTGACAACAGGTGGGGTATACCGGCTTTAGAGCTTAGTCCAATTAAGAAATGGTCGGAAGTGGTGCTCCAGGTCAACTTTATAACATCTGAGTTTGACCTGAAGGCTCTCAATGGTAGGACTAACTCGGATAAAAAGGGAGCTCATAATTATAATAGGCCCGCGCATTCCTCCAGAATAGACTATTTTCTTCTTAACATCCACCTATGGAATATGGTTAAGGATATGGTTATCATATCCACCGTAGAAAGTGATCACAATCTTCTCTCACTCACCATGTCCGATAGGTGTTTAGATGATTCAGCCAGAAAAAATCTGTGCCCCTTAGTCCCGGATATGTCAGTGGTTTCGAATTGTGGTCGTCTGCTAAAATGGGACAAGCTGTCACTTTCAACTGAGAAACTACTTTCTATATCGCAGATCTTAGCGGCAGCTGTAGGCAATCTTGATCATCTGGGGAGTGGGGTGGGGGATGTATCTGCAAAATTTTGCAAATTAACATTGGCTCTCAGTGACCTTTTTATTGTCCCAGGTAGCACTAATGGAAAGAGATCAGCTTCTAGGGCTAGACAAGGTTGGTTTAATCGTACGTGCAGAGAGGCGAAGACTCTGTTAATTGACGCAGTAAAATCAAAATCCCAAATAAGGATCAGGGAGGCTAGAAGGTCATATTCATCTTGCCAAAGAGTTGCTAAGAAGGAGTGGGAAGATAACTTCTGGCAGGAACTCCTGACGGCCAGTCGAGGGAGAGATGCCAGAAGTTTCTGGAACTTGGTGGGTAATAGGAAGCGCCCTGATGACACCTTGAGGACGCGCACTATCACAGATAAGACATGGTTTGATCATTTTCTGGGTCTTTACTGTCCCATTGAAGGCCCTCTTAATGATCAATTTACTCTCCCCCCCTATTCTTTGGACAGAGATATGGTCCTTTTTTCTGCCCAAGAAGTTACGGAATGAATTAAAACCCTTACTCCATTAAAAGCAGCAGGCCCGGATGGGCTACCAGGGGATCTTCTTCGTGCACATCCAGGTGACTGGGGGGTGTTGATTTCCGCTCTCCTCAATGCCATCATGGAGGGAGGGTCTGTCCCAGAGTCCTGGAAAGGGGCCGAGGTAGTCCCAATATTTAAAAAGGGAAACCGTGATCTACCGGGAAACTATAGGCCCATAAGCCTGATAGACTCGACCCAGAAGGTGGCGGGAAAAGCAATTCTGGGAAGGATCCTCTCCTGGGTAGAAGAAAACCACATATTATCCGAGATGCAGGCCGGGTTCCGTACAGGCACAGGAACAATTGAACAAGTCTTTAGACTCCTGTTACTGTATTGGAAGGTGGTGGTACTGGGCAAAGGCATTTTTTATTTGGCCTTTATAGACCTGAAGACTGCCTTTGACCTTGTTCCCAGGGAGGAACTCTGGAGGGTGCTGTACGGCCTTGGGATGCCCCCATACATAGTGGACCTCCTAATGAAATTGCACAAAGCGAACTACGCTCAGGTCAGGTGGGGCTTGAATGGGGAGAAGACTGACAAGATCAAGGTAGAGAGGGGAGTTCGGCAGGGCTGCGTCCTAGCACCCACCCTCTTCTCGCTTTACGTGAACGGGGTGGTTGATTATTTGCTTGAAGAACCAGCAGACGCCCCTACACTCTGCAACGTTAAGATTCCAACTTTGTTGTTTGCTGATGACACCCTTCTCATCTCAAAAACTACCCAGGGGCTCCAAAAACTCCTGAACCGGTTTCAGGATTTCTGTGTAATGAGAGGTCTTGTTATAAATGTACAAAAAACCAAATATCTAGTAATGCACCCTCCTAAAAAATTGGGCCGCCCTCCTATCCTGAACTCTATTCCCCTAGAAAAAGTTGCAGAATTCGACTACCTGGGAATTCGGCTGAGTGACAGCATGAGTTGGGTACCCCATACCACCAAAATGACATTGGTTCACAAAAGAGTGGGGGGAGCCTTGTTAAAGGAGTACAACTCTTCATCGAAACATTGTGTATCTCCAATCATCGATATATACAAGGCCAAAGCGGTACCGGCATCACTTTATGGAGCGGAGTTATGGGGTCTGGGCGGAATGGAGTCCCTCTCTAAAGCTGAAAACAAGTTCATCAAAGATCTACTGGCAGTCCCGATGAGCACCCCGACTGTCCCAATGCTTATGGATGCGGGCTGTAAACCAATTAAAGACTTGGCCCGCCTCCGGCCCCTCCTATTGTGGGCCCGACTGTGGAGGGTCCCGGAACTAAAATCCTATGCAGACGGGCTGGCAGAGGTAATGCATTCGGCTGGCTGGCAAAGGATCAAGTGGCTCAGGGACATTAAACTCATGCTTGGGGAACTAGGTCTGGGCTCCTGCTGGTTTACTCATTCAGCACCCCCAAAGGAGATCCTGAAAAAAATATATTGGGGTTGGGTGTCCTCAAAACTCACGAGTAATCAACATCACTGCAACTCCACCGCAGCATATTTGAGGATCAAAGATGTTACTGCCTTCGAACCCTTCTTGGATATTATCTCCATTCCAATGGACCGGGCTTTGTACATCAAGTTCAGACTAGGAACTCTACCCCTAGCCGACCTCCTTTCCAGATGGAATTCGAGCAAGCAGGTATCACGCTTCTGTGCCCTTTGTTCTGATTGCTGCGAAACAGTGGCGCATTTTCTTCTTGACTGTCCAGACTATGCACGCCCAAGATCTTTTTGGCTCAAACCGCTTTGTAATGAGATGGGTATCCGCCAACATTCTGTGGCTCTTCGCATTTTATTGACCAATACTGCCCCCCTCATTGTTTGTGCTGTGTCTAAATTTTTAAAATGGGCCTGGTTGATACGTCTCAAAAGACTGTCCTTATCGATTTAATGCTTCTTTTAAAAAATAACTTATTTATTCTGTTTTTAACATTTGATGTATTAAGTACAGTCTTGAGTTTCCGATATGTTGTTTTTATATTATTGTGTAATGCTTTTATGATATACGCATATCGAAATAAAGCTATCAATCAAATATAAAATATATGAAATAGGAGACAAAGCCGGAAAGCTTCTGGCATGGCTAGATAAGAAGTAGCGGGGTAACATGAGGATAGAAAAGATACAAACGGAGGAAGGGCAGATGACGGCGGATCCACGGATGATAGTCCGAACACTAGCACGACACTTCCAGAAACTATACACCTCATCATCCACAATGACAATGGAGGAGGCACTGGCCTCCATTAAAGACATAGCAATGCCCAGGCTTACCTCAGAGAAGGCCCTAGAGTTAGAGGCGGACCTCACGGTGGAAGAACTGCAAACCGCGATCCGGTCATTACAGTCTGGCAAAGCGGTAGGACCGAATGGGATGCCTATTGAGCTGTACAAGAAAACGGCAGGAACTATTGCCCCAGACCTACTGCGCATGTACACTGGTAGCCTGGAGAAGGGTGAATTGCCGATTGACCAACGATTAGCTACTATAGTGGCCATTCCTAAGCCAGGGAAACCCACTATAGAATGTACCTCATACCGCCCGATATAGTTGATAAACGCGGAAGCTAAAATCCTGGCTGAAGTATTGGCGACTAGACTAGCACCACATCTTACGAATCTAATACATCCGGATCAGTCCGGATTTATGCCTGGTAGAAACACTGCACTGAATCTTAGGCGCCTACATGGGGTAATGGCTAGAGCTCCGTACCTACAAGAGCCAGCTGTCGTGCTATCATTGGATGCGGGGATGGCTTTCGATATGGTGGAGTGGACCTTCCTGTACGCAGTGCTTCACCATCTAGGCTTTGGCCTCAAGTTTTGTGCATGGGTTCGCCTCTTGTACACTAAACCTCTGGCGCACGTTACAGACAACGGACACATTTCTGATGACTTCCCGCTTGCAAGGGGGACACGCCAGGGTTGTCCCCTGTCGCCACTGCTTTTTGCTCTGGCACTGGAGCCATTGGGGGCATGGATCAGATGGGAGCCAATGATAAGGGGCCTCAAGTGGACAGAAGGGTGGGACGACCGCATCTCCCTATACGCGGATGATATATTAGTGAACTTGGCCACCCCTAGACGCACAATATTGGTTCTCCTTAATATCTGTGAAAATTTTGGAAGGGTATCGGGATACACCATCAACTGGTCCAAATCTATTATGTATATATTACACGGCCCCCCACCGCAACTCCCTGCTGGATGCCCGCTTCAGATCGTGAACGACTCGTTTAAGCATTTAGGCATACATGTTACAGCTAACCCAGATGATTTCTTCTCTAGAAATCTGGCACCCCACTGGATCATCTGAAGAGAGATGTTGCACACTGGAAATCGCTGCCACTGACATTGTTGGGAAAAGCAGCACTGTTTAAAATGATGGCGCTGCCGTGGTTTCTATATGCACTGGAGAAAACGCCATTCCCCGCACCTCTGGGATTCTTTAAGAATATTGCTGATCAGGTGTCCACACTGCTATGGGGCAACAAGTCGGCGGGTATAGCACAGAATAAGCTGACCCGAGGATGGTACGATGGAGGGATAGCACTCCCTAATATACAGTTGTACTATTGGGTGGCGCAATTAAAGGTCATTAACCAGTGGATACATGTTCCACAGGCAGACCCTGTATACAGGGCAGATAGGTTCCTCCTGGGGCCAGGAAATATGCTCTCTGCACTATATAATAAGAAACACATCTCGATGCTAATAGGGCCCACAAAGCACACAGTTACAATATGGCATTCAGCGCAGACACAGTTGGGTTGGCAGGGGGTTTTACCCTTCTTACTCCGCTCTGGGATACTAAACGGCTGGGGCGACTTAGAAACAGCAAGGGCTTTGAGCAATGGAATACCATAGGCATCTCCACGGTAGGTGACATGTGGGCCAAAGGGAATGTGATCACGTTTGAGCAGCTCCAGCAACACTAGGAGCTTGCACCGAAAGAAGTTTTTCGCTATACACAGATTAAACACGCACTGCTTGCGGCAATACCACAGGGTACCTGAGGCCTCCCCTTTGGAGGATAGGCTGCTAACGGACTACATGCAAAAGCGAGCTACGTCATTCACCTATCATAAATTAATTAATAATCTACCGGATCCCACAGCACCTCTTAGGGATAAGTGGACCCATGACGTAGGTGACCTAGATGATACAGAGTGGTAGGAGGCGCAGGCCTCGCCGAGGGAGGTGGGTATACCCTCACGACTCAGGCTAGTACAGCTCAATATCTTGCACCGCACCTACCACACTGGATACACTCTATGAAAAATGGGCAGAACACTGCATCCATATTGCCTTAGAGGTTGCAGGGAGGAGGGGACCTTCTACCATACAGTATGGCATTACCCCAAGATAGCTGATTACTGGAAAAAAATAATGAGAACGATATCGCAGACTGAGGGGGTATCGTTGGTTCCGGAGCCATGGAGGTGCTTGCTAAACGTGTGGGAACCGAATGACCTTACTCATCAGGCACAGACGTGGGCCACATTGGGGCTAATGATGGCTAAGCAAATTATAGCGCAAAAATGGGGGGCGTCGGAAGTGCAGTCATTGGCAGCATGGTGCAAAGACATGGACATGGCCATGGTGGCGGAAAGGACAGTATTTATCAATCGGGGCTGCCCCCAGAAATGGAGCAAGATATGGGGAGCGTGGAACAGGTTCAGGGGAGACATATGTGAGCCACCATCGGATCACAATGGAGACAGTTTAGAGGGGGAGCAGTAGGGAGTGCGACGGGAAATGCTTAGAGAGACTGCCTGGGGAACCACACGAGATAACATTTTTTAGATATGTCATGTTTGTATTGATGATATGGGAATGTACATTGACAGTAAAATGTGATTGTGTTCAACCTGAATTTTTTGCCACAGCTAACAATGAAAATAATTTAAAAAAAATTCAGAGATTGAACAGTTTGGAATTTGCCACCTGTTACCTTTGCATCTGTGGTTTATAACATTGCCTGACATTCAATTCAATTCAATTTAATTTCAATCTTTATTCGATCAAGTTAAAATGATCATAAAAACACGGATAAATACATAATCCTTAATTTTTTCTAAAAACAGCAAATAATTCACCATTAATTCTAGAATAAAGACCCTAATACAATAACATTGTTTCATGTACTAAAACTATACAGTTGTATTATCGTGTTATAAGCTCACTGGTCTTAGTGCCACCCCCTTCCACTTTCTCATACAGGCCCATAAGAATGTCGCTACCAAATAGCCAACCAGGGGATCAGATAATGATTAAAAAAAATATAGTGCCACCCGGCACTGGTTAAAATTCCCTTGCTTTAAAATTGGTTTGAGGTAGTCATTCCTTTCTTTCTCCTAGAGCCTGCAAAATAGGACTAGGTGCAATTCGGTTTGTGGTGAGAGATTATCACATGGACACACACTTAAATCCGAGTGGTTATATATTTTTTCCGGATAACCTAACAATTCAATTTCCAATCTTTATTTCGGCCATTTGGCCTTAAAAGATGAACAGTACACATATACATCACAGATAAATCAATTCATACAAGGATAAAACCATTGGAATGTATATACAAGAATGCTTTAAAAACTATACATCTGAAATTTTAAGAAGGACCCAACATCTTTAAAATACGGTTGCGCGTTTACCAAACCTTAATTAAAAATTTTGTTAATGCAAAAACAGTTGGGCCAGAGACATCAGATTTTAAAATCCTATACATTGATGCATTTTCCCTACAGCCCATATTCCTTATCAGTGGGAGGAGCCAGTATTTTCTAGCTGCCTTGTAGGCTGGGCAGAAAAAAGCCACATGTAGGTCGGTTTCCTCCATGGCATCACAGGCCGGACACTGCTTTGTGGTAGAGCAAGGAGCCCAAGTACTTGTAAAAGAACGAAAGGGCAGCGCGCCGTATCTCCATTGGAGAAACAGCTTCCTGGCAAATACAGGGGAGATAGGATTCAATACCTTCTCAAACCTATATAGGTCCTTGGTTTGCAAAAACACAGAAGATAAGGACCCTTCTGCCTGTATTACTCGGGCCCTAGCTAATTTTTGTTCATGATATGTGTTGGCCAGGGACCTTTTGGAGATGTTTAATACTGCATTCGCCGGATCTGTCCATAAGTCAGGGAGCCCTAGTTCCATACAAGTGGCTTGGATGTTTTTGACCCAGGGGATGTCAAGCGCTTTTGGGTGGTTCAGTAATTCGACCAATTCCGCCCTATATTCTGCAAGATCATTACTGCTCCACAGCCTACGCCAGAAAGCTAAGGGTCTAAAACTTATTTCATCGGCTAGCGGTCGTAGGCCCAAATCAAGCCTCAAGGGGAGGAGCGGAGTACTGGGCGGTAGTGCGGCTATCCGTCTTATGAACTTATTTTCCGTTAGTGACAGATTCCGGCAAGGGATATGACCCCACAATTCCGCCCATACATGATCGCTCCCCTAGCCTGGGACTTATATATCTGGATTAGTGCCCCCAATGGACGATATGATGAACCAGTCATCATCCGGGCGATACCCCCAGTTGTTTGTGTAAGCTTGAGGTTTGCCCTAGTCTGATGGGATCCCCAAGACATGGTTTTGCTAAGAGTCACACCAAGATATTCAAAGGTGGAAACTCTCTCAAGTCGTACAGCTCCCAATTGCGGATTTAGCCGCAATTTTTGACTCGGGTTCAAAACCATGAATTTGGTTTTTGTCGCATTAATTTCTAGCCCCCTGTCGGTGCAGAAGGCTACAAAAGAATCAAGGATCCTCTGTATCCCCATTGGGGTTTTGGATAGCAGCAGGGTGTCGTCCGCAAACATAATTGCGGGCACCCTGCTGCCATTCAATTTGGGGGCGTCAGTATAATCGGTGGCATTTAGGTGAGCGATTACCCCGTTGACGAAGAGGCAAAACAGGGTCGGTGCCAACACACAACCCTGTCTTACCCCCCGGCCAACGGGGAATCTATCGGTCAGTTCCCCCGAACGCCCACACCTCACTCGGGCATAGTTATTGTGATGGAGCCTCTGTAAGATTAATAGGATATCCGGGGGGACGCCCATCTCTGCCAAGACACTCCAGAGTTTCCCCCTAGGCACCAAATCAAAGGCGGCCCGTAAGTCCACAAAAATTGTGTACAAACTACCGCCCTCGAATTTTGCTGCCCTCCAGTAGATGAGGTTCAATCTGAAAACCTGGTCCACTGTGGATACCCCCCTCCTAAATCCCGCCTGATAGGGGCTAAGGGCACCCACCTCCTCCATCCAATCCTGTAGCCGATTCAACAAGACCCTCCCAAACAGCTTCTGCGCTACGTCTATTAAACTGATGGGTCTATAGTTGGCTGGGAGCAGAGGCGAGCCCTTTTTAAAGATGGGGACCACCTCCGCCCCCAGCCAAGTACTAGGGATTTCCATACCGTCAAGGACTCCATTGAAAAGGGCAGTGAGGTAGGGCGCCCAGACAGTGGGCTCTTGCTTAAACATATCCCCTGGTAAGCCATTCAGTCCCGGCGCCTTTCCCGAAGCCAGAGCTGAAATGGCAGCAGTGACCTCACCCAGCGTTATTGGCTCTCCCTCGTAGCCCGGCCAGCCCGCCTCAATTACAGCAAGAGATTCTCCCGACTCAGAGCTGTATAAAGACTGGAAGTGTGCCTGCCACACCTCTGGAGCAATGTTGGGCTCTAGTGCCGATTGTAAGTTCCCCGACCCCCCGCTCACTATCCTCCAAAACAAACGATGGTTTTGAATCGCTAGTGCCTTGGTGAGTTCTTCCCACTGATTTTCCTCCCATTCGGCCTTAGCGTGGGCAACAAGTTTCTTGTAGGCTCGCCTACTAAGTTTTAAGCTATCCCCCCCTAGCCCCTCTTTAATTAGTCTAAGGAGTTCTGCTTTTGCCCTTCTACATGCTAGGTTATACCATGATAGTTTGCCTTGCCGCCCCTCTCTTGGCTTTCGTGGACTGCAGGAGAGATGGGGGGCCGCAGCTTTTATAAGGTCCTCATGAGCCTTGTACAATTTGGCCTGGGAATCTTTGTTGTTTGCCTCGGTAACCAAACTCCCCACAGTTTCCAAGATGGGAGTTATCCCATCATAGAGCATGGGGAGTTTGTTCTTGCTTGTAACCAAGTGCTCCCACCTGATCCTTCTCCTGCTATTATCCAGGAGAAGAGGAGGTTTGTTCCCTTCTGCATTGATCCCGAGAGCTTGTGGGCCAGGATGGATAAAATCAAGCTCAAGCGGATTGTGGTCACTATCGGACCTCTCCATCACCCTAAAGTCCTGAACTATTGGCCACTTCACTATTTGGACCAGGACATAATCCAGGCGAGACTCCCTTCCCAGTCTATTATAGGTGGTTTTACTGGGGATGTCGGATTTCAATCGCCCGTTGCATGCTCTGATTCCAAACTTTAGGGTAAGGGCTGTGATTTGTAGTGCTAGTGGGGTCCAAGCCTTCGGGGGGGGACCTTCCACTGGAGGCACTGCCCATCTGCCCTCTTCTTCCGATGAAAACCCCTCCTGAAGACCGGGTAGTGGCTCAAAGTGGGAGTTAAAATCCCCTTCTACCACATAGAATGAATCACTCGGTAGTTCAGATATATAATTCGAGAGTTCATCTATGGTCGGTGATTCCTTAGCTATTCCCACTGGCCTAGAATAAATGTTAATTAAAATAAGTTTGGCTTGGTTAGGCCAGGATAATGAAACCACAAGAATATCTTCAGAGTTAGCCAACAACCGTGATGCCACACAGCCCAAATGAGATGCAACCCAGGTCGTAAGCCCCCCTGATGGACGACCTTTGCCTTCCCACCTAGCTGGAATGAAAAATGACATGTAGCCTTGGTGACCGTGATCCTCTCTGGCCCAGGTTTCCTGGAACATACATACGTCTCCAGTCTCGATGTAATTTGCCCAGTCCGGGTCGCCCAATTTATTGGCCAGTCCAGCAACATTCCAGCAAATTAACCTCAAGTGTTCGGGGGTGTTAGTTGCAGTGCCAGAAGGGTTAAAGGGGATGGTTTCAGACACCGTATCAATCAAGAGTTCTGACACTTTACCAACAGCAAGGGCAGGTGGCTCAAGAAGTCTACAAGGGGCGTTGACCACAAGCACTGGCTCATTCAGTATTCCAGATACAATATCAACATTATGGCCGGCTGTATCAAAAAGTCCTGTGATGCCATTATCCGGAGTCGCTGAGCCCCTTGATGGTCTAGGAGTTTGTCCAACTATCGGGGTAAATGGCTCAGAGAATGTGCAAGAGCCGTTGTCCCGGGGCACTGGGTTATATACGGAGAGTCAATCAACCCCATCCAAGCTATTCAAGCAATTAAAACGGTTGAAGTGGAAATAGGGTGTGTCTGGCAATTGAGGATTAGGGCGTTGTGCAAAATCCTTGGGTCTGCGCCTATGTTCCACCCTTGTCCATTCATCGTGCAATGGAGCATTGTGCATGCAAATTGGAGGGAAGAAAAAGGATACTGGAAGGGTCTGAATGGTAGAATCCAGTGAACGATTAACACCTTCACAGATATGTAAGACAGTGCCCGGATCTTTAAAAGTTACCAAAATACAGTCCCCAATTATTGTTTTTCTGGTCCTCCCTAGCCAAGGGACCCTTCTAACCATAATGATCTCATTGTTAAAATGTGATGGTAGGGGTCGGTTCCAATTCAGCCATTTAATCACCTTTTTTTTTAGGGATTGGTAGTCTTCATATTCTCCTGTTCTTTGGTGGGGGGCGCCTGCTAGTACCACCGTTAAACTATTAGCTTCTGGCGGGAGGTCTGGTCTCCGTGGTCTTGGGACTGGCCGACCAGGGGAAGATGCAAGGGCGCTGCCAGCTTCTTGGTGGCCATCATTAGTCCCTATCTGGGAACTTTGAGGGGCAGCGACTGTTGGTTGTGAGGGCCTACTGGCTAGAATATTGTGCGGTGCCTCGACTGAAATAGCCATTAGTGGCTGCAAGGGGGGGGCAATAGATGTGCTCGGAGGGGGGAGTTTGTTGGCACCCTGTGAGGCTCCTAGTTTAGGTGGGTTTCCAACAGGGGGATAAAATCCCACATTTTTTGATTGCTTACTAACTAAGGTGTTCAAGGTAGTAAGAGATGTCTCTAGTAGAGTGAGCCTAATCTCTACTTTTTTCAGGCTATCGCTAATGGGCTGGAGAAGGGAACGGAATAGGAATTCTATACTCCCCATTGATATGGGCGGGGGATTTATATTGGATGTGTTGGCCACTGGATCACTATTAATACTAGCTATGTTAGGACTTGGGACCTTAGAGGGGACAACAGTAGGCGCGGTCTCACTATCCTTCCCAAATTGGAATACGTTAGTATGTTTTTTCCCAAAATCTAAATGAGAAAGTTTAGTGTTCCCCTTCCCCCCCGTTGACTTCCTACAGCGTTTGCTAGGTGGAGGCCTATGCAACTCTACCACAACACTTGCTTTTGGCTTACTCTTCTTGTTTATATTAAAAACGGGAGTTTGAGTGACCAAATTCACTAGGGTAGTGCCTGTCATGGGAGGAGTTGTATCTGTAATCTTTGTAGGCTCCACACCGGGGGTGCTTGGAATTTCCCGGAGTAAAAGGGGGAAATCCTCAAGGGGCGGGGGATTTAAGCTATTGGGGGGCATACCTTCCTCCTGAGAGATAGGATACGGGGTGATTTCTGTCAAGGACCTACTCTTCATGGATTCAATGGAACGCCGTCGCTCCGCCCTACGTCTCTCTAGGGAGTTTTCTTTGGCCCCATCTCCTTTGGCAGACTTAAAATAATTGTCCAGCGTCCCTGTATTACTGCCCCCCTCCCTTGATGGAGTTTCACATGGTGCTGGCGAGGGCATCACCTTGGACGAAGTGGGATGTACAAGTAAAGTGTTAGGGATGTGGCCCAGCCCGGCCTCCTTCGGCCCCGGACGGCCACAGACGGTCCCGCCCTTGTCCCGGGCTTCTCCCGGCGCCCTCCCGCGCGCTCCCGCCCAGCGGGAGCTCTGATCTGTATTATCAGTATTTGTCGGTGGACAGGGGGGTGTGGCCAGTGGGGAGAGCAGCCCAGGTGTGTGGAATGGGCGCGCAGGGGCTCCTGGAGACTGGAGTCCCTGCCTGTGCTCGCAGCCCCGCCGGCTCTTCTGCCTGCCCGCGCCTCCGCTGATAGCTCCTCACAGAGACAGCAGCCTTAGATTTCAAGGCGCTGCGGGACCCGCGAAGCGGGTCCGGCGAGGTCGGGAAAGCCTTTTAGGAGTTTCAGGACAGGAACAGGAACAAGATTCCCTCTGGGAGGTCGCTCACGTCCAGCCAGCGACTCTGCAACCCACAAGCAGTTCAAGGTGATAACCTAACATCAGAGGGATCATGTTCGTGCGGAACCTCAATAATATAAATCTGTGTTGCGGCCTGGTGACATTCACTAGATAAGAGTACCCGCCCTCTATTAATGGAGGATTTTAGCAGTATATGCAGACCGCATGTTTCTCTCTATGGTATTCCTTTCGCTTATATTCAGACATCAGTAAGAACATGTTGGTGATCTTTTGTTTAGAGCAGTGCTTAATTTGTAAAATATTAAGTGCAGGTTCTCTAATTTTTTTAGGATGCCACACCCACTCTCCATGGCTCTGCCAACTTCCTCCAGTGGCTCCACCCACTTCTGTTATTGGCCCCGCCCACACCCACAAGCCTCAACACATCAGTGCCACCTCCTATCTTCGTGAGGTCTGCAAGAAGCTGAAGACTTGGCCCTTCGCATAAGCACCTGCCGATGCACCTGGACACCCTCTCAAGTCATTAGTGCGCTAATCAAATCAATATAACATAACATATGGGAAGCTAGTATGACAACAACTTAAAAGTGAATGCAAATTAGAGAATGTGTGTATATCTTGAAATGCAGCTTTAGAAAAGGTTATTTGAAGACTTGAGTCAGCTTTGCAAACTAAAGAGAATGTGTTTGTACTGCGCTGTTTAAAAGAAAGGAAAGGATGAAGGAATTAATATATTAAAGAAAGTAGCAACAAATGCAAACAGGAAGGGGAATACAGGAGTGAGGAAACAAAAGACTTAGTTTGATTTACCTTCAATTGTAATGAATCCATAAAAGAGACATACACGATTATCAGACGTTGTAAACCAAGCCCTGTTCTGGCAATTAACACCGCGTAGTCCCCGTAAGCTAGTATTGGTAGCGGGTGGGAGTCAAAGACAGGGACATCCCAGGAGGCCACTGTAAGAGCTTTCTCGACTCCATTTGTATATATGGAGAAGAGAAATAGGGCAAGACCCAGCCCTGCCTTACTCCCCTGGCAATTTTAAAAAGGCACGTACAGTCTCCATTTTTAGTATAGCGGACTGATGCCGCAGCGTGTAGATACAGTTGTCTAATGAAGTTTAATATGGCTTGGTCAACCCCCATCGTCTCCATTATATTCCATAGCTTAGCATGGACCACGCAGTCGAACGCAGCGCTCAGGTCCATGAATGCCATGTAAATCTTTTCGTCCTTCCTTCTGGTATATTTTTCTTTGGTCAGTTCTAAATTCAAGCACTGATCCACAGTACCCCTTCCCTGCTGGAATCCATATTGGGCCTGGATTAAGATGCTCTTATTCTTAGCCCACCCCTCTAACCTAGAGAGGAGGAGGCATCCCATGAGCATCGATGTTGTGTCCAGCAGGGACATCGGTCTGTAATTCTTTGGGTTGGCCCTGTCTCCTTTTTTATAGATTGGGACAATGACACCCGTTGATCACAAAGGGGGGAGGCCTACCAGAGCTATACTATTCAGGACGTTCGTTAAAAGCGGTACCCATAAATCTGGATTATCTTGAAAGAAATCAATTGGGACCTGGGGCCTTTCCCATACTGCATAAATCTAGCCCTGCTTTGACTTCAATAAGTGAGAAGGATAGAGGGTCGTGGCACTTTTGCTCCGAAAGCACGGAGGAGATTGGGGTGTGAGAATTTAGGGCAAACATTTTCTCAAAACGGGAAACCCATGCCTCCTCATCAACATTTGTGTCTGTTGTGGGGTTGCTAGGGTTTTTTTTCTTCATATTTCTTTTTATTAAACAGTTCGGCCAAAACACATCAAGTGGTTACAAGCAGGTGTCACCATCATTCCTCAATAACATTTTACACACATTCAAAATGATACACAGTTATTGTATTAGGTAGATCAAGGGGTCTCAAGCGTATCCGCATCTATCGAACGGTCTGGTGGGGTACAGATCTCCCTCCTGTAACGGTTCCAAGCTTCCCACACCCTATTCCATTTCCCTGGGCATCCCCTGGCAATATAGACTGACTTCTCCCTGAACATGCACCAGTCCAGATCCTCCATCCACCTTCCTATCCGAGGCGACTGGCTAGCCCCCCACAGTTGAGCGATGTTACGCTTCACTACCATGAATGTTAAGGTTGCCCATTGCATTGTGTAAGTGTTCAGGTCAGTTGGTTCTATGAGCCTCTAGCTGCACGTCTATCCCTAGGACCGCCCGCAGCGTGCGCTGAACCTCCCTCCAATATGATTGTATGTGTTGGCAGTACCATAATATATGAATAAATGTCCCCAGTTCCCCACATCCCCTTCTGCACTCTCTGTGCATGACCCATTCGAACTGGTGCACAGACATAATATCGACTCCAAAATATCGTCTGGACAGAATATCGAGTTTTAAATATCGTTTGGAGAAAATATCGACTAGACAGAATATCGACAGCCAAAATATCGTTTTTAAGGTAAGTGAAGTAATATCGACTGTAAATAATATAGACAGTGAAAATATCCAAGTATATAATCTAGATAGTAAAAAATATAGTTTTTTAAATAATATTTAATTATTTATAGTGTGTTTATGTTATAATATGTGTGAAAAGTGTCAATTTATTTTATTATTTTTTTTAATTAATTATTTTTTTAATTATTGTGTAATTTAATTCTGTAGCGGGTTGTGGGTTTATAGAGGAATAGGGTGGGAAGTAATTTAATTATAATTAATTAAATATGTAAATTTATTAATTGGTAGTAATAATTAATTAATTGGTAATTAAATAATATATGTTAATTATTTAAAATTTAATTGGTAATTAATTTTATTTAATTGATTAATTGCTAATTATGTCAATTAAAATAATTTATTTTCTCTAGCGGGTTGTGGGTTTATAGGGGAATAGGGTGGGAAGTAATTTAATTATAATTAATTAAATATGTAAATTTATTAATTGGTAGTAATAATTAATTAATTGGTAATTACATAATATATGTTAATTATTTAAAATTTAATTGGTAATTAATTTTATTTAATTGATTAATTGCTAATTATGTCAATTAAAATAATGTATTTTCTCTAGCGGGTTGTGGGTTTATAGGGGAATAGGGTGGGAAGTAATTTAATTATAATTAATTAAATATGTTAATTTAATAATTGGTAGTAATATTTAATTAATTGTTAATTAAAAAATGTTTGTTAATTAATTAAAATGTAATTGGTAATTAATTTTATTTAATTGATTAATTGCTAATTATGTTAAATGAGGGGTATTTTTAGGGTTCAGGGTCAGTTTTTAGTTTTTGGGTAAAGGGGTATTTTTAGGGTTCAGGGTCAGTTTTTAGTTTTTGGGTAAAGGGGTATTTTTAGGGTTCAGGGTCAGTTTTCAGTTTTTGGGTAAAGGGGTATTTTTAGGGTTCAGGGTCAGTTTTTAGTTTTTGGGTAAAGGGGTATTTTTAGGGTTCAGGGTCAGTTTTGGGTTTTTGGGGTACATATACAATATTGCCTATTATTTAATTAAATGTTGTTACTATATATATATGTTTTAAGAAATATGATTAAAAATATATTTTTTTTTTTACTTTCATTAAATATTTAATTATTAAAAGTTATTTTAAGTATTGTTAATTATATTTTAGTAATTAATTTTTTATATTAATGTAATTAAACATTGTTTTTAGTAAAGTCGATATTTTTTACAACGATATTTTTGTAAACGATATTTTGTAGTCGATATTTTTGTACTTACCTGTTTGTACATACAAACTCGATATTTTTGTAGTAGATATTTTCACCTCGATATTTTGGGTACTCGATATTGTGGTAGTCGATATTCTTTCAGTGATCCATTCGAACTAGATGGGGACCTGTAACATATGCCCTATGTAGTATTTTAAGCTGCACTAGCTGCAGCCTTGTCTAGATTGCCACCACTCGCGGGGAAGAAACCGCCTCCTACCAGTCTTCGACGTCTAGTTCTAGGCTGTTTTCATTCCAGTGTCTTTTGAGATTAAGCAATGGATCCTCATTTTATTTATTAATTTCCTATATATCTGTGAGATGGTCTTCTCCGGAAGGTGTCCGTCTAGCACCCTGTCTTCTAGGGGAGAGGCATCTGGAAGTGCCGCTTCCCTGGGGATTTGGGGACGCAGCACATGTCGAACCTGAAGGTAACGGAAGTAGTCACTATCATTCAAACTGTACTGCAACTTGAGTGAATCGAATGCGTGGACAGTTCCCTCCCCCAAGATGTCTTTTATTCGTGAGATCCTGATGAGGTCCCACTTGTCAAAACCTTTGGATTTCCAGAGGCTCCCTAATTTCTCCGAGTTCCAGAGTGGTGTGGCTAGTGTAAGTTTGCCTTCCCACTTCAGGTGTCTATTGACTGCATGCCATAACTGGACGGCATGCGACGTGGGTCCAGTAAGCTGAAATCTGCGGGGCCCAGCATATAACGCTCTGGTGTATTCTCCCCCAGGGAGCTGCCACCTATCCATGGCAAATCCAGGATCATTTGGTTGACCATACACTCATGATTGATAGCCGCCAGTTGGGACACCTAGTAGTATTTCTTTGGGTTGGGCAACCCTATTCCTCCGTCATACCAATTGAGAGTTAACTTTGAGAATGCTAAACAGGGTTTACCATCTCAAAGGAGCTGTCTCTGAAGTCCTTTGATTTCTCTGAAATAGGACGCTGGGACCAGATCCATTGTGTGTTGCTAGGGTTTTTAACATGTGGTGCATTTACTAGCTTTCAAAATCATGGCTGTTTCCCATACTGGCTGCCTTGTCAAGGTCCACCCATAAGTCCTCCTTGATGACTTTTTCTTTATTTTTCTGTGCCAGTTTGTATGAGGCCTGCAATATTTTTATTTGTTCTGGGATTCTGGACCTAATTTTCAAAGCCTGCATCAGAGCCTTCCTCGCTTTTGTGCACGGTAAATCATACCAGCTCCTACCTTTTGCTTTATTTGGCGCTTTTATTCGTGTGAGGGCCGATTTTAATTTTTCTAGAATGTCACAAAAAGCAAACACAACTTCCCCTGCCTCGGCTTCTGGATCTAAAGACAATAGTATTTTGTCTTGTGTATTTAGTATAATTTCTGAGATCAACTTAATTTTATCAGTGTGGGCCCATTTCAATTGAACTCCATTTTTCCTTGCCACAATTGGGGTTTCAACATGCTTGTGGTTTTGTGTGTCCCATATAAATACCTTCAGCTCTATGGATAGAATAGCATGGTCACTAAAAATAGAGGAGTTTCCCACCTTGGAGGCCCTTGTACTAAGGGGAATTGTTAAAATTATATAATCGATCGTTGACTCCAATCTGTTTTGGTGGAAACATTTAGCCAGTTGTTATCGCTCAGTTCGGGAACGATGCCAGCCACATTCCATGAGGCTATTGTAAGGATGTTTTTTGTGCCCCCTGATGTATTTTAGGTGACTGTGGGCTCTCACCAATAACAGGGGCCAAGATGGGCTGGCTTTCACAGTTCGCTTGAGAGTTTGATTTCACTGACTGTAGTCAGTTGCAGGCTTCAAGGTCGGAGAAAGGTGCAAATCTATTCTCAAGCCTCAGGTCTGTTAACCTGGACTTTCCCCATGAAGGCCCCCATATCTGTCCCTCCCTGTGCTGTAGATAGCCCCCTATTGTCAGTGGGTAAGGAGGTCTGTAGAAAATCCCAATGGAAATACAGTGATGTGTGAACTTCTAAAAGAACCATTACCTAAATGTTCTAGGAGGAATTTGACAACAAATTCATTTTTTAAATTTAGAACCACACAGTCTCTCCGCATTTCTTTCCTTGCAGGGCCTACCCAAGGTACTCTTCTAGCCATGATCATTTGACTTGATGGGTTCCTGCCTATACCCCCCACCTCATTCAGGTTTTGAGTTATCCAGTGCAGGGCCTTAGACATTAATTGGGCTGTCGATTCTGCCTGTCCCTCCCGCAGTGGTGGTATGTTACCCAGCACCAGAACCAGGGGAGCGGCCGCTGGGGGGAGATGTAAAGTCTGAGTTACAGTCGTCGGTGGCCCAGAAACTGATTTTGCTTCCCTCTGGTAATCACCTTGACAGTCCCACCCTGTCTGGATTCTATCTTGACCTGTAGGTGCAGTATTTGAATTTTTCATTTGTCGTTTTGTTTTATCCCCCACTTCACTTAAGTCATTGGAGCTGGATTGACTTAGATGGCTATGGGCAGTTTTACTAGAAGTGCCAACTGTAATACTAGATGTTGCGCCGTCACAAATATTAGAGTTGTTACATAAGGGATATGCCAGATTCGGGGGAGCAGATGTTGTCTTTGTGGGCATTGTGGTTGAATCTGTTCTGCGTATCTCCTGATGAATTTGGGGCTCTGGGCCAATCATTGATCCAGTCTTTACTAATAATGCCTCTAATGCACAAACGCTATTTTTAGCCTGGGATTCTAGGCCAGTTAGTTTCTCCTCAATCTGGTTAGTCATAATGAAATGGGATCAAGCATGGTAGAAACCAGAGTTTCTAGTCCCTGCCACATAACCTCATTCATCAAACGGCATGGGGTAGAGCTTAGTGTATCTGTGCGACTTGGGCCACATTGTACTGGTTATATTGCATCATCCCCCCCGTTTTTGATTCATCTTGGGGCTTTCGATGGCTTTGGTCTCTATGGGCCACGCCCCTCTTTCTCTTTACAGCAGTATCAGGAATGGGTCCCGAAAGTTTTTTCTCAGCTGCAGCCCTTGTGGATGCTATTCGTGTGGTGCTAGTCAATACTGGTTCCTGGGGTATAGCTCCCGTAAATGTTTCTGTTTCCGTTACCCTGTCTGTTGGTCAAGGGTGATGTGAGAAGACGTCCTCCCCAGAGAGGATCTTTTTTGGAGAAAAGGTTCCAGTGATACGTGGCGTACCGTCCTCTCAATCTCATGTGCTAGAACTGAGGTCGCCCGTCGACTGTCCCCAAAATGCTTCCGCCCAGTTGTGCACTCTGTTCCTCTTGCTTGCTCATCCTAATAGAGAACCATTATACTGTCTATAGTGCAAAAGAGTAATACCAATGACGTGGGGCTGGTAGTGATGGTATCAAATAAACACGGCACACTATACCTTAGTCATAGATCTCAGAGGGGGGCTCAGCCCAGCCTCCCTCGGGCTCCGCCGGGCCCCGCCTTGCCCGCCCTTGGCCTGGGCGCATCCCAGCGCGCGCCCTGCACCACTGGTCAGCGTCCCTCTTTTAGCGCGTTCGTACAGCACTAGGACTTCTGGGCACTGTAGTCCTCCTGCTCCAGCCTGGACTTGAAAACGGCGTCCAAGAATCACTCCACGGGCTCACAGGGCTCGCAGGGACATTCATAATCTTACCCACCATGGACATCTACCAGGAATACTCTTGGCAGGCCTGCATGAGCATATCTACAGAGGGTAATAGGGTGATTGTGTTTGGCGGTATCAATTGCATTAGCTATTGGGTTGCAATTAGTACGACTGAATGTCTGTTGTAGAGTAGGTGCATATCCTAGTGGTATTCTTGGAGGCAAACCAGACTAGCCAGGCTGATCTCTGTTTCCTCCATGGTATTTGTCTTTTCTTCATGCACTTGCCCTGTGTGCATGAACACAGGAACTCATTCATACTGTACAGTGGTCCAAGTGCCCCTCCAGCACTGCCAAATGCTGGGGTTGTCACATAGCAAGGCTGCTTGGTCTTGATTCCACTTCATGCCTCTTTCTTCCATCACCCTGCGCTTCCTGGCACCTTATTTCTCTCTTATAGACTCTTTGTCATAATTCCAATATGCTCACCAATCACAGCGAAGTTGCTGAATAAATGAATGTTTCAGAGAAAAAGTGTGTAACATTTCTCATAAATGTCATGATCTACTGTTAAAGTTATACATAATCTCTAGTAGCAGTTTAAGACCTTTGCTTTTGTACCATAGTGGTAACAATGGACAGAACAATGAAAACATGATCAGGCACTTGGGAGCACCAATGGGGACTCAGACTCCATGGCTTCTGTGTCCCAGACTCTAATCGTTGACGCTCTCCCCATGAGCACAGTGGGCCACATAATTCAGGTGGGTGTATTGATTAGTTCTCAAGCCACTGGTGATACTAGTTTATACTGCATATATGTGACCTACTGATAACATACCTTATTACTGCATCTCAGTATAAAAGACAAAAAAGGGCATCATCAAATGCTATGTGTTGTGTGTCACCTGTGTAGTGGTGAACTTCGAAAAAATAAAGAACAAAAAAAGTATCATTGCCGATGCTTGAATACCAAGTATTGCCGCTATTGACCCATCACCTCCCTTTTTTATGAAATACTCTTGTTAAGAGCTGGTCTGTACTCAGGATGTCCTCTCAGTTCATTCTTTCTGTTTGTGTTTAGGTGTAATTAGGAGTTTGGAGAAACCCTTTTTTTTGTTTTAAATATGTCTACCTTTAACTTACAAGTGACTCAACATGTGTTGTTGTTTTAATTATGTCCAGGGAATGGCAAATGAATACAAATTCAACTGTTTCTCTGATACGAGGACACTTTGGACCTCAATTGCACCCCGGAAAAGCAAGCACAGGAATATTTTGGTATCATAATATCATGGACAAAATAGTGCAAGGTAAGTGGATATAGGGGAAGCATAGACAGGGGTGTTGTGAACCCCCCGCTTTAGCAGCTACAGCAGGGGCAGAGTACTTGATGGGACTCATCTGTCTGCAACTGGCAGATACAGGCTCATAATCAACGTGATAGGAAGGGAATGTCCGTGGTAGGGTGAATGAGTGAATTAATAGATGTATGGGTGTGAGAGTGAAAGGGTTGATGTATGGGGAGATGGATGAATGAGTGAAAGGATGGATGCAAGCATGGATGAGTGAAATAATAGAAAGGGTATATGAAAGGTAGGGTGGATGGATGGACAGAAGGATGAAAGAATGGATGGATGTGTGAAAGAAAGGATGGATGAATGCGGAAAGGGTGGATGGATAAAAAGAGGGCTGAATGACTGAGTGAGTAAAAGGGTGGACAGATGATGAGAGAAAGGATGGATGGTTGAGTGAAAAGGTGGATGGATGAGTGGAACAGGAGGATGAATGAGTGTATGGAAGGGTGGACCGCATGAAAGGATGGATGGATGAACTACAAGACGGATGGATGGGTGAGAGGAAGGATGGAGTTGTATTGTAACCCTCAGTGTCAGCAGCTATAGTGGGGTTAGAGTTTTTGATGGGCAACTCAGCATATAAATGCATATAATTAATGTGGAAATGAGTAGGTGAAAGGACGGATGGATGTGTGAGTGAACAGGTGGATGGATGGCTGATTGAAAGGATGGATGTGTAGATAGTTTGATGAATGAGTGAAAGGACGAATGTAAGGATAGATGAGTGAAAGGATGGATGAATGAAAGGGTTTCTGGATGGAGGAGGGAAAGATTAGATGGAGGAATGAAAAGGAGGATAAACCTATGGATGGATGGATGTCATGAAAGGGTAGTTGGATGAATGAGGGAAAGAAGTGTGAGTGAAAAGAAGGATGGATGTAAAGATGGATGAGTAAAATAATGGATCAATGAGTGAAAGGATAGATGGATGAAAAGATGGATGAGAGAAAGAGTGAATAGAAGAGTGAAATGGAGGGTGGATAGATAAAAAGATGGGTGGATGGATGTAGGGATGGTTTCAGGTGCGTTGCTACCGCAGTGGTGGAGGTGGAGTTCTTCATGGGCCTCTTCTGTCTTCAACTTGGCCGATAAAAGTTCACAATTAATGAGAAAAGGAGGATGGATGGCTGTGAGTGAAAGAATGGATGGATGTGTAAGTGAAAGGGTGAATGAATAGGTGAGTGAAAGGGAAGATGGGTAGAAGAATGGACGAGTGAAAGAATGGATGGATGGATGAGTGAAAGGGAGGGTGGATGGATGGATGAAAGGGTGGATGGATGAATCAGTGAAAGGGTGGATGTGATGAGAGAGAAGATGGATAGGTAAGTAAAAGGGAGGATGGATGGATCGCGTGAAAGGGTGGATGGATGGAACGAAAAAAAGGGTGAACGAGTTGATAGATGGAAGGATCAGTGAGTGAATGGGAGGGTGAATGGATGGACGGATGAGTGAAAGTGTGGATGGATGAGTGAATGTGTAAATGAATGAATGGGTAGATGGGTTTGTGGAAGGGTTGATGGATGAGTCAAAGGATAGACGGCTGAGTGAAAAGGGGAGATGACTGGATAAAGTGAAAGGGTGGATGGATGCAGTGAAAAGATGGATGAATGAGTAAAGGGATGGAAGAGTGAAAGGGTGAATAGATAGATTGCTTTTATGAATAGGTTTGGATATGGATGTGGATGGACAGAATGGTGAAAGTGACTGATAGACGAAAGAATGAATGAATGACAAAATGTAAAGTTGAAAAGGTGCAAATCACGGGTGGATGGAAGGATGAAAGGATGAACGGGTAGACGCTTGGGTGGAAGAGACAAGAGAACAACTCTGGGGAGGGTCACAATGACTTGCTTCCCTTGCTTGGTGCCATAAGAGCTTTGGTTCGAAGTGGGGGGTATTTAAATTTTCTGGCTACTCCCTTGAGCATAGAAATAATATTTCTAACTCCACATCTTAGCACCTTATTTTTCCCAGTATGTATGTATGTGTATATATATATATATATATATATATATATATATATATATTGCCACACACTTCCAAAGTGTTCGGATGTATAAGAAAGGTGGCACTCCAAGTCAGCGTTTTTACCAGGATGGTTTATTTGGCAGACCCCCCTGTCCCCTCGACAAACGCGTTTCACCTTTTAGGCTTCGTCAGTGTCCCAATTCAAAGCTTTAATACTGTGCCTGGAGATATAAATGGCTTTTGTCACTTTACAGCTCAGCAAGGACAGCACTGTGCTAGTCCTATGCTTAAAGACTTTGCTGTATAAATGGCAAAAGACTTTGTCCTTTTCTATCTCGGCATAGATAGCACAGTGCTAATCCTATGCTTAAAAACTTTGATAGAAAAACAGACATTTGAGGTGAGCAGATCTAGAGTGTCACTGGTGTTGAGAGTGCTCTAACAGGAGCTGCTTTCCACCTGAACTTGAGAACTACCCAGAGTTCTTTCCTTCTTTTTCATATATATATATATAAAACAGGCACAATCCTGATGCCACTGCGCCTTTCCTCCTCCCTCAGAGAAGCGCGACCAGGAAACGAATCACCAAACAGCAAGTCTTTTCAAATTACGTGCTTTACTTCAAAATCAGCAGACATGACGCGTTTCGACCGGAGAACCCGGTCTATTTCAGATATGTGAAGGGTATAGAAAATCTATACAGGCTTAACTTTCAATATTTTGTCCCCTGACATTCTGTCTACTATATTAAGGGCCCTGGATATTTCCTACTTGATATTTAGGAGGCACGCCTTATGTGGCATCCATTAACAGTTGCAAAGGAAGTAGATCCATTTGCCCTACACTGTCACCAGGGATCTTGTTTGCTACCTTAAAACCTTAGCTAAGGGTCATGGACCGTGGCTTGTACCCAACCCTCATCTGTCTCAGTCACACAGACAACCCTTCATGTGAAATTAGCCTACTGGTCAACTTACCAATCACTCCTCTATCAGCATTAGGTGGCAATAATGTGAAATATACTGAGTATGGGAACAAATAACAAGCACCATAAGTAATTTCATGCATGGGCCTCTTTTATAGATTACATACAGGCAAATGAAAACACCGCTGGAGTTATACCCAATTTATGATTTCAATAATGTAATAGTAACTGAAAGGACACACATACGGCTTAATAAAGGTTCCTAATAAAAATGTTAGCATTTTTGCGACTTGTGACTATAGTTTTGCCTCCCTTGTAAGGGATAACATATCTAACTTTTCTGGTACTCTGCTTCTGTTTTTCTCGCACCACTTTGTTTACATTGAGTACCCGAAACGGTGAGATTCCCATCGTCTTATTTTCGTGTTAATGTTTTGATCCTACTTTTCGACAATTTAAAAGAAAATGTAGCCACCAGCCCTTAGGATGCGGTGTCACTTGTAAAGTTGCATGTTTCTTTGTTGCGGCCTGGTATTCTGGTTTGTGCTCACTAGGTAGGGTTAACCTGATGCCCCCAGGCAATGTACAAACACATTACCTCATTTAAATCCGGCAATTATGTATCTTGCTGGCTGCCTGTGCTCTCTGTGTCGGCTTTGGAGCACAGCTCAGCCTTTGACAATGCTCAGCAACAAGAATACAGATGTTTAAAATTATAATATGTTACATTGTTCCAGCTCGCAAGGTACGCAAATTGTAATATCCGCTGAAAGCAACTAAGATGCAAGCCTGTTACATTTTTAAAGGTTTTGTCTTCTGAGCCTTGAGTTAAACACTCCGTGCTGAGGCAGGCAGATGAATGTTACAAATTCATTCAATAGGCAAAGTAAGACCCTCAAACCTCTTGTCATGCAATTCGCAATTATGGAGCGCCTGAAACACTATTCTAATTCGGTAAACAGCCATAACAACGCGGGCATTACCCCGCGCTTTTATGACAACGCTGCTTTTACAACACAAGTCGTTACAACGACTTGCGCTGGAGGGCGCTGTTGGATAGGGAATAGTTTAATTTTCTATTCCAACACCTTCCCTACTGTAACGTGGGTTGGAATAGAAAATTAAAATATTCCACTATCCAGCGCTTACAGCGCAAATCGTTGTAACGACTTGCGTTGTAAAAACGGTGTTGTAATGGCACGCGGGGTAAAAGCCCGCGTTGTAATGCCATACAACCTTATAATTCGTACAGCGAGTACCAACACACGTATTTTCCCTTGCACATTTTCCGCAAGGTAAAAACTGGCCCACATCGTGCGGCAAGCTTGGGAATGGACAGACACACAGGGATATATAGACTAAGATTTTGCACCGTGTTTGCATCACAAGAATGACACGAATCACCACAACATCTTTTTCTTCCAATTTTCTTTCCAGTGCAAAAACAAAAGCGAAGCCTAGCGCCGCTTTGCGTTACTTAGCTTCAAGGGATCGTTTCATGGGTGGTGCATGTGTGTCACCATGCAACCACCCGTGATGGCAGATTTACTAAGGTTTTGTGTCGGGGCAGCACCCCTTTTATGGAGCAGCCCTGACACAAAATCACTTTTGACATTCACTAAGCCAACTAAAGTCAGTCTGTGTGGTTTAGTAAATGCAAAGTAATGCAACACACCGCATAGCACTGCCTTGCTTACTTGCACCGGGGAGACATTGCACGGGTGGAGCATAGGCATTCCCAATGATCTGCCCATGGATGTTGGTGCATTCTTAGATTTACTAAAGCTAGTAAACCTGGGAATGGGTCAAAAAGTTACCCCTCCCTGAAGCAGGCATAACGAAGAAAAACATATTTATTTCTCCTTGTTATTTCTTCTTTCTATGAATGCTGAGTTCAATATGCCCCTAATGACTGTTTTTGTGCCGGAAGATCTCCATTCATCCCCCAAAACAATCCTGCCTGTAATGTAGACATGCTTGCACCATGGTGCAAGGGTGCCTGTGTTGGAGCTAAGCTACACACAGTGCACCAGCGCTTGGAGACAGAAGCAATAGGACACGTTATAACGCAAACTTTTACAACGCATTCCTTTACAATGCGGTTTTTACAACGCAACATCCATTACAACGCATGATTTTACAACGCATGCCATTACAACGCATTATACTTTTAGGGCAACAGTAGTGAGTGTAAGTGTTGGATAGTGTAGGAGAAAAATTACTATTCCCACTCCAGTGAGTGCAACAGTAGGGAAGTATTGGATAGTGTAGGGGTAAAACTTATCCCTCTCCAGTGAATGCAACAGTAGGGTAAGTATTGGATAGTGTAGGGGTAAAAATTACTATTCCCACTTCAGTGAGTGCAACAGTAGGGTAAGTGTTGGATAGTGTAGGGGTAACAATTACTATTTCCACTACAGTGAGTGCAAAAGTAGAGTAAGTGTTGGCTAGTGTAGGGGTAAACATGACTGTTTCCCATTACTTACCTTACAATGCGTTGTAATGGCACGCGTGGCATGAGTTATAATGGCATGCGTTGTAATGGCTGTGTTGTAATGGCATGCGATGTAAAGGATGCTGCATTGTGATGACTGTGTTGTAAAGGTAGTGCGTTGTAATGATTGCATTGTAATGGTTGTTTCCCTACAGAAGAAATGCACCCTATCTTAGAAGATATGGAGCATTTCTGCTGTCTCCCTTTCGCGCAACGCAGCACAGTCACCTAGGTTGCTGCCCTGCATTGCATGAAATATAAGCAACTATGCCCCATGGTTTTTGACGTAAAACCCTATCGCGTAAAAAAAGTAGACAGGGTTTTGCATAAAAAATAACACCCTTTTGAAATAGGCGCTATCTAGGAGAAATGCTTTTATTTCTCCTTTCTTTCCGATTTTGCTGCATTGTGCAGCATTCATACAAAGTAAGAGATGTTTTTACAATTGCTGTAACTATAGTATTTTGTGCTCAAAGGGTATCCTCTCAGACCAAACCTATAGTAGATGCATGCAGACACCTTTGCACTAAGGCGCAGAGGTGTGTGCGTGTTGTTTGGCAACCTGATTGTGTGCCGGTAAGATAGTATGGGAGTGCCGCATCTATGTAGATATGACGCTCTCTTTCCTTATGTAACACAGCATTTTTGGCTTTGCACTGCATGTGAATTTTGTAAATAGACCCCAGGATGTTTCTGTGTTACATCTCCTTTTTAAAACTCTAAAATCTGAACATTGCAGTAATAGTGCACCCGGTAAATTTGGCACTCCGCAGTATTTACAGAGTGTGGAATTATCACCCAGAATTGTACTGGAATTATAATGATGCCTAAGACTTGGGTCAAGGCTGATTTGCATATGGCCATGTCTGAACTGGGGTGGTGTGGAGTGCAAAAAAAACGATGGATTTAGGCCCAGATCTCTGTACTGGGGTTAATGTATGACATTGTTCTGCATTCTTTCCATCAACTGTTGGTTTTGCATAAGACTTGGAAGCATCCGTTTTAGCACCCTAGGAGATAAGAGTACATTTCTCAGGTACCTGCATCTGGTGTAAACTGCACATGCAAAACAGTGCATAATGGCAGGACAGTCACAAGGGGGAGAAGAAAGGCATTATACTCGACACCCGTGCTTTCCAGGGTTCTACACTTCTTCGGCAACATTTATTTATAAATATTTATTTGAAACAATCCAGTTTTTTTCTTTATTAGTTATTCAGCTTGATTGGCTAAACCACAAGATGGCATGAAACACCATGTTTTCTCTTTACACTAATTAAATTCGGTTTCAGTAATTGCAAACTGGAGCCCAAAAGGAAGAAGCATCCATGGGGCCCCACCTTAGGTTTAGGCACCAGGCCTCACACTGACTTCTGACAAACCTGTGTAAAGGTAAATAACACGCAAACTGGCTCTTAAAATGTTGCGCAACTATACAGGACGGAGAGGTGGGACCGACAGGCTAATGATTATTGGAACAGAGAGACCTCTAACTCTTGGACAAACGTTTCTTGATAAATATATATGTGAAATTGGCTGACAGAGCGCTTACATGATTGTTTTTGTCTCATTTTCATCTAGATTTGCCCCTGAAGTTGGACTCTTTGGCTGAAATGCTACAGGCTTGCGGATATAACTAATGCGAATATAAGTATAAATCACTTTGGATATAATATTGAATTATTTTCCATTTGATACCTGAAGGTTAATTGGAAGATTAACTAATAAATGAAATTACAAAAAGTTGTGTATCAAAGTTGTGGTGACTGAATAGATCACATTTGTTGTCCGGCCAAATAGCTGCGATAAGGACGCAACTGAGGTTCTACTTTGTTTATAAGTTGGTCAGGATCCCTTAACTACCAGCACCCTCCAGAATTAACTGCTATAGGAACAATTAAAAGTTGTTGCACTGCTATCCTTTTCTGTGCACATTATTCCCCATTTATTTGCAGTTTACACCTGAGTGTAAATGAACGAACAGGTGTTTAGCCCGCCAGCTCTGTCATTAAAGGTGAGCAGGTACCACGAGGAAAGAGGTTTATTATTGGTTAGTGTCACTAATCCCAACTGACTGATGTTAACCAAAGATTGTTATAGGCTTGTTGCCTCATACTAGGAGCACCACTGAAAGCGGAGGTTAATATTTATACCTCAGACCTCATTCGTTCGGATCAATTGATTCCATCTTCACCTCCTTTCCATCACACCAGTAAGATGAGTGTGACATACGGTGCCTCAAGTCCTTTCCTGTGTTTTCTTGTGTATGAGTCCAGACGCCTCACTAGTCATTGGTCAGATTTTAAAGACGGTTTGGTGAGAACTATCAACATTTCCTTCCATTTATCCTCACCTGCTTTTCTTTTTGTGTGAACCAGCACAGTGGTCCTTCAGGCAATTGTGTGATATAATCTTTAATATAATATTAGCTCCTTGATTGCAGCTCCAATCTTTGCCATTTTGGGAGGTAAAAATAAATACATTTGATCTCCATACATTTTATTTAACCTTTTAAATTCATTTTCCTATAAGAATTATATTTCACTGTATTGGTATTTTTATATGGAGCTTCCAACTCATTGCGAGGTCCAAGAGCTTTGAGGATGCAGTAAATGCCTGGTGGTTCCTCCCACTATCCATTGCATTTGGCATGGTTGATCACCACCGCCCTCCACCTGCATGACTTGGTCGACCATGTACTGGTCCTCTTCACATCTTCAATCGTAGTGTATAATGACAGATTGCCTACGCCACGTTATCATCCATCCCATAGATCTGGACCCTATTCGGTCTCAGATCTTGGAGGTCATAATTAAATTACAATAAAAAATTACCATAGTTGTGTCAGAGAATAAGTCACTGCATTTATAGTTACTGTCTAATAAACAGAAGATGTATCATTTGTTGAAGACAGAAAATTAAAATAACAGTCAGGCATTTTTGTCTACAGAGGATAAGAGATCAGGTTCATGGGCACGGCCACCGTCCTTGAGATATAATACATTTTTCACACATCCTTGTTCTGTGCTCACTCCAATTACACCTTTCGCATGAGCAGAGAGGTTTTACGGAGATCCAAAGAAACATTTATTATCAGTTACATTTGTTTATGCAAACTTGTGACTTTTTAAAATGATCACTCCAAGGTTGCTTTCGTTGTGTTATACCTTTATGGAAATGTGATCTGTTGGAGTATTTCCTTGATTAAGAGAAATTATAATTTGCTTTATAATTCTTCTGTTCTTTCTGAACATATGCAGAAGTAGTTTGATTGTAAGTCAAGCGTTCTTTCTTTAACTAGTGAGTTGTAACATTTGAAACAAAGTGAAGATGTATTGAGTTATATTAACACATTCATTGATTGGTAGTGCGACTGGTTGGCCAGACACTAAGAGGGTATTTTTATTTTTTCAAAGTAATGCCAAGAAAGATTTCTTGGTACATGTAGTTAATCCTCCTAATAATTAGTTAGTTAATCATTCCCCTATGTGTGGTGAGTTTAAATGATAGTGTTGAGAAAAGTCAAAAGCTTTCACTAGTCTGACATAAAGTAGATGAGATTAGGATTACAGCAATTTCTGAACCAATGCAGTTAGAAGGTATAAGAGGGTGTAATTCTATACATACCTAGAGGAAAGAGAGAAAGAAGTCATGCAAACGGTTTGTCTTATTGTGGAGTGGAAGGATATTTGTGGAAAACTGTAAAATTAAACCACGATTTTAAGAGTCAGGCAGCAGTAACTCTGCTGTTGATAGATAACAGCTGCCCGAAAACTTGATTCCTCAATAATGAAAATAATTACCTTGTTGAGTGAAAAAGTCAAGTCGGTTCATACCTGGGTTGTGAATACCACATGTTCAGCTGTGGCCCATATGATAGTTCCTAAGAAGATCACTTTGTTAGAAAGCCGGGAAAGAGACAGGATTTGTAGATTATGGCGCTTCAGGGAATTATATTAAATGGAATACCTACAAATGCATTATTAGGAAGAAGATTCCTAAGATTGTTAAGGCAGTGATTTCTTCTAATTTATCTTCAAGTTTAGTGAGATTTCATACACATGTGATTTTACTGGTCTTTTATGGGAATCATCAAGAAAACGTTTTGTTTTCATTCATTCCCACAGTTTAAGGTAATTTGGGGCATGCCTTAGCTGACCTTAAATAAACTAGTATTGAATGGGGTCCCAGTACACATCAGTTACATTCTGAGTATTGCCAGCATAATGGTTTCGGTGCATTTCCCTCTAAGGTCCACACAAGAGTGATCATTTTGCCAGTGGGTGGGTGTTCTATTTTGTTACCCCTTTGTCATCAGAAATTACGTGATTTTTTTGATAAGATGAACGCACATATATTACCTTCTATAAAAATTATGACTGCAACATTAATTTACAATCAATTGTATCAATTTACTGTAATTGAGTATATGCACTTACAGAATCAGATACAGAATATCTTAATATTTAGACAACAATCTGGCTAGAATCTCTGCATGGTAATTAAAGTCTCCTATGAAGAGGAAAAGGTCAGTGGCTAACACATGTGGAGCAATTCTCTCTAGCAGCTTGTATGTAAAGTCATTTTTCGGGCCAGGAGGTCTATATAACTAAAGCTCCTCTCCAGGTAACCTGAGATAGACCGTCTATTCTAAAAATACATATTTCTAATTGATCAGTACTCGTAGATTCTAAAGCGGTAATGGTCACACCACCCCTGTAAAAGTGCAGGCAGTGTCGCCTGCACTGTAAAAACACAGAGCCGCGCTGTGTTTTCACATGAATGCGTTGCCCTGGGGCTCTTTCCATAAGGACCACAGTGACTGCGGGAGTACTACTTACATGTTACATGGCTTTAAAAAGACTTTGGCCTTGAATAAGCCTCTGGCCTGTTTAGCCCCACAGGTGAAACACGTGTCGACTACTGTTCTTTCTATTTGATTTAAGCTCTTTGGATCTGCTCCAAATAAATGAATATGTATATCAGAGAATGCATTTTGGACCTCAGTATTACCGGACATTATGATCATATTCTTTGACACAATTCTCCCCTCCCACACTTCTATTAGGCACCTTTGAATAGGTGCACCCGGCGCAAACAATGAAAATATATAATACAGCCCCAGGAGCGCTAGGTATACATTCCATTTTGTCGCACAAATCCATGCTAGGCAATTGTGTAAAAATGTTACTGCAGACAGAATCTTACTACTTGAATACAGGATTCCCTTCACAGAATCCCATTGCCTGTTGTGTATTTTATTTTAGTATTGACTGTTGGATAACAGAGAAGTAACCTTAAATTATATTATTGAGAAAACTGTACTTATGAATATTTGTATAATCATGAATAAGGAGTTAGAGTTAAGATCAAATCATTGCCATATTTAGGAACAACAGGATATTCATGGAATTAGCTATCTTTCTAGTTTACAGAATTCAAGTAGGGACTGTGGTCTTAATTAAATGAAAGGGTGAAATAACAAAATCTAATTTGCAAGAAATAATGACTCGTAAAATGCAATTTATTAATGTTTATGTACTAACATCTCATTTAAAGTGATAATTATTTATTATAATTCCCAATTATAAAATGTGGAATTGCAATCAACGGTAAAAGTCGCAATTTGTTAATGTTGCAAATGCAGTCACTGATGACATCATCAAACCAGGAAATAAGCCAGCTGCAGTGTTGGAGAAGTGGGGAGAGGGGCAGAGTCATCACTGTTAATTCAACATCAAAATTCATTAAAAAATCTGCTTAGAATTTTGCAGAGGATGGCAGCGGGAAGAGAAAGTGCATATTCATTGATGCTGAGTTATAAACTTTGGTAGAGGAGTGTAATGTGGAACAAGATATAGGTTTAGGCGAATCCTCCTTAAATGTTCCTGAAGCAACAAAACCACTAATTTGAAGGAGAATTCACAACCTTTTAAATGTGGTAAGAGTCACCAACCGTACCACCAAAGACATTTGAAAGAGGTAATTCGATTTGTGGTTAAGAGCATAGAAAAGGTGGGCTGCCCAAAGAGTTGAGACTAGTGGCACAGGGGCTGGTGCCAGCACAAAGGCTCCCTCAACACCACTGAAGGAAATGCTTGCCACCACTTTACAATCCGAGATAGTAAGTGGTGTTAGCAATATTGATATCTCAGCCTCAGTAGCCACCATAAAAGGTAAGGGTAAACGTCTGGGTTTTTTTTAATTAAAAAAAGAGGTGCAAGAAAATAATATTAAATTCAGAATACACATCGTCATGCTTTTTCACTTTGCTAAAAATGTATGTACAAATGTTTAATTTATGCCCATAATGCAATCCACTTCTTACATCATATCCAACAAAAACTTGAATTATTGGAGTAGTAGTTTTAATATGCCACATATGTGAATTAAAAAAATGCTAAATGGTTAGGTGCAATATTCTAGACGCTTCACTATCTTATATAACATCCACAAGTTTATTTTCTTTTATAGTCAAAAGCTCTAATGTAGTAACACATTTCCCCATAGATTCATAATGGTTAAAAGCCTTTGATATTTATGGGCCAAAATACTAAACTAATAACTGGTACATATATTTGTACAATATGATATTTTGAAAAATGCATTTATGTATCCTAGCACTTCCAGGTCTCCACAGAACCATCTGCAGTAAGGGGCTTACTATGAGTTTGGAGGTCTGACCGCCCAAGAACGGCGTCCACATCATTCATGCTGCTGCTGCGCCGGCGATCTACTACCCGCCGTATCATGAGCTGTGCTGTCTGAAACGCTGACCACGGCCATAGTGATCTACCCGGTTGTACCACGGCAGTCTGAACGGTCATAGGTGCGTACAACGCCATCAGGTCCGTGGTCCACCTGTTGGGCGTATTACGACTACACATTCGTACTCACGGTCTCACAGCGGTGCTCAACAAACGGCGGTCACCCAGCAGCAGTTGACTGCTGCGGTATAAACCAAAAAAATAAAACAAAACTGTGAACATTCGATTGATTTAAAAATATACATCCGATGTGCTTTATCAAGTGGACACGCCTGCAAACACATTATAAAACACACCCCATCCCTGACCAGCATCCTTTGCTTCCAAACTGCAGCCCAACAAGACAGCCATTTACTGCACTTTTTAAAGAAGGCACCCCTTTTTTCATCCTCACATTTAGCATTTCCTATCACCTGAATTTATTTTTGCACCGTTTTACCTCTATCACTTGTTTGCTCTTCATTCACATATTCACTCACATTTTAGTTTTTTTCATCCTGCCTACAAACACTACCTAGCTTCACTGAGCAAGAGTTGACAGTCATTGTGGATAAAATCATTAGAGTAGAGCCATACATTTTTGGGTCCCAAGTCTAGCATACTCCTCTCAGTGCGGAATTAGAAATGTGGGACAGGCTAGCCAACAGAGTGAATGCAGTTGGTAACACCCTGCACACACAGGGAGACATTAGGAAGAGGTAAAAAGACCTCAGACCGAGAGTCCGTACCAAGTACAAGAGCCACTACCTGGACGTTCAGGGGACTGGCCGTGGCCCCCCCAGCACACCATTACAACTCTTACCCTGGAAGGAGAAGGTCTTGACTATCTTGCATACTGAGAGGCAGTATGGAATAGTAAGGAACAGTGAGGGGGAGAGGACTCTGTAAGTTACACTTCAATAACTGCTTCAGTATGCCAATGTCCTGTATTCTGTCCTCTATCTACTTTTCTAGCATGCAATACTCAAAGTATCTGAGATGGTGGTTTGTCTGTGACAATGTATATTATTGCGTATAATTCCACTTGTTTCCAACTCCATGACATGCCACATGTTGCAATGCTGCCTGTAGGTGCATTTCCATTAAGATATCTATCCAGGACCCATGTTATGTGTAAACATGTAAATGTATGGTCCACCTCAAATGCATGTTGACAACAGCTATGGTATACTGATCGTTTGTCAAATGTTGCCAAAGTGACATTGAAGTGACTGCATGAGGCCTTGTCACTCCAACTCTAACCAAGATGATACACTGCTTTTGACCCTAATGACTTGTCTTCCATGTTACAACTGATGTTAACTGTTCATGCAATTTACCATTACCCAAGTGTTGCTAAACTGAGATTTAAGTGACTACAACTACCATGGGGCCTTGTAACTCCAACTCTAATCAAGATGCAACACTGATTTTGCCCCTTATCACTTGTCTCCCATGTTACAACTGATGTTAACTGTTAATGCAGGTTACCATTACTGAAGTGTTGCTAAAGTGACATTGAAAAGCCACCACTGCTACTAAGAGGTCCTGTGACTGCAACTCTAACCAAGATGCAATTCTGCTTTTGCCTCTTCTCACTTGTCTCCCATGTTACAACTGATGTCAACTGTTCATGCAGGTTACCATTACTCAAGTGTTGCTAAAGTGAGATTTAAGTAACTACAACTACCATGAGGCCTTGTCACTCCAACTCTTACCAAGATGCTACACTCCTATTGCCCCTTCTCACTAGTCTCCCATTTTATAACTGATATTTACCCATTATTGACAGTGTAATGCACAGACAAAACTGCACTCACTCAGATATACGTATGCATACTTTGCTTGATGGTGTCCTGGACACATCAACTGAAACTATTCCCGGCATGAGTGACAATATAACAATGGTGTACCCCTAACATATGTCAGCCATGAATGAAAGTCAGCTCATTAGCACTGCCAGGTGACCCGTTGACTCTGCACTTCTCACATGACGAACAATGCTACATTTACAAACACGCTGGGTGTTTGTCTGAATTAGACACAACTATGCCTTGAAATGGACAAAAACACATGGTATGACAACATTGTGTTGGTGACTGAGCTTTGGAGATGTCTTTCCTAAAGCCAGAATGCCACATAGCTTCACACCTAATGAGCTGATGAAATCTAATACTTTGATTTAATGTCTACAAATGTCTAGTAACCAACTTCAACCTAACAGCCAACAATACTAAACTCTAACTATTATGTGTGATTCTAGATACCCATTCACCTTGATACACATAGCGCAGATGTAGATACCTCACTTCCACCATTAACAATGTTCTCCATTTCTCAACAGGTGTATCCACCACTGCACCAGAACATCGGTTAGAAATCCAACAGAGTTCCTCTCCTTCACAAAAAGACTCCCTCAGTGATGACAACGCTCCTGAAGGGGTGGACATGGATGACGGTCCTGGCCCATCTGGTAAGCCTCAGCAGATGCCAACAGTGGCATCAACCACATCTCCCACCACAAACAGCTACGACAGCACCGCAACCACTGCCACTCCACCTGTGCCCCAAGCATAGTGTCTATCATCCTGTGCAACACAGTCTTGGTTTCTGATTCAGCTAGCACCACCCTAGTCATGGAGGAAGCAGGGCCCTGTGCAAAGGGGTCAGGGCCAGGGGCAGGCTTATTGGGAGGGTACATGTGGGCTCCCTGAGTAAGCCAGCTGACAATACAAACACCCAGGCTGCCATCACCCAAGTCCTGGGAGCCTACCTGGATTCCCAAATAGTGATAGGCCAGCTTTTGACTTAAATCTGCGAAATGAAGGAGCTGCAGTGGGACACATACTAGGAGGTTGCTGACATCCACACTGTAGTGCCCGGCTTCCATACTGAGGTTGCCAGCGTCAGCATCGAGATGACCTTCCCATTTGGATTGCTGAGGGAAATAAACACCACCCTCTGCAGGTTTTTTCCCCCTGCATCTACCCCTTCCTGTGGCTCAAATACATCCGCTCCATCAACATCGGCCGTAGCTACAGGAAGGGAGGCCCTGACACAGGATGATATGCCTGCAAGCACCCTTGTGTAAGTAGCTCCAGATCCCCCCTCTGCCTGAAGAAGGAGCCGCCCACAGAAAAAGACAGGAGCTCACGATGGCAAGAAACCCACCACTGCCAGTAAGAGACCTTGCTCCTAATGTCGTTCTGTGTGCTACATATTCACCCACTTTACATATCTGATGGGAGGAGTATGTTGCATTTTGTACTCCAGAATAAATTGACTCTACTACAGTGGTTTCCTCCATGAGTGAATAGTTCACATTTTTGTTGTCACTATTTACATTTTACATTGATTTCTTGTCCTTGTTCACGCAAATAAAAACACATATCTTCAAAGCATTGTCTCCTGTTGTAATTTGCACATATACCATTGTGAATGTACTACCATGTGAACTTTGCAATGTCAAAATTAGGGACTTCTGGAAGCATGGATATGTTATTTGTAAAAAATGTAAAAATCAGGATAACTACCATGTCACAATAACACACACATATAAGTGTCTGGGCTTACAACATCTTTCTTCCTTAGTTCAAATCATAGGCTGACATGATGTCAGACACATAGCAAATAAGACATGTTTCAGTTATACGGGTAAGTAATCACATTATCACTTGCAAACTCTCACAACATGGAAGTAGAGGATACATCTGACAATAGCCCACACAATAGGCAATAGCAAACTTGGTCTACATCATCAGCTGGAGCCATTGTGACCACCTCACAAAACAAATTCTACATCAAAGTAACATGCATACATGTCAGTAAAACAGATTCTGACCACAGGGTCTTAACAATTCAGTGTGGCTTGCACCTGGAGGAGTGTCACAAACAAATGTCAGTGATGTGCTACAAGCATTTTTCCCTACATGAGGAGACACAGCAACATTTACATCCAGTTCATAGACAATATGGAATTAGCCCATGTGAAGGCTGGGTATCATGATTTGGGCACAACACAACATTGTGTTGGATCACATGATGGCACACGTATTGCGACTAAAGCACCACAAGGAACAAGTCTAATGGAAGCCAGGTAACTTCCATCCTATCGCTGTGCAAGCTGTCTTGGTACTGGCTTTGTACACTTGAACTCTGTGACACAGATTCCCAAGACCAATCCATGTACACTTTGTACATCTGGGAAGCATCATATACCTGCTAATGTCACACAGAGTGATTGGCTAAGAAAGCATACACATGACACACATCACATTGTCAACTTCTAGATAACACAGTCCAAAACAACATTTACAGCTGAACAAAGCTATACTTACAATGCCAGCACCTTTCCTCAGATCTTTCCAGAGCCTTATATTCCTAGTATGTAGCATTAACATCCTCCTCACAACATTACCACAAAAGGTACAAGACTAGTCAAAGTCATCACATCTCACACCATATTTACATTTGGGAGACGTAGTTATGATGAGATCCTGACTCGTCAGTTCCTTCCTCTTCACCACTATCATCTTCATTTGGCATTCCACGGTCCCCACCCGGTGGGTCTTCATGGCCTGCATCCTCTGCGATGTAAGGACTGTTCAGTCAGAGGACAATGTTGTGGAGTATGGAGCAGGCCACGGTGACCTTACAACACCCCAGTTCGTTCCAGACATCTGAATCTGGCTTTCAGGAGCCCAAAGGTCCGCTCCACTGGTTGCCGTGTTCTTCCATGGGCTTCATTGAAGTGGACTTCCCAAGGCATTATAGGATTCCTCAGCGGTCCCAACAACCATGGCTGGTTGGGATAAGCTGAGTTTCCTAGATAGAAGGCAGACAGAACATTTTGCTAAATACTTTCAGATAATAATACCTAACATTCCCCACACAAAGCTAGGATATATCACACGTACCTAGAAGCCAGGTCCTCTCCGGTAGTAGTTGTGACATCAGTCGGGGTATGGTGATGTTCCGCAGTACGTAGGCATCATGGTAAGATCCTGGGAACTGGGCACAGACTTTTGAGATGTACAAATCTGTGATGCAGACAACTTGCATGTTGATAGAACGGTAGTGCTTCCTTTTCTGGTAGACTTGGTCCCTGTCATGTGGTGTTACTAAGATAATATGGGTGCCATTGAAAAATCCAATTTCATGTGGGATGTGTCCAAATCCATAGCAATCCTCCTTCACAGTGGTTAAATCGAACTGGATGTAGCTGCCTACGTGTCTCAAGATTGCTGTAAGCACAACTGTGAGGGCCTGACTGAATATCGAATGTGACATTCCACCTGAAATAGCAATAGTGAATTGAAATTAGTCTGTGGGCACAAAATGGAAACCTGACATGAGTTTCACTAGTGGTGGTGTTGCTGTTGGATTATTTAGGTGAAGTAAGGGGTCAGGCTCTAACTGATGGCATAGATCCATGATTTTGTGCCTATTTAAACGGAACTTTGGGATGATGTGTCGTTCTTCTAGGGTGTAGGTCTGGAAATGGGCGGTACACAGGTGGCTGGTGTCTCCCCCCTCTCCTAGGGTACCTATGTAAGGAGTAACCCAAAAATTAATTTGGTCATAGTGTGCAGAGTTACATATTTGAAATGTAAGGCAAAAGTCATGTATCTGAACCTCAATGCTTCATGAAGCAGTACGCATTTTACATTATCCTTGGCAGATCTTAAACATCCACCTAGCCTCCCCAAGCTGGCCTTCACCAGTCTGATAACAGAACTGTCCACATCATCAAATTAAAGATTTCATATTGCCACTATAGTGAGGGTATCAATACATATATTACTGCCAACCGCGATGTGCAGTGTGCTGCACACATTTTACCTATGTGCACAGTAAAGCACTACACAGATGAAGTTTCATACTGGAAATGCTTGCCTACCGCGCCATTGCTTACATCAACTTTCTGACGCCCCCTGACCTGGTTCCTCTCGTTTTGGACTTCCTGTTTTCACCTTGAGAGCCTTGTGTGTAAGCAGCGTGGCGTTTGTGGAAATCCCAAGAGACTCGTGAGACTCGTGAGTATTACCCCAAGGTCCCTTCATCCTCGACACCTTCATAATTACAAGTGGAGATGATCATCTCCCGACAGAAAAAAACAAGAGGAATGCTGGGATACTAATACTGCCCCTCCCCCCAGGAGTACATAAGCAGTACTTACCCAGCAGCCCCCTGTTCTTTTTTTCTGTCTGTCGACAGATTAGATGGTGTGCCGGTGCTGCTCTTGCTGGGCTGGAGTGGCGTTGCTTCTCTCTTCCCCCCGCCCGGCTGCCTGGCTGTGCGGGCACGGGGTTCCCTGGACTGCCTCCTGGCCTGCCGGGCTTGCTGGGAGTCAGTCATTCTTGGAGCCGGTGTTCTGCTGTGCACTTCGTGTGCCTACCGGTCCTTTGCGGCTGGGGCTGGAGTTCCCGAGATGTTGCCTTCGGGTTGTGGGCTCGTCTTCCCGAGCTTGGCCGGGGGGTCGTGCCTAGTTGGATTTGCTCCTGCTGTTCCTGGCTGTGATGGCAGTGGAGTGGGGGCCTTGTTCCTGGGGTGGGCCCCCGCTCTGGGTGAGTCCCGCTTGCGGGGTTTTTCTTTCTAAGAACATACATTTCAGTGAGACAATCAGCCGGCTTGATTAGGGGGCGGTGTTCGAGTCTCGGCGATGCCTCTGTTCATGTTAGTTTCTCCCCGTGCTTGGCATTTGATTCTGTGTGGCGCTCTGTTGCCACGCACTGTGCTTGCTAATTGTTCAATGTCCTGTCAGCTCGGCTCTGTGCCTCTGCTTCCGGGCTGCCTCCGAACCGGGAACAACGAAGCAGCGTAGAAAAAGGGAGACCAAACCGATGGGGGAGCTGAACTGGTTGGCTTGTGGCTGTATTTGTATGCTCCCCTCTGATGTACAGGGAGACCGGATCTATGGGGGAGTTCTTCTAGTTGGAACACCGGCAGCTCCCCTGCCTTAGCTGGGAGTCCTCTGACCCGTCCTGGGGCTCCGGTTTGCCCCTCTGTTTATGGCACGCCTGGGACTTGGGTTACAACGGCGCTGTGGATTTAAAGTCCCGTTCTTGCTGGGGTCTACAGATTTGGGGACCGGGCTTCAGGCTCGGGAACTGTGGATGTTTTCGGGTTCCTGCCAGTCCACTCAGCCTCTTCTCCTTCTCAGTTCGATGGAATGAATGCCATTGGATTGGGAGCTCCGTGATGCCCTTCATGGTGTTCATTTCCTTTACTACCTGTGCTGCTTTTCTGTGTGGATGTGTCCCGTGCAGTTCGTTTCCTGTGGACCCTCCGCCCTCCGGGCATGGTGGCTGTGTTGGTGGGGGCTTCGGTGTTGGTTCTGCTGGACACACACGTGGCTGGAGCCCGTGCTGTACTTTCTTCTGGGGTCCCTGTGTGACTCGTCAATTTGGCCCTGGCCTTTCCGCGCTTGGCCGGTTGGGTTTCGTGGGGTTGGCGTCCCTGGGATGCCTTTCTTTTTTGGCATGCTGCTGGGAGGACTTATGGCTGGTGGTCTCGGGCGCTGAGGTGCCGTGTTCCTTTCCCTGTCCCTCGCCTGACTGTCGGTGTCCTGGGATCTCTATGGCTGCTCGAGCTTGGCTGTGGCTTCGCCTGCACCCTTCTCTGGGCCTGTGATGTTTTTTCCCTGTGCCAGTGGGGGCCTTGTTGTGCTGTTGGCCCCTGCTCAGGCTGTTTCGCACTCATTCTTCTTCTAGGTGTCTCGTGGGCTGGTCCTGGAAGTGGTGGCTGGCTGTTCTTCTGGATGTGCCGTGTTCTGGAGTCATTATCTCCTGGGGTGCCGTGGTTTGTGCCGGGGCCTCCTACTTGGGGTGCATGCGTTCGCGCTGTGCTTCGTCCCCTCTTCTTTTTTGGGTTGTCCTGCTACGGCCACAGGTGCCCGCTCTGCTTGCTTCCTGTGTGTGCTCAGTGGCGGGTGCTTCTGTGTGCTTGTGGTGCTCGGACGCACTGGTGTTCTCTGGTGCTTCCCCCCCCCTGTGGTTCGTGGGTGTCTGGTGGGTGCTGGTCAGTCGGGCGCTGTGGTTCCTGTGCTCCTCTTTTTGGTCTGCGGGGTCACGTTTCTGTTCCTGGCCTGCTGCCTTGCCGCCTGCCCGCCCCAGCTCTTGTCTGTTCTCTGGGGGCGGGCGTGTCGTGGGGCTTCTCGCTTTGGTTCCCTTCTTCGTGTGGTTCCCCTGCTATTGGCCGCTCGAGCTTGGGGTTTTCCCCTCCGGGGTTGGCGTGGATTCCTGTCACCTGTGTGGGGGCTGGTTCCTTTTTTTTTCGCTGGCTCTCTGCCTTTTTTGCTTGCTCCTGGGGTTTTCTCTGTGTTGTTGGGATCTCCCTGCCTGCTTGCTTGTGCCTTGCCCTCTGCTGCTCTTCTGTTTGGGTCGCTTCTCGCTTCTTCGGCGACTGCCTTCTCCGCGGGTGGCCGTGCCTCCGCTGCGGGCTGGCTGTTGTGGCCTTGCTCCGGTTGTGTGCCCTGGTTCTTCACCTCCGCTTCCTGGCTTCTGTGGGGTTGGTCGGCATTTGGGGCTCCTGGTTCCTGGCTCTGTTCCTCCAGTCCTTTGGGCTGCGCCTGGTTCCTGTCCTTGGATTCTTGCCGGTGTCGTGCCGGGGGCTCTCTGGGGTGCTTTGTCCCCTCTACCTGTGCTTGGGTGGCTTGTGCTGCCTTGGGTTCGACTGTTCTGTGCTGTTCCGCCCTGCCTGCGCCTGTTCTCATCTGTTCCCTGTGGTTTTGCTGGGTCTGGCCTGGATGGTGTCTGCTTGGGCGCCCGTCTGGGTCTTCCTGGTGCTGTGGGCTACCCTTTGCTCCGGCCTGGGCCTTCTGGTGTTGTCCGGGGACCTTCTGTGGGCTTGGCCCGGATGCTTCTGCTCTGGCTCTCCCCGTGCTTGCCTTTGGTTTGCTTCAGGTGTTTCCTGGCCGCCCCTCCTGTTTCTGCTGTGGTGCCTGCCTGGTTTGTTCCTGGCTGGGACCTCCTGGCTGCTGCCGTGTCCTGTCGTGCCCCCTGTTCTCCGGTGTGGTGTGCTGTCCCCATGCTACGATGTCTGCTCGGTGGATGTGCATGGTCGGGCCGGGTTGGTGCCTGCCTGGCCTCCTGGGTGCTGTTGGCTTCTTGGTCCTTCTGCTCGCGGGGGTGTTTGCTCCCTGGGTTGTTCTGGTCTCGTCTGGTTCCCTTGGTGGGTGCCTGGCTGGGATTTTGGCTGGGGCGTGCCACTCCTGCATGTTGGGCTCCTTTTTGGGCTCTGCTTCCTTGCTAGTCTCCCTTTGGGTCCTGGCGGGGTGTTCTACGTTAGGGCCGCTTCCTGGTGGTTCCTTCTGGGCCTTCTCCTGCTGTTGGTTCTCTTCCCGGGCTTGTTTTCTCGGTGTTGTGGGCCTGTGTGGGGTTCTGTGGCTCCGGTTCTGCTGGCTTCTTACTGGTTGTGTGTGGCCTCGGTCTGTGCCTCCTGGGGTTTTGGGCTGTGCTGTCCCTTTTCGGCCTGCTCTGGGGGTTTGTTGCCGGCCGTTTCCGCGTTCTTTCCTGGTTCTGTGGTCCTTGCTCGCTCTTCCTCCCTTGCTTTCCCGGGCTTTGTTCCCGGTGTGGGTCTGTGTGGTTGCACCTCCCTCTCTGCTTGAGGTGCTGTTCTGTGGTGCTCGTGCCTCTGCGGGTCCCTCCCTCCTGGCTGCAGGATGTCTGTGGTTTCCTGCTGCTTGGTCCTCTGCTCTCCTTCTGGGGTTTGCTTGGGCCTGCTGTTCCTCCTGCGTGGTTGGGTTGCTTGGCTCTGTACCTGGCTTCCCAGTTCTGTTGGCGTTTGTTGGCCTCTTTTTTTACGGTTTGCTTGGCTCCTCTCTGGCGTTGCTGGGTTGGGGCCTTGTGGTTCTGGTCTGGGTGCTGTGCTCCCTGGGCTTTCCTTTTCCCGCTGCTCCTGGCCTTGCTGCTTGCCTGGCCTGGGTGTGGGGTTCCTGGGCGGTCCTGTGTCTTTTGGGCGCCTTCTTTGTGCTGCCCTCTGTGCCTCGTTGGGCGGCTGCTGGGGTTTCCCAGTTGCTCTGTGTTCCTCTCCTGCCTTGTGTTCCATCCCTTTGGGGTTGGGGTTTTCTGGGCTTGTGGTCGATTTCTCTGTTCCCGACCTGGTTGAGTTTTCTTTGTAGCTGGTTTCCGGTCTTGTTGGCCTCTCCTTGTTTGGTGGGTTTTCGGCTGGGTTCTGGGGTTCTTCCCCTTCCCTGTCTTTTGGGTCGGGTTCTCGATCCTGGTCGGCTCCTGGGTGCTTGTTGCTTCCTGGGCCTCCTCGGCCGGGTTTCCTCCTCGGGTCTCTTGGGCTCGTGTCCTTTCTTTTTGGGGATTTGGCCGGGTTTCTGGCCTGTGCTTCTCCTTCCTTTTTGGGCTGGGTGCTTGTGCCTGTGCTCTTATGGCTGTTTCTTTCTTTGGCTTTCTTCCAGGTTGTCTCATCTTCCTGGTGGGTCTGCCTGGCCCTGTGTGCCTTCCGGCTGGTTCTGTCCTTGGCGGTCTTCTCCGGTGGGTTGTTTTGGCTGGTCTTGGTGTCCTGGTCCGGGTCCCGGTTGCCGGTTTCTCGGGTTGGCGGCCTCCTTTCTTTGGAGCCCTGGCCTTTTTTCTTTGTCTCCGGTCCTTGTCCCTGCTGTCCTGTTCAGGGTTGTGGGCCGTCTGTTTCCTGCGGTCTTCCTTTCCTCCTCGGTGCTCCCTTGGGTGGTTGCTTTTGTTGTGGTTTCCTGGGTGTGCTTGTGCGTGCGGAAGACCGGGTTTTCTGCTTTGGTATTCTCCACTTGTAATTCTGAAGGTGTCGAGGACGAAGGGACCTGGGGGTAATGTCCTATTACTTACCGGTAATCTTCATTACTCCGGGTCCCGTAGTCCTCGACACCTTCATACGCCCCTCCCTCCCTCCCGGGCGGCCGGCCTTCCTGTCTGGGCTTGTTAGTACAGGAGGGCTGCTGGGTAAGTACTGCTTATGTACTCCCGGGGGGAGGGGCAGTATTAGTATCCCAGCATTCCTCTTGTTTTTTTCTGTCGGGAGATGATCATCTCCACTTGTAATTATGAAGGTGTCGAGGACTACAGGACCCAGAGTAATGAAGATTACCGGTAAGTAATAGGACATTACTCTGACACACTCTTCAAGAGTCGTGTCTGCTCTGTGCCGTGATTCCGATGTACTTTCCACTAACAAGGCTTTGACTTTGAGTTTCGTGAAAGCGCGCACTTGCGCTACCAAGGGAGGCTGCCTGCTTCTCACAGGCTCATTATGCACAGCTGACTTCATGCGCCAAAGCCGGATTCCTCTTCCCAGCGTGTGGATGTGCTAACGCTCGAGAAAAGCTTGCCTCGCTACATTGTCTCTCTCCGTCGGCTTTCAGGTCAGCTGTTTCCTTGTTTTTAATTTTTGGTGTGTAAGAAAACGCTGAACTCTGTGGCTGCCTGCTGCCTTTTGTTTACATAGTGTTTCCAGGCTGTGACATTCTGCCTTTTCTAATTGCCTTGAATGTATTCACTGTGAGCAGAGACTGCCAATCTTTGTTTGTTTATAGAATAAATAACCCGGCAACTAGTTTGCAGGGCATTCGTTTTATGGACTTTCTACTCATGAAGGGTTCTTGATTTTTGTACTCCTGAAATCTCCAGGTCTCAAACTCATCGGAAGGCAGATGTATGCCTCTGACAATACTGGAAGGCAATAAAGAAGAACCTTCTGCTCCTCGCCCACTATAGAGCGGATACTTTATTTAATTTTTCTACTTTTCCTGAAGAGACATCTTGTGTTGAGCTCAACCTTCACTTATAAGTACCTTGGCATCAGTATAGCACTGATGTGTGTGTGTGTACATTACACAGCTGCCAGAAGCAGGTGAAGAACTCTCTGGAATATTTCTGGTTTGCCCAATTATTATCCCTTCAAGCAAACAGGTGCATTTTAACAGAGCTACAAATGCAGGAAAACACTTTACACAAACCAACTATAAACACCATGATACAGGGCCACGTCCTGTGCTGAGGCTCGCCACTCACTGTCTGGGATACACATACTCATTACAGTAACCGGAATCCAGACCAGGTTTTTGCGCTCCCGCCAAATGACCGCTCTGCACCGAGAGCTGAACGGAGGACGACGGATTGCTGCTTGCTCCCCTGTTTGGGAAAATTTCCGCCAAGTCTCACCCAAGCCCTCACGTTGTCTTGGGCATTTTCTTTACAGAGGCCATGTGAGGCGGCGTGGGGCCAAACTGAGAGTGAGGTTGCTGCTGTTGTAACCGCAGCAGGAAAGGTGCCGTTCGGTTATCGGCAGGAGGCTGCAGGGGGCTGCTGCTATTGGGCCTTGGATTACTCCGGACCCCCCGCTCCCCCCCACCCCCCGCTCTCGCTCGTATCAAGGCTCATCATGGCTCTCGGTCCTCCTCCGCGAGCTGCTACTGGAAGGAGGTGAGGCCGATTGAGCCAAGCACAGGTGAGGGGCGCAGAGTGGGGGTTGTACCGCAGCAACAGGAAACTTATGGTGTCAGAGCGCTCTAGAAAAACCCCTTAACATAACATAACATAACAGCGGCTGCCCTGGGAGCATTTGCCGATCAGAGATAGGCTCTGGAAAACATTTGGGAACATTTTGGGTTCATTTGGGAACATTCGGTGGTCAGAGACAGGTTTAGATCCTTGTGACTGTGATTGTGACTGCTGGGATTACAACGCCGTGGTGGTGTGGGCGGCCAAGCACGAGTGTCCATTTAGCTGGTCAGAGCGGCCATCTAGAGCTCGGTTCTGTTTCTGGGCGCAACGTGGCATTTACTTCACTTCACTTAATTGCACCGAACCTCAACCAAACCTCAGCTCAACTTAAGCGGTGTTAGCAGAGTAATCAGCAGGGAAGGCGAGTCCGGCTACGAATGATAGATTCTTATATATTGCATTATATACATATATAATATATCGGTACAATATAGGGTGGTAAGTTGAAGATGAAAATGAGATCAGCAACAACTTCGGGTCAGAAGAAGAAGCAAAATATAAGCAGAAGGACTCAAAAGTCTCAAGGGAAAGCAAGACACCCCAGAAAAGTTATGACCAAGGATTCCTGTTCTGCAAGTGATATGAGGAGAGAGTCAAGCCCAAGTACTATGACCAGGGCGCCGCATCAAGGAAGACATGGTCGACCCAGATTAAAAAAGAGAGGTGTGGAAAAGAGCAGCATCTGTCACACACCGTATAAGGCTCGATCTGGAGATATAAAGGATACTTCTAGAAAGTTATCCCATGATTGAATGGGTATAATAGACTCTCCTGGCCTGAAACAGCAGTCAATTAAGGAATGTTTTAGGAGAAATGGGAGTACGGTGGATCATGGCTTTGGAGCAAATGACAAGGCAACTTGGGAGGCAAGTTTATCCACAAGTACATCCACACAACAAGTCGCATGATCATCTTTTCCGGTGACTCGAGATAAAGGAAACTTATTGCCTACATTTAACACGCTGCCTATACAATCAACACCAGTTGTTGTGCTGTGTACCTTAGGAGGTAACAAAAATACAAAGGGAAATACAAAGGGAGGGGACCTTCTGACCACATCTGAAGGTTCTCCCCTGTCTACCTTGTGCGGAGTGATGGAAAAAAGAAATGTGGATGCGGATGTGGATGTAATGGATGGAAGGGTACATCGCAATTTGGAATCAGTAAATAACGCAGGGAGCAAAGATGTAACAATCCCGGAAACAGACTCAATCTATGGTCATGAAGATCAAAATGTATCAGGGAATGAGGATAGTAGTGTTGACTTAGATCTTGATCAAGCCGAGGGTTCATATTGTTGCGGTCTGAGTGTGGTGCAAGTCTTTTTTCTTTCTTCTCCTTCCTACCTTTCGAGGGCCGGGCTTGCGGGCGGGATTTGCGGGCGGGATTTGCGGGCTGGATCACGGGCGGGACCTATGGGCGGGAGTCACGGGCGGGACTCACGGGCGGAAGAACAGGATAGGTGAGAGAGTTCATGGGCGGGATTGGAAAGCGGCACCGTTTTGTCGGGAGCCTGTAGCCTGTCCTTGGATAGGTGGGCACATAATGACTCCTTCTGTTTCCTGCTTAGAGATAGGAGGGTGGTTACTATATAAGGCCCCTGCTCCCTCCTCTCCTTGCTTGGGTTTTCTTCTGGTTTTCGGCCCCGGAAGAACTTTAGTCTGTTTATTCTGGCGTCCTGCTGTTTTTGGATCTTACCCAGATGCTTGGAGGTTCTGCTATTCCCTTTATGGACTCCTGTTTTGGCTCTCGATGGGGATCCCTTTTTCTTCAAAGAACTTGTCTGTTTCCGGCTGGAGCAGACATTGGATGGAGTAACCCTGTCCTCTACAGGGTCAATTGGATACTTCAGGAGTCTTGCAAAAGGACTGCATAACGCTGTGGTCTTTAGTGGACTCTAGGCTAGAGTCGTGTTTCTTTTTCCCCAATTCGCATATTTTATTTCTCCAGTGCACTTGGAAGGAATTTGATTTTGGGACTTGTTAGCGTTTTTTTTTTGGGATACTCGTGTTTTTGGAAGTGTTCCTTTTTTCCCACATACTGGAAGAATCTGATATTACAGAACTGCCTTTTTGTGGATACCTTACCTACCCCTTTTGCTTCTGTCTATCAAGATCCCTCAAAAGTACTTACAGAGCACACCCCACATACTGTTCTGGGTACGTGGAAGATACAGCGAGTAGGGGAGGAATGTTATTGTGTATTACAACCTTTTCAGTGGATTTATCCCTCTATTAATCTGCTATCTCTTTTATCTTTTTGCTTGCTGCAGCATGTTCCTGGTATGGAGATGTGGGATGCCTGCAGTCTAGAGAATCGTCTTATGAATACCCTTATTGCCTAAAATATCTGACGTCAACCGGTTCTTCCCTGAGTGCGTTGCCCAATCGGGCGATTGTTCTTGAGTATCGCTCGAGGGGTGTAGGCACTGTAGGGGAAGACTCGGACCATCTTCGCTCCTGTAGTACCTGAGTTTTCAGGTGAGTGGGGTCAGAACAGAAACCCAAGCCCACAAATTGCTTACTACCCGAGCGAAGATGGAAGTGGACCCGTTGACTGGAGCGGTGGGGGGGGGTCCTTCATTACAGGAATTAGCTCAGGCTCTCGCTTCCTTACAGGAGGAGGTGAGGGGTTTGAGGCAGGAAAATCAAGGACTGCAAGGAGAATCGAACATCTATAAAGCTAAGGAACGGGCGGGGGTTGGGAGGAAACCGGTGCAACCGGCTACCTTCCTGTATGATCGTGCGTACAGTAGCTCAGGGAGTGTGCCAGTTGCAGTCACGGTTAATACACCAGTATCAGTGCCTTTGGCGGTCCCTGAGCGTTTTTCGGGGACAGCAATAAATATGGCATATTTATGAATCAATGCCATTTGCATTTTATGTGCCGGCCATTGGCTTTTCCCGACAATGCAGCAAAGGTTGCTTTTGTGATCTCTTATTTGGTTGGTACAGCCGCTTTATGGCCTGTTCCCTTGGTGGATAATGATGATCCCATTCTATATGACTTTAAGTCCTTTAAGGAGCAACGCAACGTTTGTTTGCGAAGCATACTTTTATGCAGGCTAGCGATGCTGAGCTCCTTAAGTTACGTCAGGGTAAGCAGGACTTATTGGTGTATATAGCCACATTCAGTTGTTTGGTATCAGAGACACATTGGCCCAATGAAAAGAGAACTTCCCTTTTTTATCAGGGTCTATGTGAGGAGTTAAAAGATGTGATATCCCATATTGTTCATCCCCCTGAAGACTGTGCTGAGCTTATCGACCTGGTGGTCAAGATTGATCATAGATTATCAGAGAGGAAGGGGGAGAGGTATCGTTTACCCATGTCCAGGTATCATGCTGGTCGTAGCGAGGTTAAAACTGAGATAGGAAAAAAGAATTTGCCTGAGCCTATGCAAATAGGGAGTGTACAATGTCCTTTGTCGAGGGAGGAGAAAGAGAGGTGACGAAGGCTTAATCTCTGTTTATACTGTGGTGGAAGCGGGCATTTTGCAAGTGAATGTACAGTGAAGCCCTCTTCAGTACCGGTACGAAAGTCAGTAGCTTTTGTGGAACAGGGAGGAATGTTTGATGTACAAGAAAATGTATATGATTGCAATCCGTATGATGTGGCAGGGTTGGTATCTCGAGTACCGCGTCATTTCACCATTACCGTCACCGTGGTTATATCCAGTAACAAGAGAAATACCTTTCCTGTTCTTCTTGATTCTGGTGCAACGGGAAATTTCATGGATATACAATTGGCCAAAACTTTTGAAATTCCTTGTGTTTGTAAGACCCACCCAGCACCAGTGAGGGCTATTGATGGTACAGAATTATCCTCCGGATTAATTGTGAAACAGACAGAGCCACTTGTTTTAATTTGCAATAATGGTCATTCAGAGTCTTTGAGCTTTGATCTCATTGATGCCCCGGCTTTGGTATGAAATTAGGGATGCCATGGTTGCAGACCCATAATCCCAAAATAGACTGGGTGAGACATATGGTTACTTTGGAATCAGGATTTTCTTTACAACATTGTTATCAGGAGATTTCTGATTGGGTATCCCCTTTAGTACGTACTACTGGTGGTGCTACGGCAGGTGCAGGTATTCCATCACAATTCATGTCATTTGCTGATGTCTTCGATATGGTCAAATCCGGTGTTTTACCACCTCATCGTTCTTTTGACTGTCGCATAGATTTGGTTCTGGGGGAAGTTTACAGTGTAGCAGGATTTATGCGTTATCTGAACCGGAAACGCAACATCTCCGGTTGTACTTGGACGAGATGTTAGCTGCAGGTTTTATTCGGCATTCATCATCCCCTGTTTCTTCACCTCTCTTTTTCGTACCGAAGAAGGGAGGTGAATTACGCTCTTGCATTGATTATAGGGCACTCAATAAAGTGACCATTAAGAACAAATACCCGCTCCCCTTGATTTCAGTATTGTTGGACCAACTACGGCATGCTACCATCTTCACTAAACTGGACCTGTGGGGGGCTTACCATCTCATTCGTGTCCGTGAAGGGGACGAATGGAAGACCGCCTTAAGAACGAAGTTCGGTCTTTTCGAGTATTGCGTTATGCCCTTCGGGCTGTTTAACGCCCCTCGCAGCGTTCCAGTTTTTTATTAATGAGGTGTTGAGGGATTTATTGGATATCTGTGTCACCATGTATATCGATGATATTTTGGTCTTTTCGCGGAATGTGGAGGAGCATGAAACACATGTGTCCCAGGTCTTGCAGCGTTTACGGGATAATCTGTTGTTTGTGAAACTCGAGAAGTGTATCTTTCTGACATCATGTGTAGAATACTTGTGTTTTATAATTGATGCTGATGGCATACAGATGGATCCTAAAAAGACAGAGGCCATTACTACCTGGCCTAATCCTACGTGTGTAAGGGATGTTCAAGTGTTGTTGGGATTTGCTAATTTTTACCGTCGCTTTATCTCCCATTTCTCTGAGATAGTAACTCCTATCACTGCATTGCTAAAGAAAGGAGTGGTGTTTCACTGGACACCAGCTGCTCAACATGCTTTTCAGACCTTGGTAGAGCGTTTCGTCACAGCTCCCATTTTGCACCATCCTGGTCCTGTTCTACCCTTCTTTGTGGAGGCAGATGCCTCATTGTATGCTGTGGGGGGAGTGTTATCGCAACGTGATCCTGAAACTGGTCACATGCATCCTCTGGCTTTTTTCTCAAAGAAATTGCTTCCGGCTGAACAGAATTATACGGTGGCAGAAAGGGAACTACTGGCTATTTAGCCTTTCAGGAATGGCGACATCATTTATGGGGTGCAAGACATATTATCACGATTTATACCGACCATAAAAATCTGGCATTCTTTCGTTCTGCATGCGCTTTAACACCTCACCAAATGAGATGGGTCACTTTCTTTAATGAATTTGATTTTACCATCACTTATAGACCTGCTGCCACACAAGCTGAATCTGATGCCTTGTCTCGTATTCACGTGTCACCATTGTGTAGGGATGTTTCCCTTAGTGAGGGTCCCATGATACCGGCTGACAAGATTGTAGGTTGTACTTCCTTTCAGGAGTTCGAGGATGAGATCAAGTTGTTGTTATTATCTATTGACCTGTCTCCTTGGCTGACGGATGATTCTTTGCAATATAGAGATGGGTTGTTGTTTCATGGTACTCAGTTGTTTATTCCTCCTGAGTTACGGAATAAGGTCTTGGAGTGGTGCCATTCATCCTCTCTTATGGGTCATCCTGGAGTGACTAAGACACGGGAAATGTGTCTTCGCTGGTTCTGGTGGGCCTCGCTCTCGCATGATATCCATGTGTTTGTTACTTCTTGTCCAGTATGTGCCACGAACAAGGCTTCACATTCTCCTTCGGTAGGGTTATTGCATCCACTAGCTGTTCCTCCCGCACCATGGCATACTATTAGCATGGATTTTGTTACTGATTTGCCTTTGGATGCGAGCTGTACTACTATCTTGGTGGTTGTGGATTTGTTTATCAAAACGGCCCATTTCGTGCCTTTACCTAAGGTCCCAACTGCCCAGGAGTTGGCTACAGTGTTTAGATCTCAGGTGTTGCGTTTACACAGTATACCTACTGCTATTGTATCGGATAGGGGAGCACAATTTGTGTCTCATTTTTGGAAGGAGTTGTGTTCCTCTTTGGACATGGAGCTCCGTTTGTCCTCGGCGTACCATCCTCAGAGTGATGGGCAAACGGAGCGTACCAATCAAACCATGGAACAGTATTTGCGGTGTCTTCTTACTGCACTGACAGGGAGTTGGGTTAAGGCTTTGCCCATTGCTGAGTTTGCTTATAATAACAGTTTTCACTCTGCACTGGGTGTGTTTCCTTTTTTTTGCTCCATGGGCTTTCATCCCAGGGCTGTGCCTATTCAGCCTTCTGGTCGGGTTCCGGATGTGGATGTGTTGAGTCTTGAACTCAAAGGGGTGTGGCAGGCCACTCACGCCCAGCTGGTTGCCGCTAAGGCTAAGATGAAGGCATCTGCTGATCGACATCGGGTGCCAGCACCTTCGTATGTACCCGGGGATCGGGTTTGGTTGTCCTCTAGAAATATGCGTTTAGCTGGGCCAAGGAAGTTGCAGCCCCGATATCTGGGTCCCTTTCGGATTTGTCTTGTTGTTAACACTGTTGCTATGGAATTGAAGTTGCCTGATGATTATCTTGTGCATCCTGTTTTTCATACCTCCCTTCTTAAACCCTCTGTTTCTACTACTGTGCCCTTACCCCCTCCTTCTCCTGTGTTGGTTGATGGTGACGAGGAGTATGTGGTACCTGCTATCCTGGATTCACGGAGGCGTAGGGGGCGTTTGTTTTATCTAGTGGATTGGGAGGGTTATCCCCCTGAGGTCCGTTCCTGGGAGCCTTCGGGATTTGTACATGCTCCCCGGTTGGTCCGGTTGTTCCATCGTCGCCACCCTTCTAAGCCCCGGCCGGTGGGGGGGTCTTTTGAGGGGGGTACTCTTCCGGTCTGAGTGTGGTGCGAGTCTTTTTTCTTTCTTCTCCTTCCTACCTTTCGCGGGCCGGGATTGGGGGCGGGATTTGCGGGCAGGATCACGGGCGGGACCTATGGGCGGGACCCACGGGCCGGACTCACGGGCGGAAGAACAGGATAGGTGAGAGAGTTCATGAGCGGGATTGGAAGGCGGCACCGTTTTGGCGGGAGGCTGTATCCTTTCCTTGGATAGCTGGGCACATAATGACTCCTTCTGTTTCCTGCTTAGAGATAGGAGGGTGGTTACTATATAAGGCCCCTGCTCCCTCCTCTCCTTGCTTGGGTTCCCTTCCGGTTTTCAGCCCCGGAAGCACTTTGGTCTGTTTATTCCTGGCGTCCTGCTGTTTTTGGATCTTACCCAGCTGCTTGGAGGTTCTGCTATTCCCTTTTTGGACTCCTGTTTAGGCTCTTGATGGGAATCCCTTCTTCTTCAAAGAACTCGTCTGTTTCCGACTGGAGCAGACATTGGATGGAGTAACCCTGTCCTCTACAGGGTCAATTGGATACTTCAGGAGTCTTGAAAAAGGATTGCATAACCCTGTGGTCTTTAGTGGACTCTAGGCTAGAGTCGTGTTACTTTTTCCCCAATTCGTATATTTTATTTCTCCAGTGCACTTGGAAAGAATTTGATTTTGGGACTTGTTAGCTTTTTTTTTTTGGATACTCGTGTTTTTGGAAGTGTTCCTTTTTTCCCCGCATACTGGAAGAATCTGATATTACAGAACTGCCTTTTTGTGGATAACTTACCTACCCCTTTTGCTTCTGTCTATCAAGATCCCTCAAAAGTACTTACAGAGCACACCCCACATTCTGTTCTGGGTATGTGGAAGATACAGGGAGTGGGGGGAGGAATGTTATTGTGTATTACATCCTTTTCAGTGGATTTATCCCTCTATTAATCTGCTATCTCTTTTGTCTTTTTGCTTGCTGCGGTATGTTCCTGGTATGGAGATGTGGGATGCATGCAGTCTAGAGGATGGTCTTATGAATACCCTTATTGCCCTAAATATCTGACATCAACCGGTTCTTACCTGAGTGCGTTGCCCACTCGGGCGATTGTTCTTGAGTATCGCTCGAGGGGTGTAGGCACTGTAGGGGAAGACTCAGACCATCTTCGTTCCTGTAGTACCTGAGTTTTCAGGTGAGTGGGGTTGTAACACATATGTGTCATGTAATGCTCATCTAGTCAATTGAGGGAGCTGGACTACTTAGCCAACTCATTAAATTCACTTTAAAAATCAAGTATATATTCAATTACACCGAGGACTCAGTGTAACACATTGAAAAATAGCCCAATCATAAAACAAAGAAGTAAACAAGATATGGTCCTGGGAATAAATAGTCAGGAAATGGAAAATAATTAAGGCAAACCCAATGGGGTGGGTCACACGCCGCCAAAATTCCCAGTACTATCTGCAATGGGGGCAATAAGTAGTACATGGACGCAAATGTCGGGAATTTTAACAACACAATCAAAGCTATTAACAGAACAGGTTGAGTATTATAGACAAATGGCAGCAGAAATGATATCAATAAAGGATAATTCTGCAATGTTGTCATCAATCAAACAGGACATGGGCGAATTAATTAAATGCCGTAAAACATTTAAAGCGTATGGATGATATCGTGGACCTATTACAATTATTACCAAATAAAATTGGGAACTGCATCAATAAAAATGTCCTTCCAGACACAGGAGAGAGGTCTATTGAAACAAAAGACGAAACAAGTAACGTAATAAATGACAGCTCCAATCAAAGAAAAGACGCTGTAAATACATCGACAGAGCCAAAGTTAAATAAGATAAACCCCCGTAGATGCATCTGCACTAAAGGAGAACCTGATCTTTCCGATATTTAATAAATCAGCAAAAAAGTCAAAAGATCAAGGGAATCTAAATGGGGCTCATATGTCAGATATAAACAGGCCAAGTCAGGAAAAATCTTGTCTCTCGGCTAACCAAGCTAAAGCCACAATATCAACCGATAAAACATCAGAGCATGAAACAGTACCAAGAGTGGTAATTGGTGCCATAATGACGTCACCAACTCCATCCATCGTTAAGATACTAACAAATGCCCAACATGTAACATCTGTACCACAGCTAAGGTACAGTGAAGTGTTACAACAGGAATAGAAAACACTAGTACTACCTAGGTTAACTTATGTACACAGAATGAGGACAAAATTATGTCATCACAAAGCAAAGAGGAACCCTTATTGAAAAAGATTATGGATGTAATACTGGAGATAACAGAAAAACTGGAAGTCAGGGACCCAAGTCGTCCAATAAAAAACGTAAATATGGAAAAAAACAGAGGGTATGGATATTTGTACAGATTTGGAAAATGTATAAAGAGAATGTTTTGTGGGAATTCAACAGATAGAGTGGGGAGAACTCCAAAGATCAAACATAGGGAAATTGTGCCAAGAGACCCAGACTCCATATAATAAAAATTGTACAATCGACTTTATACCTGTATACAAGTCAGAAGGCTATCATGACATATTAAATCGGCAAAACATACAAAAGTTATTCAACTGTTTTGAACATTTGAAAGAACTCAATTCAAAATCACTCGTGGCTGTTTGCTTTGTCTTAGATGATAAAACCAACACAGAGTACGAAATCACAAGAACAACATGGGTATCTCAGAGTGTGTTACTAAAGATACTACACATCAAAGACTTCTTAACCGACTGGGGAATCATAATCAGACAGCCGGAGAAACGTAAATATCCACATATTTTGAGAACTGAAAACAGACAAACAGAATACGAAAAACAATCATTAAGGTCTAGATTTCCATACAAAGGTGCTGAAGATAACATCAGATTTGAGAACTTTCAAATCACCACAAGGAAAGAACAGGATAATAATGGAAATCCCTCTGATGCTCCACGTTTAGGGGAGAGGCAGTATCTATACGAGGCCAAAAAGTATTCCTGAAAGACCTGACATAAGGAAAGTCAAACAAACTGAGTTTTCAAAGGTGTCTTGGAATATAGCGGGTTTTGAGCGACAATTAAAAAAGGCCGGGGACAAAATGATGAGCTTTCTACAAGATCAATGTGTAATATGTTTACAGGAAACCTGGCATTCCGGGAATTTAAATATACAAAATTTTATAACACATGAAATTCAGGCAAAAAAAACACCTTTCGGAAGATCAAGTGGAGAATTGTCGATTTCAATAAGTACCACATTATGTCTGATAAGTAAGAACCTCAAAACACTATCTAAATATATAATGGCAGTTATTGTAATAATCTAAATCTTACTAAATGTTTGATAATTAACATTTATTTCCCTCCTCAATTAGTGAAAAATAAGTGTAGCTATCAAGGGATGCTGAACGAATTGGAAAACATAATGGCAATAAATGAACACATGGTAGTCATACTAATGGGAGATTTTAATCAGATTCTGTTGCCCCTGGCGGATTATCTTGAAACCGGGGATGAACCAGATATGGCTTACAATATTCCACAAGTAGTATTTCCTTCACAAAACAAGGTAAAAAAGATTGGTACCTCTTGTAGAGATACATATGTCTTGTTGATGGATCTAGGATATAGAGCTCTCAATGCAAGATTAAAAGATGATCAATCAGCTTCCTTAACATTCCGTGGGCCGATGGGGTCTTCCACTATAGATTTTACATTTATCCATTACGCCCATTTTACTTATGTAAAAAGTATGCTATTATACCTAGAGCTGAGAGTGACCATGATCCTTGCGCGCTGCGCATTTTCCTCATTTGTTGACCTCGTCGCATGTAATTTTAATCAGCACTTGTTTTTAAAAAACAACCTTAAAAGCTACCTGTCTGCTCCGACGCATCTTGCACATTTCCAGGCTTCCTCGGTCCACCGCGGTGAGTTCTGTTTGTGTGGAGGGAGGACCTGACCCGACCAGACTCCCCGGAAGGACTCCACTTCCGGTTCACGCAGGTTAGCTGCTCACAAACCGTATAAAAGCCGATGCACTCCCTGACGTGCAGCGGGTACGCCACAGGCGCACCAAAGGTGCGCCAAATGCAAGACCATCTGCGCTCGTCCGGTCCAGGGGCCAGGATCCCTGTTCGCCCCACCATCAAGGGCCGACATGATACCAGTGAAGAGCTGAAACATATGAATAAACACACGTGCACCCACCCACTATCCCTCAAAAAACACTACAGCGAGTGCACTCTCTGCTCCTATAAATTCACTCCCTTGGGCTTGCCCAATTCAGACCCTGGAATGCCTTTCAAATTTCATTTGCTCAACTGCAGATCCCTACCTAAACACAACATAGAAATCTCCTTACTCCTGGAGGACCTATCACCCGAGGTACTCTTTCTCACAGAGACGTGGCTTACCCCTTGCTCAGACCCTGACACTATACAAGCCCTTCATCCAGGGTTCCAAATTAGACACCTAGATAGAGCATCCGGCAAAGGGGGTGGGACTGCTATTACCCATAAGGACCAGTTGACCTGTCGGCTACTGGGCAGTCCCCTATTAGATTGTGTGAATGTCCATTTCTCCATCGAATTCTCCCCCACACTCACCTTCTCAGGCCTTCTCATATTTCGTCCTCCCGGAACTCTGAACCAGTTTTCCCAGTCACTAATAGAAGCAGTAATCTGCATTGCCAGTAGTACAGCTAATTTCACCATCCTTGGAGACCTTAATCTCCACTTTGATGATCTGTTGGACCATCATGCAACTGACTTAGTCTCAGATCTTGCATCATACCAGCTATCTCAGAAGGTACATCTAGCCACACACATGAAAGGGCACCTCCTAGACCCGATCTTTTCCAACCTAGCACATCTAAAAGGGATCGACCCCATTCGCCTTCCCTGGTCTGATCACTTTCTAGCCCCTTTCCTTTGGAACCCTCCAAAAATGTCTTCCCCATCCCCAATATTGTCAGTGCCCACTAAAATTCGTCCCTCGTCAAAACTCTCGGTAGAAGAATGGACCCTCACTCTAGAAAATACTAGACCTACCTTCAATGATAACCCTTCCACCTCCTACAGGGACTTCACTAATTGGATTGAAAATTCCCTAAACACCGTGCTCCCCAAAAAATCATTCCGGGAGAAACCCGGTCCCAACAAACACACCTGGTTTACGCCCAAGCTTCGTCTGTTGAAAAAAAACGCAAAAAGACTGGAAAGAACTTGGAGGAAAGACTTCGCTCCCGGAAAAAAAGCAGAGTATAGGTCAGCCATAGCAACTTATAAAGCCCAGATAAAGACTGCCCAGGCCACCTACTACGAACAAAAACTATCTCAATCAACCAACCCCTCCAGAGAATCATTCCTCATCGTTAAACAGTTATTAAAACTTTCAGAAACCAAAACTGCGCCCGATCCTTCGGGTGAATTCTGCAATAAAATAGCAGACTTTTCCAGTCTAAAATTCAAAACATTTTGAAGCATATTCCTTCTCCTTGACACTCCTTCCCTACCCCAACGCAGAGACACGGAACATAACGAAAACCACCCTGACTTAGAAATCCTCACCCCTCTCACACAGGAATCTCTCTTTCCTATACTATCTGCTGTTAAAATTGGGTCTCAGCTTGATCCCGCACCACTCAACATTCTCAAAAAAGTTCTACCCACTATCACTCCCTTCATTACTGACCTAATTAACATCTCACTAGCAGCTGGCTCAGTTCCTGCAGGATGGAAAAACGCTCTAGTCAAGGCTCTTCTAAAAAACCTCACCTTGACCCTGCGGAACTGGGCAACTATCGCCCCATTTCGCTTCTCCTCTGCATCAGTAAGCTGCCAGAAAAACGAGTCAACAACTCACTCTCGGCTTTTCTGGAATCCCAAGGTCATCTTCACTCCTCCCAAACTGGCTTTCAGCCCCATCAGGGTACTGAAACAGCCCTTCTTTCAGTGGTGGAGCACGCTAGGAAAATTATTGACCAGGGAGGGTCCTCTGCCATTATACTCCTCGACCTCAGCGCAGCCTTTGACACTGTGAACCACAACATTCTGGTTCACCGTCTCAAGAAGGCTGGAGTTTCAGGATTAGCCCTGGCATGGCTACAGTCTTTTCTAGAAAATAGACATTTTCAAGTTTTTAAAGGATACAACCCCTCTCCCTTCAATGTGGAGTTCCTCAGGGCTCCTCCCTGAGCCCCACTCTCTTTAATGTGTACTTGGCCCCGTTGGCGACTTTTGTATCCCCTTTCGGGGTCCAAACTGTCACATACGCAGACAATACCCAGCTGGTTGTAGAACTAAATCAGACCAAACAGTCACCCATCGACCTCCACTCCTGCCTCAAGGAAGTCACCAACTGGATGTGCCTCTCCCATCTGAAGCTGAACGTTGACAAAACCGAACTGATGGTGTTAGGCAACCAGCAGAGTTTCAAATCAAACACCATGTGGCCAGCATGCATGGGTCCAGCCCCTATCCCCAAAATTGAAATAAAGAGTTTGGGAATCTGGCTGGCCATGAACTTTCATTCAAAACCCAAGCACGCAAGACCGCTGCAGCATGCTATGGCATTCTTAGAACGACCTGGAAAATCCTCCCCTTGCTTCCCATTCATACCAAAAAAAGTCTGATCCAGGCCCTGGTCCTGTCTAGGCTAGATCTCGACAACTCTCTCTATTTGGGTGCCCCTACTTCTGTCATCAACAAGCTACAAGTTGTGCAGAATTTAGCGGCACAACTGCTCACTGCCCTTTGATCCCTCCATTGGCTCCCGGTACAGGAGAGAATCCACTTTAAGGCACTGTGTATTGCCCACAAATCTCTGAAGGGAACTGGTCCCCCCCTTATCAAGGATCTAGTCAGACCCCATAGGCCTCTAGATGTCTCCGCTCGGACGACCTCTATCTGGCAACGGTCCCCAGAATCAGAAGGTCTAGATCGGGGGCCGCCTTTTTTCATACAACGCTTCCAAGCTCAGGAATTCCCTTCCTCTAGCCCTTAGGAAAGAACTCAATTACCTGGTCCTTCGGAAGCAGTTGAAAACCTTGCTTTTTCCCTGAGTCCTCCCCCCCATCCCTATCGCAGTCCTGCTGCAGCGCTGGGATGCCCCCGGGTAGCCACGCGCTATATAAAAGTCTTTTCATTCTTTTAATTCATCCTCAAAGGTTAGTCATGAGCATCAAGCATGATCATTGGGAGACTCACACAATGGGCAATAGTGGAAGGTTGACCGCTATAAATGGGAAAATACTTATCTGGAACAATAAACTACAAATGAAGGCATGGATACTGGAAAAAAACATGACAGCCTGTACTGAGAAAGACAGGATTGTAATAAAGTCTGGTGACAACTGGTCGGATGCCTGGCAATCTATTCTAAAAAATATATTATCTAGTCTTGTGGCAAGTATACAAGAGCCGCGATTAAATGTCAACGTAACAAAGAGTGCAAAATTAAAGGAATCAAAAAGAATCTATCGTAAGGAGATGCGTTATATCTTAAAACTTCCAACATCGAATGAGAGGAACATGAAAATACAAGACATAAAGAAAGTATTTAAGAATAGGAATTTTCAGATAAAGCAGGAAGGTGTGGATACTGCTTATGCTAAATTATATCATGCTATTTCGTCCAGGAATGAGCAAGCTTTTTGGTCCCTGGTGGGTCACGGCACAAATTTGCATAAACAGCCAGATGATTTTTTTGTCTCCTCAAGTCATAAGTGGGAAAATCATATCAACTCTTTATACAAATCATCTGTTATAAGTGAATATATGACAACTAACGCAGATAGTACATTTGCAGAAATAACTAAAGATGAAATTGTCAAATTAATAAAGAGTTCTCGCTCATCCAAGGCAGCAGGACCTAATGGTATCCCTATTGGCTTGATAAAATTTAACATAATATTTTGGAGTGCGTTGTTAAAACAGTTGTTGCTACAGGCAATAAATTGCGGAATTATACCATCTTTCTGGAAGGAGCGATTATACATCTGATTTACAAGCGAGACCTAAAAGAGGATCCGTCCAGCTATAGATTAATAGCGTTGCTGGATTTTGAAGGAAAACTGTTTGCGAAGAACCTCAAGAATAAATTGCGGGCATGGGCGGAGGAAAAATCATTAATCCCAATAATGCAAACTGGATTTCGCTTAGGGTGTTCGACCGTGGATAACATTGTTTCACTGGCCATGTTGGGAAAAAAAGGCAAGCTTGCAGAAAATAACATTATAAGCCTGCTTTGTGGACTATTCCACAGCATTCGATAAGGTCAACAGGCAAAGGTTGTGGAACAAATTAATAGCAGGGGAGGTCGATTTAAACCTTTTAAACTTTAATATTGCCCTGCACTCGGATACATCGGTCAGGGTGAAGCTGGCTCATGATAATACATTATCTCAAAAAATGGATACCACTAACGGTCTTAAACAAGGCTGTGTCCTTGCGCCTTTATTATTCTCCTTGTACATTGCAGATATCAACTCGGTGTTAAGTTCAGATATGGGTGTGGCACCTAAATTAGGGGACAAAAGAATACCATACCTAACATATGCCGACGATTTAGTAATTTTATCCTTAACTCCTAATGGATTACAGCATCAACTGAACCAACTAGACACATACAACAAAATGAATGGTTTGATAGCTAACTTATCTATAACAAAAATTGTTACGTTTGGACGGTTTACACAATCAAATCCGTGGAATTTAGGAGACAATCCAATCGAGTTAGTGGACCAATATAACTACCTTGGCGTAACATTCGACAAATACCATACGGTCTGTAAATGTGTAAAATCTATAACTATTACAGAATCAATTGCAAAATGTATGAAACTGTGCGGAGGGAATGCAATTATCCCATCTCTAAAAGCTTTACAGATAAAAATGATTCCGTTTCTCTTGTACGCATCTCCTGTCATGAACAAGAAAGTCATTTTTGATCTTGAAAAATGTTTCATGAAAAGCGTACGTACCATACTCCATTTACGACAGGCTACTCCACATTGTATGATACGGTTAGAATTTGGCCTAAAATCTCTGGAACTGCTGCATAAGATCAGTTGTGTTAACTACATTATCGATTGTGCTAAGGCCGATTCATGTACATTGAAACATCTAATAATGGAGGAACTCCGGAGAAATAAAGTAAGAGATCAGCAACTTTCTATAATAATGATGGAAATAGACTCTTATGAATTACCTGATTTTCAGGAGATGGGGATGAATGACCAGGGATGTGTGGAAAAAACTAATAGGTAAAACAATAAAGCTAACACAGTGGAACTTAGATGGCCTACAAGCCGGGAAATATTAGCACACAGACTTAATAATTGACACATATACTTTGCAGGCTCAAGAATACTTGGGATGGAATGTGACCAGCTACATTAAATGGAAATACGTAAGGTTTAGACAACTCTATATTCCGATAGGGGAGTTTGAAGGGACTTGGAATAAGGCTCTTAAAGATACTCAGGGATGTCGACTTTGTGGAACCGGCAAGGAAACTCTTGAACATTTAATATGCATATGCCCAAGACTTTTGCCCACACAGAGGTAATATTTACGCCCCATGTTTAATAATGCCAAAATAAGAACAACTACAGAGGCAATACACTATTGTTTTAGGCTCACAGGGGAAAGTGCAATCAGAAGGATGGTGCAGTTTTTAGAACATGCTTATAAAACATTACTTGACTAGATGATTTTGATCGACTTTGTACATAGATGCAAAGACAGGTATTACGACACACGTATATCTTCTTTTTATGATACTACGCATGGTAAATATGTGATTGTCTTATTGTAATCAAATGATTATTGCAATAAAGTTTTTTTTACTACATACTGGAAATGATATGGGAATGGAGCGTTGAAAATGTAAACAGGTTTGCCCTCTTTTGTGGTGGTGGTGACGCACTTAATCATCAAATACAGCCTTAGCAAACGTTAAAATACAGTCTATAATATTGTTTTTACAAGCGCTAAAATGGCAGAAGCCTGACCGTGCATAAGGGACAAATGCAACGTCCCGCCATCATCAGTCATTGACCGTGCGTTGGGCGGTTCACTCCACGGTGGACACAGCCATAAGTTACCATTGGCAAGGGAATGTGGCTGCCGTGGCCCAATGGCTGTGTGCACCTACGCTCATGACCACGTACATGTACGCCGCGATTTGAAAAATAAACCTCACTTGCCTCCTGAGATTGCTGGAATCAACACCTCTTCAACGTCAGCTGCTGTGTACCACCTCTGGCATGGCCCCTGTCTTCACACCAGATGAGCTGGAGCGACTGTTTGGAGATGTCTTTCGCCTGTACGGCAAGCTCTATGCCTCACCAGAGGAGCAGATAACTTGCTACAAGATGTTTGAAGACATTTTAAATCGCATCCTTTCAATGTTCCAGAGTGAAATCACAGATACATTTCTTAGGATGTGTTGTCCCTTCTTAGGACAATCATGTGATGGATCCTGGTGCTCTGTGCTTTGTTGACAAAAAACTTCATAGTGATGGTAGAGTAGTCCTATATACTTCTCCTGTGCCATGCACATATATCTGCATACTAAAGTGCAATGTTACCTATATTGGGTTTCACATGCAGATCATGTTCAATCTGCAAATGAAAGAATATATTTGACTGCATGGCTTGTGTATGTAGAATGTAAGGTGCCGTAGAAGTTGTTCTCAGATATGTGTTTTGCACCCCAATTCTCCCAGCACACATCAGTCCCCCCAACCTCTTGGAGTGAAGCAAACGTCACAAACCCCTTCATGCCTGATCAGAAACAACAAAATGGACATGTCCTGTATTGGATGTCTACACTTACCTATGTAAAACCTGGGAATGTGATGGTAATGTGAAAGCACTATGGGAAGTCTGCAGAGATCAAACCCTGGCAATGATTTCTACCCATTCTGACCCAGGTTCTAGAAGAGGTGTATGTGACATAGTACTGTAGCACAGAGCCCAATCCCTGTAGATCTGCTGATCCTTAGATAGTGTTAAAATAATATTTCTGAACATTTTGTTGGTTTACTACATCTTACATATGCTACCTATAGTATTGTAGCTGGCAAGACCCGCAGACCTGAGTCTACTGCATCACAAAGTGTGTCACATGAAGCAACCAGATAGAATGTTCAATTGTATGTTGATGTCATCCCTGTGCCAGTGCCACAAATGGCCAAATGGGTATCCTTTGCTGGCAGCACATCACCCAAAAAGTCAATCAGGCTATGTTACATTGAGTTTTCCCATGACCACTAACTTTCAGATTGTGTGCACACAGTGTGACACATGGAAGGCTTTCCATTGTGACCCATGTTTTGGGATGTATTACATTTAGTGGGAACAGTTCTGTTTTGAACAGCATTGACAGAGTCACACAGTACATGTGTTATGGCCCCGGGCTACGTGATGTAAGTAGCTATCATAGTCAGTAGAGGACCTGACATGAGTTGGGTATAGTCATCGGATGACTAGTGTATTGTGATATCATGTCAGTGTGTATGTTCATCATGGGACTCTACATATTTGGGGTCTTGACAAATAATTCATGGTCATGCTGGGTGTGTACAACTGCCTGATCAGTCAGACAGATGACCATAGCCTTGTATGTCCACTTAGTCTCTTCATCTATTGCATCCACACAAATCAACACCCACTAGAAGCAGGAAAGCGATCTCCCAGAAGGTGTATTCCCTGGGGGTCTATCGCCGGTGCGGCATCCACCGCAGGAAGAGGTGGGAGGACCAGAGATGCTAGACCCAGAAGATCATGGAGGTCCAGCTGGAGAAGTCCTCCCCACATGGTAGGGGTGTGCGCCGAAGACTAACTTCCCTAATGGCCCGCATCCTGGCAGTGGCCTATCTGGAGCTTTTCAAATTCACTGCGGTAATCATGGGGACATCAGCAGGAATGCTGTACAATCTTGTTTGTGAAGTGGTAGTCTACACCCTCTGTAGACATGTCTCAACATACTTGTAGCGATTGTGACGCTGTAGAAAATTTGAGGAGTCCTCTAATTTCAAACGCCAAAATGGTGATTGCCTGACATTGCTTATTGGACATTCTGAATAGACTATCACCAGCGGAAGTAGACGGTGCGGGAGGCGATGTCATCAACAGTGAACACAGCCATAAGCTAACATTGGTGCATATGACGGTCGGGGTCCAATGACTATGTTTGTGTAGGCAGAAGACTGCCTATGTGGCATACATGTATGTGGTGGTGCACAAACCTATTCTATTGCCTACTGACACTGCTACGATCTACACCTACTCAACTTCAGCTGCTGTTTGCCATCTCTGGGAGCTAACAACAAAGAATTTACAGAGTTCCCCGGACAAAGTCAACTAAATGACTAACGTGAACCTCTCTCTCATATTGAGTTCAACAGAAAAAAGTGAATGTTGTGAACCCTTTACGGAATTTGGGGATGCCTCACACAGGTCACCGGTTGGACGACTATTGTCATCCCACCCGGCGATCGTCCAGCGTCATCATCGGTATCCTGCCCCTGCGACAGACTGGCGGTGCAATGCCTGTCGGGCAGCACCGGATGCTGCACTTTGGCGGGGTTCTTTTATTCCTTAGCCAAAGGGTGTGTGAGTGTGAGGGGCCTAAAAAAGTGCAATAGTGAGCGTGAGTGTGGTCTAAAAAAAGTCAGTGGAGTCCATGGGGAAAAGAATTTAATAGTATGGCTCACTGCTTTATTAAAAGGAACGATAAGGGGTATTGAGGCGGGACAATTAAAGTAATCGTGCCTCATTCAACCCTTAGTGAACGTGTGGTCAACATGTTTCTTGCCGCTCAGGCAATTCATCAGGACCAAAAAGAAGCTCATATAATTGCTGACAGATCCCTCAGTAATCAGAGGAATCAAGTATACGACCTGGAGTGTGTCGTAGGGACAATCCTTCGTCCAGTCCCTCCCAAGAGCTAGGCAAGGAAAAGGAGAAAGAGTGTTATCAGAGATATAATTAGAAATGTGTCTATGTTCCCCTAGCTATCGTTAAATTAAAACCAATAACATGCTGGTGATGCATATCGGGGTGTAGATGGGTTTGTGAAGACCCCATCATGGAGACACTTTTGAGTGAGAGAGACGGTCCAAATCCCTCGTGGAAGAGGAATCACCACATTGTATATGTGTAAACAGTGCTCATTAAGCCGGCATGTGATATGTGTGCACTGAAAATGGCTCGCACAGTGGTCTATACTCATATCGTCTATCGTGACATGCCATGCCTACATTTCATTTGAGCAAGCAACTGTAAGTGTGCACATTCACACACGTAAAATTCAAATTAAAATTATTTCCAGACAATCAGAAGAAAGAGAACCACATCGACACTCTAGCTCAACAAATCAATGGCCATCGCAAGTTGGCGCCTGTGTGGTGAACAAGCCTTAATGTGAGATATTCAACACGCTGGGGACGGTCGCCATGCAAGCCTTACCCGTGATCCCAGGGTCGGACAGCTCTCACGCGCTGACCTGGTGGGGCCAGAAATAGGTTACGGAACCTGAAACGAATCAACAGTGCCGCCAAGTCAGGGTGTTGTTGCTTAGCGGGACGGCTCATCGTCATCTGTGGTCCCGCAGAGGGTCCGCCACGGCGATCGGAAAGGACCGCTCGCGGGGGTCCTTGCATGAATCAGTGCGCCTTACCTGATTATCGCTGGCAGAGGGCGTCTAGTCACCTACCCCTCCCACGTCGGTATTACCGCAGGTCAGCCGGTGGAGTCGCGACCAGCCGCTGCCTCAGATAAGACCTGGAAGCGCGGGCGCCGTAGGGGCGTGTCCTAAGCCTGTTGCTAGGCAACGTGACGCCGGTATAGACAGTGATGATTCCCCCTGGTTGTAGTAAGGGGTGAAACGCGGGAGCCATATTGGAACGGGGAAGTGGTTTACTCAATGGCTCAAAATCGATGTTGGTGAAGGGGCAATGGGTTCGTATAGAGAGCTTCTCTAACCCCGTTTCGAGAACGGGTGGCAACAAGTCTCAGCCAGAATTCGAAGTAACTTGGGGGAGGACAATCAGTCCCTAGAGTGAACTATCTAGCTAGCATTGTCCACGGCACCGCATCATTGAGGCCGAGTTCATCGGTGCGAAGACGATGCACCCATCTCTGCTCCAATCTGAAGAGGGCTTGTTGGTTCATTCCAGGTTGGCACTCGAGGACAGTCCAACGCATGTTCTCAGTGGAGTGGTTATATTCTTTACAGTGGTCATAAAGCCTTGTATGTGTTTTTGCACAGCGAATGTTGCTATTGTGCTCCCTGATGCGCTCTTTCACAGGGCGCATCGTCATCCCAATGTAAAGCATATTACAGGGGCACAGCAGGACATAGATACACCTCGAGCTATTACGATTGGTGTGTTTGTTTATGGTCCAAGTGAAGTCCCCTTGTAGTTCAATAGTTTTCCCCTGGATGGTTTGGGGGCATACTACACATGAGCCACATCTATAATGTCCAGTGACTGGAGGGAGATCCCATAAGGTCTTGACTGGTCGAGTGCTCGATTTTTTCGGGCGGGTGTGAATCAGCGTGTCTTTCAGGTTCGCTGTCCTCTTGAAGGCAAATCGGGGCCGCGATAATTCCATCCCTGCGGAGTTCAGGATCCCCCAGTGTGAGTTAATAGCCTTTTTAATGAAAGTTGAATGACTGGTGAAAGATGTAACGCAGGTTATTGTGTCGTCTTGTTCTTTTGTGTGCACCTCCAGTAAGGCCTCTCTGTCGTTATTTAATGCTCTTTTAAATGATTTCTTCAACAGTCGTGTGGGGTATCCCCTCTCCTGGAGCTTGTGTTGCAGAATCCGAGCCTCATGTTTGTAATTCTGGACAGAGCTACAGTTTCTCCGTATGCGAAGGAATTGCCCGAAGGGCAAATTATCCCTCAAGGCTTTTGTGTGGTGGCTTTGATAGAGGAGTAAACTGTTTCTGTCAGTGTCCTTTTTGTAGAGGGAAGTACTAATTGTTTCTGTTTCCAAGCAGATAGTTAAGTCAAGAAAAGGTATCGATGATTCGGAGATGGTGCCCGTGAACTTCAGGAATGGGTCTTGTTGATTAATCCACTCGCAGAAGGCTTCGCAGCTAGGTCGGTCCCCCTTCCAGAAGATCAGAATATCGTCGATGTAACGACGCCAGAGAGTAAGATTCTCTCGGTATGGGTTGTGATCTGGAGGGTAAATGTGATTCTTTTCGAACGAGGCCATGTAAATACATGCCAGGCTCGGCGCAAATGTCGAACCCATAGAGGTCCCACGGACCTGATGGTACAGCTGAGATTCATATCTGAAGAAATTTTCAGTGAGGACAATGTGGGCTAGTTCCATAATGAAGGCTATCGGTGTTGGGGACAGCCATTCTTCTTCTCGCATCAATGAGTCAACTGCTTCAAGTGTAGCTTGTTGAGGGATATTAGTATACAATGCCTCCACGTCAAGGGTGAGAAGCAAGTCGATGTCTTCTCTCCCGTCGATATCGGCGATCAGGCGGAGGACGTCTCTGGTATCCTGTAAATACGATGGAATTTGTTTCACCAGCGGTTGAAAAAAGGCATCGCAACATTGCGATAGCGGTTCTAATAATGACCCGATGCCCGAGACAATAGGTCTCCCGGGGACTGGAGAGATACCCTTATGTATTTTTGGAAGGGTATAGAAGTAAGGTGTTACTGGGTCCGGTGTGACCAAGAACTCTGCCTCCTTCTTACTTATCCACTCATTTGTCTCAGCCTCAATGACGAGACCCATGATGGTGTTGGAGAGCCGTTTGGTGGGATCCTCTATGAGTGGTCTGTAGTGCGTCATGATTGCCAGTTGTCTCCTGCATTCGCGATCGTAGTCCTCGTGGCTTTGTATGACTGTTGCTCCCCCTTTATCTGCCTGCTTGATGATGATGGACTCATCTCTGCCCAGATTGTTGGATGCTAGTCTTTCTGCAGTGGATAAGTTGTGGAAGGGTTTGGTCACCGGTTTGTTCCGCAGGCTCCTCAACACTGCCCGCTCGAAGGTTAGGACTTCTGGCGGTACCATCCCATCAGTGGGGGTGAAAGTGGAAGGCTTTTTTAGGCCTGTGTCTAGACTCGGCAGTTCAGGTTGGTTCTCGAAGAAGGCACGTAGGCGTATCTTCCTGAAGAATTGTTTGAGCTCAATCGTCTCTTGGAAGGTATCCGGGGTTGGGGTAGGGACAAATCCAAGTCCCTTCTCTAAGACTTTTTTCTCTATTGGTGAGAGAGTTCTGTCTGATAAATTGACAATCAAACTCGTCTCCCTCTGGATGTCGTGCTCCTGGTCTCTATCGCAGTTGGTGCTGGTGTTTGGTCCTGCCACTGTACTCCTTTCTGCCCGCCTCGCTTTCGCCCTCTTCCTCTGCCCCAACCTCTGCCTTGAAAAGGTGGCGGATTGAGGGGGTAGAATTGCGGGGGGCCCTGTGGGTAGAAGGGGTATTGCCATGGGGGTACCATCTGCGGTGGTCCGTGGAAGGCTGGGCCTTGGTGGTAGCCTTGTTGCCATGTACGTGGTGGTCGGAGATTCTTCGAAGAGTGTCCGCCACTTGAATCGCTGCTTGTTGATCCGCGTCTGTTATCACTCCCTGAGTTCTCATCAGATGAATAGTTATTCTTTTTCCCTTTGAAGTCATCCTTTAGGTAGGGATATACTTTTTCTTTCGCGAATTTAGCAATGTCCTTTTCAAGTTTGGTTGTCTTTTGTTTGAGTAGAAAATCATGGTGGTCAGCCATTTCTTTGTTAATCTCCGATAATTTTGTCATAAATGCTGACTTGTTATTCTTAGATATTGCGTTTTTCATGGTGGCTTCCAGGGCTAAGATTTTTTCTTGTAGCGCATCCGAAAGACGTTTCGCTGTTTGGCTAATCAAAAAAAGTAGGTCCTTGGTACACTTCCAAGACACTTGGCACCAATCCACTTTGAACCGTTTATCATCCAGAAAGAGTCTTGGAATTATGTTGACAATTAGACCTTGCGGTGCTATATTACTTCTCAAGTATTCTGTCATCATGATCCCATGTATGGTGATTCTGATAAGTTCCTTCTTCATCTCCGTCAGTGTGATCCATTCATCGGAGGGTCCTCCAGATGTCGAAATCGGGGGGTTGGTCAGGATTGATGGCGTTGACCTTAATGCCTCGGCTATAGTGTCCTCATCGAAGCTGAGACCCGGTACATCCTCCATGTTGGTGAAAGAGTCAAGATGCGGTGCTCGGGACGTTTGCAGGCCAGAGCAGGGTGTATTCAGTGTTATTCTCTTACATTAACTGTTGTCTAGGGTTGGTCCAATAAGGTGATTGGTTATTCACCAAATGGTAACCTGAAAGGTAGTTCCCGTGCAGAGAGCACGCTAGGAATTGTATCAACAAGGGGGAATCATAAAAATAGGACAATTTTTAACGGGGTCCAATGTATGTGTCCCAGAAAGTACCAACAACAAAGAATTTACAGAGTTCCCCGGACAAAGTCAACTAAATGACTAACGTGAACCTCTCTCTCATATTGAGTTCAACAGAAAAAAGTGAATGTTGTGAACCCTTTACGGAATTTGGGGATGCCTCACACAGGTCACCGGTTGGACGACTATTGTCATCCCACCCGGCGATCGTCCAGCGTCATCATCGGTATCCTGCCCCTGCGACAGACTGGCGGTGCAATGCCTGTCGGGCAGCACCGGATGCTGCACTTTGGCGGGGTTCTTTTATTCCTTAGCCAAAGGGTGTGTGAGTGTGAGGGGCCTAAAAAAGTGCAATAGTGAGCGTGAGTGTGGTCTAAAAAAAGTCAGTGGAGTCCATGGGGAAAAGAATTTAATAGTATGGCTCACTGCTTTATTAAAAGGAACGATAAGGGGTATTGAGGCGGGACAATTAAAGTAATCGTGCCTCATTCAACCCTTAGTGAACGTGTGGTCAACATGTTTCTTGCCGCTCAGGCAATTCATCAGGACCAAAAAGAAGCTCATATAATTGCTGACAGATCCCTCAGTAATCAGAGGAATCAAGTATACGACCTGGAGTGTGTCGTAGGGACAATCCTTCGTCCAGTCCCTCCCAAGAGCTAGGCAAGGAAAAGGAGAAAGAGTGTTATCAGAGATATAATTAGAAATGTGTCTATGTTCCCCTAGCTATCGTTAAATTAAAACCAATAACATGCTGGTGATGCATATCGGGGTGTAGATGGGTTTGTGAAGACCCCATCATGGAGACACTTTTGAGTGAGAGAGACGGTCCAAATCCCTCGTGGAAGAGGAATCACCACATTGTATATGTGTAAACAGTGCTCATTAAGCCGGCATGTGATATGTGTGCACTGAAAATGGCTCGCACAGTGGTCTATACTCATATCGTCTATCGTGACATGCCATGCCTACATTTCATTTGAGCAAGCAACTGTAAGTGTGCACATTCACACACGTAAAATTCAAATTAAAATTATTTCCAGACAATCAGAAGAAAGAGAACCACATCGACACTCTAGCTCAACAAATCAATGGCCACCGCAAGTTGGCGCCTGTGTGGTGAACAAGCCTTAATGTGAGATATTCAACACGCTGGGGACGGTCGCCATGCAAGCCTTACCCGTGATCCCAGGGTCGGACAGCTCTCACGCGCTGACCTGGTGGGGCCAGAAATAGGTTACGGAACCTGAAACGAATCAACAGTGCCGCCAAGTCAGGGTGTTGTTGCTTAGCGGGACGGCTCATCGTCATCTGTGGTCCCGCAGAGGGTCCGCCACGGCGATCGGAAAGGACCGCTCGCGGGGGTCCTTGCATGAATCAGTGCGCCTTACCTGATTATCGCTGGCAGAGGGCGTCTAGTCACCTACCCCTCCCACGTCGGTATTACCGCAGGTCAGCCGGTGGAGTCGCGACCAGCCGCTGCCTCAGATAAGACCTTGAAGCGCGGGCGCCGTAGGGGCGTGTCCTAAGCCTGTTGCTAGGCAACGTGACGCCGGTATAGACAGTGATGATTTCCCCCTGGTTGTAGTAAGGGGTGAAACGCGGGAGCCATATTGGAACGGGGAAGTGGTTTACTCAATGGCTCAAAATCGATGTTGGTGAAGGGGCAATGGGTTCGTATAGAGAGCTTCTCTAACCCCGTTTCGAGAACGGGTGGCAACAAGTCTCAGCCAGAATTCGAAGTAACTTGGGGGAGGACAATCAGTCCCTAGAGTGAACTATCTAGCTAGCATTGTCCACGGCACCGCATCATTGAGGCCGAGTTCATCGGTGCGAAGACGATGCACCCATCTCTGCTCCAATCTGAAGAGGGCTTGTTGGTTCATTCCAGGTTGGCACTCGAGGACAGTCCAACGCATGTTCTCAGTGGAGTGGTTATATTCTTTACAGTGGTCATAAAGCCTTGTATGTGTTTTTGCACAGCGAATGTTGCTATTGTGCTCCCTGATGCGCTCTTTCACAGGGCGCATCGTCATCCCAATGTAAAGCATATTACAGGGGCACAGCAGGACATAGATACACCTCGAGCTATTACAATTGGTGTGTTTGTTTATGGTCCAAGTGAAGTCCCCTTGTAGTTCAATAGTTTTCCCCTGGATGGTTTGGGGGCATACTACACATGAGCCACATCTATAATGTCCAGTGACTGGAGGGAGATCCCATAAGGTCTTGACTGGTCGAGTGCTCGATTTTTTCGGGCGGGTGTGAATCAGCGTGTCTTTCAGGTTCGCTGTCCTCTTGAAGGCAAATCGGGGCCGCGATAATTCCATCCCTGCGGAGTTCAGGATCCCCCAGTGTGAGTTAATAGCCTTTTTAATGAAAGTTGAATGACTGGTGAAAGATGTAACGCAGGTTATTGTGTCGTCTTGTTCTTTTGTGTGCACCTCCAGTAAGGCCTCTCTGTCGTTATTTAATGCTCTTTTAAATGATTTCTTCAACAGTCGTGTGGGGTATCCCCTCTCCTGGAGCTTGTGTTGCAGAATCCGAGCCTCATGTTTGTAATTCTGGACAGAGCTACAGTTTCTCCGTATGCGAAGGAATTGCCCGAAGGGCAAATTATCCCTCAAGGCTTTTGTGTGGTGGCTTTGATAGAGGAGTAAACTGTTTCTGTCAGTGTCCTTTTTGTAGAGGGAAGTACTAATTGTTTCTGTTTCCAAGCAGATAGTTAAGTCAAGAAAAGGTATCGATGATTCGGAGATGGTGCCCGTGAACTTCAGGAATGGGTCTTGTTGATTAATCCACTCGCAGAAGGCTTCGCAGCTAGGTCGGTCCCCCTTCCAGAAGATCAGAATATCGTCGATGTAACGACGCCAGAGAGTAAGATTCTCTCGGTATGGGTTGTGATCTGGAGGGTAAATGTGATTCTTTTCGAACGAGGCCATGTAAATACATGCCAGGCTCGGCGCAAATGTCGAACCCATAGAGGTCCCACGGACCTGATGGTACAGCTGAGATTCATATCTGAAGAAATTTTCAGTGAGGGCAATGTGGGCTAGTTCCATAATGAAGGCTATCGGTGTTGGGGACAGCCATTCTTCTTCTCGCATCAATGAGTCAACTGCTTCAAGTGTAGCTTGTTGAGGGATATTAGTATACAATGCCTCCACGTCAAGGGTGAGAAGCAAGTCGATGTCTTCTCTCCCGTCGATATCGGCGATCAGGCGGAGGACGTCTCTGGTATCCTGTAAATACGATGGAATTTGTTTCACCAGCGGTTGAAAAAAGGCATCGCAAAATTGCGATAGCGGTTCTAATAATGACCCGATGCCCGAGACAATAGGTCTCCCGGGGACTGGAGAGATACCCTTATGTATTTTTGGAAGGGTATAGAAGTAAGGTGTTACTGGGTCCGGTGTGACCAAGAACTCTGCCTCCTTCTTACTTATCCACTCATTTGTCTCAGCCTCAATGACGAGACCCATGATGGTGTTGGAGAGCCGTTTGGTGGGATCCTCTATGAGTGGTCTGTAGTGCGTCATGTTTGCCAGTTGTCTCCTGCATTCGCGAAAGAAAAAGTATATCCCTACCTAAAGGATGACTTCAAAGGGAAAAAGAATAACTATTCATCTGATGAGAACTCAGGGAGTGATAACAGACGCGGATCAACAAGCAGCGATTCAAGTGGCGGACACTCTTCGAAGAATCTCCGACCACCACGTACATGGCAACAAGGCTACCACCAAGGCCCAGCCTTCCACGGACCACCGCAGATGGTACCCCCATGGCAATACCCCTTCTACCCACAGGGCCCCCCGCAATTCTACCCCCTCAATCCGCCACCTTTTCAAGGCAGAGGTTGGGGCAGAGGAAGAGGGCGAAAGCGAGGGGGGCAGAAAGGAGTACAGTGGCAGGACCAAACACCAGCACCAACTGCGATAGAGACCAGGAGCACGACATCCAGAGGGAGACGAGTTTGATTGTCAATTTATCAGACAGAACTCTCTCACCAATAGAGAAAAAAGTCTTAGAGAAGGGACTTGGATTTGTCCCTACCCCAACCCCGGATACCTTCCAAGAGACGATTGAGCTCAAACAATTCTTCAGGAAGATACGCCTACGTGCCTTCTTCGAGAACCAACCTGAACTGCCGAGTCTAGACACAGGCCTAAAAAAGCCTTCCACTTTCACCCCCACTGATGGGATGGTACCGCCAGAAGTCCTAACCTTCGAGCGGGCAGTGTTGAGGAGCCTGCGGAACAAACCGGTGACCAAACCCTTCCACAACTTATCCACTGCAGAAAGACTAGCATCCAACAATCTGGGCAGAGATGAGTCCATCATCATCAAGCAGGCAGATAAAGGGGGAGCAACAGTCATACAAAGCCACGAGGACTACGATCGCGAATGCAGGAGACAACTGGCAAACATGACGCACTACAGACCACTCATAGAGGATCCCACCAAACGGCTCTCCAACACCATCATGGGTCTCGTCATTGAGGCTGAGACAAATGAGTGGATAAGTAAGAAGGAGGCAGAGTTCTTGGTCACACCGGACCCAGTAACACCTTACTTCTATACCCTTCCAAAAATACATAAGGGTATCTCTCCAGTCCCCGGGAGACCTATTGTCTCGGGCATCGGGTCATTATTAGAACCGCTATCGCAATTTTGCGATGCCTTTTTTCAACCGCTGGTGAAACAAATTCCATCGTATTTACAGGATACCAGAGACGTCCTCCGCCTGATCGCCGATATCGACGGGAGAGAAGACATCGACTTGCTTCTCACCCTTGACGTGGAGGCATTGTATACTAATATCCCTCAACAAGCTACACTTGAAGCAGTTGACTCATTGATGCGAGAAGAAGAATGGCTGTCCCCAACACCGATAGCCTTCATTATGGAACTAGCCCACATTGCCCTCACTGAAAATTTCTTCAGATATGAATCTCAGCTGTACCATCAGGTCCGTGGGACCTCTATGGGTTCGACATTTGCGCCGAGCCTGGCATGTATTTACATGGCCTCGTTCGAAAAGAATCACATTTACCCTCCAGATCACAACCCATACCGAGAGAATCTTACTCTCTGGCGTCGTTACATCGACGATATTCTGATCTTCTGGAAGGGGGACCGACCTAGCTGCGAAGCCTTCTGCGAGTGGATTAATCAACAAGACCCATTCCTGAAGTTCACGGGCACCATCTCCGAATCATCGATACCTTTTCTTGACTTAACTATCTGCTTGGAAACAGAAACAATTAGTACTTCCCTCTACAAAAAGGACACTGACAGAAACAGTTTACTCCTCTATCAAAGCCACCACACAAAAGCCTTGAGGGATAATTTGCCCTTCGGGCAATTCCTTCGCATACGGAGAAACTGTAGCTCTGTCCAGAATTACAAACATGAGGCTCGGATTCTGCAACACAAGCTCCAGGAGAGGGGATACCCCACACGACTGTTGAAGAAATCATTTAAAAGAGCATTAAATAACGACAGAGAGGCCTTACTGGAGGTGCACACAAAAGAACAAGACGACACAATAACCTGCGTTACATCTTTCACCAGTCATTCAACTTTCATTAAAAAGGCTATTAACTCACACTGGGGGATCCTGAACTCCGCAGGGATGGAATTATCGCGGCCCCGATTTGCCTTCAAGAGGACAGCGAACCTGAAAGACACGCTGATTCACACCCGCCCGAAAAAATCGAGCACTCGACCAGTCAAGACCTTATGGGATCTCCCTCCAGTCACTGGACATTATAGATGTGGCTCATGTGTAGTATGCCCCCAAACCATCCAGGGGAAAACTATTGAACTACAAGGGGACTTCACTTGGACCATAAACAAACACACCAATTGTAATAGCTCGAGGTGTATCTATGTCCTGCTTTGCCCCTGTAATATGCTTTACATTGGGATGACGATGCGCCCTGTGAAAGAGCGCATCAGGGAGCACAATAGCAACATTCGCTGTGCAAAAACACATACAAGGCTTTATGACCACTGTAAAGAATATAACCACTCCACTGAGAACATGCGTTGGACTGTCCTCGAGTGCCAACCTGGAATGAACCAACAAGCCCTCTTCAGATTGGAGCAGAGATGGGTGCATCGTCTTCGCACCGATGAACTCGGCCTCAATGATGCGGTGCCGTGGACAATGCTAGCTAGATAGTTCACTCTAGGGACTGATTGTCCTCCCCCAAGTTACTTCGAATTCTGGCTGAGACTTGTTGCCACCCGTTCTCGAAACGGGGTTAGAGAAGCTCTCTATACGAACCCATTGCCCCTTCACCAACATCGATTTTGAGCCATTGAGTAAACCACTTCCCCGTTCCAATATGGCTCCCGCGTTTCACCCCTTACTACAACCAGGGGGAATCATCACTGTCTATACCGGCGTCACGTTGCCTAGCAACAGGCTTAGGACACGCCCCTACGGCGCCCGCGCTTCCAGGTCTTATCTGAGGCAGCGGCTGGTCGCGACTCCACCGGCTGACCTGCGGTAATACCGACGTGGGAGGGGTAGGTGACTAGACGCCCTCTGCCAGCGATGATCAGGTAAGGCGCACTGATTCATGCAAGGACCCCCGCGAGCGGTCCTTTCCGATCGCCGTGGCGGACCCTCTGCGGGACCACAGATGACGATGAGCCGTCCCGCTAAGCAACAACACCCTGACTTGGCGGCACTGTTGATTCGTTTCAGGTTCCGTAACCTATTTCTGGCCCCACCAGGTCAGCGCGTGAGAGCTGTCCGACCCTGGGATCACGGGTAAGGCTTGCATGGCGACCGTCCCCAGCGTGTTGAATATCTCACATTAAGGCTTGTTCACCACACAGGCGCCAACTTGCGGTGGCCATTGATTTGTTGAGCTAGAGTGTCGATGTGGTTCTCTTTCTTCTGATTGTCTGGAAATAATTTTAATTTTAATTTTACGTGTGTGAATGTGCACACTTACAGTTGCTTGCTCAAATGAAATGTAGGCATGGCATGTCACGATAGACGATATGAGTATAGACCACTGTGCGAGCCATTTTCAGTGCACACATATCACATGCCGGCTTAATGAGCACTGTTTACACATATACAATGTGGTGATTCCTCTTCCACGAGGGATTTGGACCGTCTCTCTCACCCAAAAGTGTCTCCATGATGGGGTCTTCACAAACCCATCTACACCCCGATATGCATCACCAGCATGTTATTGGTTTTAATTTAACGATAGCTAGGGGAACATAGACACATTTCTAATTATATCTCTGATAACACTCTTTCTCCTTTTCCTTGCCTAGCTCTTGGGAGGGACTGGACGAAGGATTGTCCCTACGACACACTCCAGGTCGTATACTTGATTCCTCTGATTACTGAGGGATCTGTCAGCAATTATATGAGCTTCTTTTTGGTCCTGATGAATTGCCTGAGCGGCAAGAAACATGTTGACCACACGTTCACTAAGGGTTGAATGAGGCACGATTACTTTAATTGTCCCGCCTCAATACCCCTTATCGTTCCTTTTAATAAAGCAGTGAGCCATACTATTAAATTCTTTTCCCCATGGACTCCACTGACTTTTTTTAGACCACACTCACGCTCACTATTGCACTTTTTTAGGCCCCTCACACTCACACACCCTTTGGCTAAGGAATAAAAGAACCCCGCCAAAGTGCAGCATCCGGTGCTGCCCGACAGGCATTGCACCGCCAGTCTGTCGCAGGGGCAGGATACCGATGATGACGCTGGACGATCGCCGGGTGGGATGACAATAGTCGTCCAACCGGTGACCTGTGTGAGGCATCCCCAAATTCCGTAAAGGGTTCACAACATTCACTTTTTTCTGTTGAACTCAATATGAGAGAGAGGTTCACGTTAGTCATTTAGTTGACTTTGTCCGGGGAACTCTGTAAATTCTTTGTTGTTGGTACTTTCTGGGACACATACATTGGACCTCGTTAAAAATTGTCCTATTTTTATGATTCCCCCTTGTTGATACAATTCCTAGCGTGCTCTCTGCACGGGAACTACCTTTCAGGTTACCATTTGGTGAATAACCAATCACCTTATTGGACCAACCCTAGACAACAGTTAATGTAAGAGAATAACACTGAATACACCCTGCTCTGGCCTGCAAACGTCCCGAGCACCGCATCTTGACTCTTTCACCAACATGGAGGATGTACCGGGTCTCAGCTTCGATGAGGACACTATAGCCGAGGCATTAAGGTCAACGCCATCAATCCTGACCAACCCCCCGATTTCGACATCTGGAGGACCCTCCGATGAATGGATCACACTGACGGAGATGAAGAAGGAACTTATCAGAATCACCATACATGGGATCATGATGACAGAATACTTGAGAAGTAATATAGCACCGCAAGGTCTAATTGTCAACATAATTCCAAGACTCTTTCTGGATGATAAACGGTTCAAAGTGGATTGGTGCCAAGTGTCTTGGAAGTGTACCAAGGACCTACTTTTTTTGATTAGCCAAACAGCGAAACGTCTTTCGGATGCGCTACAAGAAAAAATCTTAGCCCTGGAAGCCACCATGAAAAACGCAATATCTAAGAATAACAAGTCAGCATTTACGACAAAATTATCGGAGATTAACAAAGAAATGGCTGACCACCATGATTTTCTACTCAAACAAAAGACAACCAAACTTGAAAAGGACATTGCTAAATTCGCGAAAGAAAAAGTATATCCCTACCTAAAGGATGACTTCAAAGGGAAAAAGAATAACTATTCATCTGATGAGAACTCAGGGAGTGATAACAGACGCGGATCAACAAGCAGCGATTCAAGTGGCGGACACTCTTCGAAGAATCTCCGACCACCACGTACATGGCAACAAGGCTACCACCAAGGCCCAGCCTTCCACGGACCACCGCAGATGGTACCCCCATGGCAATACCCCTTCTACCCACAGGGCCCCCCGCAATTCTACCCCCTCAATCCGCCACCTTTTCAAGGCAGAGGTTGGGGCAGAGGAAGAGGGCGAAAGCGAGGCGGGCAGAAAGGAGTACAGTGGCAGGACCAAACACCAGCACCAACTGCGATAGAGACCAGGAGCACGACATCCAGAGGGAGACGAGTTTGATTGTCAATTTATCAGACAGAACTCTCTCACCAATAGAGAAAAAAGTCTTAGAGAAGGGACTTGGATTTGTCCCTACCCCAACCCCGGATACCTTCCAAGAGACGATTGAGCTCAAACAATTCTTCAGGAAGATACGCCTACGTGCCTTCTTCGAGAACCAACCTGAACTGCCGAGTCTAGACACAGGCCTAAAAAAGCCTTCCACTTTCACCCCCACTGATGGGATGGTACCGCCAGAAGTCCTAACCTTCGAGCGGGCAGTGTTGAGGAGCCTGCGGAACAAACCGGTGACCAAACCCTTCCACAACTTATCCACTGCAGAAAGACTAGCATCCAACAATCTGGGCAGAGATGAGTCCATCATCATCAAGCAGGCAGATAAAGGGGGAGCAACAGTCATACAAAGCCACGAGGACTACGATCGCGAATGCAGGAGACAACTGGCAAACATGACGCACTACAGACCACTCATAGAGGATCCCACCAAACGGCTCTCCAACACCATCATGGGTCTCGTCATTGAGGCTGAGACAAATGAGTGGATAAGTAAGAAGGAGGCAGAGTTCTTGGTCACACCGGACCCAGTAACACCTTACTTCTATACCCTTCCAAAAATACATAAGGGTATCTCTCCAGTCCCCGGGAGACCTATTGTCTCGGGCATCGGGTCATTATTAGAACCGCTATCGCAATTTTGCGATGCCTTTTTTCAACCGCTGGTGAAACAAATTCCATCGTATTTACAGGATACCAGAGACGTCCTCCGCCTGATCGCCGATATCGACGGGAGAGAAGACATCGACTTGCTTCTCACCCTTGACGTGGAGGCATTGTATACTAATATCCCTCAACAAGCTACACTTGAAGCAGTTGACTCATTGATGCGAGAAGAAGAATGGCTGTCCCCAACACCGATAGCCTTCATTATGGAACTAGCCCACATTGCCCTCACTGAAAATTTCTTCAGATATGAATCTCAGCTGTACCATCAGGTCCGTGGGACCTCTATGGGTTCGACATTTGCGCCGAGCCTGGCATGTATTTACATGGCCTCGTTCGAAAAGAATCACATTTACCCTCCAGATCACAACCCATACCGAGAGAATCTTACTCTCTGGCGTCGTTACATCGACGATATTCTGATCTTCTGGAAGGGGGACCGACCTAGCTGCGAAGCCTTCTGCGAGTGGATTAATCAACAAGACCCATTCCTGAAGTTCACGGGCACCATCTCCGAATCATCGATACCTTTTCTTGACTTAACTATCTGCTTGGAAACAGAAACAATTAGTACTTCCCTCTACAAAAAGGACACTGACAGAAACAGTTTACTCCTCTATCAAAGCCACCACACAAAAGCCTTGAGGGATAATTTGCCCTTCGGGCAATTCCTTCGCATACGGAGAAACTGTAGCTCTGTCCAGAATTACAAACATGAGGCTCGGATTCTGCAACACAAGCTCCAGGAGAGGGGATACCCCACACGACTGTTGAAGAAATCATTTAAAAGAGCATTAAATAACGACAGAGAGGCCTTACTGGAGGTGCACACAAAAGAACAAGACGACACAATAACCTGCGTTACATCTTTCACCAGTCATTCAACTTTCATTAAAAAGGCTATTAACTCACACTGGGGGATCCTGAACTCCGCAGGGATGGAATTATCGCGGCCCCGATTTGCCTTCAAGAGGACAGCGAACCTGAAAGACACGCTGATTCACACCCGCCCGAAAAAATCGAGCACTCGACCAGTCAAGACCTTATGGGATCTCCCTCCAGTCACTGGACATTATAGATGTGGCTCATGTGTAGTATGCCCCCAAACCATCCAGGGGAAAACTATTGAACTACAAGGGGACTTCACTTGGACCATAAACAAACACACCAATTGTAATAGCTCGAGGTGTATCTATGTCCTGCTGTGCCCCTGTAATATGCTTTACATTGGGATGACGATGCGCCCTGTGAAAGAGCGCATCAGGGAGCACAATAGCAACATTCGCTGTGCAAAAACACATACAAGGCTTTATGACCACTGTAAAGAATATAACCACTCCACTGAGAACATGCGTTGGACTGTCCTCGAGTGCCAACCTGGAATGAACCAACAAGCCCTCTTCAGATTGGAGCAGAGATGGGTGCATCGTCTTCGCACCGATGAACTCGGCCTCAATGATGCGGTGCCGTGGACAATGCTAGCTAGATAGTTCACTCTAGGGACTGATTGTCCTCCCCCAAGTTACTTCGAATTCTGGCTGAGACTTGTTGCCACCCGTTCTCGAAACGGGGTTAGAGAAGCTCTCTATACGAACCCATTGCCCCTTCACCAACATCGATTTTGAGCCATTGAGTAAACCACTTCCCCGTTCCAATATGGCTCCCGCGTTTCACCCCTTACTACAACCAGGGGGAATCATCACTGTCTATACCGGCGTCACGTTGCCTAGCAACAGGCTTAGGACACGCCCCTACGGCGCCCGCGCTTCCAGGTCTTATCTGAGGCAGCGGCTGGTCGCGACTCCACCGGCTGACCTGCGGTAATACCGACGTGGGAGGGGTAGGTGACTAGACGCCCTCTGCCAGCGATAATCAGGTAAGGCGCACTGATTCATGCAAGGACCCCCGCGAGCGGTCCTTTCCGATCGCCGTGGCGGACCCTCTGCGGGACCACAGATGACGATGAGCCGTCCCGCTAAGCAACAACACCCTGACTTGGCGGCACTGTTGATTCGTTTCAGGTTCCGTAACCTATTTCTGGCCCCACCAGGTCAGCGCGTGAGAGCTGTCCGACCCTGGGATCACGGGTAAGGCTTGCATGGCGACCGTCCCCAGCGTGTTGAATATCTCACATTAAGGCTTGTTCACCACACAGGCGCCAACTTGCGGTGGCCATTGATTTGTTGAGCTAGAGTGTCGATGTGGTTCTCTTTCTTCTGATTGTCTGGAAATAATTTTAATTTGAATTTTACGTGTGTGAATGTGCACACTTACAGTTGCTTGCTCAAATGAAATGTAGGCATGGCATGTCACGATAGACGATATGAGTATAGACCACTGTGCGAGCCATTTTCAGTGCACACATATCACATGCCGGCTTAATGAGCACTGTTTACACATATACAATGTGGTGATTCCTCTTCCACGAGGGATTTGGACCGTCTCTCTCACTCAAAAGTGTCTCCATGATGGGGTCTTCACAAACCCATCTACACCCCGATATGCATCACCAGCATGTTATTGGTTTTAATTTAACGATAGCTAGGGGAACATAGACACATTTCTAATTATATCTCTGATAACACTCTTTCTCCTTTTCCTTGCCTAGCTCTTGGGAGGGACTGGACGAAGGATTGTCCCTACGACACACTCCAGGTCGTATACTTGATTCCTCTGATTACTGAGGGATCTGTCAGCAATTATATGAGCTTCTTTTTGGTCCTGATGAATTGCCTGAGCGGCAAGAAACATGTTGACCACACGTTCACTAAGGGTTGAATGAGGCACGATTACTTTAATTGTCCCGCCTCAATACCCCTTATCGTTCCTTTTAATAAAGCAGTGAGCCATACTATTAAATTCTTTTCCCCATGGACTCCACTGACTTTTTTTAGACCACACTCACGCTCACTATTGCACTTTTTTAGGCCCCTCACACTCACACACCCTTTGGCTAAGGAATAAAAGAACCCCGCCAAAGTGCAGCATCCGGTGCTGCCCGACAGGCATTGCACCGCCAGTCTGTCGCAGGGGCAGGATACCGATGATGACGCTGGACGATCGCCGGGTGGGATGACAATAGTCGTCCAACCGGTGACCTGTGTGAGGCATCCCCAAATTCCGTAAAGGGTTCACAACATTCACTTTTTTCTGTTGAACTCAATATGAGAGAGAGGTTCACGTTAGTCATTTAGTTGACTTTGTCCGGGGAACTCTGTAAATTCTTTGTTGTTGGTACTTTCTGGGACACATACATTGGACCCCGTTAAAAATTGTCCTATTTTTATGATTCCCCCTTGTTGATACAATCTCTGGGAGCTATCATGGCACATGCTGCAGGGGTGAGCTCGTGGATGAGATCCTTTCCCTGTATGGCTAGCTTTATGGCTCACCAGAGGACAAGGTAACTTCTTAACAAACATACTTCACTCTGTTGAACTGCATTGCTTCCTGTCTCACAGGCTATGATGGGGCTTTGTTGTCCAGTGTGTCATATGATAGTAATGAAGTAAAAGTTTTGGTGTACCTACACAGGACATACATGTAATAAATTGTGAAGCACTGTAATCTGTGTACTTCACATCATTATTGTGACGTTTGTTAAGCCATAGATCATTCCTTAAGAGCTTACACATTTCAACACACATGTTCAGTTAGTGGTGCCAAATAACAAATCATGGCAAAGGGTGCTAAATATTTATAGGCTTGCAGTCTAGGCTGTGTATGTATGCTGTTAGAAGCAGGTGAGGATGATGTGAGGCATGTGTACCGTCATATACCTATGCAGGACAGATCAGTACTTGACATAATATGCGTGTGGAACTAGCTATACCGCAATCGCCCCCTCAGAGTGCCACACAATGATCATGTAACATATAACATGGCCCAAAGATATACATTTCTTGATTGAAGTGCTGAGCATGCGTTGTACATGTGGGATGCGTCAGCACTTCCTGCAGAAGGCAAGGGATGAGGAAGAATTGTGCCCATCATTGGCCATGGCAGAGGCTAAGAGGCACAATCACTTTTGGATGCATTAGTGAGTCACATGTTTACAACCGTTTAGTTTGGCTGGCCCTTGGATGTTCCCAAAATGAGTCCCTTCCCACACTATATGTCCAGATTGCTCTTGCATGTTGTAAATTGTGTATGCTGTCAGATGTCACCCCTGACCGTATACTTCTTTCCTTTGTCCCCTACTGTGGAAGTGTGTGATTGAAGTAGGTCAGACCATTTACTTCCACAGGTGCGTTGTAACTCTTCCAAATGTCATGCTTGCATTGTGCAGGCGTAATGCTCATGTGACATTTTGACTGTCCTGGAATATGTGTGAGACAATCTACTTTTGTAGTACTGCAGCCTGTTAAAAGAAAACATATCCAACTAGGTATTCTAAAGTTTGTTGGTGTCATCCCTGTGTCAGTGCCACATATGGTAGGAGGTATGTCCTGTAATGCTAATACCAAACACTCAAACTCTGTCACTCATTGAGTGGAGAAGTGTGGCTCAATGGTTAGAGCGGCAGACCCTGATGAAGAGGTCTAGCCCGGGACCAGGGTTCAATTCCCGCCTCGGCGGGTCTTGGGCTCAAAAATTCCACGGACCTGATAATTCTCGCCTCGGTGCCTATTCCAATCATGGAGTCCCACTCTGCAACTCTGGGCAATAGCTTGCTTAATCTCCACAACGGCCCCCACAACGCTAAGGATGCCTGGCCTCCACCTTGGGGGTACCCAGGAGTGGACACCTCACAGGGAAAGCCAGGATGGGTTCCACAGTGGTATTCGTACAAGCGCCTTGAGACCCTTGCGGGTGAGTAGTGCGCTATACAAGTATCAATTTACATTTACATTTACATTGTATGATATCCCTTTCTCACTATACACATAGCCAGACAATACCAGAGTGGACTCTGTCAGTGTGAAACATGCAAGATCTTTCATTGCATCCACTGCAGGAAGAGGTGGGAGGACCTCAGATGCTGGACCAGGAAGATCGTGGAGGTCCAGCTGGGGAAGTCCCTCCAACGTGGTATGGGCATGCACAGGACACTGACTCCCCTAATGACCCACATCCTGGTGATGTCTACCTGGAGCTTGAGAGGCAGTTGAGGGCCCAACAGCAGCTAGGAGGGGGTGAGTATTGGGCAGAGTCAGACAATGTGCATTAAAAATGTTCTTCTGTTAAAAGCAGCAGGTTCCCGATCAACATAGTAGATTACTTATGTCCTAAGGATTAGCAGTGTTGTTGCATGTGTAGGTCTGTCGAAGGTGCATGATATTTCACCGAGACTCATGTCTTTTGGACTAGATCCAAAGCCGAGTCAAGTCACATGTCTATCTTCAGAGTTGTTCAGACACATGGCTGAGTAACATGACAGTTTACCTACATATGCTTAAGGTTGTATGTGACTGCTGTCCCACACAGACTGCGTGTCTTCGTTGTGTCAGGAGTGATGCTCCGCCAATTAGGTTTATCTTGTCCTGGGGATCTCTTACATGTGGCATGGCATACAGTGCATATATGATGCAGACAATGAGCCATATTTGGCCTTGGTAAGTAGGGTATGTATAGCATTATGAGATGACAAACAACACTGGTGCCATTAGTATTCATGCCTACATGATGGCATGTGCACCTTTGATTTGTTGTGTAATCATCTACAAAAGGGCCAGAAACCAGAATTTTTTATTTTTATATCTGCGTAGTAAATTAAAACATTGCAACACGAGTATCAAAAATTCTTAAAACTTCCTTATAAAACACTTAACATAGGTCATAAAATAGAAAATTCATTATGAAGAACCTTAGCAAAGCTGGATAGAGTGCTTTCCTTTTTTCACTTACTGTAGTCCTGGACTCTATGTTAGGAAGCTCTAGTCCTGTTCAGCCAGTTACTGTGATTGTCCCATGGGCTCTACTTGCTCCACCATATAGCACTAGTCCTAGACATTCATGTTCGGTAAGATGACATTTAGTGTCCATCTGCTGATCGGCCTAATTCTGTAATACTCTCCACCAGTTTTGGCATTCTCTGTTCGGCCACTCTCAAGAATTTCACAAATCTGCAGTTTAGTTGGGTATTTGAGGGATTCAAACAGGCAAGCACCGCTTGCCTTCTGGTACCAATCCCTCTCTGCGTAAATTGGTCTTTTAGAAGCGATTGACGGGCTTGTTGCAAGTCTTCACATAAGCAGATTATGTGAAGGCTGTCACCATTGCTTGAGTTACATAGCCTGCAGGTCTCATTGCCATCCTTCTTCAGCCATGGTTGTAAGTGCCGCGGGCATGGAAGAATCCCTAGTCTGTGCTTTAAAAAGCTCATTTTTATGGCTCTGGGGTACCCCTGGCTAAAATATATTTGTGGCATTAGTGATTTGTAGGAGTTTAGAGTCATCCATGTATGTGATCTTTTTGAAAATAAGACCTTGTCCTCCAGTAAGGAAAGTGATTTGACATTTTTCCAGACTATTTTTTTGAACTTGCCATGCCCAAGCTGTTTGTCCAAGAGCTCGTAGAGTTTGGTGACCTCCAAAGCTGACTGGAGGTACTTTCTTGCCTCTGAAGCGTCTCTGCTTTGTATGTCACTTCATAACAGAGAGTTTAGTGTGTTTGTGGTAGCGCTTCTTAATTTGTGGCAGCAAATGATGTATGCTCCTTGCCTGGCTAGATCTTGTTTCTGCAGGCTGAATTCCAGTCTTATTTGAACTGGAGATGTATAAGTCGGGAGCGAGAACATTGTTCTATAGGCCTTCACCTGTATGCTGTCCAGATCCTTGGAGTCCCTTCCCCTCATTGCCTCGCTGCCATAAGTGATCAGTTTTGCCTTGATTACCTTCAGAAACGGAGTCATGGTCGGTCCCATCAGTTTGGTTGCCAGATTTTTCATCGTCAAGGCAATCAGTGCACCTCTCCTTCTTATTTCCTGCTTCTGGTACGCGAAAGAGCCTTCTTTATCAAATATGACTCCCAGGTATTTATACTCGCAAGCTGGGTCAATTTTTGTGTCACCGAGCAGCCAGCACTTGCATTGTTTTTTGTTGGCGTTTATAGACATTGTACGTGTCTTGCTAAGATTAATTTTTAAATTGTTTTCCTTGGCGTAATTCTGCATTTCAGTAAGAAGACATTTAAGGCCGATGTAAGTGTGACTGAGTAGCACAAACTCGTCTGCATACAGAAGGTTGCTCAAGGTTTTTCCGCCTATCCTTGGGGAGTGAGAGTTGCAGGCATCGAGCGCTTATCCATAGGTCAGCCATAAAAAGATTGAACAAGGTTGGTGCAAGCACGCACCCTTGTTTCAGGCCTTTAGTAGTTGGTACTTTTAAGGACAGGTGAGTACCACTTCCTAATTTCACCTGCACCCAGGTGTCCGTGTGGAGGAGCATTAGCATATTTAGAATTGACTGTGGTAGGCCCCATTTTGCTAGTTTCCCCCAAAGTCTGCCTCTCTCTATGTTATCAAGTGCGGCCCTGAAGTCAATATAGCACAGATGTAAGGGAATCTTGGATGTTTTTGCTGCATCAATAATTACTGACATGGCAAGAATATTTGTTGATGTTCCAGTTGTTTTTCTAAAGCCTGTCTGATTCATCGGAATTATCTGATTTGACTCAGCCCAAAGTGTAAGCTCTTCTAATATGGTGCCTGCAAAATATTTCGCCTCATTGTCAATGAGGGCTACTAAGCGATAGTTGTTTGGTACAGCCGTATCTCCCTTTTTGTGAATAGGGACAATCATCGAACCTTGCCAGGATTCAGGAATTTTGTTTAATAATCTAATTTCCAAAAATAGGGGTTGCATGATGTCAGACCACTCTTTGTTCTTTGCTTTATACAGGGCAGGTGGTATGACGTTTGGGCCCGGGGCGCCTTCTTTTCTGCCTTTTGCTACCTGTTTTTTGATTAAGACTGACTGCTGGCGCCTCGCTGTCTCTGAGTGGGTGATGTTGGTGCCTGGGAAGGCCTGTCCCCTTGGCTCGAGCGTGCCCGTTTTCCCAATTCTCTCTGGACTCTTACTAATCCCGATGTGAGCTCCTTGGTGCTCTGTGTCATTGTTGAAATAGCTGGAGAGATATTTTATCCAGGTCCCTTCAGAGATATGGGATCCTATTTCTTTGTGCTGTGGGCGCATAAAGCCATGTACTGTTTCCCATAAATGGGCGCTGTTGTTGCTATTGATGTCGTGTAGGAGTTTGGCCCATGCTTCCTTATTGCCCTCTCTTTTGGTGTTCCATTTAAATCGTTTAAGCGCTGCTCTTTTGTTGTTTCAGCATTACTCGTAGGCTGGTGTTTTTAGGAGCTTTTCTCAGTTTGTGTAGAGTCGTGTTTGCTGATCTTTTGAGGTTCCTTAGTTGAGCTCTCTGATCTTTGTTTAGATTGTGTTTACTGCCCTCTGTGCAAAAGTTGTCTGTTTTGGGGTAGTTGGCTGCGAGCTACTGTAACAGTGTTGCCGTGTACTGAGCCCAGTAGGTGATATGCCTGACTGCAGTGGATGCTTGGGCATCGAAGAGTTGAAGAGCAGTTTCGGCTTGACGGTTCGAATTAGTGATCGTGCATTTGATCCTCTTTTGGTTCAAGAGATGAATCGGCCCCGGTGTTGTCTCAGGCCTGATCGGGATTGGCGTATTTGATCTTATGTGACATTCCTGGGGGCGATGATCTCTATCACCCTTGTCGCCCATTCTGAACCCGGAGATGTGAAGAAACAGCGCAAGACTTTCAAACGTATAATCCAGTATGGAGCTTGTTTTTGTCGAGTAGAAGGAGTTGACTGGAGGGGAATCGGCCGGAAATCTTCCATTTAGTGCCCGGAGATTTTGGTGTTCCAAGTCGTTAAGAAATCGGTTATTACGGTGTTTTTTCCTGTCTGAGAGGACGCTTTGCGGTGCGACATTATGTATACTGTTTAGAGCCAGTACCTCCACCCCTACTGCGGAGCCCATTAGATCTTGGTTTAAGTCCCCTGTCAGAAAGAAGAGTGGGTTTTCCATCTGAGTGGCGTATTCGGCCAGTTGATTTATTATTTTAATTGAATCTTTCATTTTATTTCTTGGATGTACGTATGAATTGATTATGCACACCTCCACGTCTTTTCCGTCAAGGACAATTTTTATTTCAACTGGTAGTGTTGTATTAGAAGTTGAGACCATAGAGGTTTCTGATGCTATTGTTGTGGTAGAGACATAGGTAGCCAATCTGCCTGAATGATGGCCAAACCTATTGGTCCTTGAGGCTGGTGTGATGAAGCATGTATAACCCTTGATGTGCTGTGTATCCTTGAGCCAGGTTTCTTGAAGCGCTATTATGTCGAAAAGGGAGATATAATCCAGGAAGTCTGGGTCATTTTTTTTGTGTTCAGACCATTAATGTTCCAAGAACATAAGCCTATGATTGGATCCCTACCCCCTCTCCGATCACTGTCATGTAGGTGGCATCAGACCTCTTCAGAGCGAGTTATAATGGTTCGGGACACTATTTCCCTTTTTGGACTTTGAGGTAGCTCGACTGTTGCCGCTGACCATGAGTCTGGTCGATACCATGGGCTGCTTACGCTCCTTTTGAGTGAGCTTCCCCGGGCGTCTCTGAGTACACTGATAGGGTGTGCCCGAACTGTTTTCGATGCTGAGTTTGGCATACTCAGAAATGGTAGCGGGTAAGCTGGTTTTTGAAAAGTGATAATCCTGATGCCCCAGGTGTGGAAAAACTCCTGTTCTACTAAGATCGAGTCCACTATGTTGCTTGATGTCCAGGTTGTCTTGGTTGCCTCTGAGCATTAGGGATTGTCTGCAGGTAGGAATTCTACGGAGGCTAAGTCCTTTGAGCTTACGCCCTCTAACTTTGGAATGAATTTAATTAATCTGAGGATATTGCCACGATTTAACAGGTCCTGTTGTCCCTTTGACCTCTATTCAGGGTAAAAAAACAGAATCTCTGTGGACTGGCGGCTGGTTTCAAATTGTTGTTGTTTCGTTGGTAGTTCGTGTTTTGTTGCAGTTAGCTCTTTGTGCGAGCTTTCTTCTTTGGTATCCAGGCACTTGCTAGCTCCAGGTGCTGGGGGGTTGTTTGTATTTGATATTGTTAATGTGTATTTTGGAGATGATTCTTTTAGTTCTATCCCCTTGTCGTATATGCGTTTTGCCAGTTCGTTCTCTGTTGGTCTAGACGTTGTGTGTTTGCTCATTGTTTCTGTCTCTGTTGGCGGTGCTTCCTGTTTCGGCCCTGTTATTGGACCGCTGGTTTCCCTTCTATCCCCTATATGGGGATTTGGTAATGAGGATATTTGCTTGGTTTCACGTGAGCATATTGACTGTGAGTTACATGTCTGACCTTCTGCTTGCTCTGAAAAGATGGGCTCGTTGATTGGGGAACTTAAGTCACTCTTTAAAGTTTGGCAGTGTTGCCCCTGGCTGGTCTTTCCACTGTCAGCTTTTGGAAGTGAGCAATTCTTAAATGTTTCGGAGTTTTGTCTTTGTTTTGGTTGTTTTTGCCCTTGTTGGCGAGTTTTGAGCCTTTAGTTTGTCATGGTCCGAACTTTTTCTATTTAATTTTTGTTGTTGTTTGGGATTGTTTAATGCCAGGGTTGCCTGATATGTTTGCTCTGCGTCCCTAGCATTTGTTACTTGGTTTTCCTGAGGGCCTGTGAAAATGGAGAAATATTTTGTTGTATTTATTTGGATTTTTTGGTTTCGCCCTTTCCTTTTTTGCTGACGATGTTGTTTGGCATTACGTTTTTGCAGATTTCCATTTTCCCTTTGAGCCGTCTTGTCGTTTTGAGCCTCGAGGTTGACCTTTAGGCCTTTGCTGGGTTTTTTGCTGCTGGGTATTCCCTCTTCGCTTTCGATGGTGCCCAAGTTTTTTGTTGCATTTTTTGCTGAAGAGTTTTTTATATCATTTATAAGACCAGTTAGCATTGAGGGCAGCGTAGCTAGTTTGCCGATTGCCTGGTTGCAGTTGCAAGTGAGGTAGGTGTTTGTCTGTGCTCTCATTATCAAGCTGTTCAGGTTGCCCAGTTTCTCATCAATTCAAAAGTGTGAGTTGTAGCTCCATTTTATCTAATTGAAATTGTAGGGCTTCGACGGCTAGTTGGATTGTATTTAGAAGAGAGGTCCAGGTGCCTGAATTTTGTTCTTTCCTAATTTCCTCCACATCTGCAAAAGGGTATGATACATGATTTAATGGTCTACATTGGTTAAGCTGAGAGTCCTCCACACTTATATGTGTTGGCCAATGTGTAAAGGACATTGTTAATTCATGCTGAGGATGCAGGTGATGTGTACACACAGACAGGAGTGTATAGACATGGGAGTGTTTATTAGACATACAAAGGGACATTGATCTCTCTTATTAGTAATTTTCAATTGTTGATGCTATGTATTTCATGGTATGTACACTTACAGTTATGTCTCACAAACTGGTAATCAAGGCCACTGATATGAAAGGGTAGAGTAATGTGCACTACCCATGTAGACTTTTGAAGGTGAATTCACTGACTGATGACATGCAGCAGGGAGTGACATGTAGATTTGTTGTGGTCATACGTAGGTGTTTAAACACTGTGATACATTAGTATTTGTGTGTGCAAAACATTTTGGGTACTGTGAGTCCCCTTTTGGACACAAATGACACCTCATATTCATGGACTGGAGATTACCTAATCCTTTTAAGACTTTAACTGTTCTATTGAGTTGTGGATATGCAATCTGAGGATGGTGTTCCGACCAGGAGCAATGTGGACTAGGGCTGTCCCTAGCCGTAGGTTGGGGTCTGGTACTATAGTTTATATGTGCAATTTCTGACTGAAAACTTAAGGCCACCTTGTCTCCATTCAAATTTTAGTAAACCTTCTCAATGGAGTGATCTGTGCACCTTTGATAATGTTATTGTTAAGAGCTGTTTGTACATTGAGTTTACGCAGATGTCTTACACCTATTTCAACTGTCTTCTCAGCATCAACCGAGGAAAGCCGAGGACACTGTGCCGATGACATTGGGGATCCAGCTGGCCACAGTGCCTCCAGTCGGGAGACTGACACAGATGAAGGCAGTGGCTCAGAGGGTGAGAGGGATTCCCTGGAGGCCCATGATTCAGAGGCATCTTCATCTGAGGTGACCCCCAGTGGCAGCTCCCTGGTGGTTGCGAACCCGACAGCATCTGTGTCGACAACCTCCTTGTCTGCCACCCCAGTTCCATCTCCACCCTCCCTGCTGCTCCCCAACAAGTTATCCGACTCCGCTCTCGTAAGGAACACAGCATCTACTTTGCTCCAGGAACCTCAGCTGCTCTGAGTGAGGAGGCTATTGACCTCCTGATACAGATCTCTGTTACGTACACTGCACTGCTGAATGCCATCCAGGGGCAGTCCAGCCAGATGACGCAGACGGTGGACTGCCTGGAAGGCATTCACAGTAGCATGTCTGCCCTAAAGAGCTCATATTAAGCTCTGGTCTCACTGATGGCAGCCTTCTACCCTACCTCCTGCCTCTTCCCCATCCCAAATACCTTTCCCCCAGACCTGACCACAGCAAAGGCAGACAGAAGCATACACCCACAACATCCACATGCAGCAAACACACACCAAAACACAGCAAGAAATCAGGAATTTAACCACTCAACAGACACTCACCACCCCACCACAAACATACCCACAGACCCATACCAATAGACAGTTCAGATACACAACATACCTAGCACATCCACAGCAAACACCAACAAACACGGAAACACAAAATCTCAACCAGACAACAGACACCTACAACACAGACACAGCATACATTAGACCCACACACACCTGCACCAATATCAGGCACACCCAAACCAGTCAATGATACTCTCTCTACCTCCCAAAACCCACCCCTTGTCATCCTACCGCCCCAGGCTCCCAAGGAAAGCCCTATGTTTGACCTTGCCCTTAAGTCTGCCAGAGACACACCCTCCCATCCCAAAGTCAAGGCAACCCCCTCCCAATACCCCAGCCCTACCAAATAACATAACTGAGATACCTTGACTCCCCAATAGATGACCCTTTGTGAGGAGGTTCCCTGGCAGTGTCAGATAGGGCAAGTCTTTTGGCACAGCATTGTGCTGCGGCACAATCTAGACATTATGGATTATTGTATAATTAGTGATGTGAAAGTATGGTTTATTTGTTTCATCCCTGATTACTGATCGAGTTGAAGTGTTTAGTATGATGTGCTCTTGGAGCCAGTGCTGGAGTTAGACAGGTCAAGGGTAAATGTTGGATGGATGTCTATGTGGGTTGACATCCAGATGGGGCAGACATTGCATTGGGTGACATGTTATATGGTTCATTTTTCAGCTTGGCCTGCCACCGTCAGCATCATTTAGCCTGCCCTTCTTCCTATCATGTAGGTAGGGTATGTGTTAGGTGTGTTGAAGTTAAATATTTGTGTATCTACACATGAAGGGTGTCAACTTGTCATACCTTTGTATCCTTCAGAATGGACATGTGTTCATTTTGCAATGTGTACCGGACAGCTACTTAATTTAGATGTGTACCACATGCTGTAAGTGCTGTTTGCTTACATTAGTTGCACTTACCCATTGCCTACACATGAATGGAACTTAGTTATGCAATTGGTTGCCCCTGTTATACTTCAGTTCCCAGGTCCAGTGCCCATGGAGTATCTCAGGCATGTGAAAAAACAGTACTGTGCCCCATTGCCCCAGACTTCCAGTTCCCCCTGATAGAGGCATAGCATCCTGCATTGATTGTTTCCATTGTGCCCTTAGAATGTTTGTCATAGTGAGTCTATGTGATCCCATTGACTGATATTGCCTTTTCATGTAGGTGATGTGTCAGAGTCCACTACAGAGTTGTACCTGAGACGATCTGTTTCACTTTAATGATACATCCTTACTGATGTTTCTTTGACCTTCCAACAGGACCTGGGGTATGTGCAATGTGAATGTGCCACATTCACTATAGCATCTTAGTCAGAGTTCCAATCAGAAGTTCTCATGGGCATTGTGGTCAGTTCAATGTCACTTTAGCAACACTTTAAACATGGTACGCTGCATGACTAGTGTAGATCAGTAATGACAGATAAACACGTGAGAAAGGGCTACAGGTGTGTTGCATCTTGGTTAGAGTTATAGTGACAAGGCCTCTGGTTAGTTGTAGTCACCTCAGTCTCACTTTTTGCAACACTTGAGTAATGGTAACCTGCATAAACAGTTAATATCAGTAGTGACATGGAAACAAGTGAGAGGGAGCAATAGGAGTGTAGCATCTTGGTTAGAGTTGGAGTGACAAGGCCTCATGGTAGTTGTAGCTACTTCAATGTCTCTTTAGCAACAGTTGAGTAATAGTAACCTGCATGAGTAGTGAAGTTCAGTAGTGGCATGGGAGACAAGTGAGAAGGGGCAAAAAAAAGTCTAGCATCTTGGTTATAGTTGGAGTCACAAGGTCTCATGGTAGTTGTAGACAGTTCAATGCCACTTTAGCAACACTTAAGAAATGGTAAGCTACATGACTAGTGTAGATCAGTGGTGACATGGTAAACAAGTCAGAAAGGGCAAAAGAAGTGTAGCATCTTGGTCAGAGGTCCAACCACAAGACCTCATGGTCATTGTAGTCAGTTCAATGTCACTTTAGCAACACATGAGTAATGGTAAGCTGCATGACTAGTGTAGATCAGTGATGACATGGCAGACAAGTGAGAAAGGGCAAAAGATATGTATGACAGACTATAATAGGTGTGATGATGATGAGGAGGTGGTGTTCTGAAACACACATTAATGCATACATCACCATTGCTTTAAATAGTTTGCAAACACATGTCCATTTGTGTACAGTGTACCTGTGCACAATATTTTGGCGTAGTAGGGGTTCTTGCAAATGTGTTTTGTATGATTATTAAGAAACAATCCCAGACGGGGTCTCTGTGTACATGCAATTTAGCTAGATAACCCACCTCCGTTGCCTAGTCCATGGCAGGGCATCGTTTTGCAGAGGAGTCTATGGCAAAAGGTAGTTGAATGACTTACCACCAATTTTGTCTGTGGCGGACTGGGTTTTGAAGGTGGTTGAGGAGGTAGAGCAGCAGCAGGACGTGCATGAAGGGCTCCATGTCACTAGAAGACGAGTAGAGGTGCGTTTTGGCCTTCTATCCCTCCCTTTCCCCCTGTCTCAGGTGTGGTACTTGGACCATCTCTTGGAGCTATTGTTTGAATGGTGCCATTTGGGCATGGCATCGAGCCAGTTTGCATGCAGTCTCAGTTTAAATGAATACATGTGTATAAATTTGGAGAAAACGGAGTGCATCCCTCCCCCCATTTATGGTGGTACTTGGACCGCCACGGTCATGCCGGCTGTAAAGTAACTCATAATTGGGTTAGCAGTTTCACTGGTGGTCCAAGCCTCCCACAGCCTCATAGGCCTGCTTCGTGGTCGCCGCAGTTGTAGTTGGCTGGCATTGTCAGTTGTTCAGCGGCGGTCTTCACAAAGCCAATAAGCATAAGTCGTAATACGGCAGGTGGACCACCAAGCTCACTGCGCTCAGACCATCGCTGCCAGTACGGTGGTTCACGGGTACACCAAACTCAAAATTGGGCCATAAGTGTCGCTTAAAGACACACATGGGGAGAGGTCTGGGGCCATTCACAATCTGCAACCTCACACTTGTGGAGGTCATACATCTGAGTCGTGAAGTGATACCAATGTGAATATCAATCTTGATGTACCTGAAAGAATGTTAGAAACACCAACTGCACCTGAAAATCTTTCTACACAAACAACCCCAACTACAATGATTACTGTTTCTCAAAGACGCACAATGCTTCACACATTAAGAAGCAAGGAAGGGCCATGTAGTACAAAAACAAGTAGAATAGGATGCGAAAGAAAAGATGCTGGAGTACAGTCAGAACATTTTAGATAACTGGAAAGTGCAGTGCTTCGAGTCCAAAAGAAACAGTGTAAAGCGATGTGTGAATTAATCCATAGAGCGATGGAATTGCAAAATAAAGTAAAGAATGGTCTTGAATGCATGGCATGTAGTATGTTTGACATTTCAGAAGCTGTACAAACACTATGTTGAGGAACAGCTGAGGATGCCAAACCACAGAGGTGTTGTCAGTGTCACTCAGAAAACTGTCTTCAGGCCTTTGTTGCTCAGTACAGCGTTTAGCAGCAACTACCTATAAGAAATTAGATTATTATTTGGGGTGAGTAACTGCCCACCTCAAGTTCTAGTCACAACCCTTGCTAGAGTGAACTCTCAAAGCCACTAAATTAACCTGAGTTCAACCCCTGGTAGCTTCGACACAGAGCAGGCAGACTTAACATAGGGCAATGCATAAAGTATTTATGCACTACAAAAACAGTCATGAATTCAAAATGCAAAACAATAAAGATCTTAAACAAATTAGAAAAATAGAGTTACATTTAATATCAAAATGACAAAAATCCAATAAGGGGACGAAAATTTTTAATATTTTTATTAGAAATAGCGCCAAAAATGGTCACTGTAGAAGGACATCTGCAGAATTTGAGGATGGCCGCAATGGAACGTTGGTCGAATACACAAACCAGGTTTGTCCTGGTTAAAGATTTTAACTTCTATACTTTAAGTCCTAATCCACCACTGAAGTACACTTCTAGAGCCCCCACAGTACCTTGGGGGAGTCACATAGAGAATCACAGGGTAGTGGCTAACAACAGGGCCCAGCCCAGGCCCGGTTTCCACTGGTTAGCTAGGTACTGTGAAGAAAAAACCTTTTGAAGCTGGTTGTATGTCTGTAGCTTGAACAGGAGGTTGGCCTTATATCCCTCGAGTTCATGTCTTTGTTCAAGCTACCAGAGGGAGCTGGTCCACTCCTCTTCTGAACCCCTGCAGGTCTGGGATCTTAACTGCAGCGGTTGCCTGAAGATGTCACATTTATACCTTGCACTAGCTAGTGGGTGGGAATGATTCTTGGGCAAGCCCTAATCAATGTGATAAAAGTTCCCAGGGCCAACCCTGCCCATTTTGAGTATTTTCAAGATGGCTAAAGTCTTCTACCACACTTAACTTGGGCTCTGATGGCTGGGTGTATCAGAGGGGAGTGTACTATAATATTCCTAGTGTCCTCCCACATCGAACACTGAACTTCAGTTAAAGGCAGCCACTGTACCCACAACAAACTGAGGGACAGAAGTCTGGTATGACAAAAGCTGGATTTATTTAGCAACCAAACAGTAGATACACAAGAATTGTCTTGAGAACCTGCCCTTCCTTTTAAGTATGCCCCAAGTGTTATGTGTGAACCCAGCAGATCTGCTAAATCACAGTTACCTATTGTGTAGCCCCTGGGAGGAATTTCACACCTCATCCAGGCCAAGTACAGGCTGGGGGAAGCAGGAAAATTAATGCAAATTACCCTCCAGTAGCTCCAGGCAGGGAAAAGGTAACTTACTAAGAGATACTTTTCCTTAAAGGTACCAAAAATACATGCTTATCATCGAATTGGATTTTCAATAACTATCATCCTTAAAATAGTTTACTTCAGAAAATAATTTTCTTAAAAACACAATTCAACACATGCAATTCATTAGTAATACGACTGACCACTAGAATATCTATTTGCCAAATCATTATCCTAGACTAAGCTTTGTAAAAGGTGCGTGAGTTCATAAAAAAATTATATAAACTAGTCAATTGGTTTTAAATTGTTAAAAAAGTTAAGAATATCTTATAATGAGATTTAAAAGAATGATTCATCAGTACCATGTTTCTATTAGGAGGAGTGCTCTGAACAACGAGACAGACATCAAGTATCTGCGGGTACAATATACCCACTAAAGTGCAATTGTCGGATTTGAGAATTCTTAGTGCCTCACTGTATCGTGTGCAGCCAATATTCATGCACAGCAGAACTATCCATTTTTTCGGTTGTGAGACAGTCCTGGCAGTAGAATATAAGATGGGCCATCATTTCTGTCTCAGTAATATAAGCAGAATTTTTGTCAGAAATATCTGGGGGGAGTCTCCAGTTTTTACAGTAGGTCTTGGTGTTCAAGATACAGCTTCTGAGCTAGGGGAGGTAAAGCATACTCCATAAAGTGTTCTAAAGATGGTACCATTTTAAAATCAGGAAAAATGTCCACAATGTCTCCACTTTTGCAGTACCAAAAACTCTACTCCATCACAAAGTTCCAGTACTTTTCTTTGATTAATGACCAGGAAATCATAGTCATGTCTTCGGGGTGTTCCCAGAACCTTCCCATTTCCAAACCGGTCAATGTGAAATTAATGCAGTTCAGCCATGGTATCCTTGCACTTTCAATAGAATGGATACACTTTCCAATGCCAACCCAGTAAAGAGCGAGCTCATCGGTTGTCCTCAGACAAAGCCAGTATAGAATTGGGCGACTGGGTACCTTTTGTGCAGTAGGCTTATCGACAAGATCTAAATACATTAGGATGAGTGGGGTACTCTGAAGGAGGTAGCAGGGATTTGAGTACTCTACTCTCTGTAACAGATAAAATATCACAGTTCGTGTGGCCCCATAGTTCTGCTTCATATAATGCTATCACTAATGCCTTGATATTATACATTTCAATGGCAGGTGAAATTGCCTTTGAGACTGGGGCTTTGTCCCTTCTTGTTATGCTCGAGCTAAACTGTTGTAAAGTTGCTTGACATTGCTCTAGCTGCAAGGTTGAGAACAAGTTATGGGATAACTTTATTCCAAAATATTCAAAGGTATAGAAATGCTCAATGTCATTTGTGCCTACATGCATTTGTATATTAGGGGCCTTTTTACTGCCAAAAACCATACACCTAGGCTTGTTAGTATTGAGATCAATCTCTCTCCCTTTGCTAAATGACTCAAAGGCATTTAGTAGCTGCTGGAGGCCACCAAGGGTCTTTGACGATAAAGTGTGTCATCTGGAAATAAGAGGATAGATATCCTCTGCCCTCCCATTTACGGCACGTCACAGCCATCCCTGTCCAGTCAGCTCACTATGTCATTGATGAAGGGAAAATAACGTGGGGGCCAAGACACACCCCTGTCTAACACCCCTTTGGAGTGTAAACAGATTGGTAAATTGTCCTCCAGTATCCCATCTTAAATGTGAGTAATTACTAGCATGTATCCGTATCAGTATAGACAATGGATTGGGTGGAAGTCCCAGGTCATCCAGAACTAACCAGAGCTTGTTTCTTGGTATCAAATTAAAATCAGGGCATTTGATGATTGAGGTAAAGTTGTGCCTTCTATAATGGAGTTAGAAATGCAGTTTATGTAAGGTACCTAAATGTCTAGGTTAGTGAAGTAAAGATCACCTTTTCTGGGCCTAGTGCCTTACCACGCTGAGTCCCACTGATGGCTGCTTAAGTGTCTTGTAGGGAAATCAACCATATAATGCATTCATCAATTTTGTCCAGAAGTTTGGGATCCGATTCATCCTCTGGCATGTCACTATGTAGTTTATATGTGCTGCTAAAGTAGCCTACCTAGTCTTGTGGCTGAACCAAAAATTCAGATTCTTAGGGAGCTTTGGCAGATCCACGAGTGGCCGTATCCCAAAAAAACTTGTTGTTCAAATTAGCAGCAATAATCAAGTCCACCCAAATTGAGTTCTGTTCTTCCCTTTTAGCCTCTGACAGGGGGCATTTATAAGCTTTCCTAGCAGGTGGAAGTTCTACTCTATTGTTAGTTTGCTGGGCATGAAGGAGATTGTTCTTGAATATCCTGTAGACCTTATTGTACCATGTTGCAGTTTAGGAGTTTTCGGCCTTCGTCTTTACTTCCTGACAGATTAGCTCTCTTATATTGTACACCATTGTGCAATGAGATATTCTGTCACGTCTTTCACCATCTGACACTCTTTTTCCAAGATTTCGAGTTTTTTGGTACCCAGCCCTATCTTATAGTTTTTCTGTTGTTTGTACATAGACTTTCTCCCTGAGTCACTTTACTGGAGTATCTAACAGGCCAGTTATAGGCATCATAAGAACGTTGCAGTCACTTTCCTTATGGTCTAAAATGATCATATTGTCCAACAAATGGAACAGACCTAGTGATTCGACTTGTACAACCAGGTTTATAGTACGTGTGTTGGCCTTATTCTGTCGGATTCACATCTACCACTGCATGATGCTAAATTCCAATTTAGAGTCAGGGCAGTTACTTGAATGGCCTTGACTGATCAGGAAGCTGGGAACTCTCCTTGCCTGCCCCTCCTCATCCTCCTTTCCTCTTCTAGACATCAGTGATGGATTATGGACATGGAGTCCCCTCCCAATCTGATTCCGTTTTAAAAATAGATGTTTCATTATTTTTCTAGCTAGTCCTATTCCTGAGATACAGCATTAGGATTTGAGTCTGCACCCTGGTTTTCTACATAGGAAAACTAGGCCTGCCAGCGTGAAAAATAGCTTTTGGGTGCTAGCCACTCTAGGGCCATGTTAACATTACATTTCTCCATGTCCTACTATTAAATACCATGAACTATATCAACATTTAAAAGGGAAGTCTTTAACCTGTCACAAAGAGTTTATTTTGGCAGGTCAAATTGCAGTTTTGACACTGCTGATGTCAGGCTACAATGGTAAACCTGAATTCATGTTTACACTGTCGCTGACATTGATGGCACAATAAGTGCTGCAATTTACTGGCGGCATTTACCTTTCAGGCCCTGGATACACTGTGTACCCTATGCTAGGGACTTATAGGCCAGTTAACCCCTTAACTGCGCCGAACGTTCCGCGCTATTGTGGAACGTTCTATTGAGTGGTCGGGGCCGCGACAGCCAACGGACGTGCGCAGCACTACAAAGGTAGTGCACGCGACGGCCGTTGGCCGTAAGAAGCAGCCATGAGGTTAATATGCCAATTAGTTATTTGCTTATTCAATCATGATTTAAATGGAGAGCACACGCTCCTTTGTACTGTTTAGTAGAGGTAAAGTGAGCAGAGTTCTAAAGCCATCAAAAGTAAAACACTCCATGGTGACAACCAGGAAAGGAGGATTTCCTACCCTAACTACACTTTGTGTAGATATTTAAATCTACTGTTTGAGTTAACTAAATAAACTGGTAACATAACCAGAATCTAAGTTCAAGTTAGTACAGTTTGGAAGAATGTAAAACTCCAAAGCAGGAATTTGGGCTGAACCAGCACTAGCGAAGATGAAGGAATGGTTTAATTTGAGTCGTGTTTCAATGCAGAAGGGTAGTACTTGTACACACAGCAGGACCAGGAGTGTTGAAATAGAAGGTATTCAAAGTCATGTACACATAACCAGGCCTTCTGGTGAAAGATTTAGGAAAAGTAGATTCATTGTTTTGGAAATATTTGTATGAAAAACAAAATGTAATATTTGTTTCTTGGATTAACTTATTTGCAAGATACAACAGTTGGGTAAATAAAAGATTTCAAAATCCTTGTGAATAAACTGGAGTAATTATTGCAAATGCAAAATTGGGGTTATTATTTCTTTAGTAGCAGATAGAAACACTCATTGGCTTTCCCAATAAGTGCCTGATTACCACTTTGGCCGCGTGGGAGCAGGCCTCCATGCCACTGCCCCGCTCCCACACTACCAACGCCTATAAGTTGTAAGCCTGGTGTGTGGTCCTGCGATGGTGGTTCCATGGCGGTGCCTTTCAAAAGCTCATGGTAGACAGCATATTCCAGCATGGCATGGACTGTACTGAGACTGGAGGTGCATGAAGACGGGGGACACACCATGTGCCCCCCTTGGTGTGCCCCCCTGAATGCATCCACTGGCCCTGAGGCAACAGGGGGTCCTGTATGACCCCCTTAGTTTCCGCACCACCACAGTTTTCATGGCATGATTTACCGCCCTGAAAGCTGTGGCTGTGACAAAACTAGTAATAGCCTTGGCAGTGCCGCAGCAGTACCACCAAGTACGTTGCAGGCATCCGACTGCTGCGCCACGCCGGGGATCGCGGCTGCAGAGAGTTCTGGCGGTCTGACCGCCAGAGTCAGAATATGGCAGTCAGACCGTTTGTGCGCACCACCAGTGCGGGGCCACCCGGGTTTGGCGGTCCACGGACCACCAAACACGGAATTAGGCCCTAAGTCTGTTGTTATTCACCATCCTTTTGGCTTTGTCAATGCTTGTTTTGTCATGCTTTTTGGAAAACGTTATTTTGTGCGAGCTGCCCGATCTACAAGCTCTTCCCTCAGAAGAACTTAAATTGTCTTATCCCTACGAAAGATCATTTGGAGCGGGAGCTTCATCATCATCTAAGTTTTCTTCCAGTGCTTCCTTTGGCAGTTCCCTATGCCCTGCTGTGTTATTTAACAATGAACAAACTGCAGTTATGTAGAAACATGTCTCTGGGATATACTCCATTTTACCACCACTTTTATCAGACAATAACATCTGTTTAAAATTCCAAAAGTTCTTTCAATCACTGAGAATACTTCTTTCTGTGCTGCATCTATATCTATGTGCCTTGGTGTTATAGGATGTAAATGTAGGGTAAATAGCCATGGGTAAATGGTATATCTGTAACATCCATCCATGGGTATGAAGGGTATGAAGCTATAAATTGAATGAATAACTTACCACAGTCCATTATCACACTTACCAAGGAAGCATCTATCTCCCCTTTAAAGCCTATTGTTTAATACATTATGACAGAGATTAAGAGTCCTGTTTATTCCCTGGGGCAACACTCTTTGTTATAATAGTGTATGCATTGTACACCACCTGCATTGCTAAGGAAGTGTGTTTGCTTTTTATCCCCATAAAGATACTTGGTACGCAGAAGGGGTCATTTCAGTGTGTTCCATGTACCCAGTCGATTACCTTAGGAAAATCTGCAATTTGATTTAAAAAAAAATCTATTTAGGTTTCTGCAATTCTTCAGGGCAGCTTGGAAAAGGGATCTGTATATTTATTCCGCTTAGCATTGCATTCAAATTTTGGACGCCCTGGAAAAAGCACTTTGTGATACCCTCCTGCTACAGCTAAAATTGCTTGCTAGCTCCCTGATGCTAGAATATACAGGTAGCACAGACCCTGAACATGCACAGGAATGAATTTTCTCAGTTGAGTTGGTCCCAGTACCAAAGGCTCAAAATTATTAATTACATCTAGTCAGTGGCCGAAAGTGGGGGGAAAAAAGTAGGGGAACTGTGGGTGGAGAATCAGAGGGCGGAAATAAGCAGAGGATTGGATCAGTGCGTAGAGTCAGACGTGTGGCCAGAATGAGTAAAAGATTCCAATTTTTAGCATTTGTTTGGCATTTCAATGACCAGTTACAGCTTATGTTATTTAATTCAGTCAATGGATAAACATGATTATTCAAGGTTTAATATGAGTTATTGACATTAAAATACATTCACAAAGTGCGATATGTTTCTAATCACAGAATTTCCCAAATGAATGTATGACGTTACAACGCATACATTCACAACGCATACCATTACAACAAAACTTTTACAACGCAGGATCCATTACAACGCATGCCATTACAACGTAGATGCTATTACAACGCAGATGCTATTACAACGCATTCCAATACAACGTAAGTATGGGTAAGTATTTTTTTTATTTTAATTAATGGGAATTTAATAATAGTGTAAATGTTGGATAGTGTAGGAGTTAAAATGACTATTCTAACTCCAGGGGGTTGTAATAGTAGGGTAAGTGTTGGATAGTGAAGGGGTTAAAATTACTATTCTAACTCCAGGGGGTGTAATAGTAGGGTAAGTGTTGGATAGTGTAGGTGTTAAAATTAAATTAAATACTTACCCATACTTACGTTGTAATGGCATGCGTTGTAATAGCATCTGTGTTGTAATGGCATCTGTGTTGTAATGGCATGCATTGTAATGGATCCTGCGTTGTAAAAGTTTTGTTGTAATGGTAGTGCGTTGTGAAAGTTGCGTTGTAATGGCTGTTTCCCGTCCCAAATACGCTTAAAAGTGGAAGCACAAGCCATTTGCCTCCGAGCCATGAGGCTTCTATCATCAGCACTTCTCCTCCCTTTTTCCACAAGAGCAGTTTAAACATAGATGGCAAAATATTCTAGTTTGCAAATGTTTTCTATATAATTATGGCTCTGACACATTTGCCACATAATACAACTTCTGCTGCATAATCTCACAATTTTAGTGAATACATTGTTTGGAGCTCGAATGAATTAATTTTATTGCACAGTTACTTAAAACCATTTGCAATATAACTTACATACATACAAAATGTGTTAAAAACAAAATTGCAATTGTTTAAAATCCATACAAAATGGAGATCACTTGGGGATTATCTAATTCCAATAGTAAAATGGCAAAGTAGTATGCTATTAACATTTAAAAGGAGAAAGGTTGGTGAGCATTTAGAGCTGGCAGCAACAAGACTAATTACTGAGGCTGACTTTTTGTCAGACAAAGGACCTTCAATGTTGCCAGGACCAAATATTCCAAATCTAGCCAAATCTGACAGTAGGGTGCAAGAAAATAAAACCAAAGCCGCTTCTTTCACTGTCCGAGCCCCATTGGGTAGCCATATTTGTTTTAAAAGCATCTGACGGGGCTGTAGCATGCCAGGCCAACAACAAATCAAATGTAGAGGAGATTCTGATGAAAAGTTGCAGATTCTACATTTGATTTTAGGTTTGAGGGACTTCCACCCAGGATTTAATTCTTGAATTGGGAGCAGCACTAGTCTGGCCCACAGACTGTATTTTTTTGTTTATTTGTTTATTTGTTTATTGAATAGCTTGCTGTTACAGTACACATGCTCCAATGGGGAGCCATCAGCATCTACTTAGCATGAAACAATACAAACATTTTAAGTATAAAATACTGCAGAAATATGCAGTGAAACATAAATATACAGCTCAAAGAGCCAACTACCCCCCACCCCCGCACTTGAAAGGGTGTGGCATCCTACAAACAAAGGATCTTGAGCATTATTGACATGCATATATAACAATACATCATATGAATCACATTGCAACAATTCCCACTGAGGCACAGAACAAAAAAGAAAGAAGGAAAATCTCATGTAATCCAGTGGCTTAGCGAATTAAGGACACTTCTAAAAGATCTGGACCTTATCCAGCTATGGGGTACTTCTGACATGACAACATTCCCATCAAAAAAGCTCCTGAAAGAAAAATATTGGGCAATGGTCTGTGAGAGAGTCCATACGAGTAGTACTGGCACCAATTTAACTGGCCGCTTTCTTGATTTTAAATCGCGTCCCCATTGTGAGGCATACTGGGATAATATTGAAAGGCCTCAAGACCGCAAATTATATTTCCAATTTAGAATAGGCACACTTACAGTAAAAGCCTTCAGCTCTAAATGGGTACCACTAGGAAGTGATAAATGTCAGAACTGTAAATATAAGGTTGAGTCTATTGCTCACATATTCTTTGAATGCCCTCTCTATCGTGCTCCACGCCGTAAATGGTTAAAACCAATTTGCTCGAATTTGGGCACACGGAAATATAAAGATGCCTTACGAATACTGGAATCTGACTGTTCACCTTGTATAGCTGTAGCAATTGCCAAATTTTTAAAATGGTCTTGGATTATACGCACCCGCACTTTCCAACCTCAGGCTGCTAGCTAGTAATCACCTGTGTTTTATCTGAAACTTTTTTTAATAATGGAGTAATTTTATTTTCTTACTTGTTGTTATATGACCCATTAACAAGTAAGCTATTTGTATTCCAAAACTACAGATTTAAGATATTTAATAACTTTTTTTTTGTTGTCAAAGGTGTATTTTATTGAATGAAAACCAGGAAGAAAAATCTTGCGACAATCTCGCACAACTTCCCTCGCAGGGGGTAATCATGGCAGGCGGGAGGATCTTAAGAGAAAGGGCGAAGACAATCTTCCAAGTGACCGGGGATCGTAAGATAAACAGTCACAGTAAGAGCACCCCAGGCCCATTATGTCCCCAGGCGTTAGCGAAACCGACCCGTTAGCTCTCAATCTTAATCATGGACGACTGCAACCGGTAGAGCCCTTTCGGAGAATCGCTGTACGCCTCCCGCCACAATCGAGTAATAGCGTCCCAGACAAAGCAACAGAAGAAACATAGAAACTCCCCTCCCAACCCCCACCCCCCCTCCCGGTGGTGGTAGCGTCCCTCGTTCACACTCAACCATACATCTAGCATTCATATCTGGAAGAGATGTAGGTGGGTAGACCGCAGATGGAAGCCCCTTAGAGAGGAAGCGAACCAGTGGACCCCAGCGGAAGGTAATGTTTTTAAAATCTCCCAGGAAGACCTCAGCCATGCGCTCCATGCTTAACAATCTCCACAGTCTAGCATACCATAAAGAGATCGCTGGGGCCTCCTTCTTCTTCTACCGCTGCTAGGGTAGTCTTGGCCGCCCCAATGCACAACCATAGGATCTTCTTATCCGCCCGGGTCTGATGTTCCAGCAGTGGATCTCGGAGGCCCAGTAGCACATGTGCCATTGAATCAGCCACGGGGTATCCCAGGATCTCTTTAATATGGGAAAGGATTTCCTCCCAATAGGGACGGATAGCGGGGCAGTCCCACCACACGTGGCGAAAGTCCCCTAACAGGCCACAGCCTCGCCAACATCTGTCGGAAGCGCCAGGATATATGCGGTGTAATTTAGCTGGGGTGAGGTACCAGTCCATCATCGTTTTAAGATGGGCCTCACGGAGTTCAATGGAGTGATTGTGTTTCGCTAAGTCTCTCCACAATTGCGACCACTCTACATCCGATATCTCACGGTCCAACAATTCTTCCCACAAACCCATGTATCTCGGCCTGGGGGAAATCGCCGTGGACAAGAGGTGACGGTAAAGAAAGGAGATAACTCCCCGCATGCCAGAAGCCCGGGCAATAAAGGCCTCAAAAGGGGTAAGAGCTCTAGTAGCAGCTTCGCGAACATCAGGGGAGAGAGCCCAGTGGAGAAGCTGGGCATGATGGTATCGTTCCGCCGGCAGGACCTCATAGTCCCGTCTGCAGTTGTCAAATGTCAGCGGGGCATCTCCATGAAATAGGTGGGTGAGGGCAAAACAGCCCCCCTTCCTCTAGACATCAAAGGGCCCCTCAAATAGGGCAGGCGGGAAGGCAGGATTGAAATGGATGGGCGTAAATGGGGAGGGGAACGTCGTCCACCTCTCGTCCCCGGCGAGCGAGTCCCACACCTTCAAGGTGGTGCCAGTGGGAGTGATGATATACGCATTCTTAGGTCTGTCTCCTTTGGGTTTCCACGCCAGATCCCATATCGACCTTCCCGCCACACTCCTGTCCATATGTAGCCAGTGTTTCTCTGACATCGGTTGAGACCACTCTACCAGTACTCGAAGCTGCGCCGCTTTGTAGTAGAGAAGCATATCAGGAAGGCCGACCCCCCCCCCCTCCTCCCGCGGACGCCTAAGTGCGGCAAAGGCAAAGCGAGCCCGTCCTCCTTGCCAAATAAAGCGGAGCATAAGAGTTTTAACACTGCGAAAGAAGTCAGTATCTACTACGATGGTGAGCGCCTGGAATAAATACAGCAGCTTGGTGAGAAGTGTCATTTTAATCGCGTGTATCCGTCCCAGCCACGAGATGTACCGAGGTAGCCATCGCCGCAGATCGGAGCGGATACGAGCCAGCAGGGGGGGGAAATTGGCAGCGTACAGTTTCCCCACTGTGGGGGTAAGGTGGACCCCCAGGTACAGAAAGGAAGAAAGGGTCCACGGCAGGGGAGACAGCGGTCGAAGGCGGTCCACCTCCGCCAGGGAGAGCGTAAGATTTAAAATAAAGGACTTGTCGTAGTTGACTTTAAAGCCCGCCACCGCCTCGAAGCGCGCCAGTTCAGTCTGAACATGGGGGAGGGAGCGTGCGGGGTCCGAAAGGGACAGCAGGACGTCATCTGCAAATAAAGTGATTTTATGTTGTTCGCCCGTGAAAGGTAGTCCCCGGATGTCTGGGTTTTCCCGCACCGCTATCGCCAGCGGCTCTATACTCAGGGCAAAGAGCAGGGGCGAAAGCGGGTACCCCTGCCTCGTGCCACGGGAGTGGGAGAAGAAGGTCGACAGGTGGCCGTTGACCAAAACCCTGGAGCGAGGGCAGCTATAATTCGCTCCCACCATGGACAGAAACTTGGATGAAAAGCCAAAAGCCGTTAGGGTCTGGAATAGAAATCCCCAGTCCACCCGATCAAAGGCTTTTTCCGCATCCAACCCCACTAATACCGCCGGGATACTGAAGCGATTAGCTTTTTCAATAAGGTGGACCACACGGCGGGTGTTATCGTGGGTTTGGTGCCCCTTAATGAATCCCGATTGGTCAGGGTGGATGAGAGCGGGCATGAGGTGCTGTAATCTGGCTGCCAGTATGGACGAGTATAATTTGGTGTCTATATTCAGCAGGGCTATAGGCCTATAGGAGGCACACTTAGTAGGGTCCTTCCCTGACTTGGGGATAACCGATATAACGGCCTCTGCCATGGAGCCCGTGGTTGTGCCAGACTGCCATGGCGTTAAAGAGGAGCACCAGATAGTCACACACCTCTGCCGCAAAGGTCCGATAAAAGAGTGCCGTATAGCCGTCTGCCCCAGGTGCCTTGTTGGGTTTCAGAGCTTTAATCGCCACCAGAACCTCCTCCCTAGTGAAGGGGGCCTCAAGTAACTCGTTCCACTCGGGAGAGACGCGAGGGAGTAGAAGTGCGGTAAGATAGTCACGCTGGGCCCAGGGTCTAAAGAGTCTCCCGAGTACAGTGCAGCATAGAACTCTCCAAAGAGTTCCGCCTTATCCTCATCTTGATGGTGCAGGTCCCCCCCGGGACCCTGAATACCGCCGATATATTCCTTCTCCCGTTTGTCCCTCAACTGGCGCGCTAGGTGCTTCCCAATCTTGTTACCCTGTGAATAAGAGAGACGGCGCAGTTTCAGGAGAGTGAACTCCGCTCGGTTATTATAATGGGATCTAAGTTTACCCCGGACCGCTGTCAGCGAGCGGAGCGTCTGTCTGGTGGGATTCTGTTTGTGGGTCAATTCCAACCTGGCCAACTCTTCCTCCAACTCCTCTCTTTCCACACGCCGCTGCCTATTAAGAGCCGCGTTGAGGGCTAAACAACTACCCCTGACCGACGCCTTAAAGGCATCCCAAGTGACAAAGATCGAGGTGTCCTGGACAGGGTCAAGGTAAAAAAAGTCACGGATCGCTGTCCGCAGGGCCCTACAGGAGGGGTCGTCACTGACCAAGGAGGCTGGGAAATACCACTTGCGGGTTCCCGCACTATCCGGAGCCCAATGAAAACAGAGGGCCAGTAGGCTGTGATCAGAGACCGAAAGGGGGAAGATCTTAGCATCGCTCAGGGCTCCCCGAAGGGACTGGCTCAGAAACCCATAGTCCAGGCGAGAATAAGACTGGTGGACATGCGAATAGTAGGTGTAGTCCCGGGCAAGGGGATGAAGGGCCCGCCACCCGTCAACCAATCCCCGATCCGTAAACCGCCTATGTGTCTCAGCCGAACAGAGCCCTGAGTCAGCCCTCTGGGGACGCGAGCAGTCCAGCTCACGGTCCCATACCAGGTTAAAATCTCACAGTACAAAAAGTGCCCCCTCAACAAAGTCCTCCACTGTAGTCAGTAAATCTTGGAGGAACCTCTTTTGTCCTGCATTGGGAGCGTACAGAACCAGAAAGGTACACAACTTGCCAAGGAGCACCCCCTTGACCAAGATCCATCTACCCTGTTTATCGCTCCTAACCCCCAACGGCTGAAATCGCACTGCTGAACGGAACATGAGAGCCACCCCTCTGTGCTTAGTATGGGCAGAGGATCTATATATCAGCGGGTATTGTCTATGTTTGAGGCGGGTCTCGTCTTTCCTCGCCAAATGCGTTTCCTGGAGGCCCACCACATCCAAGTCATGATCAAGAATGTATTTCCACACCTTTTGCCTCTTTTGAGGGGAATTCAGCCCCTTCACGTTCCATGTACCAACAGTGACCGGCATCACAGACAAGTACTCTCACTCAGCTCAGCTTCCCACCTCCCCATGCCCGACACACACCACCCCAGCCAGCACCTCTGGATCCCCAACAGGCCCAGTCCCCCCCAGCTCCCCCCCTCAGACCCCCCGCGCTGTGGGACCCACGCCCGCTATCCTCAGTGCGCCAACTCCCGCCCAGCCCCTCGGCTCCAACCCCCCATCCAGGCCCCGGCACAGTAAGCCAGCTTCCTTGGAGCGTAGCTAACACTCCCAGTGCGGACTGCAAGAGCAGGAACATACCTCGACACACATTCACACTACCACCCCCCCTCCTCCCCCTTCCCCCCCTCCATCCCCCCCCCAAACTCCTACCCCCTCCCCCCCTTCAGGTCCGGAGATCCTCAACAGGAGTGCCTCTCCTACCTGTAACTGCAAAGGCCCCGAGGGGGCAATGGAAAGGGGGAAAAAGAAAAAACAAGAAACAAAGAGCCACCATAGGGGCGGCCTTAGCAGCCCTCGGAGGGCTGCGGGAGAGACACCAGTCAATGTCCCACTCAGTTCCGGGGCCGGGGTATCTTCTCCAAAAGTACATATTTACCCACGGTACCTGAGTGGAGGGGGGTGGTCCCTCCGACGCCTATCAGCCTCCCATGCAGGATCATGCCGCTCCTGAGCTGCCCTGCGACTGCGACTCCGTTGCACTCGCCACAGAGGCCACCGCTCCGACTCTCTCTTGCTGGCTGGCTGAGGGATCCGGCCTAATGTGCGTCGCCGGGCGCCCCACTCTCTGCCAGGAAGGAGAGCGCCGCCGCCGCGCTGGTGACTGTCCAGCCCCTGGGGAGGGGGCAGTGTCGTCCAAGCCCAGTATCTCCCTGGCCGCCTGCAGCGAACGAACCTGGACCAGTCTGTTCTGCCATCGGAAGATGAGGCGAAAGGGATGACCCCAGGAGTATGCCACACCCTGCTCCTTCAGATAGGTCGTCACTGGCTTAAAGTCACGCCTCTTTTGTAGCGTTGATGCTGCCAAATCCTGGAAGAGTTGGGGGCGATGCTCTCTAAACTGCAAGTCAGCGATCCCTCTCGCCTTCCGAAGGATGCGCTCCTTAAGCAGAAAATCATGAATGCAGACCAAAATGTCCGGAGGCGGGGCTCCCGTGCCTCTCGGTAGCCCAACTCCATGTACTCTGTCCATTTTAACCTCGTGCAGGTCTTCTTCATCCAGGATCTGCAAAAAGAGTGCCTCCACATAACCACGCAAGTCCCCCGCCTCTCCTCCCCAGGGCACAGCGCGTATGCGGATGTTATTTCGACGGGAACGGTTCTCCAAATCCTCTGCATGAGCCTGGAGATCCAGGTTTTGCTCCGTCAGCCTGATCACATCTTGCTGGAGCTGGTGTACATCCTCTGCCAGGCCCAGATCGTGTTCTTCCAGCGTCGCGACCCTCTCCCCAATGCCATCGACATCCCTTCTCACCTCCCTGAGGTCGGAGGCAAGCTGAGAACGAAGCTCCGAGATGTCCTCCTTGATAGCTGAAAAAAGTTTTAGCATGAAGGCTTTGGTGGCCGGAGCCTCATCATCTCGCGGCCGGGGAGACGAGCTAGAGCTAGTGCTCGGGGATGACGACGTCTGCGACCCCTTCAGAGGCCCCTCTTTGCCGGGTTTGTCCTTGCGATTCCGTTGAGCCATCACGACCTGTCCAGTTGCTGCTGCCCCCTGGTGCGTCCTCTCTAACAACAACGATCCCCCTCCTGTCGTGCCAGAGGCGCCGCTGCAAGTCCGAGGCCCCGGCGCAGATCTCAATCGCCCCCCAGCGGGCCACGCTGCACCTCTCCTCGTCGTTACCAGGGCCGGGCCCCTCCAACAGGCCGTCCGCCTCTGCTCTAGTCGCTGATACAGCCCTCAATGCCTGCTCCCGGGCTCAGACCCCGGGCAAATCCCAGGTCACTCCAAGCGTGGATCCGCGTGCCCTGTGCTTCCTCTATCAGGAGACTGTCACTACTTCACCGGGCCTCACGCAGATGCCCCGGCCCACGTGCTTGCGCGGCTACAGCCAGGTAGCCAGAGGCCCACCGCCAGGAGGCCGCCACCGGGGGTCATCACAGATAGGCAGATAGGGCCGCCGGCAGTTCTAGGCCCAGGGAGTCCTCCAACCAAGTTCCTCACTCCTCGGTGCAGGATAGGGGCGGGCGCCGCTCTCACAACTTCTCTGGCCCGATCGGCCGCACCCCAGGAGGCCGGCCCGCTCCAATCGCGGCCCGGCGCTAGGCCGCAGATCCCCGGGCTCGCGTGTACCGGGTGACCCGTCCGGCCCCTCGGCTCAACCTGGTCTCGCTCCGAATCCTCAGCGGGCTTCCAGGCCACTCACCCCTTGAGTGACTGGGCCTCGGAACGGTGGGGGTGCAGCCGGCTCCTCTCCCGGCGAGCGGCACCGCAGCTGTGCGGCCGGACGGCTCCTCTTCGGCACCGCTGCACGCAAGTCCCCGGCTCCCGCTGCTCCGCCACGCCACAGGCCTCAGCCCAATCTTCAATCTACGGAGCTGTGGACAGCGCCTAAACTACTCCAGTGACTCCAGGAGCGTCGCGCTAGGGCCGGAGCCGTCGGTAGGGTCCAGGGAAGGCGCTGGGCAAAGCTAAGAAGATCACGGCGGCGGAGGGACAGAAAGCACGTCCTACTCCGTCGCCATCTTGGACACGCCCCCCTTAATAACTATTTTAATTATGTGATGTCCATGTATTATTTATAGTGTAATGTATAGTGATGTACTGTGTGTTGCTTTTATGACAATCTGTCGAATAAAGCTTTTTTGGATTTGAAAGAAGGAAAACAAAAAGAAGCAAGGAGCAGGACACTTTACAGATCAGGATGACTCAATAGAGAAATCTTTAGGACAAGAAGACTCTGGCAGGTCCTCCGCATAGGTCTCCAGTTGTGCCCTGCAGAAGTTTGGATCACGGACCCATTTCCGAACTGTAGGGAGGCTCTTAGAGCCCCAACATTGTGCCACAGCTCGCTTGGCTAGTAATGTCGCCTCAGCAACCAGTCGCACGTTTCACAGCTTCAGGGACTTCACATCTCCCAGCAGGCACACCTGAGTCACATACCCCACTCGTTCCAGCACCACTTCTGTTACCACATTGACCACTTTAACCCAGAAGGCAGCTATACCTGCGCACTGCCACGATAGATGCAAAAAATCGTCATATGCTGTCCACATTTCACACAACAGGCTGTGTCACGCAAACCATATTTCCGCAATTGCAGTGGAGTGTAATACAACTGGTGTAAAAACATGAAATGGATCATAAGTAGATTACAGTTGGCAGTGAGGAGCCCAGTCAGCATACAGCAGAACTGCCAATGGTCAAGTGGTAAAACGTGCCCCAAGGCTACGTTCCATTGAAAATATGATGGGTGTTCTTCTGGATCGTTCTCACTTTGGAATGCAGCGAATAGTCAGTTGATCAGACCCTTACACTCCTCACCAGCTAACATCGCCTGCAGTGCTCGCAATGGCTGTGGTTCCGCTGGATAATTAGGATAGATTGCCCTGACCACCTGTCGCACCCTGACATATGTGAAGCACAGTATCGGGCTGTAAGTCCGACCTGCCTGAATGTTCGGCAGTGAACAGAACTGGCACTGTTTATATAGGTCACCCATCTGCACAACACCGACCACTTACAGCGCACGCAGAGCAGAGCAATCCCGCACCGCAGAGATATCTGGATGAGCCAACACATGCAGCTTTGGGGCATAAAGGTAGTCTAGCTTTGCCCTTCTAGCAAGGGCCCGCCAGGCCCAGGCGGTACATAGTACTGGGTCCCCGCCACCACCCGAAAGGGCTGCTGCCACAAGCGGCAGCGGGTTGATAGCATCCGCCTCTATCGCCATGTGAGGGAGGACCCATTGTGGATAAAACCAATAATGCACGAATTGCGCTTGGGCGCACAAATAGTAGAGGCGTATGTCTGGTGCCTCAAAGCCACCACGGTCAAATGGTTGCACAAGAGTATTCCAGCTACATCAAGGCTTTTTTACCCCCAGATGAATGACAAAAGGGCGGACTGCAATGTTTTAAAGGGAGAAAGATTCAGACAAATAGGAATGTTCACAAATAGATACAATAATTTGGGTAAGATGGTCATTTTGATCACTGCAATGAGGTCCGCAAGCGAGAGAGGCAGCCGGGCCCAGCGCTCAGCCCGGTCTGTAATTTGAGAAATGGTGCCAACATACTTCATGGAGATTACCTGCTCAGGGTCCCGATGTAGCCAGACACCCAGGTTTTTCACCGGGTCCTTGGTCCAGGACAACGGGAAGTCCAATTTGATCTCGCAAGTGCCAGCCGTCAGGGGAAACTACATCGACTTAGCCCAATTAATTCCTAAGCCAGAGAAACGTTCGAATTTCACATATTCTTGATGCAATGCTGGAAGGTAGCTTGCAGGTTCACGGACGTCAAAAGCATGTCGTCCGCCTAAAGCGAGACTATATGTGGGCGCTGCCGGAACCTCAATGCCACCAACGCATGCAGCTGTCGGCCCTTGCAAGCGAGAGGCTCTTCAGCCGGTGCAAAAAGCACCGGCAACAAGGGGCAACACTGCTGCGTGCCCCTTCCAATGAGAAACGCTGACGAAACCCAACCATTAATACGAACCCTGGCTACCGGCTCGGTGTACAAGACTCTGATCCACTGGAGGAAGAATGGAGGAAGACCCATTCTCGTGAGGGCTGTAAACATGTAATCCCATTGAAGGGAATCAAATGCTTTTGCTGTGTCAAGCAGCACCGGAACGGCCTAAAAATCGGAGTCGAAATAGTGCAGGGTGGAGAACAGCGTGCTGAAATCCACGCCATCTAATTAACCATACTGGGCTTGATTGCTGGATGATTAAGTCCAACTGCTTGTTTATCTTTCCATGCGTTAAATAAGGTGGCCTGGTGCTAATTCCATTTTAACCTTCTGACTAACAAGTATTGCTCAGTCCCTATTGAATGAGAAATTGCAGAAGAATGTTCCCGTTGCTTGATAGTGATATTCAATTCAGCGCAAAGAATTGCGTGGCCACTGGTTTTCTGTGATTTGAATTCAAAATGAACTATTTTCTAATTAAGGTGGTTACATAGAAAGATATAGTCAATTGTCGAGCAATTCTTAAATGTGGTCAATCCTGAATGTTTGGGATCTCAATTTTTTTATATTTCCTCGGTGGACTTTAGATCATAGTTTTGCAAGTAGGTATTACAAATTCTTTCAGAGCTGGTTAGGTACGTCCTGTTGCTCGTGTTCATTCCCAGATGGTGCAGATTGAAATCACCCACAATCACTTTAGCTGGTAGCAAATGAGTGCGTGGAATTTCTTGTATTGAGGTTATAATGGTTTTTGTAGCTTCCAATTTTGACGGACCATGCACATTTAAATATACATTTCTAACCAGGATTGAAGCGCTGACTTCTCTATCCCCTTTTCCCTCAACTACGAGTGCCTGTAACATATCTGACTCAGTTTTTATCTTCCTTACTGTCAGCAGTTTTAGATGTTTTACGTAAATAGAGATTCTTCCTGATGGTCTGCCATACCGGTTGTGTTTAATTGCTAATTTATGAAAACTGGCGTAGCCTTCCAGATGTATTTGATCTGTGGCCCAAGTTTATTGTAGGCATAAATATCTCCTTCCAGCAATATTTTTTTTGCTATTACTTGTTTGAGAGCTTTCTGTATGCCTGCCAGGAAACGATTTTGAGATTGGAATTTCTATTTTGTTTAGGACGAGATATGCTAGACTTTTCGAATACTAAAGGATTTACGGTAGGGAACTCTTGTTGAGTCAACGAAACATCGGAAAGGCCCACTTGAACATCAGGAGTAGCGAGTACTATACTGTGTCTGTCTGCCTACCCTGCTGGGTTGATCCTTCCATTGGATTTTCTGCAGAGCATCTTCATTTACTGTCCTGTTTGTGATTGTGTCTTCCTGTGTTCTTACAGGTATGGTGAAATTCTGGTATTTCTGATCAGTTTGTATTTTTGATGTACCTCTAAATATACCATGCAAGTGATCTTTTGCTTTCATTGTGTGGTTTCTTGTGTTAGCTGAATCAAGTAAAATTAATGGGTACTTTTCTTGCTCTGGCTCCATTACTGCAATACCCCAGTTTTTAAAGATTTCTTTTCTGTAAGCACTGCTTCCAGCATATGATGGTTAGTCCAGGTCGCTATAGTATCTTTGTTGGGGATATCTTCACCCCTTGGTTCAAATTGAACACTAACCATATCTTCACTTTTTATATGAGGCAATGATGGTATGTGTTGAAGGAGTCTTAGTAGATTCCCCCTATTTAATGTATCGTGCCTACCCTTTGATTTATATTGTGGCTGAAAATGGTTTTGCATGGGTTGCTAGTGTAGGCGGAATTTAGTGTCATGCTAGACACAAGTTGTAACTGTATTGTTCCCTCACATTGTGACTCTGTATGTGTGTTGGAAAAATTACTGGTCACAGGCAGTTTGTTTTTTGTACCTTCACCAAGTGTCACTTTAGAAAGTCTGCAATCGGTTTTGTCCATACCGGTTTCAATTGTGGCTTGTAAGACTTTCTTTACTGCCTCTCCATTTACAATGGGCTATGCTTCTCGAGTAGCTGGTGAGTTTAATGTGTGATCTTTACTGTAGCAGGACCTTCTCCCAGAGGTTTATTTTGTTTTTGAGTCTTAGTAAATATCAGCTATGTTTTTGTTTTTTAACAATACATTTTATTGAATTTTCAGCGTACCAGAAGGGCGAAGCCCAGCTTGGAGAGTACAAAGGAAATGCATAAAGTAAAGTCTCTAGGTACAATGTATGGATATGGTTTTTTAAGCAATTGCCTCTCCTGGTTTTGAGCAGATTTATTTACTGGCTCTGTCGAGACATAAGTTGACTGCCCACAACTCCTTCTAATTTGTGTAGTCTTTTGGCACTTCAGTTGTTTTTTCAATTTTTTCTTCATACGTCGTGACAGATGTGGCTCGGTAGTGCTGATTGAATTTTCCTGCCTACCTTCCTTATCCGGCTTTCCGCAATTTACTGTCAATTGATTATTGGTTACTAGATCTGTTTTTGTATTTGTGTTTGTGCTGACCGTTTTTAGGTCCTTTTCATTAGCGATTTGCTTGGTCGTCGCAAGTATTTTATTACCCCCTACTTTAGTTACTTTTATTTTTAGTAGACAGCAATTCGGGGATTGATGCTAGTTTGTCAATTGTTGAGCCACAGGCGCAGTCTGTGTTTAATGTAGTTGCGTATGCTTGGGCCCACGTTATTATTGTATTCAGATTAGTCAGTTTTTGAGCAATCGCTGATATTGATTTTGCCACAATATTGAGCAACTCCATCTTATTTGGTTGATAATTCAAAGCCTCTAATGTGAGTTGAGATATTTTAAAGAAGATATCCCATATTGTTCCTGAGTCAGTTGTTACTACAGAGTGATTGCTATCATGGTTTTGGCGAAGATTATCTTTTACCGGGATATTGCTGGAGGTTTCACTCCCTGCTGTTGCATGAATTTGTATTTTATCTTTACTATTCGGAGACCTATTTTCCGGAGTATATGCCACCTTATTGGGGGATTTGATTCCTTCGGGCTTTGATTTCTTTCCTACCAATAGGTAATTTGTTATGACATTTTGTGTTCTAGGCATCAGCGCCGTAACAATCAATGTTTGTGTTGTGTTTACTGAGACCTGTTTTGTTTGGTTTTCTTTCACATATTGAATATGGTTTAAAGGTTGCTTATTGATTATTACTTGTACCTCAATTGGTTGGTGAGGCCCAATGCTCAGAGAATGATCTCAGGGATTTTGTAGCATTTGCTTAATAGGTGCTTCAGAGGGATATTTGTCCTGTTGTGGGGAGTGGTCACCATTTGTCAAAAATTCCAGATCCATAATGGACCCCATGATTGGTCCATGTGTTCTCTAAATTCTTGTTCCGGCTGGGACCCAGTTAGGTTTATGGGCCCTGTATTGTCCCTTTTGTTAATGTTGATTTGACCATTCCTTGGGTTTGTTTTTCCTATTGGTGTAATTGGTGAAATAGGTGCAGGTAATTGATCCAGTCCCTCGCGATGGGATACCATTGCACCCGCTGGATCCTTTAAGAAATCAAATTTGCTTGGAATATTGATGGATTTTGTAAACATTCTATACACTGGTGAGATTAAATCTGAGCCACCCCCTCTGTATTTGTTTTGATATTCTTTGCGATAGAACCTTGCCATTTTCCTTCCTTTTTATTGAAGTGTGTTTCTTTGGGTGTTTTTGTCTTCAACAGCCTTTTGATAAAAGTCTCCCTTTTTTTTCAACCACAAAAATTCCCCGATTAGGTTTGTCTCTGTTGACAGCCCCACAGTCACTATCCCAGTATTAGCCGCAGACCCTCTGGAGCAGTAAGTTCAATAGACAGTGCCTGTTGCTTGTCAAGTTATTTGTCAAGTTGTTTGTCCAGTTGCCAAGTTTTCAAATTGCCTGTTTACCTGCTAACGCTGCAGTCTAGGCTCCTTAGGAACAAGAGCCCCCTCGACCAGACACCGGTCAGCTCCTTGCAGTAAAAACCAGTTGAATTCCCTTCCGCCTTTTGCCCCCCTAGGGGCGCCTGGCACAGTGACTATCGACTCCCCCGTCCCACACCGGGGGGGGGGGTCGTCTGCAGGCAATGCTTCTCTCGCTCTTTTCGTGGAAGCGCTACAACAACGATTCCACATTGGCACTACATGCACCCCGGCCAGTCCCTCCAAAGTGGTGGAACAACTCCTGGCCCCCGGGGCTCACCTGCACTTACTGCACTCACTGGCTCGTAAGGGGTCACAAGTGTTTCTGACCCGCACCCCTGCCTGCACCTCTGCCTGCAACTGGAGTGCGACTGGGGTGCAACCAGGGTGTTCAAGGGGCTGGTAATTCAGTTTTCAGCGATTACAACAGTAGCTGGAAGTGCCTGGAAGCAGGAGGGGCGGAAGCTCCTGTCCACCCCTTCCCGGCGCCTGGCTCCGCTGCACTCACTGCAATCAAGAGGCACTTCCAGGCGGGTCCCAAGGCGGCTCCCAGGACGGCGGAGCAGGACCGGGCAAGGCAGGCAATGCAGCAGAGCAGAGAAGTTCCCCACACTTCCCCAGTTGCTAGGTTTATGGAGGGTCTCGGAGGGTCGGGATCAGGACTGGGACCGGGACACCCCCTCAGCCTCCGCTCCATGCACGAGTTTCGTGGCGTCCAACGTCACTCCACCAAAGTGCTTAGAGCTTAGACCGCCTTCTCTCGTAGCACTTCCACGAGAAGAGCGAGAGGAGCATTGCCTGCAGACGAGACCCCCATCGGTGTTTGCAGCTCAAATAGATTTAAACAAATGTGACTTGTTTTGCTGCAAAATAGATGGCCCTGTGCAAAGGTTGACTGATCATCTTTCTCACTGCTGCTTTTGTATGTTACACTGTTACTAACAAGGCAGAATTTTTCCAGAGGCTGTTAGCATGTGTAGAAATTTCAAAATGATAAAGTACCAAAAAATATATTGCATTACGCTGCAGCCTTTTTTTTGCTGAAAAATTTAGTCAACACTGCGGCATAATTTTTTCATCCTTCGCTGCATAATTCCAGTGAACCCAAAGCAGGTAGCACATGTTAAAAGTGCTTTTGCATGAAGCAGAGAGACTGTGAAGTTTGCGAACTTAATTTGGTGTGCGTGCAAATCTTGCATTGAAGATCACTGGTGAGTTGCAGCTACTACTGCTGAAACAAGGCCAATGGAGGTAACAATCGGTGAGGCAGACTGGCCTTAAGGCCAGGGCGGCTTTAGTGCTGGTGGCACCCTATGCAACAATGTTTGTTGGTGCCCCCCAAATAAGCACCTTCGCCATGGATTTTATCGCTACCAACTTTTAATAGGGCCATTGAGTCTCGAAAACCCCACTCTCTCTCAGATGCATTTAATTTGATTTACAGCGCTACTCATACCAGTGTAGGGTATCAGAGCACTTTACATCACACACACAATACACAGAGACAATCAATCATACGTGTGTAAATCACTGTATAGGAAATGATACATAAGACAAAGGAGTACAAGGTGTAACATGACAACCATACTAATAGGCAACATAGTATATTAGTTATTGATCTGGAGAAGCACAAACTCAGAATGTAAAACGTAATACCATGGTTGGGGATTCTCTTTAATAATTAGAATTGATTTCCATCTGAATGAACACTTTTTGCAACATTAGGATAATCAAAGACTGGAGTAAAAAAGAAAACACAACACTCCAATTTATACCTTGCAGTTTGCATGCAGCTTTTAGATGATAGTTAATAGATCACTGTTCTACGCTAGGGTTTTAACTGATAAACTGCAAGTAACAAAAGGATCTCTCTGACAAAAGCAGTAACCCACTGACCTATTTACACTATGTGCACTTTGTGATCTGTGTGGTACGTGTTCTTTGCAGCAGGCACATTAACCCTCTGCACTACTTTTCCATGAGCCCTAACTTCCAAAGACAAAACTCCGATCTCTCTCTAGGAAGAAAATTAATCACTGGCGTTATCATGACATTTTTGTTGTTGCCAAAAATTGCTAGAAGCCAGGAAGGAGGCAGCAAGCGCTTTAAAAACCATAATATACTTGCAAACATGACGCCCCCACCCAAAGTCAGCACCCAGTGCGGTCACACCAGTCGCACCGCCCTAGAGCTGGCCCTTCTCAAGGGTCCTGTGACCTCAGTGACAGTCACTGTTGCTCTAGGGTGTGCTGCTTCATAGGCCTGCCCAGAAGACTGGAGGTGAACTTCAGTATGGATTATGGTGGACAGGCCTTCAAGGTTAACCCACACTTGCCACCGCTAGGGTCCACCTGCTGGTGCAAAGACACCCGGGCTTCTAATGTCTTGTGGGGACTTCTAAAGTCAAGCATGGGAATGTGCTCCCTCAGGAGAGTGGTCTGGGGGACTGGTCATAAAGGCTGAACCTGGTTCCCCAGTTCCAAATTCGGCAGCTCTGACCATAGTGCCACATCCTCTCCCCCACTGAACAAAAACTGCCCCACTGAGAGAAACTCGCACTGCCTTCAACTACAACCCAATTGTGCCCCAATATAAACACCTGCATACGACTCAATTCAAATTAAGCACTGGACAAGAGCAATATGTTGCCTAAAAAAATAAAGCAGCACGGCAGCACTACACTTACTGTTTAGAAATCAGTGAGTGTTTTTGCCTGAAAATTTAAGGGCATGACTACAGGGCCCGGAGGGACCCATTTCAATGTCCATTGCTTATATCCTTACAAAATATAAGCAGTGTGGTTTAAAAAGAGCACAGTGCCACAGTACACATTTTCTTTCCAATCCATCCATCAATCAGGCATTGCAGTACCTCCAGGATTGGTGCACTTCCCCACCCGGGGAAAACAATGCTGTTCAAAGAAAGGCAGAAAAACAAAAGTAGAGCTTCACTGGCAAACTCTGTAAAGTGACGCCAATGTGTTTGGGTGTGAATAAAATCAATCTGACCACTTTGCGACCACTCTCTCTTGCCTCATCTGGGGCAAGATGTAGGTAGCCAAATACCGGTCGGTAACGGCCGAATTCGGCCGTTACCAACCGGTATTTGGCTTTTGAGATGTAGGTGGGTAGTTATTTACAGAATCTGTATATTTACCGATTCGGTAAATTTACCACTTCGGTATTTTACCGAATCGGTAAACATACCGATTCTGTAAATCCATATGTAGGTGACACTCCTAAGAGTGCCACAGGCCCTTAAGAGTCGGTATTTTACCACCCAATCCTATTGGGTGGTAAAATACCGAATTCAGGTGTGCATGCACATCTGTGCATGCACACCTGTGCAATGTGACACGCAGACATGCCCTTAGGGCATGTATGTGTCCCACATGTCACACTAGCCCGTACTTGGGGTGCTAGAGGGTGTCAAAGTGACACCCCCTGCACCCTTGCAGGATTCGGTATTTACCGATTCTGTAAATACCGATTCTGTATTTCCCATTGATTCCTATGGGCTTCAAGGCCCATAGGAATCAATGGGAAATACAGAATCGGTATTTACAGAATCGGTAAATACCGACTCTTACAGATTCGGTAATTTTTTACCTACATCTGCCTCCTTCCAATTTACCGACTCTTAAATACCGATTCGGTATGAGTCGGTATTTAAGAGTCGGTAAATCGGAATTACCTACATCTGGCCCTTAGTCATTTATTTATTTTTCATATTTTTAATCTTTTATTCCAGAGACTGCACTTTGGAAAAGAAAAATGCAGAAGAAGACGGCATTTCCAGCAAGTGTTTTTCTTTTTTGGATTATTGGATCAATTTCACAGGGGAACAAATAAACGAAAGGAGGAAAGAGAGGGTGAGAAGCGTTTATTGAAGTCACGATTTTCAATAAGTGAGGAGGAGCAAGACAGAAAGAGAGGGAATATGAGGAATAAAGAGAGGGGGTGGCATCTGCCAGCAGTAGAGCAGGAGAAGTGAACACTGTTCTTGTCTTCTCCTGGCAAGAGACAAAGCCCTTTTCTGCCCACCCGCCCGTTCCAGAACAACGAGACTTAGCTGTAGGCCTTGGATATTTCCCTTGTCCTGAGATGCATGTTTAAAATAAAAAAGTAGGGGAATGAAATCAATTGAATTAAAGAAGTAGGGCACTTTATGGCCTGCCGATCCGGCCCACTTTGACCACTGCGGTGGTCAGTCAAAATATTGATTTTTAAATATCGACCTACATTAATATTGAGTTTTTAATATCGTAGGGACAGAATATTGAAGTCAAGAATATCGTTGACCAGAATATCGACCCAAAGGTAAGTAATATCGTTTTTTAAATGTGGAAGTAAGTAATGTCCAAATAAGTAATATCATAAGCAAAAATATTGTCAATAATATCGAAAAATGTTTTAGTGTTATGTATTTTAGTATAGATTTTATATGTATGTAAAACATTTTTTGATGTATTTCAATAAATTTGAAATACATGTTTCGAAATTAGTAATTTTGGCAAAGTAAATATTGTGTTTTAGTATCAGAGCAGGTTGTGGGTTTATAGGGGAATAGGATGGGAAGTAATTAAATTATAATTAATTAATTAATATGTTTTTATTAATTGGTATTGATTAATAATTCATTGTTAATTAATTCTTTATTAATTTTTATTAATTAGTTAATTATATTAACTACAATTCATTTATTATACATTTTTATTTATGGTTAATCAATGTATTGTTAATTAATAATTAATTGGTGATTGATTTTTATTAAGTGATAAAATAATTATGTGATTTTTTTATGTGTAGTGGGTTGTGGGTTTATAGGGGAATAGGGTGGGAAGTAATTTAATGAAATTAATCAATGAGATTGTTTTTATTTATTGGTATTTGTTATTAATTAATTGGTAATTAATTTTTATTAGTTAGTTACATATATTATTATAATGAATTTATTAATATTTGTATTTATTGTTAGTGTTAATTCATTTATTGTTAATTAATAATTAGGTGGTGATTAATTATTAATTGGTAAGTAATAGTAATTAATTAGTTAATTTATAATTATATTAATTATAATTAATATATTATTAATTGGTATTGATAGTTAAATTAATTGTAATTTTTTGTATGTGTACTGTGTAGTGAGTGAAAGGGGAAATAGTGTGGGATGTAATTTAATGTTATTTTTGTAAATATGTATTGTAATTTATTGTTATTTATTAATAATTTATTTGTAAAATAAGTATTAATATGCTATTTTTGAATACAAAATTATTTAATTGATAAGTTTGTTAATTTAACCTCTACGCTATCCAGCGCTTTCCCTACTGTTGCACTCACTGGAGTGGGAATAGTAAGTTTTACCCCTACGCTATCCAGTGCGTTTACCTACTGTTGCTCTCACTGGAGTGGGAATAGTAATTTTTACCCCTACGCTATCCAACGCTTTCCCTACTGTTGCACTCACTGGAGTGGGAAAAGTAATTTTTACCCCTACGTAATCCAGCACTTTCCCTACTGTTGCACTCTCAGGAGTTGGAATAGTAATTTTTACCCCTACGTTATCCAACGCTTTCCCTACTGTTGCACTAACTGGAGTGGGAATAGTAATTTTCAACCCTAAGCTTTCCAGCGCTTTCCCTACTGCTGCACTCTCTGGAGCTGGAATAGTAATTTTTGCCCATACGCTATCCAGCGCGTTTCCCTATTGTTGCACTTTCTGGAGTGGGAATTGTAATTTTTACCCCTAAGCTATCCAACGCTTTCCCTACTGTTGTACTCACTGGAGTGGGAATAGTAATGTTTACACCTACGCTATCCAGCTCTTTCCCTACTGTTGAACTCTCTGGAGTTGGAATAGTAATTTTTACCCGAACACTATCCAACACTTTCCCTACAGTTGCATTCCCTGGAGTGGGAATAGTAATTTTCACCCCTATGCTATCCAGCGCTTTCCCTACTGTTGCACTCTCTGGAGTTGAATAGTAATTTTTACAACTACGCTATCCAAAGCTTTCCCTACTTTTGCACTAACTGGAGTGGGAATAGTAATTTTCAACCCTAAGCTTTCCAGGGCTTTCCCTACTGCTGCACTCTCTGGAGTTGGAATAGTAATTTTCACCCCTAAGCTTTCCAGCGCTTTCCCTACTGCTGCACTCTCTGAAGTGGGAAAAGTAATTTTTACCCCTACGCAATCCAGCACTTTCCCTACTGTCGCACTCTCTGGAGTTGGAATAGTAATTTTTACCCCTACGCTATCCAATGCTTTCCCTACTGTTGCACTAACTGGAGTGGGAATAGTTATTTTCACCCCTAAGCTTTCCAGCGCTTTCCCTACTGCTGCACTCTCTAGAGTTGGAATAGTCATTTTCACCCCTATGCTATCCAGCGCTTTCCCTACTGCTGCACTCTCTGGAGTTGGAATAGTAATTTTTACCCCTACACTATCCAATGCTTTCCCTACTGTTGCACTCACTTGAGTGTGAATAGTAATTTTTACCCCAACGCTATCCAGCGCTTTCCCTACTGTTGCACTCTCTAGAGTTGGAATAGTAATTTTTATCCCTATGCTATCCAATGCTTTCCCTACTGTTGAACTCACTGGAGTGGGAATAGTAATTTTTGCCCATACGCTATCCAGCGCGTTTCCCTATTGTTGCACTCTCTGGAGTGGGAATTGTAATTTTTACCCCTACGCTATCCAACGCTTTCCCTACTGTTGTACTCACTGGAGTGGGAATAGTAATGTATACACCTACACTATCCAGCTCTTTCCCTACTGTTGCACTCTCTGGAGTTGGAATAGTAATTTTTACCCGAACGCTATCCAACACTTTCCCTACAGTTGCATTCCCTGGAGTGGGAATAGTAATTTTCACCCCTATGCTATCCAGCGCTTCCCCTACTGTTGCACTCTCTGGAGTTGAATAGTAATTGTTACACCTATGCTATCCAAAGCTTTCCCTACTTTTGCACTAACTGGAGGGGGGAATAGTAATGTTTACCCCTAAGCTATCCAGCGCTTTCCCTACTGTTGCACTCTCTGGAGTTGGAATAGTAATTTTTACCCCTACGCTATCCAATGCTTTCCCTACTGTTGCACTCACTGGGGTGGGAATAGTAATTTTTACCCCTACGCTATCCAGCGCTTTCCCTACTGTTGTACTCTCTGGAGTTGGAATAGTAATTTTTACCCCTATGCTATCCAATGCTTTCCCTACTGTTGAACTCACTGGAGTGGGAATAGTAATTTTTGCCCATACGCTATACAGCGCGTTTCCCTATTGTTGCACTCTCTGGAGTGGGAATTGTCATTTTTACCCCTACGCTATCCAACGCTTTCCCTACTGTTGTACTCACTGGTGGGAGAATAGTAATGTTTACACCTACGCCATCCAGCTCTTTCCCTACTGTTGCACTCTCTGGAGTTGGAATAGTAATTTTTACCCGAACGCTATCCAACACTTTCCCTACAGTTGCATTCCCTGGAGTGGGAATAGTAATTTTCACCCCTATGCTATCCAGCGCTTTCCCTACTGTTTTTTTTTTTGTAAATTTCTTTTATTGTTGCATCATACGGATCATCAAGAAAAGCAGTGTGGCAATCCGGGGGGGGCGTCAACATTCCGCCAACCCCCGGTGATACGCAACATTTTGAACACAGTAGCATACAGTATTTATCACGATAAGATCATTTCGTGGTCCAATTTTTCACCCCAAACCCCCCCTCCCAACTATCCCACTGAACATCCCCGGGCAACTGAGAGGCCTCTATCCGAGGTCCCCCTTCCCGCCCTTCACCTCCCCCCCCCCCCAAACAACTCGTCCCCCATACCTCCCCCCAGGCCCCGGATCTCGCGTCTTCCACACCCCACATGGCAGAAGCCACAAGCATTAGGTCGACTCATCCTCCGGGTCCTCCAGGTTCAACAGGTGCAAAACATTCGTACATGAGACCACCTCTGTGGGCCATATCGTAACCCTCAATTTTCCCCCCCTCTCCACAGTGCATCCCCCTATTCGAGTCCGTGATAGTGCCTCCACTTGGCCCATATTTTACGAAATTTCCTCGGGCACCCCCTCGCTTTATACGTAACCCTCTCAGCTGCCATGTACATGTCTAGGCCTCGTCTCCAGTCATCCAGATTCGGCCGTCCTGGTGCCCCCCACATTCTAGCAATATCTCTCTTGGCGACTACCAGCGCCAACAACAGGAAGATAAGAGAGTATCGTGTGACATCCACCTCAGTCGACAAGCCCAGGAGCGCCAACCTAGGGTCTCTGGGGACGTCAACCTCCAGAACTGCTGATAATTCTGTGAAGACCTCATTCCAGTACCCCTGAATCACGGAACAACCCCAGATGATATGGTAGAAATCACCCTGAGGATGTTGGCACCTCAGGCAGGAGGCATCAGCGGCCCTCCCCATCCGGAAGAGTCGTGCCCTATCAAAGTAGGCCCTGTGGAGAACCTTGAATTGGATGAGGCGAAGCCGCGATTTGATGGCCACCTCCCTAGGGTGCATGAGGATGAGTTCCCAATCCAGGGTTTCAAACGTGCCCACATCACCCTCCCATCTCTCCCTCAAGGCCTGTAGGTCACCTAGCATATTGTTTGTCAGTGTTTTGTAGATCATGGATACCGCCCCCCTGTGTATCCGCTCCTGGAGCAGGCGTCCCTCAAGTGGTGCATATTGGGGAATGTCAGTAAGGGATATGTTCTGTGTGCCCCACGCATGTCGCAATTGCAGGTATCGGAAGTATTGTGTGTTATGAAGACCAAATTCCTGTTGCAGTGCCTGGAAGGTTTTCAGCCCCCCCCTCGCCATGACATCCCCGATCGTAGAGATGCCAATGTCATCCCACTGTTTGAAACCCCTCAGTTTGTGGAGTTCGGTCAGCCAGCTGCAGGACCACAGGGGGGTTTGCCGGGTGGGTCTATGTTGCCATCCCATTTTCACCGTAGCTTTACGCCACGCCGTTAGGGTGATTCTAGTTGCCGGGAGAAGCCTACGACCCCCCATACCCCCGTACAGGAAGTGTAAGACCGTCCTTGCGCCCCATTTGGATTTTTCTAGGGCATAGGTCGGGTGATCCGCTGGGGCATGTATCCACTCGTTGACCGGGGCCAGGTGTTCGGCCCAGTAGTATGCCTCTAAGTTGGGAAGCGAGATGCCCCCGCTGTATTGGTGCCGCTGCAAAGTCGTTAGTGCCACTCTCGGTTGTTTCCCCAGCCACAGGTAGGAGCGGAGGTCAGCGTGTATTTTTGATGTAGTTGCGGCAGGCAGCGGGTAATATTCGTTTTGGAGGGCGTATAAGAATTTCGGAAGAAGGATCATTTTATACAGGGCGGCCCTGCCCAGGATGGTGAGTGGGAGTTGTCGCCATCGCTCCATTTCCGCCTTCGCGGCCACCAGGATCCTGTCAATGTTAGCAGTATAGGAACGACGGGCGTCTCGGGTGATGAAAACCCCCAGATATCGGAAGCCCTCTGTGGTGTGCAGGAGCTGTTCGGGCAAGCACTCCCCTCTAGGGGCCCCCTGAGGATCGTAAATGACCGATTTGTGCCAGTTAATGGTATGGCCGGCCACTGCCCCGAAGTCTCCCAGCTCCTTAAATAGGGCAGGGATAGTCTTAGTCGGCTCCGTGATGTACAATAAAACGTCATCAGCGTAGAGGGAGATTTTCTCCTGGTCCGCGTCCGACTCCCCCCAGTGAAACCCCCTCACGTCCCCGTTGTATCGAATGCGAATCGCCAGGATTTCAATCGTGAGGGTGAAAAGCAGTGGGGATAGCGGGCACCCCTGTCTTGTCCCCCGCTCTATCGCAAACTCTCTGGATAGCCTGCCATTGACCCTCACCTTCGCTCTGGGGTTCGAATAGAGCAGCTTCACCCATCCTAAGAACTTAGGCCCTAACCCAAAGCGTTCGAGCGTGCCCATCAAGAAGGGCCAATGTACCGCGTCGAACGCCTTCTCCGCGTCCAGGGAGAGGAACCAGTGGGGTTCATCCCTGTCACAGACCTCCTGGAGCCAATTGTGGGTTCGCCGTAAGTTGAGTTTGGTGGCCCTATCCGGGAGAAACCCAGATTGGTCCGGATGCACTAGATCTGGAATGACCTGTCGTAGGCGTCGCGCCAAAATAGTGGCCAACAGTTTGGTCTCGATATTAAGGAGGGAGATTGGGCGGTAGGAGGAGCACTCCTCCCTGGGTTTATCCTCCTTATAGATTGGGACTATGGTGGCTAGGGTCAAATCCGGCGGGAGCCGCCCGGCATCAAACGCCTCGACGAGCAATCCCTGCAGGTGGCGCGAGAGGAGGTCTCCCGTCCGTTTGAAAAACTCCGCCGGAAAGCCGTTGGGGCCCGGCACCTTCCCAGGCTTCAAAAGCGCCAGCGCCTCCGTAATTTCGGTAAGTGATAAGTCTGCCTCCAGGGTCTCACAATCTTCGGGGGTCAACTGCGGGATTTCCATATCTCCCAGATAGGCCCGCACTACCTCCGCTCCCCCTAGGTCTCTAGCCCGATAAAAATTCTCAAAGTAGGCCGCGAAGGCCTCCGCCACGGAGTCATCTGTGGACGCCCGCGCGCCCCCCTGGAGCCTGATCTCGTCCACCCACCTAGCAGCTCTCTCCCGTCTACTCAGCCAGGCCATAAGCTTCCCAGATTTGTCACCCACGTCGTAGAGACGGTGCAGGGTGGCCAAGGCCTGCGTGCGTGCCTCGTTCGTTGCCAATTCCCTGTGAACCTTTTGGGCGTCGAGCAGTTTCCTAAGGTCCAACTCACTCCCCGTGTTATGGTATTCGGTCTCCAGGGACAGTACGGTCGCCTCCCCAGTTGCAATTGCCTCATCACGCTTCCTCCGAGCCTCACCCACCCTAGATTGGAAGCGATCTCTTAGGACCGTTTTCATGGCCTCCCACAACGTAGCCCTGGACTGTACCGAGCCCTCATTTTCCGCCACATACACTCGGATATCCGCCCTAATGCCTCTCAGAATTTCAGGCGTCTGTATGTCCCACGCCGACATGTGCCAGCGGGCCCGTCCGCCACCCCCGTCCCGTCCTATGTGTGCAAGCAGAGGTGAGTGATCCGAGATGCCCCTCGCCCTATACTCAGCCTGGTCCCCCAACGATAGCTCCTGTCTCGAGGCGAAGATGTAATCTAATCTTGAGAAGACTTTGTGTGCCCCGGAGAAGAAAGAGTATTCGGACTGTGCGGGGTGTAACCATCTCCAAACATCAGTGAGGCCAAGCATGTCCATTTGACTTGCCAGTGCCGTGGCTGTAGTTACTGCACGGGCGTTGCCGGACCTATCTCGTGCCGTGCACATCACATCGTTGAAATCCCCACCTATAATTTGGACCGTATCAGCCGTGTGCAGTAGTATGTTAGTGATCGCCTGCAGTGTGCGCGCCTGAAGTTTGGGTGGGGCATAGACCGACAGTAGCGTATACCTGCGCCTCCTCCAGGTCCCCTGTACCCCCGCGTACGTCCCTTGGGGATCTAACCATGTGCGCGTGGAGGTGAAAGGGGTCGTTTTCCTGATGAGTATGGCCGTGCCCCGTGAGTCCGTGGTGTACCCCGCGTGTGCTAGCACTACGTATTGGCCCCGTGCCAGAAAAGCGCACTTGTTCCCTCTCAAATGCGTTTCCTGTAGGAAGATAATGTCTGGCGCTGTTCGTTTAATGTAGGCCGTGACCAGGCCTCTCTTGATTTTGGAGCCCAGGCCGTTCACGTTCCAAGTAAGCACCTTCACCCCGGGCCCATCTTGAGACGGGTCAGTCAGTGTACCTGCCATTGAGTTGCTTGACGTGAGAAGTGCGGCCTCCCCAGACTCCGCTGCTTGGGCCATGTGTATAGCGATAGGATAAGCGCACCCCAGGGCAAGGGACCAAGTAGTCGGGCACACATTTGCAATGATGGAACCACACCTGTCTCCGGACTCCTAAGCATGACTCCCCCCACATTCCCCCCAAGAACAACCAAACAACATAAACAAACCCCCATCCCCCCCACCCCCACCCCACCTACGCCACCCGGCCATCCCGCCCGTGCAACCATCGACGGTTCAGGATACCAGGGAGCAAGGTCTGTCGCCCACCCTCCAAACAAAACCCACCTAGTGGGTGCCTAGTTGTCCAAAGTCACGTAGCAGTACGGAGTGTTTCCACCCCTCAGAACAAAGCAAAAAAAAAAAAAAGTACCTGTGCGTCCCCGGCAGGGGGCTGCCAAAAACAGATTCTCAGGCCCTTAGCCCCTCAGGAATGCGAATCTTGTGTCTCATGATCAGTACCTTCCACGGCGTGTGTCCCACCCTGTTCCAGGTCGTGGATGGCCACGGCCAGTGGGTGGAGGGACGGATCCGTGTGATCTTCCGCGTCCGATGCAGACACTTCTCCCTCGTGGTCCGCGCCATCGCCAGACCCGTTCAGCAGACACCGGAATCTTGATCCCCTTTCTGGGTCCCGTGCCGCCGCGTCGCCTGCGTCCCCCGTTCTCCCACCAGCGGTACCCTGGCGCGATGGATACGGGCTCCGTTGAGATTTCCTGTCCACTCGCTGTTGGCGAGAGCGCTGCGATCCACTGCGAGCACGTTCGAAGTTAGCTGCCGCGAGCTCCTCCCGGATCCTACGACCTTCCTCTTCCGCCTCTCTCAGCAAGGGCCGTTCCTCTAGCCAGTTCCAGGCCTCCTCCGGTCGAGCAAAGAAAAGCGATTTTCCCTTATAAAGAACCTTGAGTTTGGCGGGAAAGAGAAGCATGTACGATATGTTCAGGGACCGCAACTTAGCCTTCACAGTATCATAGGAGCGCCTCTGCTTCTGCACATCTTGGCTATAATCGGGGAATATCATCACAACCGTGTTCTCAAACTTAAGTTCCCCCATTTTTCGGGCCTCCCTCAGGATAAGGTCTCTGTCCGCATAGTTCAGCTCAGGGGGAATAGGGAGGCAAGATGACGGATTGCGCCCGTGTGACACCGGGGTCCGGGATTCCCACTAGGGCTCCGTGCGTAGAGGCGGTGGGAGGGGGGGGGGGGAGGGGGGAACTACCACCCCACAGCCCCGTGCAGGCCCCGGCGGGACAACGTTGCGCTCAGGTGCGAGCGCCTCTTACTTGGCTCCCGTCCCAGGGAGAGCGGTCCGCGGCCAGTAACTTCAGTCCCCGGCCCCACAGGCCCCAATCCGCCACCGTGGTCCGTCAGCGGGGGGGGGGCTCCCAGGCGTCGGTCGTCAATTCCGGAGCAACCGCACTCACGCGGTAGGGGGAAGCGGTCCGCCCGTCTTCGTCGCAGCCCTCGAGCCGCGTCAGCTCCGGATCCCGGCTCCGACCGCCTCCGCCATCTTGAGGCACCTCGGGTCTCCAGGGAAGGCTCTCGAGCAAGTCGGTCTCCCCACAACGGGAGGGCAAACCGGAGGAACGTGCCTGCACCTCCAACCTCCGCCCACTCCTCCGCCGTATTTTTTCCCGAATTTTGTAGGCTAAGGGCATAGATATCGCCGGATCATAAGCAGCTCTGCCGGGAGCGTTGCCGAGGCACGTCTTACTCCGCCATGCAGCTAGCCACGCCCCGCGCTTTCCCTACTGTTGCACTCTCTGGAGTTGAATAGTAATTTTTACACCTACGCTATTCAAAGCTTTCCCTACTTTTGCACTAACTGGAGGGGGAATAGTAATTTTTACCCCTAAGCTATCCAGCGCTTTCCCTACTGTTGCACTCTCTGGAGTTGGAATAGTAATTTTTACCCCTACGCTATCCAATGCATTCCCTACTGGTGCACTCACTGGAGTGGGAATAGTAATTTTTACCCCTACGCTATCCAACGCTTTCCCTACTGTTGCACTAACTGGAGTGGGAATAGTAATTTTCACCCCTAAGCTATCCAGCGCTTTTCCTGCTGTTGCACTCTCTGGAGTTGGAATAGCCACTTTTAACCCTACGCTATCCAATGCTTTCCCTACTGTTGCACTCTCTGGAGTTGAAATAGTAATTTTTACCCCTACGCTATCCAATGCTTTCCCTACTGTTGCACTCACTGGAGTGGGAATAGTAATTTTTACCCCTACGCTATCCAGCGCTTTCCCTACTGTTGCACTCTTTAGAGTTGGAATAGTAATTTTTAGCCCTATACTATCCAATGCTTTCCCTACTGTTGCACTCTCTGGAGTTGGAATAGTAATTTTTACCCCTACGCTATCCAATGCTTTTCCTACTGTTGCACTCACTGGGGTGGGAATAGTAATTTTTACCCCTACGCTATCCAGCGCTTTCCCTACTGTTGTACTCTCTGGAGTTGGAATAGTATTTTTTACCCCTATGCTATCCAGCGCTTTCCCTACTGTTGCACTCTCTGGAGTTGAATAGTAATTTTTACACCTACGCTATCCAAAGCTTTCCCTACTTTTGCACTAACTGGTGTGGGAATAGTAATTTTCAACCCTAAGCTTTCCAGCGCTTTCCCTACTGCTGCACTCTCTGGAGTTGGAATAGTAATTTTCACCCCTAAGCTTTCCATCGCTTTCCCTACTGCTGCACTCTCTGAAGTGGTGTGGTAAATAAATAAATAATACCCTATTTTTGACTAGACTTATAGCATAACAGATAGCTCAATAAAATAAGAGTCAAGATTCGAGGTAGTAGGAGTTTCTGCAGGTTTATTACAGCATAAGGACAGGATCAGGACAACCTGCATAGGAACAGAATGACAGGGCCCAGCAGGACAACTGGGGCCCAACAGGGGAAAAGAGGCCCAGCAGCTGCTGGGGCTAGGTCTGGGATGAGCGCGCTAACATTCAATAACAAAACACAGGCATATATACATAGCGCGAACACATAGCATTACATTGCAGTAGGCGTAGCAGTGGGTGGAGCAGAAAGCGTGACGCGTAGCAGTCGCGAAAGATAACAGTAAAAATGGGTGTAACTGAGAGTATACTTAGACATGTGATGCAAACGTAACAGAATATGTCATGAATGGGGCGGAAACATAGGAGGGGGCTACCTAAGGAGCCGGGACCTCTAACCTAATGGTGCGCGAAAACTGGCAATGACGTGTTACTAGGAGAAGCTGGGGGCTACGAACTCTGTGCTAGGAGCAGAGACTAGAGTCGGGAGGGTCGGAGCGACATGTACCTAAACCCTATCTGGTATCTAATGTTTAGGGAACATGTTGATATAAACTAGAAGTCATGAGGGGAAAAGCTAACTTGATTCTAAGACTGGACCATGCATTATTCTACATGTAGTGCGTGATGAAGAATATTAAATGACCATTAATACAGTATTTCTCTAACGTGGAGCCGAGAAGGCTAGACAATGACGGAAACTATTGATGCAGTTCAGTAGCTCAGGAATGCAGAAGGAGGACTGAACTGATAACTGGAACTATAACATACTTTTGGCAGACTCAGAGGCAGAGCCAAGCTACACCGGGCACTGCGAGGCAGGAAGTAAGTGAAGGGTCGAGGATACAGGTGGGGGCTGTATCGCTCCTCAGCGAGGCTTTCAGGAGACAGGAGCTGAATCTGTGGTCCGGGCCCTTTTGAGGCCTGGAAACGGGGACTTTATAATGGAATAACGTGCACACTGAGAAACGTGGCAACATTACTTTACATAGGCCTGATATTCGTAGTATTCACGAGGACTGGAAAATGACATACCAGAGGTGGACACAACTGGAATTGCGCCTTTAATCGGACATGGGGAATAACATATGCATATTGGTCATGCACACATAACATATGATGGATGAGGCGTAGGGACACAGAACATGGCAAAATTTACTTTTCCACATTCCCTCCTTGTCACTACGTTTCCATCAGGAAACATCAATTTTCATGATACCATCTATCATTTCATACAGTACCATTTGCTCGTCTCGAATTGTCTTGGAACGGGATTTAGAACGGGGCTTGGGACTAGGAATACAAGAGGTAGCACACATGCTGCAAATCGCAGGGCCACATTGTATACAGAGGCAGCAGCTAAATATGATCGCTACTGCAATACCTAGAAAGGACAGGACTTTCCATCCCCATGCGGAAATTATATTCCAGAACCAACCGGACCATGTCCAGGTGCCTGGATCTTGATGTAACAGATGGGCAATTTTATGGAGTCTGGTTATAGCTGAATAAACAGACGGCGCGTTATTTGGAATGAAAATGCAGCAACTAGATCCGATGACTCTACAGGCCCCGCCCCTATCGGCCAGTATGACGTCAAGGACGAGACGATTTTGCAAAACAACAAATCTCATAGCAGATTGTTCCTCGGTTAGGTTACCTAGAGCAGAGGCAGTCTCATTAACTACAGCTTCAAGGGTTCTTGTTAACCTACGGATCAGTTTACTATTCTGGACAGGTCCTACAAAGAAGAAGAAACCTTTATTGAAATCTGTATACTGTTCTAGAGTAGTTTCAGTATAATCGACAATTGGGGACTCCCTTCTATGTCTAATGTGTACTAGATGTGTGTTTCTGTGATAATCAGATGGGGCTAGAAAAACAGGTGGCAGTAGGAAGGCAATGTAACAGGTTCCCTCCCAATCGAGGGGCAGACGGACATATGCAGTTTGACCACAAATAAAATAAGAGTGACGTGAAGCTTTGAAAACAGATTTCCCACTGTCACTATACTTGATAACAGTAGTACATACACTATGACCTATATGTACAGAACCATAACTACGGACACATAATTCGCCTTTGACAGGTAGTACTGAAATAGCAGGTAAGTCTGGAGTAGTATCAGACTGAACATTCAGGACCATGAAATTCGACGAATAATTACCTAAATTATAAACTTCATTTTCTAGATCTAAACCTGTTCTGTGGGGGAGACCTTGCTTGTCTGGAAAACATGTACTGTTAAGAAAAGACATATCTGTTGAGGATGACGTTAACGTGGACCATGCTCCACACGAACCATTGTGTGAGAATGGATAAGGAAAGAGTGGCAGAACTCCCTTCGGTGTCTGGAAAGGGGGGAGTCGACCACACACCCAACAATTAGTGGCATTGCTGGTCTGGTGTGAGTAATGTAACATACGGATAAATGTGTTATTACGCATAGCGAGGCGGTATGAATATTCGTGAGGAGGCAGATCACTAAACGTGTGCTCTACTGTAGCATTAGTAGACATATTTACATGAGGAACTGGTAAATACAGGAAAAATGCGTAACTAGTGCAGGAAATCATTATGCTGAGAAACAATATGAAACTCAGAAAAACGATACATTGAAGTGAACTTCGACTGACTCTCTCACTATGGGGGTCTATTTTATACATGTCAGAAACAATCTAACCGTTTCACCTAGGGGAGGACTTATACAATCAAACTGACTGACTTATTTTACTAGACCTGAGCTTTAACTTATACTCCTGTTGCGGGGTTTTCTCTAACAAGGGAGGGGTTGTAATAATGTCTTGTGCGGGACAGTCCTTTAAAACAATGTTCTGGCAATCTTTCGAATCCTGGAAATCCTTGGAAATGTTCTTGGAGGCTGATTTCAATCCTTTGAAAAGTTTTACATGAGAAAGATGGACCCACCCCTTCCTGCCTGACGTGGCTCCTTCCAACGTGGTTCCAGCGGACTTGATCTGTCAAAATTTCTGATCATCACAAGGGAGCCCGGAACGATCTCGTGCAGTGCCACTTCGGTATTGTCTGGAAATGCAGCGGCAACCTGTGAACGACATGAGTTGAGGGCAGACATCAAGGAAGCTAGGTAATCTGTCAGCATATTACATGAAACATCGGTAATACTTCGGGGTCTAGGAGTACCCCACATGTTAGGGGGGCGGCCGAATACGACCTCGTACGGGGACAGACCTGATCTGGAATGTGCGACCATGCGCATATAAAACAAAGCGACTGGCAGAGCTATTAACCAGTCCACACCTTTGTCTTTACAGACTTTTGCAATGCGGATTTTCAGAGTCTGATTATGTCTCTCTACGAGACCGGCTGCTTCAGGATGGCGTACACAATGGAACTTCCACTGGTACCCTAACAAAAGGGAAACGTGCTTCATTAACTCTGAGGAGAATGGCTGACCGTTATCAGAATATACGACTCTAGGGAGTCCGTATCTAGGGAAAAATTCACGAACCAACTGCTTGGCAGTGGTCGCGGCTGTGTAATCTGGGACTGGATATGCTTCTGTCCACCTGGACAAAGCGCATACAACTACAAGGACATACTTGAAACCTCGACATCGCTCCATTTGAATATAATCCATCTGGAGGACCTCAAAAGGGTGGTCAGGGGGCTGGAAACCACCTTGTTCCACCGGGACACTTTTACCTGGGTTAAACTGACAACATATCATACAGGTACGGACTTTCTGCTTGGCTGCAGCTCGTAAATGCTTATTGAACCAAATGTTCTGGATACTGTCTAACATAGCTTTTTCTCCTAAATGGGCTGGACTATGTGCGGTATTGATAATGACTTGAACCATAGAATCGGGGAGAAACCATGTGGCTCTACCCTTCGTTAACCATCCTTGATCTGTCTGAACCCCTCCTTGTTCAGACCATTTCTTGATTTCATCGGGAGTAGCATGTAACTGGATATCTATGACATCTTGTGTAGGGTCCTTAACTGTCATGCATGTAATCGGATCTGGAGTATGTGTCATGTTAACTGGAATGTCTGGAGTATGTGCTGTAAGCTTGGCTGTGCGGTCTGCTAGATCATTACCTTGGGAAATAATGTCGGTGACTTTCGTATGTGCTTTGCACTTCATGATAGCAATAGATGTCGGTAAATGTATGGCATCTAACAGGGCTTGAATAAGGAGACCATGCTGAATCTTGGTTCCATGAGAAGTCATGAAACCTCTCTCCTGCCAGAGCACTCCGAAGTCGTGTACAACTCCGAATGCGTAACGTGAATCTGTGTAAACATTAACCTTCAGGTTCTTGGCGTGTATACAGGCTTGTGTCAGAGCGACTAGCTCTGCTGCTTGAGCGGACAGGGTGTCAATACGGTGTGTTTCAATAACTTCAGTGTCAGTAGTCACTGCATACGCGGCGACTAGTTCTCCTGTACTAGTTCTCATACATGAACCATCCACATAAAGTGTCAGGTCAGGATCTGGTAACGGAATATCTGTCAGGTCTTGTCTTGGCTTTGTCGTAATGTTAACTACTTCCACACAGTCATGTGGGTCTGGATTTGAATTAACTGATGGTAACAGTGTAGCGGGATTCAGAACGTTGCAGCGTCTGATTTCTATGTGTGGCTGGAACAGTGTCAATTCATAACCTGTTAAACGTGCAATTGTCAAGTGCTGAGTTTGTGTTCGGTTTAAAAGAACTTCTACGGAATGTGGGACTTGTACTGTCAGGGAATGTCCTAAAACTATAGAATCACTTTGTCTGATAGCTAGTGCTGTGGCTGCAACTGACTTGAGGCACGCAGGCAACGCCTGGGCGACTGGATCTAATGTGCTCGAAAAATAAGCACAGGGCTTGTATTGTCCTGCTTGATCTTGTGTGAGAACAGACAATGCTGTACCTTCCCGTTCAGTAACGAAAAGTGTAAAAGGCTTACTGTAGTTCGGTGTAGCTAGAACTGGAGCTTGACATAGGGCTTTCTTTAACTCGTTGAAACTAAGTGTATGGTCAGATGTCCAAGGGAGGACAGTCGATACGGCTGCCTCCTGTGTCGTTAACTGTATCAGTGGCTTGGCTAGAAATGCATACTGGGGAATCCATTGTCTACAATAAGAAGTAAGGCCGATAAAAGCACGTACCTCCTTCTGGGTTCTGGGCTGGGGAAGACTCGCTATTAACTGGATACGGTCTGGTGTCAACTGCCTACCCCTCTTGGACAGCAAGTGTCCTAAGTATACCACTTGCTGGACACAGAATTGAAGCTTCGAAGGTGACACCTTGTGCCCCATCTCGGCTAGAAAATACAGAACTGTAAGTGATGCTCGCTCACAGGCACATTCAGAACGGGCAGTGATCAGTAGATCATCGACATACTGGAGCAGGGCAGTGTCAGTTGGCATGTGAATATTGTCTAGTTGTCTCTTGAGTGCTTGACTGTAAATACTAGGACTTTCTGTGAAACCTTGAGGAGCGCGTGTAAACATATAGCTCCTTCCATTTAAACAAAAACCGAAAAGAAACTGGCTGTCTGGATGAATTGGAACACTGAAAAATGCATTCTTGAGGTCAATGACAGTGAAAAACATGGCTTCGGAATCGATGGCTGTTAACAGGGAAGAAATATCTGGGACAACTGGGTACTGAGGAATAATACATTTATTAAGCTCTCGTAAATCAATCACTAATCGATATACTGGGGGTGCATTTGGATCAGTACGTTTCATGACTGGAATGATCGGAGAATTGCATACATTGGAGTCAGTTTCTACAACTACTCCTTGAGCCATGAGCTCGTCAATAATTTTGGATAAGGCTGCTACAGCCTCGGGTGGCAATCTGTACTGCCTGATTCGTGGTAACACTACACCTGGCTTGAGAGTCACACGATGGGGTGTGATTTGCATGTAACCTACATCAGTTGGACCTTGCGCCCATAAATGCTGTGGAACATTAGACAATCTTGAATCAAAATCTCGTAATACATAGTGACCCTTAAAGTCACGTAGGAACAGACGTATTCCCTCTGGGGAACAACAAATAACTGCACCTAATTCTTTCAGTGTCTTAATACCTAATAGGTTTTCTGGACATGACATGACTTAGTAAGTAACAGATCAGTAGTACGGGACAATGGACCTACTTCTAGAGTAACTGGCTTTGATATCTCATTAACTATTGGCTTTCCTGAAAATCCAAGGGAAACATTTCTTGAGCCTGAGAGCGGAGCCCCTGGAACTTCGGCATGACTAATTGTGGTCCTACTTGCCCCTGTATCGATCAAAAACTTTCTGTCTTTCCCTAATACTTGACTGTGAACATAGGGACCTTCTTGGTCTACAGGTATCTCGATGAGAGGCAAGCCTACCTCCCTCTCTAGGCTGTTTCATGAATATGACTGATACTCTGGATACTCGGACTGTGCATACTGATACATCTGTGATGTAACGTGTTGTGTTGCAGCAATAGGCTGCGGTGCGGAAACTGTCTGTGGTGCATTCTGTGACTGAGGAATCTGTGAAACTTGTTCTTGTCTAGGCGGACGTGGTCTTTCTTTAGTCTTACCAGTAGCTATGTTATGTTTCAGAACTGCACACTCGTTTATAAAATGACCTGGCTGTTTACAATAATTGCAGTTCCCTTTAACGGGAGCTGCAGGATGACTGGCTTGATTCGGACCCCTCTTCTGACTGTCTTGAGGAACAGATTGTGCAACTAGCACTTTCATTTTCGTGTCTTTCATACGTTTTCTCTCGTGTTCTTGCTCTTCTCTGATTCTATTCTGGTGGTACTGGAGCATCTGGAGCATCTGGGACGGAGTATTTGCTTGCCAGGTGCTTTCGACTTTTAAAACTCGGTTTTTAATTTGTGGACTTGAATTCTCGACTAATTTGGTGACGAAAAGATGAGGGTATGACTCACTACTTGTCTTGAGACCACTATTAATACTAAAACATTTTTCAAATCTAGAATAAAAATCACTAATATCTTCATCTTGTTTCTGTTTACAGGCTGAGATTGCATCCCAGTCTTCTTTCCTAGTTGTCAATAATCTGGGTAAAACTTGAATCAGTAATTCTGGTAATTCTTTACATTTATCTCCAAGACCGGTACCTGGTACTCGTGCCTTGTCTTCAGCTTCTAGAGCTGCCCAATCGATCTTTTTCTCTCCCACCTCCCATTCTTTTTCCTTTAACTTTTCATACACCCCTGCGGGTAACAGGACCTTTAACATTTTAATAATATCTGGGTAAGTGTATTCTCCCATACGGAGCATGTCTTTTAATTCTCTATGGAACCCTGCTGGATCTTTGTCATGACAGGGAATTAATTTCTTCATTTCAAGAAGTTCCATCTTTGAAATCGGAGTGTATACAAACACTCGTTGCATTACGCCACCCGCCCCTTGGACTGGGTGGACTTCTCGTAACGGATTCTGTCTGTCTATGTAAAACGATTTACTTTCTGGAGGTGAGACATGAACAAAATGCGGGTTCAGAAACGTTCTATATTTGTGGCGCTGTTCTAGAATGACACTAATTAAATCAGTACCTAGACCTCTCCATCTATACTGGAGTAACTCGTTCAGGATATCGTGCAACGGACCTGGATCAGAATGTTGACCCTCATACAAAGTAATGAGGTGCTGGATCATATACATACCCACCAGTCGTTGCTCGGCTGGGGGCAGTTTCAGAAACATTTGTGCCACTATTTCGTCTGGAAAAGTGGTAGAATCAGTAATCCATCGGACTGCTGATCGGGCTAGTTCTTGTTCATGCATAGTACTTAATTCACTGTAACCGACTCGTGATTTCAGAATGTGATCGGTAGCTTGAAATACTTGTTCTAGAGAACCTTGTTCTGGTGCTAGATGAAAAATAGACTTGGGTTCTAGACGTAAATGGCGATCTGGAAATCTGGATTTTCCTACATACGCTATTCTGGCGGGATTCTCGTTCTCTTCCTCTTCAGGATCAGAGATACTTTCTTTCTCGCTTACTTGTGCTGCTTTACGCTGGTCGTGTAACCTTATTATTTCTTTACGAATTTTCTTGTACATACTCTCCATAGCACCGACGGTCTTGTGCTTACCCTCGGCTATATTATCACTCCACCTTGTCAGGATTCTCATTTCGGCGGAATCTTTAGACGGGTAATCTTGTTCTCTTATTAGACAATTGATCAGGAACTTTAATATCATGAGCTGAATCTCGGCTTTCCTTTGAGACATAATCTCGCCAATACTTTCTGGATCATCCCCTGTACGGATGAAACGATATATTCTGTCTAGATCTTCTTTCATATTCGGTAAGGTGACTAGATACTCGGTCACTCTCCTTACACGTAAGGAATATAAAACCATAGTATATTCGCCTGGGACTGGATCATAGACACATTCGTTAAGGGCTTGCCTGATTTCTGTGACAGACTTATTACTTTTAGGAGTACGCTGTGATGCTTGAGCATGTAATTCGAGTGCTGATAAACGCTTGTGTGGCGGCGGGGTTTGAGGAGTAGCTCCTCCTGCGGCCCCTAAACTGGAGTCGTCTACTGAGGCTCTACGTCCTGGCAGAATGGGAAGTGGAACTATAGGCTGGACCGGGGGTACCGTAACAGGTACTCCGGTGTCTGGAGGAGCGGGAGGTGCCTGATTTGCAAGGACTGGCGGAGCGCGAACAGGATTTGCATATTCTGGGACTGTGTCGTCCAGATAGGACGAAATAAAAATATCAGCTGCGGTCGGTTTGTGACGTAGCTTGGTCGGAACTAATGGTGGCGGGAAATTACTGGATGCCTCTGGGGTCGCTTTTGGCAAACCTTCGGCAAGGAGAGGATACATACCCTTAATGAGGGCATGCCTCTGTCTGTCTGACTGTTCGGCTTTGACTTGTTCACCTATCTCGATTAACTCTCTTTCTTGGGCTCGTTCTTGGGATTCTCTACTTAACTCTGACTTTCTGACTTCCTTTTCCGTTCTTCTATGCGCCTCTTTACGCCATAACTCGATGGCATCTTTCTGTGACTGTCTGGCTTTCTTTTTCCATAATGCTTCTTCTACTCGCATGATACATTCGGCATCCCATGTACCCGATACGGGCCATCTATACTTTTCTTCTAACTGTTTGGTATACTCTACCCATAAATCTAGATACAATATGGCGCTTATGCCATGTTTCTGATACATAAAATGACCTGGACTGTCCCTAGGCGGGACAGGAACCGCTTCCTCTAATAGACCTTTTCTAGTTTTTAACTGACGTAACTTGGAAAATATAGGCATGACTGAACTGTAATCTGGACACAATACAATACACAATAAAAACACGAAATCACATCGCACTCATACCACAACAGTAAATTACATGAAGAACATTATAAATAACAGTTCGAACAGAATATTACCTGGAATACTGAAAACAGAAACAGAACAGAATTTCTCGAGAACGGAACAGACTAGAATTACTGGATGCACTGCTGTAACAGTACGGAACATACCGGTCCCATAAAGGGACACATCAAGACCCGTATCCACCTAGGTGAACACTTCGTTTGTGAGTCTGGGCACCACCAACCCACGGACCAGGAGTCAATTTAGATTGGTCCTGTCTAGATACTACCCCAGCAATGGTACTCACCGGGCAGCACGGAACGGAAGGCCTCGAACGGGACTGGACGACGGACGACGAACTTCGGACTTCAGTTACGGGTGGGCCTCCGGATACCTCGGACCTTGGACTCTCGGCTTGGGCTCTGGTCGGGACTCGCCGCGTTCCTCCACCGTCTCGTTCGGATGCTGGACCGCCTCCTCCGTCTCCTCCGTGGGCCTGAGGGATACTTGAGCAGAAATATCTGCCACTGCGCAGAAGAGTTCCGTCACGACTGCAGAGGGTCAGGGGGTCGGCGTGGCTTCACCGACGCGTGGGGAAAGGGCAAGTCCCTATTCGGGCGCCATTATGTGGTAAATAAATAAATAATACCCTATTTTTGACTAGACTTATAGCATAACAGATAGCTCAATAAAATAAGAGTCAAGATTCGAGGTAGTAGGAGTTTCTGCAGGTTTATTACAGCATAAGGACAGGATCAGGACAACCTGCATAGGAACAGAATGACAGGGCCCAGCAGGACAACTGGGGCCCAACAGGGGAAAAGAGGCCCAGCAGCTGCTGGGGCTAGGTCTGGGATGAGCGCGCTAACATTCAATAACAAAACACAGGCATATATACATAGCGCGAACACATAGCATTACATTGCAGTAGGCGTAGCAGTGGGTGGAGCAGAAAGCGTGACGCGTAGCAGTCGCGAAAGATAACAGTAAAAATGGGTGTAACTGAGAGTATACTTAGACATGTGATGCAAACGTAACAGAATATGTCATGAATGGGGCGGAAACATAGGAGGGGGCTACCTAAGGAGCCGGGACCTCTAACCTAATGGTGCGCGAAAACTGGCAATGACGTGTTACTAGGAGAAGCTGGGGGCTACGAACTCTGTGCTAGGAGCAGAGACTAGAGTCGGGAGGGTCGGAGCGACATGTACCTAAACCCTATCTGGTATCTAATGTTTAGGGAACATGTTGATATAAACTAGAAGTCATGAGGGGAAAAGCTAACTTGATTCTAAGACTGGACCATGCATTATTCTACATGTAGTGCGTGATGAAGAATATTAAATGACCATTAATACAGTATTTCTCTAACGTGGAGCCGAGAAGGCTAGACAATGACGGAAACTATTGATGCAGTTCAGTAGCTCAGGAATGCAGAAGGAGGACTGAACTGATAACTGGAACTATAACATACTTTTGGCAGACTCAGAGGCAGAGCCAAGCTACACCGGGCACTGCGAGGCAGGAAGTAAGTGAAGGGTCGAGGATACAGGTGGGGGCTGTATCGCTCCTCAGCGAGGCTTTCAGGAGACAGGAGCTGAATCTGTGGTCCGGGCCCTTTTGAGGCCTGGAAACGGGGACTTTATAATGGAATAACGTGCACACTGAGAAACGTGGCAACATTACTTTACATAGGCCTGATATTCGTAGTATTCACGAGGACTGGAAAATGACATACCAGAGGTGGACACAACTGGAATTGCGCCTTTAATCGGACATGGGGAATAACATATGCATATTGGTCATGCACACATAACATATGATGGATGAGGCGTAGGGACACAGAACATGGCAAAATTTACTTTTCCACAGTGGGAATAGTAATTTTTACCCCTACGCTATCCAATGCTTTCCCTACTGTTGCACTCACTGGAGTGGGAAAAGTAATTTTTACCCCTACGCAATCCAACACTTTCCCTACTGTCGCACTCTCTGGAGTTGGAATAGTAATTTTTAACCCTACGCTATCCAACGCTTTCCCTACTGTTGCACTAACTGGAGTGGGAATAGTTATTTTGACCCCTAAGCTTTCCAGCGCTTTCCCTACTGCTGCACTCTCTGGAGTTGGAATAGTAATTTTTACCCCTACGCTATCCAATGCTTTCCCTACTGTTGCACTCACTGGGGTGGGAATAGTAATTTTTACCCCTACGCTATCCAGCGCTTTCCCTACTGTTGTACTCTCTGGAGTTGGAATAGTAATTTTTACCCCTATGCTATCCTATGCTTTCCCTACTGTTGAACTCACTGGAGTGGGAATAGTAATTTTTGCCCATACGCTACACAGCGCGTTTCCCTATTGTTGCACTCTCTGGAGTGGGAATTGTAATTTTTACCCCTACGCTATCCAACGTTTTCCCTACTGTTGTACTCACTGGAGGGGGAATAGTAATGTTTACACCTACGCCATCCAGCTCTTTCCCTACTGTTGCACTCTCTGGAGTTGGAATGGTAATTTTTACCCGAACGCTGTCCAACACTTTCCCTACAGTTGCATTCCCTGGAGTGGGAATAGTAATTTTCACCCCTATGCTATCCAGCGCTTTCCCTACTGTTGCACTCTCTGGAGTTGAATAGTAATTTTTACACCTACGCTATTCAAAGCTTTCCCTACTTTTGCACTAACTGGAGGGGGAATAGTAATTTTTACCCCTAAGCTATCCAGCGCTTTCCCTACTGTTGCACTCTCTGGAGTTGGAATAGTAATTTTTACCCCTACGCTATCCAATGCATTCCCTACTGGTGCACTCACTGGAGTGGGAATAGTAATTTTTACCCCTACGCTATCCAACGCTTTTCCTACTGTTGCATTCACTGGAGTGGGAATAGTCATTTTTACCCCTACGCTATCCAGCACTTTCCCTACTGTTGCACTAACTGGAGTGGGAATAGTAATTTTCACCCCTAAGCTATCCAGCGCTTTTCCTGCTGTTGCACTCTCTGGAGTTGGAATAGCCACTCTTAACCCTACGCTATCCAATGCTTTCCCTACTGTTGCACTCTCTGGAGTTGAAATAGTAATTTTTACCCCTACTCTATCCAATGCTTTCCCTACTGTTGCACTCACTGGAGTGGGAATAGTAATTTTTACCCCTACGCTATCCAGCGCTTTCCCTACTGTTGCACTCTTTAGAGTTGGAATAGTAATTTTTACCCCTATACTATCCAATGCTTTCCCTACTGTTGCACTCTCTGGAGTTGGAATAGTAATTTTTACCCCTACGCTATCCAATGCATTCCCTACTGTTGTACTCTCTGGAGTTGGAATAGTAATTTTTACCCCTATGCTATCCAGCGCTTTCCCTACTGTTGTACTCTCTGGAGTTGGAATAGTAATTTTTACCCCTATGCTATCCAGCGCTTTCCCTACTGTTGCACTCTCCGGAGTTGAATAGTCATTTTTACACCTACGCTATCCAAAGCTTTCCCTACTTTTGCACTAACTGGAGTGGGAATAGTAATTTTCAACCCTAAGCTTTCCAGCGCTTTCCCTACTGCTGCACTCTCTGGAGTTGGATTAGTAATTTTCACCCCTAAGCTTTCCAGCGCTTTCCCTACTGCTGCACTCTCTGAAGTGGGAATAGTAATTTTTACCCCTACGCTATCCAATGCTTTCCCTACTGTTGCACTCACTGGAGTGGGAAAAGTAATTTTTACCCCTACCAATCCAACACTTTCCCTACTGTCGCACTCTCTGGAGTTGGAATAGTAATTTTTTAACCCTACGCTATCCAACGCTTTCCCTACTGTTGCACTAACTGGAGTGGGAATAGTTATTTTGACCCCTAAGCTTTCCAGCGCTTTCCCTACTGCTGCGCTCTCTGGAGTTGGAATAGTAATTTTTACCCCTACGCTATCCAATGCTTTCCCTACTGTTGCACTCACTGGGGTGGGAATAGTAAATTTTACCCCTACGCTATCCAGCGCTTTCCCTACTGTTGTACTCTCTGGAGTTGGAATAGTAATTTTTACCCCTATGCTATCCAATGCTTTCCCTACTGTTGAACTCACTGGAGTGGGAATAGTAATTTTTGCCCATACGCTACACAGCGCGTTTCCCTATTGTTGCACTCTCTGGAGTGGGAATTGTAATTTTTACCCCTACGCTATCCAACGCTTTCCCTACTGTTGTACTCACTGGAGGGGGAATAGTAATGTTTACACCTACGCCATCCATCTCTTTCCCTACTGTTGCACTCTCTGGAGTTGGAATAGTAATTTTTACCCGAATGCTATCCAACACTTTCCCTACAGTTGCATTCCCTGGAGTGGGAATAGTAATTTTCACCCCTATGCTATCCAGCGCTTTCCCTACTGTTGCACTCTCTGGAGTTGAATAGTAATTTTTACACCTACGCTATTCAAAGCTTTCCCTACTTTTGCACTAACTGGAGGGGGGATAGTATTTTTTTTTTTAAATATATCTTTATTAACATGAAGGCATAAGTTACAGACACAATACTGTAATCAAAGTTCAATTTCGTCGTTTGCGCAGTTACTTATCGGTAGAGCAATATAAGTAATGTGCATATACATGTATGGTAAGTGCATTCTCAAAAGTAACACGGATGAGTGCTATCAGTTGTCCTTAATACAATTCTCTGAGATCAATTTCGGTGTCACATTTTGTATCTGGTACATCATTCTAACCTTCAACATATATGTATTAATTGGCATGGCAGATATCGAGGAAAGAAGAAAAGAAAACCCAACTAATGTCATCACATTCTTGTCATTGTACACACGCCCACAGCCAACCATCAGTCACCCTGCTCGGTATCAATGTTGTTTACAATAGTATTACATGAACACAGCATTACGTAGTATAAGTAACTTAGCAACCAATCACCCAACATTTTACTCCTCCTCCCCTTCAGAGTCTAGGTTCTCGTCCTCTGGCAATGGCTCGCAGATGTCCCCTCTATAGCCATTCCATGGCAACCAGATTTTGTTCCATTTACGGGGGCAGGCCCGGAGCACATACACTGCTCTTTCTGTCACCATAAGCATGTCCATATTTTTAGTCCATCTAGCCGCTGTCGGCAGTTCCGGAGCACCCCATTTCTGTGCAATGTCTCGCTTGGCCACTGTAATGGCTAGTGTGGCCCATAGCAGGCCATATCTGTCCAGATCATTGGGGTCCCAGATGTTCAACAGGCATTTACGGGGTTCAGGCAGAATAGAGATCTTAAGGGCCTGAGAGACAGTGCGCATAACTTGCCTCCAGAATTCTTGTATCTTTGGGCAGTCCCACAGTGTGTGAAATAGTGTCCCCTCCTCCCCGCAACCTCTAAGACAGAAGGGATGTGGTGCCCTTTGTATCCTGTGAAGAAGTGTTCTAGTGTAGTAGATGCGGTGCAGAATTTTGAGTTGCACCAATCTGAATTTCGCCGAAATGCCTACTTCTCTCGGCGATGCAAGCGCTTCATTCCATTCCGAATCATCTACCTGTCCTATCTCCTCCATCCATTTCTCTTTAAGTTTCAGTGTGGGGGTCTTCCAGATTATTAACCAGCTTTTTATATGTGAGAGAAGTTGCGCTTTGTGACATAAAGTCTGTCAATAGTCTATCCTCTAACGGTGAGGACTCTGGTACTTCAGTGTCAGCAGGGATTGCTCGGAGCAGTGCGTGACGTATCTGCATGTACCTGAATGTCTCATTAGGGTTAAGGTTATACTGTTGTTGGAGTTGTGAGAATGCAATCACTGTGCCCTTGTCCCACAAGTCCCCCACCGTGGAGATCCCTATGTGGTCCCATTGAGTGAACCCCGTGCACGCTCTGAGGTTTCCCAATGAATTAGTGTCCCACAGTGGCGTCATTTTGGTAATTCTCCCTTTCCAGCCCAGTCTTGTGTGTGCTACGTGCCACAGGGCTGCCATGTGTTGTGTCGGGCCTATCAGTTTTTTAACCTGTGACTTGTTGTACAGAACGGAGAGCATGCCGTCCGCTCCCAGTTGAGACCAGTCCGCCCTGTAAGCTGGATCCTCACGCGGGGCGTGGATCCATTGATTAATAATTTTAAGTTGGGCCGCCCAATAATAGAGTTGAACGTTAGGCAGGGCAATCCCACCCTCATACCAACTCTTGAACAATTTATCATGCGCTATTCGTGCCGGGCCGTTGTTCCAGAGTAAACTGGAAACCAATGCTGCAATTCGTTTGAAATAGCACGGTGCTACTACATACGGGGTATTTTCCAACACATAAAGGAATCTGGGAAGGGCCATCATTTTATATAGAGCAGCCCGCCCAAGAAGGGTCAAGGGCAGGGCCGCCCAGTGTCTAACATCCGCACGCAGGCGATCCAGTGGTGGCTGTACATTTTTGTCAAAGAAGTCAGCGGCAGTATTTGTGATGACAATACCCAAGTACTTAAAGGAGGTAGTTTCCAGTGTCAGGGGGCAATCCTCTTGCAGCAGCGGTCCCGGGCCCTTAAGCACGTAGATCACCGACTTGGACCAGTTTATGGTATAACCCGAAAAAGCCCCATGTGCGTTGCATAGATGTAGTAGGGCAGGGATCCCATTGTTAGGGTCAATCATGTATATGAAATGAAATGAAATGAAAGAAAATTTATAACGCGCAAACTAAGCCCAATGGGCATCAAGGCGCCTAGCTCAAAATAGTTACATATCTCAGGTGCTATTCACTGGTATGCTTTCTTAAAACACCATGTTTTCAGGGCCTTTTTAAAAAGGGGCAGTGAGGATATCGATTTTAATTCAAGAGGGAGTGTATTCCACAGACGGGGGGCAACTGTTGAAAAGGCTCTACCTCCCCATCTGGTCTTCTTAGACCGTGGAATAACCAGAAGGTTTTGTTGTAGTGAGCGCAGACATCTGCTGGGGACATAGCCGGAGAGAAGTGAACCCAATCCAACAGATGTTCCAGATTTCAGAGCACTATGTACTAAGCAAATGATTTTGAAAGAGATGCGGTGCTCTATCGGAAGCCAGTGTAGGCTCTTTCTGGCTACAGTCGCAGAGGAAGAATGGGGGGTATCCAGAACGAATTTTGCAGCCGCATTTTGTACGGTTTGAAGTTGCTGTATTAGTCCCTTATTAATCCCTGCATACAGTGAGTTGCAGTAGTCCAGCCTTGAACCAATCAATGCAACCACTGTCTGTTTCCTAGCTTGCGGGGAAAGATAGTGCGCTATTCGACGGAGAATTTTAAGAATTCCCCAGCAAGTAGCCCTCGTTCTGTTAACCTGAAGGGTCATTGCCAGAGAAGTATCGAACATGACCCCCAGGTTCCTAGCTGAGTGGGAGGGAACAGGGCAGGTTCCTAGGGATTGCGGCCACCAGTCACTTGACCACACATCCTGATCCTTTCCGAAAATCAGCACCTCGGTTTTGTCGCCATTCAGCCTCAAGGAGTTGGCTACCATCCAGTCAGAGACTGACTGCATACAGCTCCTGAAGTTGAAGGCGGAGGTGCTGACCGGCTGGGTTAGTGACACCATGATCTGAGTGTCATCTGCATATGACACTACTTCCATTCCCTGGGCTTTTACCAATCTCGCTAGGGGGGCAACATAAATGTTAAATAGGGTCGGACTCAGGGCCGACCCTTGTGGTACCCCACATTGCAGCGATGTAGGGGGAGAGAGGTATTCTCCTAATTTGATCCTCTGTTCTCTATGATCTAAAAAAGAGGACAGGAGGTCCAGGGCTGACCCCTCCACTCCCATCTCCCTCAGACGAGATGTTAGTATCGAGGGAGATAGGGTGTCAAACGCTGCGGTCAGATCGAGTAAGACCAGCAGTGTTGTCTGTCCCTGATCTACCTTCATTCTGATATTATTGGTAACCATAGTAAGTGCAGACTCCGTACTATGGAGTTTCCTGAACCCGTGCTGGGTATGATCTAAAAACCCAGAGGAGTCCAGGAAGGCAGACAAGTGCAGATTCAGATGGGACTCAAGCATTTTGGCGGGGGCAGGAAGTAAGGATATGGGCCTAAAGTTTTTCAAGATGGTTGGGTCAAGTGTAGGTTTTTTAAGTAACGGCCTAACAATGGCTTTCTTCCAGTCTGACAGAAAAATCCCGTGTGACAGGGCACTATTCATTACTTCCAATAGAGGAGGTAGAAGCGTAGTCCTACACTCCTTCAGCACTCTGAGAGGACATGGATCCAGAGGGGAAGAGGATTTAGTCCTATTCAGCAATGCGTTAAGATTATCAAGAGTAATCTGAGGGAAACTAGAGAGGGTCGTAGTGGGGTTTTTTGTCCTGACTTCCAAATTTGTGAGAGCCTGAGTAGTATCAGTCCCAAGTAATTTTTTCTGCGCTTCTAAGTTAACAGCAATCTCAACTATTTTAGTATAGAAAAAGGATGAGATCTTATCGCAGAGCTCCTGAGAACCCTTCACTGGGTCTGGAACTTGCAGTGTACAGAGTGAATCCACTATTTTGAACAACTCTTTAGATGACGTGAGAGACGTGGTGAGTTCAGAGAAATATTCTTGTTTTGTTTTGATGACTGCGGCCTTATATTCGCCCAGCTTTTGCTTGTGGGTCTCTCTGTCAGCATGATCCCATGATTTCCTCCATTTTCTCTCCTGTCTCCTGCAGCTCTGTCTCTGCAACCTAAGAGACTCGGTGAACCAGGGGGCAGAGGGCCTCCGTCTCGCTGAGTATCGATGTGTAACAGGAGCTAGCTCATCTAATGCACCAGAGATAGAGTTTGCAAGATTTTGTGCAGCCTTCTCAGGATCTGATGGCAGATAGACAGAACCAATGAAGGGGGCCAAAGCGTCATTCGTGATATTTTTATAGTTCCTTTTACCCGTTCCCTGAGTTAAATCTTTACTAGAGGGAACTGAGTGGGAAAAAGTCAGGGCTAACGGTACAGCCAGATGGTCTGTCCAGACTAGGGGTTCCGGCGTCCCTGTCTTGACTCTAGGGTCGTTGGAGAAGACTCCATCGAGGGTGTGGCCTGCCTGATGTGTAGGGCCCTTAACCAGTTGGCGAAAGCCACATTCTTTAAGAGGATCGACCAGGGAGGATGTATCTTTAGAAGTAGAGTCATCTAAATGAAAATTTAGATCCCCTAAGATAGTAAAGTGAGGCTTGCCAACGTATGGCTCCAGGATTCTGAACAGGTCACTGCTAAAATTGGATCTAGGACCTATATGAGCATATCGTCTGCATATAGGGAGATCCTATCTTCCCAGCCAGCCTCCCATGTGATGCCACGAATCAGCGGCGTCGTCCTAATTAGGATCGCTAATGGTTCCAGCACCAGGGCAAAGAGCAGAGGCGACAATGGGCACCCCTGTCTCGTCCCCCGTCCCAACAGGAACGTCGGCGAAATGTGGCCATTTGCTGCTACTTGTGCCACCGGTGACGTGTATAGTAGTCGCACCCATGCTATGTATTTCGGTCCGAAGCCCATACGTGCAAGTACTGCAAACAGATATTCCCATTCCACTAAATCGAACGCCATTCTGGCATCAAGTGAGAGGATCACCGCTTGTTCGGAAAGGAGGTGTGCACGTGCCAGCACTCCATGGACCCTTCTGAGATTTAGTGCCGTGCTCCTGTGGGGCATAAAGCCCGACTGGTCAGGGTGTATCAGTGTGTGTAGGTGTTGTGTCAGACGGCTGGCCAGTAGTTTCGCCAGAATTTTGGCTTCTACATTGAGCAAGGATATCGGGCGGTATGAGGTGCATGCGGTTGGCGGTTTATTCGGTTTCGGTATGGCCACTATCGTGGCCGTGCGCTGGTCTAGTGGTAGCTCCCCCCTATGCAGGCTGTCCGTGTACATGTCGAGCAGTGGCTTACTTAGTTCCTGGGCCATCGCTTTATACCATTCCACGGGTAGTCTGTTGGGACCCAGCGCCTTGCCGGACTGCAATGCCTGTATGGCCAAGTGAATCTCATCTTCCGTCAGGTCAAGGTCGAGCTCCAGCTGCGCCTCTAGCGTGAGTCTGGGAATGGCAATATGGGATAGTAATTTTTACCCCTAAGCTATCCAGCGCTTTCCCTACTGTTGCACTCTCTGGAGTTGGAATAGTAATTTTTACCCCTACGCTATCCAACGCTTTTCCTACTGTTGCATTCACTGGAGTGGGAATAGTCATTTTTACCCCTACGCTATCCAGCACTTTCCCTACTGTTGCACTAACTGGAGTGGGAATAGTAATTTTCACCCCTAAGCTATCCAGCGCTTTTCCTGCTGTTGCACCCTCTGGAGTTGGAATAGCCATTTCTAACCCTACGCTATCCAATGCTTTCCCTACTGTTGCACTCTCTGGAATTGAAATAGTAATTTTTACCCCTACGCTATCCAATGCTTTCCCTACTGTTGCACTCACTGAAGTGGGAATAGTAATTTGTACCCCTACGCTATCCAGCGCTTTCCCTACTGTTGCACTCTTTAGAGTTGGAATAGTAATGTTTACCCCTATGCTATCCAATGCTTTCCCTACTGTTGCACTCTCTGGAGTTGGAATAGTAATTTTTACCCCTACGCTATCCAATGCATTCCCTACTGTTGCACTCTCTGGAGTTGGAATAGTAATTTTTACCCCTACGCTATCCAATGCTATCCCTACTGTTGCACTCACTGGGGTGGGAATAGTAATTTTTACCCCTACGCTATCCAGCGCTTTCCCTACTGTTGTACTCTCTGGAGTTGGAATAGTAATTTTTACCCCTATGCTATCCAGCGCTTTCCCTACTGTTGCACTCTCTGGAGTTGAATAGTAATTTTTACACCTACGCTATCCAAAGCTTTCCCTACTTTTGCACTAACTGGAGTGGGAATAGTAATTTTCAACCCTAAGCTTTCCAGCGCTTTCCCTACTGCTGCACTCTTTGGAGTTGGAATAGTAATTTTCACCCCTAAGCTTTCCAGCGCTTTCCCTACTGCTGCACTCTCTGGAGTTGGAATAGTAATTTTCACCCCTAAGCTTTCCAGCGCTTTCCCTACTGTTGCACTCACTGGGGTGGGAATAGTAATTTTTACCCCTACACTATTTAATGCTTTCCCTACTGTTGCACTCACTGGAGTGGGAAAAGTAATTTTTACCCCTACGCAATCCAACACTTTCCCTACTGTCGCACTCTTTGGAGTTGGAATAGTAATTTTTACCCCTACGCTATCCAACGCTTTCCCTACTGTTGCCCTAACTGGAGTGGGAATGGTTATTTTCACCCCTAAGCTTTCCAGCGCTTTCCCTACTGCTGCACTCTCTGGAGTTGGAATAGTAATTTTTACCCCTACTCTATCCAATGCTTTCCCTACTGTTGCACTCACTTGAGTGGGAATAGTAATTTTTACCCCAACGCTATCCAGCGCTTTTCCTACTGTTGCACTCTCTAGAGTTGGAATAGTAATGTTCACCCCTATGCTATCCAGCGCTTTCCCTACTGTTGCACTCTCTGGAGTTGAATAGTAATTTTTACACCTACGCTATCCAAAGCTTTCCCTACTTTTGCACTCACTTGAGTGGGAATAGCAATTTTTACCCCAAGGCTATCCAGCGCTTTCCCTACTGTTGCACTCTCTGGAGTTGGAATAGTAATTTTTACCCCTACGCTATCCAACGCTTTCCCTACTGTTGCACTAACTGGAGTGGGAATAGTCATTTTCACCCCTAAGCTTTCCAGCGCTTTCCCTACTGCTGCACTCTCTGGAGTTGGAATAGTAATTTTTACCCCTACGCTATCCAATGCTTTCCCTACTGTTGCACTCACTTGAGTGGGAATAGTAATTTTTACCCCAACGCTATTCAGCGCTTTCCCTACTGTTGCACTCTCTAGAGTTGGAATAGTAATTTTTACCCCTATGCTATCCAATGCTTTCCCTACTGTTGAACTCACTGGAGTGGGAATAGTAATTTTTGCCCATACGCTATCCAGCACGTTTCCCTATTGTTGCACTCTCTGGAGTGGGAATTGTAATTTTTACCCCTACGCTATCCAACGCTTTCACTACTGTTGTACTCACTGGAGTGGGAATAGTAATGTTTACACCTACACTATCCAGCTCTTTCCCTACTGTTGCACTCTCTGGAGTTGGAATAGTAATTTTTACCCGAACGCTATCCAACACTTTCCCTACAGTTGCATTCCCTGGAGTGGGAATAGTAATTTTCACCCCTATGCTATCCAGCGCTTTCCCTACTGTTGCACTCTGTGGAGTTGAATAGTAATTGTTACACCTATGCTATCCAAAGCTTTCCCTACTTTTGCACTAACTGGAGGGGGGAATAGTAATTTTTACCCCTAAGCTATCCAGCGCTTTCCCTACTGTTGCACTCTCTGGAGTTGGAATAGTAATTTTTACCCCTACGCTATCCAATGCTTTCCCTACTGTTGCACTCACTGGGGTTGGAATAGTAATTTTTACCCCTATGCTATCCAATGCTTTCCCTACTGTTGAACTCACTGGAGTGGGAATAGTAATTTTTGCCCATACGCTATACAGCGCGTTTCCCTATTGTTGCACTCTCTGGAGTGGGAATTGTAATTTTTACCCATACGCTATCCAACGCTTTCCCTACTGTTGTACTCACTGGAGGGGGAATAGTAATGTTTACACCTACGCCATCCAGCTCTTTCCCTACTGTTGCACTCTCTGGAGTTGGAATAGTAATTTTTACCCGAACGCTATCCAACACTTTCCCTACAGTTGCATTCCCTGGAGTGGGAATAGTAATTTTCACCCCTATGCTATCCAGCGCTTTCCCTACTGTTGCACTCTCTGGAGTTGAATAGTAATTTTTACACCTACGCTATTCAAAGCTTTCCCTACTTTTGCACTAACTGGAGGGGGAATAGTAATTTTTACCCCTAAGCTATCCAGCGCTTTCCCTACTGTTGCACTCTCTGGAGTGGGAATAGTAATTTTTACCCCTACGCTATCCAACGCTTTTCCTACTGTTGCATTCACTGGAGTGGGAATAGTAATTTTTACCCCTACGCTATCCAGCACTTTCCCTACTGTTGCACTAACTGGAGTGGGAATAGTAATTTTCACCCATAAGCTATCCAGCGCTTTTCCTGCTGTTGCACTCTCTGGAGTTGGAATAGCCATTTTTAACCCTACGCTATCCAATGCTTTCCCTACTGTTGCACTCACTGGAGTGGGAATAGTAATTTTTACCCCTATGCTACCCAGCGCTTTCCCTACTGTTGTATTCTCTGGAGTTGAAATAGTAATTTTAACCCCTACGCTATCCAGCGCTTTCCCTACTGTTGCACTCTTTAGAGTTGGAATAGTAATTTTTACCCCTATGCTATCCAATGCTTTCCCTACTGTTGCACTCTCTGGAGTTGGAATAGTAATTTTTACCCCTACGCTATCCAATGCATTCCCTACTGTTGCACTCTCTGGAGTTGGAATAGTAATTTTTACCCCTACGCTATCCAATGCTTTCCCTACTGTTGCACTCACTGGGGTGGGAATAGTAATTTGTACCCCTATGCTATCCAATGCTTTCCCTACTTTTGAACTCACTGGAGTGGGAATAGTAATTTTTGCCCATACGCTATACAGCGCGTTTCCCTATTGTTGCACTCTCTGGAGTGGGAATTGTAATTTTTACCCCTACGCGCTCCAACGCTTTCCCTACTGTTGTACTCACTGGAGTGGGAATAGTAATGTTTACACCTACGCTATCCAGCTCTTTCCTTACTGTTGCACTCTCTGGAGTTGGAATAGTAATTTTTACCCAAACGCTATCCAACACTTTCCCTACAGTTGCATTCCCTGGAGTGGGAATGGTAATTTTCACCCCTATGCTATCCAGCGCTTTCCCTACTGTTGCACTCTCTGGAGTTGAATAGTAATTTTTACACCTACGCTATTCAAAGCTTTCCCTACTTTTGCACTAACTAAAGGGGGAATAGTAATTTTTACCCATAAGCTATCCAGCGCTTTCCCTACTGTTGCACTCTCTGGAGTTGGAATAGTAATTTTTACCCCTACGCTATCCAATGCATTCCCTACTGTTGCACTCACTGGAGTGGGAATAGTTATTTTTACCCCTATGCTATCCAAAGGTTTCCCTACTGTTGCATTCACTGGAGTGGGAATAGTCATTTTTACCCCTACGCTATCCAGCACTTTCCCTACTGTTGCACTAACTGGAGTGGGAATAGTAATCTTCACCCCTAAGCTATCCAGCGCTTTTCCTGCTGTTGCACTCTCTGGAGTTGGAATAGCCATTTTTAACCCTACGCTATCCAATGCTTTCCCTACTGTTGCACTCACTGGAGTGGGAATAGTAATTTTTACCCCTATGCTATCCAGCGCTTTCCCTACTGTTGTACTCTCTGGAGTTGAAATAGTAATTTTTACCCCTACGCTATCCAATGCTTTCCCTACTGTTGCACTCACTGGAGTGGGAATAGTAATTTTTACCCCTACGCTACCCAGCGCTTTCCCTACTGTTGCACTCTTTAGAGTTGGAATAGTAATTTTTACCCCTATGCTATCCAATGCTTTCCCTACTGTTGCACTCACAGGAGTGGGAATAGTAATTTTTGCCCATACGCTATCCAGCGCGCTTCCCTATTGTTGCACTCTCTGGAGTGGGAATTGTGTGGAAATTCAGGGGCATATTTATGTCAGACTTGCGCCACGTTTACGCCGCCGTTGCGTCACGCAACGGCGTGGAAACGTGGCGCATCCCTGCGACCTATTTACAACGTGACGCATCTAGGCAGATGCGCCACGTTGTAAAGCCCTGCGTCAGGTTTCATGTGGGCGTCCTGTCGCAGGGCGGGCGTTCCCTCGTAGGAAAACCCCGTAAAACTGACGCAGTGAAATCTACAAGATTTCACTGAGTCAGTTTTACGACGCTGCTGGTTCAAATCCTTACGCCTGCTTGAAGCAGGCGTAAGGATTGACGCACCACGTTATGTATGGGTGGCCTCTGTACATTGCAGGAGTTGCGTCGCACGTGCGACGCTACTCCAGCAATGCGCCGCCCGTACACCACAAGATGCGTCACGCATCTGCCCTTCCTTGCACCATGGTGCGCCGCATTGTAAATGCGGAGCATCTGTGGTGCCGCAAGGAGGGAATTGCATGACGCATCAGTTCTGGCACATCCCTGATGATCTGCAGAGATGCGCCAGAACTCATAAATCTGCCCCACAGTTTTTAGTAATGGACGAAAGCTCCTACATTTTGTATTTTCCAGCAACCATTTTCTCTTAGTCTTTTCTAGCCTGCCACCTCAGCACATATAGTGTGGCCGCTTCATCTGCACAAGGAAATGTTGATACATCAAATGACCCCAGAGCATATGTTTGTACTTTACTTTATAACCCTCAAGTAGAGCAGGGTACATTGCCAAAAGGTCAATTGAATCATTTGTTTAACTTTCCTATAAAACTAATGCCATATGTCTTATAGCTAACAAAAGGCTGCGTATGGTAACAAATTATTGTTGACACAAGAGATGTAACCTTTTGTTCCATATCCGGATGACTAATCAAGTGAGCGCCTGACTCTGTCATCCACAGGCCCGCCTATGTTTATACTTGGCACATTTTATGCATAGTTCTGCTTTATTTCTGTTTTTTTACCACGAGATTATTGATGACTGATGAGATTTAGTGAGTAATCTTTATATTTGTGTTCTGCATGCCAAGTATACATATTTCCAGAGTTACTGGTCCTGACCAGTACGTGATATTTTCTGGGGATCATTAATCATCCTAGGCAGCTGCTAATTTGTCATCCATTCCCACCTACGCTTGTTCCAGCACAAGTATATATAAGGCTGTCTATGACTTTGTAAGTTGTCCACTTCTCTCATAGCCACATGGAGCTGTGAGGTGGTGTACCCGCTCGAGCGCAATAAATCTTTTTATGTTTCAGTTACCTCCGACTGCTGGTCTTCCTTTGTGAGCATACCTGGGCGAGGTAGAAGAAAATCCACTTCCACAAAATTGGCGACTCTGGTGGGACCTCTCTGTGGGACATCCGATGGCAGGCTGAGTCCATGGTTGAGAGGTGCGACTGAGGACCAAATGATCGTGGGGGCCCCTGCACTAACGAGACAGTGTTTCTCCACAGCTGCCATCTGAAGTCCCGACTGGCCTCTTGACACAGGATTCCCCGCAGAGGTCCACAAGCTGATCCCTTCTGAAACAGACGTGTTGTTCGAAGACCAACAGTCGGACGATTCAAGGAACACCACAGATTGGTGAGATTGTTCTGTTGCATGTTTTGTTAAAAAAAAGTTTAGTTAACTAAGTTTGTTGAATAAGTTTTGGGTAAAAGAATAGTTATAACCAAAAATAATAGGAACAATGAAGAAATGCATTTCTAAAACGTTCTGTTGTATAAGTTCAGGTCACCAGTTGGACGAAAGCGTCCCCACCCCTGTTGAAGACAGTCCTGGTTGGATATTAATGATAAAAAAGGGAGTATCCGTGAACCTATACAATAAAATATGGCATGCGTACACAAAAAAGGATAAGGGATTACAGTTTCCTATCGAAGGTACCTTTGACTTAGCTAAATTACATTATTTACAACAATGTATGATGGAACGGAAGGTCCTACCTGCTATGTTTGAGGTATTTCAAACTTGGGAGATATATGCGAGAACTAGGAACATGAAACAAAAACAAGATAGAAAGAGAGAGAAAAGAATAAAACAACTATGGCCAAAGTAGTGGATTATAATAACATGAAGATAAGCGAAAATATAGAACAGCATTACAGAGAATTTAGGATGAAAACAGAAAAATGCTTTGTCGCAGCAGAGAAAGGAAATTTCCCCCCTGTCGATGAAGTATTGGAGGACTTGCTAGACAAACCTCCCCCATATAATATTGTTCAAATACCGGCTCCCCCACCAGGTCCGGGTATTGGGGGCCAACCACTTAACATTGTTACTCCACCACAAGTGCAGCATGTGCCCCCTCCTGTTGTACAGGTCCAGCAGGCACCCATTCCTGTTGTACAGGCTCAACAAACAACCCCTCTTGTTAATAATTTGCAGGACGCACATGGGTCTGTAGGAAACATCCCAGCAACACCGTCTGCTCCAGCATTTTCCAGCACGACGCTTCCAATATCAATGACACCACTTGCTTCACAAAGTTATTCCCCCACAGTAAGTACACAAGGAACAAACAATTGGATAAACTCCCCTTACTTTAGTTCACCAATGATGGATAGACGGACACCAGACATGCATGTTAGACACACCCGATTAGGCCTTAATGAAAAGAATACTATAAAAGAAATGACACAAAAATGGATGGACTTCGGGGAAATAACTAAAATAGGAGCCTGGGAAAAGTTTGAAGGAATGCAGGAATTAAGACCTAAAAATGTTGTCATTTATAGTATGGTGAATAGACTGTTTGACCACTGTCAACTCTTGCTAGAGAACAGAACACGTCTTTTTAAAATACCAGGATGTTACAAAAATTATGGAGGGATAGCGACCACTCCACATTAACAGACACACAATGTAAAGATGCGTTTAAGGCTTGTTATGAGTACCAAAAAGAGCTAGATGTCATTATGTGGTGCCACCAACCAACATATCCACCCACATTATGGCGCAGAACGCAGAGATGATACCTCGGCTTTCCCTATGAGAGAGGTACATCCAATTCCTAATCCGGGAGGTGCAAATCTCGCCTCTATCCCACAATATGTGCCCACTCCCTGGACTAGGGCTGATTTATTGGCCCTGAAAAAGGAGTTACCTGATCCTAGAAGTAATCCAAAGATTTTTTATGAACACCTTGAATCCGCTCTTAATTTAACACCTATGCTACTAAAGGACATCGATTTTCTGTTTGATTTTTTGGTACCACAAGAACTATGGCGCCCAGTCAGGGATCATGATTTGGCAAATATTAATTGGGGACTCATAGTAGCTGCGGATACTGGTAGACCAGCTGTAGCGGATGTGCCACCATTACTAAAATGTTATTAAAGAGGAGGACCAGCAAGGGATTTCGTTTGAAACAAAATCCCTTGCTGGTCCTCCTCTTTAATAACATTATTTGCCCAAGCCCGCAAGGGTATATTGGGTTGCTCACCTTTTTACAAAACCATTACTAAAAGCTTTACCTGGACACATTATGGCACGCATGCAGCAAATTCTGCCTAGACAAAAAGTGGATTGGGATAAAATGACCGCATGTCGACAGAGAGAGGAAGTGACTGACTTTTTCAGCGGAATAGAAGAGGTTTTTAAAGGATATAGTGGACAAGACGTTCAGACAGTACAAGGAAAGCATATTTTTGCTAATCAGTTTGGTCATAATATCTTACCTGATTTATCAGACAGTATAAAGACATACGAAAGTACCTGGACTGCTAAAGACCCAGTTGAATTATTGACAATGGCCTGCTATTATGAGAACAAGAGAAATGCAGAAAAGGGAAAGAAGGATAAGCAAATGAAGGAATTAAAAACAAAAGCATTGATGCAGCAAGCTTTTCGTGACCGAGGAAGGTCAAGGGGACATACACATTTTCAGAGGGCAGGTGGACGTAGTCGTGGGGTTGGTCGAGCTGCTTCAGCTCCGACGCAGCAGAGAGCTGGGTTAGGATCCAATCAATGTTCTAATTTCTATCAGTAGGGACATTGGAAGAATGAGTGCCCTTTGTTACAGGGCAAGGGTCAAACTATGAGAAATAATGCAAACACTTACAGAGGAACCTCAACTCCCCGTGCAGACAGAGGGAGAGGTAGAGGACAGCAAAGAAATTACAGTGACGCTGAACAGACAAATTATTTTGACAACAGAAATAATGCGTATTTCACTCAAGATTATGCACAATATGATGACAATGAGGACTGGACACAATAGAGGTGCCTTGGAGAGGACAGGGAGCGAGTGCAGATACCAGTAGATTCTTCAGGCCCATATGTAAAAATGGTAGTTGAAGG